>NC_079194.1:190074369-191433119 GCF_029499605.1 Hyla sarda
CATCCTCCTATCCCTTCCTCCTATCTCGACCTCCTATCTCTACCTCCTATCCCGACCTCCTATCCTGTCCTCCTATCTCGATCTCATATCCCATCCTCCTAACTCGACCTCCTATTTCAACCTGCTATCTCGACCTCCTATCCCGACCTCATATGCCAACCTCCCATCCCGTCCTCATATCCCGACCTGTAATATGTGTACCAGGTATTGAAATATCTCCAGCTGTACGGAAGTTATGTGGGAACAGACATTTCCCATTGATTTGCATGGGACTTTAAACAAAAACCCCGACCCTCACAAATGGGGATAGTTAAGGGTTAAATTAACTATCCTATATTTTAAGCGGACATATAAGTAACATGTGACCAAGTATTATTGAAATATCTCCAGTCGTTTGGACGTTATGTAACATATATTTCCCATAGACTTGTATGGGACTTTAAAAAAAAAAAAAAAAAACTTTTTCAACTTTCTTATGCTTTCTTATTTCTTGTCTACATCTTAAAAACAACACCTGTGCAAAAATTCAGGTTTCTAGGTCCAAGGGTTTAGGCTGGGCGTTGATGAGTCAGTGAGTCAGGTCTTCTCTTTTTATATATAAGATGAGAAAAGGCTTAAAATATTTCTTAAAATTAGGTTAAAATGGTGTGTGATCATAGCCTTAATCTGCTATATCTACAAACCACAGAAGTGGTTTAACCAATGATACTACATCTATATACTTGTTTTGGTTATTTCACTATATTGCCATGTAAATAAATTTGGGTGAATTACAGAAGGGAATATAAAGGGTTTATAAGATACTGTATTCAGCAGATATTTCGGCAAGTTACTGTACATATACGGTACCTTATTCTACCTAGCTCTAATAAACTGTTTGTTTTACTGTAGCACATAAAAAGTCTATTTCTGTGTAACTCTAAATATATAATACAGATACCTGACATAACCCCAAAAGCAAATCCTATTTTTCATCTTTCAACCATAAAATATATGACTTATTTTAGAGCCAGAAAAGATTTCTTTGTTCTTTCTATATGTCACTGTGTGTTACTTTCACACCTTTATCAGTAAATCAGTCAGACAGGGCAGCACTTTGTAGACACTCAAATACTGTATATATAGATTTACAATGTTAAAGCTTTGAACAGAGTGTTCAGTACACAGGTAGCATATAACTTTCAATCTCTCTCGTTCCTGCACACTTTCCTCCTGCCTCGCATGTTTTCATCCTGGAACTGTTTTATCTTTCTTGAGTTTCTTTTTGCTTGAATAGAAAGTACCTAAAACAAGTACCATGCAGTGGCAATAAATAGAGATGAGCGAATTTTAGAAAAATTTGATTCGGCCAATTCAACACATTTTCTAAAAAATTTGTTTCGGTACGGATTTATTTGCTGTGAATCAATATTAAAAATGGCGATTTCTGGCCTACAGAGAGCCTCAATAGGGGTGTAAAACACTTTGCCTTGCTGTAACAGGCATAGGGTGTGTGCTGGGTTAGTGAAATAATACTGTTATTCAGTATGACATGCAGATCAGAGGCGGTATTAGAATCACTATCACAGAGCGGCACAACAACAGAGCCTGGAGGTGGCATCAGCATGAGGAGACCATATATGTTAAGGATCGCGCTCCGGCCGCACACACTGGCCACAAGCGCTTTGCCCCTGCTGTCAGTGGGGCTCGGAATTGCATCGAGGGACGCGCCCGCATGCGAGTCCCAGCCCGTCACTTACCATGCTCCTCTGACTCCTCAGCTCTGGCAACAAGGTGCGCCTGCCCTAGGGGATGGGGACATACACGTCTTGTTGCCTGTTTGCCTTATCCGTGTATCCAGACCTTCCCGCTATGTTATTTGACTTCACAACTTTGCCGCCTGCCTTAACCTTCTGCTATGTCTGACTACGCTACTGCCTTATCCTTCGGTACCTCACCTTGCCCAGCTACCTGTGTGGTCTAGCCGTGTCGGGGGTAGTGAACTGAGTGTTGCCTGCCACAGCAAGCCCATCCTGCCTTGTGGTGGTCTCTGGTGAAGACCAGCGGCACCTTTGACTTCACTTCCTGATTCGGTCCGAGTCATCAACCACACAGGTTAGAGGATCCACATCCAGCTCCATAACAACAAGATCCAGCCATGAATCCAGCTGGGGTCCCTCTGCCAGATAATCTGTATCTCACTTCCATCGTGGCACTCGAGTCACAGCAGTTGGCCCAGCAGGCACAGCAGTTGAGCCAGTTGTCCGCCATGATGCAGCAGTTACTCACTGCTCAACAACAACCGCCGCAACCACAGCCTCCTCCTGCTCCGGTCTTGCCTCCTTCTCCTGCAGTCGTCTCCGGATCAAAACTCTGCTTGTCTCTTTCAGAGAAATATGAGGGGGATCCCAAGTCCTGTCGTGGTTTCGTGACTCAGTGCTCCTTGCACATTGAACTCATGGCGGAACAGTTCTCCATGGAACGAGCACAGGTGGCCTTCATCATCAGTCTCTTAACTGGAAGGGCTTTGGCCTGGGCAACTCTGCTTTGGGATCGCAGTGATGCTCTCACTACTAATCTCCAGGCATTCCTGTTGTAATTTTGTGGGGTCTTCGAAGAACCAGCCCAGGCTTCCTTTGCTGAGTCGGCATTGCTGAGTCTATTTCAGGGCAAATCCTCTGTGGGGAGTATGCCATAGGATTTCGTACCCTGGCATCAGAATTATCACGGAATAATGAAGCTCTTTGCACTACTTTCAAGAGAGGATTATCAAGTCATATCAAGGATGTCCTCGCTGCCTGGGAATTGCCATCTAACCTGAAAGACTAATACAGTTGGCATCCAGGATTGATTTCCATTTCTCTGAGCGACGTGAGGAACTACACCAAGAAAGGGAGTCTGCATGACCTCGGCGCTTTCCTCGTTTTGCACCTGTCTTCCAGCAACCACCTCAACCTTCTCCGAAATGAGAATCTATGCCTATACTGCACCAGGGCAGATCACTTCCTCAAGGATTTTCCTCTGGGTCCACAGTCACAGGGAAATGCTCGCACCTAGGGTTTGTGGGAGATGCCTCCCTAGGTGTGAATACCACCTCTCCATGCTTAAATTTGACGGTCCAGCTTTTTCTACCCTCCAAAGAGATCATCTCCGTTCTTGCCTTTCTGGACTCTGGCTCAGCGGGAAACTTTATTGATGCTGCCCTAATACATAGGTATCATCTGCCTGTATCCCGCCTGTTAAAGCCGCTGTACATCTCTACGGTCAATGGAAAAAAACTGGAATGTAAGGTTTAAAAGTAATATCAGGAAGTATTACTTTACTGAGAGAGTAGTGGATGCATGGAATAGCCTTCCTGCAGAAGTGGTCACTGCAAATACAGTGAAGAAGTTTAAACATGGGATAAGCATAAGGCTATCCTTCATATAAGATAGGGCCAGGGACTATTCATAGTATTCAGATAATTGGGCAGACTAGATGGGCCAAATGGTTCTTATCTGCCGACACATTCTATGTTTCCATGTGCTATATCGTACAAAACCGTTGTCGATGCAGGTCGGACTCTAGCATAAGGAGAACTTGTCCTTCTATGTACTACTTCATTGTACCTCTCCTCTCTTGCTTGGCCTACCTTGGTTGCAGCTCCATGCCTTGCAGCTGGAAAACTGGAGAAGTTCTTAGCTGGGATCCGCAGTGCAACAACCACTGTATTCATATACGTTTATCTAAGTTGGAACCTTCATCTTCTTGTCCTCTGCCCGGTTTGCCTTTGTTCCTCCAGGACTTTGCAGATGTCTTCAGTGAAAAGCAATCTGAAGTTTTGCCTCCACATCGTCCCTATGATTGTCCTATTGATCTACTGCCTGGCACCACTCCTCCCAGGGGCCGAATCTACCCTTTGTCTGTTCCTGTAACTCTTGCCATGTCTAATTACATCAAGGAGAACCTTCAGAAGGGGTTTATCAGGAAGTCCTTTTCCCCTGCCGGAGACGGCTTCTTCTTCGTGGAAAAAAAGACGGGTATTTGCGACCATGCATTGACTACCAAAGTTTGAATAAAATTACAGTAAAGAATTGCTACCCACTTCCTTTAATCTCAGAGTTATTTGATCGTCTGCGAGGTGTCAGGATTTTCTCTAAACTAGACCTTTGTGGGGCCTATAATCTCATTCGTATATGTGAAGGGGACAAATGGAAGACTATGTTTAATACTCGTGATGGACATTTCGAATATCTTGTGATGCCATTCGGACTCTGTAATGCTCCAGCAGTCTTCGAGGAGTTTTTCAATGATATTTTCCGTGACCTCTTGTACTCCTGCATCGTTGTCTAATTGGATGACATACTTATCTACTCGCCCAATGTCCAGTCTCATCGCACTCACCTCCGCCAAGTGTTACAGCTAGAGATGAGCGAATTTATAGTAAATTCGATTTGTCACGAACTTCTCGGCTCGGCAGTTGATGACTTATCCTGCATAAATTAGTTCAGCTTTCAGGTGCTCTGGTGGGCTGGAAAAGGTGGATACAGTCCTAGGAAAGAGTCTCCTAGGTCTGTATCCACCTTTTCCAGCCCACAGGAGCACCTGAAAGCTGAAATAATTTATGCAGAATAAGTCATCAACTGCCGAGCCGAGAAGTTCGTGACGAATCAAATATACAGTAAATTCGCTCATCTCTAGTTACAGCGTCTCCGGGAAAATTATCTCTATGCTAAACTGGAAAAATGTACTTTTGAAAAGACCAGCCTCCCTTTTCTGGGCTATATTGTTAACAGTCAAGATCTTCAAATGGATCCCAACAAGTCATCCACAGTTCTAGACTGGCCACAACCTACTGGTCTGAAGGCAATTCAGCGCTTCCTCAGCTTTGCCAATTACTATGAGCAATTCCTTCCTCACTACCCCACTCTAGTAGCTCCCATCGTTTCGCTTACCAAGAAGACTGCTAATCCAAAAGTCTGGACTCCTGAGGCTGAAAAAGTGTTCATACAGTTAAAGTTCACCTTTGAATCTGCTCCTGTTCTATCTAGACCCGATCCTAGCAAACCATTCATCTTGGAAGTGGATGCTTCTTCAGTTGGTGCAGGTGCAGTGTTAACGCAAAATTTTGCTAAGGGGAAAACTTTTAACTTGCGGATTTTTCTTTAAAACCTTCTCTGCTACGGAAAAAAAATTATACCATCGGAGATTGCGAGCTCTTGACCATTAAGTTGGCTTTAGAAGAATGGTGTCCCCTCTTGGAAGGCTCTGTACATCCTGTTACTATTTATTTAGATCACAAAACTTGCTCTATCTTAAGACAGTGCATCGACTTAACCCACGGCAGGCCCGGTGGTCTCTATTTTTCTCAGGATTCTACATCCACTTCCGTCCTGCGGAAAAGAATTTATGAGCAGATGCTCTTTCCAGGTCTTCTGATGTGCATGACCATGAATCTCCCCCGCAGTATATTATTTCCTCTGAACATCTCATCTCTGCAGCACCTGCAAGTCTTTAACATCTGACTTCCGGAAAGACTTACGTATCACCCCGTATGAAACTCTGAGTCTTGAAACGGGGACATTCCTCTCTTCTGGACGGCCATCCAGGTATTCGTGAATCCCTACAGCTCCTTTCCAGACAATATTGGTGGCCTACCTTAAAATGGGATGTTATTGATTTTGTCCGGTCCTGCTCAGTCTGTGCTCGGGACAAGACCCCTCATTCCAAACCAGCAGGACTTCTTCAGCCCTTGCCGGTTCCAGAACTTCCCTGGACCAATATATCCATGGACTTCAATACTAACCTTCCATCTTCCTGTGGCAATACAGTCATTTGAGTAGTAGTAGATCGATTTTCTAAAATGGCTAATTTTGTACTGTTACCCGGACTTCCATCAGCACCACAGCTTGCTAAGCTTTTTCTTCATCATATCTTTCGTTTACACGGACTCCCTTCCCATATACTTTCTGATCGTGGAGTCCAATTTCTCTCTAAGTTCTGGCAGGCCCTATGCTCACTTCTTCAAGTTAAGCTGGATTTTTCCTCGGCTTACCACCCTCAATCCAATGGACAGGTTGAGAGGGTGAATCAGGTCTTAGGAGACTATCTACACCATTTAATTTCTGCACGCCAAGACAACTGGGTTGATCTGCTTCCCTGGGCAGAGTTTTCCTACAACCATAAAGATTCTGATTCCACTGCTACTTCACCCTTCTATGTGGTCTATGGACTTCACCCTCATCCTCCTCACCCCTTCTTCCTCTGGAGTTCCTGCTGTTGATTAACAAGTGCATAATTTTTCTTCCATCTGGCAGAAGACACATCGCGCTCTTCTACATGCTACTTCTCATATGAAATTCCAAGTGGACAAGAAAAGAGATCCTCCTCCTGAATTTTCTCCTGGTGACAAAGTCTGGATATCAACTAAATATATCCGTTTCAAGATACCTCGCTATTTGGGTCCCTATTAAGTCAAGAAAAGACTTAATCCTGTGGACTATTCCCTCCATCGACCCTCCTCTCTCCGGATCCTAAATTCCTTCCATATTTCCCTCTTGAAACCAGTCATCTACAACCGTTTTTCTCAAAAGGACACCTCACCTTCTACCATCTCTGGTATCTCAGATGCTTTGTTGTTAAGGAGATCTTGGACTCCAAATTTGTCAGAGGAAAGCGATTTTTCCTTTTGGATTGGGAAGGATTCGGTCCGGAGGAGAAAATTCCTGAACCACAAAAGGAGGGGGAGACCATAAGGGGAGTACTGTTAAGGATCACGATTGGGCCGCACACGCCGGCAGTGAGCGCTTTGCTCCTGCTGTCAGCGGGGCTGGGATTCGCATCTCAGGACGCGCCCGCATGCGAGTCACAGCGTGTCACTTACCATGCTCCTCTGACTCCTCCGCTGCTACTTCTCAGCTTCAGTATGTGTCTCCCCGTTACCTAGGGCACGCACGCCAGAGCTCTGAAATTTAGAGGGCCAGAGCGACTATAAATATGTCACATGCCTGACACTCGGCTAGCTGGATGTGGATCCTCTGTGTCAGCAAGGGATTGGCGTGGACCGTGTCGGTGGACCGGTTCTAGGTTGCTACTGGTTTTCACCAGAGCCCGCCGCAAAGCGGGATGGTCTTGCTGCGGCGGTAGCAACCAGGTCGTATCCACCGGCATCGGCTCAACCTCGCTGACTGCTGAGAAGACGTGGGACAGAAGGACTAGGCAGAGGCAAGGTCAGACGTATCAGAAGGTCGGGGGCAGGCGGCAAGGTTCGTAGTCAATAGCAATAGCAGAAGGTCTGGAACACAGGCTTTGGACAGCACTAAATGCTTTCTCTGGCACAAGGCAACAAGATCCGGCAAGGAAGTGAAGGGGAAGTGAGGTTAAATAGACAGGGAGACATGGAGAAGCAGACTTTGTACCAAGAGACGCCACACCAACGTGAGCTGGGTGCGAGCGTGCATTTCCCAGACGTAGAGGACGAATAGGGCAATCCACCAAGAAATGTTCGGTACTAGCGCAGTACAGACATAAATTTTCATCCCTACGGCGAGTCCTCTCTTCATGGGTCAGGCGAAACCGATCCACTTGCATAGTCTCCTCGGCGGGAGGCACAGGGGTAGATTGCAAAGGATACTGTGAGAGAGGTGCCCAGAGATCAAGGTCTTTTTCCTGGCAGAGCTCCTGGTGTCTTTCAGAAAAACGCATGTCAATGCGGGTGGCCAAACGAATAAGTTCATGCAGGTTGGCAGGAATCTCTCGTGCGGCCAGCACATCCTTGATGTTACTGGATAGGCCTTTTTTAAAGGTCGCACAGAGGGCCTCGTTATTCCAAGATAATTCGGAGGCGAGAGTACGAAATTGGATGGCGTACTCGCCTACTGAAGAATTACCCTGGACCAGGTTCAGCAGGGCAGTCTCGGCAGAAGAAGCTCAGGCTGGTTCCTCGAAGACACTACGGACTTCAGCGAAGAAGGACTGGACTGTGGCTGTGGCAGGATCATTGCGGTCCCAGAGCGGTGTGGCCCAAGACAAGGCCTTTCCAGACAGAAGACTAACTACGAACGCCACCTTAGACCGTTCTGTAGGAAATTGGTCCGACAACATCTCCATATGTAGGGAACATTGAGACAGGAAACCACGGCAGAGTCTAGAGTCCCCATCAAATTTGTCCGGCAGGGACAAGCGGAGGCTAGGAGCGGCCACTCGCTGCGGAGGAGGTGCAGGAGCTGGCGGAGGAGATGGTTGCTGCTGTAGCAGTGGCAGAAGTTGCTGTAACATGGCGGTCAACTGCGACAGCTGCTGTCCTTGTTGGGCAATCTGTTGGGATTGCTGGGCGACCACCGTGGATAGGTCAGCGAGACTTGGCAGCGGCACCTCAGTGGGATCCATGGCCGGATCTACTGTTATGATTCGGCTAGCTGGATGTGGATCCTCTGTGTCAGCGAGGGATTGGCGTGGACCGTGTCGGTGGAGAGGTTCTAGGTTGCTACTGGTTTTCACCAGAGCCCGCCGCAAAGCGGGATGGTCTTGCTGCGGCGGTAGCAACCAGGTCGTATCCACCGGCAACGGCTCAACCTCGCTGACTGCTGAGAAGGCGTGGGACAGAAGGACTAGGCAGAGGCAAGGTCAGACGTAGCAGAAGGTCGGGGGCAGGCAGCAAGGTTCGTAGTCAATAGCAATAGCAGAAGGTCTGGAACACAGGCTTTGGACAACACTAAACGCTTTCTCTGGCACAAGGCAACAAGATTCGGCAAGGAAGTGAAGGGGAAGTGAGGTTAAATAGACAGGGAGCAGGTGGAGGCTAATTAGACTGATTGGGCCAGGCACCAATCATTGGTGCACTGGCCCTTTAAATCTTAGAGAGCTGGCACACGCGCGCCCTAGAGAGCGGAGCCGCGCGCGCCAGAACGTGACAGCCGGGGACCGGGACGGGTAAGTGGCTTGGGATGCCATTCGCGAGCGGGCGCGTCCCGCTATGCGAATGGCATCCCCATCGTGAATGTCAGTGCAGCGCTCCCGGTCAGCGGGTCTGACCAAGGCGCTGCAGAGAGAAGAACGCCGCGAGCACTCCGGGGAGGAGCAGGGACCTGGAGCGCTCGGCGTAACACTTGTCTATAAGTTCCTGCACCCCCCTCTTCCCTGCTGGATCTTCAGTGCCACTAGCCTGAGATTAAGCGCTCCTTGTTGCCTGTTTGCCTTGTCCGTGTATCCAGACCTTCCCGCTACCTTATTTGACTTCACACCTTTGCCGCCTGCCTTGACCTTCTGCTACATTTGACTACGCTGCTGCCTTATCCTTCAGTACCTCGCCTTGCCCAGCTACCTGTGTGGTTGAGCCATGTCGGGGGTAGCGACCTGGGTGTCACCTGCCGCAGCATTCCATCCTGCCTTGCGGCGGGCTCTGGTGAAGACCAGCGGCACTTTAGACTCTGCTCCCCGATATGGTCCGAGTCATCAGCCACACAGGTTAGAGGATCCACATCCAGCTCCATAACAATATAGTGACTGAATGACACATCATAGAGGTGGCAGCAGCATAAGGAGACCATATAGTGGCTGAATGACACAGCCTTGAGGTAGTGGAAGCATGAGGAGACCATATAGTGGCTGAATTACACAGCCTGGAGTTGGTGGCAGCATAAGGAGAGAACATAGTGGTTAAATGACACAGCCTGGAGATGGTGGCAGCATATAGTGTTTGAATGACAGAGCATGGAGTTTGTGGCAGCATGAGGAGAACATATAGTGGCTGAATGACAAACCGTTGAGGTGGTGGCCACATGAGGAGACCATATAGTGGCTGAATAACACAGCGTGGAGGTGGCGGCAGCATGAGGAGTCCATATAGTGGCTGAATGACACAGTGTGGAGGTGGCGGCAGCATGAGGAGTCCATATAGTGGCTGAATGACAGCGCCTGGAGTTGGCGGCAGCATGAGGAGAACATATAGTGGCTGAATTACACAGCCTGGAGTGTGCAGCAGCATGAGGAGACCATATAGTGGCTGAATGACCCAGTGTGGAGTTGGCGGCAGCATGAAGAGACCATATAATGGCTTAATGACACAGCCTGAAGTTGGCGGCAGCAGGAGGAGAACATATAGTGGCTGAATAACCCAGTGTGGAGGTGGCAGCAGCATGAGGAGACCCTATAGTGGCTGAATGACACAGCGAGGAGTTGGTGGCAGCATGAGGAGACCATAATGGCTTAATGACACAGCCTGGAAATGGCCGCAGCATAATGAGACCATATAGTGGCTGAATGACACAGTGTGGAGGTGGCATCAGCACGAGGAGAACATATGGTGGCAGAATGATGCAGCCTGAAGGTGGCAGCAGCATCAGGAGTCCTGAAAGTGAACCAGTGACAGAATGGTGAGGTGCTTGGCACTACCAGTACCCGGTGATGAAGGTGGGTGAAAAAAGGAGATCTTGGCATCAGATGTGTGGCATCAGGGGGGTGGCAGGATCAGAATAGTAGCTGAGGCAGGTAGGCCGAAGAAAACTGTCTCTTTTGCAAAAAATATATTGTGCACAAGTAAGTATTAAGTATATGCATTACATAAAACTTAACTTTTAATAATATGCTTAGGATAAAATATATGGACCAAACATTTATTTTTTAAATCAAACAAAAGGAAAGGTGTGCAATAAACACCATGTGCCACCTACACCTGATGTGATGCAAAGACCTCTAAAAGGTTGAAGGGAACAACATATGGTCCATTGTAACAGGTGGGGTAAAAACTTCCCCTGTAAGGCCCTACTCTCGCATTATTAATTCCCTTTTTGGCAAGTGTTACTTACCCTGAAAAGGTTGCCCCCACACAGGAACCTCTCCCTATTTCCACCTACAAACACTGCCATTTCCCATTGTTTTCAGGGGGAGTAATACTTTTTAAGACGAGTAACACTTTTCTCGAAAGGGTGGAAGGGAACAACGTATTGTCCATTGTAGCAAGTTGGGGTAAAAACTTCCCCTGTAAGGCCCTACTCTCGTCCTATTAATTTCCTTCTTGACAAGTGTTACTCACCCTAAAAGGGCATCCCCACACAGGAATCTCTCTCTATTTCCACCTAAAAACACTGTGAAATGGCAGTGTTTGTAGGGGGAAATAGGGAGAGGTTCCTGTATGGGGTTGCCCTTTTCAGGGTGAGTAACACTTGCCAAGAAGGGAATTAATAATGTGAGAGTAGGGCCTTACAGGGGATTTTACCCCCACCAGTTACAATGGACCAAATGTTGTTCCCTTCTACCTTTTAAAGGTCTTTGCATCACATGAATACTTGGTGGTGTAAGTGGCAAAAGGTGTTTTTGGAACACTTTACCTTTTGTTTGATTTCAAAAATAGATTTGGGTACATATATTTTATTTTTATCCTAAGAATATTATTAATAGTAAAATTTTACGTAATGCATAACCTCAATACTTACTTGTGGTCTGATGCAGAGGAATGTCTAACTGGGGAGCAGCACCTTAAATATGTTTAGCACTATCCATATTCGTGAAGTGTTGGTGTGGCACCATGGTCAATCTACTCTAATGCATCAGGAATTGGTGGGTGGAAATCCTGGCTGATCCATCTTCACAAAGGTCAGTCTCTCCACATTTTTCGTGGATAGACAAGTTCTCCTTGGGGTTACTATGGCTTGACTGCACTAAACTCCAGCTCTGGTGGCACACTAATGGCCGGTAAGAACAGCTTTTCCAGGGCAAACTCTGCTAGTTGCCACTACAAATCAAGTTTTGCTGCCCAGAAGTCCAGCAGATCTTCAAGTTGTGTTGACATGGTCATGTCAAGGTATGCCACCACCTGCTGGTTCTGGTCCTGCTCCAGGTCTACCTGCTGCTGATGAGTTGCTTCACTATGCGGGTGAAGACTCAGGCTGCTGCTGATGGAGCTAGTACAGCCACCCCACCACTTCCGAGCAGCCATGGCCGTGGAAGGTGAGCGCAGAGGGCCCCCCGAGCCAGACTTGTGAGAGTCTGTAGTAGGTCAGTTTGTCCTCCCTCTCAATGGGTGTAAAAAAGGCCCCCATTTGTGATGGTCATGAGGGTCCAATAAGTTGGAAAGCCAGAAGTCTTCCTGCTGCCGAATGGTGACAATTCGGCAGTCACTATGCAAGCAAGTGAGCATGCATTGTGCCATTTGTGCAAGTGACTCGAGAGACTCCTTTACTCCATCTCCACTGCATAGTGCCACAGTGTGGGTCCTCTGTCTTGCTTTCCTCATAACCCTCTAGCTTCTCTGACTGCTCCTGCTCCTCCTCTCCTGTCAGATGACTAGAAAAAACACCCTTGTCATGAAACCTAAACTGTGCCCCTCCCCCTCCTCCTTCAGTTCACACCCCACAGGGCTCATGTGGCCTTGAGATGTAGGCGCCACGTCTCCAGTGCCCTGACCAGCCATTGTTTCCAACACATGTTGAAGTAGATAAAGCAGTGGAAGGAAATTGTTCATCCCGTAATCCGGGCGACTGACTAATAATGTGGCTTCCTCAATGGGCCTGAGCAAACAGCAGGTGTCATGTATGAGCTGCTACTGGTTGACATTGAAGTTACACAGGGGAGTCCCCCTATCCACATGAAATTGGTGATGGATTTTCTCTGGTCATATAGTCGGTCCAACATATGGAGGGTGGAATTCCAATGTATGGAATGTCGCGAATTAGATAATGTTGGGGGACACCTTTCTGACGCTGCAGCTCAAGGAGGGTGTGCTTTGTGGCGTACGAGTGGCTGAAGTGCATGCAAAGTTTCCTTCCCATTGTTAGGATGTCTTGCACATGGGGGGACACTTTAGGAACCACTTGACAACCAGATTGAACATGTCTGCCATGCAGGGCGCATGTCTCAGGCTTTCTTGTCGCAGTGCAGACAAGATGTTCTTCCTGTTGTCGGTCACCGTGGTTCCCATTTCCAGTTTCTGTGGAATAAGCTATGATTCAATTTCTTGATTAACTTCTTCAGGACCAAGCCCATTTTGGCCTTAAGGACCAGAGCGTTTTTTGCACATCTGACCACTGTCACTTTAAACATTAATAACTCTGGAATGCTTTTAGTTATCATTCTGATTCCGAGATTGTTTTTTCGTGACATATTCTACTTTAACATGGTGGTAAATTTTTGTGGTAACTTGCATCCTTTCCTTGTGAAAAATCCTAAAATTTGATGAAAAATGTGAAAATTTTGCATTTTTCTAACTTTGAAGCTCTCTGCTTGTAAGGAAAATGTATATTACAAATAAAAAAAAATTTTATTCACATATACAATATGTCTACTTTATGTCTGCATCATAAAAGTGACGAGTTTTTACTTTTGGAAGACACCAGAGGGCTTCAAAGTTCAGCAGCAATTTTCCAATTTTTCACAAAATTTTCAAACTCACTATTTTTCAGGGACCAGTTCAGGTTTGAAGTGGATTTGAAGGGTCTTCAAATTAGAAATACCCCACAAAAGACCCCATTATAAAAACTGCACCCCCCAAAGTATTCAAAATGACATTCAGTCATCATTTTAACCCTTTAGGTGTTTCACAGGAATAGAAGCAAAGTGAAGGAGAAAATTCACAATCTTCATTTTTTACACTCGCATGTTCTTGTAGACCCAATTTTTAAATTTTTACAAGGGGTAAAAGGAGAAAATGTATACTTATATTTGTAGCCCAATTTCTCTCGAGTAAGCACATACCTCATATGTCTATGTAAAGTGTTCGACGGGCGCAGTAGAGGGCTCAGAAGGGAAAGAGCGATAAGGGGATTTTGGAGAGTACGTTTTTCTGAAATGGTTTTTGGGGGGCATGTTGCATTTAGGAAGCCCTTATGGTGCCAGAACAGCAAAAAAACCTCACATGGCATACTATTTTGGAAACTAGACCCCTTGAGGAACATAACAAGGAATAAAGTGAGCCTTAATACCCCACAGGTGTTTCACGACTTTTGCATATGTAAAAAAAAAAAAAAAAAAAAATTCCACTAAAATGTGTGTTTCCCCCCTAATTTCACCTTTTTGCAAGGGTTAATAGCAGAAAATACCCCCCAAAATTTGTAACCCCATCTCTTCTGAGTATGGAGGTACCCCATAAGTTGACCTGAAGTGCACTATGGGCGAACTACAATGCTCAGAAGAGAAGGAGTCATATTTGGCTTTTTGAGAGCAAATTTTGCTCGGGGAGCATGTCCCATTTAGGAAGCCCCTAAGGTGCCAGAACAGCAAAAAAAAACACACATGGCATACCATTTTGGAAACTAGACCCCTCAGGGAACATAACAAGGGGTACAGTGAGCATTTGCCCCCCACTGGTGTCTGACAGATCTTTGGAACAGTGGGCTGTACAAGTTTTCATTTTCATGGACCACTGTTCCAAAGATCCGTCAGACACCTGTGGGGGGTAAATTCTCACTGCACCCCTCATTACATTCCGTGAGGGGTGTCGTTTCCGAAATGGGGTCACATGTGGGGTTTTGTTTTTTTTGCGTTTGTCAAAACCGCTGTAACAATCAGCCACCCCTGTGCAAATCACCTCAAATGTACATGGTGCGCTCTCCCTTCTGGGCCTTGTTGTGCGCCCCCCAGAGCACTTTGCGCTCACATATGGGGTATCTCTGTAGTCGGGAGAAATTGTGTTACAAATTTTGGGGGGCTTTTTTCCCTTTTACCTCTTGTGAAAATGTAAAGTATAGGGCAACATCAGCATGTAAAAAATAAAAAAATTTTACACTAACATTCTGGTGTAGACCCCAACATTTCCTTTTCATGAAGGGTTAAAGAAGAAAAAGCCCCCCAAACCTTGTAACGCAATTTCTCCCGAGTACAGCGATACCCCATATGTCGCCCTAAACTGTTGCCCTGAAATACGACAGGGCTCTAAAGTGAGAGCGCCATGTGCATTTGAGGCCTAAATTAGGGATTTGCATAGGGGTGGACATAGGGGTATTGTACGCCAGTGATTCCCAAACAGGGTGCCTCCAGCTGTTGCAAAACTCCCAGCATGCCTGGACAGTCAACGGCTGTCTGACAATACTGGGAGTTGTTGTTTTTCAACAGCTGGAGGCTCTGCTTTGGAAACAGTGGTGTACCGGACGTTCTTATTGGGGGAGGGGGGCTGTGTAAGGGTATGTGTATATGTAGTGTTTTAAACTTTTTATTTTATTTTGTGTAAGTGTAGTGTAGTGTTTTTAGGGTACAATCACATGGGCGGGGGATTACAGCGAGTTTCCCAGCGCAAAATTTGCTGCATCTCAAGATGCGAGAAACCCACTGTAAAAGCCTCGCCCATGTGAATGTACCCTGTTGCAAAACCACAACTCCCAGCATGCATGGTCTGTTAGTGCATGCTGGGAGTCATAGTTTTGCAACAGCTGGAGGCACACAGGTTAGGAAACACTGAGTTAGAAACAGACAATGTTTCCCAACCAGTGTGTCTCCAGTTGTTGCAAAACTACAACTCCCAGCATGCCCAGACAGCTGAAGGGCATGCTGGGAGTTGTAGTTCGGCAACATCTGAAGGGCCAGATGTTGCTGAACTAAAACTCCCAGCATGCCTGGACAGTCAGTGCATACTGGGAGTTGTAGTTTTGCAACAGCTGGAAGAGCACAGATTGGAGACCATTATACAATGGTCTCCAAACTGGGGCCCTCCAGATGTTGCAAAACTACAACTCCCAGCATGCATGGTCTTTTAGTGCATGCTGGGAGTTATAGTTTTGCAACAGCTGGAGGCACACAGGTTAGGAAACACTGAGTTAGAAACAATGTTTCCCAACCAGTGTGTCTCCAGCTGTTGCAAAACTACAACTCCCAGCATGCCCAGACAGCTGAAGGGCATGCTGGGAGTTGTAGTTCGGCAACATCTGAAGGGCCAGATGTTGCTTAACTAAAACTCCCACAATGCCTGGACAGTCAGTGCATGCTGGGAGTTGTAGTTTTGCAACAGCTGGAAGAGCACAGATTGGAGACCATTATACAATGGTCTCCAAACTGGGGCCCTCCAGATGTTGCAAAACTACAACTCCCAGCATGCCCAGACAGCCAAAGGCTGTCTAGGCATGCTGGGAGTTGTAGTTTTCAGACTCCTAGAAGCAGCAGTGAAGATCTTCACTGCTGCCTCTGAGGACTACATACTTACCTGCTGGTCCCGTCGCTGCTCGCCCACGTGGCCGGTCCTGCCGCTGCTCCTCGGTCCTGCCGCTGCTCCAGGTAAGTCCGCCGGTCCCCACGTGTTCCCCCTGTGTGCCGCAGGTCCCCGCGAGCCCCTGCAGCCTTCGTCCCCCCGTTCTGCCCGACTTCCAGGGGCGGGCAGTGCGGGGGATCTGAACTTTCACCCCAGATCACTGTGATTGGTCCACAGGGACCAATCACAGTGATCGCTGACCAGGACCATCAATTGATGGTCCTGGGGGTGAAGCAGAAGTTGTCCCCTGCTGGAAACAGCGGGACTTCTGCCAGTTAACCCGTGCGATGCTGCGCATCGCCGGGTTAACTGCATGTCATTTATAAACGCCGGGATGCGCGAACGCACTGCACAACCCGGGGTTTATATATGACATTCTGCGGGAAGGGGTTAAAGACTTTTAGCAGTTCCTCCCCTGTGTGACTCAGTTTGCCAAGGCAAACCATGTGAAGAACAGCGTGACACCAGATGCCCGCCGCCTCTTGACAAAGCTACTTTGTAGCGAAATATGTTGAGGGGGGCAGAGTAGGGAATTTTTATTAGGGATAGTGCTGTTACCTAAGGAAGCAATTGGATGTGATCTGCAGACACATCCAGTTACTACTTGTTAACAAGATAGAGCACAGCGGCAGAGCTCTTATATTGACAAATCAATGAAAGCACAATAAAAGGGTATACAGCACTATCAGTTTTTAAAAGTGTGGAAACTAATAAAGCTTATGGGAATAATTAAATAGGTATATGGGAAATCAGGGTGTTTTTGGATTTCCACAAAGGGAATCTATTGGAAAAATACCGCTGTGCCCTGCACACATTGTATGCTGCAGGGGCACTGAGACTTGTCAGTGCAGTGAAGGCTGAGGAAACGGTGGAGGATGAGGAGGCGGAGTCACACACTGCCACAGGACCAACGGTCTGAGAGCGTGAAGGTGGAAGCAGCATGTCCTGTCCAAGTTGGTGTTGGGGATGTGCAGGAACCATGTGCACCCAGTGGGCCGTAAAGGACATGTATTATCCCTGATAATAGAAACAGCTCCACATGCCGACACTGCCTTGCACTTTGGTATACACCGACAGGCTCAAGGACTGGCTAACCTTCCGTTCCACAAAATTGTGCAGGGCTGTTGATTCCTTCTTCGCAAAGAAATGACAGCTGTGGAGTCTCCACCTCGGCTCGGCACAAGCCATCAGTTCTCTTAAAGGTGCAGAGTCCACCACTTGAAAAGATAGGCACGAGCAACTTGGACAGCAGCACATTCAGCTACTGCGCCATTGGATGAGTGGGTGCATACTATTGTCTCTTGGACATGGCTTCGCCGATGGATTGCTGGCGGAATTAGGTAGGTAGGAAAAGTAGGAGGAGCAGGAGTATTTGGAGCGACAGAAGATGGGTATTACACACATTTCCCTTCGGCTGAGGTGGTGGAGCTTTGGCTGGCTGAAACAGGGAGTGGCCTGCCACTGGGTGATGCAGCAGGCTGGACCACCACATCAGAGACACAGTTCTCCCAGTCCA
Source organism: Hyla sarda (assembly GCF_029499605.1). Classification (NCBI taxonomy): domain Eukaryota; kingdom Metazoa; phylum Chordata; class Amphibia; order Anura; family Hylidae; genus Hyla; species Hyla sarda. Next base: position 190,092,015 of record NC_079194.1, read on the forward strand.
CTTTATGGTGAAGCTGTGTATGTTGATCCAAGGCCGTGGTGCCAACATTGGGACCCTGGCAATACTTCACCTTCTACCGAAATGATGCATGTGGCCAGGATACCATACTCCTTATGCTTGATGAAAAACTGCCACACCGCCGAGTAGCTGATTTTCCGACGAACAGTCCGCACGAATATTTGTCATATATTCGCTAAATTCGCATATTCGTAATATTCTCGTGTTATTTTCGCATATGCGAATATTCGCGTATGCAAAAATTAACATATGCGGAATTTTTCACATACAAAAAAACTCGCACATCAGTATCACACAGTAGTATTAGAGCCTTCTTTACACCACACAAGCTGGAAGCAGAGAGGGATGATCACTGTGATGTGTATTGTGAAAAAAAAACAAAAACAAAAAACGAATATTCGTAATTACGAATGTATAGTGCTATATTAGCGAATATACGCAAATTCGCGAATATGCGATATTCGCGAATAAAATTCGAATTGCGAATATTCGCGAGCAACACTACTCAGCTGCTGTCTCATGGTCTACCTACACTCTCTTCTCCTAATGATGATGAAGCCCCTTCTGCACCCGGCTCCCAAGTGCGATTGGATTCATCATCATCGAGTTGTGTCTGCACGTCCCTGATGTCTTCTTCAGGTTCTCAACAGTGTCTGCTTCAGGAGCCTGAACAGTCGCAACACAACCTTCCACGCCACCCTCCTCATCACTACTTTCCCGCCTAGCGTAGGAAGTGGGGGATGTCTCCTCCACTTCTTGGCTGGACAGTAGCTGCTGACTGTCCTCTAGTAGATAGTCCTCACTAAATAGTGGAGCTGAACCCACAGCATAAGATACTTCTGTGGGGGAGGGAACAGCATAGGACAGAGGCAATGGGTAGACGGGGACTGCTCCTGGGCCATGCCAACTGAGGGTTGTGTCTGAGGAACCCACCGACTGTTGACTGGGAGTGTCAGATGTCACTTGTGAGGAAATGGATGACCGTGTTAACCTATCGATGACGGCAGATTGGTTGCTGGTCGAGACACAACCGCTAGCTGATACTGGGAGCTCAGTCATCTTGCTACGACACCTGCAGCCACTTGCCCCTAGTCTGCTGCAACCTCTGCCTGATGAATTTAGGCCTCTGCCACTCCTCTGTGCATGTCCTGGCACTTATCTGCCTGATATACTTAGTGTGTATATGATAGGAGTACAATACGCTCCACTACGCTTAAAACAGTATTTGTCTACAACACCATCAGATGTGTACTTTTGGCTGGCCTTTCACAGTATCTAGGCCCTTAAGACATTAACAGGAACAAAATAGTACACCACTTAGATGTACATATGGGGTATGCACTTATGAGGGGAGGACAATGCGCTCCTCTATGCTTAAAACAGTATTTGTCTACAACACCAGCAGGTGTGTACTTTTTCCTGGCCTTTCACAGTATCTAGGCCCTTAAGACTTTAACAGGAACAAAATTGTACACTACTTAGATGAACATATGTGGTATGCACTTATGAGGAGAGGACAATGCACTTCACTTTTCTTAAAACAGTATTTGTCTACAACCCCAGCAGGTGTGTACTTTTGCCCGGCCTTTCACGGTATCTAGGCCCTTAAGACTTTAACAGGAACAAATTAATACACAACTTAGACACACATATGTGTTATGCACTTATTAGGGGAGGACAATGTGCTCCAGTACGCTTAAAACAGTATTTGTGTAAAACACCAGCTGTACTTTTGCCTGGCCTTTCACAGTATCTAGGCCCTTAAAACTTTAACAGGAACAATATTGTACACCATTGAGATGTACATACTGTTATGATTCAGCTAGCTGGATGTGGATCCTCTGTGTCAGCGAGGGACTGGCGTGGACCGTGTCGGTGGACCGGTTCTAGGGTTGCTACTGGTATTCACCAGAGCCCGCCGCAAAGCGGGATGGTCTAGCTACGGCGGTAGCAACCAGGTCATATCCACCGGCAACGGCTCAACCTCGCTGACTGCTGAGAAGGCGTGGGACAGAAGGACTAGATAGAGGCAAGGTCAGATGTAGCAGAAGGTCGGGGCAGGCGGCAAGGTTCGTAGTCTATGACGATAGCAGAAGATCTGGAACACAGGCTTTGGACAACACTAAAACTTTCTCTGGCACAAGGCAACAAGATCCGGCAAGGAAGGGAAGGGGAAGTGAGTATATATAGACAGGGAGCAGGTGGAGGCTAATAGACAGATTGGACCAGGCACCAATCATTGGTGCACTGGCCCTTTAAATCTTAGAGAGCTGGCGCGGGCGCGCCCTAAGGAGCGGAGCCGCGCGCGCCAGGACGAGACAGCCGGGGACCGGGACAGGTGAGAGACTTCGGATGCGATTCGCGAGCGGGCGTGTCTCGCTATGCGAATCACATCCCCACCGGCAGTGTCAGTGCAGCGCTCCCGGTCAGCAGGTCTGACCGGGGCGCTGCAGAGAGAGGAACGCCGCGAGCGCTCCGGGGAGGAGCAGGGACCCGGAGCGCTCGGCGTAACACATATGAGGTATGTACATATGAGGGGAGGACAATGCGCTCCTCTATGCTTAAAACAGTATTTGTCTACAACACCAGCAGGTGTGTACTTTTTCCTGGCCTTTCATAGTATCTAGGCCCTTAAGACTTTAACAGGAACAAAATGATTAACCACTTAAATGAACGCACAGGTTACACTTAATAGAGGACAATATGCTTTTAGTGCTCTGCTCACCCTAACTGGCTTGCTGCTATTAGCTTTTTAGTTGTTGTACACACCAGTGCTGCAGCACAGAGTCACTGTGTACTACACCCAAAATTGAACTGTATCTCTCAATCCTTCTCCCTTCCCTATTAGTGCTTCTAGACTGGATTTGGGCTTCAGGTTAATCGCTGTTGTAAAAAAGCTTTTCTGTGCAACACATTGTTATCTGTCCTTCTCTGCAACATAACGCTCATGTGACTGGGAGGTAAATCGCTGCTGTAAAAATGTCTTTCTGTGCAAAACACACTGTTCTCTGTCCCTTTCTCTCTGCAACAGAATGCTGATGTGACTGGAAGGTCTATCACTGCTGTAAAAATGCTTTTCTGTGCAAAACACTCTGTTCTCTCTCTCTCTCTCTCTCTCTCTCTCTCTCTCTCTCTCTCTCTCTGCAATAAAAGAATGAAGTGACTGGCCGCAAGATGGCTGCCGATTATATAGGGTTTTGACATCACAGGGATGGCTGGCTGCTGATAGGCTGCATGCTGCATGTGATTCAGGGTCATCCCGCCTACCCTTGTTTCTGCCTTCCCAGGATTCCTTGCCCCATATCCTCACATGTGGATCCACCATTTTAGATGCCATGGAGCTTGGACCGCACTAAATGGAGTTTAATGAAGCGATTTGCGCAATCGAATTACGACAATATTTGCATTCGTTGCGAATAGAATTTTTCCTGATATTCATAACGAATTCAGATTTTTCAGATTCGATTCTCCAATCCCTAGTAATAAATGCCAGTCAGTGGCAGCAATGCCCTTACCTCGGGGGTTTGGGTATGTGCCCACCGTGGTAAGAGCAGCACTTCATATAACATTAGAGAATTACTCCCATTATAAATACATACAACTCTTTCTGCTATTTTTATACTATGCTGTACTATGCAATTTTCTAATCCTGGACAACCCCTTTAACTGTAAGAATCCAGACCACTGTACACAGTCCCTTAGCGAAGCAGAGATAGAGATCATGCACCCACCCTAAGGAGTCAAGTAGATTATCAGGCAGGAGAAGGAGCATGAGCAGTAGTATATGGAGTGACGATAACCTGGAAGCTGATATGAATGAGTAGAAAAGCTAGCAGAAACATACTACCCGCATCACCCTTCACACAAGAGAAAATGGTTTTCTGAAATTAAGATGATAGTTGGACCCCGAAACTTTTGGGCCCTAGTGTAGCTGCACAGATGCACCAGTAGTATGTCCAATCCTGGTCCTGTGCTGCATTACACAGACAACCCACTGATGATAATGATGGACACTAGGTAATGGTTAATGTTTCTTGTAGTAGTAATGCAGAAATCGGAACATCTTACATGCTAATAGTTTGCGGTCCTGGGAGGAATTATTTTACAATTAACTTATTGTGAAATGAACATTTCTTTAAAGAAGGAAATGTGCAAAGTCGAGAACCACCCAGAAGGTACCAATACATTAAATATGCCAAGAATGTTATAGCTGGCTTGTGAAAACCTAAATAAAAATACAAGTGCCTCAATTGACAACTGTTTCATCTTCAATTGTTCTTATCATTACATAAAAACATGGCAGCCTTTACAGCCTCCAGTCTTCTTGTTAATGATACCACAAGATTTGGTATATCAAGGTGGTTGTTGATGCCATTTTTAGGTCTCTTCAGAGATGCTCAACTGGATTAAGGCCCTGGCTGGGCCATTCAAGAAAATTCAGAGTGTTGTCCTTAAAGGGGTACTCCACTGGCAAACATTTGTTTTAAATCAACTGGGGCAAGAAAGTAAAACAGATCTGTAAATTACTTCTATAAAAAAAATCTTAATCCTTCCAGTACTTATCAGCTGCTGTAATGATCCACAGGAAGTTCTTTTATTTTTGAATTTCCTTTCTGCCTGACCACAGTGCTCTCTGCTGACACCTCTGTTCATTTTAGGAAATGTCCAGAGTAGGAGCAGATCCCAATATCAAACCTCTCCTGCTCCAGACAGTTCCTAAAATGGACATAGGTGTCAGCAGAGAGCACTGTGGTCAGGCAAAAAGGAAATAAAAAAAAAATAACTTCCTGTGGATCAGAACAGCAGCTAATAAGTACTGGACAGATTAAGATTTTTTTAATAGAAGTAATTTACAAATCTGTTTAACTTTCTGGCACCAGTTGATAAAAAAAAATGTTTTCCAGTGTAGTGCTCCTTTAAGCCACTATTGTGCTGTCTTGGCTGGCTGGTCTTGTTGGGAGGTGACCCTCCGGGCCAATTTAAAGTCTAGATCACTTTGGATTCAGTTTTCCCTCAAATCTAATCAGTCATCCAGTCTCATTTGTTCAAAAACACCCCCACAGTATGATGCTGTCACCCCCATGCTTCACTGTAGGGATGGCATTGGGTAGGTTATGAACTGAGCCTGGCTTTCTCCAGGCATTAATTGATTAATTAAAGTTTAATTTTGGTTTCAACAGACCTGCAAGTCTTGTTTCTCACAATCTGACAGTTTTGTAGATGTTATTTTGCACACTGTTGGTGACTAGGTGGCTTTCACAAGTCTTTTACTGAGGAGAGGCTTCGTTCTGGTCACTCTTCCATAAGTCCTAAATTGGTGTAGTGCTGCAGTGATGGCTGACTTTTTGGAACTTTCTTCCATCTACACACAGGATCTTAGGAGTTCAGCCAGAATGACTATTTCTCCCCTGATTACCTAGTTTGGTGGGATTACCAGCTACAGAAAGAGTCCTGATTTTTCCAAACTTCTTATATATAAAGGGAAAGTTTAGTTTGCAAAAAACATACCCCCTTCCCTGTGGATAGGGGAAAAGTGTCAACTTGCCTGGGGATCTGACTACTGGGAGCCATTGTGATCTCCAAAGTGGGCCTGACTAGTCTTCCTAAGCTCTTCAGCCCCCACTTTCCAAGTCAAACTGGTCTTAAGAGTGATGGGGAGAAATCGCTACCGACTGTGATTGACTGAGCTGCCCATCACTGCTGAGACCAGATTATTTCAGAAGCTGGAGCATGGATCCCATTGTGGAGATTGTGGGGGGTCTCAGAGGTTGGACCCCCATGATCAGACACTTATCCCCTAAGGGGATACAATTTTATAAACTGAATGTTTCTTTAAAGAATTATGAAGGAGACTGTCCACTTGGGAACTTTTAGTGCATCAGAACAGCTCTATATAAAACTTGGACTACAGGACTACTACCTTCACTGTGGATGACATCTTGTCCATATTTGCATTTATTGTTTGGCAATGTAACATTAGCCAGATCAACCAGTTATCCTTCCATACTGTTGCTTTTCATCACAATATTTATGCATGTTGTTACATAATCTTGGATGTATAAGTCTATATTACGTTTACACCATCATATTTAAAAATTTTATATTTTACCATACCATCAGGGCTTGATGGTCAATATATGTTTTGTCCAAGTTTTTTTCATAAAAGTTATATCCTGATAATACCATTTCCATATGTTTTCTATGGATCTATAAAGTCTTGAGAGCAGGAAATACTGCATTCAAATCCTTTGCCTAAAACAAAAAAAATATATAAAAAAAATTATAATAAGGTTGCATTCACACGCAGGATCTGCTGAAAAAAAGCTGAAAAATCCATAGTTGCAGATCCACAATTGTGAATTTTACATGGGAGTTTCTGTGTATTTTTGCATTGTGAAATTTGCAACTGGAGTTCACCAGTATGATAATGATAAACTACACCAAATATATTATCCAAACTACATTATTATTATTATTATTATTATTATTGTTGTTGTTGTTGTTGTTGTTGTTGTTGTTGTTGTTGTTGTTGTTGTAGTAGTAGTATTACTACATAAAGATACAAATATATTAGGTAAATATTTTTATTGAAATGTCTACCTACAACACATAGTTTTGTAATTTTTTATTCTATGTTTTAAATTATTTGGGGTTTTTACCCTTTTTTCTTTGGTATATTATATATTATTCATGATTTCAATGAAGCAACTGCCAAGATGGCGAGAGAGGTACAGTATAATATGGCTAAAGGCCACAATCTTAATTAATATGCAAATGGCACAGATGAATGCCAGGGAACATTTGGTTCATTGTAAGAAATCTGAAACTGGGAATTTTGGTTGTGTTGTGTGAAAGGCGGCATCACTAAATCTAATAGGGTGCTTTGTGTGTAATTAGTGATCGATCAGGCATATTTCCAGGTTCATTAGCTACGTGAAAACTATAGCAACTTTTGCAGGATTTTAGCACTTACTAAGTGGTTTATTTATCCAAAAGAAACAGACACTTATTAACTCATTGATTGTCAGCGCAGGAAAGTCGAACACAGGATTCTAATTTTGTTATATAAATATAAAGTCTTGTAATATCCACAATGCCTTGACAAAGGCTCAGGAGTGAGCAGACACATTGCCATGTTTATAATCATTTATGGGTGAATAAGAATATTTTCTTTTTTAATCCCTTACTTTTGAGCGCTACGTCTTATTAAGATTTTTAATATCCACAATCGGTAAGACTGTCTAGATGTGAATATTTAGCATTATCCTACATGAACATACTGTAACTCAGTTATATTGTTTAATTTCACTCAGAATTTATTTTGCCACTCTGCATGGCTTTTTTGGTTAAGGCACTGAGTGTGCTTAAAAATGTTGGGGCACAATCAGTATTGCAAATGTGCTAGAATTATGAGAAAATGAGTGACAAAAATGGTTTACTTTATTATGTGTTTTAAGACACATTTTAGAAATCATCTGCCAAAGGGGCATGGCTTATTGGAATGGGGTGTGACTTTTATAAAATAGACATGGGGTAATTACCCAAAATGATTCTAGTGTAAAGTAAGCCAATAGATAGGTTTAATCTAAGACAAGCTTGTGCAAACTTTAATTAAACTGGCACATCTCTAACCTCTCTTTAACCACTAGGGTAAATCCTCTGGATATTTTCATCAAGATTGTAGCCTTCATTTTTCAGAGGCTGTTTTAAGAATTGAAGACAATGTTTGATTGGTTACTCTGGGCAGCTGCTCCACTGTTCCACTGCTCCACTGCTTAAGGTTGTGGAAGAATAGTGTTTCATCATGTGAGCAGGAACCTTAAAGGGGTTATCCAGGAAAAAAAAAAAAACAATATATACCGTATTTATCGGGGTATACCACGCACCGGCCTATAACACGCTCCCTCATTTTACCAAGGATATTTGGGTAAAAAAAGTTTTTAACCCAAATATCCATGGTAAAATGAGGGTGCGTGTGTGTGCGTGTATACCCCGATACACCCCCAGGAAAGGCAGGGGGAGAGAGGCCATCGCTGCCCGCTTCTCTCCCCCTGCCTTTCCTGGGGTCTAGAGCCCTGCTGCCGGCCCTTCTCTCCCCCCTGCTATCGGCGCCACTGCCCGTTCTGTCCCCCTGACTATCGGTGCCGGTGCCGATAGCCAGGGGGAGAGAAGGGGCAGCGGCACCCATTGCCGGCGCCGCTGCCCCGTTGCCTCCCCCCATCCCCGGTGGCATAATTACCCGGGTCGGGTCCGGGCTGCTGCAGGCCTCCGGCGCGCGTCCCCTGTGTAGTTGCTATGCACGGCGCGGAGCACTGACGTCATGCGCCGCGCCGTGCGGCGCATAGCAACGACGCCGGAGGCCTGCAGCAGCGCGGACCCGACCCAGGTAATTATGCCACCGGGGATGGGGGGAGGCAACGGGGCAGCGGCGCCGGCAATGGGTGCCGCTGCCCCTTCTCTCCCCCAACTGGCTCCAGAAAGTTAAACAGATTTGTAAATTTCTTCTATTACAAAATCTTAATCCTTTCAGTACTTATGAGTTGCTGAAGTTGAGTTGTTCTTTTCTGTCTAAGTGCTCTCTGATGGCACGTGTCTCGGGAACTGTCCAGAGTGGAAGCAAATCCCCATAGCAAACCTCTTCTACTCTGTGCAGTTCCCGAGACAAGCAGAGATGTCAGCAGAGAGCACTGTTGCCAGATAGAAAAGAACAAATCAAATGCAGCAGCTGATAATTATTGGAAAGATTAAGATTTTTTAATAGAAGTAATTTACAAATCTGTTTCACTTTCCTGAGCCAGTTGATATTAAAAAAAAAAAAAAGTTTTTTTCCTGTAATACCCCTTTAACCCCTTAAGGACGCAGGACGTAAATGTACGTCCTGGTGCGGTGGTACTTAACGCACCAGGACGTACATTTACGCCCTGTGCATAACCGCGGGCATCGGAGCGATGTCCGTGTCATGCGTGGCTGATCCCGGCTGCTGATCGCAGCCAGGGTCCCGCCGGCAATGGCCAACGCCCGCGATCTCTCGGGCGTCCGCCATTAACCCCTCAGGTGCCGGGATCAATACAAATCCCGGCATCTGCAGCAGTGCGCAATTTCAATGAATGATCGGATCGCCCGCAGAGCAGAAGATCGCCGATAACACTGATCTGTTCTATGTCCTATACATAGAACAGATCAGTATTAGCAATCATGGTATTGCTATGAATAGTCCCCTATGGGGACTATTCAAGTGTAAAAAAAAATGTAAAAGTAAAAGTAAAAAAAAAGTGAAAAATCCCTTCCCCCAATAAAAAAGTAAAACGTCCGTTTTTTCCTATTTTACCCACAAAAAGGGTAAAAAAATAAATTTTATAGACATATTTGGTATTGCCGCGTGCGTAAATGTCCGAACTATTAAAATAAATGTTAATGATCCCGTACGGTGAACGGCGTGAATGAAAAAAAAAAGTCCAAAATTGCTACTTTTTTAATACATTTTATTTAAAAAAAAAGTATAAAAAATGTATTAAAAGTTTTTCATATGCAAAAGTGGTATAAAAAAAAAGTACAGATCATGGCGCAAAAAATGAGCCCTCATACCGCCACTTATACGGAAAAATAAAAAAGTTAGAGGTCATCAAAATAAAGGGATTATAAACGTACTAATTTGGGTAAAAAGTTTGTGATTTTTTTAAGCACAACAATAATAGAAAAGTATGTAAAAATGGGTATCATTTTAATCGTATTGTTCCTCAGAATAAAGAACACACGTCATTTTTACTATAAATTGTACAGCGTGAAAACGAAACCTTCCAAAATTAGCAAAATTGCGTTTTTCTTTATAATTTCCCCACAAAAAATAGTGTTTTTTGGTTGCGCCATACATTTTATGATATAATGAGTTATGTCTTTACAAAGGACAACTGGTCGCGCAAAAAACAAGCCCTCATACTAGTCTGTGGATGAAAATATAAAAGAGTTATGATTTTTAGAAGGCGAGGAGGAAAAAATGAAAACATAAAAATTAAATTGTCTGAGTCCTTAAGGCCAAAATGGGCTGAGTCCTTAAGGGGTTAATTAACCATGATTTGTCCTTGTTCTCACCCACATAGCAGATTTCATACCATGGAAGGATTTTGGGTGCTTTCCGCCCTCTCCTCGTGTGAGGGCAACCAGGGACATGGTGACACCACCAGGCAGTGCAGTGAATGTGCTGACATGTTTACTTAGAATAGGGCCTGACATGACTATGACTGTTAGAACTTTTGTGGGAAATGATTATCTGTATCTTATTCCTGGTCATATCAGCTCTTACAGAGGCCATTTGTGCATACTTAGGCCAGCTGCTGATATGATCTCTGCAGGGCATGATGTGACAATAGAGGCTGTGATGTCCCAGTATGTGATGATGTAGCCCAGTACTGTCCTCCTGTCCTGTCAGGCAGAGTCCCTGCATGTCCCCTGGGCTCTCCTGCAGCATACCCCTATTATGTATGTAGGTTTGCCTCATATAATGTACTGTTGCTTTAATGTTTGTACCACATGGTTGTTACCCAGGAGGCACTAGTGACCAGGTGACCCCCTCAAGTGACCTATGGGCTCCTTGCACAGCGCCCCTATATAACAAGGAGAGGGGCTGCAATCTCTCTCTTAGCACATTGCTACTTCTGCTGAGGTCAAGTCCAGTCAAGTTGTTCCAGTGTGTCCAGAGCATTGAAGGCCTCAAGCCTAAAGTCCTGCAGCCACAAGTCGGTCATCAGTAAGTCAAGTCATCTTATTGTCAGTTACCATCTCTGTCAAGTCGAGTCCATCTGTAGTCACTGTTGCCTGAACTAAAGTCTGTCTAACTACTGCAAGCCTGCAAGGCATTGTTTGGCATTGTGTTGCTAAAAAACTAGGGAAGGAGGTCTTAGAAAAAATCTCTGCAGTCCAAGGAGCTTTGATTTATAAATTAGGATATTTTGCTTATGTTAAACATTTGTAGAAAGCACAATTTATTTATTTTTAAGTACCTGTACACTCTGTGCCCTCTCCCCTTTTATGACGTGGCTCAGGAGTTGAACACTTCATAGCGGGATGGTTCCGGCAGCTATCACCTAATGCCGGACATCACTGATCATGATGATGCCTAGCTTTAGCACTTTAGATGCTGTGATCAAAGTTCATTGCGACATCAAAAATGTAAAAGAAAAACTCGTCCCGGCTTCTCAGCGTAGCTGATCGGGACCACCACTTTAAAACTGTGGTGTCAATCAGCTGAGAGGATGTTAGGAGGACCCTTACCTGCCTCCTCGCCATCCGATCAGCACACCAATGCTCTAGTCAGCCATGGCAGGGTGGAGCAATGGAGCGCCCTAACACTGATCAATGCTGTGCTATAGCATAGCACTAAATATGTATGCAATCTAAGGATTGCATTTAATATTCCCTTACGGGGACTAAAAAAACAGTCAATGGCATATATATATATATATATATATATATATATATATATATATATATATATATATATATATATGTAAAAAAAATATCATGCCCAAAATTGCGTTTTTTTTTTTTTTTTACTTTGTATGTCTTAAAGGAATGCATAAAAAGTGATCAAAACGTCCCATCAAAACAAACATGGTATGAATAAAAATTACAGATCACAGCGCAAAAAATTAGCCCTCATACATCCCCGTATTTTAAACATTCAAATTTTCATACAAAAAGTCAACATTTTTTAAAAGAAGTACAACAAATTAAAACCTATATAATTGTTGTATCGTTGTAGCCATATACACCTACAGAATACAGATAATAGGGGAGATATACAAAAACTACTGTAATTTCTGTTTCAGCTTTATTAATTTACTTTTTTTTTTCTTCTCCCATTTTCAAAGGTCTCTTGTGCTGCTTTAAAAATATGAAAATATGTGAGAGTACATTTTCGTGCCACTTTTTTTTTTTGGCGGCAACATATTGGATTATGGTGCCAAATGTTACATCCCCGAAAATTCTAGCGGAAGCATCTTATGTAATATTTCCTGATTACTAGTGCCCTGAAAAGCGATAACTGTATATATAAAACATTTCTAGGACTTAAATGTGAGTTCAGGTGCAGCGACCATTTAAAAAAAAAAGAAAAAAATATTATTGTTTTAATAACATTTTACAATAATAATGATTTATTTTACAATAATTATTTAAATAACACCTTCCTCCCCCCCCCCCCAAAAAAAAAAATGAATGAAAAATAAAAAACAAAACAAAAAAAAAACAACCATTTCTGTGATTTCTACACTAGCAAAACACTGGTGTGAAATTTTTTATGTAAATTGGACTCTCACCCCTTTGAAACTATCATGGAAAAAAAAGACATTTGCATAACCACGCCCACTTATGCAAAACTGGTGTGACTAGTGTAAACCTTGGATAATACTTAGAATATCTGATGTGAACTTTTTCAAACCCCAATCTGTCATTTTTACAGAAAAGTTAAATCGGAAGCCCTCAAAAATGGCAAAATGTTTTTTTTTTTTTTCTTTTTTTCTTTCAATTATGCCCCACAAATAATTTTTGGGGGGGTTTGCCTTAGATTTTATGGTGAAATGATTGATTTCATTACAAAGTAAAATTGGTGGCACAAAAAGCATGCAAAATTGAAAGAGCTATTATTGGAGAAAAGGTGAGGAGTAAAAACTAAATTGCAAAAAGGAAAAAACCCTTAAAACCCTTTAGGTTTTATTTATAAATTGTGCAAAAAATATAATAAACAACCTAAAATAACATTGAGACCACCAATATAACTGAATGTTGATTATGAGGCTTGACTGCCATTGAGCTTTTGATGCAGGGCACAAATTGATGGATAACGAAAGTGGCAAGAATGATGTAAATATTATAATTAGGATAAGTGTGGTACAACAACCAATAACAACAGGTATAAACTGCATGTGATCTCACAAGAAAACAGTAACACATTAACTGACACATTCACACTTGCTGACTGTTCCTCAACCTCTTTGAAGGCAAAAAAAAAAAAAAAAAAAAGGTAACAAGTTTCACCAATGAGCAATGAAGACTGGATTTTCTATACAATCTAATCTCTCCTTGTCAAATTTATGAATACTATAGTGTCAACAGCTCCTAGTAAACAGACTTGAGGGGACAGTATCCCAAGTCGAAGTGTTAATTAAGAAAGGATAAGATAGAGGACCAGAAATTTTAACCTTAAAGGGGTACTCCACTGCTGTGTAAGTTTCAAGACAATGTGACCCGGTTCTATGTGTTATCCGAACATCCTGGTGTTGCAGAGCTTAGCACTAGCTGTTTGGGACAAAACTTACCTTAAGTCCTGGCAGGATGTTGTGTAGTCTTTCGGGTTCTCCATTGCTGGTGACCACATTTCTTGCTCCTTTTGCGGCCATATTGTGTTTGTGATGTGTGTGTGGGTGTGCATGACGTTGTCTTCGCCTTTCCCTGTGCTCCGATTCTGGTCAAACCCTCTTCATTCTAGTTGTTTAGCCACTCCTTTTAAGGATGCAGCCCTCGCAGTGTCTCTGTGTGCATTGGCTGAAGCCTTACATGTTAAGTGATGCTTCCTTGCACTGCACGCTACAGCGTAGGGATGGATGAGGAAAGTTCGGTTGCAGTGCAGCATCAGCTATAGGCCAGAGCAGGGCGGCATCAGATGCTAGAAAGTTTCACAGAAAAGGAAGGTTCAAACCCAATGATGCCACCAGAAGGACGAACAAAGGGCAGAACAACATATTCTAAGCAGCACGAAAGGCAGAGACTAATGGCCGAGGAAAGGCATGGAAAAGGAGGCAGACTCAAACCTGCTGGAAGGCAGATCACAGCATAAGACCCCAGGAGAGCAGCAGAGACAGGTGAAGGGACCTCCGTCCGCCATCTTGGCTGATCTGATCCCTGCGGCAGTGCCGCAAGCGATCCAATTAACCATTTTGAGTGCCAAACTGCTGCAGATGCCATCTGTATTGATCACGGCATCTGAAGGGTTAATGGCGGACATCAGCGCGATCGATCGATGATGTCCACCATTACCGGCGGGTCCGCGGCTACCGACAGACGGATCTTTGGTGTCCAGTCACTGAGACAACCACCAGCCCCCTTCAGGCATTCTGAACATGTATGGTTATGTGTGGCTGTGGTTGTGATGTCACACCCCCTCTCCATTCATGTCCATGTGAGAGGGTGTGACGGCTGAGGTCGAGCAACCATAGCCATCATGCCCCCTCCAATAGACATGAATGTAGGGGGCATGACGGCATGACCACGGCGGTCCTGTAACTGGCGTTCTCCTCCAGAGCTTTACACACTATTCTGATGTTACGTTTTGTCTTAATCTTCAGTAATCTATAGAGCTGCCTCAGCTGTCTGAGGGTGATTGGGGTGTGATTGCTGTAATAGAAAGGGGGTGGGGGCTGTCCGCCCAAGGTGCCAAGGTGTAAGCTGTATTGTACTGTACAGGGGTACCCCACCACCAGACACTTACAGCCTGTGCTAACTGCTGTGCTGCCTATACTTACTGGGGGAGGAGTAAGTGCAGCCAAACTTCAGGCACTAGAGAAAGCCAGCCTGCTGCCCAATGCCTGGCTGCTCTGACTCCTCCTCCACCTCATAAGTGTATGTCAGGGAGGTAGGCAGTACCAGCATTACAATTCATTTTTGGTCGTCAATTACCAGAGCATGGATTCTGTGCCAATAGGAGCATGGTGGCAGTCACTACATTTCTATCACAGTGAAATCTCAGCATGTACCAACTGCCTTAAAGGGACAGGAGTGTGATTAATGCAACCACAGTACTATCAGCAGACTAAAAATTGTTCATGTGCCGGGCAGGCATCTATAAAGGTTGGGCACATGGGGGCCCCATAAGGTGTCACTTAACTATTTACTTAGATAAATTCATGCATAAGGTAGTCACAAATAAAGAAATAGAATAGGCTTGTGCAACACAGGTAAAGTTAACATCACTCTGTCGAGGCTCACAGTTTTCCTAAATTATTACCATCATATAGGGGGGGCATTTATCAAGCAATTTAGAGCTCTTTTTTGCTCACAAAAGTCGCACAAAAAGTCGCATGTGCACCTAAGCAATTATTTGTGCAAATTTTTGGCTGCAAGCAAAAATCTACAAAAGAGCTTACCAAAGCAGATTTCAGTTTTCACTTTGCAGTGGTCAGGGATTTATCAAGTGCGAAAGTCGCATAAAAAGTCGCAACCACCTCCAAAGCAGCATAAATGTAAACCAGCCCGGACCTGGCTAACAAAACTTGGTCTGGAGAGCAGAATTTCATATTTCCCGCCGGGAGCCAAGATCACGGCTCCTGCGGGAAATATGAAATCACAGCTGCATATAGGAGCCTGGGCACTTGGTCATCTCATATCTCCCCTCCAACCGCCCCCTATAAATCACATAACTCCCCCCACTCATCTCCCCCGTAATCTTAACCCGCTGCCGCTCATCTCTCCCTGCCGCCGCCTCTCACCTCTCCCCACCGCTCATCTCCCCCCGCTGCCGCTCATCTCCCCCCCTGCCGCCACTCATCTCCCACCCACCACCACTCATCTACCTCTGCCGCCGCTCTTCTCCCCTCGCCGCCGCTCATCTCCCCCCTGCCGCCACTCTTCTCCCCCCCCACTGCCACTCATCCCCCTCCTGCCACTGCTCATCCCCCCCCCACCGCCGATCATCTCCCCACGTGCCACCGGTTGGTCTCGGCCAAGTACGGCACCGTCCGGGAAATATGAAATAACAGTGTAGTTTCATATTTCTGGGAGCCCGACGCTGCCTCGGCCTCTCATCTCATCTCTCATCTCCCCTCAAAATCTTGGCCTCCATCTGGAAGAAGACACGTCTCTCCCTTCTTCGTGCCATGACCCGTATGAAATCTCAAGCGGACAAGAAAAGGCGCCCTTCTCCTGAATACTCACCTGGGGACAAGGTGGGGTTTTCATCTAAATATATCCACTTCAGAATACCCTGTTAAAACTGGGTCCACGCTATTTGGGTCCTTTCAAGGTCAAGAAATGTCTAAATCCAGTGGCTTATTCTCTTCATTTGCCTTCCTCCCTCCGGATCCCAAATTATTTCCACATCTCCCTCTTGAAACCCGCCATCCATAACCGCTTCTCTAAAAAAAGACATTCTTCCTACTCCCCTCTCGGATACCTCTGATGTATATTCTGTCAAGAAAATTCTGGAATCCAAACTCATCAGAGGAAAACATGTCTTTCTTGTAGATTGTGAGGGATTCGGACCAGAGGAGAGGTCTTGGGAACCAGAGGATAACATCCTAGATCAGAATCTCCTCAAAAGATTATTGAGCCGTAAAAGGAGGGGGACCAAAGGGGGGGTACTGTTACACACTGTGCTCCGACCTAAAGCATCGACTGTGAGCGCAGTGTCCCTGTGTCCTTGGCAGGGCCGGGATTCGCATCGTTGGAATCTCGGCCCGTCTCATATCTTGCTCCGCTCCTTCTTTTTCTCAATTCCGGCGCGCGCATCGGAGCTCTGAAATTTAAAGGGCCAATACGCCTATAATTAGTGAATACACCTGACACCACATTATGAGTTGTTTACACCTCCTATACTTCCCTGCCAGATCTTCAGTGCCTATTGCCTGAGAGAAAGTGTTCATATTGCCTATTTTGCCATACTCGTTTATCCAGACCTTCCTGCTACGTTTTTTGACTACGAACCTTTGCTGACTGCCTTGACCTTCTGCTACGTTGACTACGCCACTGCTTCTTCCGTCGGTACCTCGCCTTGCCCAGTAACCTGTGTGGTCGAGTTGCGTCTGGGATAGTGACCCGGGTGTTGCCTGCCGCAGCAAGCCCATCCTGCCTTGCGGCTGGCTCTGGTGAAGACCAGCGGCACCTTAGACTGCCCGATATGGTCTGAGTCATCAGCCACACAGGTAGAGGATCCACATCCAGCTCTATTACAGTTTGATAACATTAAGGATGAATATTTTTGTTTCCCTGCCCAACATCTACTAAATATTCCTATCAATCAACCCAAGCCAACTAACATGCTACGCGCTGGATTAGAAAAGGGTGTCTGGGACAATTTAAAAATGTGTTACTCCTGTCTATGGGTAATACAGTGGGGCAAAAAAGTATTTAGTCAGCCATCAATTGTGCAAGTTCTCCCACTTTAAAAGATGGGAGAGGCCTGTAATTTTCATCATAGGTATACCTCAACTAAGAGAGACAGAATGGGGGGGGGGGGGAAAGAATACAGGAAATCATTGTAGGATTTCCAACATTTCTGGCTCCCACAGACCTATAACTCCTTATTGAAGAGTCTCATCTGCCCTCCACTCGTTACCTGTATTAATAACACCTGTTTGAACTTGTTATCAGTATAAAAGACACCTGTCCACAACCTCAAAAAGTCACACTCCAAACTCCACTGTGACCAAGACCAGGCACCAGAAACAACATTGTAGACCTGAACCAGGCTGGGAAGACTGAATCTGCAATAGGCAAGCAGCTTGATGTGAAGAAATCAATTATAAGAAAATGGAAGACATTCAAGACCACTTATAATCTCCCTCCATCTAGGGCTCCACCCAAGATCTCACCCCATGGTGTCAAAATGATCACAAGAATGGTGAGCAAAAATCCCAAAACCACACGGGGGACCTAGTGAATGACCTGCAGAGAGCTGGGACCAAAGTAACAAAGGCTACCATCAGTAACACACTACTTCGCCAGGGACTCAAATCATGCAGTGCCAGGTGTTTCCCCTACTTAAGCCAGTACATGTCTGGGCCCGTCTGAAGTTTGCTAGAGAGCATTTGGATGATCCTGAAGAGGATTGGGAGAATGTCATATGGTCAGATGAAACCAAAGTAGAACTTTTTGGTAAAAACTCAACTTGTCATGTTTGGAGGAGAAAAAATGCTGAGTTGCATCCAAAGAACACCATACCTACTTCGAAGCATGGGGGTGGAAACATCATGCTTTGGGGCTATTTTTCAGCAAAGCAACCAGGACGACTGATCCATGTAAAGGAAATAATGAATGGGATGATGTATCATGAGATTTTGAGTGAAAACCTCCTTCCATCAGCAAGGGCATTGAATATGAAACGTGGCTCGGACATTTAGTACGACAATGATCCCAAACACACCGAATGGGCTTTATAAGAAGCATTTCAAGATCCTGGAGTGGCCTAGCTAGTCTCAAGATCTCAACCCCATATAAAACCTTTGGAGGGAGTTGAAAGTCTGTGTTGCCCAGCGACAGATCCAAAACATCACTGCTCTGGATGAGGTCTACATGGAGGAATGGGCCAAATTTCCAGCAACAGTGTGTAAAAACCTTGTGTAGACTTACAGAAAACATTTGACCTCTGTCATTGCCAACAAAGGGTATATATAACAAAGTATTGAGATGAACTTTTGTTATTGACCAAATACTTATTTTCCACCATAATTTGCAAATAAATTCTTTAAAAATCAGACAATGTGATTTTATGGATCTTTTTCCCATTATGTCTTTCATAGTTGAGGTATACCTATGATGAAAAATACAGGCCTCTCTCATCTTTTGAAGTGGGAGAACTTGCACAATTGATGGCTGACAAAATACTTTTTTGCCCCACTCTATATGGACCCCGACAATTAAAACCCTTAAAGCTAAACACAGAGATTGATCATGAATAAAGTCCATGCATACTCTAAAGGTAGCTGTTATAGTTGACATGTGGTCCATGGAGAAGTTTGTGTAGAAGGTGACTCCACCCTTTCCCATGGGCAGAGAGACATTGTGAGGCTATGTTCACACGGCAGAATACTGCAATTCCATTCTGTAAAGCTTGCAGTGGAATTTTTTCTGAATTTCTGCAAAATTTCCAAAGAATTTCTATGGAATTTCTGTGTTCTCAAAACACAGAATTCTGCAGAAATGCAACGCCCCAATGACTTCAATAACAGGTCTTTAAATTTTTCGGAATGCAGAATTTTCGCTGTGTGAATGGGACAGCCAAATCCCATTGAAGTCAATGGACAGTCTTTTGCTGAACACAGCCTAATATTGGAAATCAAGACAGATAAGAACTGTTCCTAGGTCATTCCTACATGGGATGATGGGTTTGTTGAAGAGGCATAAACCATTGGGCCCCACTTAAACTGAATGTTTAAATCCTAATGTCAAGCAGAACTCATGGAGAAGAACCAAATAATGTAAAGGATCAATAACACCAAATATGCTATTATCATCTAGGCAGGCCTAGCCATAGGTGAACTATTTCCTTCTGTAGGGCCTTCAGTTACTACATGTGGGGTCAAGTTTGGATCCTCAGGATGCCCAGGCCATGAGGGCTAGAGGTGTTCTATTCAGTGATGCACCCCGTACAATTGTACAGTATAGTTGGCATACTCGTAAAATTTGGCTCTTTTTCCAAATACTAATTGCCTTCATAACTCTCAATATGATGAAGAAAAATTAATGACCTGTAAATTGATTTCACCGGTCAACAGTAATCAATAGCTCCAAACACCTATGACATTAAAGGTATTATGCTGTAATAATGCTATATGTATATTCATTACTTAACACAATAAAGTCATTAACCTCCATTTCCACTTGTGTAACATGTTATACATAAACTTCTTTGTAGTCATTCTTTAGGTAACCTGAATAACAATGATTTGGTTAAAGTCAGGATTTCAGAGCACGCTCTTTCAAGCAAGTATAATAAAAATTAAAATTCTGTTTCCTTATTCAATAGAGAAAAAAGAGAGAAAAAAAAAAAAAAAAAAGATTATACCAAGGACAGAACATGCCCCCAAATTAATCCATCATTCTGACAGAATATAATGAGAGGGAAATGGCAAAAATGATCCATTTTCATTATAATTTTGAAACCAGTTCATCATGATCTTGTCCAGACAGTTACTAAAAAAAAGTATATGTATATGTCTTATGGACCATGCTCATGTGGCAATGAACTAAAACCCAGGTATAATTTCTGTTTTATATTTTCTGGTTAGAAATAGCAGTGTTAGTGTCTGAAGATTCAATATGAAATGTTACAGTGTCACCCAGTGGCCACAAGTTCAGTTGTGCTATTTTAGCATCAAGATTTTTAGTCAGGCCATAAAAGAAGCTTCTTCAACCAGTTCTTATTACAAAAATAAAAAAGAATGGAGGCTACCGAAGTCTATTATATGAGGAAATAGCAATAATATTTCACAACTGCACAATTAAAAAGGATAGGACTATATAGCTGGTCACGTTAGATATTTGTTGGCAGATCTATCAACAAATGTCTAGCACCAGCGTAAGGCTTTCCATACACAATAATTCATCTTCTTAAAGGGGTTGTGATTTCATGGTACCAACCCCCACCGCCCACCCCAGGTTTAGCATTGCTCCAGTGTCTGGATTACTGTTATCTACGGCCTTTTCTAGAATCCTATTCAGCTTGAGACAACAGCTGATCATAGTGGCAACAGCTCATGCAGTTGGACTGCAAAAAGAAGCCAAGCCTTCTGTTACCAGCTGTTGTCTCAAGTCAAACAGCATTCTGGGAAAGGCTTGAGACAAACACCATCCTGACACTGGAGAATTGCTGAACCTATGGGAAACATGCAATAAAAAATAAAAAAAGTGAAAAAAAATAAAAAGTGGTCGATCTACCCCACAAATATAAGGTAAGTAAAGCATTGGCATCACAGGCGCGATAGTGAAAAGTTAATAAAACCTGGATAACCCAATTTAACAAGCTAAAGCTGGACATACACATTCTTTTATAAATGAAGATACATTTGGCAGGTGTTCATCTAACATAGAAACAAAGGATCAAACAAGGAAGATCTTGAAAGCCAACAGGCCCTTCTTTGGTTCAACATCTGCTGCTGAGGCATAGTCGGGATCTCCATGTGGATTTGATACTTAATTGATCCTGCCAAATAGTGTATGACCTGTATGATGAGTAGGAGTGCCTCCCCAATATAATATAAACACAAATACCTTGGGCAGCTATTTAGCTATCATAGGAACAAAGGATCAAACAGTAAACATATTGACCTATAACATACCCTTCTTTGGCACAACATATGCATTAGATATGGCGGAAATGAGGGTTGGCATGTTCTCCAGAGAAAGTAGGAATATCAGGGGAAATATCTGAAAACTATCTTTTGAGTATGGCCATAGACTGGATCCTATTTTCAGTAGGCTCTTGTAATAAATAATATGTTGGTTCTAAGTCAACTTGGGTGTTTGCACTTAAAAAATCTTGTTTGACGTATTTCTCCCTGTAGTCCTAGTGGTCTTTGACTGGTGCTTCCCTTCCCTACATCATAAGAAAAAATATTCTTGCTCAATAGCTTTGCATTATTGGGTACATGGGGGCACATACTATCGGTGCTGGTCTGCAGTTATTTTATATACATATCCAGCTTTAGACTATTTGCATTGGAGAACATGTCTTATTAACATCTAAATGAAGAGGATGGCCAAAAATGTCATACCTTTCTTGCTTGACTTGATTTTCAAATTTTTTGTATCATCTTACATTCTTGTGGTTATTAAAAATAAAAAAAAATAATCTATCCTAGTCTTGTATCTAAATACTATGGCCAAGCAGCGCATTAGTGCCCTTTCTGAAACCCATCACAGGAGTCAGATGCCCCACTAGGCATTTTCCCCCTAACTACTAGTGTTGCTCACGAATATTCGCAATTCGAATATTATTCGCGAATATCGCATATTCGCGAATTCGCGAATTTCGCGAATATAGCGCTATATATTCGTAATTACGAATATTCGTTTTTTTTTTTTTTTTTTTTTTTTTTTTTTTTTTTCACAGTACACATCACAGTGATCATCCCTCTCTGCTTCCAGCTTGTGTGGTGTAAAGAAGGCTCTAATACTACTGTGTGAGACTGGCGCGCGAAAATTCGCATATGCGAAAATTAGCATATGCGAAAATTAGCACATGCGAATTTTCACATATGCGAATTTTCGCGTATGTTAATTTTGTATATGTTAATATGCACATATGATAGTTTTCGCATGCGCGAATGTTCGCATATGCGAAAATAAAACGGGAATATAACGAATATGCGAATATTCGCGAATATATGACGAATATTCGTCCATATATTCGCGAATATTCGCGAATTCGAATATGGCCTATGCCGCTCAACACTACTAACTACGACACTGGGCTACAATCTTATTTACACCCTTTACAAACTACTCCGATCATCAACAAATTTAACATGGTTATTTCCACCTTAACTTTTGTTAGCCAACTATATAAACCCATTCATGCACGCTTGGAAATTATAAGACATTGAGAAGTTCTGTTCCACCTTATACAGTATATAAAATTATGTATGCTGCCTCACCATCCCTGGCTTCCAGCACACCGAGACACACACTGAAAATTATAAGAATTATTTAAGTCAACAGGGAATTCCATAACCATGTAAAAGGAAAAAGCCGAAGACTCAATTCATTTATATAGGTCACAGAACCACAAGTGACTTCATAATAGATGTACATTATTCCCTATCTTTAACATATCAGTTTCTGTTCTGCAGAACCTCTTTTTGAAGTAAGGGGAGATTCCAGTCTAAGATTAAATAATTGAAAATAAATTGCCTCATCCATTTTGAAAAGAAAGTCTGCTGCCTCTGGAGTATGTATTATGATGATGTTCTACAGTAGCTGAGGTGTGTTTTGCTATGTACTGCAGCAATTGAGGTATCTGAATGTTCTGCAGCATCTGAGGTGTCTATTGTGGTGTTTTGCAGCAGCTGGAGTACACTGTTTATATAATGCACACTGAAGCTACTGAAGATAAATCTTAAAGGGGTACTCCCATGGAAAACTTTTTTTTTTTTAATCAAATGGTGCCAGAAAGTTAAACAGATTTGTAAATCAGTCCTTCTAGGCTAGGGTGTATGTTAGTGGAAATAGAGAGAGGGGGGAAAAAATGTAAAAAAAATAATAGAAAGAATAGATAATAGAAAGATAAGTACTACTGAGATAGTCCAGTATTTAGAAAATTAGGCTGATGATTGCACCTACTGATACCGAAGATCCATTGAAATACCTGGAGCAAGTTTGTAATACATTTCATACAGACATTGCTCCCCTGGCCAGCTACCTGTGATCGGCATAGCCGGTAAGAGGCACAAAGTGCCAAACTTTCATTACCTTCTACTGTCCCTCTGCCGTCAGGGTAAGGGGGACATTCTAAACAGAGGACCCCAGCATACTATTGCGCCCAGGATATATTACAATCCCCTGTACCAATAATGATGCGCCAACAAGACTGAGTGGGCACCAAACAGAGGACATCCAGCGCTGTCAATTACTCATACTAGCTGCATAAACTGTGTAAATAAAAATAAACATAAGTGGTATCGCTGTGTTTGTAAATGTCCAAACTATAAAAATATATAATTACTTAAACCGAACGATCAATAGCGTACACACAAAAAAATTCCAAAGTCCAAAATAGCGTATTTTGGTCACTTTTTATATCATAATAAAATAAATAAAAAGCAATCAAAATATGGATTTTTAGGTGCAAAATTTAAAGGTAAGGAGGAAAAAATGAAAGTGCCAGAACGGAAAAACGCTATGTCCTTAAGGGGTTAAGTACTCAAAACAATCTTCGTTTTTGCACTTTTTTTCCTCCTCATCTTCTAAAAATCATAACATGTTGAATTTTGCACCTACAGACCTATATAAGGGCTTGATTTTTACATCACCAATTGTACTTTGTAATGACATTATTTATTTTATAACATAATCTGCAGAAAAAAAAAATTATATGTGGGGTGAAATAAAAAAAAGAACACCATTTTGCAACTTTTTAAGGCTTCCGTTTCTACGCAGTGCACTTTTCGTAAAAATTACACATTATCTTTATTCTGTAGGTTCATATGGTTACAGGGATATCCAATTTATGTAGGTTTTATTTATTTTACTACTTTAAAAAAATATATAACTTCATGCACCAAAATTTGTATGTTTAAAATTATCATCTTCTGACCTCTATAACTTTTTTCAATTTTCAGTGTATGGGGCTATTTGAGGGCAATTTTTTTTGCGCCATGGTCTGTGCCATTTTTGTTTTCATGGGACTTTTTGATCGCTTTTTATTCATATTTTTATGGTATATGAAGTGACCAAAAATTCACAATTTTGGACATTGGTATTTTGTACATGTACGTCATCGATTGTGCGGTTTAGGTAACATTTTATTTAATAGTTTGAACATTTATGCATGCGGCGCCACATATGCTAATTTTTTTATTACTTTATTTTATTTAAGAAATAGGAAAAAGGGGGTGATTAAAACTTTTATTAGGGAGGGGGAGGCATATTCACATTTATTCTCTTTTTTTTTACCACTTTTTACTTTTGATTGCATACACTCAGTGTATGCAATCTTTTGATTGCATACACTGATCAATGCTATGCCATAGCATAGCATTGATCAGTGTTATTGGTGCTCTGCTGCTCCAGCCTGCTGAGCAGGCATGGAGCAGTAGATCACCGATCGGATGACGATGAGACAGGTGAGGACCCTCCCGTCGTCCAGTAAGCTGGTCGGGACATCACGATAGTCCCGATCAGCTCCACTGAGCTGCCGGGATAGTTTCACTTTAGATGCCGTGATCAACTTTGATTCTGGAGTCTAAAGGGTTAATGCCGGGCATTGGCCCATTTGGCGATGCCCAGCATTAGCCATGGGTCCTGACTGCCCTTGGCAACCGGGACTCATGGGGTTAAACCCGTTCTTCACCTGTGAGAGAGGTTTAAACCCTGTTAGGGGGACTCAGGACATACAGGTACAACCTGAGTCCTTAAGGACTCGGGAACAGGGGCGTACCTGTTCACCCTGCATCCATAGATGGTTAAAGGGGTGCTCAGGTGGAAAAAATATTTTTTTTAATTAACTGGTGCCAGAAAGTTAACCACTTAAGGACCAAGGACCAAGTCCTGATACTTAAGGACCCAGGGCTTATCCATATGCCCGTGGGAATTTTGGTCCCCACCACGCTCCGGGCGGGGATCGGACCGGGGTGACTGCTGATATCGATCAGCAGGCACCCCGCGCAAATGCCCAGGGCGGTCATCAGACCCCCTCATGTCGGCAATCGACATGGTGACCCGGAATATAAGGGGGATCGCGGTTGTCTAAGACACCTACGATCCCCTGAAGGGATAGGAGTGAGGTGGCAGGGGTGCCACCCCTCCTGTCCCTGCTATTGGTGGTCTAGACGCGACCACCAATTGCAGATCGGGGGCGGGGGGGAGTTAACTTTCATTTTTCCCGTCCTGCCCACGCACAATAGGCGGGGCAGAACAGGGAAACCGATGGGGACCGAACGCCGAAGTCCACTTACCCGTCCGGAGGCAGCGAGCGACGGTGATCGACGGGCGGCATGTCGTGCGGCAGAAGAGGACGGCTCCCTGGATCCAGCGGAAGCCGGTAAGTTGATCTGGAGGGCTAAAGTCTGAGACCACTGTAAAGTGGTCTCTAAACTCTAGCCCTCCAGAAATTGCAAAACTACAACTCCCAGCATGCCCAGACAGCTGTTTGGACATGCTGGAATATGTAGTTTTACAACAGCTGGAGGGATACAGTTTGAGATCATTATACAGTGGTCTGTAAACTATATCCCTCCAGATTAGTGATGTCGTGAACATAAAATTTTGGGTTCGCAAACGGCGAACGCGAACTTCCGCAAATGTTCGCGAACCGGCGAAATGTGATTGACTTCAATGGGCAGGCAAATTTTAAAACCCACAGGGACACTTTCTGGCCACAATAGTGATTTAAAAGTTATTTCAAGGGGACAAACACCTGGACTGTGGCGTGCTGGAGGGGGATCCATGGCAAAACTCCCATAGAAAATTACATAGTTGATGCAGAGTCTGGTTTTAATCCATAAAGGGCATAAATCACTCAACATTCCTAAATTCTTTGGAATAACGTGCTTTAGCCCCCTTTAGGCAGCACAGAGAGCACATAGATTCCCCCATATTAGGCAGCACATAGTTAGAGCCCCCCTTTAGGCAGCACATAGATTCCCCCATATTAGGCAGCACATAGGTAGAGCCTCCCTTTAGGCAGCACATAGAGCCCCCTTTAGGCAGCACATAGTTAGATCCCCCTTTAGGCATCACATAGTTAGATCCCCCGTATAGGCAGCACATAGATTCCCCCATGTTAGGCAGCACATAGTTAGAGACCCCCTTTAGGCAGCACATAGAGCCCCCCTTTAGACAGCACATAGATTCCCCCATACTAGGCAGCACATAGTTAGAGCCTCCCTTTAGGCAGCACATATTTAGATCCCCCTTTAGGCAGCACATATATTCCCCCATATTAGGCAGCACATAGTTAGAGCCCCCCTTTAGGCAGCACTGGTTTTATTTCACAGCCAAAAAAGGTATTTATTTTTTATTTTTATTTGAACACCTGTCACACCAAATGTGATTTGCACTAGTGTGACAATGAGCAAAAAAGGTTGCGAGCGGAGTTCCCCTTTTAAACAGAGGCCCCCAACCATGGTGCCTTCAGCAGTTGCAAGACACACGGACTGAACTTATAGCCCTTTTAATACTGTAGTTAGTTGCTTGGAGGAACTTAAGTTTTACACTGGAGTACCCCTTTTAACCAGCGGTTCCCTCCCAACTAGGGTGCTTCCAGCTGTTGCAAGACACATGGACTGATATTTGAGCCCTAAAAAGGGCTTTTTTGGGTGCTGTCCTTAAAGCAGATGTTAGACTAGTGATTTAGGAGTAAAGTGGACCCTGAATACACCACCTAGCAGCAACCTAGCTATTGCTTTCCCTATTACAGCAGGAGCAGCTTCTCTGTCCCTCCACTTTCTAAGCCTGCAGCATGCCGAATGAAGGTAAAATGGCATCCGTGCAGGAGGTAGGAGGGTCTGGAAGGGAGGGACTGCTGTTGATTGGCTGTAATGTGTCTGCTGACTCTGACTCACAGGGTCAAAGTTTACCGCAATGTAAGTATAGGGGGTGAATCAAACTTCACATATGTTCGCCTGGCGATGCGAACGTGAACATGCTAAGTTCGCCAGGAACTGTTCGCCGGCGAACAATTTGCGACATCTCTTCTCCAGATCTTGCAAAACTACAACTCCTAGCATGCCCACATAGCTGTTTGCTGTCTGGGCATGCTGGGATTTGTAGATTTGCAACATCTGGAGGTCCACAGTTTGGCGATCACTGTGCAGTGGTCTATAAACTGTAGCCCTCCAGATGTTGCAAAGCTGCAAATCCCAGCATGCCCAGACAGCAAACAGCTGTCTCAGCATGCTGGGAGTTGTAGTTGCGTACCTCGAGCTGTTGTATAACTACATCTCTCAGTACATGCTGGGAGTTGTAGTTTTAAAACAGCTGGAGGCACACTGGTTGGAAAATACTGAATTAGGTAACAGAACCTAACTGAAGGTTTTCCAACCAGTGTGCCTCAAGTTGTTGCAAAAGTAAAACTATCAGCATGCACGATCTGTCAGTAATGCTGGGAGTTGTAGTTTTGAAACAGCTGGAGGTTTCCCCCCCCCCCCCATGTTAATGTACAAGGTAAATTTCCTGCTCCCAGCGGGAAACTCACCGTATCACGCCAGTGCGAATGTACCCTAAAAACACTACACTACACTACACTAACACATAATAAAGGGTAAAACATTACATAAACACTCCCTTACACTGCCCCCACCAATAAAAGTGAAAAATGTCTTGTACTGTAGTGTTTCCTAAACGGAGCCTTCAGCTGTTGCAAAACAACAACTCCCAACATTTCTGGACATCCACTGACTGTCCTGGCAGCTGGAGGTACCGTGTTTGGCAATCACTGGCGTAGAATACCCCTATGTCCACCCCTATGCAATCCCTAATTTAGTCCTCAAATGCACATGGCGCTCTCTCATTTCGGAGCCCTGTCGTATTTCAAGGAAACAGTTTAGGGCCACATATGGGGTATGTCCGTACTCGGGAGAAATTGCACTACAAATTTTGGGGGGCTTTTTCTCCTTTTACCCCTTATGAAAAGGAAAAGTTGGGGGCTACACCAGCCTGTTAGTGTAAAAAAAAAAATTACACTAACATGCTGGTGTTGTCCTATACTTTTTATTTTCACAAGCAGTAAAAGGAAAAAAAGACCCCCAAAATTTGTAATGCAATTTCTCCTGAGTACGGAAATACCCCATATGTGAGCGTAAAATGCTCTGCGGACGCACAAGGCTCAAGAGTGAGAGCGCACTATGTACATTTGAGGCCTAAATTGGTGATTTGCACAGGGGGGCTGATTTTACAGCGGTTCTGACATAAACGTAAAAAAAATAAATACCCACATGTGACCCCATTTTGGAAACTACACCCCTCACGGAACGTGACAAGGTGTATATTGAGCCTTAACACCCCACAGGTGTTTGAGGAATTTTCATTAAAGTTGGATGAGAAAATGAAAAAAAAAAAACATTTTTCACAAAAATGCTGGTGTTACCCTAAATTTTTCATTTTCACAAGGGAAAATAGGAAAAAAATCCCCCCAGAATTTGTAACCCCATTTCTTCTGAGTAAGAATACACCCCATATGTGAATGTAAAGTGCTTTGCTGGCGCACTACAATGCTTGGAACAGAAGGAGCGCCATTGGGATTTTGAAGAGTAAATTTGTCCGGAATTGAAGGCCACGTGTGTTTACAAAGCCCCCATAGTGCCAGAACAATGGACCCCCCCACATGTGACCCCATTTTGAAAACTACACCCCTCATGTAATGTAATAAGGGGTACAGTGAGCATTTACACCCCACAGGTGTCTGACAGATTTTTGGAACAGTGGTCCGTGAAAATGAAAAATTACATTTTTCATTTGCACAGCCCATTGTTCCAAAGATCTGTCAAATGCCAGTGGGGTGTAAATACTCACTGCACCCCTTATTAAAGTCTGTGAGGGGTGTAGTTTCCAAAATGGGGTCACATGTGGGGGGTCCACTGTTCTGGCACCACGGGAGGCTTTGTAAATGCATATGGCCCCTGACTACCATTCCAAACAAATTCTCTTCCCAAAAGCTCAATGGTGCTCCTTCTCTTCTGAGCATTGTAGTTCGCCAGCAGAACACTTGATGTCCACACGTGGGGTATTTCCATACTCAGAAGAAATGGGGTTACAAATGTTGGGGGACATTACCCCTTGTAAAAATGTAAAATTTAGGGAAAAAACAGCATTTTAGTAAAAAAAAAAAATATTTACACATCCAACTTTAACAAAAAGTTGTCAAACACCTGTGGGTAGTTAAGGCTCACTGTACCCCTTGTTACCTTCCTTAAGGGGTGTAGTTTCCAAAATAGTATGCCATGTGGGTATTTTTTGCTGTTCTGGCACCACAGAAGCTTCCTAAATGCGACATGCCCCCAAAAAACCATTTCAGCTAAATTTGCTTTCAAAAAGCCAAATGTGACTCCTTCTCTTCTGAACATTGTAGTTTACCTGCAGAGCATTTTACATCCTAACATGGGGTATTTCCATACTCAGAAGAGATGGGGTTAAAAATTTTGGGGGGCATTTACTCCCTTTACCCTTTGTAAAAATGGTAAATTTGGGGAAGAAATTGTACTTTAGTGAGAATTTTTTTTTCCATTTACACATCCAATTTTAACAAAAAGTTGTCAAACACCTGTGGGGTGTTAAGGCTAACTGGACCCCTTGTTACGTGCCTTGAGGGGTGTAGTTTCCAAAACGGTATGCCATGTGGGGTTTTCTGCTGTTCTGGCACCATAGGGGCTTTCTAAATGTGACATACCCCCCAAAAACCATTTCAGCAAAATTCACTCTCCAAAATGCCATTGTTGCTCCTTCCCTTCTGAGCCCTCTACTGCGCCCGCCGAACACTTGACATACACATATGAGGCATTTCCTTACTCAAGAGAAATTGAGTTACAAATTCTGGGGGGATTTTTCTCCTATTACCACTTGTAAAAATTCAAAAACTGGGTCTACAAGAACATGCGAGTGTAAAAAATGAAGATTTTTAATTTTCTCCTTCACTTTGCTGCTATTCCTGTGAAACACCTAAAGGGTTAACACATTTACTGAATGTCATTTTGAATACTTTGAGGGGTGCAGTTTTTATAATTGGGTCATTTGTTGGGTATTTCTAATATGAAGGCCCTTTAAATCCACTTCAAATCTGAACTGGTCCCTGAAAAATTCCGATTTTGGACATTTTGTGAAAAATTGGAAAATTGCTGCTGAACTTTGAAGCTCTCTAATGTTTTCCAAAAGTAAAAACATGTCAACTTTATGATGCAAACATAAAGTAGACATATTGTGTATGTGAATCAATGTATAATTTATTTGGAATATCCATTTTCCTTATAAGCAGAGAGCTTCAAATTTAAAAAAAAAATACCAAATTTTCAATTTTTTTAGCAAATTTTTAAATTTTTCACCAAGAAATTATACAAGTATCAACAAAATTTTACCACTAACATAAAGTTGAATATGTCATGAAAAAACAATCTCGGAATCAGAATGAAAGGTAAAAGCATCCCAGAGTTATTAATGCTTGAAATGACAGTGGTCAGATGTTCAAAAAATAGCTGGGACCTTAAGGTATATTTGGGCTGGATCCTTAAGGGGTTAAACAGAATTGTAAATTATTTCAATTTTAAAATCTTAGCCCTTCTAGTACTTATCAGCTGCTGTATGCTCCAGAAGAAGTTCTTTTTTTGTTTTTTTTGTTTTTTCCTTTCTGTCTGACCACAGTGTCTTTGTTGACACCTCTGTCCATTTTAGGAACTGTCCAGAATAGGAGAAAATCTCCATTGCAAACATATCCTGCTCTGGGCAGTTCCTAAAATGGACAGAGGTGTCAGCAGAGAGCACTGTGATCAGACAGAAAAGAAATTCAAAAAGAAAAGAACTACTGTGTAGCATTCAGCAGCTGATGAGTACTGGAAAGATTATGATTTTTAAATAGAAGTAATTTACAAATCTGTTTAATTTTCTGGCACCAGTTAATTAAAAAAAATGTTTTTCCAGGGAGTACCCCTTTAAGGGGCAAATGTTACAGTGCATCCATTACATTCTGTATGGATCTAGATGAAATTGGAAAAAACAAGAATACTTTTTCCTTAAACATGTTCTGACAGCAGGCCCTGCAAGAGCACATTATTAAGGTGGTATGATCCCACTGAGTGCAAAAGAATCACTTATGAAGCAGATTCTGCATGGGGATACATTATATAATTATCTGGGCTCTGGGGAAACATCTTTCTGTGGGATATTGAATGAAAATAGGATTCTGTACTTTCTTAACTGTCTAATACTTAGCGATAAAAAGTACAGTACTGACAAGCGAGGAATTAAGTTATCGGACATGCTGCTGCTATTTGCATGACACAGTGAATTTCCATAATAATGAAACTGAGCAATCAAGTGCCTAATGAATGTAAAATTTCAGTTGATTTCTTTTTTTTCCCATAATTTAGTTTTATACGGAATGTTCAAAATAATACAATGAAGTCACAGTTATTCTTGTAAGAATAAATTAACTTTGTGCTCTGGGAGGATCATTGGGTCAGAGCAGAAAATTACAGATGCAAATATGAAAATTTCATAATAGTTTGAAAAATAAAAATATAAATCTGTTAGTATGTCTTCCTTTTAAAGTAGAAATGCAAATTATTCTACATTGTACATACATAATGGTTTAACCCCTTAAGGACCAGACCAATTTTATTTTTGCATTTTCATTTTTTCCTCCTCGCCTTCTAAAAATCATAACTCTTTTATATTTCCATCCACAGACCCATATGAGGGATTGTTTTTTTGCAACGCCAATTTTACTTTGTCATGACTTCACTTATTTTACCATAAAAAGTAACAACCAACAAAAAAATATATTATTTATGTGGGAAAATTGAAAATAAAACTGCAATTTGGCAAATTTTGGAAGGTTTTGTTTTCACGTTGAACACTTTATGGTAAAAATGACATGTTTTCTTTATTCTGTGGATCAATGTTATTAAAATTTTACCCATGATATATGCTTTTCGATTATAGTACCGCTTTAAAAAAATCTTAAACTATTTTAACAAAATTAGTATGTTTGAAATTGCCCTATTTTGACCACCTGTAACTTTCTAATTTTTCTGTATACGGGGAGATATGAGGGCTTATTTTTTGCACTGTGATCTGTAGTTTTTATCGATACCACTTTTGCCTATATTTTACTTTTTATTGATTTTTTTTTTTTGGGGAGCAGCAATTTTAGACTTTTAGTTTTTTTACATTTATGCTGTTCACCATACGGAATAATTAACAATATATTTTGATAGTTCAGAGTTTTATGCATGTGGCGATACCAAATATGTTTATTAATATTTTTTATGCTTTTTTCGGGGTAAAATGGGAAAAAAGGATGATTTACATTTTTATTGGGGGCAGGGGATTTTTCAATTTTTTTTTCTTTATTTTTTACACTTTAATAGTCCCCATAGGGGACTATTTATAGAAACTATTTGATTGCTTATACTGTTCAGTTCTATGCATAGGGCATAGCACTGATCAGTGATAACGGTGATCTTCTGCTCTGGTCTGCTCAATCTCAGATCAGAGCAGAAGACTCCAGGAGACGGACAGAGGCAGGTGAGGCGGTAGTGCTGCTATCATCCATTTAAAGCACCACACTGCCGCAAATACCATGATCTGTATTGATCATGACTAGAGCTGTGCGAATTTTTGAAAAATTTGATTCAGTTGTTTTGACGAATTTTCAGAAAAAAATTTGGTTCGGTACAAATTTATTTGCGGCAAATCACTATTAAAAACGACTATTTCTGGCCTACAGAGAGACTCAATGGGGGTGAAGAACACTCACTTTACCTTGCCGTAACATGCAGAGGGAGTGTGCCGTGTTAATGAAATAATACTGCTATTCAGAATGACATGCAGATTAGAGACGTCACTATTAGAACCACTGTCGCAGAGCAGCACAATGACAGAGCAGATGATGAGAGAGGGGCATCAATATGAGGAGAACATTTAGTGGCTTATAGACACAGTGTGGAGGTGGCAGCAGCATGAGGAGATCATATAGTGGCAGAATGACCAAGCCTGGAGGTGCCTACAGTCTGACAAGACCATAGGGTCTCACAATTGAAAAGATTAAAGATATTTTTTAACATTTAAATTGAAGAATTCAAATAGATTCACCTAAAAAGTTTTATTTAATGAGCCAGCAGCATGAGGAGACCACATGGGGGCACAGTGACACAGCCTGGAGGTGGCGGCAGCATGAGGAGACCATATATAGTGGCTGAATGATAAAGCCTTGAGTTGGCGGCAGCAAGAGGAGAACATATAATGGCTGAATGACACAGTCTGGAGGAGACGGAAGCATGAGTAGACCATATAGTTGCTGAATGACACAGCCTGAAGGTGGCAGCAGCATGAGGAGACCATATAGTGGCTGAATGACACAGCCTGGATTTGGGGGCAGCAAGAGGAGACCATATAGTGGCTGAATGACACAGCCTGGAGCTGGTATCAGCATGATGAGAACATATGGTGGCAGTAAGACACAGCCTGGAGATGGCATCAGCATGAGTTCAACATATGGTGGCAGAATGAGACAGCCTGGAGGTGGCATCAGTATGATGAGAACATATGGTGGCAGTATGAGAAAGCCTGGAGGTGGAAACAGCATGAGGAGAACATATGGTGGCCGTATGAGACAGCCTGGAGCTGGTAGCCGCATTGAGGGGATCATATGGTGGCCATATGAGACAGCCTGGAGCTGGCATCAGCATGAGGAGAAAATATGGTGGCAGAATGAGACAGCCTGGAGTTGGCATCAGCATGAAGAGAACATATGGTGGCAGAATGAAACAGCCTGGAGGTGGCATCAACAGCATCAGGAATCCTGATAGTGACCCGGTGACATAGTGGGGCAGTGGGTGGCAATACCAGTACCCGGTGACGAAGGTGGGTGAAAAAAGAACTTGGCATCAGATGTGTGGCATCAGGTGGGTAGCAGGATCAAAAGATTAGCTGAGGCAGGTAGGCAGAAGAAAATGGTCTCTATTGTAAAAGTGTTAGTGTGCACAAGTAAGAATTGAGGATATGCATTACGTAAAATGTAACTTTTAACCCCTTAACGACAAAGGACCTAAATGTACGTCCTGGTGCGGTGGTACTTAATGCACCAGAAAGTACATTTACGTACTTTACACGACGAAGAGCATCGGTCATTCGTGGCAGGTCCCGGCTGCTGATAGCAGCCAGAGACCCGCCGCTAATGGTCAACATCCGCGATTGTGCGGACGTGCGCCATTAACCCATCAGATGCTGTGATCAATACCGATCATGGCACCTGCGGCAGTGCGGTCACTGCCACAGATATCCGATCATCCATAATAGCGGACAGAGGACCCCTCACCTGCCTCCGTTCATCTCCTGGGTTCTTCTGCTCTGGTCTCAGATTGAGCAGACCAGAGCAGAAGATCACCGATAACACCGATTAGTGCTATGCCCTATGTATAACACTGAACAGTATTAGCAATCAAATGATTGTTATAAATAGTCTCCTATGGGGACTATTAAAGTGTAAAAATAAAAGTAAAAAAAAAAAAAGTAGGAACAAAATGAGAAAAATCCCCTCCCCCCAATAAAAATGTAATTTGTCCCTTTCCCCCCCCCAAAAAAAAATAAATAAATAAATAAAAAGAAATGTAAAAAACATATTTGGTATCATTACATGCATAAATAGCTGAACTACTAAAATAATTTGTTAATGATCCCGTTCGGTGAACTGAGTGAACGTTAAAAAAAAAAAAAAAAGTCCAAAATAGTTGCTTTTTTTTATAACTATTTATTAAAAAAAGATCAATAAAAAAATGTATTAAAAGTTTTACATATACAAATGTGGTATCAATAAAAAGCACAGCTCATGGCACAAAAAATGAGCCCTCATACCACCGCTTATACTTACCGTATATACTCGAGTATAAGCCGACCCGAGTATAAGCCGAGACCCCTAATTTCAACCCAAAATCCCAGGAAAAGTTATTGACTCGAGTATAAGCCTAGGGTGGGAAATACCTCATCCCCCCCTGTCATCATCCAGACCCGTCATTAACATCCTCATCATCCCCTTGTCATCATCCCACACATCCCCCCTTCATCATCCCCTTGTCATCATCCCACACATCCCCTTATCATCCCACACATCCCCCCTTCATCATCCCCTTGTCATCATCCCACACATCCCCCCTTCATCATCCCCTTGTCATCATCCCACACATCCCCTTATCCCACACATCCCCCCTTCATCATCCCCTTGTCATCATCCCACACATCCCCCCTTCATCATCCCCTTGTCATCATCCCACACCCCCCCCCCCCTTCATCATCCCCACCCCCCTTCATCATCCCCACACCCCCCCCCCTTCATTATCCTCTTCTCATCATTCGCCCTCAGTGGTCTTCAACATGCGGACCTCCAGAGGTTTCAAAACTACAACTCCCAGCAAGCCCGGGCAGCCATCGGCTGTCCGGGCTTGCTGGGAGTTGTAGTTTTGAAACCTCCGGAGGTCCGCAGGTTGAAGACCACTGCGGCCTTCAACATGCGGACCTCCAGAGGTTTCAAAACTACAACTCCCAGCAAGCCCGGGCAGCCATCGGCTGTCCGGGCTTGCTGGGAGTTGTAGTTTTGAAACCTCCGGAGGTCCGCAGGTTGAAGACCACTGCGGCCTTCAACATCATCCAGCCCCCTCTCACCCCCTTTAGTTCTGAGTACTCACCTCCGCTCGGCGCTGGTCCGGTCCTGCAGGGCTGTCCGGTAAGGAGGTGGTCCGGTGAGGAGGTGGTCCGGGCTGCTATCTTCACCGGGGGCGCCTCTTCTCCGCGCTTCCGGCCCGGAATAGAGCCGTTGCCTTGACAGCGACGTATCTGCGTCGTTGTCAAGGCAACGTGACTATTCTGAGGCCGGGCCGGAAGCGCTTAGAAGAGGCCTCCCCGGTGAAGATAGCAGCCCGGACCACCTCCTCACCGGACCACCTCCTTACCGGACAGCCCTGCAGGACCGGACCAGCGCCGAGCGGAGGTGAGTACTCAGAACTAAAGGGGGTGAGAGGGGGCTGGATGATGTTGAAGGCCGCAGTGGTCTTCAACCTGCGGACCTCCGGAGGTTTCAAAACTACAACTCCCAGCAAGCCCGGACAGCCGATGGCTGCCCGGGCTTGCTGGGAGTTGTAGTTTTGAAACCTCTGGAGGTCCGCAGGTTGAAGACCACTGCGGGTGGGGGAGTTCACTCGAGTATAAGCCGAGGGGGGTGTTTTCAGCACGAAAAATCGTGCTGAAAAACTCGGCCTATACTCGAGTATATACGGTAAAATGAAAAAGTTAAAGGTAAGCAAAATAAAGATATTTTAAGGGTGCGTTCAAATGCTATTACTAGCAGCAGGTTTCCCACTGCGGGAATCCTGCTGTGAGTTACGATACCATTGATTTAAATCGGTCAACAGACAGTCCGCAATAGTGTCAGATTTGCGGACTGTCCGCGGACCCATTCAAATGAATGATAGCGTAACTCGCAATGGGTTTCCTACTATGTACTAATTTGGTTGAAAAGTTAGCGATTTTTTTAAAGCAGTACAATAATAGAAAAGTACGTAATCATGGGTATCATTTTAATCGTATTGTCCCACAGAATAATGAAAACACGAGTACCGATACTTTAATTATAGTACTCGCCAATACCAAGTACGGGTACTTTAATTTTAAAGGGAATCTGACACCAGGGTGACAAGGTTTCTGACGCTGCTTAACTCGCTGAAATGTAGGTTCTTTGTTGTGTACAATGGAGGCGGCTGCTGCAGTAAGAGCCAAGATTTATCTCTTCTCCGATGGGCAGAACATGGAATTTGCATTGGTGGCAAAACCGATGTCTCCGGAGCGATTGTGCTGATGTTCACATGGTGAGCAGCGATAGAAACCGGGTCACCTACACTATCTACCTATAAATTCAAGTTAGTGCAGGTGACTCTGCAGTAAGATCGCCTTTAATGGTAGGTAGTATCCCCTTGTAGTTAGTATAGATAGTTGCAGACAGACAACAGGACCCCCTTGTAGCCAACAGGACCCCCACCTGTAGACAGCAGCCTCCTTTGTAGCCAGCAGCCCCCCTTTGTAGCCAGCAGGACTCCCCTGTAGAAAGCAGGACCCCCTTTGTAGCCAGCAGTGCCTCCCTTTGTAGCCAGCAGGACCCCCCTGTAGACAGCAGTGCCCTCCTTTGTAGCCAGCAGGACCCCCTGTAGACAGCAGTGCCCCCTTTGTAGCAAGCAGCACCCCCCTGTAGACAGCAGTGCCCCCCTTTGTGGACAGCAGGACCCCCTGTAGACAGCAGTGCCCCCCTTTGTAGCTGCTCACTGTCTGGTGTTGCCGCTCCGCAGCCCCGTTTTCATCACTGCCGCTGCCCTGTTCTGCCGTCCACATAATGGCGTCTTATGGAGGAGCACGTGACATACACTTCACTCTGCTTCCTCAATAGCATTACGCTGGGCGCAGTGGAGTGACGTGTATGTCTCATGCTCCTCCATAAGATGCCATTATGCGGACGGCAGAACGGGGGCAGCGGTAATGATGCAGATGGCAGAAGGGGCTGCGGAGCGGAGCGCTCCACCAAGTATTTGGTATCGGGGACATTAGACAAGTACCCGATACCATGCAGATACCTGGTATCGGCCCCGATATCGATAATAGTATCCCTAGTAAAAACTTCCCCTGTAAGGCCCTATTGTTGCCCTATTAATTCCCTTCTTGGCAAGTGTTACTAAAAAGGGTGGCACAGGAAACTCTCCCTATTTCCACCTAAAAACCCTGGGAAATGGCAGTGTTTGTAGATGGAAATAGGGAGAGGTTCCTGTGTGGGGCTGCCCTTTTTAGGGTGAGTAACTCTTGTAAAAAATGGAATTAACAGTGCCAGAGTAGGGTATACAGGGGAAGTTTTTACCCCCACTGGTAACAATGGACGATAAGTTGTTCCCATCCACCTTTTATAGGTCTTTGCATCACATCAATACTTGGTGGTGTAGGTGGCACATGGTGTTTTTTGCACACCTTTCCTTTTCTTATATATAAAAAAATTGAGGTCCATACATTTTATCCTAAGAAAAGTTAAGTTTTATTTAATGCATATCCTCAATAATTATTTGTGGTCTGATGCAAAGGAATTTCTGTAACAGCACCTTAGATATGTTTTGTACTATCCATATTTGTGAATAGTGATGTCGCGAACATAAAATGTTCGGTTCGCGAACCGCGAACGCGAACTTCCGCAAAAGTTTGCGAACCGGGCGAGCCGCCATTGACTTCAATGGGCAGACGAATTTTAAAACCCACAGGGACTCTTTCTGACCACAATAGTGATTTAAAAGTGGTTTCAAGTGGACTAACACCTGGACTGTGGCGTGCCGGAGTGGGATCCAGGGCAAAACTCCCATGGAAAATTACATAGTTGATGCAGAGTCTGGTTTTAATCCATAAAGGGCATAAATCCCCTAACATTCCTAAATGGTTTGGAATAATGTGCTTTAGCCCCCTTTAGGCAGCACAAAGAGCCTCCCTTTAGGCATCACATAGTTAAATCCTCCCTTTAGGCAGCACATAGATTCCCCCATGTTAGGCAGCACATAGTTAGAGCTCCCCTTTAGGCAGCACATAAGATTCCCCCATATTAGGCAACACATAGTTAGAGCCCCCTTTGAGGCAGCACATAGTGGGATTTGAACCCAAGCGCTGCAAGGCAGCAGTGCTAACCTCTGAGCCACCATGCTACCCTTAGCATACATCTAATATCCACGGTTGCTAAAATGGACAGAGATGTCAGCAGAGAGTATTAGAAAAATTAGGCATGTGCACATGGATGAAAAATTGGGTATTGTTGCAGCCGCAGCTGTAGCAGCGGCCAGAAAAATTACAGCACCATAACAAGTGCAGCAGCAGAGGCCAGAAAAATTAGGCATGTACACATGGATGAAAAATTTGGTATTGTCGCAGCCGCAGCTGTAGCAACGGCCAGAAAAATTTCAGCACCAGAAAAAGTGCAGCAGCAGAGGCCAGAAAAATTAGGCATGTACACCTGGCTGGAAAATTTGTGACAGTTGTGCAATTTTTTTTAATTTGCACAACTGTCACACCAAATATGATTTGCACTGGTAGGACAATGAGCAAAAAAGCTTGCCAGCGGAGTTCCCCTTTTAAGCAGTGGTCCCTCACCAGGGTGCCTCCAGCTGTTGCAAAACACACGGACTGATATATTTCAGCCCTTTGAATACTGTAGTAGTTAGTTGCTTTAAAGAAAAAAAGCTTGCCAGCAGAGTTCCCTTTTTAAGCAGTGGTCCCCAACCATGGTGCCTCCATCTGTTGCAAAACACACGGACTGATATATTTCATCCCTTTGAATACTGTAATAGTTAGTTGCTTTAAAGAAAAAAAGCTTGCCAGTGGAGTTCCCCTTTTAAGCAGTGGTACCCAACCACGGTGCCTCCAGCTGTTGCAAATCACCCTGACTGATATCTTTCAGCCCTTTGAAAAATGTAATAGTTAGTTGCTTGAAGGAACTTGAGTTTTAAATTGGAGTACCCCTTTTAACCAGTGGTTCCCTCCCAACCAGGATGCCTCCAACTGTTGCAAGACACACAGACTGATATTTGAGCCCTAAAAAGGGCTTTTTTGCGTGCTGTCCTTAAAGCAGATGTTACACTACTGCTTTAGGAGTAAACTGGACCCTGAATACACCACGTAGCAGCAAGCTAGCTATCACTTTCCCTATACAGCAGGAGCAGCTTCTCTGACCCTCCACTTCCTAAGCCTGCAGCATGCCGAATGAGGGTAAAATGGCATCCGTACAAGAGGTGGGAGGGTCCCTCCGACTGCTGCTGATTGGCTGTAATGTATCTGCTGACTATGACTCACAGGGTCAAAGTTTACCGCAATGTTAAAGTATAGGGGGCGAATCGAACTTCACATATGTTCGCCCGGTAATGCGAATGCGAACATGCTAAATTCGCCGGGAACTGTTCACCGGCGAACAATTCGTGACATCTCTATTTGTGAAGTGTTGGCGTGGCACCAAGGTCAATCTACTCTGACGTATCAGGCATTGGTGGGTGGAAATCCTGGCTGATCCATGCCTGATTCATCTTCACAAGGGTCAGTCTCTCCACATTTTTTGTGAACAGACGAGTTCTCCTTCAGGTTAGTATGGACCCCGCCGCACTAAACACCTGCTCTAATGGCACACTTCTGGTCGGGCAGGACAGCTTTTCCAGGGCCAACTTTACCGGTTGCTGCCACAAATCAAGTTTGGCTGCCCAGAAGTCCAGAGGATCTTCAACTTGTGTTGGCATGGTCATGTGGAGGTATGTCACCACCTGCTGGATCAGGTCCAGTTCCAGGTCTACCTGCTGCTGATGAGTTGCTTCACTATGCGGGTGAAGAAAGCTACTCATCAGCGACTATAGACTCAGGCTGCTGCTGATGGAGCTGGTACTGCTCCTGCCACTCCACCCCTCCCCTGCAGCCATGGCAGTGGAAGGTGAGCGCAGAGGGCCCCCCCGAGTCAGACCTGCAAGAGGATGAACGATGGCATCGGCCAACTGACTACATAGGATGTCTCTGTAGTAGCTCAGTTTGTCCTCCTTTTCAGTGGGTGTAAAAAAGGCCCCCATTTTGTGCCGGTAGCGAGGGTCCAATAAGGTGGAGAGCCAGAAGTCATCCCGCTGATGAATGGGGACAATTTGGTTGTCAAAATGCAAGCAAATGAGCATGCATTGTGTAATTTGTGGAAATGACTCGGAGGGACTCCCTGCCTCCATCTCCACTGCATACTGCCACGGTGTGTCTGGGTCCTGTGTCTCGCCTTCCTCATAACCCTCTAGCTTATCTGGCTGTTCCTGCTCCTTCTCTTCTGTCAGATGACTATACAAACTGTCCATTTCGTGAAACCTAAACTATGCTCCACTGTCCCCCTGCCCTTCCAGTTCAGCCCCACAGGGCTCATGCAGCCATGAGATGTAGGTGCCACATCTCCAGTGCCCTGACCAGCCATCGTTTCCAACCCGTGTTGTAGTAAATGAAGCAGTGGAATGACTTTGTTCATCCCGTAATCCTGGTGACTGACTAATAATGTGGCTTCCCCAAAGAGGCTGAGCAAATGGCAGTTGTCACGTATGAGCTGCCACTGGTTGACATGAAAGTTACACAGGGGAGTCCCTCTAATCGCTTGGATCATCAAGAAATCAGTGATGGCTTTTGTCTGTTCGTATAGTCAGTCCAACATATGGAGGGTGGAATTCCAACCTGTGGAAACGTCGCCAATCAGACTATGTTGGGGGATATCATTGTGAAGCTGCAGCTCAAGCTGGGTGTACTTTGTGGTGTACGAGTGGCTGAAGTGTATGCCAAGTCTCCTTTCCATTGTTAGGATGTCTTGCAGATGGGGGGAACACTCCAGGAACTGCTTGACAACCAGATTGAACACATGTGCAATGCAGGGCATGTGGCTCAGGCTTCCTTGCCGCAGCGCAGATGTTCATCCCGTTGTTGGTCACCATGGTTCCCATTTCCAGTTTTCATGGAGTAAGCCATGATTCGATTTCTTGATGAATGACTTTTAGCAGTTCCTTCCCTGTATGACTCTGTTCACAAAGGCAAACCATGTAAAGAACAGCGTGATAACGCCGTGCCCTGCACACATGGTATGCTTGGGAGGCACTGAGAGTTGTCCGTGCAGTGGAGGCTGAGGACATGTTGGAAGATGAATAGGCGGAGTCGCACACTGTCACAGGACAAACGGCCTGAGAGCATGGAGGCGCAAGAGGCATGACCTGTCCAAGTTGCTGTTGTGGCTGTGCAGGAACCACATTCACCCAGTGGGCAGTAAAGGACATGTATTGTCCCTGACCATAGTTACAGCTCCACATGTCGGCACTGCCGTGCACTTTGGTGCACATCGACAGGCTCATGGACTTGCCCACCTTCAAGAAATGACGGCTTGGGACTCTCCACCTCGGCAACTTGGACAGGAGCACATTCAATTTCTGCGCCGTTAGATGAGTGGGCACATCATCAGTGGCTTCACTGATGGATTGCTGGTGGAATGAATGACTAGTAATAGGAGGAACACGAGCATCTGGAGCGACAGAAGATGGGTATGACACACAGCTCCCTTCAGCTGAGGTGGTGGAGCCTTGGACGGCGGAAACAGTGAGCGGAGTGCCACTGGGTGATGCAGCAGGCTGGACCACGGCATTGGAGCCACAATTCTTCCAGGCCGCTTTATGGTGATGATGGATATGTTGACGCAGGGCCATGGTGCCAGCATTGGGACCCTGGCCACGCTTCACCTTCTGCCGACACATCTTTCATGTGGCCAGGTTAACATCCTCCGGATGCTTGATGAAAAACTGCCACACCACCGAGTAGCTGATTTACCCCCCAACAGTTCACACTGATTGACTGCTGCTGCCGCCGATTCCAGGAACCCCTGTTCCACTACCTCTTGGAAAGGTAGGCTGCCACGAAGCAGGTGATCTACCCCGGGCATGTTTGGCTCCAGACTTCCCACTTCTGCCACCATGCTTGCTGCCAACCATGCTACCACGTTGCTGGCTCAGCTGCTGCCAGATGGGCAATCTGCCACTCTCTTTTCCTGATGATGATGAAGTCCCTTCTGCACCCTGCTCCCAAGTGCAATCAGCTTCATCATCATTGAGTTGTGTTGTGAGTTGTGTCTGATGCCTTCCTCAGGTTCCTCAACAGTGTCTGCTTTAGGAGCCTGAACGCTTTCAACACCACCTCCCATGCCACTTTCCTCATTACTACTTGCCCGCCTAGTGGAGGAAGCGGGGGATGTCTCCTCTACTTCTTGGCTGGGCGGTAGCTGCTGACTGTCCTCTAGTAGATCGTCCTCACTAAGTAGTGGAGCTAAACCCACAGTATGCAATACTTCTGTGGTGTAGGGAACAACATAGGATAGAGGAAATAGGAGGAAAGGGACTGCTCCCGGGTCAAGCCAACTAAGGTTTGTGTCTGAGGCACCCACCGACTGTTGACTGGGGGTGTCAGATGTCACTTGTGATGAAGGGGATGACCGAGTTAACCAATCAATGATGGCAGATGGGTTGCTGGTCAAGACACGACTGCTGGCTGATACCAGGAGCTCAGGCCTCTTGCTGTGACTCCTGCTGTCTCTCGCCCCATGTCTGCTGCAACCTCTGCCTGTGCAATTTAGGCCTCTGCCACTCCTCTGTGCATGTCCTAGAACTTCTTTGCCTGACATAATTAGTGCATTTATGAGGGGAGGACAATACGCTCGACTATGCCTAAAACAGTATTTGTCTAGAACAGCAGCAGGTGTGTACTTTTGGCTGGACTTTCACAGTAACTAGGCCCTTAGGACTATTATGGGAACAAAATGGAACACCACGTAGCTGTGCATATATGGTATGCATTTCTGAGGGGAGCACAATACTGATAGCAGCTGGGACCTGCCGTGCATGATGGACGGTCTTGGCAGAGCGTAAATGTACATCATGGTGCTTTAAGTACCACCGCACTATGATGTACATTTACGTCCATTGTCATTAAGGGGTTAAAGAAACAGATCTGCTTTGTATTTAAAGAAGACCACCAGGATGTTCTTTCTTCCCCCATATAATTCAGACTTACCACCAATATTCATGTTGTGTCATCTGCTTCATCCCACCTCCTCTGTTACCATACAATCAAATGGATCAAATGATTGCTTGTTTGACAACCAGAAAATTGCAGAGTTTAACATGTTACAGGAGGTGATACTTTCTGTGTACTACATGATAACATCATCCCTATCAGGTCCCTCCAGG
The DNA here is from genome assembly GCF_029499605.1 of Hyla sarda. Classification (NCBI taxonomy): domain Eukaryota; kingdom Metazoa; phylum Chordata; class Amphibia; order Anura; family Hylidae; genus Hyla; species Hyla sarda. The sequence goes on from NC_079194.1 coordinate 190,135,952, forward strand.
CCTTTTCCCTCTCAGATCCACCCTCCTTGTTCATCTCTATGTCCCTTTTTTGATGCTGAAGATCTTATATTTGCCTTAAAGTGGTTATTTAGTGAAAGAAACAACCTGTACATGTTTTCAAAACGTATAATAAAGCAACTACTTTAATGTTGTTAGCCACACTGAAGAGATTCATATAATCTGTGCTGTTTCCATTGTAAGCTGTGATGCCACAGGTTTTACATGCTTTAAAAGTAGTCTTCTTCTGTCCCTTCTCTCTCTTCCCCTCCCCTCCTGTCAGCAAGGGACAAGATCAGTGATGTGAAGGGGACAGCTGGTATTACTGCATATTAGATAAGGCAGCAGGAAGCTGTTTTCAGTTGCAGGTATTTCCCTCAGAACTGGCTTACTCCTGCCTTCTCTAATGAGTCTAATGAACAGTAATATGAGCTCCCAAGGGGAGGGGAGCAGGGACATGATTTCTGCATTCAGGGTTTGTGATGTCATGTCACAGCTCCCAAGGGAGGTAGGACAGATCATATGGAAGATCTCTGCAATATGGGTAAAAACCATATACATACACATATAATACAATTTAATACTCTATAGTGTGAGTGAGTAGAAGGAAGATCTGTCTTGAAAACCAATGCTAAAAAAAAACAATGCTGAAAAGCAACAATGGCTTGTTTAAGGCTGGATCAAAATCCCCCAGTTGAGGCGCAGGGGGCCTTGTCTATGCAATCTGTTATAAGTAATATGAAGTAACATTTTGACAGAAGTTGTTTTTAAAATTAACTTTTTTGATGACGTTTCACAAAGGAGACAACCCATTTTTCTTTTTAAAAGTTAGCCCATCTTTATTTCTGAGACTGTAGTCAAGACTCGGAAAGCTGTATCACTGTGATTAAATATTATGAGACTACTACACATAAGTCTTGATAATTTATAGGAATTCTTGTTACATTAATTAATATTTAACTAGATGTCTAGTGTTTAGTGTAGTATACGCCCTTTAAAGGGTAGAGATGAGAACAGGACCTGTAGAACTTGAATTCGATCAGAACTAAAAAGTACCTGCAAAAATAACATCAGCCAAATGGCAAAAAGGAGGAGGAAGGATCACATGGCCTCAGAGATTACTTTAATGCCTTTCATACAGCTCTCAAAGCCAATCAGGAGGCAGTATAGGGGTGATGTCAAAGCAGCTGTGAAAGCATATTCACATAACTTCAGCAGCCATTTTAGAGATAGCAGGTGTTAGGTGAAGATCTCTGTGGGGGACACTAAGCTGTGAATAACACAGGAGTAGGACCACAAATATATCATTATTGTAGTAAAGCAGTCTGTATCTGTTTATCCGAGCAAAATCAGTTTTAGATCAAAGTTAATTATGACTGTTTTTCGTTTTAATTGAGAAAAAGCAGCATAGAGAGTTTTGTGTCACTTTTGTGCACTTTCTGGGATGCTATTCCTGTTGATATGCTCCAAAATGGTAATTATTTTTAACAGTTTGTAAAAAGCCATTGCCTCTTCACTTTCCAGACACAAAACCAGTTGCTACTCTCTAAGGCTAGGTTTCTACTTTTTTGCAAAAACACCAATAAAAACTCCTATTCTCCCGTTTTTTTTAATTTTATTTTTTTTGTGTGTGAAAAAACACTGTGGCCAGATGGCGGTTTTCAGTTTATCGTTTTTTTAAATCCTTTTGCCGTTTTTCTGCTATTTTGGGCTCCTTGGCAGTTTTTCAAAAACAACCTCTTGTTGAGACTTTGCCATTTTTAATGGAAAATCTTGGCGTTTTCCTCCCATAGGAGTCATGTGGGTTTTAACTTTGGTGTTTTTGCAGAACGTTTTTATTCTTTTTTGGACTTAAGCAATCCAAAAATTTGATGGAGATACCTTTTTTATAAAAATTTCATAGGGTACCATTAAAAAAAATATTTAAAAAAAAGATACAGTGATGGAAAAAATTGTATTTAACAAAATGTATCTTTTATTTAATTTTAAAACATTTTTAAACAGGGATCAATTTATGTGGGTGGGTAGGGCACAAAAAATTTAGCCAACAATAATAAAAATGTAGTGTGTGTGTTTTTTTTTACTTTTTTTTTTTTTTACACTTTTTAAGTAGTACTACTACTCCCAGCAAGGAACACACTGTTCAATGATGGGAGTAGTTGTATATGTACTAATTGACAGATCACCCCGGGTCCGTTGTGATCCTCCTGTATAATGTATGGATGCAGCATACCGCTGTTCTATGGTCCCCTGCACTGCCATGTATATATATATATATATATATATATATATATATATATATATATACACATATTCATATTTCCCGCAGAGAGCTGTGATTGGCACAATGGTTCCAGCCAATCACAACTCTGTGGGAAATATGAATAGGTGTATGTATACAGTACAGACCAAAAGTTTGGACACACCTTCTCATTCAAAGAGTTTTCTTTATTTTCATGACTATGAAAATTGTAGATTCACACTGAAGGCATCAAAACTATGAATTAACACATGTGGAATTATAGACATAACAAGGTTATTCAAAGTAAACATAACATAGGTTCTTCAAAGTAGCCACCTTTTGCTTTGAGTACTGCTTTGCACACTCCTGGCATTCTCTTGATGAGCTTCAAGAGGTAGTCACCTGAAATGGTCTTTCAACAGTCTTGAAGGAGTTCCCAGAGATGTTTAGCACTTGTTGGCCCTTTTGCCTTCATTGGGTTCAGGTCTGGTGACTGTGGAGGCCAGGTCATCTGGCGCAGCACCCCATCACTCTCCTTCTTGGTCAAATAGCCCTTACACAGCCTGGAGGTGTGTTTGGGGTCATTGTCCTGTTGAAAAATAAATGATGGTCCAACTAAACCCAAACCGGATGGAATAGCATGCCGCTGAAAGATGCTGTGGTAGCCATGCTGGTTCAGTATGCCTTCAATTTTGAATAAATCCCCAACAGTGTCACCAGAAGAGCACCCCCACACCATCACACCTCCTGCTCCATGCATCACGGTGGGAACCAGGCATGAAGAGTCCATCCGTTCACCTTTTCTGCGTCGCACAAAGACATGGTGATTGGAACCAAAGATCTCAAATTTGGACTCATCAGTCCAAAGCACAGATTTCCACTCATCTAATGTCCATTCCTTGTGTTCTTTAGCCCAAACAAGTCTCTTCTGCTTGTTGCCTGTCCTTAGAAGTGGTTTCCTAGCATATATTCTACCATGAAGGCCTGATTCACACAATCTCCTCTTAACAGTTGTTCTAGAGATGTGTCTGCTGCTAGAACTCTGTGTGGCATTGACCTTGTCTCTAATCTGAGCTGCTGTTGACCTGCGATTTCTGAGGCTGGTGACTCGGATGAACTTATCCTCCGCAGCAGAGATGACTCTTGGTCTTCCTTTCCTGGGGTGGTCCGCACGTGAGCTAGTTTCTTTGTAGCTCTTGATGGTTTTTGTGACTGCACTTGGGGACACTTTCCACCCAGAACATGACATATTTTCAGTTGTTTCACACTTTTTGGTTATGTCTATAATTCCACATGTTTTACATCATAGTTTTAATGCCTTCAGTGTGAATCTACAATTTTCATAGTCAGGAAAATAAAGAAAACTCTTTGAATGAGAAGGTGTGCCCAAACTTTTGGTCTGTACTGTACGTCAGTGCAGGGGACCATAGAAGAGTGGCCGGCCACATCTATACATTATACAGAAGGATCACAGCGGGTGACAGGAGTGACACTTGCTGCGATCTGGTCATATATCCACTGCCCAGCAAGAACTTACAGTGAGCCTGCAATGTGTATATAGTAAACATATTGCTGGCTCACTTAACCCCTAGCTGAGCTGTGCACTAGCCCAGCAAGGAAAGAGTTAACTTACACTGCTGGACAGTGTTGGTTAACCCTTTGGGCAGTATACACTGTATACAGCTATCTGTAGATAGCTGTATATAGTATATACAGAAGACAAAGTCTGCTTACCTCCCTCCAGTCCAGGCTGGGTCTGTGTAGCTTTGCCCCTAGTGATGACATCATTATGGGCGGAGCTTCAGACGGGAGATAGGCTGGTAAGGGTGTGAGGCTCTGTTCACATTGCACGTTTTGTAAAATGTGAACAGACCTATCTGGCAGTGTCTTCCCAGACAGGGAGACTCAGGCTGTTGCTAGACTACAACTCCCAGCATGCCCAGACAGCCGAAGGGAAGGCTCTCTGGGCATGCTGGGAGTTGTAGTTTTGCAACAATTGGAGGCTCCCTGTTTGGGAAGACATTGCATTATGGGCACTCTCCCCAGCGGAGAGCACCAAAAATGTACTAACCAATTTTTTGTGGTTTTTTTTCTTCTCGTTTCAGATCCGTGTATGCAGCGGATTACAGCTAATTCGGAGGACTACGGCTGATGAACTGGATTTTTTTTCTTCTAATAAAATGGCTAAATAGGGCTTTTGGGTGAGTGTTTTTTAAAATAAAAAAAATTCCAATGTGTTGTTTCATTTTTTTATTTTTTTACTTTTTCAGGCTTAGTAGTGGAAGCCGTCTTATTGACAGAATCCATTACTAAGTCGGGGCTTAGCGTTAGCCCCAAAAACAGCTAGCGCTAAGCCCCAGTTATTACCCCGTACCCACAGCCACAGGGTTGCCGGGTACCAACAGGCCAGAGCTGGTACCAACAGGCCAAGAGCAGCAAAAATGGTGCTCCTGGGCCTAGGCGGTAACAGGCTGATGTCATTTAGGCTGGGGAGGGCCAGTATATACCCCTACAGTTGTCACCACAAAAAAAATACCACAATATAGAATACAAATAATTACTTTTATTAGTACATATACAAAAAACTGTACAACCCAGGACAGACAACCCCTAACCCACAAAATACATATACCCCAAAAATAGCATCGGCTCCCCGGTCGCATCAATCGCAATGATAGGAATATGCACAATGCCAAATAGATCCTCCATACAACAATATGGTATTGTCCACATAATGATTAAAATAGAGAACAATACCCATACATATTAAGCTGGTTCATTGCCTGTGGTAAGCATACTTCTAGTGGCCATCCAGGGACCCTGTGCACCCTCAATGGACGTTGTTTCGTGGGTTTCCCCACTTCGTCAGGAGGTACTATCTGCTCACCAGTACATGCTATTCATATGTCCCTCCACCTATCGGCGCACGAGCCGATCGCCGGAACATGAACTCCGATCCCACAGCGCCATTAGGAATCCGAACTTCCGCCCGGAGTATCGGCGCGTGCACACCGAGAGGGTACGCATGTGCACCCTGGTTAATACCATTGTGCTTAGTAACATACATAGCTTCTACATGTTTAGCCAATTTAATGTTGTTCCCCAGATGGCCAGTAGGTGTCTCCCTACCACTACAATAGTTCTCCTGGTATTGGAATTTAATTAGAATGATTGTAATCCACACAATCGGTGAATCATGATAGCATAATATAAAATAAAAATTGCACAATAATATTATTAACTCAATAGGCCAGATAAAGCAACCCTACTACATCAATAACCTAATATATACATCATACTACATATAAAAATAAATATAAATCAATAGTGCATTAATGATGCACAAATGTTGTCAATTATAAATTATAATTACCACTAAACATATCACCAAAAATATATCTATTCTATAACCATGCCAAAAATGTATATATGAAAAAACATACACTTCCCCCTATATATAAATATAAAAATACAGTTTTATATCATCCACCTTAGGTAACAAAATCCCATTATAAATCACATAATCTTATACAAAAATGTTATAATAATATAATAAAATTATAAAAATATATAATAAATAATCAATAACTCATACATAAACAGACTATAAATTAGATCATGTGCTGTTCCATCCCTGTATTCATATAACAAAATCAATCTATATCCATCATTACAATAGCCATCAAACATCCCCCCAATATGGTGTCACCTATATAAACATCTAATATTAAATATCCAATTGTTCAGTTGTTAGAGTGTCTAGCCTCACATAACCTCGATTCCATCCATACGGATATATAGGGCTCAAATAATACCCGATGATATACCCCACTCCTGGGATTCCACCCCCTAGTGTGAAGTATTGTGCAATGTGATACTAATGTTATTCAAATATAAGTAAAAATTGTGATTGATGCGACCGGGTAGCCCATGCTATTTTTGGGGTATAAGTATTTTATGGGTTAGGGGTTGTCTGTTCTGGTTTGTACAGTTTTTTGTATATGTACTAATAAAAGTAATTATTTGTATTCTATATTGTGGTATATTTTTTTGTGGTGACAACTGTAGGGGTATATATAGTTAAGAGGTTTTGTTGCCTGGTGTTTAATTACAAGAGACATTATTCCTAGGAGGATTGTAGGTGTTATATTATATGGGGAGGGCCATTAACAATGGTCCTCACCCACCCTGGTAATGTCAGGCTGTTGCTGCTTGGTTGGTATCTGGCTGAGAATAAAAAATACAGGGAACCCTATGCATTTTATTTATTTATTTAAAAAAATGCATAGGGTTCCCCGTATTTTTATTCTCACCTAGATACCAACCAAGCAGCAACAACCTGACGTTACCAGGGTGAGCGAGGACCATTGTTACTGGCCCTCCCCAGCCTAAAAAATGGCAACCTGTTACCGCCTAGGCCCAGGAGCGCCATTTTTGAAGCTATGGGACTGTTGGTACCGGCTCTTGGCAGCACCCCTGTGGCAGTGGGTACCGGGGTAATAATTGGGGGGTAGCGGTAGCTGTTTTTGGGGCTAACGCTAAGCCCTGGCTTAGTAATGGATTCCGTCTATTAGACAGCTTCCACTACTAAGCCTGAAAATTCAATAAAAAAAAAAAAACACAACACTTTGAAATTTTATTTTTATTTTAAAAAACACTCCCCCGCTGCCCTTGGTAACCATTTTATTAAAAGGAAAAAAAATCCAGTTCATCCGCAGTAGTCCTCTGAATCCGCCATAATCCTCTGCATACATGGATCTGAAACGAGAAGCAAAAAGAAACACAAAAAATTAGTATTGACATTTTTAGCACTCTGCACTTGGGAGAGCACCCATAATGCAATATCTTCCCCAACAGAGAGCCTACAATTGCTGCAAAACTACAACTCCCAGCATGCCCAGGCAGCCTTTGACTGTCTGGGCATGCTGAGAGTTGTAGTTAAGCAACAGCTGGAGTCTCCCTGTCTGGGAGGACACTGCCAGAAGTGTCTGTTCACATTATACAAAAGGTACAATGTGAACAGAGCCTCACCCCCTTACCAGCCTGGCTCGTGTCTTTAGCTCTGCCCCTAATTACGTCATCACGAGGTGCAGAGCTACACAGACCAGGCAGAGACAGGGAGCGAGGGAGGTAAGTGGAGCTTGTCTTCTGTATACACTATATACTGCTATCAATAGATAGCTGTATATTCTGTATGCCGCCCAAACGGGCTATAGGAGCAGGGAGTCCTGTCAATCTGGTGACAGGATTCCCGGCTCCTATGCACCCCTGTATACTATGCACCCCTGTATACTATACGGCTGGGGGAGGTGAGTAGTGATGCTATACATCACTCCTCATTTCCTTATACTCTGTGGAGACTGGGCATCTAACATCTGACCCACAGAGTGGTACCCTGAAGGCAGTGAAAAAACTGCCAAAGGGGCAAATTTGGCTGTTTCCACACACCAGGAAAAACGACAGAAAAAACACCAGAAAAACTGGAAAAACACAGGAAAAAGCTGTGGCAGTTTTTCTGGTGTTTTTGCTGCCATTTTGTTAGGTGTGAATAAAAAAAAAAAAAAAAAAAAACAAGTGGAAACCTAGCCTTAAAGGGGTACTCCAGTGGAAAACTTTTTTTTTTTTTTTTTTTTAATCAACTGGTGCCATAAAGTTAAACAGATTTGTAAATTACTTCTATTAAAAAAAATATTAATCCTTCCAGTACTTATCAGCTGCTGAATACTACAGAGGAAATTATTTTCTTTTTGGAACACAGTGCTCTCTGCTGACATCATGACCACAGTGCTCTATACTGATATCTCTGTCCAGTTTAAGAACTGTCCAGAGTAGGAGAAAATCCTGATAGCAAACATATGCTGCTCTTGACAATTCCTAAAATGGGCAGAGATGTCAGCAGAGAGCACTGTGGTCATGATGTCAGCAGAGAGCACTGTGTTCCAAAAAGAAAATAATTTCCTATGTAGTATTCAGCAGCTAAGAAGTACTAGAAGGATTAAGATTTTTTATCAAATACAAATCTGTTTAACTTTCTGGCACCAGTTGATTTAAAACAAAAAAAAAAAAAGTTTTCCACTGGAGTCTTCCACTTGAAAAAAGCCATGGCTACTTTTGATATCTCTGTGGGCTTATAAACATATAAACACCGCCAGGCATCCTTCTCCACTTTTGAACATTGATTTTAAAAATAATAAAAATACACTAATGCGGTTTGTTTTTGTTAGTTACCACTGGGTACCATCTGTTTAACTATGCCTTAAAAACAGCTCAGAAGTACATACACTCCTAGCTGACCTACTTTTGGTCTATTGGTAATTTATAGATTCGGACACAACTAGTTTGGTATCAACCAAAACTTTTTGTCAGAGTTGGCAAATCACCAACACTAAACTTTTTAAAATGTTACTGTTCTCTATTAAATGAGTTATTCAGCTATTAAACATTTGTCTGATCACGAGGTCTGGGACCCCCACAATCTTCATAATGGCGTCCTACTCTCCCCGCTAAATGCTCAGGCCTTTACATTCCGAGAGGTACTTGTCTCAGCATTGAAGGCCCTCTCAGCCAATCACTGACTGAGGTGAGATACCACTGTTTTTATTAACTGTATAACCCCTTTAAGATATGAATAATTGGCCTTGCATGTGTATATCTTAAATTTTAAACAAGAAAGGGTCCTGTTACTGAAAAATCGGAATTCCATTATTTCTGTTACTGCTCATATGTAAATATAAAGTGTAATACATACCAATGAATAATATGACAAGAGTGTATATAAAACACATACAAGGAGCTAACAGAACAGAAATCTGAGTCAGTAAAACCTTTTCAGAGTAAGTACAAATAAACAAAATACTTCACTGCTCAACAATGCTTTAATAAGTGAGAGTCAGAGTAAAAAATCAGTACTCAATGTACATTAGATGCACAGATCTCCAGCAGCCGGAAGCAAGTTTGCAGTAAAACCTAGCATTTATTGTTTTTCTTTATCAAACAAAGCAAATCTTAACATCACACCCACTGGTAGTATGGCTGGAAAAGTCGCTCCACCAATGAGATGTGGCGTAATCTCCTTAGCTACCCAACAGTGACCAACATAGTGTAAAGTTAGGTTTTTAAAAGGTTTTTTTTCTGGAGTTTTTTTAGGTCAATAAACACAAAAAAACCTGGGTGAACACTAAACACCTTGTTGGCCTGTGTTGGACCACAAAAAGTGTCATAGATTTTTTCAGCATGGTTTTTGTAGCATTTCTTCTGGCGATTTTATACCTGTGTAGCAACGTCATTTTTGACCTTGTGGCAGTTTTTTTTATTGTGTGCAGGGTACCACTCTGTGGGTTGGATGCAGAGCTCACTACTTAATTCCGACGGCCGTATGGTATACAGCAGTGTATTGCACACAACTGTCTATTGTACCGAAGCCCAAAACAGGGTTCCCCCCTTTTAATCAGTAACCAAATACCAACCAAGCAACAAAAGCATGACATTACCAGGGTGGGTGGGGAGGACCATTGTTTTTGGCACTCTCTACCAGAAAATATTATTGATTGAAGTACATTATCACATAAATAGCTCTGTCCTTCCTGTATAATAATACATTTTTGCATTGTTGCATATGGTTGATTTTTTTCCCTTCTATCCTCCATCTTTGATGCTACAGGACAGTTGGTATAAGCCCTCCCCAGTCCCCTTGTAGCGGTAGGTACTGGGGTTATAATGTAGGGTGAGTGTTAGTTTTTTTGGGGGCTATTACTTTGCCATGGTTGGTAGTGTCTTTGAGACGTCTACTACTACTAAGCTTGTAAAGCAATAAAAAAAAAAACAACATACATAAAAAAAAAATATTATAAAATACACTACCCGACAGCCCTTGTTTACCATTTTATTTAATTAATTTCCAAATCCGCATTCACATATCTAAAATGAGAAAAACACAAAAAAGAGTTGGTACATTTTGCGTGCTCTCCCCTGGGATTGTGGCCATTAAGTACATAAAGGTTCTGTTAACATTAAACATTTTTAACATGCCTTTTTGTATATCAAGTATCAATTTATTTTCCCCACAATTTGCTGTTATTGGAGGCAGTACAATATAAAACACATGCACTCTTGTTGCGGGTTGTAGGGCTCTCTGTTACTTTTTTAATTCAAGTTTCCATAGCACTTTATTGCTTATCTCAAAGGGTTTTATCATGATTCATTTTCCATAGCAATCTTGATATTTTGTTAGATTGAATGAAAATAAATGTCTGCCTCTGAAAAATAATACAGGCAGGACCTTATTTCTGTGTCTCTGCCTTTTTATTATGCTCCCCCCCCCTTCATATGAAAATCTTTGTGGTGGCCTCTAACAGTCACATAGTTATTTTGAACTTCGTTTCCCATCAGTCATTAGTAGAGTTGCTCGCGAATATTCGCAATGCAAATTTTATTCGCGAATATCGCATATTCGCGAATATTCGCGAATATAGCACTATATATTCGTAATTAGGAATATTCGTTTTTTTGTTTTTTTTTTCATTTTTTTTTTCACAGTACACATCACAGTGATCACCCCTGTCTGCTTCCAGCTTGTGTGGTGTAAAGAAGGCTCTAATACTACTGTGTGAGACTGGTGTGCGAATTTTCGCATATACGAAAATTAGCATATGCTAATTTTCACATATGCAAATTTCTGCTTATGCAAATTTTCGTTTATGATAGTTTTCACATATGCAAATTTCCGCATACGCTAATTTTCGCATATGCGAAAATAAAACGCAAATATTACGAATATGCAAATTTAGGGAATATATGACGAATATTCGTCCATATATTCGCGAAATATCGCAAATTCGAATATGGCCTATGCCGCTCAACACTAGTCATTATTGCAGAAGCTCATTCCTGTGCTGCATAGTGAGAGTCATCCATCAGGAGAATGTAATATTCATGATAGTAAAGTTATATCTTCTCTCCTCACACAGCGTACAGTGTTATTGTAGGGAATAATATTCTCACCCCTCTACAGTCAATAATATAGAATCTATAGCAGTACATAATATTATATGAGGTATATTTACCTCATCCTGGCCATTGAATATTCAGCCAGACTCCCTGTGCAAATTTTGCAGTGAATGATGTTCTAGAAAGATTCAAGTGTATGCTGCAGTCTATCTCCCTGTATATATATACTGTGTGAAGAAAATGAGCGAATGAGCATTCCCGACCAGAAGAGGAAACTGTCTACAGGACACATCCCATGGCAACAAGCAAATAAACAAGAGTTCACCAGCTTATATGGGTAATGCTGCCTTTAAAAAAATTATTGATTGAATTAAAAATGTTTCATTTTACATAATGCACCTATTTAAACCTATTCATCTTCATGGTAAAACCCCTTTAGGGTAGGGTCGCATGTAACGGATCTGCAGCATATTTTACACTGCAGATCCACCAATGACCTGACCATTTTGTCCCTCCAGCTGTTGCCACCCCCCGTTCACCTGCCTTTCTCTGCCCCTGGTCTGCTCGCAGCGGCAATCCGTCGCTATGAGCAGCCACACAGGGGACCTGCAAGTTGGCGAATGCACTCTGATATCATGACTGACATTGCAGAGCAGACGCGATGTCTGACTGCACTGCTCATGTGCAGTGTACTCAGACATCGTGGCTGCTCTGCAATGTCTGAATGGACTCCGTGACTCGCAGGTCCCCTGTGTTGCTGCTCGTGCCGCTTCGAGCAGGCCAGGGGCAAAGCGAGGTGGGGGAACAGGGGTGGCAACAGAAATGGGAAAATGGGTTAGATCACTGGCAGATCTGCAGCGTAAAATACGCTGCGGATCCATCACGTGTGTCCCTACCCTTAAGATGAATAGGCAACATCTATGTATGAAGCTTTGTTAGGCGGATTATTCTTGTCCTTCATTGATTATGAATTATGAGTGTTCATTATGACTGTGACTTTGCTGTGGCTTTATAAATAACCATAACTGAGTATATTAGCAACATTTTCCATATGCTTTCATGCCTGGCAACAGCTGATTCAAGAGTAAGTACTGCACAGGTAGAGCAGAGCTAAGCCTATCATTCAAGACAACTAATGCAAACTGGCATTAATTCCTATTATATTTACTTTTCCATTTCCATTACATACTATAAAACAAACTAACGGCATATTTACAGCTGGCACCCGGTGTTGCTTTTTGCATTTTCCCAATGTTTCCATACTTGTAACGGAGGACAAGATAAAGTCAGATGGCACCCTGTAATGGCCTGTATAAGAGGCAAGGCACTGCAGGGCAGGGATCATTTAGCCTGCGCACTAGACAGAAGTGAAGGAGGGCCAGTCAGGAAGCTGATTGCACTATGCACACCACATTCATCTTCACCTGCTTTCCTGCACTGATCAGACAGTTCACACTGGGTAGAGGTAAGAACTGTGTAGCTAAAAACTGTTGCACAGTTCTCGCCATGATCAGGCAAAGTGCTTCATGAGTGCCCTGTCCGGTCATTAAAGTAACTTATTCCCTATCCACAGAAATGGGCCCGGCTCTCTGAGAAGAACGCGTGCTGGGGAGGGCACAAGCTCCATTCATTCTTTATGGGAGTGCTGGAGAGACACGAGTGTTGGACTTGGGCCTATCTGACGCTGCCATAAAGTGCTGGGCCAATACAGGATAATGGGGGCGGGGGGGGGGGGGGGCGGGGAGGTTTGGTCCCATTGATCAGGCCTCTGCGATCAGCTCCTAACCCCCATTCTGTGAATAGGGGATGAGTTACTTTTCGCTGCACAGCCCCTTTAAGGAAGCATAATAACAAAAATTGTGTTTTTTTAATTTATATCATATCAGACTCTCTGGATTATTGGATGCAGGTTTAAACTAATTCCACTATATATAACTATGTGTTCATTAACACACTGTATGCAATCTGGGTATATGCACTTGGTATTGTTCACACAATATAAATAGGGATAATACAATGCAACACAAGTGCTTACAGTGAGAAGTGCCCTTTAATGATGATTCAAAATGAATGCATTAATGAGCGCTGATAACAGATGACATGTGAAAAACCCATTCTTATCATTGTCTCTGCTGTCTAAATGGACATTAATATTCCCAATGCACTATATCAAATTCCGTACTTGAAATGTCAGCCAAGATAACAAGACAATAATCTTAGTGTAAACAATTGTTGCTGGACGGGTTCTCTATAAGTTGTTGGCATCTCCAATGTCTTGCGTTTACACCAGAAATCTATTTTGGGTTCATTGTATTCGAGGAGGTTTAAATGTTAAAGCTATAATTATTATGAAGGGATTGGTAAAAGTTATCATTGTTCATATTGTGAAAGGTTTTCTTCAATCGCCATTGTTAAAAATGTCAGGCCCAATTTGGTCACAATTATTAAAAGCTGTCAGAATGCATCGGGGTCATTGTTATTATTAACAAATGCAAAAGAAATGGAAATCACTCATCTGGAATGGGAACGCTTGTTTCGGGACTACAAATGACCGAGTGTGCAGCATAATTAGGTATTAATGGCAGATAAAGATTGCCTATCCCATAACCAGAAGCATATGCAGCAGCCTCCCTCCAATCACTGTAGGCTTCTCTGTAACCACCTTGTCTCTGCTTTTAGACAGGAGTCTGATAGACAGGACAGGAGTGAGCACAGATGAGTGCTAATCCCGCCCTCAATTACTGGACTTTGTCCCAGCCTATGCTTCAGCATGCACCTGAGTAACCGAAAGCAGATAGATAGATAGATAGATAGATAGATAAGTATTTCCTAGCTTCTTCCTGTTCTACAGTTCACTAGGCAAAACTAAAGACTTTACACTACAAGCCCTAGCTACTCTTTAATTGATAATGCTGGGCAGTTGCCTCTCCAGTGCTCCACCATTACAGCTCAGTTGGCCTTAATGGAGAGCAGTCAACCACAGACAAACATCAAGATGAAATTCAAATGGAGTAAATATTGGCATCACAAGAAGAGAAAAGAGATCTCTTCTGCAAAGATGTGAAATGTTGCATTCTCCTCTGAAACCCTCATAAAAGACAATGGGCAGGTCAGAACAGTTACATTGTTAATTTTAACTTACTTTCCTATGCACGTAGAGAATGATTTTCACATAATCAAAGTTTGATATTTCTGGAGAGATCAAAAGAGACTGTGAAGTGGTGAGCAGGTGCAGCAGACATCTTAAAGGATATGAAAATGCAATTAACCAGCAAATGAGGCTTGGAAAACCTAGTCTTCCTGAACAGATGAGCACAATAAAAGCTACTGAGAAATTAGATGGCCAAGGCACTCAAATAACAGCAGTGAGCAGATAGGCAGCTGCCCCATATCTTGACCTTTTGAAATACAGAACAAATCGGATACAGAGAGGGTAGTAGATATAATTATGTAAATATCCCGGCCTCTTAGAAAATGATTAAAGAGTTTGCTGATTGTTTTTACACAGACTCTGCTGAGTGGAAGACAACGCTCCAGCATCCACTCTCTTGGAGAGAATTGCTTGTTTAGTTGTGTTACCTGCTGAGGGAAGCACAACTGTGGGAAAATTAATGACAACAAGTGCATATTGTAAAAGTTTCATGTGTGAAAAACTCAGCACATTCTTATAGGGTGCACATGAAAGTAAAAACAAAACATGGGGATTTTCCTCGAGAAACAATCATTCTTGCACGTATGCTGTGTTTTATATTGCAGCACTCTCTCATTCAATTCACATAGCCTGTTGATATTCAAGTTAACTTTGTTTGTATCGAGGTTGTTTTTTTTTTTTTCAAATAAAGCTTTATTGAAGTTTTCCTGGAGCAAGAAAAATAAAATAATAACAACAATGAACAATGATCCGTAGATCAACACTGTGTCAAAAGCATCAGCAAGAAAGCTATCTCTCTGAACAGTACTAACTTACACTCATAGGGAATGATAGGAACCTCTCAATGCAGAAAACATATGTCAATTATTATAAGAATAAGAGGTTCCAAAGAGAGGAAGGACCATGTGGCCATGAGACCCAGGGACAGACTGGTCACAGGTAAGAATGTGAGCCAGAACAGTTCACCTTGATGGCTTAATATCAATGTGGTGTCAAGGGTTGGGTGGAAAAAAGGGGAAAAGGTAAGAATGACATGAGAAGTATAGAGAAGAGAAAGAAAAAAACAAAGGGGGGATAGAGGGGAAAAGGGGTAGGGCAAGGCGGGGGGAGGAGGAAGCAGAGTGTCGGAGGAGAATAGGAGAATAGGAAAGGGGGTGAGATGATCATGAAAAGTGAAGGACCAAGTAACAGAGAGCATCTACTTACCACGCAGTCTGGACTTTGCCGGAGTCACCCACATAAGTCAGGGTCCTCTGGATAGCGCCCGCATGTGGGTCATGTCGCTACCTTTATGTTGTCGAGGGGAAGAGTAGCAGGTGGCACTGAGCAGCCACACGTATGGGAGTTAGTTTATCGAGGTTGTTTTATATGCCCAGAAAGAAGAGAAAAAATGGAGCGTGTATAAATAATGGAAAAGTGTTATGACATTAAGAGTGCAATGTCTCTTAAAACATGTGGAATCCCAAGTCTAAATCTGCAGTCTTCAGTTCAGCCCAAGTCCTAAGCTGAGTCCGGTGGATAAGATAAATCAATTGGCACCTCCCTTGTGTGTTGGGAAAAATGACTAGTGCAACATACTTTTTCTCATGTTGATAAATCTCTCAGGTTCAATGAAGTTAATAAAAAATATTTACTGTACAAAAAGCAAAGCATTTTTAAATAATATTTTTGTAAGGCCATGTAGGAAGTTAATACAAAATATTTATTGTACAAAAGGCAACACATATCGATTTGGTGGGTCCTGACGAAGAATTCATTTCAAATTCGTAAAGCATTGCCTTTCGTACAATAAATACTGTATTTTAGTATTAACTTAATTGTACCTGAGAGATCTATCAACAAGAGAGGAAGTGCCTTGCATTGGTTATTTTTCTCCAAACACCTGGTAGGTGCAAATTGATTTGCTATAAAATCTCAGGCTGTGATATAAACAAATAAAATAAAACCAAAAGCCTGTAGAATGACTGTAACTAGCACTAGTAGTGTCAAGTCCTCAAGCTTAGTATTTAAGTTTTAATTTTTAGCATGCCATAGTAATTTAATATCTATCTATCTATCCATCCAGCTTTAACATTTTTCTTGAAACATATCTAAATTTGGTGCATAGCACTTTAAATATGTCTTACAATATAAAAAGGGTAAAGATTGAGAATGTCCAACAAATCAAAATATTTGTAATTGTGTTCAGTACAATAGAGTTGTAGGTTCACTGTTAAAATTCCACTTGACAGTTTACTGGGAGCATTTATACAGGTAAAGAAATGTTATTCCCAGTTCAGCTGTAGTTTTCTACCTGCAGCCTCTGCACATCAATAACCCATGCACAGTGCTCATCTTCTCCCACCGATATGAGAGACATAGCATCTCTGTTACATCTCTGTAAGACTCTCTTATTATCACCTCTGACAATACCTTCTTCTCTGACCCTCCACAATTATAAAGTAAATGTTCAGCATTTTTTTTTGATTAGTTTTACATATTTGCACATAAGAGTAGTGTGAGCCACGGTGCAGCCAGGCCAATTATTAATCATGTTCCTAATTATTTATTTATTAAGACACAGGACAACACCACCTGCCGAGGAAACATTTACATTTGCAATTAGCAGGTCCGTGGCAGTTGATTAGTGGGTACAATTTCCGTAACTATCTTGGCATGAGAACTGAACACACTGAGTGCTGTCCATTAGATTAGGGCTGATAATAGGACTTGCTGCAAATGAGTTAATGCACTCATGTCAAAGTGATGTTAAAGTAAGAAAAGTATTTAGATTGGATACCTGGCAATGCAGGCAGTGTAACGGAACATGGAAATAGAAGGGTTAGAAATAATACTGGCCTTATATAAAACTTAAAGTGTACGTGTCATTTGCTAAATCTTTTTATATAATGTAGATGACAATATTATATGTTTTTGTAATATAAATTGGTTAAAAAATATGTATATTTTTGTGTAAAAAATGCTGTCTTGTCCTTGCAGCTATTGCCTGTGTGTCTCTGTAAAGAGACAAAATACAGGAAGTGTGGGTGGACAAGCAGAGCTCTGTACACTGAGGAGAAGCTGGGCTCTGTACACTGAAGACAAGAAGGACTTTGTGTACTAAGGACAAGCGGGGCTCTGTGCACTCAAGACAAGAAGGAATCTGTGTACTGAGGACAAGCAGGGCTCTGTGCACTGAGGGCAAGCAGGGCTCTGTACACTGAAGACAAGAAGGGCTCTGTGCACTGAAGACAAGAATGACTCTGTGTACTGAGGAGAAGCAGGGCTCTGTGCACTGAGGACAAGCAGGGCTCTGTACACTGAGGACAAGAAGGGCTCTATGCTTGGAAGACAAGCAGGGCTCTGTACACTGAGGACAAGCAGGGCTCCGTACACTGAGAATAAGCAGGGCTCTGTACACTGAGGACAAGCAGGGCTCTGTACACTGAGGACAAGCAGGGCTCTGTACACTGAGAAAAAGCAGGGCTCTGTGCGCTGAGGACAAGCGTAGCTCTGTACACTGAGGACAAGCAGGGCTCTGTACACTGAGGACAAGGAGGGCTCTGTGCACTGAGGACAAGCAAGGCTCTGTGTACTGAGGACAAGCAGGGCTCTGTACACTGAGGACAAGAAGGGCTCTATGCTCTGAAGACAAGCAGGGCTCTGTACACTGAGGACAAGGAGGGCTCTGTGGAGTGAGGGCAAGCAGGGCTCTGTGCACTGAGGAAAAGCAGGACTCTGTACACTAAGGACAAGCAGGGCTCTGTACACTGAGGACAAGCAGGGCTCTGTGCGCTGAGGACAAGCGTAGCTCTGTACACTGAGGACAAGCAGGGCTCTGTACACTGAGGACAAGCAGGGCTCTGTGCACTGAGGACAAGAAGGGCTCTATGCTCTGAAGACAAGCAGGGCTCTGTACACTGAGGACAAGGAGGGCTCTGTGGAGTGAGGGCAAGCAGGGCTCTGTGCACTGAGGAAAAGCAGGACTCTGTACACTAAGGACAAGCAGGGCTCTGTACACTGAGGACAAGCAGGGCTCTTTACACTGAAGGCTAGCAGTGCTTTGTGCAGTGAGGACAAGCATGGCTCTGCGCACTCAGGCTCTGTGACAGGCTCCCGGCTCACACAACAGGATCATCAAGTGGGGAGCTTGCACAGAGCCCTGCTTGTCTTGCCCACACTCCTGTTTTTGGTGTCTGTACAGAGAAAACTGTAGGGACAAAATGTTTTTCAACCAAAAATATTTACATTTTTTTTGTTAGATAATGTACAAGTATACATATATTGGTATTATCTACATTATATAAAAAGCTTTTGCAAATAACAGGTACGCTTTAACCAATGTTTGAATTAAAAATGTGAGTGCATAAAGAGAGATATTATCATCAGATAGTTAAGTGCTAATGCTGCTGTACAGAGCACTGGTGAGACCTCACTTGAAGTTTTGGGGGGCATTTATCATTTTCTTTAGAGCTGTTTTTGTGTGTAGATTTGTCTCACATTTGGAGAAGCACTGTACCTCAGGCAATTTTGTTGCGCTTTTTGGTTTACACTTTTTTTTTTTAAGTGTGTACAGACCAGCTCCTAAGGTTAGTCTTATGCAGTGGTAATGAATTTATAAAAGGCCCCAAACCACCGAAAAGTCTTTAAACAGCCGAGAAAACACAAAATACGTGTAAAAAAAAGTGTGGAAAATGCTTCACTTACACCTGCAATGATGAATGTCCCCTGTATCTTCAGAAGGATATATGTATTTTATAAAGAATTCACAGAAAATAGTAAACTACTAAACTAGTCCATGGACTGCAGGATAAAATTTAACATGTCCAGAAGAAAGATGAGACAGAGGGGATAGGATATAAACTTTTAAATATATAAATATAATTAAAGAGTACCTGTCATCATCTAAACTTTCCCTGATCCCCCTTCCCATCTGTCCCTTTCTCTAACTATGCCTATCCCTGTGTTTATTGAGGTTTAAAACGCTGTGGAAATACCTTTTTTTATCCCTCTTCATTAGCTCAGGAGCACTGTCTTTCTGAGGGGTGGAAGGAGGCGGGTCCCGGCAGGCATGATGTCACATGAAGCCTGGCTGGGACTCTGCTTCTGCCAGTCTTCCTGTATGCTGCTCTCCCTCTACAGCAGTGTTTCCCAACCAGGGCACCTCCAGCTGTTGCAAAACTACAACTCCCAGCATGCCCAGGCAGCCAACAGCTTTCTGGGCATGCTGGAAGTTGTAGTTTTGCAACAGCTGGCGGCACCCTGATTGGGAAACACTGGCTGTTATATGAGAGGCATGTGAAGGTTTGTAGCTCACAGGCTGGGAGCGAGTCCTGAGCTGAGACTACTGAACTTCCGGTGGAAGGACCAGAGCCCTTCAGCATTAGTCCTAAAAGCTGTACACTTACTATGAAAAGCATAGGATGCTGCTTGCAGACCAGGCATAGAAGAGTGACCCCTAGTGGCCAAAAGTATAAAATGAAAAAACTGGTATAAATATTAATATTTTTTAATGAAGATATATTACAATATGTCTTCAGTAATGATTATGAACAACATATTAAAAGTTTTTGTTGATGACAGGTGCTCTTTAACAAAATAATGGAGGAGAGGATGTATAAAAGAAGAAAAACTACCACAAGAGGACATAGTTTTAAATTATCGAGGAAAAGGTTTATGCAGCAATATCAGGACAATTTAGTCTACTGAGAGAGTAGTGGATGCATGGAATAGCCTTCTTGCAGTAGTGATAGCTGCCAAGATAGTCAATGAGTTTAAACATGCATGGGATAAGCATAAGGCTATCCTTCATATAATATAGGGCCAGGGATTATTGATAGTATTCAGAAGCATCGGGAAGTTTCAATGGGCCAAATGGTTCTTATCTGCAGACACATTCTATGTTTCTATTTTTCAATGTCTTACTATTCAAGATTATTGTTTTCTGGCAGTGAATGGGTGGACTTTTTCACAGTAAGAGATATCAAATCTGTACCTACAGTAATAGCCTCAACATCTTAGTGCAGGGCAGGTGAAATAAAGAGACTTTGTATAGCAGCAAGAATGAGAGCAGTAATGCTGTATGTATCACCGCTTACTAAGTGTAGTGTACATCTGTTGTGCTGGATGCCTCAATGTACATGGATACATGGAACTGTATGCAATGGCACTTAGTATAAATGAGCCAGGAGTCTCACCCATGGCAGGAATCCATGTTCCTGTATGCACTTTCCTCATAAAAAATAGTGCACCAGGAATTAAAGGGGTTCTCCGGTGCTTACATATCTTTTCCCCTATCCAAAGGATAGGGGATAAGATGCCTGATCGCGTGAGTCCGGCCACTGGGGACGCCCGAGATCTTGCACGTAGCACCCCGTTTGTAATCAGACCCCGGAACGCGTTCGCTCCGGTTCTGATTACAGGCGACCACCGGGTCGGCGGCGTGTGACGTCATGCCTCCGCCCCCATGTGATGTCACGCTCCGCCCCTCAATGCAAGCCTACGGGAGGGGGCATGACAGCTATCATGCCCCCTCCTGTAGGCTTGCATTGAGGGGTGGAGCGTGACATCACACAGGGGCGGAGGCGTGACGTCACACGCCGCCGGCCCGGTGGTCATCTGTAATCAGACCCGGAGCGAACACGCTCCGGGGACTGATTACAAACGGGGTGCCGCGTGCAAGATCCCGGGGGTCCCCAGCGGCAGGACTCCCGCGATCAGGCATCCTTTGGATAGGGGAAAAGATGTGTAAGCACCGGAGAACCCCTTTAATTTTGTAATGGCTACTTCTGTACCTAGCCAATTTTAGACACTTTTCAGCTGAGTACAGGACAAAGTATAGGTGTTATATTTATGTATCAGACATGTGAATTCTACAATTCCCAATTTGTTTTTTTACTGGATGCCCTTGTGTGCAGATTCTAAAAGATCCTGTTTGTCACCCTTCACCTCCCTACAAAGAGGTTGGAATTTAGTTGGATGAAAATACCCAGATAAAGGTCCCAGAATAGTCACAGAATGGCATTAGAAATTCTGAGACAGTATTATCATAGCCAGGAAGGAAGACAATGATCTTCCCCTAGGATATCAGAGACCAACAGACCAGAGGAATTTCTGTGCATCATGTAGGTTGAGTGGTGGATTCTTTAAGCCTTGTTTATGCCTACGTACCATTTTATTCTGTTTTTGTACTATCTTGTATTGTTTGTATATAGTGTTGGGTGTGAATATTCGCAATTGCGAATATTCACATTTATTTTTTCACAGTACACATCACAGTGATCATCCCTCCCTGCTTCCAGCTTGTGGTGTAAACAAGGCTCCAATACTAGTTAAAGTGTCGCATATGCATATTTTTGCGCATATTGATCACTCCCTTCTTTTAGCAGTTTTTTTCACACGATATTGCGTATGCAAATTCTATGGTGAATGTGCATGCGCATGCAAATTTTATTGCGCATAGTAAAAAAAAGGCCGCAAATATTACGAATATGCGAATTTGGCGGATATATGACGAATATTCATCCATATATTCACGAAATATCGCAAATTCGAATGTGGCCTATGCCACTCAACACTACTTTTATACAGTCATTGTATTTTTTGCAGGTTTGGCTGTGAGTAAGCCCCTATATGCCAGTGCATTATGTCAAGAAGAGCTTCTTAGTTCAGTTTCTTGATGTAAGAGGATGTCTTAAGTGCAGTGCCGCTGCAGTGTCCCAATCTGTAGCTTCCTGGTTGCTTTTTCTTGTTGTTGTATTGTATTTGAACTCTATCTTCCCCCTTTGTAATGATCATGTATATCAAACGCATAATGTACTGTATTTTGTGTTCTACTGACACCTTACGGTTATTCTAAGACATGGCAAAAGCAAGTAAATTAAATGTTATGCACTAGAAACTTAAAAATAATAAGAGGTTTCAGAAGGTTGAAGGTTCCTTCTCTGCCACCAATGCCCTTTCTAGCTGAGAGGAAGATATTCTGTCTTAAGAAGACAAGAGGTTTAGTATAGTATAGTTTTGTATAGTATAATATAGTATTGTTTGAAAAGGGAAAATGAAGCTGAGTAAAGTACAGCATAGAGATACTTAATAATAACTTTGCACAAGTTTTGAATAAGTGTCTCCCCCCAATGTCCCTAAAAGAGAAACCCTGGGTTACATTTGCCTAATTCCCAGAGAAGATAGATTCTACCTTCAATAATTTTTCAATTTTATTCAAGAGCACCATTGCAGTCAGTCATTAAGGATAGGTTTGCATTAGTGCTTTACTGTTTACCCCTGTTGGTATTTGCCCCTTGTATATAGGACCCTGTATATAGGATCCCCCTGTAGCAACCCCTTCCCCTGGAGAAAAAAAAACTCACCTTAATTTTTACTGCAGTCACTGACGTCTTCATTAGCAACTTCCTGCGGCCACTAGAGACAGAATGACATTATTGTACTTGTCCCAGAAAAAGTGATTTTCCCTGCCTCTAGTGGCCACAAGCAATGTCACTATCCTACTAGTCCAGTGGTTCTTAACCTTGTTGGAGGTACTGAACCCCACCAGTTTCATATGCGCATTCACCAAACCCCTCTTAATTGGAAAAATAAAATGTGATTTTTTTTCAAATTCAAAACATATATAGGTATATATTTAAGTATATATTTATACATAGGTGCACAAAAATGAACAAAACCATTAAGAACAAAGAACAAAACCATGAAAACATGATTTTCACACAAAAACAAAAACATAGGCCCACATTTATCATTGTAGGTGTAAGTGAAGCTTTTCTTTACATCTTTTTTTTGTGTGCTGGTAATGTGTAGGAGAACCAAATGTATTAAATGTTCACAGAGCATTTGATAAATTTTGTGCAGGTAAACATTTTCTCTAATTTCTCTCTTCACATACAATAAAAAGCTACGCCAGGTCTGGTCTGATGTAGTTTTAGAGACTTTTCAGTGGCTTTGCACCTTTTTTGCACCTTTTTACAAAAGGTCCAGTTCATAAATCCCTTCTATATCATGTGTATTGCCAAAATCAGTGGATTGCAACTCAAAATCAGCAGAAACGTGTAAACAAAAAGGCGCAAATAAACCCTGTATGTGCCTTTTTGTGCCTCTTGTAGACACAAAAAACAGTCTAAAGAATGACAAATGTCAGCCATAATGAATATTTACTGCAAAGCAGTGTGACTTCTGCTGTTGTCTTTCAGAGACCAGTTCAGAAATGAACGGCTTTACCTTGGCAAGTGCCACTCTCATGTCATTTTCGCAACAATGGCAGTGTTCACCCACATTAGGCAGGCTGTGTTCCCCCACATTAGGCAGGCAGTGTTCCCCCCAAATTAGGCAGACAGTGTTCGCCCATATTAGGCAGGCAGACAGAGTTCCCCCACATTAGGCAGGCAGTGTTCCCCCACATTAGGCCGGCAGTGTTCCCCCACATTAGGTTGGCAGTGTTCCCCAACATTAGGTTGGCAGTGTTCCCCCACTTTAAGTTGGCAGTGTTCCCCCACATTAGGTTGGCAGTGTTCCCCCCCATTAGGCAGGGAGTGTTCCCCCCACATTAGGCAGACAATGTTCCCCCACATTAGGCAGACAGAGTTCCCCCACATTAGGCAGGCAGTGTTCCCCCACATTAGGCAGGCAGTGTTCCCCCACATTAGGCTGGCAGTATGTTCCCCAGCATTAGGTGCAATATAGTCCCCCACATCACGCTGGCAGTATGTTCCCCCACATTAGGCTGGCAGTATAGTCCCCCAAATTAATTGCAATATAATCCGCACCATTAGGCTGGCAGTATGTACCCCCACATTAGGTGCAAAATAGTCCCCACATTAAACTGGCAGTATGTTCCCCCACATTAGGTGCAATATAGTCCCCCCACATTAGGCTGGCAGTATGTTCCCCAACCTTAGGTGCAATATAGTCCCCCACATTAGGCTGGCAGTATGTTCCCCCACATTAGGCTGGCAGCATAGTCCCCCACATTATGTTGGCAGTATAGTTCCCCCCACATTAGCTGCAGTATGTTCCCCCACAGACAGGGGCATAGCTAGAAACCACAGGGCCCTGATGCAAAAAGTTGCCCTAGGCCCCCAAACTAACCTTAAAGCTCCTGCACTCACTTCATAGCCGAGCCCCAACTGTACAGCGCTGTGCACAAAGTTGCATGCTGCAGTGCCGAATATATGCAGCATGCCATGTCCTTAAGGGAAAAAGCGGCTGTACCGGCTGCAGAAGGCTGACCAGGAGAGTGATTTGGACAAAGCAGCTTGTCAGTTGTCTTCTCAAGTGCAGGGCAGCTGTGCTTCATACAACACACTACCATTAATGTGTCAAGCAGGGCAGGACTGGGACCAAAAATAGGCCTGGGTATATTAGACTATGCAGCCATTGTCTTTTGGGTGGGGTTCCCAGCAGTCGGAGACCCAACCAAAATAAAATGGGCTGCACAGTCTGAAAATCACCTTGGTTCAAGTGGCTCTCCAGCGGTTGCAAAAGCTACAACTCCCATCATGCCTAGAGAGCTTCAGACATTATGGGAGTTGTCGTTTTGTAACAGCAGGAGAGCCGCAGATTGGGGTACAGATTCACCAATAACCCCTACAATGATGGGAAACAGACAGACTAAACAGTGATTTGACTCACAGGAGATGTCCTCTCTGTTGTCTTTCCTTTTCTTTTCTTCTTCATCTGTCCCAGAAGCCAGCTCATCTTCCAGCTACATCTTCCTCTGCCGAGTCTAATGTCCAGAAATTATTGGGTCCTCACTTTGTCATCAAATCCACATCCCCTGTATCACAACAATAATTATAACCCTGCCACACAATGTGCCCCCTAAATATACCTCGCCGGACATCATGACCCTGAAAATGACCCTCTAAGTCCCTCCTTTAGACCCCTAAGGGCTCGTCCACACTGCAGACATTTAGTCAGCAGAATGTCCTTTTGCAGCAGGTGCCGTTGAATGTCCGCTGCAGTGATTCCACAGTATGCACAGAGCAGAAGAATCCCATTGAAAACAATAGGACTCTACTGCAAGCGGATTTCCGCAGCTGAATTCTGCCAGCAGAATGTCCGCAGTGTGGACAAGAGCTTATTCCCCCCAGACCCCTTAGTCCTCCTTCAGACCCTTTTTAGACCCTTAAGTCCCCCAGACCCTCATTCCTTCTTCTCTAGACCTCTTTCCCCCCCCCCTTCCCCCAGGTTCCCAAGTCTCCCCAAGACTACTTTGTTGCTTTCTCCTTCACACTTTCCTGCCCCTCCCCCCGTAATTCACAAAACTCCTCTGCCACCACCAGTGATCCTTTATACTCCTCTGCCAACCCTCACCCCTCTGTCATCCTCCACGCTCCTTTTTCCAACCCCCCGTCCTCCTCCATGCTCCTTTTCAAACCCCCCTGACCTCCTCCGTCCTCCTTTTCTAACCCCCTCTCTATGTCGTCCATGCTCCTTTTCTAAACCCCCCCTCCATCCTTCTTTTCTACCCCCCTCTGTCCTCCTTTTCTACCCCCCCTTCATCCTCCTTTTCTAACCCCCCCTCCATCCTCCTTTTCTAACCCCCCCATTCCGTCCTCCTTTTCTAACCCCCCCTCTGTCCTCCTTTTCTAACCCCCCCTTCCGTCCTCCTTTTCTAACCCCCCTCCGTCCTCCGTCCTCCTCCATGCTCCTTTTCCAACACCCCCCCTCCCCTCTCCATGCTCCCTTTTCAGGGGGATATTGCAAAAGGAGGTCAGAGGGCTTATTCATGCTCCTTTTCTCTCCCCCCCCCCCCCCATTCTGTCCTCCATGTTCCTTTTCCAACCCCTCCCTCTGTCATACTCCATGCCAGTGTTTCCCAACCAGGGTGCCTCCAGCTGTGTCCAAACTACAACTCTCAGCATGCCCAGACAGCCTTTGGCTGTCCGGGCATGCTGGGAGTTGTAGTTTGGCTACAGCTGAAGGCACCCTGGTTGGGAAACACTGCTCCATGCACGAGGCTCTTGTAGTCAGCAAACCCTCCCCCGCCACTCTCACCTTTGACCTTCCATCATTCTTTTACAGCCTTGTTCACCTCCTCCCATTGCAGAGAGGATTGCACCATCTCTAGGCGGCGGCGGGATTCCTCCTTCTCCTGCGCAGCTGGGGCAGGGACCGTGACATCAGGTGCATGCTTCCAACGTCTGCTGCTCTTAAAACGGCTGTGTCCCTTCCCCCAGCCGGATTTACTTGGGGCCGGGGGACTTTGCCCTGCCCTTATCTGGTCTCCCTTACATTCCCGTTCATCAGCAGCACTGTTAAGTAATGGCCATGGCGACCGTTGCAACCTGTATAGCTATGCCACTGCCCACAGACATACAGCCTCCAGCCATACAGTATGGCTGGAGGCTGTATGCCTGTGTACTGCCCCACTTCAGTGTTCCGACCACCACTCCTCGGGTCCTGCCATAGCAGGACCGGAAGATCACTGGTCGGAACACCGAAGTTGACGCGCCACTGGTAAACACTTACCAACTGCCAGCGCGCGTCCTTCTTGCTTTTTTTCCGCTCCTCCGCTCTCCGTTGCCATGGGTGCATGCATGGGAGGTGAGTGACGTCCCTGCGTGTGCTAGTTCCAGGCGGTCCCAGCGTTCTTAAAGTAAATGTGGGGCCATAGGGACTTAACAGAGGTGTCCCTGTGTTCCAAAATCATCTTTCGGAACAGAGGGATGTGCAGAGGCAAAAACACCCGGCGGGCCTCCCCCACCGAATCCCCGAGACTGACTCACCGAACCCCTGGGGTTTGATCGAACCCAGGTTAAGAACCACTGTACTAGTCTGTCCAGTCGCCATCTTCCCCACCGGACTGCAATGGCACACCTTACAGGTTGTTGACACTCTGATTGGGAATCCTTGCTCTAGCCTATCAAGTTGTGGATTGTGTTTGACTAATACATTTGGATTATCTGCGAACTGCAAAATTGCTTTCTGTCGACTAATTTTTGGAAGAAGTAAAATACTTCTTAAATGATTTTTTAATTAACCCTGTGTTCTGCACCTGTTCCAACCTGCACCCCTTTACTCTACTCTTTATGTATTGTAGCAGTCTTGCTTTGACCTCCCAGACAGGGATTACCTGTGAGGACCCTCATGTTGGGATCTGTGACAAGGCTGTGGTACCACTTTGCATACAGATATTCCATTCTACCATGCTATATAACTGGGCCCTGCCCTGTGGATACTGCACAGCCTTTCATGGAAGAGCTGATTCAGGATATTCGCAATTACCAATTGTGGTCTTTCTTTCTAGGAGTGGTGGTCAGACATTGTCCCTGTAAGACTTGAAGGATTGCTAGGTAAATAAAGTGGCTTAAAGGGGTACTCCACTGGAAAACTTATTTATTTATTTTTTTTAAATCAACTGGTGCCAGAAAGTTAAACAGATTTGTAAATTAATTCTATTAAAAAAATATTAACCCTTCCAGTTCCAAATCGATTCACAGCTAATGCAAATGTCTCCGTGATTCGATCGCACAAATCACTTCACTAAACTCCATTTAGTGTGGTCCAGGCTCCAGGGCATCTAAAATGGCAGATCCACATGGGGCAAGGAACTCTGGGAAGGCGGGTCGGCGGAATGACCCTGAATCACATGCAGCATGCAGCCTATCAGCAGCCAGCCATCCCTGTGATGTCACAGCCCTATATAATTGGCAGCCATCTTACGGCCAGTCACTTCAGCGTTCTATTGCAGAGAGAGAGAGGGACAGAGAGCAGTGTGTGTTGCACAGAAAAGCTTTTTTACAGCAGTGATTCACCTCAAGCCCAAATCCAGCCTAGAAGCACTGATAGGGAAGGGAGAAAGATTGAGAGAGAAAGTGCAATTGTGGGTTTATTACTGTGTACTGTCACACTGGTGTGTACAAAAACTGAAAAGCTAATAGTAGCCAGCCAGTTAGGGTGAGCAGAGCACTAAAAGCATATTGTCCTCTATTAAGTGTAACCAGTGCGTACATCTAAGGGGTGTACCATTTTGTTCCTGTTAAAGTTTCAAGGGCCTAGTTACTCTGAAAGGCAAGCCAAAAGCACACACCTGCTGATGTTTAGACACATACTGTTTTTAGCGTACTGGAGCACATTGTACTCCCCTCATAAGTGCATACCACATGCATACATCTAAGTGGTGTACCATTTTGTTCCTGTTAAAGTCTTAAGGGCCTAGATACTGCGAATGGTTAGCCAAAAGTACACAACTGCTGGTGTTGTAGACAAATACTGTTCGTAGTGGAGCGTATTGTCCTCCCCTCAGATACGCTCTAAGTATGTCAGGCAGAGAAGTGCCAGGACGTGCACAGAGGAGTGGCAGAGGCCTAAATTCATCAGGTGCAGGCAGAGGTAACAGCAGACTAGGGACAAGTGGCAACAGGAGTCGCAGCAAGAGGCCTGAGCTCATTCTGCCACTATATGGTCTCCTCATGCTTCAGCCACCTCCAGGCTGTGTCATTCAGCAACTATATGGTCTCCTTATCCTGCCGCCAACTCCAGGTTGTGATATTCAGCCAATATATGGTCTCCTCTTGCTGCCGCCAACTCCAGGCTGTGTCATTCAGTCACTATATGGTCTGCTCTTGATTCTGCCACCTCCAGGCTGTGTCATTCAGCCACTATATGGTCTTCTCTTGCTGCCACCAACTCCAGACTGTGTCATTCAGCCACTATATGGTCTACTCTTGCTGCCGCCGACTCCAGGTTGTGTCATTCAGCCATTTTATATGGTCTCCGAATGCTTCCACCACCTCCAGGCTGTGTCACTGTACCACCATGTGGTCTCTTCATGCTGCTGACACATTAAATAAAACTTTTTAGGTTCATGTATTTGAAATCTTCAATTTAAATGTTAAAAAATATCATTAATCTTTTCAGTTGTGAGGCCTCATGGTCTTATCAGGCTGTTGCCACCTCCAGACTGGGTCATTCTGCCACTATATGGTCTTCATATGCTGTTACCACCTCCATGCTGAGTCATTCAGGCACTTTATTGTCTCCTCATGTTGCGCCACCTCCACACTGTGTCATTCAGCCACTATATGGTCTCCTCATGCTGCCAACACCTCCACGCTGTGTCGTTCAGCCACTCTATGGTATCCTCATACTGATGTCACCTCCACGCTGTGTCATTGTGCCCCTCTGTGACAGTGATTCTAATATTGACGCCTCTAATTTGCATGTCATACTGAATAACAGTATTATTTCACTAACTCAGCACACACCCTATGCGTGTTACAGCAAAGCAAAGTGTTCTACACCCCTATTGAGGCTCTCTGTCGAAAAATTCTGTGAATTGGCCGAATCAAATTTTTCTAAAAATTTGCTCATCTTTAAGTTCATGCCCCACCTCTGGGATACCCATGTATCCCATTTTCAAGGGTTCTCCAACTCACTTCAGTCATGTTACAACCATCGCCATTGTTTTCTGTAGTTTGCATAACTCCCATTCATGTTTATGGGAGTTGTGTGAACAGCATAGCATAGCCAGCATTGCTGTTTCTCCAGAACTCTTGTATAACAAAGACAGGAATTTCATTGGAATTAATTGAAAATTTGTGAATAAGAAGTTTCATCATAGGTTCTTCCATACATAGGTTCTAGTTCTTCCATTAATATACAGATTTATGGTTGCCTGGCTTAGTTTAGATGGTGTCCAGAGAAGTGGGTGTAAATTATAATAGACACCTGCAGCTGGTCATGGTATTTATCAATCAATGAAGAACTTATTTGGGTAAATGAATGGCACCAGACTTTAGGTCCAAATAAACACCCTCCATCTTATTGTTACATGGGTTTGTTGTCGGTGGTCTTAGATACATTAACAACATTTTTGTATTATTTCTTATACTATGTAAAATGGCTTCTCTGACCAATTTAGCAATATTCAAGCAAGTTAAAATACTGCACTACAAGGACTCCACTCCTTGATATGGTGTTCAGACAGCAAATAGTTCAACAGTTTTAAAATACTCATAAAATTTCCAACAGGATGAAAAACAGGAATAGAAAAGCAGAGATCATTTCTTCTTGGTATAACAACTTGGCTTAATTGACTTGGAACTGAACTGCAATACCACTCATAACCTGAGAACAGGTGTGGTGCTGTTTTTGGGAAAAATCCTCTCTTTCTAATCATAGATAATCCCTTTAATGGTGTTTATTTCACACACATGCTCATGTATGCAGATAGCTCTGCACCCTGGTGAGTGCCACAAGTATTTTTGTTTTTTTCTCTCTTGGATATCCTATGACCAATGTAATGCAACTAACTGTCTCTGGTTCATCTTATAGTTGCAGTAAATTGGTGGGTAAAATTGCTCAACAAAGCTAAGAGGAGATGTACTGAGAGCTACTTTAGCAGACTGAAAGCTCCAATGCAAAGTAAAGGAAGAATATGTGTGTCTGTAAGGTTACTGTAGCACCCCCCCCCCCCCCTCAGTAATGTGGTTACTAAACTAATCAATGATATCATCTGACCTGTGTCACAGTCATTGAACCCATTCAGGGGTCACATTGCAAATTTGAAAGATATATGCATATGCATTAAGTCTTATTACTGAATTTATTATTTCTAATTTTCTCTGGCTCTTCCTGTCCTTGCTTAATGGAATTATTGGAGAAATATTTGTTGCTCCTACTCCCTCCTACCATAGAAGGAGACCTATGGGTGCCCTTGAAAAGATGCATAATTATAAGCACAAGTGGCATTCGCTTATCTATGTGAGACAGTTACTGATAAGGTAATGATAGACCACCATGAACTCCTGATACAGATATTCCTCAGCTCTGCCGCAGATATTAAATGCACCACTACTCCCAGGAAGACATATATATCATTGTCACCCAGGCAGGAAAGTGGGAGAGGATGTAATCATGCACGTTAAACTAATTATCCTGGAGCAGCTCACGGGGAGAAAATAAATTGATTCCTTGTTACAAAAAAAAAAAAAAAAGAAAAGAAAAAAGAATTCTACATTCATAGTCTACCTGTGCTTACTGCAAGTATATATTAGATCCTTAATAATTCATCTGATTGTCTCTCAATCTTCTCCCATCTACTTATTTCAGTTTACAGACACAGCAAAAACACTTTTATGACAGCTCCAGGTATGGGTTGCTTCCTGTAAAGGTACAGGTAATGTCATAACTCAATACATCCTATGTGGTTCTTGTCATTTCAATGATATTGTACCAATCATTTGCCCTATTAATCAATCAATTAGTCAATATTATTTGGAACCAACCAAAATCTTTTTCTCATAGATCAGCAGGACTCCAGGGTGCTGAACAGATCCCACAAGCAGATAAAAGGGAATTGGAGTATGTTAACCGAAACGCAATGCAGTTCACGACACTAAGGAGGCCTTGCATTTTGGTTAACAAACTTTACTTCCCTTTTACCTGCTTGTGTGATCTGCTCAGCACCCTGGAGTCCTGCTGATCTGTGAGAAGAATCTTTCTGTTGGCTGTGGTTTTGGTCAGTAGAGCTGCAGAGGGACCGATGCTATTTTCTTTTGCCAGTGTTGTGTATGGTTGACACAACCATCTGGGGTAAGCACAACTGGTGCATTGGTGTTTATTCACACCACCATGTTACACTACGGAGCCCTTTTTTCTGTTTCTGTTTCTTAATATTATTTAAAGACATGTTTAGTGCTTAAAATAACATATGTGTGTTGTGTTTAAGATCAATTCTAATGACTAACATTGTTCAAGACCACATGCTCTCAAAAACGCATACATTTTTACAGGCAGACTGCAATTATTTTTGGTAAAAGGGACAGTAAGACATCTGACAGGAAAGGAAGCAAAAGGGACAGTGAGGAACCTGACAAGAGGGGGTCATTAGAGACAGTAAGGTATCTGACAGAAGGGGTATAAGGAGGAACTGTGAGGCATAGGACAAATAGGGGACAGTAGAAACCGTGAGGCACCTGACAGGAGGGGGTCATTAGAGACAGTAAGGTGGCTGACAGAAGAGGTATCAGTAGGAACTGTGAGGCATAGGACAAAAGGGGGACAGTAGGGACAGTGAGGCATCTGACAGGAAGTGAACAATAGAGACAGTAAGGTATCTGATAGAAGGGGTATTAGGAGGAACCATGAGGCATAGGGCAGGAGGGGGGCAGTGGGGACAGTGATGCATGTAATATAAGGGGTAGTAGTAGGGACAGTCAGGCATATGATAGGAGGGGTAGTAGTATCAGGGACAGTGATAAATGTGATAGAAAGGGTAGTAGTAGTAGGGACGGTCAGGAATGTGATAGGAGAGATAGCAGTACTAGGGACAGTGAGACATGTGATAGGAGGAGAATTAGTAGAGACAGTGAGGCATTTGACAGGAGAGGTGGTAGTACTAGGGACAGTGAGGCATGTCATAAGAGGAGTAGTAGTAGTAGAGACATGATAGGAGAGGTAGAAGCACTAGAATTGCACATGTTTGGTCACTTCCTATACCAGAAATGTTTTTATAAAAAGCAATCAGAAATGGTACAGATATTGATGCAAAACATGAGCCCTCATACAGCCCCATATAGAGAAAGAGGAAATTGTTATATGGGTCAGAATGGGACAATTTTAAGCGTTCACATTTCTTGCACAAAAAGTTTAAATGGGCACTGTCATGAAAACTAAAAATTGATATGTTGCAGTACTTAAGTACTACAACATATCTCTAATATAGTTTAATTAAAAAAGGGATTTTAAAACAGTTTAAAATCACTTTTAAATTCGGCCACTAGGGGTCGCCCTCCTAGTGGCCGAATGCATTCAGCAGTGACGTCACCACTGAATTTCGACTCGTTGAAGCCTGGCAAGGAGTAGGAATTCATTCACTGCGGTGCTCGCTCCCACCTGTCAATCAGACAGGTGGGAGTTTGCGCTTTGAAGGAAGAGGGGAAGGTAGTGGGGAAGCCTGGAGGGACACTGAATAGTTGAACTGAGGGGGAGTGGGTTGACCGGAGCGGCGGGGCCGGGGGGGGGGGTTGCGGGCTGTGCGGCGGGGAGGGGGTACTCTGGGTGAACTAAGGGGGAGGGAGAGTGATTTGAGCGGCACGACAGGGCTGGGGGCGGGGGGGGGGGTTGCGGGCTGCTTGGCGGGCTGCGTGGCGGGGAGCGGTATGTGCTTCGGTGTTCACCTATACAGGGTGCCTCCAGTTGTTTCCCGACTACAACTCCCAGCATGCCCTGACAGCCAATAGATGTCAGGGCTAGCTGGGAGTTGCAGTGGGGAAACAGCTGGCCCCAGCAGGCATCAGTGATGTGGTGCCTGTTGGGGAAGTCTGCCTGGTAGTTAGCACGCTACCAGGCAGACAAAAAAGCATTTTTAATATGTAAAAAAAAAAAATTTAAAGGCAGAGAGGGGGTTAGGGATAGATGGGTAATAGGCAGGGACAGAAAAAAAAAGTGATGGTGGGAGCTACCCTTTAACTTTTTTGAAAGAAGTAAAATAAAACAAAACCTACATAAATTGGGTATCGTTTTAATGACATCAACCTACAGAATAAAGATAATAGGGGAGATTTATCAAAACCTGTCCAGGGGAAAAGATGCTGAGTTGCCCATAGCAACCAATCAGACCACTTCTTTCATTTTGCAGAGGCCTTGTTAAAAAGGAAAGAAGTGATCTGATTGGTTCCTATGGGCAACTCAGCATCTTTTCCTCTGGACAGGTTTTGATAAATTTCCCCCAATGTGTCTTTTTAACGATAAAGTGCTCTGTGTATAAACAGAATGCCCCAAATTTAATTAACACTCCCAAACCTGTGCCTCATCTAGCTGTTGCAAAACTACAACAACTCCTAATCTGCTTGAAGGTGTAGGTTCAACAGCTGGAGAGATACAGGGTAGGAAAGGCTGATTATCCTAATCGGTGCTACCCAACCAGGATGCCTCCAGTGGTTGCAAAACTACATAGTTCATACCATAGTAACATAGTTTATAAGGTTCATAAGGTTGAAAAAAGACCAGAGTCCATCAAGTTTAACCTAGTGTAACCCTAAGGAGTACCTACTGAGTTGATCCAGAGGAAGGCAAAAAACAATCATACTAGAGGTAAAACTTCCTTCCCAACTCCAAATATGGCAGTCAGAATAAATCCCTGGATCAACCTTATGTCCCTATAGATCTAGAATCCATAACCTGTAATGTTATTATTCTCCAAAAATGCATCCAGACCCCTTTTTAATTCTTTTCAATTCTACAACTCCTAGCATGCCCAGACAGCCTGAGGAACCCTGGTTGGAAATCACTTATCTAGATAATTTAATATTATTCTGCCTGTATTAATTTGTGTCTGTATTTATTTTTTATTTTATTTTGTTGTTATAGTTAGTTATAAACTATTATTATAGGTGTGTACTCCTCCGTGTTCCTCTCCGGTGGGGTCATGTGACCTCACGGACCTCTTGCTGCTGCATAGCAGATGCGCCCGTGCGAGGCACGCACATCTGCTACTCAGCCATCCAATGCACGGTTTTTAAAGGGCGCACTGGAGAGGAGCAGAGTGGATGGGGATTGACAGGTGGTTCTGGCTGTAGGTTGTAGGCCTAGGACTGGGGATTGAAGATTGAAAAAAAAAAAAAAAAGAAAGAAATGCTAGCAGTTGTGAGCGTCCCTCAGGCCTGAGCCCTCGGGCAATGCCAGAGAGCCTGACCTGTAGGCACCCCCATGGTAAAGCTATGCTATCTAGGGGTTCAGAATTGTTGGTGTATCAGAGTCTTTAGTGGGTCCCCAAACTGGTTAGCATATGTTTACAACTGTAGGTGCATGCTTATCAGTTTTACACAGTCTCTGCAGATCATATAAGTGATTACAGTGCAGTTACAAGTGATTACAAGTGATGTCTTCAATTTCTCTTTTCTTTTCTATGTGGCCCAGACTGCCATGATGACTTGTTTCAGTCACAGTTCATCTCTGCAGAGTTTTCACTATTCACACCTATTACTGATCTTATACTTGCTGCTCCTTATGCAGTTTCCTGAAACCCATCTGCCAGCTGCTGTGTTATAAAGGTTGTTGTGTGGCTGTACCCAAATAGCTAAATCCTGCTTTAATATCGGGAGTTCCAACTTGTCTAATATGTCACATTGTTTTCACACTGCTTCAGGGATAAATACACTGAAGAATGTGCAAGGGTTAATGTTTCCTCTGTACTGCCACCGCTGGAGGAAATGTGTAAAGATGCATAGGGTTTAGGACATATGACATTCCTTCAGACATGCTTCAGCTAGAAACCACTAGAAGGTTCCTCTTCCCAGAGGGCTGGAACCTAACCTGAGCCAGCCATTGTCTTGGCTATATTAGAAGTAGAGCAGGAAAAAACCCTCAGGTATGGCGCTGCAGACTCTTGTAGACAGATGAGGCGGATGCCAAAGGTAATAGGAAAGTCCTCAGCAGGACATTTTATTAAAAAACAATAAAATGGACAAGATTACGCGTTTCGGGAGGATCCCTCCCTTCCTCAGATCAGGATAAGGACAGTACAACAATAGCAGGTTTATATAGCCCAAAAATGGGCGCCAAAAACACATGGGAGGAGTAACAATCCAAACTTGAAAATCAAAGTACAGGAACAGAAACAGCACTTACATATAATATACAGTATGAATATACATTAGGAAGCAATACAATTACAACTTGTGGTAATATAAGGTCAGGTTATGTGTTGGACCAAGACTAGCAACTGCTGGAGAATCGCAGTGGGCCGGAAGCTGTCAGCCGCAGTATGTGAACAGTGTAAACAAGGCACTTCCTGTGTGAGAAGCACGTCAATAGCAGTGAGCTCTGAAGCCGGGCTGGTTGCCCTGGACGCGTTGCTATGCTAGGAGGTCACATGGTCAGCTCTCTACCAATCAGCTCTGAATGTGGTTTCTCCTTACTTGTGAAGGCTGTGAGGATCGTACTGGCAGAGGACACTGACAGGCTCCTATTCAGTGTAAGCAGTGCGATTATTATCTATATGCAAATAGTGCTGTCAGGGGATACTAGCTGCCTGGTCAGTGTGGGCTGTGAGCACTGTGTATAATAGGATTGCACTGTCAGGGGATACTGACAGTCTCTTAGACACTTCAGGCTATGTGAATCCTGTGAGGATCGCACTGTTAGGGGATAAGCAGGCATAAGAGGGAGACAAGATGTTTATAGAGAACTATACAGGGATATTAGTCTGTTAATCAGTGCAGAGAAGAAGTAAGCACTGCCTGTATAGTGATCACATTGTAAGGGGGAGACTCACATTGTCATAGGTAAAGATGAAGGTGATATGTAAAAGAGGACATGCTGGTGTGGTATTATGATGTGTAACAGCATGGTATAGTATAACCAGGTATTAACTGATAACAAGATTACTATTTTAGTCATGATCGGACCATGTTAGGTATGTGGTATTGATAGGAACTTGTGTAGTGATAACATATGGAGTGATATGCTGTGTCTTAAGGGCCATAATAGGTATATAACCCTATATCAACCATTGGTGTATAATGGATCAGAACACCCTATGTAAACAGTACACTCTTTGTAACCTAGTAAAAATATAAATATGTGCATAGCATTAAGAAATATAAATATGTGCATGGCGTTAAGAAATATGAATATGTGCATGGCGTTAAGAAATATAAATATGTGCATGGCGTTAAGAAATATGAATATGTGCATGGCGTAAAAAATATATGTATATAAATGGGTCTAGGTACTATAAAACATGTAGTAATGAAAACACATGTATAAATACATATGCACACATGCACATATATACACATATGCATATATACACATATACACATACACATACACCCATCTACACACATGCGTAAACATATACAAAACCATATAGGGAATAATGGTTTCAACTGCATATGCATGGGGAAGTTGTAAAACAGAAGAATAAAGTAAGAGCAGGAGTGAATTATCTGATGACAAGGTGATAGCCTTATTTATAGGGAGCATTCTATCATCTCATTAAGACCTGTGGGCACCAATGTTTGGAGTTTGTATATCCAGTAATTTTCTCGTTTACGTAAGGTATTAAACCTATGTGGAATGTCCCTGGATATACTTTCTATTGGGGTAATTGAAATAACATTGAAGTTTTGACCATGCTGTTCAGTTATATGCCGGGAGACACTATGGAGGAGAAAACCATTGGTGGCGTTGTTCCTATGTTTTGTGATTCTTTCCCGTAGACACCTAATGGTTCTCCCCACATATTGTAGACCACATTGGCAATCCAGAAGATACACCACGTATTGGGAGGAGCAGTTCAGCAAGGTTTTAATCTGGAATGTTTCTCCCGTGATTTTAGAGGTGAAAGTTTTGGCACGGTGGTGGAGATTTGCACAACATTTGCAGCGATTATGCCCGCATCTATAAGCGCCTGTGGTGGTGAGGAAATTCACAGGTTGTTGATTGTGAGTTTTTAATCTGCTGGGAGCTATAATATTACGGAGTGTTTTACCTCTCCTGAATGTGACACCTGGTTTTTGGGGGAGAGTGTCTCGTAGAAAGGGGTCATTCATTACAATTGGCCAGTGTTTGTGTAAAATGTCTTTAATGTGTTTGTGCTCTCTAGAAAAAGTGGTTATGAAATTTATAGACCAATCTTTCTCATTGCTCGGGGTCAATTTTCCTTTGGACAAGCATTCTTGTTGTGATAGAGTGCTAGCCCTCTTAAAAGAAGAATCCACAATGGCCTTTGGGTATTTTTTAGCCCTAAACCTTTTTCTTAGAATGTCACTCTGTTCTTCAAAATCATTGAGGTTAGAACAATTTCGTCTAATACGTTTAAATTGCCCATAAGGCACATTTATGAGCCATTTTTTAAAATGTGAACTAGTAAAATCAAGATAGCTGTTACTATCTACTTTTTTAAAAAAGGTTTTAGTATTCAAAGCTCCTAGGCCATTGTGGAAAACAACAACATCTAAAAACTCAGCATTATCATTAAAAACATTATGTGTGAAATGAAGGCCCCAGTTGTTACAGTTAAGATATGTTAAAAATTCATCTAATAAAACAGTGGAACCATTCCAAATAAAAAATATATCATCAATAAAACGTTTAAAATAAACACAGTGTCGAAATAGATGGTTTGGATAAACAAAAGTCTCCTCAAATAAGCCCACAAAAAGATTAGCGAAGCTGGGTGCCACGCGTGACCCCATTGCGGTGCCGGTATGCTGAGCATAAATACATTTCTGGAATTCAAAGTAATTGTGTGTTAAAACGTAGCGAAGACCTTTTTGAATAAAATCGCGCTGAGCCTGTGGGAGTTCTGGGTCATTGTTTAGAAAATGAGCCACAGCATTAATCCCCAGGTCGTGGTCTATCACCGTGTACAAGGAAGTGATATCCATTGTAACCAAGAGGTATTCTGTCTTCCATTCTACTGCTAAAATGGAGGAAATAAAATCTGTAGTATCTTTGAGGTAGGAGGTCAATTTTAAAACGTATTTATGCAACAGCAGGTCTAAATAATGTGACAAATTGGAAGACACAGAGCCTATCCCAGATACAATAGGGCGCCCTGGTGGATTTTCGGTATTTTTATGAACCTTTGGTAAGTAATAAAAAATAGGTAAAGATGGTTCATGTATAAGAATAAAATCTTTTTCAGATTTATTCAGGACGCCCGTCTGAAAACCTTCATTAACCAATGTTTTCAATTCATCAGTGTATTTCTTAGTCGGGTCTGTAGGCAACGTTTTATAAAATTTGGGATCGGTAAGGAGTCTGTTAGCTTCCTTGATATAATCTTCTGTGTTTAAAATGACCACCCCTCCCCCCTTGTCTGCTGGTCGAATCACAATATTACGGTTCTCCGCTAGTTTCTTTAAGGTTTGGTGTTCAATGCGAGATAAATTATTAGCATATTTATTGTCTCTTTTAGTAAGTTTTTCTAGATCGTGTGCGACCATGCTAAGAAAAGTATCAAGGTAACTGCCTCTCGATTGGAGGGGATAGAAGTTCGATTTTGGTTTAAGGTCAGTGTGTATAGGTGCTGGTACCATAGATTCTATATCAGTGGTGTGGCTGTGCTCCCCTTGTGGTTCACCTTTGATATTGAAAAACCTTTTAATAGTAAGCTTTTTCACAAAATTATTAAGGTCAATAAATAGGTCAAAGCTGTTGGACCTTCCCGTCGGACAGAATGATAGCCCTCTTTTGAGGATATTATTTTCAATATCATTGATAATATAAGTAGAGAGATTGAATATTTTAACAGTGTCTATATTTGGACAACCTTGTGTGTCTTGTTCTTCCTTTTTGTCTTGGCTAGATCAGGTGAGAAGAAAAAGGGCTAGGTCTAGTTTTTGAGTGAGTGGAGGGAGTGGAGGTGAGTGACGGGCTGGGACTTGCATGCGGGCGCATCCTGCAATGCGAATCCCAGGAGGAGAGCGCTCACAGCCAGTGTGAACCATAACAGAAGTCCTAAGGAGCCCTTAAGATTAGTACTTGGCAGGATGGGGCAGAAGCAACAGGGGGGTGTCCATTGGATTAGGAGGGTACCAAAGGAAAGATGGGGACTCCAGCAGTGAAGTGGCTTATAAGACCATGTATCTATGGCATGTCAACCAACTGAAGTAAAATCTCTACCAAATAAGCATGTAGAATCTAGGGGGGGACCTGTTGAACTTGCTTAGGCACTAGGAGGGGATAAGAAGAGTAATTTGAGAGATGTTAAAATAATAGATAAAGTTAAAAGAAATAATGTTTTCTGCAAAGATTTTATAACACCGAACTACAATAAATACCTTAGTAGAAATAAATGGGTTAAACAAAGCTGTAGCTAAAATCTCTCACCATATTGCCACCTCTTTCTACTTCACTGATTCCAAGTGACCCTTTATCTATCTATCTGTTGCATCTGTTCTTCTTTCTGAAGTGTTTCTTTATCTTTTAAAGAGGTTTCTATTGAGGAAAAAGACAAAGTAACAAGGAGGAAAACAGCATTTAAACACAGCAGTAGAAAGAGAACCAATTGCTGCCATCTTGTGGATAAGAGCAAAAATTCCTATTTTCCCTCCATTCTTGATTTCATTTGTATATCCCTTAGAACTAAATATGTAATAATTATATCACATCATCTATTCTACATAAAAACACAAAGATAGAACATTTAACCCCTTAAGGTTTTCGGTTTTTGCACTTTCGTTTTTTCCTCCTCAGCTTTTAAAAATCATAACCCTTTCAATTTTGCACCTAAAAATCCATATGATGGCTTATTTTTTGTGCCACCAATTCTACTTTGCAGTGACATCAGTCAGTGCACCCAAAAATCTACAGCGAAACAGAAAAAAAATCATTGTGCGATGAAATTGAAGAAAAAACACAATTTTGTAAATTTTGGGGGCTTCCATTTCTATGCAGTACATTTTTCAGTAAAAATGACACCTGATCTATATTCTGTAGGTCCGTATGATTAAAATGATACCCTACTTATATCGGTTTGATTTTGTCATACTTTTGGAAAAAATCATAACTACATGCACGGAAAATTATACCTTTAAAATTGTCATCTTCTGACCCCTATAACTTTTTTATTTTTCTGCGTATGGGGCGGTATGAGGGCTCATTTTTTGCGCTGTGATCTGAAATTTTTAGCGGTACAATTTTTGTATTGATTGGACTTTTTGATAGCTTTTTATTAATCTTTTCATGATATAAAAAGCGACCAAAAATATGTTATTTTGGACTTTGGAATTTTTTTTGCACGTACGCCATTGATCGTGTGGTTCAATTAATGATATATTTTTATAGTTCGGACATTTACGCACGCGGCGATACCACATATGTTTATTTTTATTTACACAGTTTTTTTATGGGAAAAGGGGGGTGATTTGAACTTTTATTAGGGAAGGGGTTAAATGACCTTTGTTTACTTTTTGTTTTCACTTTTTTTTTGCAGTGCTATAGCTCCCATAGGGAGCTATAGCACTGCACACACTGATCTCCTATGCTGATCCCTGCAGAGCCATAGCACTGCACGGATCAGCGAGATAGGGGCTCAATTGCCCAAGCCTGTAGTTCAGGCTTGGAGCAATCAAACCCCGATAGGACGCCGCGGACACAGGTAAGGAGACCTCCACCTTCGTCCCAGCTGATCGGAACATCGTGATTTTATTGTGATGTCCCGATCAGCCCGACTGAGCTGCCGGGAAGCCTTAACTTTCGTTTTCAGACGCGGCGGTCAACTTTGATCGCCGCATCTGAAGGGTTAACAGCGCGCGGCACAACAATCGGTGCCACACGCTGTTAGCCCAGGGTCCCGGCTATGATTAGCAGCCGTGACCGACCCGGTGTGATGCGGAAACCCCGTTTTTAACACCGGGAGCGGTCTCAGAACGTACAGGTACGTCCTAAGTCCTTAAGGAGTTAAACGCACAAGTGCATTGTAAATGTAAACTACACAAAAAGAAGTTTTCAGCAGAACTCAAATACATTTGAGGCTTTAAGTGCACATTTTGATGAAAACGTGTCCCCATTCACCACATAGGTCGCCTTATTTCGTATGGAACTCTAACACGCTTACTCTACTCATACACATGGGCAGAATAGAGTGCTGCAAACGTCTCTTTTATATAGCATCTATTCTTTGGGTATTGTAATTTTAACTAGTTTTTGTTCATGTATATATTTTTTTGTCTTTCTTTCTCAACTTTCGTTTCTC
The DNA here is from genome assembly GCF_029499605.1 of Hyla sarda. Taxonomy (NCBI): domain Eukaryota; kingdom Metazoa; phylum Chordata; class Amphibia; order Anura; family Hylidae; genus Hyla; species Hyla sarda. The sequence goes on from NC_079194.1 coordinate 190,177,934, forward strand.
AACTACGTGCATCACTTTTTATTTTACAGTAGTCTTATTTAGTAAAGTTTCAGCTAACAGCAAAGGCAAGCTGCCCCATTATGTCCTTCTAACATCTGGGCTGTCAAGTAGGGCAGGGATAAGTGTAGCTCTGAGCTCACCCATAGCCACTTATCCTTAAATGGGCACTGTCATGAAAAATTATTTTTGATATGTTGTAGTACTTAAGTACTACAACATATCTCTAATATACTTTTATTTAAAAAAATGCTTTTAAAAATTTTTAAAAGCAATTTGAAATTTGGCCACTAGGGGTCGCCCTCCTAGTGGCCGAATGCAGTGCGGAGTGATGTCACTGCAAAATTCCGACTGATTCCGGCAGGGCATCAGTCGAAATTTTGCGCAGGTGCAGGGACATCCAGGGCTCCGCATCGGCTCCCCGCACTCGCCGACGGCCCTGCTGCAAGGTACGGGGGGTGCAGGGCTGCTGCAAGGTACGGGGGGCGCGGGTGTTTGGGTGTTACTCACCGAGCAGCAGGTAGAGGCTCCCCCGCACCCGTCCCTCCTGCATCGGCTCCCGGCTCACTTCTTCCCCCATCAAGCTCCTGTCCTCGGTGCCTCCAGTTGTCTTACCACTACAACTCCCAGCATGCCCTGACAGCCAATGGGTGTCAGGGCATGCTGGGAGTTGTAGTGGTGAAACAGCTGGAGGCACCCTGTTAGGAGAACTAAGGGTGGAAGTTGCCCCGCCCCCCCAGCAGGCATCAGTGACGTGGTGCTTGCTGGGGAAGTCTGCCTGGTAGTGAGCACACTACCAGGCAGACTAAATGCCATTTTTAATATAGTAAAAAAAAAAAAATAAAGGCAGGGAGGGTGTTAGGGATAGAAGGGCAATAGGCAGGGACAGAAAAAAAATATAAAAATAATAAATAAAAAAAAACATGATGGTGGGAGCTACCCTTTAACTGGGTGCCAGTCCCTGTTCTGTATAAGTACAGAGGTGTAACAAGGTCCACAACAATAAGCAAAACACTGGACAGATGTCAGGGAAGCAGGTCAGGATGCTAAAGGTTAACAGGCAAAGCACAAGGTACAAAACACAGAGAGCACAAAGGGAAAAACAGAAAGCATCAGACAGGACAAATCAAAACCAAGAGAGCTTGCAGTAAGAAAGCCAATGATGGAGGGATAGTCAAGTTACTTAGCCAAAGGTCAGTATAGACAGGATAGGACTTTAATTGAGATATACAGAAGGTACTGCAGAAGAACTTATACACAACCAAGGACTGAACAGACCATTTGGGTATTTATAGTCACCTGAGGGTGGAGACACTAAAGCCAGATGTGATTTTTCAAGCCCATTTATTGGCCGCTACAGAAACACAGGTAGGTGCACACAGGCAAAAAACCTTTTGCCTGTGCAATGCCTGACTGCTGTTTTCTCTGATGCAATAGCAGAGTTCTGTCCTGAAAGATTCAGCACAGAACTATACTGGACCCCCCCGTCCAGTATAGTTCTTTCCTGAATCTTTCATTTTATTCAATGGCAGATTCACAGCTGACACTTTTAGGGCAACGTTACATTTTACTTGTGTGGTCTACAGTATCCAATTGAAGTTTTTGACAACAGAATCTGCATTGTTTCTGCATTAATAAACATGTAATTATTAGCTATGTGAACATACTTTGAACTCTTAAAGGGGTACTCCGGTGGAAAACAGGACACAGGGTTTTTCAGTTTTTGCACTTTCGTTTTTTTCCTCCTCACCTTTTAAAAATCATAACCCTTTCAATTTTGCACCTATAGATTTATATGATGGCTTTTTTTTTTTATCATCGGCCACCGGGACCAAACCGATATAATGCGGGGTCGATATACATCCTGCGTCATTAAGGGGTTAATGAACCCTAAATTGTTCCCAACATTTTTTTGTATTACTTTTCATAACTGTCAACAAAACTGTGCACTTCTGAGACTGTAAAAGAGAAAGGATCTTGATACCCCCAACTGTCCCAGATTAATTTGGATGCTCCCAAAATGTAAAGGGGTTATCCAGGAATAGAAAAACAAAGCTAATTTCTTTCAAAAAGTTGTAAAACCACACCCAACCAGAGACAGAAGTAGAGCTGTTTTTGAAAGAAATTAGCACTGTTTTTCTTTCCCTTGACAACACCTTTAACCCCTTAAAGACCACTGACGTAAATGTACATCCTGGTTTGGCAGGACTTCCCGAACCAGGACGTACATTTATGTCCTATGTATGACCGCGAGCATCGGAACGTTGCTCGCGTCATACACGGCAGGTTCCGCCAGGGACCCTCCAGTAATGGCCGACATCCGCGATCGCGCGGATGTCCGCCATTAACCTCTCAGATGCTGTGATCAATACAGATCACGGCATCTGCGGCTATGCGGTACTTTGAATGGATGATCGGATCGCCCGCAGCGCTGCCGCGGCAATCCGATCATCCAGCATGGCGACCGGAGGTCCCCTCACCTGGCTCCGGCCGTCTCCCGGGGTCTTCTGCTCTGGTCTGCGATCGAGCAGACCAGAGCAGGAGACAGCCGATAATGCTGATCAGTGCTGTGTCCTATACATAGCACTGAACAGCATTAACAATCAAAGGATTGCTATAGATAGTCCACTATGAGGACATAAAAACTGTAAAAAAAAGTTGAAAAATGTAAAAATAAAAAGTAAAAAAAAAGTGAAAAATCCCATCCCCCAATAAAAATGAAATTGTCAGTTTTTCCCATTTTACCCCCAAAAAGTGATTTTTTAAAAAAAATAAACATATTTGGTATCGCCGCGTGTGTAAATGTCCGTAACATCAAAATATAATGTTAATTATCCCGTACAGTGAATGGCGTAAACGTAAAAAATTTTAAAAGTTCAAAATGCTTATTTTTGTCACATTTAATTAAAAAAAATATATAAAAAATGATACAAAAGTTTAATATATGCAAATGTGGTATCGATAAAAATTACAGATGATGGAGCAAAAAATGAGCCCCATACTGCCCTATATATGGAAAATTGAAAAAGTTATAGGTGGTCAAAATAGCGCGATTTTAGATGACTGATTCTGTACAAAAAGTTTTAGATTTTTTTTAAGCTGTACACAAATATAAAAGTATGTAGCCATGGGTAGCATTTTAGTTGTATTGACCCACAGAATAAAGAACACAGATCATTTTTACCGTAAAGTGTATAGTGTGAAAACAAAACAAAATCCTCCGAAATGTGCAAAATTGTGGTTTTCATTGAAATTTCCTCCCAAAAATTTTTTTGGGGGGTTCGCTGTACATTTTATGGTAAAATGAGAGGTTTCATTACAAAGAACAATTGGTCACGCAAAAAACAAGCCCATATATGGGTCTGTAGATGGAAATATAAAGGAGTTATGGATTTTAGAAGGCGAGGAGGAAAAAACGAAAACGCAAAAATAACATTGGCCTGGTCCTTAAGGTGAAAATGGGCTTGGTCCTTAAGGGGTTAAACAAAGTATTACTAAAGTATTACTGTCTTGTGTCTTCTCTTTCTTTATACCAAGCTGCCATGATATCCATGTATAAAAGACTCGTAGCGGCAATGCATATTTAGGGAAGGCACGTTGTAGCGCCTTATATGAAGATGTGTGGCACACACCACTTTAGGTAAGGTATATTTTAGTGCTATAGCTGTCACATCATAGGGTAATGTGGCTGGCATTTTGTCATATTGCTGTATGGTGGATCTGTGGCTGACTTGCATTTGGGAGTCCTGTGGCTATTTAGAGTCCTGTGGTATATGTGGCAGGAGATCTATAGGGCGGGCGCTGTGGAGATTGTGGAGGCAGAGACTCAGCCTGTTTTTGCAGAATACATCAGAAAAATCTTGGTAAGGTGGCCAGGTAAAGGAAGAAGACAAGAAACAACTTTAGGCTGAACTGGTTGGAGGCAAATATTTTGACAAGATTGTCCCGAGCAAATTATTTCTTTGGTTCTCCAATGCGGAGAATGGCGTTGCAACCAAGGAAGGCCAAAAAGAATCTCTGAAGTACAGTGTGGCAGAAAATAGAATTCAATATTTTCTTTATAAAATACAACCACTTTCATAATGAGAGATTCTGTACTGAAGTGAACCATACACTCCAGATTTTGTCCATTAACAGAGGAGATGAACAAGGGCTTGGCAAGCCGAATGACAGGAAGATGATACTTGTGGAGCAAAGAAGCATCAATAAAGTCACCTGCTGATCCAGAATCCAAAAATGCTGTAGCACTGGAGGAAGACTTGGCTGAAGCGAAGACTTGGACAGAAATAGTTTAGCATGGAAAGGTAGTATTGAAACCCAGGGACGCCTCTCCCATGTACCCTAGGTGCAGGCGTTTCCCGGACCCTGTGGGAAAACTGTATAGTCCTTGAGGAAGTGCTCCGGGCTGGCAGAATACAAGCACAAATTCTCACTGCGTCGTCATGACCTCTCCTGTTGCGTAAGACAAAAATGATCCACTTGCATCGCCTCTTCGGCAAGAGGCACAGGAAACTGAAGAGGTGGACATGGAAACACGGGTGCAAGGTGAGGATATCTCCATGTTCAGGCTGGTTCCCTCTCTAAGCGCAGTTTCTCCTGTCTCTCAGCAAAACTCCACATGAATGCGTGTGGCCAAGTGGATAAGTTCAGTCAAAGAAAATGGGGGATTACGTGCTGCGAGGGCATCTTTAATCCTGCTTGAAAGTCCTTTTTTGAATGTGGCACACAAGGCCTCATAATTCCATGCAAGTTCTGAGGCTAGAGTGTGGAAATGAAACCGCGTAGTCACCAACGGAAGAATTCCCTTGACAGAGGTTCAGCAAAGCCGTCTCAGCAGAAGAGGCACATGCCATTGTGAAATTCTGCCAAGAATGCCGAAAAATTGTAGGATACTAGATCACCATGGTCCCAAAGGGGTGTAGCCCAGGCCAGGGCTTTTTCGAACAGTAGACTAATGACAAAGGCCACCTTTGCACGTTCCGTCGGAAACTGCTTAAACATGAGCTCCAAGTGCATGGAGCACTGTGTGATGAACCCTCTGCACAACTTGGAATCACCATCATATTTAGAAGGTAAAGGCAGAAGTAGCTGGGAGCCAGAAGATACTGCAGGATCTGGTGTGGGAGTAGGCATTGATTCGGACCGTACCATGGAGCAGAGTCTAAGATGCCACTGGTTTTCACCAGAGACCACCGCAAAGTGGTATGGACTTGCTGCGGCACGCAGGAGCCAGGTGTCTACCCCTGGCATGGCTCAACTAAACAGGGGGCTGAAGAGATTTGAGGCACAGCTGGGATAAGGCAACTCATGGTCAGGATAGCAGAAGGTCAGGGCTGGCGGTACAGTAGCGTAGTCAGGAACGCAGCAAGTGGTCTGTAAGCAGGCGGCAAAGGAGCAAGGTCAGGTCATGGAGCAAAGGGTATGATGCTAGGCAACTCTTAGGAACACTTTCTCTCAGGCACTAGGGCAACAAAGATCCAGCAGGGAAGTGTGGGAGGTGGAGGAACTTGATGAGCCACAGATGTTACTTCACTAATGGGCACACTGGCCCTTTAAATGTTAAAGCTCTGGTGCGTGTGCGCCCTAGGGGACAGGGACATGCGCGCCGGAGCAGAGAGGCAGAGACGGGGGAAGGAGAAGCATCAGGTAAGTGACGGGCTGGGATTCACATGCGGTGGCCCCGCCAGCAGCAGCAGTTAACGGGACCATGCAATCACGGCCAGCGTGTGCAGCCGGAGCGCATAACATAACACAAATAGTATGAAAGAGTACTAGTGCACTGCAATGTTATAGGCAATTTATACTTTTTCAACCTTTTTCAATTAATCATATACATCTAAAGAAAAAGAAGCAAATTTGTAAGTTACAGTTCTGTCTTCTGAGAATAGCACTTGGAGAAGGACCTGCCTGCTTAGCTAATCACTGGCAGAAAGAGGATACCATTGAGACCAGTGATTGACTGAGCCATCGGGTCCTGCACCAAGCACCCTTTCCTGTAGGCAAGAAGAATCAAAGAATCTCTTGTACAATTTGTCTTCAGGGTTAACCTCTTCTTTACAACTTTTTCTGAATAATTAATTAAATTCTTGAGGAAAGGCTATGGGCTAGACAAACAGGCTTGGAATTTGTTTGTAAACATGACTAATGGGGTTGTAGCCTATTTGTAGAAGCTATGCCTAACTTGTAACCTAACTAAGGAAGTCTCCATATGTTTTGTTACAGGAGCTTCAGAGCAACATGTACTCTCCTGACTTTGGCCAAGACTTAAAGGGATACTGCAGTGGAATTTTTTTTTCTTCTTTTTATCAACTGTTGCCAGAAAGTTAGACAGATTTGTAAATTACTTTGATTTAAAAATCTTAACCCTTCCAGTACTTATCACCTGCTGTATGCTCCACAGGAAGATCTTTTCTTTTTGAATTTATTTTCTGTCTGACCACAGCGCTCTCTGCTGACACTTCTGTCTACGTCAGGAACTGTCTAGGAGCAAATCCCTATAGCAAACCTCTCCTGCTCTGGACAGTTTCTGGCATGGACATAGGTGAGAGCATTGTGGTCAGACAGAAAAGATATTCAAAAAGAAAAGAAGTTCCTCTAAAGCATACAGCAGTACTGAAAGGATTAAGATGTTTAAATAGAAGTAATTTACAAATCTTACTAGCCCCCCCCCCTTTTTTTTTTTTTTTTTTTTTAAGAAAAATTGATTTACCCCTTTAACTAATTATTGTAAACATCTCTTCCCAGAGTAGGGAGCTGGACTTGGGATATCTCCTGGGTCTATTGGTTGAAAATTGTGCATGTGACTACATTCCACTCTTTTACATTCTGTACATAAAACTCACTACAGTTTTAGCACAACTTTTACCCTCTGCACGGCAGAAAAACCTCAATGTACGCATGTTTTGCCAGAGAAATAAAAGATATTTATGCAATGTAGAAAACACAGTTACATATGCCTTCAGCATTTTAGACACACATTTTACTGTCCAGCAAACCTTATAATACTCCAGCCACGCTAGTAAGTGTGCAGTAGCACCATATACTATGCATATGTCTATGATACATCACAAGTTTTCTTTAGGAGCCTGCACTATGACAGAATGTGCACTGATGTTTTACTTGCATATTTGATGTGGCTGTTCTCCCCATTGTATTCGGGAACAGGTTTGTAGCGGTTATCTCCATTTGTTTGTGGGGAGAATTAATGAAAACTAAAAAAGCTTAATGTTCTTTGCTAATTAGCTCTTTAGCAAAGTGTCACACGTGAAGTATGGAGGATACTGTGTAGAATGAGTGTTGATGTTCATATTTTATGCAGGATCACTTTGATTTTCAGTACAATCTATCATATTCATGGCCTGTAATTATCATCAAAATAGTGTTTAAGATTTCATACAAAACCCACTTTAGAAGGAATACAAGAGGTAATTACCTAAACAATCAGACGAGCCAAAAATCAGATCTGCGCGCAGTGATAATATCGTTCTGCAGCGCTTTACCAGCACAGATCTAAGTATTGTAACATCTCTCCAGCTGGACATATTCTTATTGAGACCATCTAATCAGCACAAACTACAGATGGGCCCCCAAGATTTTGTTTGGTTTTGCATTTTCGTATGAATGAAAATTATATCCTTTATACTGCGCTCTTGTTTAGCTCCACTTCATCAACATAATTCAAAACTGGTTCAGTCAGCAAAACGCCTTTCAAAAGTACTGAGAGATGAAGTTAGAAAAGTTTTTGTCTTTTTTTTTTTCCCTTTAAACATATCGTGTAAATATTGTTTATTCTTTTCCTGTCATGGTTGGCCAAAGATATTTAAAGCTAAAGAATGAAAAAATGTAATAATAGTGTGTTTTGTACCAAAATAAAAAATATAGGAATAAATATTCACATTACTAGTCTTGTCTATATTGAGCTATATATGATAATTCTGTTATAGTAAAGTCTTCAGAATTCCTGTGGACTATGCAGTCAGTATTCCATTGAATGGTGCCTCTGTATGACACTGTGTAATGAGGGTATTTTACTAGAGCTAGGGCTTTTAACATACAGCCCACTGGCCAAATTTAGCATGCTGGCCATGGCAGTGCGGCATACTGGAGTTATACTACATCTCCCTCTATTCAATTGAAGTGTTGTCCTTTAGACGTCAATACAATAAAAAAGCTGAGTGCTGGCATATGTGCTACCTGCATCCACAGCTGAGCCTAGGGCAGTGCAGGATTCAGGACAGATAAGTATCACCATGGGGACAGGTTATTTAGGGCCAATGTTACCCAGTCTGTCCCTCTAAAGATGGTGCAAAACTACAAACCCCATCTCCTGCTGTCAGATTGGGAAACATTGATTTCATGTTTTAGGGGGCACAGTGGCCCCATTTACTAGGGGCATGGTGCTATAGATCATTGAGGCATTGTGTCTGAGATAATTAAGGGCATGGTGGCTCCGTTCATTAGGGACATGGGGGCACAGATCATTGGGACAGTTAAATATTTTTGAAAATGTGTTATATTGCTGTGGAGATTTTCTGGGAAGTACTGTAGAAAAAACTTCAACACCCCTGTACTAGAGGAAAGGTATAGGGGGTGCAGGAGTAGCAGTTGTTCCCTGGCCCAAGGCTCCTCTTCCCCATCAGAAGAATGCAGTACTATAACATATGTTTTGTTTTCAGCTTTTAAGTACATTCTGCTTGGACTATGTATACAATATTCACCTTAACCCCTAAACCCCTTATCATTTTAGCACTTAAGTTTTTTTGCCTTTTATTCTAAGCCATAGCACTTTAAATTTTCCACTTATAGACCCCTATGGGGGCTAGTTTTCTGCATCACCAACTGTAATTTGCAATGACATCACTTATTTTAAAACCAAATCTACAATGAAAAAAAAAATTATATATATATATATATATATATATATATATATATATATATATATATATATATGCTCGAGCATAAGCCGAGTTTTTCAGCACGATTTTTCGTGCTGAAAACGTCCCCCCTCGACTTATACTTGAGTGAACTCTCTGCCTGTCAATCCCTTCTCAGTGGTCTTCAACCTGCGGACATGCTGGGAGTTGTAGTTTTGAAACATCTGGAGGTCCGCAGGTTGAAGACCACTGCTGGGCCTTCGTCATCATCCAGACCCCCCCTTTAGTTTTCTACTCACCTCCCCTTGGTGGGAAGGAAGGGTGAGCTGGTCCGGGCCATCTTTACTGCAAGGACCGTCCGGTGGGGAGGGTTAGTTGTTCCGGGCTGTCCATCTTCACCGGGAGGCCCTCTTCTCCGCTCCCGGCCGGCCCCAGACTAGTGATGTTGCCTTGACGATGATGCACAGGGATGTCCCTGCGCATGAATGTCCCTGTGCGTCATCGTCAAGGCAACGTCACTAGTCCGAGGCCAACCCAGAATGGAGAAGAGGGCTTCCCTGTGAAGATGGACAGTCCGGAATGACTAACCCTCCCCATTGGAGGGTCCCTGCAGCATAGATGGCCTGGACCAGCTCACCCTTCCTTCCCACCGAGGGGGAGTTGAGTAGAAAACTAAGGGGGGGGGGGGGCTGGATGATGATGAAGTGAAGGCCCGGCAGTGGTCTTCAACCTGCGGACCTCCAGATGTTTCAAAACTACAACTTCTAGCATGCTGGGAGATGTGGTTTTGCAAAATCTGGAGGTCCGCAGGTTGATGACCACTGATTGAAAGGATTGACAGGCGGTGATGATGAAGGGGGGGTGATGACAGGGTGATGATGGGGGTCTGGAGGATGACAGGGTGATGATGATGGGGGTGTTAATGACGGGGGTCTGGATGATAACAGGGGGGGATGATGTATTTCCCACCCTAGGCTTATAGTCCAGTCAATAACTTTTCCTGGGTTTCTGGGGTGAAATTAGCGACCTCCGCTTATATTTGGCTTATACTCGAGTATATACGGGATTTCTGTGGCAAAAAAAAAAAAAAAAACAAGAAACAAAATACCATTTTGAAACTTTTGGGGACTTTTGTTTTTATGCAGTGCATTTTTTGGTAAAAATGACAGGTTATCTTTATTTTGTAGGTCCATATGATAGAAATGATACCAATTTTTTTTATAGGTTTTGTTACAATTATAACTTTTTGTACAAAAATTATTATGCAAAAAATTGTCCTCTTCTGACCCCTACAACTTTTTTTTCCTAATATAGGGCTAATTTTTTGTGCTATGATCTTTAATTTTTATCAGTACCATTTTTGTTTTGATGGGGCTTTTTAATTGCTTTAAAAAAATCTAGTATTTCTGGTTTTGTTTTTTTGTTTTTACGCTTACGCTATTGAATGCATGGTTTACTTAAAGGGCTACTCCGGTGAAAAGCTTTTTTCTTTTAAATCAACTAGTGGCAGAAAGTTAAACATATTTGTAAATTACTTCTATTAAAAAAGCTTAATCCTTCCTGTACTTATTAGCTGCTGAATACTACAGAGGAAATTATTTTCTTTTTGGAATGCTCTCCGATGACATCACAAGCACGTTTCTCTCTGCTGATGTTATTATAATAATAATAATAATGCTTTATTTATTGTTGACCTTAGTGGGATTTGAACCCAAGTCCCCAGCAGTGCAAAGCAACAGTGCTAACCACTGAGCCACCATGCTGCCCTTAGCATGCATCTATGCATGCATCTACTATGCATCTACTATGCATGGTTGCTAAAATGGACAGAGATGTCAGCAGAGAGCACTGTGCTCGTGATGTCATCAGTATTCCAAAAAGAAAGGAATTTCCTCTGTAGCATTCAGCAGCTAATAAGTACTGGAAGGTTTAAGATTTTTTAATGGAAGTAATTTATAAATATGTTTAACTTTCTGCCACCAGTTGATTGAAAAGAAAAAAGGTTTTCACCAAAGTACCCCTTATGTTATGTTTTAATAGTTCAGACATTTATGCACGCAGCAATACAACATCTGTTTATTTTTATTTACATTATTTGAAAAATGGGGAAAGGGTGGTGATTCAAACTTTTTAGGGAAGGAGTAAATTCACATTTATTAAAAATGTTTAACCTTTTTTTCCATTATTTTTTAGTTTCCATAGGAGAACTATTACAGGCAATCTTCGGCTTGCATTCCCTGTTCAATGCGGTGCCATAGTTTTAGGCTGCCATGGCTTATTGCAGCATTGGAGCACTGATTGGACATGGAGGAGTCAGGCAAGGGCTCTTCTGCCATCTTCTAGATGATCTAGACACTGCAATTTTGTTGCGGTGTTACCAATCAGTTCACTGAACTATCAGGGAACATAATTAACCACATTTAAATGCAGCAATTCACTTTCATTGCAACGTCTAAAGGGTTAATGCCAGACATCGGCCCCATCGGCATTGTCCGCCATTATCCGGAATCCACTCCTAATCAGCTACTAAGCGCCCTTCATACGGGGAGGGGGGGTGGGAGCAGGAGACTATAAGTACACAGCCCAGTTTGGCCTGAAAGGGGTACTCCCGTGGAAAAAAAAAATGTTATCAACTGGTGCCAGAAATCTAAGCAGATTTGTAAATTACTTCTATTAAAAAAATCTTAATCCTTCCAGTACTTTTAGGGGCTGTATAGAAATGTTTTTCTTTTTTGATTTATTTCATGTCCTGACCACAGTGTTCTCTGCTAACCTCTGCTGTCCATTTTAGGAACTGTCCAGAGCAGGATATGTTTGCTACGGGGATTTTCTCCTGCTCTGGACAGTTCCTAAAATGGACAGCAGAGGTCAGCAGAGAGCACCGTGGTTGTGACATAAGAGAAATGCAAAAAGAAAAACATTTTCTCTGTAGTATACAGCCTCTAAAAAGTACTGGAAGGATTAAGATTTTTTAATAGAAGTAATTTACAATCTGTTTAACTTTCTGGCACCAGTTGATTTAAAAAAAAAAAAAGAAAAAAAAGTTTTCCACGGGAGTACACCTTTAACCTCTTAAGGACCCAGGGCGTACGGGGACGTCCCCGCACCCTGGGCCTTAAGGACCCAGGACGTCCCCGTACGTCCTGGCGTTTTCCGGTCTCTGCCGCGCGCCGGGCAGAGATCGGAACTGGATGCCTGCTGAAATCCTTCAGTAGGCATCCAGGGCAAACGCTGAGGGGGGCCATGTAGGGGAAATCGCCCTTGCGATCTGCGGCGATATCGGGCTGATCGGGTCTCTGGGACCCGACCGCCCGGTAATTTCGCATGATCCCGGCTGTCACAGACAGCCAGGACCATGCTAACGTATAGGAGCGAGGTGGCAAGCCGGCCACCTCCTCCTATACCCTGCGATCTGTCGGTTAGTTAATCGACCAATCGCAGGAGGGGGGGCGGTTACTTCCTCCCGTCCTGCCCGGCCCCTGAAAGTCCGGAGAGGACGGGAGGAAGACCGGAGGACGCTGCGGGGGACGGGGGAGTGCTGGGGACTGGCCCCGGTACTTACCTCGTCCCTGAAGACCCGGATCCCGGCGAGGAAGATGGCGGTGGCGACAGGTGAGTAGATCTTCAGCCACGATCGGGCCCTTTACAGCAATGCACGTCGCCGTAAAGCGACATGCATTGCTGTAATAGGACCCTGTAAACTACAACTCCTAGCATGCCCAGACAGCCCTTGGCATCTGGGCATGCTGGGAGTTGCAGTTTTGCAACATCTGGAGGTCCACAGTTTTTGGACCACTGTGCCCTTCCAGATGTTGCAAAACTACACATCCTCAGCATGCCCTTACTGTCCAGGCATGCTGGGAGTTGTAGTGCTGTAACATCTGGCCCTTCAGATGTTGCAGAACTACAACTCCCAGCATGCCTGGACAGTTTTGGCATACTGGGGGTTGTAGTTTTGCAACATCTGGAAGGGCACAGATTGGGAACCACTGTATTAGTGGTCTGCAAACTGTAGTCCTCCAGATGTTGCAAAACTACAACTCCAAGCATGCTGGGAGTTGTAGTTCGGCAACATCTGGCTCTAAAGATGTTGCCGAACTACTATTCCCAGCATGCCTGAGAATGTTTTGGAGTTGTGGTTTTGCAACAGCTGGAGGCACACTGGTTGGGAAACATTGTTTCCTAACTCAGTGTTTCCCAACCCGTGTGCCTCCAGCTGTTGCAAAACCACAACTCCCAAACATTCTCAGGCATGCTGGGAGTAGTAGTTTTGCAACAGCTGGAGGTCCCCCCCTGTGAATGTACAGGGTACATTCACATGGGCAGGGGGCTTACAGTGAGTATCGGGCTGCAAGTTTGCAATGCAGCAAATTTTGCGCGGCAGCTCAAACTCGCTGTAATCCCCCGCCCGTGTGACTGTACCCTAAAAACACTACACTACAGTAGCACAAAATAAAATAAAAAGTAAAAAACACTACATATACACATATCCCTACACAGCCCCCCTCCCCAATAAAAATGAAAAACGTCTGGTACGCCACTGTTTTCAAAATGGAGCCTCCAGCTGTTGCAACAGCTGGAGGCACCCTGTTTGGGAATCACTGGCGTAGAATACCCCTATGTCCACCCGTATGCAAATCCCTAATTCAGGCCTCAAATGCACATGGTGCTCTCACTTTGGAGCCCTGTCGTATTTCAAGGCAACAGTTTAGGGTTACATATGGGGTATCGCCGTACTGGGGAGAAATTGACTAACAAATCTTGGGGGTCTTTTTCTCCTTTCACCCCTTATGAAAAGGGGAAGTTGGGGTCTACACCAGCATGTTAGTGTAAAAAAAATAAACTTTTTACACTAACATGCTGGTGTTGCCCTATACTTTTCATTTTGACAAGAGGTAAAAGGGGAAAAAAGCCCCCCAAAATTTGTAATGCAATTTCTCCCGAGTACGGAGATACCTCATATGTGGGCGCAAATTGCTCTGGGGGCGCACAACAAGGCCCAGAAGGGAGAGTGCACCATGCACATTTGAGGTGATTTGCACAGGGGTGGCTGATTGTTACAGCGGTTTTGACAAACGCAAAAAAAAAAAAAAAAAAACACATGTGACCCCATTTCGGAAACTACACTTCTCACGGAATGTAATGAGGGGTGCAGTGAGAATTTACACCCCACAGGTGTCTGACAGATCTTTGGAAGAGTGGGCTGTGCAAATAAAAAATGTTGTACAGCCCACTGTTCCAAAGATATGACAGACACCAGTGGGGGGTAAATGCTCACTTTACGCCTTCTTACGTTCCTCAAGGGGTCTAGTTTCCAAAATGGTATGCCATGTGGGGGTTATTTTGCTGTCCTGGCACCATATGGGCTTCCTAAATGCGACATGCCCCCCGAGCAAAATTTGCTCTCAAAAAGCCAAATATGACTCCTTCTCTTCTGAGCATTGTAGTTCGCCCGTAGTGCACTTCAGGTCAACTTATGGGGTACCTCCATACTCAGAAGAGATGGGGTTACAAATTTTGGGGGGTATTTTCTGCTATTAACCCTTGCAAAAATGTGAAATTTGGGGGGGAAACACACCTTTTAGTGAAATTTTATTTTTATTTTTTTACATATGCAAAAGTAATGAAACTCCTGTGGGGTATTAAGGCTCACTTTATTCCTTGTTACGTACCTCAAGGGGTCTAGTTTCCAAAATGGTATGCCATGTGAGGGATTTTTGCTGTCCTGGCACCATAGGGGCTTCCTAAATGCGACATGCCCCCGAGCAAAATTTGCTCTCAAAAAGCCAAATATTACTCCTTCTCTTCTGAGCATTGTAGTTCACCCATAGTACACCTCAGGTCAACTTATGGGGTACCGTCATACTCAGAAGAGATGGGGTTACAATGTTTGGGGGGGTGGTATTTTCTGCTATTAACCCTTGCAAAAATGTGAAATTTGGGGGGAAACACATTTTAGTGAAATTTTATTTTAATTTTTTTACATATGCAAAAGTCGTGAAACTCCTGTGGGGTATTAAGGCTCACTTTATTCCTTGTTACGTACCTCAAGGGGTCTAGTTTTCAAAATGGTATGCCATGTGGGGGATTTTTGCTGTTCTGGCACCATAGGGGCTTCCTAAATGCAACATGCCCCCCAAAAACCATTTAAAAAAACGTACTCTCCAAAATCCCCTTGTCGCTCCTTCGCTTCTGAGCCCTCTACTGCGCCCGCCGAACACTTCATATAGACATATGAGATATGTGCTTACTCGAGAGAAATTGGGCTACAAATATAAGTATACATTTTCTCCTTTTACCCCTTGTAAAAATTCAAAAATTGGGTCTACAAGAACATGCGAGTGTAAAAAATGGAGATTGTGAATTTTCTCCTTCACTTTGCTGCTATTCCTGTGAAACACCTAAAGGGTTAAAACGTGGACTGAATGTCATTTTGAATACTTTGGGGGGTGCAGTTTTTATAATGGGGTCATTTGTGGGGTATTTCTAATATGAAGACCCTTCAAATCCACTTCAAACCTGAACTGATCCATGAAAAATTGGGAGTTTGGAAATTTTGTGAAAAATTGGAAAATTGCTGCTGAACTTTGAAGCCCTCTGGTGTCTTCCAGAAGTAAAAACTCGTCAATTTTATGATGCAAACATGAAATAGACATATTGTATATGTGAATAAAAAAAAAATTATTTGGAATATCCATTTTCCTTACAAGCAGAGAGCTTCAAAGTTAGAAAAATGCAAAATTTTCAAATTTTTCATAAAATTTTGGGATTTTTCACCAAGAAAGGATGCAAGATACCACAAAATTTTACCACTATGTTAAAGTAGAATATGTCACGAAAAAACAATCTCGGAATCAGAATGATAACTAAAAGCATTCCAGAGTTATTAATGTTTAAAGTGACAGTGGTCAGATGTGCAAAAAATGGCCGGGTCCTGAGGTGTAAAATGGCTGGGTCCTTAAGGGGTTAAAGGACACAGTCAGCTTAAATTTTTGTGTTTCTTGTGTTTTTGTTTTTCCTCCTCCCCTTTTAAGAGCCAAGTCTAATAAAGGCAGCACATTCAAAATAAATCTCAGCAGCCAATTCCAGGTGGAGGGTGCACGGATGTATGGGACTCTGGTTAACAGATCCAAAATGATAGCCAAAGGATAAATGGAGCACACAAGGCGAATCTCATCAAAGGTGGTGATTTATTCCATAGTACATAGACAATGTTTCAGTACGTTACTTGTAGAGTGTATGGAGACCATCATGGCAGCCAATGTCCATCATCAAGTCTAGTTCAGAGAGAGCTCAAATTTGGAAATTACCTTTGAAAGATCCCACGAAAGCAGGTAGAGAAATAAGCTCCTAAGGGCTCTCACCAGTGATGGTGCGGTTCTGCATTGGGGCAGAAATACCTGTGTGGACAATAAAATAATAAATAAAAAGGATTTATTCAGTAAAAGCGCTAGGACTATGTGTTTCAAGGTGTGGGACGCCCTCTTCTTAAGGTCCAATGATTGTGACATTGCATCATTTTATACACAAAAAGCCTGCAAGAATAAGTGGATAAATGTTAGATAACAGTAAAAAATGTAGATTCAAACACAGATAATAAAAATACATAAGCGTATAGAAGCACAATAGGTTAAAGGTCGCATGTCTACAAACAAATAGATTTCTGGTACAACAATTGCTTTGACATGAAACTGAGGGCAATAAATTTACATTGTGTTGTATTTGTCTGGATTTCTGTTTAGTGTCTTCTGAATAAATTGGAGCAGCAGCTCACAGGGTCTGCTCGCTAATCCGGTGCAGGATTCCCAGCGACGATCGCCTGGGCTGGAGTTCTATGGGAGACCACAAGTTTGTTAACCAGCAGCTTGTAAGATGCATGCCTCAAGGGTTCTATTAGAGTTTCATAAACAATCTCTTCTGTAGATCATCTTTTTGAGCTAAGTGTTCTCGATAACTCAGTTACATCCTATAGGAAATAGTGGAGCCCGATGTATGTAGACAATCACATGGTTTTATATATATATATATATATATATATATATATATATATATATGGATAAATGGAGCTCATAAATAGTATGTAAGAAGATAGCTGCACATACAGATATTCAATGGCAGGTATGTTATAATATATTAATTAATAACTACATCTGGAGGTATTGATTAACAGGTATCTTGTAATTAGTGTTGAGCACAAATATTCGTAAAGTGAATTAATGCGAATGTCGGCAGTTTGTGATTTTGCGAATATTTAGAATATAGTGCTATATTCTTTTTCCTTTTTTTTTTTTTTCACATTTTCTGTGCACATTTTTATGCAAATGCTATGTGAATTTTCATTAAAAAAATTATGAACTTAGCAATGTGCCAATTTCGCAAACATAGGATGAATAATCATCAATATATTTGCGAAATATCGCAAATTCGAATATGGCCTACGCTACTCATCACATATGAAAAAAACTGAGATCAATGAATTAACACTGTTGCCTCGTTAAAACCATATTGTCTTAACGCAGCGACAGAGTTCATTCATTGCTCTTAATTTTTTTTCATATTACAACATACATGTTAATCAATAACTCCAGATGTATTTATTTATTCATATATTATTACATACCTGCCATTGAATATCAATATATGCAGCTATCTTCTTATATACTATCTATGAGCTCCATTTATCCATTTATATATATACAGGGTCAGCCATTTATATGGATACACCTTAATAAAATGGGAATGGTTGGGGATATTAACTTCCTGTTTGTGGCACATTAGTAGATGTGAGGGGGGAAACTTTTCAAGATGGGTGGTGACCATGGCGGCCATTTTGAAGTTGGCCATTTTGAATCCAACTTTTGTTTTTTCAATAGGAAGAGGGTCATGTGACACGTCAAACTTATTCAGAATTTCACAAGAAAAACAATGATGTGCTTGGTTTTAACATAACTTTATTATTTCATGAGTTATTTACAAGTTTCTGACCACTTATAAAATGTGTTCAATGTGCTGCCCATTGTGTTGAATTGTCAATGCAACCCTCTTCTCCCACTCTTCCCACACTGATAGCAATACCGCAGGAGAAATGCTAGCCCAGGCTTCCAGTATCTGTAGTTTCAGGTGCTGCACATCTCGTTTCTTCACAGCATAGACAATTGCCTACAAATAACCCCAAAGATTAAAGTCTAATCGGGAGACCTTGGGGGCCATTCAACTGGCCCATGACAACCAATCCACTTTCCAGGAAACTGTTCATCTAGGAATGCTCTGACCTGACACCCATAATGTGGTGGTGCACCGTCTTGCTGGAAAAACTCAGGGAAGGTGCCAGCTTTAGTGCATAAAGAGGGAAACACATCATCACGCCATGGTCACCACCCATCTTGAAATATGCCACAAACAGGAAGTTAATATCACCAACCATTGCCATTTTATTAAGGGGTATCCATATAAATGGCCCACCCTGTATACTTATGTCACCATGTGATTGTTTACATACATCTGGCTCCACTATTTCTCCTATAGGATGTAACTGAGTTATCAAGAACACTTAGCTCAAAAAAAGGATCTACAGAAGAGATTGTTTATGAAACTCTAATAGAACCCTCGAGGCATGCATCTTACAAGCTTCTTGTTAACAAACTTGTGGTCTCCCATAGAACTCCAGCCCAGGCGATCGCCGCTGTGAATCCTGCACCGGATTAGCGAGCAGACCCTGTGAGCTGCTGCTCCAATTTATTCAGAAGAAAAAAGAAATCCAGACAAATACAACACAATGTAAATGTATTGCCCTTAGTTTCATGTCAAAGCTGTTGTTGTACCAGAAATCTATTTGTTTGTAGACATTAGTGTTGAGCGGCATAGGCCATATTCAAATTCGCTATATTTCGCGAATATATTGATGAATATTCGTAATATATATTTGCTAAATTTGCATATTCGTAATAATCACATTTTTTTTCGCATATGCGACAATTCGCGTATGTGAGAATTTGCATATGCGAAAATTAGCATATACAAAAATTAGCATAAGCGAGAATTCGCCTGGCGGTCTCTCACAGTAGTATTAGAGCCTTTTTTAGGGTGCGGTCACACGGGCGCATCTGTCAGCGGATCCGGAGCTGCAGATCCGCTGACTAAGGCCCCTAAAGTGCTGCCCTCTTTGTGCCTGCTAATAGCGACAATCTGCCGCTACCAGCAGACACACTGTGAAGTGCGAATCGCAGTGTATCCGCACATCCCGCACATCGCGGCCACTCCCCCAGCTCCCTGAGCTACACAGAGAGCAGCCGCAATGTGTGCGAGAACACTGCAGGGTAACTCGCACATTGCAGTGTGTCTGCTGGTAGCGGCGGATTGCCGCTATTAGCAGGTACAAAGAGGGACGCACTTTAGAGGCCTTTGTCAGTGGATCCACAGCTGCGGATCCGCTGACATATGCGCCCGTGTGAACGCACCCTTATACCACACAAGCTGGAAGCAGAGAGGGATGATCACTGTGATGTGTACTGTGGAAAAAAAAAAAAAAAAAGAATATTTGTAATTATGAATATATAGTGCTATATTTGCGAATATTCACAAATTTGCATATTCGCAAGCAACACTAGTAGACATGCAGCTTTTAACCTATTGTGCTTCTGTACACTTATGTGTTTTTATTATCTGTGTTTGAATCTACATCAATCATCTTATATTTATTCGCTTATTCTCCCAGGCTTTTTGTGTATAATATGACGCTATGTAACACTGACCAATTATTGGACCTGAAGAAGAGGGGGTCCCACCCCTTGAAACGCGTAGTACTAGTGCTTTTACCAAATAAATCCTTTTTATTAATTATTTTTATTGTCCGCACCGATATTTCTCCCCCGATGCAGTTCCCCACTAAGACCTGCACCATCACGGGTGAGTGCCCTTAGGGGCATATTTATCTACCTGCTTTCATGGAATCTTTCCAAGCTACGTTCTACCGACCTGAGGCTCTCTCCAACACGGGACAACTCCTGGCAGCTCCCCGGCTATCTGCCCCCTGGATTGGGCTACACGCTCTATTAAATGTTGTGCTCTCAGTACAACATCTCAAGGTTAGCATAACCATATCTCTTGCTCTTGACTCTACATATGTTGGAGTAACGGCACATAGTTACGCAATCCGTCTGTCTCCCCCTCCCTTCTCTTCTTTTGCATCTCCAAATTTGGAAATCAAGCCTACAGAGTTGAAATCTAGTAAAAATGCCACATTCAAGTTATATAATGGTCAAAAACAGTGCTACTCCTCATGGGCAGCTTATCCTGAAGATGATCTGAAAGTCTGTGTACACTTTAAGGACTGTCGCAGGTTCATTCAAAGGGTCTGTAGGGGAATACAAACAAATCTTCTCTGAAAGAGCTCTGCCAAATTAAATATACCTTTATTTAAATAAATTTCGTAAATTGTGTGAGTAATGTTAAAAATAGGTTTGTGCAAACGTGTTTTGTAACATATCTTAGCTTTAAGACTGAAGTACAATATCTTAATGCACTAGGGATAAAGATGACACGGGCTATATTTGTATCTGTATAGAGGAGCACTTTTTTAATTACTTGATAAATGATATCGTTCTGGATCTCTGCAGCCATTCCTGAAAGAGATTATCTGTATTTGGATTTATACAGCTAGTACTGAAGTCACCAGGAGCTGTATAAATCCACTTGAAAGCATCTCCCCCTAGTGGTAGCTGTAGGTGTCTGCTATTGCAATTTTTTTAGCCAACAAAGAAAGCAGTTCTGCATTAGGTCCCCTCCAATAAGCATTCATGCACCCTTTCTCTGTGGTATATACACCACTGAGAGGCGGCATTTCTTTTAAGGAGTCTTCTTTTTTAATACAGGCATATTGTTTCAGTACACAAGATCTGTGAGATTGTGATGTTATTAACTGTAATGTGGCAGCAAAATCTGTAAAATATATATTGTGTACATCTCTTTGAACAACGTATGAGAAGTGTGCCAAGTATTAAACTGCTACTGTTGACCTGAGGTGAATGTAAATAAAGATGACATTTCAGCAAGATATGATTCACAGATTCGGCATCGGCTAAAGCCAGGAATGGAAGTACTGGGCTTTTATTTTATTTTTATACTTTGTGTCGTTCTTACAGCTCTGATTCCATTTAAAGATAGGACTCTGCTTGACTCTGAAGATTTTCTTTTTCTTTTCTTTTTTAGGATTCAATAACAATTTGACAGGGTCTTTTAACTTGTAAACTGTTACATTTCCTTAGAAGTCCAAGTGCAGACTCACACACAATATATTTAAAAAAGCTTAGACCTCTGTTTTACAAAGCTTCTTATTATTAGCTGTTATTCTATTAGCAAATTTAGTGGGTAGAAGCAACTGTTCCCAGCTGATAAATTCTAGAATAGATGCTATAGGCAACAGAGAGATTTGACAGGGAGATTATTTAAGAAATGCCTAATACAACAGGCAAGCTGAGTGGAAGGGATAACACACGGTAAAGATAACTAAATAGAATAGTTTCTTACTATGATGGTGTAAAGACTGTTGCTTACTAAATATTATTATTATTATTATTCAAAACTCAAAATATTTATAGAAATTATGGTCATAGTATCATAGTTCATAATGTTTAAAAAAGACCAGAGTCCATCCAGTTCAACCTATTACCATAATGAATCCCTACTAAGTTGATCCAGAGGAAGGCAAAAAACCCTCGTACTCTAGGTAAAAGATTCCTTCCCCACTCCAATATGGCAATTAGAATAGATCCCTGGATAAATCTACTGTCCCTATAAATCTAGAGTCCATAACCAGCAATGCTATTACTCTATTGTGACATCATGGCCCGCCCCGTGTGACGTTACGCTTTGCCCCCTCAATGTAAGCCTATGGGAGGAAGCGTGAAAGCTGTCACGCCCCTCCCATAGGCTTGCATTGAGGGGGCGGAGCATGACGTCACACGGGTGCGGGCCGTGACATCACAATGCTCCGGCCCTGTAATCAACAGTAATCAGACGCAGAGCGAACACGCTCCGGGGACTGATTTTAATAGGGTGGGACCCCCGCGATCAGGCATCCTATCCCCTATTCTTTGGCTAGGGGATAAGATGTCTAAGCGCCAGAGTACCCCTTTAAAGAGTTCACCATGACCACCTCCTCAGGCAGAGAGTTCTATAGTCTCCCTGCTCTTACAGTAATGAACCCCTGTCTGTGCTGGTGTAGAAACCTTCTTTCCTCAAGACGTAGAGGATGCCCCCTTGTTATAGATACAGTCCTGGGTATGGAAAGATCATGGGAGAGATCTCTGTACTGTCCCCTGATATATTTATACATAGTTATTAGGTCGCTCCCAAGCCTCCTTTTTTCTAAACTAAATAAAGAACCCTCTCCAGCTCCACTATATCTTTCTTGTACACTGGTGCCCAGTACTGTACACAGTATTCTATGTGTGGTCTGATTAGTGATTTGTACAGCAGTAGAATTATTTCCTTGTTATGGCCATCTACCTATTTATGCACCCCATGATTTTATTTGCCTTGACAGCAGCTGCCCGACACTGATCACTACAGCTAAATTTATTGTTCACTAAGACACCTAAGTACTTTTCCAGGTCAGTCATCCCAAGAGTGCTCCCATTTAATACATAATCCCAGCCCAGATTATTCTTCCCCATGCGCATTACCTTACATTTATCAGTGTTTAACCTCATCTGCTACTTCCCAGCCCAAACCTATCCAGATCCATTTGTAACAGTGCACTGTCCTCTATTTTTTATGGTTGAACATGTGTCTGCACTCTTCCCCACCCCCTCAGCCCAACCCTATATAAGTAATAGTTAGCTACACATGGGCCATTTCTTTCCTAGCAGTCTCCCAGTATGACTGGGAGAGCATTGTAAGTGAGCTGTAGCACCCTGCTCACACTGGTGTGGGGCTGTGCGGCGTCTGTTGCTGCCGTGGCGCCGTGTCTGCGGGGAGGTGCGACCCATGGACTGGTTTGAGTGGCATTGGGGCCGCTCTGCCAGTGGGTCATTCCCCCTGTCGGCACTGGTGTCGCGGCAGTGGTGGTCGCCGCCCAGTGCTACACCATTTTTTGCTAGGAACGTTAGGGACCCACTCTGAATAGGTGGCCTTGACGTGGTGAGTGGGATTTGTACTTTTTGATCAAAACGTATATACTAACAACCTGTTAGTTTTTGAAATTATGCTGAGAAGCAATTAGATCATTGTGCAAGATTGTAGATGTGCGACCTTGTCTGTCTTCTACCTGAATTCACACTGTCCTCTATTGTGTTTACCGCTTTACAGAGATTAGTATCATCTGCAAAGATTGCTTCTTTACTGTTCAACCCCTCTACAAGGTCCTTAATGAATATATTAAATAGAATAGGACCCAAGACTGACCCCTGTGGTACCCCACTAGTAACAGTCACCCAATCAGAATAAGTACCATTAACCCCTTAAGGACGCAGGACGTAAATGTACGTCCTGGTGCGGTGGTACTTAACGCACCAGGACGTACATTTACGTCCTGTGCATAACCGCGGGCATCGGAGCAATGCCCGTGTCATGCGCGGCTGATCCCGGCTGCTGATCGCAGCCAGGGACCCGCCAGCAATGGCTGACGACCACGATCTCGCCATGACGCCATGACGACCACGTCCGCCATTAACCCCTCAGGTGCCGGGATCAATACAGATCCTGGCATCTGCGGCAGTGCGCGATTTAAATGAACGATCGGATCGCCCGCAGCGCTGCTGCGGGGATCCGATCATTCAGAACGCCGCACGGAGGTCCCCTCACCTTCCTGCTTCCGGCTCCCGGCGTCTCCTGCTCTGGTCTGAGATCGAGCAGACCAGAACAGAAGATCGCCGATAACACTGATCTGTTCTATGTCCTATACATAGAACAGATCAGTATTAGCAATCATGGTATTGCTATGAATAGTCCCCTATGGGGACTAATAAAGTGTAAAAAAAATGTAAAAGTAAAAGTAAAAAAAAAGTGAAAAATCCCCTCCCACAATAAAAAAGTAAAACGTCCGTTTTTTCCTATCTTACCCCCAAAAAGCGTAAAAAATAAATTTTATAGACATATTTGATATCGCCGCGTGCGTAAATGTCCGAACTATTAAAATAAAATGTTAATGATCCCGTACGGTGAACGGCGTGAACGTACTACTATTTAATACCGTTTATAAAAAAAATTATAAAAATGTATTAAAAGTTTTTTACATGCAAATGTGGCATCAAAAAAAAGTACAGATCATGGCGCAAAAAATGAGCCCTCATACCGCCGCTTATACAGAAAAATAAAAAAGTTAGAGGTCATCAAAATAAAGGGATTATAAAAGTACTAATTTGGTTAAAAAGTTTGTGATTTTTAAGCACAACAATAATATAAAAGTATGTAATAATGGGTATCATTTTAATTGTATTGACCCTCAGAATAAAGAACACACGCCATTTTTACCGTAAATTGTACGGGGTGAAAATGTAACCTTCCAAAATTAGCAAAATTGCGTTTTTCTTTTTAATTTCCCCACAAAAATAGTGTTTTTTGGTTGTGCCATACATTTTATGATATAATAAGTTATGTCATTACAAAGGACAACTGGTCGCGCAAAAAACAAGCCCTCATACTAGTCTGTGGATGAAAATATAAAAGAGTTATGAGGAAAAAATTAAAATGTAAAAATTTAATTGTCTGAGTCCTTAAGGCCAAAATGGGCTGAGTCCTTAAGGGGTTAATAACTAGGAATACCTCTGTTTCCTATCACTGCCAGTTACTTGCACACATTTTCCCTCAGCCCAATCCTTCTTATTTTAAGCACCAACCTTTTATGTGGCAATGTATCAAATGCTTTGAAAAAAATCCAGGTATAAGACATCCAGCAATTGCCCCTTGTCCAGTCTGGAGCTCACCTACTCATAATAGCTGATCAGGTTAGTTTGACAGGACCAATCCCTAATAAAGCCATGTTGATATGGAGTCATTCATTTATTTTAATCAAGATACTCCAAAATAGCATCTCTTAGAAACCCCTCAAACAATTTACCTACAACGAAGGTTAAACTAACAGGTCTGCAATTCCCGGGGTCACCTTTTGACCCCTTTTTAAATATTGGCACCACATTTGTTATGCACCAGTCCCAGGGAATGTCCCTGTCACAATAGAGTCCTTGAATATTAAAAATAGGGGTCTGTCTATTACATTACTTAATTCCTTTAGAACATGGGGGTGAATGCCATCTGGACCTGGCGATTTGTCTATTTTGATTTTTTATAGGTGGCACTGTACTTTTTCCTTGGTTAGACAGGTGACCTGTAT
Source organism: Hyla sarda (assembly GCF_029499605.1). Classification (NCBI taxonomy): domain Eukaryota; kingdom Metazoa; phylum Chordata; class Amphibia; order Anura; family Hylidae; genus Hyla; species Hyla sarda. The sequence continues at coordinate 190,203,134 of NC_079194.1, forward strand.
TGGGGAGTTTACCTTATCTCGCTGTATTTCACCAGGCATTTCATTTTCCTCGGTGAATACAGTGGAGAAGAATTTGTTTAATAAATTTCCTTTTTCCTGATCCCTGTCTATAATTTCTTCCTCATCATTTTTTAAAGGGGCAACACTTTCATTGTTAACCTTTTTGCTATTTATATAGTTAAAGGGGTACTCCGGTGAAAACCTTTTTTCTTTTTAATCAACTGGTGCCAGAAAGTTAAACATATTTGGAAATTACTTCTATAAAAAAATCTTAATCCTTCCAGTACTTATTAGCTGCTGAATGCTACAGAGGAAATTCCTTTCTTTTTGGAACACTGATGACATCACGAGCACAGTGCTCTCTGCTGACATCTCTGTCCATTTTAGCAACCATGCATAGCAGATGCATGCTAAGAGCAGCATGGTGGCTCAGTGATTAGCACTGCTGCCTTGCAGTGCTGGGGACTTGGGTTCAAATCCCACTAAGGACAACAATAAATAAAGCGTTATTATTATTATAATAACGTCAGCAGGGAGAACTGAGCTAATAAGTACAGGAAGGATTAAGATTTTTTAATAGAAGTACAGTATTTATCGGCGTATAACACGCACTTTTTAGGCTAAAATTTTTAGCCTAAAGTCTATGTGCGTGTTATACGCCGATACCGCCCCAGGAAAGGCAGGGGGAGAGAGGCCGTCGCTGCCTGCTTCTCTCCTCCTGCCTTCCCTGGGGTCTAGAGCCCTGCTGCCGGCCCTTCTCACCCCCTGGCTATCTGTACCGGCGCCCCATTGCCGGCACCGATAGCCAGGGGGAGAGAAGCAGCGCCGACAGCCAGGGGGAGAGAAGGGGCAGCGGCACCCATTGCCGGCGCCGCTGCCCCGTTGCCTCCCCCCATCCCCGTTGGCATAATTACCTGGGTCGGGTCCGCGCTGCTGTAGGCCTCCGGCGTGCGTCCCCTTCGTCGTTGCTATGCGCTGCACGGCGCGGCGCATGATGTCAGTGCGCCGCGCCGTGCATAGCAACGACGCAGGGGACGCACGCCGGAGGCCTGGAGCAGCGCGGACCCGACCCAGGTAATTATGCCACCGGGGATGGGGGGAGGCAACCGGTGCCGCTTCCCCTTCTCTCCCCCTGGCTGTTGGCGCCGCTTCTCTCCCCCTGGCTATCGGCGCCGACAATGGGGCGCCGGCACCGATAGTCAGGGGGACAGAACGGGCAGCGGCGCTGATAACCAGGGGGAGAGAAGGGCCGGCAGCAGGGCTCTAGACCCCAGGAAAGGCAGGGGGAGAGAAGCGGGCAGCGACGGCCTCTCTCCCCCTGCCTTTCCTGGGGATGTATCGGGGTATACACGCGCACACACGCACCCTCATTTTACCATGGATATTTGGGTAAAAAACTTTTTTTACCCAAATATCCTTGGTAAAATGAGGGTGCGTGTTATAGGCCGGTGCATGGTATACCCCGATAAATACGGTAATTTACAAATATGTTTAACTTTCTGCCACCAGTTGATTTAAAAGAAAAAAGGTTTTCACCGGAGTACCCCTTTAAAGAACATTTGGGAGTTAGTTTTATTCTCTTTGGCAATGAGCCTTTCTGTCTCTATTTTTGTGGCTTTTATCTGTTTTTTTTTTTTTTTTTACATATCATAAATGTTTCTCAATAGCTTTTTAATGCTTCTACACTGCTGTCCTCTTTTAGTAGTTTAAATATTTTTCATTTATTGCCCCCTTAAAATTTATTTTATTCCTGACCCTTTTATTCCCATAAGGTATATACCTCTTACAGTGAGAATTTAAAATATTCTTAAAAGTCTCCCATTTAGTATCAGTCTTTTAGTTTTTGAGAACATTATCCCATTTTATATTGATCGGAGTTGATAAAACTTTGCCTTCATAAAGTTCATCGTTTTTGTGGCCCCTCGAGAGGTCCCCTTATTACAGAACAAGTTATAATGTATCATATTATGATCACTATTCCCTAGGTTTCCATTTATCTGCACATTAGTTACTCTGTCAGGTCTGTTGGTCAATATTAAGTCCAGTAGGGTGCCCCCTCTGGTCAGACCCTGCACCATTTAGGACAGATAGTGGTCTTTAGCTATAGTCAGAAACCTGTTTCCGTTATGAGATTCACAGGACTCAGTCTCCCAGTTTCTATGAGGATAGTTAAAGACCCCCATTATTATCACCTTTTTTTGATTTGCTGCCTTGTTTATTTACCTCATTATTTGATATTCTGCCTCTTCCATTATGTTTGGGGGCTTATAGCAAACCCGAATCAGATTTTTGTCCGATCCTTCCTGAATAGACTATAACCCTGTATGTTGACTGCCCAGTCACAGCTATCATCCAACCATGTCTCTGTTATGCCCAAATATGTCATAATTCTCCTCAGACATTATCAACTCCAGTTCATCAGTTTTATTTGTCAGACTTCTGGCATTAGTCAACATGCAATTTAAAGGTGTATGTTTTTTTTGCCTATCCCTATTAACTATTATAACCCCTCCCTCCACTCAGCCCCCAGGTACACTAATAATTTCCGCTGCTCTATCTACACTATCTGCCCCCTCTATGTTGTAGATTCCCTCCCTGTCCCTAGTTTAAACACTCCTCCACCCTCCTAGCCATCTTCTCCCCAAGCACAGCTGCACCCTCCCCATTGAGGGTCAATCCGTCCTTAAGGTAGATACGACAGAGAAGTCAGCCCAGTTCTCCATGAACCCAAACCCCTGCTTCCTACACCAGCTACTGAGCCACTTGTTTACCTCCCTAATCTCCCGCTGCCTCTCTGGTGTGGCTCATGGTACAGGTAATATTTCAGAAAATACTACCTTGGAGGTCATAATCTTAAGCTTGCAGCCTAAGTTCCTGAAATCATTTTTAAGGGCACTCCACCTACCTCTTACTGAGTTTTTCTGAAATGGTTTTCGGGGGGCATGCCACATTTAGGAATAGTGTTGCTCGTGCATATTCGCAATGCAAATTTTATTCGCGAATATCGCATATTCGCGAATTCACGAATCTTCGTGAATATAGCACTATATATTCATAATTACGAATATTGTTCTTTTTTTTTTTCACAGTACACATCACAGTGATCACCCCTCTCTGCTTCCAGCATGTGTGGTGTAAAGAAGGCTCTAATACTACTGTGTGAGACTGGCGTGCGAATTTTTGCATATGCAAATTTTCACTTATGCTAATTTTTGTATATGCAAATTTTTGCATATGCGAAAATAAAACGTGAATATTACGGATATACGAATTTAGCGAATATATGACGAATATTCGTCCATATATTTGCAAAATATCGCGAATTCGAATATGGCCTATGCCGCTCAACATTATTTAGGAAGCCCCTATGGTGCCAGAATAGCAGAAAAAAACCCACATGGCATACCATTTTGGAAACTACACCCCTCAAGGCACGTAACAAGGGGTCCAGTGAGCCTTAATACCCCACCGGTTTTTGACAAATTTTTGTTATAGTCGGATGTAAAAATGAAAAAAAAAAGTGCAGTTTTTTTCCCAAATTTAAAATTTTCTAAAGGGTAATGGGAGAAAAAGCCCCCCCACAATGTGTAACCCCATCTCTTCTGAATATGGAAATACCCTATGTTAGGACGTAAAATGCTCTGCGGGCAAACTACAATGCTCAGAAGAGAAGGAGTCACATTTGGCTTTTTGAAAGCAAATTTTGCTGAAATGGTTTTTGGGGGGCATGTTGCATTTAGGAAGCCCCTATGGTGCCAGAACAGCAAAAATACCCACATGGCATACTATTTTGGAAACTACACCCCTCAAGGATCATAACAAGGGGTACAGTGAGCCTTAAAACCTCACAGGTATTTCACGACTTTTTGTTAAAGTTGAATGTGTAAATGAAAAAAAATTTTTCACTAAAATGCTGGTTTTTCCCCAAATTTTACATTTTTACAAGGGATAATAGGAGAAAATTACCCCCCAAAATGTGTAACCCCATTTCTTCTGAGTATGGAAATACCCCATGTGTGGACGTCAAGAGCTCTGTGGGCGAACTACAATGCTCAGAAGAGGAGGAGCGCAATTGAGCTTTTTGAAGAGTGAATTTGTTCAGAATGGAAGTCAGGGGCCATGTGCATTTGCCTACATGTGACCCCATTTTGGAAACTACACCCCTCTTAGAATTTAATAAGGGGTGCAGTGAGCATTTACACCCCACTGTCACTTGACAGATCTTTGGAATCGTGGGCTGAACAAATGAAAAATTTAATTTTTCATTTTCACGGACCACTGTTCCAAAAATCTGTCAGACACCTGTGGGGCGTAAATGCTCACTGTACCCCTTATTACATTACATGAGGGGTGTAGTTTCCAAAATGTGGTCACATGTTGGGGGGTCCATTGTTCTGGCACTATGGGGGCTTTGTAAACACACGTGGCCTTCAATTCAGGCCACATTTTCTCTTCAAAATCCCAATGGCGCTCCTTCTCTTCTGAGCATTGTAGTTCGCCCGCAGAGCACTTTGCATCCACATATGGGGTATGCTCTTACTCAGAAGAAATGGGGTTACAAATTTTGGGGGGGATTTTTTCCTATTTTCCCGTGTGAAAATTAAAAATGTAGGGTAACACCAGCATTTTAGTGAAAATGTTTTATTTTTTTCATTTTCCCATCCAACTTTAACGAAAATTTGTCAAACACCTGTGGGGTGTTAAGGCTCAATATACCCCTTGTTACATTCCGTAGGGGTGTAGTTTCCAAATGAGGTCACATGTCGGTATTTATTTTGTTGCGTTTATGTCATAACCGCTGTAAAATCAGCCACCCCTGTGCAAATCACCAATTTAGGCCTCAAATATACATAGTGCACTCTCACTCCTGAGCCTTGTTGTGTGCCCACAGAGCATTTTACGCCCACATATGAGGTATTTCCGTACTCAGGAGAAATTGCGTTACAAATTTTGGGGGTCTTTTTTTTTCCCTTTTACCTCTTGTGAAAATAAAAAGTAAAGGGCAACACCAGCCTGTTAGTGTAACATTTTTTTTTACACTAACAGGCTAGTGTAGACCCTAACTTTTCCTTTTTTAAGGGGTAAAAGGAGAAAAAAGCCCCACAAAATTTGTAGTGTAATTTCTTCCGAGTACGGAAATACCCCATATGTGGCCCTAAACTGTTTCCTTGAAATACAACAGGGCTCCGAAGTGAGGTCTTAATTAGGTCTTAATTAGGGATTGCGCATTTGAGGTCTTAATTAGGGATTGCAAAGGAGTGGACATAGGGGTAATCTATGCCAGTGATTCCCAAACAGGGTGCCTCCAGCTGTTGCTAAACTCGAAGCATGCCTGGTCAGTCAGTGGCTGTCCAGAAATGCTGGGAGTTGTTGTTTTGCTACAGCTGGCGGCTCTGTTTTTGAAACACTGCCGTACAATACGCTTTTCATTTCTATTGGGGGGGGGGACAGTGTAAGGGGGTGTATATATAGTGTTTTACCCTTTATTATTTGTTAGTGTAGTGTAGTGTTTTTAGGGTACATTCGCACTGGCGGAGGTTTACAGTGAGTTCCCTGCTAGTAGTTTGCGCTGCAGCGAAAAATTTGCCGCAGCTCATACTTGAAGCAGGAAACTTACTGTAAACCTGCCCGTGTGAATTTACCCTGTAACAGAAAACCTCCAGCTGTTTCAAAACTGCAACTCCCAGCATGTACTGACAGACCATGCATGCTAGGAGTTTTACTTTTGCAACAGCTGGAGGCACACTGGTTAGAAACATTCAGTTTGGTTTTGTTATCTAACTCAGTATTTTCCAACCAGTGTGAATCCAGCTGTTGCAAAACTACAACTCCCAGCATGTACTGATCGCCAAAGGGCATGCTGGGAGATGTAGTTATGCAACAGCTGGAGGGATCGCAACTACAACTCCCAGCATGCTGGGATTTGCAGTTTTGCAGCATCTGGAGAGCTACAGTATAGAGACAACTGCAAACTGTGGCCCTCCAGATGTTGCAAAACTACAAATCCCAGCATGCCCAGACAGCAAACAGCTGTCTGGGCATGCTGGGAGTTGTAGTTTTGCAACATCTGGAGGGCTACAGTATAGAGACCATTGTATAGTGGTCTCAAACTATAGCACTCCAGATGTTGCTAGGCAACTTACCGGCTTCCGTCAGATCCAAGGAGCCAGCTGCACGACATTGCACCCGCCGATTTCCGACACCGATCGTCGCCCGCAGCCTCGCCCGCAGGGTAAGTTGACTTCGGCGCTGGTCCCCTTCGTTTCCCCACTCTGCTCGGCCTATTGTGGGTGGGCAGAACGGGAAAAACGGAAGTTAATCCCCCCGCCCCCGATCTGCTATTGGTGGTCGCGTCTAGACCACCAATAGCAGGGATAGGAGGGGTGGCACCTCTGCCACCTCACTCCTGTCCCTTCAGGGGGATCGTGGGTGTCTTAAATATTAAAAGATTGTACAGTGTTTTTCAAGCACTTATGTTCTTTATCCTGATAGAGGCACTTTATGCATGAGCATATACTTTCTGATTTACTTGTTAAATTGTTTGTCCTGCACTGTCAGGGCAGAGCTGGTTTGTTCCAGAGATGGTGCTACCCTGTCCTCAGATTGTGTGTGGTGTTGCAGCTCAGCTCCACTTTAATGCTGTTGGGCTACAGGGCCATACTCAACCTGCAGACGAAGGTAATGTGTTTTATTTAACCCCTTAACAACCACGGACGTATATTTACTTCCGTGCCCGTCTCCCGTAATGTGAAGCGCGCTCAGCCTCAGCTTCGTATCTGCTGGGTCCTGGTTATTATCGGACATCACCGATCAGGCTGATGTCCGGTATTAACCCTTTAGATGCCTAGGTTTGGGTGTCTAAACCGGGATAAATCACTGCTGATTAGCTCAGATGAGCTGTTTGGGACCGACGTGGTGAAATCACGGCATCCCGAACAGCTGAGAGGGCACCAGGAGGTGCCATACCATGCTCCCCACTGTCCGAGGCTTGAGCAATCAAGCGCAGATTACACTGATCAATGCTTTGCTAAATAATAGTCCCCTATGCGAGCTAAAAAAAAAAGTGTAAAAATTGTTTTAAAAAAAGTGAATAAATGTGATTTAACCCCTTCCTAAATAATAATTTTCCCATAAAAAAAAATGTAAACTAAAATAAACATATGTGATATAGCCACATGCATAAATGTCCAAACTATAAAAATATAATGTTAACTAAACGGCACGGTCAATTATGTACACGTAAAAAAAAATTCCAGAGTGCAAAATTGGGTATTTTTGATCATTTTGTATACCCTAAAAAAAAAAATTTATAAAAAGTGATTGAAAAGTCCAATCAAAACAATAATGGTACCAATAAAAACATCAGATGATGGCACAAAAAAAATAGCCCTCATATCACCCCATATACAGAAAAATTAAAAAGTTATAGGGGTCAGAAAAGGATGATTTGAAACATACTAATTTTGATGCATGTAGTTATAATTTTTTGAAGTAGTAAAATAAAGAAAAACCTATATAAATTGGGTATCATTGTAATCATATCGACCTACAGAATAAATTTATGGTGTCATTTTTACCCAAAAGTGCACTACGTAGACTCGGAAGCCCCCAAAATTTACAAAATGGCTTTTTCTTTTATTTTTTTTGTTTTTTTCAATTTTGGACCACAAATATTTTTTCCTGGGTTTACTGTAAATTTTGTGTTAAAATGATTCATGTCATTACAAAGTACAATTGGTGGCACACAAAATAAGCCCTCATATGAGTCTGTAGCTGCAAAACTGAAAGTGTTATAATTTTTAGAAGGTGATGAGGAAAAAACAAAAGTGCAAAAAAAGGAAAAACGCATGGTCCTTAAGAGGGTTGGCTGTGTTTTGCTAATGCTAGATAATACCTTTAATAATAATCATTTTTAGGATTTATGTATGGTATTTGCAGTTCAGATAAGATGGTGCTGAATTATATTTATATATACGTGTGATTAGTTATTTGTATTATTATCTATAGCTCATTTTATACAGTAGCTAATATCTATGAAGAATATTATTATGTTTCCATGTGTTTGCATTTTTATCATATAACTGTGAGTCAGCCTGTGCTTTTTGGATTGTAAAGGGTCAATGTGAGATGGAAATTCCCTAACTCACATGATCCCAATATAAATCTATCTTTATTCTTTACTCTAAGTATAATTAAGAGCGTGGATAGCTGCATCTGCTTGTATAAGCTTTTCTGGTGTCTCTGACCCATCCTTTTACTGCCTCCTGATTGGCTGGGAGCTGTATGCAAGGCATAATTGGCTTCCCTGATGTCAGGTGGTCTTTCCTTCTATTTAAGAAGGTATTCTGGGCTACCCTAAGGTCATGTTTTCCCCCTTCCTTTTCTTATTCTCACATAGCGCAAATGCCATTTTACTAGGTTCAGCCCAAGAGAATCAGCTAAACTTTGCCTTTGCCCCAAACTAAATTTTTCCTTAAGTTCTGGCTAAGCTCAGGTTCTATGTGTTCAGATTCCTCATCCCTAGCAGGTACAAACTTTTGTCATACATAACACTGGTAATTTTAAATATAAACATGGTTATACAACCAACCCATTTAATTGAAGGAAAAAAAATAATGACTGAATAAATAAAAATAAATAAATAAATACATTAAATATTTTACTACATGCCGCTTTATATTTCTGTTCTTTAGTTTGTAAAATATAAATATTTTACCAGGTAGAAAATACTCAGCTTCTGATAATTTTAGAAAATCAAGTGTTTTTCCCCCACAAATACAACATTGTTTTTCATTTCCTGCAAAAACACATTACCTGCTCCTTTGTTACTTTGCTCTTTTGAAATGCAGAAGAGTCCCGAGGATTGAAGGAAATAGAAAACATGATGGCGAGCCTCCCTCTCATTTTATTTCATCGTTTCCTCATGCTGAATACTTCATTCTTATGTAGGATGCATTGCTCCAGAAGATAGGAAGGCTTCTGTCGCTGTTTCAAAACTAATTGCCACTTTACAGAGAGAAATACTTGGTTTAAACACAAATGCTATAGAATATGTTAAAGATGAGATATACATATAACAATGCCATAAGACATTGAAAGAGGATATGTCACTATGAAAATGCTGTTTAATCTATTGATGTTGTGTTACAGAAAAATCTGAGCTGACCAGATTGATATATAGTTTTGTGGCAAAGGATTGACCTGTAACTTTATGATATAAATTCTGTCTCTTTCTAGGCTTTCTGTCAGCAGAGAATGACAGCCTTACCTGTATGAGCATGTATGACCAAATACCACTATACCCTTATTACCAGGGGCATAGCTATAAATCACAGGGCCCCAGTGAGAAAAATTGTCCTAGGCCCCCCATACCCCTGACGACTCGCTTCCCTAATCCCTTACCTGGCCTTGGCTGCAAAAAGTTATTAATGACTTAAAGGCATGACTGGATTGGGACCACAAATAGACTCAGGCACCTTAACGATGCAGGACGTATATTTAACCCGGGGTCAGGTGTCATATCGGGTCTGTCCCGGTGGCCATCAACGACCAGGACCCGAGGCTAATATCCGACATCACCGATCGCAGTGATGCCTGGTATTAACCCTTCAGACGTGGCGATCAAAGTTGACAAAGTTGAGATGGATCACTGCTGCACTCGAATATCCAAGCGGAATTTCCCCAGATGATAAGAATTTACATCAATTTAATGCTGGATTAAAGGAATTGTGTAGTATGAACAGTGAATCTTTTATGGTATGCTAAAATACTTTTAGAGAGATACAACCTGCTTTTTTATTATTGATGTATTTTAGGAAATAGGAAGAGAAAACATGTTACACTGACAGTAATACACCTTGCCCGGTCCGTCATTTTTCTATAACATTACAATATTTCTTTCTCTGAGAACATCCCACCATCTCCCATATAGAAGTGCTTGAATGTATTATTACTTTCCTGCTCAAAAATGTTCACCCTCTGGCACTCTGGGCAGCAGCACCACTTGTAGTCATTGAATGAACCACTATTACATATCTTTTATTTTAAATGGCATATAAAAGCAGATCGAGCTTTAGCTGTTGCCTGTTCTTTTGATAGAAGAGAGCGAGAGATAGGAAGAGAAAAATCAATTTGCGACATGCCATGGTTTCCTTTCTTTTTCCTTCTGTAATCAGCGCCATCCATTATTTAATATGATAAACTTCCAAGCTAACCTTCCTGCTGCCCGTGATAAGGAGAAAATAATTAATCAACTTAAGTATGTGGTGTGCCAGTACCGCATTTCATGCGTTACTTATCTATTTATGGGTCCCCATAGCCAGAGCCCCAAGGACGTAAGGATCCCTGTAATCTAGTCTACCCCTAGTCGCATCTGTCTTAACGTATAATTAGTAATTTATGCATAGATAATATAAATAGTATAATATAAATGTAAATAAATGGTTAATTACTTGTTTCCATGGTGTCGCGGGGCCTTCGGGTCGTGTGATGCGTTCCAGGCCTCACTTTGGTATCTCTAGCCTCGTTTTGGTTTTATAATGTATATAGATCCTGTGTCGTAAGCAATCCAATCACACCATGTAAGGTGAATGGCAGACGTTCGGACCAATCAGATTTGCCACGCCCCTGCCCATATAAGGGAGCGGTGGCCATGTTTCTCGCTCATTGCTCATGGGCTGTCAAGCAAGCAAGACCTGTACAGCAGTAATCGCAGTGAGTTAGGCCCGAGCCTTGCGGCAACGGCTGAACAATTATAATTATAGAGTGTATCACCTCCCAAACACTCTGCAGCATCTCCGGACCTAATACCTCCCCTAAATCCGGACGGATCTGCAAATCTCTTCCTAAATTAAAGAGACTTATTGTCTAGCTCAAGGTCCGCAACTACTGCCAGTCGCTAAGTAACCAAAGGACTGTTTGTATGAGACTGTGACTGTACCGTGAATATTGCAAGCACCTCAGTAAACGTTATTCAAGTTCAAGTTCAAATCTCCTTGTGGACCTTCAGTTATTTTATGCACCTATCGTTACTGGGAAGGGCGGTGATAGGCCAGAGCACTGATTCAGCATACCAGCCCTCAGCCTGGCGTCACAAACTCTTCTAGGGTTAACATTAACCCCTTATATACCTATACCATACCACCACTACCATACACCCCCCAAGGGCTACCACAAGTACAAATGGAGAATGCTACAAATTGTCTTTTGAACAGTTTGGGATTCTGTCATCCTGGATCATAGTAACTCTTCAAGCAATTTGAGTGCAATACCCTTTTTGGATGCATGTGGTGCTGTTTAGTTAAATATGTCTATGAGCATGGTAAAATATACAGTAGCTTCACTCTGATTTCTTTAGTAAAATTTGCATAATGCCCTCTAGTGGTGGGAGTACTAAATGACATGTTTGCTGAATAGGCTGGGGTATAAAGTCTAATGACATGTTCCTTACCCTTAAAAGGAATCTGTCATCAGTATCACCCACACTAAACTGTTGGTGCAAGCTTGTAGTGTGGGTGATACTGATGAAAATTATATTCAACCTTTACCAAATTGGTGGCTCCATACATACATTATCCTTCGTTTCCGGTATATGCAAATCACCAGACTTGGTGTGCGAGGTGATGTCACCACTGCTTTGTCCTTTTTCTGCCCCATAAATGAAAATTGATATGGCTCCATCTGCCTGCTCGCTCTTATCCGTGGCAACTGTGCATGTTTTACTCCCACAGTTTAAGATGATCACGGCAGTGAAGCAATGTCGCACACCGCTTCCGGGTATACCCTTACGGTGTCCATTTTAGGACATTGTCGGTTGTCAGCCGTACCTCTGTCCTCCGTCAGGCAAAACAGCGTCCTGCCTCCTACCTCGGACCAATCGCCATCAGTCGTCAGCCGCAACTCCATCCTCCTTCAGGCGAAACAACGTCCGCCTCCTCCCTCACACCAATCGCTGTCATCCCTCAGCCATAACTCCCTTATCCAAAAGTCCCTCATCCAAAAAACGCCATCATGCCTCAGACGATTCTCCCTCAGATGCATAGCAGAGCCGACATTGAATAGCATGTACAGCAGAACCCGTATAGCAGAGAGCCGACACTGACTCGGCTCTGCTACATGGCAGGAAGGTTGTTCATCTGAGGGATGACAGAGTTTTGGATGAGAGACTTTAGGATGATGGAGTTTTGGATGAGAGACTTTAGGATGACAAAGTAGGGAGTTGCGGCTGACGCCTGATGGAGATTGGTCCGAGGGAGGACAGAGATACGGATGTTGACTGACGATGTCCTAAAATGGACACTGTATACCCTGGATGAAACACATGCATAGTATCTGTGGTTGGAAACAAGCTGGCAGACGGGACTTTAGGAATATTTATAAGAGAGGCAGATGGAGGATGGAACAGTGGTGACATCACTGTGCACAGGTGGCCTGGGAATGCCCCGAACTAACTAGTCTAGTTATTTGCATATACCGAAACAGAAATATAATAGACAAATGGAGCCACAGATCTGGCGGTGGTAAGTATAATTTTCACCAGTATCACTTGCATTACAAGCCGGAAACAACAGGTCAGTGCGGGTGATACTACTGACAGATTCCTTTTAAGGGTCTATTTACTTGTACAGTATTCTGCATTTATTTGATGCACAGTATTTAAAGCTGCAGATTTGAAGCTGTGTTCAGTAATTTAGTTTACATTGAACTCTGAAGCATAAAATCTGCAGCTTTAAATGCTGCACATCAAATACGCGCAGGATACTGTATGTGTGAATAGACTGTTCCCATCTAGAGATTTATGCCATATGCTTTGGATATACCCAAACATTTCAAATAGATGTGGGTCCCATGTCTAAGACCTGCTTGCAATAGCTGAAGGTATTGGGGAGCCAAAAGGAGTCGAGCAGTTTCTTTACACACTTTGCACCTCCCATAGAGGTTAATAGGAGCTTAATTAACAGTGCACAATCTGGAGCACTGCCTAGCAACCAGATGTGTTTGATAGCAGTAGTTGCAGCCAATGTGGCTATTTGCCTCTGGAATTACCCGCAATGCATTTTTATAAATTCTTATTTATTTTCCTGCTAATATTTATTAATTGCTCCAAAAAATTATTTCCTACATACAAACTTATCACTTATCAGCAGGATAGATGGTTTCTAGTTTTGAGCAGCAGGGGCCATATTTGAACTTGTGATATTTCACGAATATATGGATGAATATTCGTCCTATGTTTGTGAAATTCGCATATTTGCAATGTTTGTTCCCTTTTTTTTCATGCGAAGATATAATTAAATGTTTCACCTAAAAGAAGGGAGGGATCAGTGTCCCCTGAAATAGTGGTGCATGAATATTTGAAATGCAAATTTTTACCGCGAATATCGGCACTTCGCGATTTTGCTAATATTTAGAAAATAGCGCTATATATTCGTAATGACGAATATTAATTTTTTTTCTTCACAGTACACATCACAACAATGATGTGTACTGTGTAAAAAAAAAGGGACAGTTAGTGTTAGATAGAGTAGGTTAGTTTAGCAGATAGGTTCTAGTGTAGGGTATAATGTTAGTTAATTGAAAGATATACTCGAGTATAAGCCGAAAACACCCCCCTCGGCTTATACTCGAGTGAACTCTCCACCCGCAGTGGTCTTCAACCTGCGGACCTCCAGAGGTTTCAAAACTACAACTCCCAGCAAGCCCGGGCAACCATCGGCTGTCCGGGCTTGCTGGGAGTTGTAGTTTTGAAACCTCCGGAGGTCCGCAGGTTGAAGACCATTGCGGCCTTCGACATCATCCAGCCCCCTCTCACCCCCCTTTAGTTCTGTACAGTACTCACCTCCGCTCGGCGCTGGTCCGGTGCTGCAGGGCTGTCCGGAGAGGAGGTGGTCCGGTGGTATAGTGGTTCCGGGCTGCTATCTTCACCGGGGAGGCCTCTTCTAAGCGCTTCGGGCCCGGCCCCAGAATAGTCACGTTGCCTTGACAACGACGCAGAGGTACGTTCATTGTCAACGTACTTCTGCTTCATTGTCAAGGCAACGCCTCTATTCCGGGCCGGAAGTGCGGAGAAGAGGCGCCCCTGGTGAAGATAGCAGCCCGGAACCACTATCCCACCGGACCACCTCCTCTCCGGACAGCCCTGCAGGACCGGACCAGCGCCGAGCGGAGGTGAGTACTGTACAGAACTAAAGGGGGGTGAGAGGGGGCTGGATGATGTTGAAGGCCGCAGTGGTCTTCAACCTGCGGACCTCCGGAGGTTTCAAAACTACAACTCCCAGCAAGCCCGGACAGCCGATGGCTGCTCGGGCTTGCTGGGAGTTGTAGTTTTGAAACCTCTGGAGGTCCGCAGGTTGAAGACCACTGAGGGCGGATGATGAGAAGAGGATGATGAAGGGGGGGTGTGGGATGATGACAAGAGGATGATGAAGGGGGGGGGTGGGATGATGAAGGGGGGTGGGGATGATGAAGGGGTGTGTGTGGGATGATTACAAGGGGATGATGAAGGGGGTGGGGATGATGACAAGGGGATGATGAAGGGGGATGTGTGGGATGATGACAAGGGGATGATGAAGGGGGGATGTGTGGGATGATGACAAGGGGATGATGAAGGGGGGATGTGTGGGATGATGACAAGGGGATGATGAAGGGGGGATGTGTGGGATGATGACAAGGGGATGATGAAGGGGGGTGTGTGGGATGATTACAAGGGGATGATGAAGGGGGGTGGGGATGATGACAAGGGGATGATGAAGGGGGGGGGTGTGGGATGATGACAAGGGGATGATGACAGGTGATGATGAGGAGGGTCTGGATGATGACAGGCGGTGATGATGATGAGGATGTTAATGACGGGTCTGGATGATGACAGGGGGGATGATGTATTTCCCACCCTAGGCTTATACTCGAGTCAATAACTTTTCCTGGGATTTTGGGTTGAAATTAGGGGTCTCGGCTTATACTCGGGTCGGCTTATACTCGAGTATATACGGTAATCGCGAGTGCGCACTATACAAATTTCATTAAGATTTTTGCATGGAAAAAAGTGAACGAACATAGCGAATATGCGAATTTCGTGAACTTATATGCGTCCATATATTCGTGAAACATCGCAAATTCGAATATGGCCCCTGGTGCTCATCACTACTCTGGAAGTGCCGATGTTCATGAATATTTGCATATTCGCATATACTAAATATTCACGCACCACACCGAGCTTCACACAGTAAATAACATTGGAGCCTTCTTTGGACCACAAGCTGGAAGCAGGGAGGGAGGATTGTTTTTTTTTTACACAGTACACATCACTGTTGTGCAGTGTACTGTGAAGAAAAAAAAAAGAATATTTGTCATTATGAAAATATATCTCTATATTCGAAATATTCGCGAAACCGCAAAGTGCAGATATTCACAGTAAAAATTAGAACTTCAAATATTCGCGCTCAACACTAATGGTGTCTGGTCGGTAGGCATCCAGCAATCACAAAAATGGGGATCTTGTGTCTTCACATTTGAATGGACTGGAAGTCAAATACGCATGCCATATGGGCCTGATAAAGATTGTTTTTGCTATACTCTTTTGGGGAAATTTATCAAAACCTGTGCAGAGGAAAATTTGCCCAGTTGCCCATAGAAACCAATCAGATTGCTTCTTTCATTTTTAACAAGGCCTCTGCAAATGAAAGAAGCAAGCTGATTGGTTGCTATGGGCAACTGGGCAACTTTTACTCTGCACAGGTTTTGATAAATCTCCCACTTTATCTTTATCAGACCTCTAGGGTTGAAAGAAGCATTAGCATGTTTGTTCAACCACCCGAGTAGACATAAGACCTCCTTGTTTCATTTGGTGGAGGTCCTGGCATTTGGACCCACATCCATCACGTTCATCATCTATCCTGTGGATAGATGACGAGTGTTATAAGTATGAAACTGCTTTAGGATACGTTCACATATACAGGATTTGATGCATATTTTTGCTGCGTATTTTGTGCGGCTGATTTTGCTGCCCATTAACTTTAATTATGCAGCAAAAATATGCAGAAGATCCTGTATGTGTGAATGTATCCTAAAGGGTGCATTTACACATGCTGGATCCGCTGTAGATGTTATGCTTTTTTAAATCATTTAGCTACATTGATATCTGCAGCATCAAATCTGCAGCAGGTCCTGTATGTGTGAATGTACCCTAAGGAAAGATCTGACATTGTTTTGCATTGTGCTGTGAACACTACATCACAGTTGCTTTGCAACTTTTAGGTCATGCTCACTCAGTGTGGTTGCAAAAAGAAAGAAAAGAACACAAGTATAGAAAATTCCTATAATTCTTCTGTCACCAGAATGCATACCAAGCTGTGACCAAAGTGAGGACTGGGCCATTTTTCATTTTTGCAGTTTTATTTTTTTTTTCTCCCCTTCTAAAAATCATAACACTTTACATTTTCCACCTACAGGGATTGTTTTTGTGCCATCAATTGTATGTAATGACATCAATCATTTCACCATCAAATCTACAGCGAAAGCAAAAAAAACACAAATATCTGTGTAGGCAAAATTGAAAGGAAAAAAAAAACACCATTTTGTAAATTTTGGGGCCTTCCGATTCTACACAGTGCATTTTTCCGTAAAAATGACACCTTGTATTTATTCTGCATTTATTCTTTGGAACTTTCACCTCCCTCCAAAGGTTTTCTATAGGGTTTAGATGTGGAGACTGGCTAGCCACTCCAGGACCTTGAAATGCTTCTTGCGAAGCCACTCCTTTGTTTCCCGGGCGTTGTGTTTGGGATCATTGTCATGCTGAAAGACCATATGACTTTCTCCCACTACTCTTCTGGAACATCCAAATGCTCTTTACCAAACTTCAAACAGGCCTGGACATGTACTGGCTTAAGCAGGGGGACATGTCTGGCACTGCATGATTTGAGTCCATGGCGGCGTAGTGTGTTACTGATGGTAGCCTTTGTTACTTTGGTCCCAGCTCTCTGCAGGTCATTCACTAGGTCCCCCCGTGTGGTTCTGAGATTTTTGCTTACCACTCTTGTGATCATTTTGACACCATGGGGTGAGATCTTGCGTGGAGCCCCAGATCGAGGGAGATTATCAGTGGTCTTGTATGTCTTCCATTTTCTAACAATTGCTTCCACAGTTGATTTCTTGACACCAAGCTGCTTGCCTATTGAAGATTCAGTCTTTCCAGCCTGGTGCAGGTCTACAATTTTGTTTCTGGTGTCCTTCGACAGCTCTTTGGTCTTGGCCATAGTGGAGTTTGGAGTGTGACTGTTTGAGGTTGTGTACAGGTGTCTTTTATACTGATAACCAGTTCAAACAGGTGCAATTAATTAAAGTAACGAGTAGAGGACAGAGGAGACTCTTAAAGAAGAAGTTACAGGTGTGTGAGAGGCAGAAATCTTGCTTGTTTGTAGGTGACCAAATACTTATTTTCCACTATAATTTGCAAATCAATTCTTTAAAAATAAGACAATGTGATTTCATGGATTTTTTTTCTCATTATGTCTCTCACACTTGAGGTACACCTATGATGAAAATTACAGGCCACTCTCATATTTTTAAGTGGGAGAACTTGCACAATTGGTTTTTATTGGTACAATATTTTTTATGGGACTTTTTGATTGCTTTAAATTTTTTTTTTAGAGTACATAAAGTGACCAAAAATGCGCAATTTGGGGCAAGGAGGCAGGTAAGGGCCCTCCCGTCCGATCTCTGGGACCCCCTGCAATCTCCAGCACAGCGCCCTGACGCTCTAAATGAATGGGGAGGGCCTATTGGAGGGCTGCAACACTCTGCACTCTGCTATCTCCACCTCTGCCTTAGAGCTGCATGGAGGGGGCATGTTGGCTGCAGCTTTGTACTGTGGTCGGAATGGCTCCGTTCATGCATAGAGGGGGTTCGCCATGTGGAATAAAGCGGGTAGTCCCAACGTTCAGACCCCCTGCAATCTGACATTAATCCCCTGTCCTTATGATAGGAGATACGTTTTTACATTCTCATTTTATTATTCTAATTGTAAATATGTCTTATTTAATAAAAAAAAAAAAAAAAAAAAAAAAAAAAATAATATATATATATATATATATATATATATATATATATATATATATATATATATATATATATAATGAAATATAAAGGTCTGCAAAGGACTAATTTAATGCAATATTCATTCTCAGCTATTTTCACAAAGTTGTAGCATTTTTCTAGGGTCTCAGGCACCTCCATCTCTGGTCCTGGTGTATAGTCATTTTAATGAATGGACCAGGGATTTTCTGCAAACTTACACTTTCATAAGTGCTTCTTGATGAATATTCTAACAAGAATATAATTTCGTATTCGGAGTTTCACTCTCACTCATGCCCAGCACACCTTGGTCAAAGCAACATTGGAAAACATAGTGTGCTGAAAAGCAATACTGCAATATTGTTGAGATATTGTAATCTTCACTGTCTTTGCTGCTGTGTTCTTGTGTTCACTGGAATTTGTGTGAATTATTTATGCATCTCCCTCATCCCAAATAACACAATGTGCTCATTGTGAAGCAAATTAGCATTTTCCAGGTACAATAAGGTTAAAATGTTATGTTTATTTATATGCTGTGTTCTGCTTGAGTCATTTATTATTTTTGCCCAGCAACCAGTTCCCAGATGTCCAAGGTGGTGGCTTTCCCCACAAAGGTGCTTTGATTTTCAATTGCTTAAATGGCTAAATTCGACATTTCAAAGTCTTTAATGAAATACAAAAAATTGAGCATTTCCCTGCAGCTTTATATAAACAGCCATCCATCTCTGTCAATTTTATTTATTCATAGTCACTGGTTACTTTTTGCTCTTATCATGTATTTAATGCTCAGGGGAAGAGAACAAAGACTCTTTGGTCAGTCTTTGCACAATAACATAATATACCTCTTTACTTCAAGGTCATATTTGCTATGTAAATGTTTTATTTTATCTTTGCATTGCTATTGTAGTCTGGTTTGAAGGATTAATTTTTTGCTTACCAGGTCTCTCTAGAATTCCTCTGTGTTTTAGGTCAAGGAGTGCTTGATAAACAGAACAGGAACATGTTTTTCATGAGACACATGCATTTGCTACTATGATTTTTTTGTTCAGTTTTCTCTGTTGGAAATTGCAGATCTAATGAAACTTCACAACCTGCTAAACTGTCTGAAAGCAAAAGGTATTTTCAGGCTATCCCTTAACCCTAAGATAATTTAATATACTCCACTATACATTCTATAGTTATTTAAAGCAGTCAAATGATGCCAGATCCAATGTTCTAGTCCGATTTTTATGTCACAGCATTAATTTGAAGTTGAGACATATATCATTGGCAGCCAAAGAATTAACAGGTACATATTTCAGTAATGAAGTTATTGAAGTTGTGATGCAATGCCAGGAGCTGCACTCGCCTCATAGACATTGAGTAGCAGCTACTATCAGCATTCAACAATTACAGTTAATGACTGAAATCAGTGATAATGCTGATGTTGGTCCTTGACTACCTAAATGCCAGGACCACAGCCTCTCTCACCCTCTGTTTATGTGTGTGGTATTGCAGCTCAGTAACTTTAAAGTGAACAGTAGTGATGAGCGGCATATGCCATATTCGAATTCGTGATATTTCGCGAATATGAGGACGAATATTTGTCCCATATTCGTGGAATTTGAATATTCGTGATATTCGTGATGGTTTTTTTCCATTGCGAAATTTTGTTATTGTGAAATTTCGCTATTGCGAAATTTTGCTCGTCTGCGCATGCGCGCTATGACATCATGCGAGAATGGAGATCATTTCCTGGATCTTTGCCAGTTGCTTTTCGCATTGCGATTTTCTTCTGCCCTGCTAAGCGAAGATGGTGGGGAGTAACTTTTCACCAAGTGAGGAAAAACTGCTGATTTGTGTAAGTAATTTCACCACTGTTATTTCATTATATTTAACTGCATTTTAGACTAGTTTAAAAGTTATGATATAAGATCAGATAGCAGTGTTTCCCAAACAGTGTGTCTCAAGCTGTTGCAAAACTACAACTCCCAGCATGCACTGACAGACCATGCCTGCTGGGAGTTGTAGTTTTGCAACAGCTGGAGGCACACTGGTTGTGAAACACTGAGTTAGATAACCAACTCTCAGTGTTTCACAACCATTGTGCCTCCAGCTGTTGCAAAACTACAACTCCCTGCATGCAACTCGCTGCATCCCCCCTCTCCCCCAATGTGAATGTATAGGGTACATTCACATGGGCAGGGGCTTACAGTGTGTTTGTAGCTGAAGCAAATTTTGCGCTACAGCTCAAATTCTCAGCGGGAAACTACTGTGAACCCCTGCCCATGTGACTGTACCCTAAAAACACTACATTACACTACACTAACACAAAATAAAAAGTAAAAAACACTACATATACACATACCCCTACACAGCCCTCCTCCCCTCCCCAATAAAAATGAAAAATGTCTGGTCCGGCACTGTTTCCTAAACGGAGCCTCCAGCTGTTGCAAAACAACTCCCCAGTATTACCAGACAGCCATTGGCTGTCCAGGCATGCTGGGAGTTTAGCAACAGCTGGAGGCACCCTGTTTGGGAATCACTAGCGTACAATACCCCTATGTCCACCCCTATGCAATTCCCTAATTTAGCCCTAAAATGCGCATGGCACTCTAACTTTGGAGCACTGTGTTATCTGTGGTATTACATAGGACTGCAGGTCACATCTACTACATTATCTGTACTCAGAGTTATCAGTGTGTTATCTGTGGTGTTACATAGGACTGCAGGTCACATCTACTACATTATCTGTACTCAGAGAGTTATCACTGTGTTATATGTGGTGTTACATTGGACTGCAGGTCACATCTACTAAATTATCTGTACTCAGAGAGTTATCACTGTGTTATCTGTGGTGTTACATAGGACTGCCGGTCACATCTATACATTATCTGTACTCAGAGAGTTATCACTGTTATCTGTGGTGTTACATAGGACTGCAGGTCACATCTACTACATTATCTGTACTCAGAGAGTTATCACTGTTATCTGTGGTGTTACATAGGACTGCAGTTCCCATCTACTACATTATCTGTACTCAGAGAGTTATCACTGTGTTATCAGTTGTGCTTCTTCTGTTTTAAAAAAAAACAATTGGGTTCTCTTCTGCTTTTAAAAAAGCAATTGGTTGTCACAGGATGCAAGGCACAAAGGACGCAAGCAAAAGGACAGAAACACTCTCCTCTCTAAACCACCATGTGAATCTGCAAAGGAATGCTGGTGGGGAGTGATGTTATATACTGGTCGTGCCAGCAAGTTTCTATTGGTTGCTAGGGACGTTGCTAAGCTCTGACAACTGTGCTAGCAGAACTCTCATTGGCTCACAGGCATAAGTAGAGTGGAATTTCAAAGAATATTCGCATTGCGAATATTCGTATTGCGAATATTCGTATTGCGAATATTTGCATGCATAAACCTTTCGCCTCACAGTCTCATCCCTGGGTCTATAATACACGTGTTGCATTTATCAGTCGAACGAGATCCCTACAATAATCTCAGTTTTTAAAACAGTTTGAAAAAAAGACGAAGCTTCGTAATAGCGAATTTTTAACGCGAAATTCGTAATATTCGCGAATTCGCGAATATACAATATTCGCTGCGAATATTCGTGAGCAACACTAGTGAACAGAGCCAAGCAGGGAAACATAGGACTCTGTGTTACTACAAGTGAATTTCAGCTATATTGTGACTTAAAGGGGTACTCCGCCCCTAGACATCTTATCCCCTATCCAAAGCCCTCAATGCAAGTCTATTGGAGTGGCGTGACAGCTGATCGCCAGTAATCAGACCCGGAGCGAACACGCTCTGGGGACTGATTCTAACGGGGTGCGGCGTGGAAGATCACGAGGGTCCCCAACGGCGGGACCCCCGCGATCAGGCATCTTATCCTCTATCCTTTGGATAGGGGATTAGATGTCTTAGAACCGGAGTACCCCTTTAATGATAAATGCAATACACAAATTCTGTCACGCCTGTCACGCCCCCTCCCGTAGGCTTGCATTGAGGAGCGGAGCGTGACGTCACACGGGGGCGGAGGCATGACGTCACACGCCGCTGGCCTTGTGGTCGTCGGTAATCAGACCTGGTGCGAACACGCTCCGGGGACTGATTACAAACGGAGTGCCGCGTGCAAGATCCCGGGGGTCCCCAGCGGCGGGACTCGCACGATCAGGCATCTTATTCCCTAACCTTTGGATAGGGGATAAGATGTCTAAGCACCGGAGAACCCCTTTAAGGTAAATGCCCTCTTTCAAGTATTTTCACCTCAGGACTCACCTCACCTCAAGTCTCATCAGAGGTTTCTCAATTTTTAAGGCCAAGGGATGAGCTGTCTTCAGCACCTGTGCTGTTCTGGGCTAGTCTGAAAACCATGAAAAGGGATGAAAAGCCCCACTACCAAACCTGCCTTTCATCCAATAAAAAAACAGGCCTTATAACAGAACTTACTAAAAGTTCCAAGCAGGTTAAGTCTTTCCTGGATTCTCTATATATCACCAATCTTTCCCTGATTGGATATGCGCTTCCTAAAAACTGGTATCCCCATATTACAGGTACCATGAGGAAATATTCAGGTACCATGAGAAGGTACTGTAGCTATATGATGCAAATATATACAGTTAAAAGCATATTCCCATATAATCAAGTTATCCCCTATCCACAGGATCCACAGTAGAGATTTGACTGCTGGGACTCCATCAGTCTTGTGAACAGGGACATAATCAACCCCAGAACTAATGGTGCTTGTCAGGGTCTGGGCTGGTAGCAGGTAGTGGAGGCTGATGGTGGATCCGCTGTGCCAGAGAGGCGATGACGTGGGCCGTACCAGGGGAACGGAGTCTACTGAGTTACTGGTTTTCACCATATCCTGCCGCAAAGCGGGATGGACTTGCTGCGGCAGGTAACCCCCAGGTCATTCCTCCCAGCAGCGACTCAACCTCTCTGGATGCTGAGATAAGGCAAGGTACAAGAGGATCAGGCGAAGGCGTAGTCGGACAAAGCAAATGGTCAGGGCAGGCAGCAACGGTTCACAGGCGGTAGTCAGTAGCAACGGATTCGGCAACAGGCAGGGTAATATAGGAATAAAGAATGCTTTTTTCTGAGGCACAAGGCAACAAAGATCAGGAAGGAGGCTGTGGGAGGAGATGGTACTTATAGACAGTGCACAGGTGAGGCCAAATTAAGTCCAAGCAGCACTTCCTCTCACAAACCTTAACCCTTAATTAACCACATTGGACCCGGCACAAATCACCGGTGCATTGGCCCTTTAGATCTAAGAGTCAAGGGCCCAAGAGAGAGGGGCGCACACACTGAGACGCCGGAGCGCTGCCTGGGGACACACGCCATAAGCGCTCTGGTCCAGGAGCGGGGACCGGAGCGCTCGGCGTTACAGTACCCCCCCTTTGGTCTCCCCCTCTTCTTTGTACCTAGGAACCTGAGGATGAGGCTGCGGTCCAAGATGTTCTTCTCCGGCTCCCAAAATCTCTCCTCAGGACCACAGCCCTCCCAGTCGATCAAAAAAAACGTTCTCCCCCTGACCACTTTGGTCGCCAAAATCTCCTTGACGGCGAAAATGTCAGAGGTGCCAGATACTGGGGTAGGGATGACATCCTTGGGGGAGAAGCGATTAAAGACTGCCGGCTTGAGAAGGGAGACATGGAAGCTGTTTGGTATCTTCAGGGAGGAGGGAAGATGGAGCTGGTAACAAACCGGATTAATCCTCTTCTTGATCTTGAAAGGTCCCAAAAAGCAAGGTCCCAATTTATAGCTAGGGACTCTAAAGCGAATATACTTAGAGGAGAGCCATACTTTGTCCCCGGGGGCGAAAACTGGTGGAGCCCGACGTCTCTAATCCGCCTGGGTCTTCATGCGGGAGGAGGCCTGTAGAAGAGAAAGACGCGACTCGCGCCAGATGGTGGCAAAGTCCTGGACAAGCTCATCTACCGCAGGTACTCCGGAAGAGGAAGACAAAGGCAAGGGTGGCAAGGGGTGACGCCCGTAGACCACATAGAAAGGAGATTTATTGGAAGCAGATTATTCCTTATGATTATACGAGAATTCTGCCCACGGAAGAAGGTCGACCCAGTCGTCATGACGAGAGGAGACAAAGTGACAGAGATAGTATCCCAGGATTTGATTCATACGTTCCACCTGTCCGTTGGATTGAGGGTGGTATGACGAAGAGAAGTCCAATTTGATTCTTAGTTGTCCGCAGAGGGCTCTCCAGAATTTGGAAACAAATTGTACCCCTCTATCGGACACAATCTGAGAAGGGAGTCCATGCAAGCGGAAGATATGGCACAAGAATTACTTAGCCAACAGGGGTGCAGAAGGAAGAGATTGTAATGGAACAAAATGCACCATTTTAGAGAAGCAGTCCACAACCACCCAGATTACGGTCTTGCTGTGGGATGGAGGCAGGTCAGTAATAAAATCCATGGCGATATGGGACCACGGAGACTCTGGAACTGGGAAAGGTTGAAGGAACCCTGCAGGCCTTTGGCGTGGGGTCTTGTCTCGAGCACAGACTGAGCAAGCCTGGACGAAGTCAGCCACATATTTCTCCAAGGAAGGCCACTTGTATCTTCTGGAGATCAGCTGAGAAGTTTTACGGACTTCTGGATGGCCAGCAACCAAGGAAAAATGTCCCCATTTAAGCACTTTCAAACGGAGACAGGGGAGACATAAGTCTTCCCGGGAGGAAGACTACGCAGATCCGCAGGAGCCACGGTAATTCTGGTGGAATGATGTGTTGAGGAGTGACTTCAACCCCAGTGGCATTAGCGGAACGGGAAAGAGCATCTGTTCGGACTTTCTTGCTTGCAGGTCTGAAATGAATCAAGTAGTTAAAACGGGCAAAGAATAATTACCAACGGGCTTGGCGCGGATTGAGTCTCTGTGCAGTTTGGAGGTAAGAAAGATTTTTGTGGTCGGTGTAAATGATCACTGGGTGAGAAGACCCTTCTAGAAAATGCCTCCACTCCTCTAGAGCCAGTTTTATGACCAGAAATTCCCTGTCACCGATGGAATAATTTCTCTCCGCCGGGGAGAAAGCCTTGGAAAACAAGCCACAGGGAACAAATGTACCCTTCGGGGTCTTTTGAGTGAGCACGGCTCCAGCACCCACAGAGGATGCGTCTCCAGCAAGAAGGGCTTAGATCGATCGGGCCTGGTAAGGAGTGGAGCGGAGGCAAAGGCTGACTTGAGAGAGCGAAAGGACTCTTCGGCCTGATGAGGCCAGGACTTAGGATTAGCCCCCTTTTTAGTCAAAGCCATGATGGGTGCCACAAGAGTAGAGTAGTGAGGGATAAATTGTCTATAGTAATTGGTGAAACCCAAAAATCTCTGTATGGCCTGTAGACTGGAAGGACAAGGCCAGTCCAGAACTGCTGAGAGTTTAGCAGGATCCATTTGAAGACCTTTAGCGGAAATTATGTACCCCAGGAAGGGCAGACTGGTTTGATCAAATACACACTTCTCAAATTTGGCATAAAGGCGATTTTCCCTCAGACGGGAAAGCACTTGGCGGACATGCGCATGGTGTTGTTCCAGATTGGTGGAGAATATAAGGATATCATCCAAATAAACCACCACACACGTGTAGAGCAGGTCTCAAAATGTCATTGACAAACTCCTGAAAGACAGCAGGTGCATTGCAGAGTCCGAAGGGCATTACTAGGTACTCAAAATGCCCGTCACGGGTATTGAAGGCAGTCTTCCACTCGTCACCCTCTCGAATCCGGATAAGTTTATAGGCCCCTCTCAAATCCAGTTTAGTGTAAAACTTGGCGCCACGTAAACGATCGAAGAGTTCTGAAATCAGGGGAAGAGGGTAACAGTTTTTGATGGTGATGCTGTTGAGGCCACGATAGTCGATGCATGGACGCAGAGTACCATCTTTTTTAGAAACAAAGAAGAAACCTGCACCGGCAGGTGAGGAAGACTTCCTGATGAACCCTCTCTGCAAATTCTCCTGTATGTATTCGAACATGGCGCGAGTCTCTGGAGGAGAAAGAGGGTAGATCCAGGCAGCAAGTCAATTGGGCAATCATACGGCCTGTGTGGAGGCAAGACCTCGGCTTGTTTCTTACAAAATATGTCCGCAAAGTCGACATATGGTTCAGGTAGACCTGGAGGAGGAGAAACAGCTGGAGCAGACTTGGCAAGGACCAGCTTGAGGCATCTGCCGAAACAAGAAGAACCCCAATTTCGAACCTCTCCAGAGGTCCAATCCAGAATGGGACAATGGCGCTGGAGCCAGGGTAGTCCTAGAAGTAGTTCAGAGGTGCAGTGGGAAAGTACGAAGAACTCCAACTTCTCAGAATGAAGAAGCCCAATATCCATCTGGAGGGGCTCAGTACGGAATTGCACGGTACCATCAAGTCTCTCTCTGTTGACAGTGGAGATACAGAACGACTTGTGAAGACGAACTACTGGGATGCTGTACTTGTGAATAAGGGAAGCGTCAATGAAGTTGCCAGCAGAGCCGGAATCCAGAAAGGCAACGGCAGTGAAAGATGTCTTGGCAGGAGCGGAGATCCGCACGGATATGTTGAGGCGTGGAGAGGCAATGTTCACAGCTAGTAACGCCTCTCCCACGTTTACTAGGTGCGCGCGTTTCCCTGACACGGAGGACGAAGAGGACAGTCCTTTAGGAAATGCTCCGTACTAGCGCAGTACAGACAGAGATTCTCATTTCTTCGGCGAGTCCTCTCTTGTGGGGTCAGGCGAGACCGGTCCACCGGCATGGCTTCCTCGGCGGGAGGCCCAGTAGACAGCTGCGGTGGATGCTGGAAGACAGGAGCCAAATGAGGATTGCGCTTGGAGCGAACACTTCCTTCTTCTTGTAGCAGTTCCTCACGTCTCTCGGCAAAACGCATATCAATCCTGGAGGCCAAGTGGATAAGGCCACTCAGGGTAGAAGGCATTTCCCGTGCGGCAAGAACATATTTTCTGTCACTGGACAGACCCTTCTTGAACGTGGCACAGAGCGCTTCATTATTCAAGGACAGTTCCGAGGCCAGAGTGCGAAAATGAATGGCGTATTCGCCCACAGAAGAATTTCCCTGATTAAGGGTCAACAAGGCAGTCTCTGCTGAGGCAACCCTGGCTGGTTCCTCAAAAACACTCCAGAATTCTTGGCAGAAGGACTGGACAGTAGTAGTGGCTGGATCGTTGCAGTCCCAAAGTGATGTGGCCCAAGCCAGGGCCTTCCCGGTAAGCAGACTGACTATAAATGCCACCTTGGCACGTTCAGTAGGAAACTGGTCGGCCATCATCTCCAAGTGAAGAGAACACTGTGACAGGAACCCACGGCACTGCTTGGAGTCTCCATCAAATTTGTCCGGCATGGACAGGCGGTATCTGGAGCTGGAAATGGCAGCAGGCTGAATGGGTGGCATAGGAGCAGGTGGTGGAGATGGTTGCTGCTGGGCTGTCAGAAGTTTCTGCATCATGGCGGACATCTGGTTCAGCAGTTGACCTTGCTGTGCAATCTGCTGAGATTGCTGGACCACAATGGTGGTAAGGTCAGCGACACTTGGCAAAGGCACCTCAGCGGGATCCATGGCCAGATCTTACTGTCAGGGTCTGGGCTGGTAGCAGGTAGCGGAGGCTGGTGGTGGATCTACTGTGCCAGAGAGGCGATGACGTGGGCCGTACCAGGGGAACGGAGTCTACTGAGTTACTGGTTTTCACCATATCCTGCCGCAAAGCGGGATGGACTTGCTGCAGCAGGTAACCCCCAGGTCGTTCCTCCCAGCAGCGACTCAACCTCTCTGACTGCTGAGATAAGGCAAGGTACAAGAGGATCAGGCAAAGGCGTAATCGGACGAAGCAAATGGTCAGGGCAGGCAGCAACGGTTCAATGGCTGTAGTCAGTAGCAACGGGTTCGGCAACAGGCAGGGTAACATAGGAACAAAGAATGCTTTCTCTCAGGCGCAAGGCAACAAAGATCCGACAGGAGGCTGTGGGAGGAGATGGTACTTATAGACAGTGCACAGTTGAGGCCAAATTAAGTCCAAGCAGCACTGCCTCTCACAAACCTTAACCCTTAATTAACCACATTGGACCAGGCACAAATCACCGGGGCACTGGCCCTTTAGATCTAAGAGTCCCGGGCCCAAGAAAGCAGGGGGCGCACACGCTGAGACGCCGGAGCGCTGCCTGGGGACACACACCGTAAGCGGAGCGGGGACCGGAGCGCTCGGCGTTACAGTGCTCACCATGCATACAAGGCCAGCCCTCCCTATAGAGGGCCTCTGAACATTGGAGCTGACTGAGCATGTGTGTGGTGCGCCATTCATTACAGGGATAATTGATGTCCCCATTCTTATGATCGCTGGGGGTTCCAAAAGTCAGACCACCACTAATCAGCTTGCTATCCCCTATCCTGTAGAGAATACCTTCTTCTGATGGGAATATTTCTTTAATGTGTATACTTGTAAGACCTCGCTTTAATGTGTAACACTTGAAAATGTTTATATCTTTGCATGATATCAGTAGGACTGATGGATGACTATTCAAATGGTTAGCTGCCATGAATACTAGATTTACCTGACAGCGGGTACTAGAAAATGTCTGGCTGGCAATTTTTTCTAATAAAAAATAGCTGTTAGCCAGGCATCCTAGAAATGGAGTGATCAGCTGATGATTCTTGTGGCTACATTTTGAAAGACATTGTCAGTGACAATTGTCAGAAACACTCTGGTATTTTTATTTATTTATTTTTACTTTTATAATGCAGCTTAGGCTAATATTATAGAATAATGCAGATGTTCTTATGTGCATTGTGTTTACCTGTTTTAGCTGATGTGACAAGAATGTGGTTTTTAACCATCCCAATTCCTATTTACGCATTAAGATGGTTTTATAATGCTACCCATAATGCTTTTGATTTTCAAGAGAGAGTGGGTGGAGTCTCCTCGCTACACTTGCTGTGAGTCTTATAGTGCAATAACTGATAGTTTAAGTTTTGTCTCCATACACTATAGACTATTATACTGTAATTGATTCAGCTTTATTGTGTTTCCTTTTCTCCCTGTTACTGTATCCCTTACACCTTCAATGTACAGAACTTTGAGGAACACCCACCAGAAACACTTCTCAAAGTTGTTTGAAGATTTGCCAAAACAATCTTACACACAAAATGCCAAACTCCTGGAGCATATAGTATTACTTGAGTACCTTGGAAGACTTTAAGAAATAAAAAAAAATTAAAAAAAAACAACCTTAACTGTGACTATACAGAAGGTCAAAACCCTTTCTCCTCATGGCAACATTTTCTAAAAAGCACATTGAATAACAAAATGCATCAAAATGTCACATAGGGTAAACTGACACCAACTTAGCAGTTCACTTAAGTCAACCAGGTATGCAGATTGGTGTCAGTTCACATTATTTGCAGTTTTAAGAAAAATATTGCATATATTGCAGATAACAGAGAGCCAAGGTGTTGCCTCCTTCTGCTGTATGTGTCATATGTCTACATGGGGCTGGAACTAACATCAAGATCGGAGATGATCAAAAAAAATTAAAATTTAATTTGGCAGATTCGCAGAATTTTCCAAAATAATTTGGTTTGGTCCGAATTTATTTGCGGTGAATCACTATTAAAAATGGCTACTTCTGGCCTACAGAGAGCCTCAATTGGGGTGTAGAACAATTTGCCTTGCTGTAACACGCATATGGAGTGTGCTGGGTTAGTGAAATAATACTGTTATTCAGTATGACATGCAGATTAGAGGCGTCGCTATTAGAATCACTGTCCCAGAGTGGCACAATGACAGAGACTGGAGGTGGCATCAGTATGAGGAGACCATATAGTGGCTGAATGACACAGCGTGGAGGTGGCTGAAGCATGAGGAGACCATATAGTGGCTGAATGACACAGCAAGGAGGTGGCGGCAGCATGAAGAGACCATATAGTGGCTGAATGACACAGCATCGAGGTGGAGGCAGCATGAGGAGACCATATAGTGACTGAATGACCCAGTCTGGAGGTGGCAACAGCCTGACGAGACCATAGGGCCTCACAATTGAAAAGATCAGGGGTCTCAAACTCCCGGCCAAAATTTTGTGGCTCACACCAGAGATCTGAAATTTGTATCTTTTGACACCCGGGAAATGCAGTTTCGGGCACTGGGCAGATGATTTCTTCAGGCATTTAGCCCTGCTTCGGGCAAGCAGGGATAAATGCCAGATGACTTCACACACTTCGACAAACACTGCTACATGGGACCCGTTGCACATATGACGGGGCAACCAGTCTTGCCCATTCACTAAACTGCTACTTACATCTGGCTGCTGGGCCTTTCTGGCGGAGGTGCGCACGGTGAGTCACATCATTGCAAGCGCCATGCAAGGAATCTTTTTTAAGGCTCACTAATGTGGTGAAACTATGCTGTGCTACCTAAAGTGGGGAAACTGTGCTACGGCTACCTAATGTGGGGAATCTGTGCTAAGGCTACCTAATGTAGGGAATTCGTGCTAAGTCTACCTAATGTTGTGAGACTGTGCTACGGCTACCTAATGTGGGGAAACTGCTACCTCCCTAATGTGGGGAAACTGCTGCCTACCTAATGCACAGGTTCCTCAACAGTGTCTGTTTCAGGAGCTTAAACGCTCTCAAAATCACCTCCCACACCACTCTCCTCATCACTACTTGCCCGCCTAGCGGAGGAAGCAGCAGATGTCTCCTCCACTTCTTTGCTTGGCAGTAGCTGCTGACTGACCTCTATTAGGTCGTCCTCACTAAATAGTGGCACTGAAATCACTGCATAAGATACTTCTGTGGGGGAGGGAACAGCATAGGACAGAGGCAATGGGAAGGCAGGGACTGCTCCTGGGCCATGCACACTGATGGTTGTGTCTGAGGAACCCACTGACTGTTGACTGAGGGTGTCATATGTCACTTGTGATGAAGTGGATAATCGTGTTAACCAATAAATGACGGAAGATGAGTTGCTGGTCGAGACATGACTGCTAGCTGAAACCGGGAGCTTAGGCCTCTCACTGCGACTCCTGCTGCCACTAAGTCTGCTGCGACCTCTGCCTGATGAATTAAAACAGTATTTGTCTACAACACCAGCAGGTGTGTGCTTTTGGCTGTCCTTTCACAGTATGCAGCCCTTAAGACTTTAATATGGACAATATGGTACACCACTTAGATGTACATATGTGGTAAGCACTTATGAGGGGAGGACAATAGGCTCAAGTACGCTTTAAACAGTAATTGTCTATAACACCAGCAGGTGTGTACTTTTGGCTGGCCTTTCACAGTATCGAGAGACTTAAGACTTTAACAGGAACAAAATAGTACCCCTATTAGATGTACATATGTGGTATGCACTTATGAGGGGAGGACAATGCGTTCCAGTATGCTTAAAACAGTATTTGTCTGCAACACCAGCAGGTGTGTACTTTTTTGGCTGGCTTTTCACAGTATCTAGACCCTTAAGACTTTATCAGGAACAAGATGGTACACCACTTAGATGTACATATTTGATATGCACTTATGAGGGGAGGGAAATGCGCTACAGTGTGCTTAAAACAGTATTTGTCTACAACACCTGCAGGTGTGTACTTTTGGCTGGCCTTTCACAGTATGTAGGCCCTTAAAGGGGTATTCCAGGAAAACACTTTTTTTTTTATTATTATAGCAACTGGCTCCAGAAAGTTAAACAGATTTGTAAATTACTTCAATTAAAACAAATCTTAATAATTTCAATAATTATCAGCTCCTGAAGTTGAGTTGTTGTTTTCTGTCTGGCAACAGTGCTCTCTGCTGACATCTCTGCTTGTCTCGGGAGAGTAGAAGAGGTTTGCTATGGGAATTTGCTTCTAAACTAGGAAGTGCTCAGGGAGCACTTAGACAGAAAAGAACAATTCAACTTCATCAGCTCATAAGTACTGAAAGGATCAAAATTTTTTAATAGAAGTAATTTACAAATCTGTTTAACTTTCTGGAGCCAGTTGATATATTTTCCTGGTACACAATTTATATGTACGTATGTGGTATGAACTTATGAGGGGAGGACAATGCGCTCCAGTATGCTTAAAAACAGTATTTGTCTACAACACCAGAGGGTGTGTACTTTTGACTGGCCTTTCACAGTATCTAGGCCCTTAAAACTTTAACAGGAACAAAATGGTACACCACTTAGATTTATGTATGTGGTATGCACTTATGAGGGGATGACAATTCGCTCCAGTATGCTTAAAACAGTATTTGTCTACAAAACCAGCAGGTGTGTACTTTTGCCTGGCCTTTCACAGTATCTAGGCCCTTAAGACTTTAACAGGAACAAAATCGTATACCACTTAGATGTACCCACAGGTACACAAGCCTTTTCTGTGCAACACACTGCTCTCTGTCCCTCTTTCTCTGCAATAGAATGCTGATGTGACTGGGAGGTGAATCACTGCTGTAAAATGTTTTTCTGTGCAAGAAACACTGCCGTATGTCCCTCTCTCTCTCTCTGTAATAGAATGCTGATATGATTGGCTGCCGATTATATAGGGCTGTGACATCACAGGGGTGGCTGGCTGCTGATAGGCAGGATGCTGCATGTGATTCAGGGTCATTCCGCTGACCCTTGTTTCCGCCTTCCCAGGATTCTGTGCACTATGTCCTCACATGTGGATCTGCCATTTTAGATGCACGGCCCCTGCAGCCAAGACCACACTAAATGGAGTTTAATGGTGCGATTCACGCAATTGAATCAGGGTAATATTCACATTCATTACGAATCGAATTATACCTGAAATTCGTAACAAATTTGAATTCATCAAATTTGATTTGCTCATCCCTAATCAAAGTGCTATGAAACAATGGGTGAAGAAACAAGAACAGAGGGGAACAAGCAATGCTAGGAATTATACTCTTTCAGTGTACAAAAAAGACTAAGTCCCACCATTGGCTAAGAAGAAGACAAGGAGCTCAGCAATGAAATCAGGAATCAGTATGTGAGACAAAAAAATATTTTTAATTTAAAAAAAATATATTCCTAATTAATAATAATAAAACAATTATTTATTTTTCATCTTCTTCTTCTTCTTCTTCTTATATTATCATTATTATTATTATCATTATTTTTATTAATACTACTACTACTAGTAATAATAATAATAATAATAATAATATTAATAATAATAATAATATTAATAATAATACTATTAATAATAATAATAATATGTGGCACAGCGAAAGGTATATTTTTTGTGTATTTTAACCCCTTAAGGACTCAGGGTTTTTCCGTTTTTGCACTTTCGTTTTTTCCTCCTTACCTTTTAAAAATCATAACCCTTTCAATTTTCCACCTAAAAATCCATATTATGGCTTATTTTTTGCGTCGCCAATTCTACTTTGCAGTGACATTAGTCATTTTACCCAAAAATGCACGGCGAAACGGAAAAAAAAATCATTGTGCGACAAAATCGAAAAAAAAACGCCATTTTGTAACTTTTGGGGGCTTTCGTTTCTACGCAGTGCATATTTCGGTAAAAATTACACCTTATCATTATTCTGTAGGTCCATACGGTTAAAATGATACCCTACTTATATAGGTTTGATTTTGTCGCACTTCTGGAAAAAATCATAACTACATGCAGGAAAATTTATACGTTTAAAAATGTCATCTTCTGACCCCTATAACTTTTTTATTTTTCCACGTATGGGGTGGTATGAGGACTCATTTTTTGCGCCGTGATCTGAAGTTTTTATCGGTATGATTTTTGTTTTGATCGGACTTTTTGATCACTTTTTATTCATTTTTTAATGATATAAAAAGTGACCAAAATACGCTTTTTTGGACTTTGGAATTTTTTTGCGCGTACGCCATTGACCGTACGGCTTAATTAATGATATATTTTTATAGTTCGGACATTTACGCACGCGGCGATACCACATATGTTTATTTTTTATTTTTTTTACACTGTTTTATTTTTTTTATGGGAAAAGGGGGGTGATTCAAACTTTTATTAGGGAAGGGGTTAAATGACCTTTATTAACACTTTTTTTTTACATTTTTTTTGCAGTGTTATAGGTCCCATAGGGACCTATAACACTGCACACACTGATCTCCTATGCTGATCACTGGCGTGCATTAACACGCCTGTGATCAGCATTATCGGCGCTTGACTGCTCCTGCCTGGATCTCAGGCACGGAGCAGTCATTCGTCGATCGGACACCGGGGAGGCAGGTAAGAGCCCTCCCGGTGTCCGATCAGCTGTTCGGGACGCCGCGATTTCACCGCGGTGGTCCCGAACAGCCCGACTGAGCAGCCGGGTCACTTTCACTTTCACTTTAGAAGCGGCGGTCAGCTTTGACCGCCGCTTCTAAAGGGTTAATACCGCACATCGCCGCGATCGGCGATGTGTGGTATTAGCCGCGGGTCCCGGCCGTTGATTAGCGCCGGGACCCACGCGATATGATGCGGGATCGCGGCGCGATCCCGCTTCATATCGCGGGAGCCGGCGCAGGACGTAAATATACGTCCTGCGTCATTAAGGGGTTAAATAGGACATTTTTTCAGACAATTCCATTAATGTACTATCTACATATTTATGAGATAAATGTTCTAAAAAAGAGGTTACTATTATAGTCTACGAAAAATAAAAAGGAAATAAAAAAAGTTACCTTTGTCTAATAGACAGATTTTACGTAGGTTGCAGCATGGTTTTCAGTGCTTGGCTTTGCCGAGCATGAAAAGAAAAATGCTTTTACTATTGAGCTTCAAATTATATGTTTATTGTGCGGGTTTCTAGACTTGGTGGAAAGCTGAATAAACAGATGAATGTCCCATGGATATTTTGTCCTTGTTTAGTTACTTTGTTACTGAAGTGAACTAGCTTTAATTTAATGCTGAGGTTTATTTCCAGCGCCTTTACAATGATTCTTATTTTCCCTCGAGGGTCTTATGTATTTTTTGCTTGTTCTAGTGTAACATAACTGGCTCAGGGTTTTGTTCTTCTGTTTAAAATTCCTCTTTTTTATTTGCTAGAGTTTTCACATTACTTTTCTTTTAATGCAGCAAAATCTTTGACTGTAAGCAGTGGTGTAACTCCAATGGGCACTGTCAGATACAAAAACTTCTTATATGTTTTACATCTTGGCATAACATTAATCTTTCTAATATATTTCATAAGAAAATGTTGTTTCCTTTTTAAAGAAATCCTGTCTTATAAAATCAAGGCTTTGTCTGAGCTGAAGCACAGGCATGGACAAAGTCCAGTAAGTGAGGGTGGGCTAGCACTCTTCTGTGCTCTTTCCTGTATTTCAAAAAGAAAAAAAAAAATCTGCATAAATCAACAAAGATTTACCACTAATACAAAGTACAATATGTTATGAAAAAGCTATCTCAGAATGGCTTTGCTAAGTAAAGGCATATTACAGTAATATATATATATATATATATATATATATATATATATATATAAAACTCAATGGGGGGTATTTATCAATTTTGCCTGTTGACAGTTTCTTTTTACCCTTTTTTTTTCACTTTGGTTTTCGTGGACATGCGCCAAATTTATCATTTGGTGCAAGTTGTTAGTAATTTTGGCTCAAATGTTGAAATCAGCTGTTCACAACGCCTTTTACACAGAACTTACCGCCACAGAGGACTATTTTACCCTGTAGAGCAGCCATTTCGGAGTCCCTCCTGCAGTATATCAGCAAACGACGTGAGTTATTTTCTTTTGTGGGGTTTATAGCCACCATGTGAAATGGATTTTATTTTCAACTTGAGTAGTTTTTTTTTTTTGGGTTACTTTAGTGCAGTGGTCTTCCACCTGCTGACCTCCAGATGTTGCAAAACTACAATTCCCAGCATGGAGGTCCGCAGGTTGGAGACCACTACTTTAGTGCTTACTTTCCTGAACCAGGGTGGCCATGTCCAATGTTGGCTCAACGGAGGGTGAAGGTCCCTCAGAGACAACTATGTCACAGAATAGTATTGCGCAGCCCCGGAGGCGTTGCTGCTTTCACAAAAAAAAAAAAATGTTTTAATGTAATTTGACGCCTTTACATTTTCTGACATTGCTAAGTGTGTTTTTCATGTGCAAAATTTCTTGGCGGTGATTTGGCAAAAAAACAAAACGTAGAGGCGCAAAATTGCACCAAAGATCGAATGGCGCAAATGATGAATTACTGACTAAAGTAAAAATCA
This sequence comes from Hyla sarda, assembly GCF_029499605.1. NCBI lineage: Eukaryota > Metazoa > Chordata > Amphibia > Anura > Hylidae > Hyla > Hyla sarda. The sequence goes on from NC_079194.1 coordinate 190,239,351, forward strand.
CACACAGGACCGTGTGATTTTGATAAAGTTGTAAAAATGACAAAGGAGAAAATGCGCCAAACTTTGGCGCAAAAAGACACTGCGCCAAAGTATTGCGCCAAAGTTACGTGAAAAAAAAAACCACATAAATCCTTTGATAAATACCCCCCAATGTGTGTATGTATGTATGTTCCAGCATCACGTCCAAACGGCTAAAGATATTGACATGAAACTCATACATGTTACTCATATGTCAACAACAAACATAGGATAGGTGATTTAACCCTTACCCACTCCCATTTGCCAGGGGCGGGGTTTTTGTTTAAAGTCCAATACAAGTCTATGGTAAATATATGTTACTGCATAACTTCCAAACGGCTGGAGATATTTCGATAATACTTGGTCACATGTTACTTATATGTCCACTTAAAATATAGGGTAGTTAATTTAACCCTTAACTACCCCCATTTGTGAGGGTCGGGGATTTTGTTTAAAGTCCCATGCAAATCAATGGGAAATGTACGTTCCCACATAACTTCCGTACGGCTGGACATATTTCAATACCTGGTACACATATTACAAGATCGGGATAGGAGTTTGAGATGGGAGGTCGAGATAGGAAGTCGAGATAGGAGGATGGGATAGGAGGACGGGATAGGAGGTCGGGATAGGAGGTAGAGATAGGAGGACGGGATATGAGGAAGGGATAGGGGGATGGGATAGGAGGTTTTTTAGTGACATATTCTATTTTATGTTAGTGGCAAATTTTTGTCGATACTTGCATCATTTCTTGGTTAACAATTCCAAAATTTTAATTGAGGGTTAATAGGAAAAAAAGCCCCCCAAAATGTGTAACCCAATTGAGTAAGGAAATACCTCATTAGTGTATGTCAAGTGTTTGGCGGGCACAGAAGAGGGCTCAGAAAGGAAGGAGCAACCATGGGATTATGGAGAGTGAATTTTGCAGAAATGGTATTTGGGGGGCATGTCACCTTTAGGAAGCCCCTATGGTGCCAGAACAGCAGAAAACCCAACACATGGCATACCATTTTAAAAACGGCACCCTATAAGGCACGTGACAAGGGGTCCAGTGAGCCTTAACACCCCACAGGGGTTTGACGACTTTTCGTTAAAGTCGGATGTGTAATTGAAAAAAATAATGTTTTTACTAAAGTGCAGTTTTTTTTCCCCAAATTTACAATTTTTACAAAGGGCAATGAGAGAAAATGCCCCCCCAAAAAAAATTTGTAACCCCATCTCTTATGAGTATGGAAATACCCCATGTTAGGACGTAAAATGCTCTGCGGGCGAACTACAATGCTCAGACACATGACATACTATTTTGGAAACTACACCCCTCAAGGAATGTAACAATGGGTACAGTGAGCCTTAACACCTTGCAGGTGTTTGATGACTTTTTTTTAAAGTTGGATGTGTAAATGAAAATAAGATAATTTTTGCTAAATTGCTGTTTTTACCCCAAATTTTACATTTTTACAAGAGGTAATAGGAGAAAATTACCCCCAAATTTGGTAAATCCATTTCTGCAAATACCCCATGTGTGGACGTCAAGTGCTCTGCTGGTGCACTACAATGCTCAGAAGAGGAGGAGCGCCATTGAGCTTTTGGAGAGAGAATTTGTTTGGAACGGAAGTCAGGGGCCATGTGCGTTTACAAAGCCCCCCCACCGTGTTGCCAGGACAGTGGTAGACCCCCCCCCCCCCCACATGTGACCCCATTTTGGAAACTGCACCCCTCACAGAATTTAATAAGGGGTGCAGTGAGTATTTACACCCCACTGGCATTTGACAGATGTTTGGAACAGTAGGCTGAGCAAATAAAAAATAATTACCCTTTTCATTTTCACGGACCACTATTCCAGAAATCTGTCAGACACCTGTGGGGTGTAAATGCTCACTGTACCCCTTATTAAATTACATTAGGGGTGTAATTTCCAAAATGGGGTCACATGTGGGGGGATCCATTGTTCTGGCGCTATTGGGGCTTTGTAAACACACGTAGCCTTCAATTCCGGACATGTTTTCTCTTCAAAAGCCCTTCTCTTCTGAGCATTGTAGTGCCCCCAGTCAGTGGCTGTCTGGGGAATGCTGGGAGTAGTTGTTTTGCAACAGCTGGATGCTCCGTTTTGGAAACACTGCCGTATGATACTTTTTCCTTTTTATTGGGGGGGGGGCAATGTAAGGGGGTGTCTATGTAATGTACTTTAGGGTAGGGTACTTTCTCACAGGCAGGGGTTTGCTGTGAGTTTCCCGCTAGGAGTTTGCACTGCGGCACAAAATTTGCTGCAGCTCAAACTTGAAGCAGGAAACTGTAAACTCGTCCGTGTGAATGTACCCTGTACATTCACATGGGGGGGGGGGGTCAAATCTCCAGCTGTTTCAAAACTACAACTCCCAGCATGTACTCACAGGCCGTGCATTCTGAGAGTAGTACTTTTTCAACAGCTGGAGTTAGCTAACCTGGAGTTAGCTAACCTAACTCGGTATTTTCCAACCAGTATGCCTCCAGCTGTTGCAAAACTACAACTCCCAGCATGTACTGATTGCTGAAGGGCATGCTGGGAGATGTAGTCATGCAACAGCTGGAGGTACGCAACTACAACTCCCAGCATGCTGATACACCTGTTTGTGCATTCTGGGATTTGCAGTTTTGCAACATCTGGAGGGCTACAGTTTAGAGACCACTGCACAGTGATCTCCGAACTGTGGCCCTCCAGATGTTGCAAAACTACAAATCCCAGCATGCCCTGACAGCAAACTACTGTGTGGGCATGCTAAAAGTTGTAGTTTTGCAAGATCAAGAGGGCCTCAGTTTAGAGACCATTGCACAGTTTATCTCCAAACTATAGCCCTCCAGCTGTTGCAAAATTGCAAATCCCAGCATGCCCGCACAGCAAACAGTGTGAATTCACCGGCAATTTGTGGCGATCGGCCAACATTGGGGGGGGGGGGATCTCAGGACCCCCCTGAGCATTTACACAGGGTGCCTGCTGATAGATATCAGCAGTCACCCCGATGCGGTCCCCGCCCAGCGTGTGGACAGAAATTCCCACGGTGTACAGGTACACCCTTGGTCCTTAAGTACCAGCGAGCAAGGGCGTACCCATAAGCCCGTTGTCCTTAAGGGGTTAATTCCCATACTGAGCAAAGGGTATTTTTTCATACTCCAGAGCACCTATATGAATATACTATATATCCTATGTATGGATGGGCTGTCAGCTTTAAGGGGAGAAGATGTGACTCTTAGTTGTGCTATGATGTTCCCTGGTTTAACCTGACAGATATGGAGCCTTTGGCCTCATATACTGCCATGGTTTGACAGCCATTCCCTATCTTTAGGTACATGCTGCGCTCCTTGAGAACGATACGGTGCTGGAGGGTTTATGCTGGCTAAACGCTTGCGCAGGCCTTTGAGCTTGCGATAGCCATGACAACATGATGCCACAGTGACAGTGGTGTGGTGAGTGTTCCGCCCCCAATTACCTGCTGAATCTTTGTTTTTAATTATACGTGCACTTTATTTACACATGTAATATAGAATTTGGGAAATATGCACTTGAATATGTATTTGCACAAATATGTTTATACACTTTATTAACTTGGATGTATGGATTTTGTTCTATACATGCTCTGATTGTGCACATGCACTTTATTATTTTATGCTAATTTTGACACTGATGATTATTGTACTAATTGAGTGATGTTACTTGTGGCTATTTTAGAGCCAGTGTTTGTTCATTATACCATGCCTGAAGATGGTGGTGTGAGACTACCGAAACGTTGCACTTTTTGTATATATTTCTAAAGATGGAATAAATAGCACTTTTTTTTGCACTAAAGACACTTTTTGTGTGCTGCGTTTTTTTCTAATGTGTTGATGTTGAAATTCCTAACCAAGCCTCGTATGACTGTGTGCACCAACATACTCTTCATTAGCCTTGGGCGGATGTGCTGTTTTATTTTAGAATTTTTTTTATTATCTATCTATTATCTATCGTCTATCTATCTATCTAATATCTATCTATCGATTATCTATCGTCTATCTATCTATATATCTATCGCCTATCTATTTATCTATCTAATATCTATCTCCTATCTATCTATCTATCCAAACGAGAGAATAGCAGCACACAAAACTTAGTGCAAAAAATCGGTGCAGGTTTATTGAATCATACCAGTGTATACAGAAGCAACGTTTCTGTGACCTCTGGTCACCATTTTCAAAGTCATTGGAGCTTGAAAATGGTGACAAGAGGTCACAGAAACGTTGCTTCTGTATACACTGGTATGATTCAATAAACCACCGATTTTTTGCACTAAGTTTCATGGACTGCTGGTCTCTAGTTTGGACATTAAGTTGTGAGCCATCTACCAAGGCTTGTAACCTGTGTGCACCTTTTACGCCTTTACTTTGAAAGTTGTGCTGCTCTTCTGTAGTGTTGAGCGGCATTTTATCTATCTATCTATCTAATTTATATAAGGTTATTCCTTCACCTAGATATATATACTTTCGGGGCACCCCCAGAAGAAGCCATTGGAACAAAATATTGGGTGGTGGATGCTTACAAGCTACATCTCTCCACTTTGTAATGATTGATGCTATTCTTTTTCCCTTTTTCCCTTCACTAGACTTTGCTGTTTAGCTAGATATTACAGCTCGTATGCACATTGCTACATACTTGTTGTTATGGCTTTACAATTGGGAATTTTACTCACATCTCCCCTAGATTATTTTACAGTCTAATGGTATATGTCAGCCCTCACCTTTGTTCTGTTCTTGCCAGTAGTGCTCTCCTCTCTGCACTTTATGTATTTTGTATGATCTTTTTGGATTTATGTCTCAATAAAGATAATTGTTTTATTATTTGTTCTATATATGCCTTGCTTCTTTGTTTGTATAATTCACAGATATGCCAATGAAATGTACACGTTGACAGTCTAACTCTGCTATGTCAGTACTGAGAACAGGAATTAAATGATACAATCGCTGTGTTAACCCGTGTTTAATTTCCTTCTATAGATTCCTCTAGATGGAGCTGCTAGCCTATATGACCATCCACATCCAGCCCCTATTTGATTTAAGCATCTACCTGTGTTCCATCCGGCAGATAATATTTCAAATGTGTAAACAACAGTAAAAATTGTATATTTTAGGTGTAAGACCTCATCTAGTACAGTTTCTGATGCAATTTATATTGGTCCCTTGAATAGGACTGTGGATCTGCTGCAGTGGTGAAGTCGTAATATTTCTTTTATTGTAACATTATTCCTAACCCATAAAACACGCTTGCAGAAAAGTGTTCCCTCGCATGTAGAAGAGACTCATACATAATGCATAAGCATCATTTTAAAGCTACACTGTATCATAACCACAAGAAAAATATGTATATATATTTTACCTCTTTTGGCTGCTAGTAATAAAAAAAATAAAAAAAAATGCTGTCTACAATTAGATGGCAATCATTGGAAGCATCGTATAATAAAAATGGATAGCAATGTTATAAAAGACAAAAACATTTCATTAGCTGATGGTTCGTAAATATTGGAGAGATGTTGTTAACTGCAAGAAAGTAACTGAATCTATCTATCCATCTATCTGTATCAATCTAATCGCAAAAACAATTATATATATATATATATATATATATATATATATATATATATACATATACACACAGAAAAAATTGCCAGCAAAACTTCTTAATACACGGGTGCACAAATGTGGCAAATACAAAGTATACATAATGAAGCGTGCAGCAGCACTCTTGGTCAAAAAATTTAGGCTCTTAGCGCACTTTTTCATCCAGATATGTCCCCCATCCACCATGTGGAGATGGCCTCACTTCGGATGGGACCCTAACATGCTCATTCTACTGACCTCTGATGGGCATATAGCCTCTGACTGGGTGACATGCTGGATCCACCATTAATTTGTAAAAACCTCCTGTGAAAATGGAAGGGTGCTCCCTCTGTACTCTGTACCTCAAAATTGATAGTGGATCCCGCATGTCACCCAGTCAGAGGCCATATGCACAGCAGAGGTCAGTAGAATGAGTGTGTTAGTCCCATCCAAAATGAGGCCACCTCCGCATGGTGGAGTGAGAACTTGCTTTGATCAAAAAGTGTACTAAGAGCCTCCATTTTTGACCAAGAGTGCTGCTGTAACCTACTTTGTATTTGTCACAGTAGCGTACTCACTTACCGAGGTCTTACCGTACATAATCTGACGATCCGCTCATTCCTAGATTTGCCTCTGTTCATCTCTTACTGTCACTCCAGTTTGTCAGTGGTCTCAAACACTGGTACAAACAACATTGAACAGTGCTGACATCTCGCACTACGCATGTAGCGATCTGCCAAAGGGATAAACCAAGGTCTTTCAGTTCAAGTATTTTGTCCCTCTAACTTTGTGCGACAACATGCAAGTTATCACTACTTGTAACATACTGAACTGACTTGGTTTCTGGGGTTTCATGTGGCTTGCTTTTGATCTGACTTCTATACTCCCACATGCCACAGATTATAGCTATGTGTTTGAGAATTTCATAATTTGCAGATCTCACTGACACCTGCTATTTTCCTCAATTCATGCAATCTTATGGCTTGTCCTTCTTTGTGCTGCAGTGTCAATGTTGAGGAATATACTGTACCTTTAAGAGCCCTTCATAATCTATCTTTATTTTAACACAGGCTTTATATACATATAGAAATATATTTTCCTCACAGTAGTAATTATGGTGCTAAATGAGTTGGTAAAGTTTTCCGAAACCACTGACTGTGTGAATGGATTGAATAATATTTTTATAAGAACCATTTCAACTTCTTAATATAGGAGAGAAAGTTGAACTTTAAACAATGCTCTTGCTTGAAGACTATAATACGTTTGCTCGGCATGTATATCATATAATTTCAGCTTCTTAAAACTGTAGAATTTACACAACCTATTTTTGTATTCTTTAGTCTCTAACAAATATAAATGGGAATTGAGGAATAATCGGTAATGGTTATCTGCCTTCCTATTTAAAAACAATAATGATGCTCACTCATCCTGAACAAGGCCTTTAATTAATCATTGTAGTTATTCAGGTTGAAGTCCCAGTGTTAGCCTCAGTGATGCAAAGCCGCTATATAAACTCATACTAAAATGTCATTTCCCTATGTTCCAAACAATAGAAAGTAATGCATTGAAAGAATCCTATTGCCTTTATAATATCAAACTTTACAGGAGTATTTGCAAGTTATTCCTACATGTATATTTATAAATATGCCATTGTCTTGTATTTTTGAATAATTTAAATATTGGAAATCAAATCTATGACCCCCTATGACGGATGCAAAAAGTTGATCCATTAATTGTACATTTCTAGAGGAATGTGTCTGTTCTCTTGCAATTGGAGCTGAGCTGCAATGCACAACCCATAGAAATATATGGCACCGATTCTGGAAGAAAGTAGCCATGTTTTTCATATCCTTTATAATATTTTTTTTTAAAGGAAATCTGTCATCAGTATCACCTGCACTAACCTGTCCTACAGGTATGCAGTGCGTGTGATACTGATCCAAATGATACTTACAGCATCCCGGACTGTCACTCCGTTCCACTATAAAGAGTATTTTCTGTATATGCAAATGAGTTGCTTGGGCATGGGTGGAGCTACGAACCCTGCTCAGAGCACTGTGATGTAACCTTCGCCAGGAGATGACAGGACACTGAGGAAGCACAGAGGCTCCTTAAAGGTCTATAATGGCCGCAGAAATGAAGTTGAGCCGAAAGTCGCTTCTTGGTGTACCCAGAAAGCGGGGTATGACAGTACAGTAACAGGCCGAGCAAGCAGGGAGGGGATTATGAATATGGAGGAGCCAGGCCCAGCCCAACAGGCAAAAATTACTTCACAATGCCCGGAGCAGGGTTCGTACCTCCGCCCATGCCCCAAGCAACTAATTTGCATATACCAAAAAGATGAATTACGGCAAAACGGAGTGACGGTTCAGGATGCTGTATCATTTTGATCAGTATCACCAGCACTATAGGCCTGACAGGATAATGTGGGTGATACTGATGACAGATTTACTTTAAGGCAAGAAACAAATGCAATACTAGATGCACTCTATAGAGCTTATTTAAAATGTGCACAGGAAACACAATTTACAAAATAAAATCGAATAGCAAAACTAGACTATAAATATGAATGTAACATGCACAAACATTACACTCATGGCATGTCATGGCATACAGAGACAAGCATGTATAAAACTGATTGAATAGTTATTGACTGGATGAATGCCAATCTGATGCTGAATTCGGGAATTAAGGATGGGGTAGGGTATATTCTGAAACCCCTGCCATGGGCACCAAGGCAGCTTTTTTCATCAATGTGTGACGTTTTGCAGAAAACCCATATTGTATGGATACTATTGTCCTAAAGAACTTTGTAACCCTTGTATTACTCACCATGCCCAATTCAAGCACCCAATTCAAGATCCCACACTAAGTGACTGCAGCCCCTGTAAGTACTCACACAGTGTCTGATAAGGGGGGGGGGGGGGTAGATGGCAGAACAGCAGACTGAGGATAGCATTAAGGAGGAGGATTGTTTGTTTGTTTTTTGTTCAGGACTTCAGGACTACAACTCCCATTGTGGTCTGTCTATTCAGCCTGTGCCTCCTTCCACCTTGAGCCTTAGGGGAGCACAGACAAAGCACAGTGAGAGTTGTAGTACTTTCATTTTCACTCTGTGAAGTACAGTTCCCCTATGACTCTGCAGCTTCTGTAGAAGTAAGAGGCTCAGCCTTAGGTTCAGTTCACACTTCCCTGATTTTGCAGCCTGTTGACTTCAATGGGTAGCAAAATGTGCAGCAGTAAATACACACGTGTGAACTGTCCCTTAGGCTGCGTTCCCATGATCAGATTTGTTTTCAAACTCATGCCGTGTTTTCTGCTGTGAGTTTGAATAGGGACGGGCTCTCTGCGGCCTGTCCACAGCAGATTTTTGGCAGCGGAATTTCCTCTGTGGAAAGTCTGCCACAGACCCAATTAACAACAAGGTCTGTGGCAGACTTTTTCTGTAGTGGAAATTCTGCTGCTGTATATTTGCTGCAGACAGTGAGCAGAGAGCCCATCCCCATTCACTCTCAGAGTGGGAAACACGATATGAGTTTGAAAACAAATCCGCCTGTGTGAACACATATTTTGCTGCATATTTTGCTGCCCTTTGCTGATTTTTGAGCCTGCAGCTTGCCTTTGACTTCAATGGGTATGAAAATCAGCAGTAAAACACACAGTAAAATATGTAGGCTTTATTGTACCCTTGTTGGTATGGGGGTATTGCTCAGTTCTGGTATGGTAGTGTTATCTAGTCGTGGTATGGTGGCATTGTTCAGTTATGGTATGGCAGTGTTATCTAATCTTGGTATAGTTGTATTCCTCAGCTCTGGTATGGTGGCGTTATCTAATCTTGGTATGGTGGTATTGTTCAGTCATGATGCAGCGTTGTTATGCAGTCTTGGTATGGTGGTAGTGTTTAGCCCTATTATGGCGGTGTTATCCAGTCATGGTGTGGGGATTTTCAGTTACAGTATTATTTAAGGTAGGAGAAATACATTTCAATGTATGTGGGCAGCACACATATATAGGTGTGGCTCACACAAGGATGAGCAGCACATGGGGCCCCCATGATTCACTCTTGCCCGGGGTCTCCATAAGTTGTCAATCTACCCCTGCCCGCCGCTGTTGACCTCACTGCCAGACTCCGGTGGCTGAGGGGTTCATTTTCAGACCCTGGGCTGGTATGTGATGCAAAGTGTGTGGGCATATGTAACTCATATATAATTAATTATGCAAATGACCGTGGCTGGTATTTTTATTTTATTTTATTTTTTTTGCAAGAAAGGTGGCAACCTTAGTGGTGACAATGATAATTACAGTTGCACTTTTTCTCTGCTTTCAGTTTTCTCCTTTACTCCACTTTTCAGTTTTCTCAGAAGCAATCTTTAGCTGTTAAACACTGTCTGGTGACTATTCATGGAATTGAAACCTGGGAATTTTGAACAGCAAATTTTATATCTTCCCGTGGAGGTTAACCCTCTTCTGACCTCCCAAATTTCGATTTTTAGCTTCCCCAAATTTTCTTCCCCAACTTTTGAATAGATGTCATTTTTTTGTGATATGACCAAAGTCAGCAGTTTTGTCATTTGTTTTGGTTATTCACTTGACTTTGTGAGACCAGGAACATTTCATAGTTTCAACAATTTTTATTAGGTGGGATTTTGAAACATTTTTTTTAAAAATGTTCTACTGTTATAAGCAATCATTAGATCACATATGCATTTTATTCATCTAATAGATCGTCAAACTAGTGGTACAGATTATCACTGGCAGGCTGTTTTTAGTAGCCAAGTTACGGCAGACACTGAGCCCTAGTAAAGGCATGCGGCTGCCATGATAACCAATTAGCACCCGGCAATTAAATAAGTGCACTGTTATAAGGCCACAATCTTTAATGATCCCAACATTTAAACAGTCAAATGACTGTTATCAGAGTAATCTGTGTTGTACTTCATTACATATCATATTTATATTTGTATATATATATATATATATATATAGAGAGAGAGAGAGAGAGAGAGAGAGAGAGAGAGAGAGAGAGAGAGAGAGAGAGAGAGAGAGAGAGAGAGAGAGAGAGTTATTTTACTCATATTTATTATGTTAAATTAGGAAATATTAGAATGCAAGTTCCAATATTTTAACCATTTATCTAGTAAGGATAAATCATTTTCCACTTATTTTCCCCTGAATATACTAACCCATTTTTTTTTTTTCTCCTTTCAGATCCTTGTATGCAGAGGACTACTTCGGATTTGGTGGACTACAATGACCAGCATTTTTTGGTTTAATATTAATAAAATGGTTAAGGAGGGCTTGTGGGGGGAGTATTTTTTAAAATAAAAGTTTTTTTTTAAACGTGCTGTGTTTTTTTTTAGAAAATTTACTTTACAGGCTTAGTAGTGGAAGCCGTCTTATAGGCAGAGTCCATTACTAAGCCGGGGCTCAGCATTAACCCAAAATTATTACTCCGGTACCAACCGCCACAGGGGTGCATGGCGTTTTTATTGTGAAAAAACGCTGCGGACAGATGTTTGCTGCAAGTCAATAAAGGGGTATTCCAGGCAAAAACTTTTTTATATATTTCAACTGGCTCCAGAAAGGTAAACAGATTTGTAAATTACTTCTATTAAAAAATCTTAATCCTTCCAATAGAGTGAGAGAGTGTCATTCGCATTTGAGGCCTAAATTAGGCATTTGCAAAGGGACAAACCCGGATGCAAGCATGGTGCTTATCTCCTCCACCAAAAATACGGCAGTGTTTCCCAAACAGGGCGCCTCCAGCTATTGCAAAACTCCCAGCATGCCTGGACAGTCAATGGCTGTCCGGCAATGCTGGGAGTTGTTTTGCAACAGCTGGAGGCTCCATTTTAGAAATAGTGCCATACAAATGTTTTTCATTTTAATTGTGGGGGGGGGGGGGGTAACTGTGTAGGGGTATGTGTATAAGTAGTATTTTACTCTTTATTTTGTGTAGTGTAGTGTTGTTAGAGTACAGTCGCATAGGCAGGGGTTCACAACAAGTTTCCCTGCAGTTTGAGCTGCAGTGGAAAATTTGCCACAGCTCAAATTTGCAGCGGAAAAATCACTTTAAAACCCTGCCTGAGTGAATGTACCCTGTACATTCACATGGGGTGGGGGCAAACCTCACCTCCAGCTGTTGCAAAACTACAACTCTTAGCATGAACTGAAAGGCTCTGTCTGCATGCTGGGAGTTGTAGCTAACAGACTAACTCAGTGTTTCCCCACCAGTGTGCCTCCAGCTGTAGCAAAACTACAACTCCCAGTATGCACGTTCTGTCAGTAGTTGCTGGGAGTTGTACTTATACAACAGCTGGAGGTCCATAACTACAACTCCCAGCATGCCCAGACAGCCGTTTTCTGCCCGGCTATGCTGGGAGCTATAGGTTTGCAAGATCTGGAGGGCCAGAGTTTGGAGACCGCTGCACATTCATTTCCAAACTGTGGATCTACAGATCTTGCAAAAATACAAATCCCAGCATGCCCATACAGCAAACAGCTGTCTGGGCATGCTGGGTGTTGTAGTTTTGAAATATCTGGAGGGCCACAGTTTAGAGACCACTGCACAGTGATTTCCAAACTTTGGTCCTCCAGATCTTGCAAAACTACAAATCCCAGCATGTCCAGACAGTAAACAGCTGTCTGGGCATTCTGGGAGATTTAGTTTTGCAAGATCTGAAGGGACACAGTTTAGATACTACTGCACAATGGCCTCCAAACTGTCGCCCCCCTTCAGTTGTTGCTAGGCAACTGACCTGATCACCGTCCGCTGGACCAGGATCATGCCACCGCCGCTGCTAGGAGGATCACTGAGGGTAAGTAGCCCAGCTTCTTCAAGCATTCACCCGCTCTGCCTGTGCTTCCATGGTGGGCAGAGCGGGGGGAATCAACTTTAACCCCCTCACCCCCCCAATCTGCCATTGGTCGTTAGTTCTGAGCGACCAATGGAAGGGGAAAGGAGGAGGTGAGGAGGTGGCAGGGGTGCTATTATTCAGGGTCATCGGTACTGTCTCTGACAGCACCGATTACCCTTTATTTCTGGGTGTTTGGGTCACCAGAGACCCAATTAGCCTGGAAAAAAAAGATTGACCGGAGAATCACGGCGGTTGCCGTTATGGGGGGTCTCAGGACCCCCCTAGGCGATGTACCAAGATGGCTACTGATAGAGATCAGCAGTCATCCCAATCCAATCATCACCTGGCAAGCGGCAGTGACCGGAAATGCTGTGGGCGTACAGGTACACCCTTGGTCCATAAGTACCAGGGCACAAGGGCGTACCTGTACACCCTTGGTCCTTAACAAGTAAAAAAAAAAAAAACACATGTTTAATAAAACTTTTATTCCAAAAAACACTCCCCCACAAACCCTTGTTTACCATTTTATTAACATAAAAATAAAAAAACTCTGGTCATCGACGTAGTCCACCAAATCCGAAGTAGTCCACATGATATATGGATGTGAAATGAAAAGAAAAAAAACACGGAAAATAGGTTATTACATTTATTGTCTCTCACTCGCACATTTCCCGCCGTGCGACTACAACTTCCAGCATATCCTCACTGTAAGTTAAGCTCTTTTGTATATATGGTATAACAATAGCGCTAAAGTATGGATGTGGTAATGTGCCCAATCAAGCTGCTATATTAGGGGTTTGGATTCCCATATACCATATGAAAATCAAAAAATGCTTATTCAAAATGTATATAGAATAGTAAGCGCTATGTGGGACTTTTGTAAAACACAGCACACTTATGGTATCAATGCATAACTGTATATTGATGTGAATGAATAGTTTAAGGGATGACAGGATGATCAGTGTATATATTCTGACGTGGAAGCTGTGAAATAATAAAAAAGAGGATACCGTAATTGTACACTGGAGTATGAATACTATCTAAATGTATGCATAAAAATAACAGAACTTGAAAAGAATGTACCTATGTGCACAGAAAATGATGTCTGTGACTGCATTAAAGAAGCTGCAATTCTGCGGAATATACAAGTTGAACACCTGCTGGCGAAAAGACAAGGGGGGAGATTTATCAAAGTATTTAGACTGTTTTTTCCTGTCTAAATTTGTCGCACAGAAAGTCGCAGTCTAAATATGTGCTACTTTTCTGGGACTTTTGCTGTAGAGGATTTTTAGAACATGATGCATGCAAGTCTATTTTAGATGGAAATGCATTGGAAAATGCATTGGTGCTGAATTTATCAAGTGCAATTTTTGTGCGATAAGTCGCATCTGCCCAAAATACGCTGAAATGTCAGACCATGTTGGAGCAGGTCTAAATGCAGTTTAAGCTGTAGACCTTGAAGTCTGAGCACAGAATTTATCAAGGGCTGTGAGACCTTTGATAAATTAGGAGCACAATAGACAGGAGACTACCACATACGCTGGTCTATAAGCATACCCAGAATAGACTAGATTAGTAAATGTCCTCCAAGGTCTTATATAACATACAGGTAGCTAGTTTCAGTCTCCGTTATTCTGTTTTTATATATGTATATTTGTATATACTTGCAATTTTGGTGGTTTATCATGCAATAATGATTCTAAAGCTGCTGAATCTGCAGGAAAGGTTATGTCCAAGATTTCGGAAGGTAGCGGGAGAACGCTCTGGCCGGCGGCATCTCGACTGTGATTTTCTAAGTTCGCAGTTAGTCCGGTGGTATGAGACTGTAAGTAGTGACGTCACTGCGATTGCTGTGGAGGTCCAAAATACTTTCCAATGCGTTTCGTAAATGGAGAGGCTTCGTCGGGGAAGCTTTTTTCTTACAGCCAAAAGCCACACAAAAATTTGCTTAGCTGATTAAGTGACTTTTTGTGCAACTTTTGTAAGCAAAGAATTCCCTTGACAAATGTCCTCCAATGAGATTAGTCTGTGATCTGCCCTCAGTAACGCCAGGCTGTTTTGTGTCCTGCATCTGGACGGAGATGGCATCGAGCTGGGGTGTCAAGTGCACAGCCACATTCCATTCCGCACTTATTCTAATGATCAAAGGGGTCTGAATACCCAGATAGATTAAAAGTATTGGCATGTATCTGTGACTTGTCAAAAGTTTATTAAATAAAAGTCTTCTTTTTCTTTTTTTTTAAATACTTTTTCATTAGAAGTTATTCCTCTGAGGTATAGTGCATGTGGAAACACAGTGCTGCCTGATCATGTTGTTTTCAGACCCCATACACTTCTTGTCTGTACTATGTGCTATGTGTTGTGCCAGATAAATAAGATTTTATTGGTTCCTGTGAGTTGTGAAGATATTTTATCCTACTTCATCGCCTGCTTATGACTAGCCATTTTCCAACTCTGTTTGACCTCACTTTTTGTTAACTACTGTTCATGTATCAATCTGTCCATACCTGACTGAACTTGTTTTCTTTTTTTTAAATGAGATCACTCTCCTTCAATCTAGACCTCTACTATAACTATACACAATTCTAAATGCTTAGTACCTCATTTTAGACAGCAGATTTGTTATCTACAATGAGGTATTGTTAAAGAGGCAACCAGGCAATGTTAAAGGGGTACTCACCAGGAAAAAAAAAAAAATTTTAATCCCATTTCCCCAAAAATAAATCCTACACCGAAAGTAAGCAATTTCAGTGTGGGCTGCAATATAAGCCCTACCCGGAAAATAAAACCTAGGCCAGGGGTAATCAACTAGCGGACCACGGTCCAGATCTGGACCGTGGCCTCCAGTAATGCCCGCAGACCTGACCCGGACACCCCCCGCCCCCGGCCAATCCCCCCCGCCCTCCTTCAGCTGGTCCCCTATCTCAGTGTTTTCCAACCAGGGTGCCTCCAGCTGTGGCCAAAATACAACTCCCAGCATGCCCGGACAGCCTTTGACTGTCCGGGCATGCTGGGAGTTGTAGTTTGGCCACAGCTGGAGGCACCCTGGTTGGGAAACACTGCCATATCTAACTATCTATCCTACACCTTCATACCGTACAGAATCTGCAGCGGGACCTCCTTCTGTTGCTTAGCAGCCGGGGGCAGGGACGCTGTCACTTTAAAACATCGGCGCGTATGCACGGCCAATGTCACGGACGTGTCCCTGCCCCCGGCTGCTAAGCAACAGATGGAGGTCCCGCCGCCGCCGCCGCCGAGAGCTGCAGCTTCCGTACGATATGAAGGTGTAAGGTATGGTAGTTTATTATGGCAGAGGGGTGGGGGGCACTGTAGGAGTGTGGAGGACGACGGGGGAAGGGGTGGATGGGGGGCTGTAGCAGTGTGGAGCATGGGGGGGCTGTACAGCCCCCCTCCTCCACACTGCTACAGCCACCCATCCTCCACACTGCTACAGCCCCCATCCTCCACACTGCTACAGCCCTCCATCCTCCCACAGCCCCCCATCCTCCACACTCCTGCAGTCCCCCATAAATAAATAAGCCCTACCCTGAAAATAAGCCCTAGTGTGTTTTTTGGGACTAAAATTAATATAAGACCCGGGCTTATTTTCGGAGAAACACGGTCAACTGTGCCAGAAAGTTAAACAGATTTGTAAATGACTTCTATTTAAAAAATCTTAACCCTTCCAGTACTTATCAGCTGCTGTATGCTCCACAGGAAGTTCTTTTCTTTATGAATTTATTTTCTGTCTGACCTCAGTGCTCTCTGCTGACATCTCTGTCCACGTCAGGAACTTTACGGAGCAGGAGAGGTTTGCTATGGGGATTTGCTCCTACTCTGGACAGTTCCAAAAATGGACAGATGTGTGAGCAGAGAGCACTGTGGTCAGACAGAAAGGAAATTCAAAAAGAAAGAACTTCCTCTGTAGAATACAGCAGCTGATAAGTACTGGACGGGTAAAGATTTTTAAATAGAAGTCATTTACAAATCTGTTTAACTTTCTGGCACCAGTTGATAAAAAAAAAAAAGAAAATAATAATAATCATAATTATAATAATAATGTTTTCCAGTGGAAAAGATTGCATGCTTGCTGTCATGTTCACATTTACTGGGCTGGGCCAAGCAGTGTCTGGGCATGGACTAGGGAGCTATGGCCATAATATTCTGCCATATTTTTGTAAAAAAAATAAAATAATGACTACTTTACTACTTTAGCTCAACAAAAACACTTATGTCCATGTATCAATTTGAGCACAGAAACTGTCTAATTTGCTCATAGCAATTAATTACAGCTCAGCTTTAATTTTACCAAAGTAAGTTGAGAAATGATAGCTGAGCTGTAATTGGATGATATGAGCAAATGATACAATTTTTGTACTCAGTTGGATTAATTTTGTTTTGTATGTTTTTTTTTTTTTTTTTTACATAAGCCTGAGTCCATCAGAATTCATATTTAGTATCTCTTTTAATAGAGGAACTTTTAAAATGCAGTGGTCTCCAACTTGTGTTTTGTCAGCTATTATGAGACCACAACCTACAGCTATTGTTAGTAGTTATAGATACATATCAATAGCTTACAGGGGTACCTGCTGCACCGTTCATTTAGAGCCCAAGTGCAGCACCGGTGACATCACTGCCACGTGTGCTGGTGATGTCACTGCCATGCCCCCTCAATGCAAGTCTATGGGAGGGGGCATGGCTACCATCACTTCCTCTCCCATAGACTTACATTGTGGGGGCATGGCTGGGACGTTGCGAGCCTCCGGTGCTGCACCCGGGCTCTAAACGAACTCCGGGTGCAGCAGGTACCCCTTTAAACTATTGTTATGTATCTAGAACTACTAGCAATAGCTGTAGGTTGTGGTATCATAACCGCATGGCATACAGCATGCCCGATACAGGATATTTCATATTTATAACATATTTCAAATATACAGTCCTCACTCTGGGTTTATACAGTAAAATAATGTCATATTTTTGAGTAATACTTAGTAGTATACAAAAGACTTTTCCATTTCTGAATCCATTTACAGTTCTTGATGGATGTCAGAAAAAAGTCAAGTGTGTGAAAGCTATGAAAAAAATAGAATCTGCTAGTCCAGCATATTATAAGGTGTTAAAAATATCAGCAAAAAAGGCAAGATAAAATCTACGTACTAAAATAAGAAAAATAAGAACGTGTTATTTATTTTCTTTGAAATTAAAAGTAACCCAAGCTTAAAAATCCTTAAGAAAATTAAAACACTGAATAAACTTTTTTTTTTACAGATTTACAAATTAACTTATTTAAAGGGGTACTCCGGTCCTAATACATCTTATCCCCTATACAAAGGATAGGGGATAAGATGTCTGATCGCGGGGGTCCCACCATCACGCCCCTTCCCATAGACTTGCATTGAGGGGGCAGGACATGAGGTCACACGGGATCAGAGTTGTGACGTCATGATACTACGACCCCGTAGTCGTCACGCTGCACACTCTGAGCCTCCACCACTGTGGAGAGCTCGCAAAGGTGGGTGCTGAATGACAGATTGCGGGGGTCCCCAGTGGCGGGACCCCTGCGATCAGACATCTTATTCCCTATCCTTTGAATAATGTAAAATTCTCCCTGTAGGGTAGAACTAGTAGACAGTAAAGAAGATGCTTTTTAAAATTATGAAAACTTATAAAGAATTGTCAGAATTCTACTTTTTGGGGAGTTACAACAAATCTGTACACCCAGATATTACTGGATCACTGCTGGTTGGAATTTGTAGTGCACCAACAGAAGTTGCCTGTGTGCAGAGGCATAACCTATAGCTTCTGAGCCCCAATGCAAACCCTGCAAGGAGGCCCCATTTACCAATTATACTACTGGTCTCTTATAGGGCAGATGTGCCTTTGGGAACCAGGGCTCCAGTGTGACTGCTACCTCTGCACCCCCTATAGTTATGCCCCTGCCTGTCGGAGATCAGCCCACAGATTAATGCTGTGCTCAGCTTGATGGGAAATAGTATGGATTAGAATTTGTGAAGGCTTTCTGGCTTCAGTAGTGTGTATTTCCTCTCAGGTAAGGAAATAAGTGTCCAGTGCAGACTCTTGATCAGAGGAACTTCTTTATTGATTAAAATCATGGTTGCCATAGGATACAACAAAGGGTTCAAGTAGTGTGATGTGTTTCAGCCAGCAAGGCCTTAGTCATACGCATACAGCACTCAGTATGAATCTGCTTATATATGCTAGGTGGAAATGACGACATCACAAGTGACGCCCCCAGAGCACACCTGCATATATAATTCCGCATCACATCAAAGTCAAGAAGTCAAGAACAAAGTCAAGAACATTGCTGTGGTATCTTCTTCCTCCTTTTTCCTGTATATTATACAGTAGTTGTTACTATGTATATATTATATTCTTTTTGAATAGGATCTCTTCAGTATATACATTATTACATCTCTTATGTTTTCCCATCAATTTTTTGCATATTTATTTTTCCGCTTTTATTTTATATTTCTCCTCCCCTTCTGATCATTCGTGACATTATATTATATATGTTATGTAATAAGTATTTTTTTAATAAACCAATTCCGAATGATTAGGGTGAGGAGAATATGATTATATATTATATTTATAAATGTTTGTTGTATTTAATGTTCTTGACTTTGATGTGATGCGGAATTATATATGCAGGTGTGCTCTGGGGGCGTCACTTGTGATGTTGTCATTTCCACCTAGCATAAATAAGCAGATTCATACTAAGTGCTGTATGTGTATGACTAAGGCCTTGCTCGCTGAAACGCGTCACACTACTTGAACCCTTTGTTGTATCCTATGGCAACCATGAATTTTAATCAATAAAGAAGTTCCTCTGATCAAGAGTCTGCGCTGGACACTTCTTTCCTTACCTGCTGTCTAAAAGATTAGTCCAAATCCAGTCCGGGCGCTTCCAGGAGTGAGCTGGTTTTTGTGTTTTCCTCTCAGCATTCTCTCTCTGAAATTGAGAAGCCGGATATATAAACACCAGTTCAACATCAAATCCGGGTTTCTAGTATACAGTCTTTCCAAACATTATTACAATGTTCACAGAGAAATAGACCTGTAAAATAAAAGAAAAAAACTTGGGAGCGGCTGCCAGTTCACTTCCAGAATATCATTGACTTTCCACAGATAACTAAAATCAGCACTTACACTCTGTGAGTGGCCCGATCCTGACCACAAAATATTTCAGCGTCTTAGAATTATCAAATCCTCACGGTTGCCGCTACACTTTCCTCTGGTGGAGAAATCCCCTCTCCAAGAATCAAGACTGAAAAAAGAAAAAGCAAGGAGCGGACACACCTATTCACACAGCAACTTTTCAGGTAAAACAGATAACAGGTACCTTCATGGACTTACTTCACCGAGGGGAGCCGAAGTCAGTCCTGCTCCCCTCGTGCCGGCAAACTTCTCCTGTTACAATTCCTCCAATTTTTAATGATCTTGCTTGTTTATCCCAGGTATCGTATTTTCTTTTTTTCGAATCAGCATGAACCCAAAACTTGCAGTGATAGATACATTTATTGGATAAAACACAATAAAATCTGAGACGTTGCAGAGTTACCGCCTTCCTCAGGGATTCACATATAACAAAACTATCCTCCTATTTCTACCCCTAAGACCTCCTTCAGCAGAAATGACATGGAATATATATTTAAATTACAACGAAAAAATAGGAATAAATTACACTCGTTCCAACATTTCATGTATCAAATAAAAAAATATAAAAACTCTCTCTCTTACACAACATAGAAAATCTTTTAAAACTATTATCAATTTGTTCTATTGGGAAAACATATAGAAGATCTGGGTCTGCATTGTGGGCTACTGAAAAATGTCAGGACACACTATGTTTTAAATACCTATGTCTAATATCAAACCTATTTGATGTAATTCTTTTTCTTAAAGGTTGTGTAGTTCTACCTACATATTGAATGCCGCACGGGCATTCCAACAAATAAATGACATAATCTGAACTACAACTTAATGCCGTTTTTATCTCTATTTCCTCTCCAGTAGTTTTACTTATGACTGATTTTACACCATGTTTAATGATATTGCACGTCCTGCATTTTTTGTGTCCACATTTATGAATACCTTTTTCCAAACATTTTTTATCACATTTATTTTTATATTTATTTGTATTTTTACTCAAACAGGGATGGGATTGGACAATGTTTTGACCAATTGTTTTTGCTCTCCTATAAATAAATTTAGAGAAATAGAGAAACCATTCACGGTAACCCCCATAGAAACAGTCCCAAAAATGTATCCAACTTGTTAAAGATTCTCAAAAAATTGGAAGTCTTCTGGATTTACAAATGCAGCTCATTGCAGCCCTTAGACCTGAACGAAATATCAGCAACTATACTAGTATAATCCGTAATCTAATCTCCATTCAGTAAAATAATCTTGGGTTCCCCTGTCATCCAGTGAAAATCCATCGAGCAGACTAGGTCCAAAAATTGCAAAAACTAGTTATAAGAACACACAAAATTAGCCTGTTGGGGACGGAGGGGATATGGATAGGCCCTCGCATTCCGGTACCTAAGGACTGAGGGTGTCGTCGAGCAGCGGCGGCAGCGGCGGCAGCAGGAGGAGTGCAGCCAGAAAGTGCGGCGGTGGAGGAGGCTACATTGAAGATCGCCAGTAGGTGATCTCCACTGTGGCCTTCTGAAATTTGCAAAAATACAACTCCCAGCATGCCCAGACAGCCTTTGGCTCTGGTCACCTCTGCCAGGTAAAGATGGGAGATAATGTTATGGTGGCACTAATAGACTCATGTAGCATGGTGACTTTGGTGAGGTCCAACCTAGTGCTGCCTACTGAGTATACGGGCCAACAAGCGGGAGTCTTTTGCATACACGGGGACTTAAAAGACTATCCCACTGCCTTGGTGACTTTGTCAACAAAGACCGGCCGCTGGACTCAGACAAGAGTTCCCCAGACCCATGAGGCAGGGGTGTCCCCAATAGACTGGCCCTACTCAGGGGTGACCACGGAACCCTGGGAACCTGAGTCAGAAGCGACATCAGTTGGGGTGATTGTCACTACGGTGGAAGAGAACGAGTCATCTCCATTAAATGTAATAGTTGGAGATGTGGAGGAGCTGCCGTCAGGTCCAGAGTTGGCAGACCTCAATATCTTGGGAGAAAATGTTGGCACAGCACAGCATCAGGACCTGACCCTATCTCGGGCCTGGAAAAATGTCTTACTTGTAGAAGGTGCACCACAACAACTGGGGGCCGAGACTGTAAACCCCCACCTTGTGGTCCACCAGGGGAAGCTGTAACAGGTAAATACGGTACGGGGCGAGAGTGTGGAACAATTGGTGGTGCCTAAAGCATATTGGAGGCTTGTGTTAGCCCATCAACAAGTTTTAGGGGGGCACCTGGGCCAGCAGAAGACGCAGGACCAAATTTTGCAGCGTTTTTACTGGCCCAGCGTGTATAAGGAGGTTGAAAGGTATTGTGAAACTTGCCCAACATGCCAATTAACGAGCCCCCAGCCACATAACTGTAGTCCCCTGGTCCCCCTCCCGATTATCGAGGTCCTGTTTGAATGGATTGCTATGGATCTTGTAGGCCTGTTGCCGAAATCCGCTAGGGGGCACCAACACATCCTGGTAGTCCTGGACTATGCAACTCGGTATCCCGAGTCACTACCTCTGCGACATACCTTGGCCAAACTCATAGCTAAGGAGCTAATGGAGATGTTTTCCTGAGTGGGTTTACCTAAAGTGGTGTTGACTGACCAGGGTACCGCGTTAATGTCAAAGGCAATGAAAGATCTCAGTAAGTTGCTGCAGGTAAAACAGCTGCGGACCTCCGTGTACCACCCACAGACGGATGGCCTGGTAGAAAGGTTTAATCAAACATTTAAAAATATTTTAAAGTGGGTGGTGACTAGAGATGGTAAGAATTGGGAACTTTTGCTGCCCTATCTCATGTTCGCAGTGCGAGAAGTGCCCCAGGCCTCTTCTGGGTTCTCGCCCTTTCAACTGCTGTACGGCAGACATCCACGTGGTCTGTTAGACATAGCCAAAAGTCCACGCCGCACAAAAGTGTAGTTGAGTATGTCCCTCAGTTGCAAGAACGGATGGAAAAAATGTTGCCCTTGGTTAGGGATCATATGGAGGCAGCTCAGCGAGCCCAAAATAGAGTATATAATCACCAGGCTCGGGTACGGAATTTTATCCCGGGAGATGTGGTTTTGGTACAAACAGCAAGTTTCTGGCTAGGTGGCAAGGTCCCTATGAAGTGTTTGAAAAAGTAGGGGAGGTGACGTACAGGGTACACCAGCCCGGGCAGAGGAAGCCAGAGCAAGTGTACCATGTAAACTTGTTGAAGCCCTGGAGAGATAGGTAGACTAGTGTGGATAACAGCCCCTGGCCAGGTTTGTTAAGGGTAGAGTTTCCCGTCCCTCAGTCTGGGGCGAGGGAAGCAGTTGCCACAGTAAAGATTGCTGACAGCCTTTCCTCTTCACAGACTCAGGAGGCCAGAGAATTTGTCAGTAGGAACACCGATGTGTTCTCAGACCTTCCTGGATGTACTTCTGTCATCCGCCATGACATTGTCACTGAACCCCAACTGAAAATATGGTTGAAACCATACTGGGTAACTGAGTCGCGGTGACAAGCCATTTCGGAAGAAGTGCAACAGATTTCAAAACTGGATGTCATCGAAGAATCGAAAAGTGAGTGGGCCAGTCTGATAGACTTAATACCCAAACCAGATGGTACTTTACGGTTTGGTAACAATTTCTGGAAACTTAATGAGGTTTCCAAGTTTGATGCACATCCAATGCCCCGAGTTGATGAGCTTATTGAGAAGCTAGAACAAGCTCGGCTCTTTTCTGTTTTAGACCTCACAAAAGGGTACTGGCAGGTACCCTTGACGGAGGCTGCCAAAGAGAAAACAGCCTTTGTCACACCAGAAGGTTTATTCCAGTATAAGGTGTTACCCTTTGGTTTACATGGCGCTCACGCTACGTTTTAAAGGCAAATGGATCTTGTACTCAGCTTATCTGAACGATATAATCATCCACAGTACAGACTGGGAAAGTCACCTTCCAAAAGTACAGGCAGTGGTAGACTCCCTTAGGAAGGCCGGGTTAACTGCTAACCCCAAAAAATGTGCCATAGGGTTGGAAGAGACCAAATACCTGGGGTATGTCATTGGGCGTGGAGTTGTCAAACCCCAGGTAAATAAAATAAAGGCCATCTGGAATTAGCCCCGGCCTGTCACTACACGACAGTTGAAGTCATTTCTAGGAATGGTGGGTTACTAAATGAGGTTCATCCCCCATTTTGCTACGGTGGCTGTGCCCTTAACAGACCTCCTGAACGGACGCAAGTCCATAATTGTGCTTTGGAACGAACAGGCAGAGCAGGCGTTTTCCGCTTTGAAGTCGGCCCTATGTGGGTCTCCGGTGTTGTTGACAACCGACTTCAAAAGGGAATTTGTGGTACAGACCGATGCCTCTGAGGTAGGTCACGGTGCTGCACTCTCCCAGGAAGTCAATGGGGAAGAGCATCCCGTTGTATTTCTCAGTCGCTGACCCCGGCCGAGACAAGGTATTGTATAGTGGAGAGAGAGTACCTGGCCATTAAGTGGACACTTGAGTCTCTCTGCTATTATCTGTTGGGGAGGAAGTCTCGTCTTGTGACAGATCATTCCCCCCTTAAGTGGATGTGCCAAGCCAGGCTCACCAGGTGGTTTCTGTCATTACAGAATTTCAAGTTTAGGGTTGAACACAGGGCAGGTCGGTTGCTAGGCAACGCGGATTCCCTATCACGAGTACACTGTAGCACAAATGTTCAACCCCACAGGCTTGAACAAAAGGGTTGGGGATATTTGAGAAGGTGAAGGGCATGGGGGTTGATGGGCGATATGTGTCAGCAAGGCTCCTGGCCTCTGTGAAGTAAGAGCCGGTATTTATTCAGTGTCTGTGCTGCGATGCAGACTGACACTGTGGCCATAGTATGGCTGGAAGGCAAATCCAGGATGGCTCTTACTGGGAATGGTCAAGTGTAGGGTGGGGGCCATTCCCCACAATCCAGGTAGTCTTTTGTTGGCCTTAAAGGCTGCTTGCTTCACCAGCTGCAGGGGATTTACATGTTGAAGCTCACTCTGCAAAAGTGGTGAGGTGGAATCTTCCCTGCGTTTGCTCCAAGTTTGGAAGCTGTTTGCTCAAAATGTGGGGGCACATTATTAGCATTTATACATATAAATTGCTTTTAAGCTCTAACTGCATGCTATGCAGCCCATATCTTATATGCGATACCCTCCGCTGCATATAAGAATATAAAATACATTATATAATTTCCTGATTTGATAACCATCCATACAATTGAGTAATCCTGGCCAGATACTGATCCACTTAATGTACCTGAATAATTTCAGTCCGCAATTTACCGCTCTGTGAAATTGGTCCAGCTTCCAAAAAGGAGCTGGGTCCACCCCTTTTAAACAACGCTACTGCAGTGTATCGCTCCTACAAGCAGGCGGCTAGAGGCTTGCTATGAGCCTTTAGTGACTCCTGACCACACTGCTCCAACTTCTTAACAGGAGTTAGCTTCGCTCTCTCCCAATCCTGCCATTGCTGCATATCTATCGGTTCAACTTCCTAACGGGAGCTGGCCCCGCGTCCTCTAAACATCGCTACTGCTGTATATCTCTTTGGTCTGACTTCCTAATGGGAGTTGTCCCCGCCCCTTCTCAACATCGCCACTGCCGTAGATCGCTTGAGTCTAACTTATCAATGGGTGTTAGCCCAGCCCCTTCTCAACAGCGCCACTGCTACATATTGCTACTATTCGCAAGCAGATAGAATCTTATTACGGGGAACTGAGGCTTCCCTTGTTTTTCTTCCCATCTATGCTACTCCAGTAACCAATGAGAAAAATCTAAGTCATCGACTTCTATGTATATGAACTTTCCAACAATGCATCATCTCTATATTAATTCTGAACACCAGCTGAACTACTCCTGCCCGGCATCTTCCAGCTGCGGAGCTTCTGTTGACTACGGCATTAGTGCAGCCTCTCTTCACAGATAAACTGCACGAACCAGTAACATCACTGTAACATTACAAAATATTGCATAACCAATGTTTTTGCATTACATAATATGGTCCACATTATTAATGTCATACACTTTTTAAACATTTTTGTAATTTTGTGCATAGTTTGTTTATTTTAAATGTAGCTCCATGCATAAGATGGTTTGTTAAAGGGGTACTCTGGCGCTAAGACATCTTGTCCCCTATCCAAAGGATAGGGGATAAGATGCCTGATCGCAGGGGTCTCGCCGCTGGGGACCACCATTATCTTTCACGCAGCACCCCGTTACCATCAGCCCCCGGAGCATGTTCACCGGGCCAGCGTATTGTGACGTCACGCCCCCTCCCATAGGCTTACATTGAGGGGGCGGAGCGTGACTTCACACAGGGGCAGAACCGTGACATCACAATACTCCGGCCCCATGATCGGCAGTCATCAGACCCAGAGCGAACATGCTCCGGGGGCTGATGATAGCGGGGTGCTGCGTGAAAGATCATGGGGGTCCCCAGTGGCGGGACCCCAGCGATCAGGCATCTTATCCCCTATCCTTTGGATAGGGGATAAGATGCCTTAGCACCGGAGTACCCCTTTAACAAATTATCTTATGCATGGAGCCTACTTCTGTGCTGTGTCTTATTGGCCTGTAAGCTGAATGGCACATGAATATCAGTAAATCATTGCTTAACCTGGGGTCATGATATTGTTGCAAGGTATACCGGGCTACCCTGATGTTATCTCACTGTCCTAGTACTTCCTCCTTTCATGTAGGCACCAATACGTCATGTGTGCCTCATCCCTTGTTCTATTAATGTGCACATTGCCCGGTTCGTACAATCTGAACCTTTCAATATTGAAAGATTCTGCAAGCCACAGTCACCAAATTCAGCTTCACAGGTCTTGACTTGTTCATCACTTGATGCGAGCCTTTTATTAATATGCAAATAAGGCTTGTGTGTGTGTGTGTGTGTGGGGGGGGGGGCGTGTTTTAAGCACAACAAGAGCAGGAAGATCCAAACCATCTTTTCTTTATCTAGTGGATGTCAGTCAAATAGGGTAGGTGAATGAAAAATGGGGGCAAGGAAAAAGAGGGTTGGCATAGCTAATCACAGGCTCTTGAGCCACATTTGCATATTAACAATCATACTTATTTCTAAATCATGATAGATAGTTTAATCTAGCCATGGGAAGTTATTTACACTCCTGTTGACAGGTCCACCCCCCCCCCACACCCCACACCCCACACACACACACACACACACACTCACTCACATCTTTGACTCTTTCCAAATGTAGGTTTTATAATGCCCTATGATGTCATAGAGTTGCTTGAGTTGAATAGCTTCTTGATAGAAATGTTTGAGTTGTCAACAAATTACTTTACAAATAAAGCAAAATAGAATGACAAATAAAGCAAAATATGAATTTCATCATAGATTTCTTATCCTCTGAGGTGTAGAGGAGGTGTTTCTGTCATCCCCGTAGAGCTTGATTTTGTAAAATCTGACCCTAATTCCTTTTCATCCCAGATTGCTTCCTGTGAAGACTGTATCTCCTTTACTTTTTCTGGTGGATTTGCAAAACATTAACCTATTTCTAAAGCTTTAAAGTCCTCATAAAATGCTAAAAGGAACTTGGTTGGGTATTAAAATATTCCTACGTGTCTTGAACTCAGCGCCTTTAAAGTTGCTTTGGTAGTTAAAATCTAATTTCTTTCTTCTTGTTTCTCTTGGAAAAATCAGGTTCAGATCTGTGGATATATAAAAAGAGAATTTAAAACTTTAAAATGTCCCAACGTGTTAGGGTATGTCACACAAAAAAAACTGACGAGGAATTCTGTGCCATTAATCCATTCCAGTTCAGCCTTGAATGAAAGTTCGATTGACTTTAATGATCTTTTCATCAGCTCTGTTCACACTGAGGAATTTCTGCAGACGAAATTGTGTCTCGGTATCTTATGCTGCCAGAAGATTGAACATGTTCATTCTTCTGGGAGAAAACACAAATAAAAGCCTATTGAAGTCAATAGGACTTTATTTTTCCTTACAAAAATGAGTTTGGAGCCGAATTGACTTGGAATTGATACAAAATTTTAGCTTGGTTCAAACCCCAATATGGATAAACTTCCTTTTCAACATTTTCTGATCCTTCCGCAATGTTCATACGGAAGGAATTTCCATGTAAAATCCCGGAGGAAAAATTCAGATCAGATTTTCTGCTACATTAAAGGGGTTATCCGGGAACAGAAAAACAGAGCAAATTTATTTCAAAAACAGCTCCACGTCTGTCTCCAGGTTGTGTGTAGTATTGCAACTTGGCTCAGTTCACTGAAAAGAAACTGAGCTGCAGAACCACACCCAACCTGAAGACAGACGGGAGCGGTTTTTGATAGAAATTAGCTCTGTTTTTCTATTCCTGGATAACCCGTTTTAATTAATATTGTAGTGACAGAATTTCCACTGTAGAAATTCTGCATAAAGGATTCTACAAAACCATTGGTTTTGCAGAATTCCTAAGCATTAAAGTCCATTAAAGTCCATCAGACTATTAATTCTGTCTGCCTCTATGTGCTGAATGCAAGAAATTCAGTACAAATCCCACACAGAATCCTCAATTCTGCTAAATATTCGCCGCCATCTTAGCAGAATGAAATCTGAATGGAAGCAAAGAAATTCCATCATGTGAACATAGCCTTTTTGTATCACATTCAATGCCAATTCTGCACAAAATTTAATGTCAAGCAGAAGATGGTTGATTTGCTTAATTTCCTGACCAAAGTAATTTCTCATCAATTGCTTGTCAACTCTTCAGTGTGAATATACCCTTAGGGTATGTTCACACTGAGGAATTGGGGCGGAAATCAAGCAGAAATTTTCTGCCTCAAAATATTGTTACTTTTCTACAAGAACTCACAGAGATTTCACGTGGAATTTAGCGTGGAATTGGTGCGGAAATCGCACGGAATTTGCATGGAATTCCACGCGGAAATGCAGGTTTCATGCGGAGGAGAAGTATCAAGTATTTCTATTCATAATTTTTTTTTTTCATGCGGAAATTCCGCGCCAATTCCGCACCAATTCCGCGCCAATTCCGCGTGGAAATGCTTCTGACTAAAAAATTAAAAATAACATTGATATCTATGGGAGAATGACGCTGATTCCGACTGAAAGAAAGATCATGTTCTTTCTTCAAGCGGAACGGACTTCCTCGTCAGAATTCTGCTTGAGGAAATTCCTCAGTGTGAACTGAGGGGCAGAAATTCTGTACAACTCTATGGGGATTTCATTGCTGAATGAATTGGAGAGGAAAAAGCGAGCAGAATTACTCGTGGAAATTCCTCTCCAATTCCTCAGTGTGAACATACCACTACACAAAACATATGTCCCAATTTAGTCTTTATTGTGTCACTTTCTAAACTGGGTTAGGGTGAATTTCCACACACAGGATACGCTCTGAATTTGAAGTTATAAAATCTGGAATTGTGGATCCACAACTGCAGATTTTACAAGTCAAATCTTGTATTTTTGACTGCTTTGTAAAATCCACTGCGGAATTTACAACTGCAGATTTGGTGGGTATAAATACACCATTAAAAGGATAAGAAAAAGTGTACTTTTTCAAAGAATAGTGCCACTATTGCCTACTGGTGGCATGTGTTATTACAAGTCACCCCCTATTTAACCCCCCAAGGACAAAGGACGTACAGGTACTCCCTTGCGTCTTGGTACTTACGGGCCGAGGGCGTACCTGTACGTCATGGTCCCGTTACACATATCATACCCACGTTAGCTATATTTTCCCCCTGCATTGTTAGCTATATATATTAACTATGTAGATTTTATTTATATCAAGAGTTTAAAAAGTCTGTTAGAGTATGTTATTTTAATACATTGTATCTTGCTATTTATATAACTAAGTCGTGTCTGACTGCGTCTTCAGGAATATCCTAATTCACATAACTTTTTAGTGCACATAAGGGGTCTATTTAAAGGTTTCTTTTGTGTTCTCATGTCTGACAAAGGGCCCCTTTTCAGGATGGAAACACGTTTTTTTATGTGCAAATAAACCTTTTGACGAGTACATGTTGGTTGATATTGCCCTTTTGAAGACATTAGTTCCATTTTACTTCTTACTACACAGGATTCACACTATTTTCTACCAGAATTTTGCCTCTGAAATTCGATAGGAAATTCTGCTGCCTGAGGGTAGAATGCAAGTAAATGGGATTTCTGTTATCTCATTCACACTGTGGAATTTTCTGGGCAGAATTTCCATCTAAGAATTCTGCCATAACATTGAACTTGCTCAATGTTCTCGCAGAATTAATGACGCAGACATTGCCACTGCCCACACTCGGAATCTCTGACTAATATTTTTCTGGCTGGAGATTTTCAGTGTTAACCCAGCCTAAGGGTCTTCCTATTTAACCAAACATATGGCAAAGTTTTTGAAAGTGAGTTTACTTGTGGAGATGATGCAATAGTTAAATCAATCTGATGCAATCTGATGAAGGGGTTGCCATACCCCGAAACGCGTTATTGTTTTACTTTGCTTTACCTTGTTTTATACTAACAATAAACGAGAATTTTTATTCATATCACTTTGGTTGTGATATCTTCCATTTTGGATGCCTGAGCGCCTATCAAGGTCCACTTTTTACTTCCTTTGAATCCCTCTTCAGGACCTCCTTTTGGTTGTTTCCTGGGACCCTGGGCCAGCACAGGAATTCTTTACCTCTATTTGAGGCTACATGCATATATACTATATGCTCAAGGTGAGCGTCCATCTTACAGACCCTCCGTCTCCCCCTACCCACCCATCTATCCAAGGATGACGCACAAGGTGCCTTTTTTGGGCCTTTTTTTTCTACTTTCTTTTTATACAGGTTCCCAGTGACATGGTCCATTCACACTCTCAGCTGGCACCTCATGCATCTTTGGTTCAGGCACAGACTGTAATTCATTCTGCCCTCCCAGGGAAACAACCTGCATTCTCACAGGGCATCTCATACATCCCTGCTACCACAATCTCCCCTGGCTCTGGCACAGCTGGGTATACATGCTTATTCTGGCCTCCCTCATTTGGAGACAGACTGGGCTCATTCTCCCACAGTATCTCATACATCCCTGCTACCACAATCTCCCCGGGCTCTGGCAAAGCCGGGTACACACGCTCACTCGGCATTCCTCCCAGCAGGTTAGGCCATGTAAACCTCCATGCTCTGTTCTTCCCATAGCAGGACTCCTATGTAGTGGGGGTTGGGCATAGGTATCATTATCTGGCACATACTGAGATAACAATTTACCTAAGTCAGTACCTAGTAATGCATTTGTAGGAACAGAATATGGCATATAAATACCGGTATATAAAGGAATCAAAGCACACGTCACTTCAACGGCAGTGACGATCAAACAGGTACGCCCATGTCAAACTACAGATTCATAAAAGACAATAAATATATTAAAAAATTACAACTCTAAAAATATAGTAATATAAGTCATATAGTAGTTATTTCAATCGATTCTTCAATCCTTCCGGACTTATCATATTAACCTTTAATATCCAGAAGGATTCATGATTGATCAGTTGTTGGAAATGCTTGGAGCAATTTTCAGATATAGAGTCAATTACACATAATGATAAACCACTCATATCACCAGCATGCACTGTTGTTATATGACTGACAAGATAAACTATGGAGCATGAATTTATTATTTATGTTATATTTGTGTTTATTAATTCTAGCCCATAATGTTTGTATAGTATGTATTGGACTCCACAATGACAAGTTAAAAGATACACCTGCAGATATCTTTAACATGAATTTTTATCCTGTAGCTCTAGATGTAAAGCTTCTAACACTTTCGGCAGGTATACATGTGTAGCATAAGCATTGTGGATTCTTGTAGCCAAAAGTACCAATGTTATGGGGATTAGTATCAGAAAGAAAGGGCTCAATGATAGCACTGGCTCTCCCCACCACCTCATGCAGGCCATCAACCGCTTCCTTACCCACAAATATGCTAGCAGCAGCTAAAACTCTGGTGCCCTTGTTATGGAGACAGTCAACCCCACCATCCAAAAAGCAGTGGATTGACAAGATTATTCAGATATGCCGCATGGAGGAATTGACAAGTTGGCATTCGTACACTCACAACAAATTTGAACAAGTATGGAAGCCGTGGCTTTCTTATAAACTTCAAACCTATTTGCCACCCCACCAGTACCACTTAGTAACTTTTGCAATCACCTTCCCAATATGTAATGGTAACAATCTATACCTCTCACTTCCCCTTCCTCTCCTCACACCTCTCTTGGGCTCTCCCGAGACACCATCTGTTTGTAGCCTGGCCGGGCTCCATTTGAAAATTGTTTTACACAAACTAGTTCTTAGTGTTTTATGTTATGTTCTATAGGTTTACCACGGACCTATCTTCATGAACCCACATTAAAGCATTTCTACTGCACGGGACCAGATAGGTTCTGACTTACACAGTTTTTATTTGTTAGTTACACTTACTTTATGACTACTCTTTAGATGATTTTTCCTCGCTGATTTAATAAGCTTTCTCCAGATACAACTTTACTTGCAGAAATAGCACTTGTATGAGATTGCAATACCAAATTATATTGTGAATTGTCATCTTGTTATTCTGTTATTTCATCTTTTATATCAATAAAAATAGATTTGTGAAAAGAAAAGAAAGACAGGGCCCAATATCCAGTGTTTTGGGCTTTTTGATTCGACTAGGAGACTAGCATTTTTGTTCGCCAGATGTTATTGACGTTTTTTTTGGGATCAATTCTTTCAGAATAGGATCCATTAATAAGACTGGCCAATGTCTATATAGAATCTTTCTGATATTGATAGCACAGGAATTATAGTTTGTTATAAAATAAAATTTCCTTTCAGAATTAATTCCCTTCTTAGTGGTTTTTATCTCATTCTTATTTTTGATCAAGTTTTTCTGTTGTCATTTACTCACTTTTTTAAAAGCATCTGTTAAAAGTTTTTTAGGATACCCCTTCTCATTAAAACGTTCACGTAATATGTTTTTGAACTCGTTGATATTGGCTGTATGGTATGTTTTTGACCCATTTTGGGGTAGTTGCAACTGGAAAGTTTTTTTAAGAAATTTTAAACAGAAAAACATGGCAGGTGAAACTGCCTAAACACAGAGAACATTCAGCATATGAAATGGCAGACACAATGGCCTCAGAATATAATATGGCAATAAAATAAAGTGGCTTGCACCCGAACATAGAACAAAATTAACAACTAACAAGAATCCACTGATGAAGATAGTAAAGCTTGTATATAAGAAGCAAACTTAGCTTAATAGGTACGAAAAAGGGTAAGAAATGTGCTGTACCTATGCTATATTTGTACGGCTAGAAATCAGGGTGTTATTAGTATGGAAAATGGCCATTGTGCCTCCTGATATGAGTGAGGAAATAAAGCATGCCAGGTTGGGGTCGCATTCTGGTAAGTCTTAATGTTTTTACATAGAGGAGAAGATATCCACATAGACCATCTTGCTAAGAATCTTTTCATGTTACCAGAATGTACATGTAGTGTTTATCTTTCTGATAAGCATCTATAGAAGGGATAAGATTAGCCTTCCAGTGACTAGTGAGCAAAGTATTAGCAATTACACATATGATGCAGAATAAGACACAATATGGTATAGGAATATGATTAACCCCTTAACCCCTTCTGCTAAGAAGTACTTAGCGCACAGCGCCGTACATTTACGGCGCAGCTTTCCTGGATCACCGCGTCTCCGGACACGGTGATCGGAACGGGATGACTGCTGATATCTATCAGCAGCCATCCCAGCATATCGCCCAGGGGGGTCCCAAGACCCCCTCATGTCGGCGATCGTGGCAAATTGTCAGTCAATTCAGATTTGCGCTATTCCGGACAAGATCGGGTCTCTGGTGACCCGGAAAAAAAAGGGTGAATGGGGCTGTCCGAGACAGCCCCATTCACCCATACACAGCAGGAGTGAGGTGGCATGGGTGCCGCCACACAATCACGTGATTGATCAGTCGGAACGACCGATCAATCACGAACCTGCTGGGCGGTGATCGGGACGGCGATCGGAACGGAGATCGGCGTGGAGATCGGCGTCGGAGGGGGTCTTCTACCTTGCCCTGGTCTGGCGGGGGTCCCCTCAGGATCGAAGGTGGTGACATAAGCAGCAGGATCGGTCCTGCGGCAGGATACAAGGATACA
The DNA here is from genome assembly GCF_029499605.1 of Hyla sarda. Classification (NCBI taxonomy): domain Eukaryota; kingdom Metazoa; phylum Chordata; class Amphibia; order Anura; family Hylidae; genus Hyla; species Hyla sarda. Next base: position 190,273,141 of record NC_079194.1, read on the forward strand.
ACCGGAGGTGAGGTCTGTTCCCTTCCTGCTGTTGCTTAGCAACAACTCGCAGCATGCAAAGCCAAAGGGCATGCTGGGAGTTGTAGTTTTGCAACAGGTGAAGTTCCAACTATAACTCCCAGCATGCCCTTTGGTAGTCTGTGCATGCTGGGGGTTGTAGTTTTACAACAGCTGAAGGCACATTTTTTTTCTATGAAAAAGTATGCATTCAGCTGTTGCATAACTACAACTCCCAGCATGCACAGACTACCAAAGGGCATGAGAGTTTTAGCAGTGTGCCTCCAGCTGTTTCAAAACTACAACTCTCAGCATGCCCTTAGACTGTCAATGCATGCTGATTGTTGCAGTTTTGCAACAGCTGGAGACACATTGGTTGTGAAACTGAGTTTGCTACCTTACTCAGTGTTTCACAACCAGTGTGCCTCCAGCTGTTGAAAAAATACAACTCCCAGCATGCACTGAGAGACTGTACATGCTGGGAGTTGTAGTTTTGCAACAGCTGGAGGCAGACTGGTTGTGAATGTACCCTAAAAACACTACACTACACCTACACAAAATAAAAAGTAAAACACTACATATACACATACCCCTACACAGTCCCCCCCCCCCTCTAATAAAAAAAAAATGTCTTGTACGGCACTGTTTCCAAAACGGAGCCTCCAGCCACTGACTGTCCAGGCATGCTGGGAGTTTTGCAACAGCTGGAGACACCCTGTTTGGGAAACCCTGCCATGGGGTATTTTTGTGGCGGATTCAAACCCCCAATTTTGGCCTCAAATGCGCATGGCGCTCTCTCACTTCGGAGCCCTATTGTATTTCAAGAAAACAGTTTAGGGCCACATATGGGGTATCTCCGTACTCGGGAGAAATTGTGTTACAAATTTTGGGGGGCTTTTTCTCCTTTTACCCCTTATAAAAAGGTAAAGTTGGGGTCTACACCAGCATGTTAGTGTAAAAAAAAAAATTTTTTACACTAACATGCTGGTGTTGCCCCCAAAATTGGTAACGCAATTTCTCCTGAATACGGAAATACCCCATATGTGGGCGTAAAGTGATCTACGAACGCACAACAAGGCTCAGGAGTGAGTGCACACTATGTACATTTGAGGTCTAAATTGGTGATTTGCACAAGGGTGGCTGATTTTACAGCGGTTCTGACAAAAACGCAAAATAATAAATACCCAGATGTGACCCCATTTTGGAAACTACACCCCTCACAGAATGTAACAAGGGGTATAGTGACCCTTAACACCCCACATGTGTTTGACAAATTTTCGTTAAAGTATGATGTGAAAATGAATGGGCAAACTACAATGCTCAGAACAGAAAGAGCACCATTGGGATTTTGGAGAGAGAATGTGTCCGAAATTGAAGGCCATGTGTGTTTACAAAGCCCCCATAGTGCCAGAACAGTGCCCCCCCCCCCCCCCCCGCATGTGACCCCATTTTGGAAACTACACCAAAATGGGGCCCACTGTTCCAAAGATCTGTCAAACGCCAGTGGGGTGTAAATGTTCACTGCACCCCTTATTAAATTATGTGAGGGGTGTGGGGGGGGGGTCCACTGTTCTGGCACCACAGGGGGCTTTGTAAACGCAAATGGACCCCGACTTCTATTCCAACCAAATTGTCTCACCAAATGCTCAATGGCGCTCCTTCTCTTCTGAGCATTGCAGTGTGCCCGCAGTGCACTTGACGTCCACACATGGGGTATTTCCATACTCATAAGAGATGGGGTTACACATTTTGGGTGGCATTTTCTCCTATAACCCCTTGCAAAAAATGTTAAATTTGGGGAAAAACTGCATTTTAATGAAAAAAAAAATTCATTTACACATCCAACTTTAACGAAAAGTCGTCAAACACCTGTGGGGTGTTAAGGCTCACTGGACCCCTTTTTACATTCCTTGAGGTGTGTAGTTTCCAAAATAGTATGCCATGTGTTTTTTCTTTGCTGTTCTGGCACCATAGGGGCTTCCTAAATGCGACATGCCCCCAAAAACCATTTCAGAAAAACTTACTCTCCAAAATCCCATTGTTGCTCCTTACCTTCTGAGCCCTCTACTGCGCCCGCCGAACACTTGACATCCACCTATGAGGTATTTCCTTACTTGAGAGAAATTGGGTTACAAATTTTGGGGGTCTTTTTCTCCTTTTACCCCTTGTAAAATTTCAAAAACTGGGTCTACAAGAAAATGCGAGTGTAAAAAATGAAGATTTTGAATTTTATCCTTTATTTTGCTGATATTCCTATGAAACACCTAAAGGGTTAACACACTTACTGAGTGTCATTTTGGACACTTTGGGGGTGCAGTTATTATAATGGGGTCATTTATGGGGTATTTCTAATATGAAGACCCCTCAAATCCACTTCAAAACTGAACTGGTCCCTGAATAATTCAGATTTAGAAAATTTTGCGAAAAATTGGAAAATTGCTGTCGAACTTTGAAGCCCTCTGATGTCTTCCAAAAGTAAAAACATGTCAACTTTATGATGCAAACATAAAGTAGACATATTGTATTTGTGAATCAATAAATAATTTATTTGGAATATCCATTTTCCTTACAAGCAGAGAGTTTCAAATTTAGAAAAATTCTACATTTTCAAAATTTTCATGAAATTTGGGGATTTTTCACCAAGAAAGGATGCAAATAATGTCGAAAATTTACCACTGTGTTAAAGCAGAATATGCCGCGAAAAAAAATTCTTGGAATCAGAATAATCGGTAAAAGCATCCCAGAGTTATTAATGCATAAAATGATAGTGGTCAGAATTGCAAAAAAGGGCTGCATCCTTAAGGTGAAAAAGGGCTCAGCCCTTAAGGGGTTAATATCTAGGAACAATAATGCTAAACTAGGCCACCATCTAAGTGTAAGGTGTAGTAAATCCTCTAATAAGTGTTTGCAGCTATCTTGGCAAGAGTAGCTTAGAGGGCAAGACTAAAGTATGTGGAATAGGGAGCCTCTGTGGCCACATTCCTTCTAACATAATGGCAATGAACCTGGGTAGGCTTTGGCAATTTTGTCAGGAGTGAAATACCATCACAGGATGGTTTTATATACTAATTCAATGAGGGATGAACATTGTAAAGCTTTGTTAATACATTTAAATGCTCTTTGCCAATCAGAGATGGATCAAAAAGAGTTAAAGGAGTACTCTGGTGCAGAGTATTCCTGCTCCGTCCTGCCCGGGCTGCAAAATAAATGAAAATAAACCATCTCTCACCTTCCTGGGTTCCCGCGGAGCGTCACTAGAGCTGATCGATCCTCCGGTCCATCTCCTTCATACTTCCATGTGAACAACGCGTCACATGGTGCTCAACCTATTATGGGCCGAGGCAGAACATTGCTGCGGCCGGCGATAGGCTGAGCGCCATGTGACACTTCATTACACCCGGAGGTATGAAGAGGATGGACCAGAGGACCGACCAGCTGTAGTGATGCTCCGCGTGAACCCAGGAAGGTGAGTGATGGTTTATTTCCATTTATTTTGCAGCCCGGCAGGACGGAGCAGGAATACTCTGCACCAGAGTACTCCTTTAAGCTCCCTATCCCAGAGATGCAGATGCCCACTGAGTGAATTCCCTTAGATATCCAAGGGTGGAGATCAAGATCAGGGGAGGAGAGTTGCAGTAGAGATAAAGGCAGAATATGGGTATCAGATATGTAGGAGGTGTTCAGTGCGGCCAGATATTTGACCCAGGCATCGTATGAGGCTTTAACTATAGGATTAGAAAATTAGGGAGTTGGTAGATTCCATGTGGGAGCCAACAGCAGATCATGGAGTGAGCAGAGAGAGACAGCTGAGGCTTCCATAGGTGGCCACTTAGGCAGCAATTTTGGGCTCCACCACTGATTTAAATGTGATACAAGTGTAGATATGTAGCAGCCTTTAATATCCGGGGTGCCCAATCCTCCCGTCAACTTGGACTTGAGTTGGAGAGAAACAGTAAGTCTCGGTCTTTTCCCTGCCCAAATAAAATCTGAAAAGATTTTTGTGCTGTAGTAAAGAAGCTATTAGGCAGGGAGATTGGGAGTGTTCAGAAGAAGTACAGTAATTTTAGGAGTAAAAACATTTTAAATGTGGCAACCCTGTCTTTTCAGGATATTAAGGATTGTGAAAACTTGCAGTGAGTAAGGGTTCAAAGTTTAGTTTATAAAGGGTGGAATGGGGGTACGCAAGGCAAACTCCAAGATAGTCAAACTCTGTGTGCGCCAATCAAACAAGAACTTAGAGCGTAGGGAAATACAATCTTGTGTAAGAAGGTTTATAGGCAATGCTTGTGTCTTAACACTATTTAGAAGATAATAGGATAAATTGCCAAATTATGTTGTCTAACACTGCAGGAAGAGACGACATAGGGTCTTCTAGGGTGAGGATAACATCATCAGAGATATGGTATGTGATAATTCTTCTATGCAAATCCCTTTGATCTTGTCGTCAAGGTGTATGGCTTGGGCTAGTGGTTCAATGGATAAAATATAAATTAAAGGGGAGAGCGGGCAGCCCTGTCTGGTGCCATTTGTAATGACAAATTAATTGGATAGAGTTCCATTGGTCAGCACCCGAGCAGTGGGATTAGGGTAAAGAGAGGACATTGCAGAGAGAATAGGACCCACAAATCAAAACTTTTGAAGCACTGCAAAGGCGAATGCCCACTTAAGGCGGTCAAAGGCCTTTCCTGCGACTAGTGCCAAAATCAAGGCTAGGGTTCTTTGTAACTCTATGTTATCAAGGATATGGAGGAGTCTTCTAGTGTTGTCAGAAGTTTGGCACCCAGAAATAAAACCTGATTGGTCCTGCTAGATTAGATGTGGGAGGATGGGAGAGAGACGGGCAAATAGGTCTATAATTCCGGTGAAGGTTAGTGAGTTTTCCTGGTTTAGGAAGAGTGGTAATAAGAGCTTGTAGAGTACCTGAAAGCATCACAGAAACAATGGCCGCCACAAAGAACCACACCAGTATGAAACCTACCATGTGCTCATTGCCAGAGGGCTGGGAGAATGGTAGGAGGAAACCCTTATGCATTTTCCTGCTAATTAAAAACGCCTGGTCCAAATGGGTGGAGCGGAGTGCTGGCCATGGAAGAAGGGAGAGACTACAAATGTGCAGCACAAAAAGAGAAACACAGCCGCACATCCACCATTTGTAATTTGATCTACTTGCTTCTCAGCATAATTTCAAAAACTAACAGGTTGTTAGTATACATTTTGATCAAAAAGTACAAGCCCACTCGCCACGTTAAGGCCACCTCGTTAGAGTGGCACCCTAACCTTACACTGGCGTAGCGCCCGGCGGCGACCACTGCCTCCGAGACCCCATGCCCAATGAGGGGTGTGACCCAGTGGCCAGGCAGCCCCACTACTGCCCGACCAAGCCCCTGGCTCTGGGCCACTCCACCCCACAGACAAAGCATCACAGAAACAATGGCTGCCACAGAGAACCACACCAGTATGAAACCTACCATGTGCTCACTGCCAGAGGGCTGGGAGAATGGTAGGAGGAAACCCTTATGCAGTTTCCTGCTAATTAAAAATGCCTGGGCCAAATGGGTGGAGCGGAGTGCTGGCCATGGAAGAAGGCAGAGACTACAAATGTGCAACACAAAAAGAGAAACACAGCCGTACATCCACCATTTGTAATTTGATCTACTTGCTTCTCAGCATAATTTCAAAAACTAACAGGTTGTTAGTGTACATGTAAAGGGACTCGAACCGGTCCATGTACAAATTTGCATAATTTGGGGCGAATCCAGTCCCCATCACACAGCCCCGCTCCTGTCTGTATATGGTATCATCAAACATAAAATCATTATTGCGAAGAATAAATAAAATAGAATTAATAAAAAATTCTGATTGCATATCACCAACAGAACTGTCCGAATCCAGAAAAAATGTGATAGCACTGATGCCCTTATCTTCTAAAATGTTTGACTATAATGCGCTAACATCAAGACTCAAAAAACTAAAGGCAGGGGAAAACCTCTCAGATTGGATCTCAAAAATTAATTGTGTAGAGTCTGAAAGTAACACTGTTAATTCTAGTACATATTGCTGGAGGAAAAGGTCGACATAATGAGATAGGTGACTTGTTATTGCACCTATCCCTGATATAATTGGCCTCCCAGGAGGTCTTTTCTTATCTTTGTGAACCTTAGGGACATAATCAAAAATTGTTGTCTGGAAATTTTTTTATTTAAAAAAAATCCTGTTCCTGTTCATTTAAAATATTATTTACTATTGCAGATTGGATAAAACATTATATTCCTTAAAAATATGAGCTGAGGGATCCTCCTTCAATTTGGCATAATAATCCTTATTGGATAAAATATGTAGGGATTCAGCAATATAATCCTGACAATCCAATACAATTGTCCCTCCTCCCTTGTCAGCAGGGCGAATAATCAGATATTCATTATTTTTTAAAACCTTCAAAGCTCTTCTATCACCCTTAGATAAGTTATTACTAAAATTACATGCAGGACGATCGTTTATTTTTCTAAAATCATGTGAAACCAGTGCATAGAAAGTTTCAGTAATATAGACCTCATATATACTTCTACATGCTTCATGGCTATGGAGGAGGTTCAATAGGGTCTGAGGTTGAAGTGGCACTAATCCCATTATCCTTATTGCAAGATCTTTTTTCCGTTCCTAAAAAAAAAAACTTGCAAGTGTGAGGGTTCGTGTGTATTCATTAAAATCGGGGGGAAAAAAAGGTAGAAAGGGGTCAGAGGTGGTAGCCGGACAGAAAGATAACCCTTTAGATAGGAGAGATCTTTCATATTGAACTTGAGGCACTGGAATTTTTCACCTTAATGACAATGAATGGGGTTTAGCTTTTACCCCCAATTTTTCACCTGAGAGGATGGTCTTTTTAGACCTAGAATATTTTTTAAGATTTTAATGAGATGATACAAACCAGAACTCATTTTAAAAAGGTTGACGCTAACAGTTTTTAAAATTTTTCCAGTTGCCACTACCCAAAATGGGTCAAAAACATACCAAACAGCTAATATCAACAAGTGAGGAAAAATTGCAGCTCGGATGTCGATTTTTAAAATACAGTCAAACATATTACGTGAACATTTTAATTAGAAGGGGTATCCTAAAAAATACAGACACTTTTAAAAAAGTGAGTAAATTACAACAGAAAAACTTGATTAAAAATAAGAATTAAATAAAAACCACTAAGAAAGTAATTCATTATGAATGGAAATTAAATTTTATAACAAACTATAATTCCTGTACTAACAATATCAGAAAGATTCTATATAAACATTGGCCGGTATTATTAATGGACCCCATTCTAAAAGAATTGATCCCAAATAAAAAACAGCCATAACATTTCGGCAAGCAAAAATGCTACAAAATTATTCGGCTCCTAGTCGAATCAAAAAGCGCAAAGCACTGGATATTGGGCCCTTTCTTTCTGATTCTAATCCCCATAACTTTGGTTCTTTTGATTGCAAGAATCCACGATGCTTATGCTGCAAATGGATACCTGCAAAAGGTGTTAGAAGTTTTACATGTTAAAGATATCTGCAGACTGCTCTTCATCTCATGTGGTGTATCTTTTCATTTGTCATTGCAAAGTCCAATAAATAGGCCGTACTATACAATAGTTATGGGCTAGAATTAATAAACCCTGATAATAATTTCATGCTCCATAGTTTATCTCGTCATATAACAACAGTGCCTGCTGGTGATATGAGTGGTTTATCATTATGTGTGATTGACTCTATCTCTGAAAATCAGTTATGAATCCTTCTGGATATTAAAGAATAACATGTTAAGTCTGGAAGGATTGAATGAAACGATTGAAAGAACTACTATATGACTTATATTACTATCTTTTTAGAGTTGTTGTCATTTTTTTATATATATATATTTATTGTCTTTTATAATCTTTATGTCTTCCGTTGAAGTGATGTGTGCTTTGATTCCTTTATAAACCGGTATTTTGTTCTGTATTGCACGCCTGATGAAAAGGCCATTCCGGCCTTGAAACAAGTTGTGTGTGTTAATAAATCAGAGGTTTATGAATACCCCTTGCTCCTACCTTATTTCTTGACGACTGGCAGCACGGATCTACTTCCACTACCTATTGTGTCCTTACTTGTATCTCTCTAGAATGCTGACAGTGTTGCAGTACGTGGGGTAATAACTTTGTCTACAGCCTCACCCCTTTGCTGTCTCCTATTGGCCTTGGAGATGATTAAAACATAAATCAGCAAATCATTGTATAACTTGGGATCATCATAAAAACATAGAAAGTGTCCGTAGATAAGAACCATCTAGTCTGCCCAATTTTCTGAATACTATGAATAGTCCTTGCCCCTACCTTATATAAAGGATAGCCTTGTGCCTATCCCATGCATGCTTAAACTCCTTCACTGTATTTGCAGCAACTATTCTGCCAGAAGGCTATTCCATATGTCCAATACTCTCTCAGTAAAGTAATACTTCCTCATATTACTTTGTCATATTATTTGTGATAATTGCAAGGAATGCTGGTCTACCCAGACGTCATCTCATAGTCCTAGTTCTTCCTAATTCCAAAACCCCATGGCCCTTATTTACTAAGAGTGGAGTGTAGGTTTCTTTGTGGGTTTTAATTCCCAACAATTTTTTTCCACAGTATTTATTAGGTTTTCCCTACATTTTCCACTTTTCCCTACACTTTGCTTTTTTTTTTTTTACACATGTTCTGATCTGTCAGGTTTTCCTCAGCTCAAATCCACCACATTTTATGTGGAAACCTTAGTAAATATGTTGGGTTTTTGTGAAAATGTCAGGAACATGCCCCTTTTCAGAGACCACGCCCCTTTTCCCAGAGGCCACACCCTCTTTTCGGGTTTTCTCAGCAAAATAGAGGGTTAGTCAGGGTTTTTTCAATTCAACGCAAATTCTGGCGCAGACAAATTTTCTGGCGCAATGCAACAGAATCTGGTGCATAACTCGACAAAACATGTCGGGTTTGCAATAGTAAATGATGGCCCATGTGTTCCTCATCCCTTATGATATTACTTTGCACATATTTAAAAGTTCTATGGCATCGGGGCCACCTTGAAATTTGGGTTGAATCCAGGTATGCAGGGCTCCGCAGGTGAACCCCGAAACATATGGGAGTTATCGAAATTTTGCCCCGGCCAGCAGCTTCTCTCCAGATATCTGTCCCACTGAAAAGTTTTTGCCTGATGGAAATGGTGGCCAATAGTGACGTCACTACGGGTGGGGTCCAGTAGTCCTTCCTTAGAGGTTCAATAGTCCTTCCGACGCATATTGGAAACCCATATGTTCCTGTGTACAACTGCTGAATATTATCTGTACCACAAATCCACCCAAAAAACTGCAGAGAGATGTGGCACAGTGAAATAGAAGGTACTAACTACCTATGACAAAAGACTGTAATAAGCACCATACGTAGATATGCTTTTATAGGGGGAACATGAAAGCATATATAAAACTGTATATTCCTTTGCAGTGATACACACACAAGCACTTTACTTATCATCAAGAAAACTGGACATTGCTATATACATATATGGTAGGAATAAACTAAGCTGTGTACTGTTATATTGTGCTAGAAGTACTTGTGCATATAATTAATGCGTCCAGTATTGGTATTAAGACCCATGCAGTGCCTATCATTGTCGATTATAGAGGTGTGTGTATGATGTATGTATGGAATATGTGTGTGTGATAGGTGTGTGCATGTATGATAGATGTGTGTATGTATGGGAGATCACACATTTATCATACATACATGCATCTAACATGCATACATCTATCATACATACATCTATCATACATGCCGTAAACATATCTATCATACATATGTACCTCTATCACATATACATACATACATACATCATGCATACATACACACATCAATCATACAACATACATAAATTATATATTGCCCTGAGCTGCCTATAAATAAAATGACAGGACTCACCTGCCTCTGCTCCCTCGGTGTCCCGGTAGCTCCACTCCTTTGCCATCTTCTTCCTGGTTTGGCCATGGTCAGCGCGTCAGAGAACCGATCAGCAAATCCCCGGCAGCAGCAATGTCCACCTTGGCTGACGATAGGCTAAGTGGCAGTGTGATGCATTGAGTCGAGGTGACCAATGTCGTGGCTCAATGCATTACACTGTTTGGGCCAGGAGCGAGGGCAGGTTCTGTTTATTGTTTTCATTTCAGGCAGCCCGGGCAGTATACAAAATTTATTTTACCATGAGACTTCTCTTTTACTAAGCTGCACATGGGTATAATGATACTACATGGTTATTACAATATTATCTCAGACCCTTCAGTTGATAATGGGAAGCCTAGTTAGGCTGTATTTGTGACGTGTTCGTGACGTTTGCGGACCCCTCTCAACCCCCCCTTTCTTTTCCTCTTTTATTCTTCATTTCATCCATTACAGGGCATGCCCTCTTAAGGTATGGCCTCCGTCGCGGTCATCGGGCACATCTCAGACCGATAGGTTAAGTCATAATGTGTACATAACAAGTAAGTATATATCATTGTTATCACGAGTACGAATGTGTAAGCCCCGATCACAACTACTATCCCTCAAAAACAAGCATCTCTGTTCTTGGCTGACTTCCTATTGTGAGAGGCACTGTATGATGTGTGGCAGAAGAGAAAACATGAGCACTCCTAGAAAGGGTACTCTAGACAAATTTAGGGCCAGTATAGCCCTGGCTCATGGGGGTAGGGGTGCCCATGGCAATTTTTTGCACCAGGGCCCTGTGGTGTCCAGCTACGTTCCTGACTGTGTATATTGGTGTCATGCAGTATTGGTCCCATTCCAGTCCTGGTCACTGGGGGTCACAGGGATAGCAATAAAGTAGGTACTTCTGTTGGTTATTTGGAGTCTCAATAGGGATTAGAGACCCATCAATCATAGGTTGACCTACGCTTAATGTGTACTCCTCAAAAATAGAAATATTAATAACAATAATAATAAATAATAACTGCAGAAAGGTGTTGATCTGTAAACCAAAACAAAGCCCTTGGTCAAAAAATTTCATTGCTTTTAAGAAAAAAAAGAATATATATATATATATATATATATATATATATATATTTTTTTTTTTTTTTTTTTTTTTTCAAATCTCATGCGCCACTTCTATAAACTTTGAGTTTATCATAACTGAAACACAATGAGTGAAAATATCCATGGATAAAACAGCAGCCGATCTGCTCATCTAAGCATAACATAATCTCTTATAAATAAACACATGAATATATTGTATAAACATTACAAAATCATTCATTTATTCCCAGCAACAATCGTGTATTGGGAGCACTTGATCCCCGGTGATAAATGAATTTTGCAGCCTGTGTTTTTTTTTTTTTTTTTCCATTCACTCCTGGAGAACAGTTTTGATGTGTTTACTGATTAGTTCATTCTTCTTTATCAAACTAATTATGAACTATATTAAGCAGAAAGAAGAAAAGTTAGCGGAATAAATTCCTGCACCTGGCAGCCGTCTTCCTCCCAATACACAGTCTTGTTGATTAGGCATCAATTTATTAAAATATGTATTCCTGGCTTTTATTTAAATGTTTATTATACCCTCCATAAACTTCAAGAATGCCTTAAGAACATCTAACCATACTTGTAATCATATAGCACAACTAATGTATGAGCACTGGTACTGCTATAGGAGTATACACATAAGACTGTGGGATGCATACATAGGAACCTCCAGACGACAAATACTGACTTGTATGTTGTTCTGCTCAATACTAAGTACTCTGCTCTAAGTACTAGAAAGTTAAAGAAGTATGCGGCACTCAGCAGAATTCAAAGGATAGCAAGTGTGTTCTAAAGACAGTCAACAGCCATTTCATGACTTGTGCTTGTTTTGGCCTTTTATAACAATGTCATGTTGCTGGTGCATGCTCTGATAAGGTTAGGGCACTAGAAAAAACAATAAATTGTGAGTGACATAAAAAAAAAACTTACTTAACTTTACGTAGACTAGACCTCAGATTTTTAGCAGTAGCTGTTTAAAAATCTGGCAAATCTTTCATTGTGTGCTCATTGTATACTACTTCTGAGGGGGTGTAGTTAAAGGGGTATTCCAGGCAAAAACTTTTTTTTTATATATCAACTGGCTCCGGAAAGTTAAACAGATTTGTAAATTACTTCTATTAAAAAATCTTAATCCTTCCAATTAGCTTCTGAAGATTTCTGTCTAACTGCTCAATGATGATGTCACGTCACGGGAGCTGTGCATGATGGGAGAATATCCCTTGCATGATGGGAGAATATCCCCATAGGAGCTGGACAGCTCCCGGGACGTGAGTCATCAGAAAGCAGTTAGACAGAAAACAGCAACTCAACTTCAGAAGCTAATAACTATTGGAAGGATCAAGATTTTTTAATAGAAGTAATTTACAAATCTGTTTAACTTTCCGGAGCCAGTTGACATATAAAAAAAAAGTTTTTGCCTGGAATACCCCTTTGAGGAGGACTGTTTTATTTGGAGCAGACTTTAGAAAATTTGGTAACATTTAGGCCCCTTTCCCTTTCAGAGACCACAGCCTTTAAAATAAAGACCTGCACATGTGGTGCAAACAAGGCAAAATTCATTTGAAAAATGTGTGTTGCACCACTTTTTTTTTTTAACATATCTGCCTGGGCAACCCCGTCCATTTGTCGTGTGTGCAGTGCACATAGCGGAAATTTTTCACATTGCAACCACAAGGCATCATACGCTACAATGGACGCATTCAAGTGCTCTAGCCTACCTTGGCCAGTCTAGCCTAGGAAGGCCAGAGTGCCAAAACATATCCCTTGTATCATATGATTCCTTGTGATTAAAGACAAAAACTTGCATATGATGTGGTGAGTGCTGGGAATATATTTTCTATCTGCTTCTGGATTTCAGGTGCACCACCACATCTAGCAGCTATGCTGACACTTGTACAACCACAGTGATTGGCTGTGATGCATAAGGCTTCAATCCTTCCTAAGAACCCAACACGCTATACACTGGTGTCTGTGTTATCTTAAGATACCACTCCTGCTGTATATAGTATGTCTACTTTCCTGCTGTCTTCCTATTGGTTTAATTATCATATTAATGTAAGGGAAACTCCCACCTTTATCATGTCAGGCTGGTGGCTGCCATTGGTTTACTTCACTGCTAATTGGTAATATGTAATGTATATTATTCTCATTAGAGATGAGCTAATTTTTTGAAAAATTTGATTTGGACGATTTGGCAAATTTTTGGAAAAAATTTGGTACGGTCCGAATTTATTTGCAGTGAATCTGTTTTAAAAATGGCTATTTCTGGCCTACAGAGCATCTCAATAGGGGTGTAAAACATTTTGCCTTGCTGTGACACGCATAGAATGTGTGCTGGGTTAGTGAAATAATACTGTTATTCAGTATGAAATGCAGATTAGAGGAGTCGCTATTAGAATCACTGTCGCAGAGCGGCACAATGAAAGAGCCTGGAGGTGGCATCAGTATGAGGCTGAATGACACAGCGTGGAGGTGGCGGTAGCATGGGAAGACCATATAACTGCTGAATGACCCAGCCTGGAGGTGGCAACAGGCTGACTAGACCATAGGGCCTCACAAAGGAAAAGATTAAAGATATTTTTTAACATTTAAATTGAAGATTTCAAATAGGTGAACCTAAAAAGTTTTATTTAATGTGCCAGAAGCATGAGGAGACCACAAGGCGGTAAAGTGACATAGCCTGGAGGTGGCGAAAGCATGAGGAGACCATATAGTGGCTGTATGACACAGCCTGCAGTTGGTGGCAGTGAGAGCAGACCATACAGTGGCTCAATGACACAGCCTTGAGTTGGTGGCAGCATGAGGAGACCATATAGTGGCTTCATGACACAACCTGGAGATGGCGGCAGCATGAGGAGACCATAGAGTGGCTGATTGACAATGCGTGGAGGTGGCAGCAGCATGAGGGGACCATATAGTGACTGAATGACCCAACCCTGAGGTGGCAAAAGCCTGATGAGACCATAGGGCCTCAATTGAAAAGATTAAAGATATTTTTTAACATTTAAATTGAAAATTTCAAATAGATGAACTTAAAAAGTTTTATTTAATCTGCCAACAGCATGAGAAGACCACATGGCGGTACAGTGGCAAAGCCTGGAGGAGGCGGAAGCTTTAGGAGACCATATAGTGGGTGAATGACACAGCCTGTAGTTGGCGGCAGCATGAGGAGACCATATAGTGGCTGAATGACACAGCATGGAGGTGGAGGTAGCATGGGGAGACCATATAATGGCTGAATGACCCAGCCTGGAGGTGGCAACAGATTGACTAGACCATAGGGCCTCACAATTTAAAAGATTAAAGATATTTCTTAACATTTAAATTGAAGATTTCAAATAGGTGAAAATAAAGTTTTATTTAATGTGCCAGAAGCATGAGGAGACCACAAGGCGGTACAGTAACATAGCCTGAGGTGGCAGAAGCATGAGGAGACCATATAGTGGCTGAATAACACAGCCTGTAGTTGGTGGCTGCATGAGAAGACCATATAGTGGCTGAATGACACAGCCTGGAGTTGGTGGCAGCATGAGGACACCATATAGTGGCTAAATTAGCAACACAAAAAAAAAAAAACACAGCCGCACATCCACCCTTATGCAGTTTCCTGCTAATTAAAAATGCCTGGGCCAAATGGGTGGAGTGGAGTGCTGGCAGTGGAAGAAGGGAGAGACTACAAATGTGCAACACAAAAAGAGAAACACAGCTGCACATCCACCATTTGCAATTTGATCTACTTGCTTCAGTGGCCTTGATGTGGCGAGTGGGCTTGTACCTTTTGATTAAAATGTATACTAACAACCTGTTAGTTTTTGAATGTATGCTGAGAAGCAATTAGATCAAAACACAATATTTAGATGTGCGACCATGTCTGTTTCTTCTACCCGAATTCACATAGTGGCTAAATGACACAGCCTGGAGGTGGGGGCAGCATGAGGAGACCATATAGTGGCTGAATGATCCAGCATAGATGTGGCAACAGCCTGACAAGACCATAGGGCCTCACAATTGAAAAGATTAAAGATATTTTTATACATTTAAATTGAAGATTTCAAATAGATGAACCTAAAAAGTTTTATATAATGTGCCAGCAGCATGAGGAGACCACATGGCGGTACTGGAGGAGTCCGAAGCATAAGGTGACTATATAGTGGCTGAATGATACAGACTATAGTTGGCGGCAGCATGAGAAGACAATATAGTGACTGAATGACACAGCCTGGAGTTGGCGGCAGCATGAGGAGACCATATAGTGGCTGATTGACACAGCCTGGAGTTGGCGGCAGCAATAGCAGACCATATAGTGGCTGAATGACACAGCCGTGAGTTTGCGGCAGCATGACAAGACCATATAGTGGCTGAATGACACAGCCTGGAGTTGGCGGCAGCATCAGGTGACCATATAGTGGCTGCATGAAACAGCGTGGAGGAAGCAACAGCCTGAGGAGACCATATAGTGGCTGAATAACACAGCCAGGATTTGGAGGCAGCATGAGGAGACCGTATGGTGGCTGAATGACACAGCCTGGAGTTGGCGGTAGCATAAGGAGACCATATAGTGGCTGAATGACGCAGCGTGGAGGTGTTGGCAGCATGAGGAGACCATATAGTAGCTGAATGACACAGTGTGGAGGTGTTGGCAGCATGAGGAGCCCATATAGTGGCTGTATGACACAGCGTGGAGGTGGCTGAAGCATCCCTAAACCAAATATTGGATGAATGACACAGGGTGGAGGTGTTGGCTGCATGAGGAGACCATATAGTTGCTGAATGACACAGCCTGGAGCTAGAATAGACACTAGGGCTTCACAATCCCTAAGATTAAAAGATTAATTTTGAAATTTAAATTGAAGATTTATGGTAGCTAGTGCTACCATAACATTTTTTTAGGCCCAGGCCCAGCATCATCAGTAAACCATATATTGGCTGAATGACACAGCCTGGAGGTGGCTGAAGCATGAAAAGACCATATAGTGTCTGAATGGCACAGCCTGGAGGTGGCTGAAGGATGAGGATACCATTGAAATTTAAGATTTTGAAATTGAAATTGAGGATTTTGAAATTGAAATTTTAACTCCCTAGTGTCCCGAGACCCGACGTATGGATGCAAAGGACCAAATTTAACAAGGAGACACATGTTACATGGCAGCACAATGACAGAGCCTGGAGGTGGCATCAGTATGAGGAGACCATATAGTGGCTGAAGTTTGTGGCAGCATTGGGAGACCATATAGTGCCTGAATGGCACTGCCTGTAGTTTATGGCAGCATTGAGACCATATAGTGGCTGAATGGCACAGCCTGGAGTTTGTGGCAGCATGATGAGACCATATAGTGGCTGAATGGCACAGCCTGGAGTTTGTGGCAGCATGAGGAGATTGTATAGTGGCTGAATGACACATCCTGGAGGTGGCAGCAGCATCCGCAGTCTTGAAAATGACCCTAATTCAGAGGACTTTCTGAAACTGGGGAGCAGCACCTTAATTATGTTTTGCAGTATCCATGGCAGCACAATGAGAGAGCCTAGAGGTGGTAGCATCAGCATGAGGAGACCATAGAGCAGCACAATTAGAGAGCCTGGAGGTGGCAGCATCAACATGAGGAGACACAATGACAGTGTGCCTGGAGGTGGTAGTATCAGCATGAGGAGACCATATGGTGGCACAATGACAGAGCCTGGAGGTGGTAGCATTGGCATGAGAAGACAATAGAGCAGCACAATGACAGAGCCTTGAGGTGGCAGCAGCAGCATGAGGGCCATGCTAGCTGAGGGTTGAGTCTGAGGAACCCACTGATTGTTGACTGGGGGTGTCGGATGTCACTTGGGATGAAGTTGATGACCAAGTGGGTTGCTCGTAGAGACAAAACTGCTAGCTGACGCCGGGAGCTCAGACCTCTCGCTGCGACTCCAGCTGCCACACGTCCCTACTCTGCTGCGACCTCTGCCTGTGCTGATGAATTTAGGCCTCTGTCACTCCTCTGTGCACGTCCTGGCACTACTCTGCCTGACATACTTATTGCGTATATGAGGGGAGTACAAAACGCTTCATTAAGCTTAAAACAGTATTTGTCTAAAACAGTAGCAGATGTGTACATATTTTAGTAAAACACCAGCCGGTGATTACTTTTGTCTGGACTTTCACAGTATGTAGGCCCACGACAGATTAGCAGGTAAAAAATAGTACACTACTGTCACAGCGAGCGCTCCGGTCTCCACCTTCGGACCGGAGCGCCCGCTGCCTCTGTCCTCCGCTCCGGGGTCCCGGCGTTTCCCGGTCAGACGCATTGACCGGGAGCGCGGGTCTCACTGTTTCAGGGACGCGGCTAGCGTGGCGGCTGGTTCACCGCTCACGCGCCACGTCCACTTTCATCTTACCTGCTCCCCGCGCGGCGCTCTGTTCTCCTGGATACCGGCGCGCACGGTCCCGCTCTCTAGGGTGCGTGCGCGCCGGCTTCAGTAAATTTAAAGGGTCAGCGCACCGGAAATTGGTGCGCTGGTTCCTCACCTCCCTTCCTGCCCTTGCTGGATCTTTGTGCCTTGTGCCTCTGAGAAAGCGTTCCCTACTGTGTTTTTTGCCTTGCCAGTTGCTGAACCCATTGCTACCGTATACTCGCCTGTGAACCCTTGCTGCCTGCCCTGACCTCTGCTATGTCCGACTACGCTCTTGCCTGCTCCCTGTGTACCACGCCATATCAGCTGCCAGAGAGGTCGAGTTGCTACTGGAGGATACGACCTGGTGGTTACCGCCGCAGCAAGTCCATCCCGCTTTGCGGCGGGGTCTGGTGAAAACCAGTAACCACTTAGAACCGGTCCTCTGGTACAACCCGCGTCATCGCCTCTCTGGTCCAGAGGATCCACTACCAGTCCTTGCTGCACGTGACCTGCCTACCACCCTGAGTGACCTCATCTTGCTAGCCACATGGATTGACAAACTTTTCTCCGAGAGACAAGAGGAAATCCATCTTGAAAAGGAAAAACCTCGTCCTAAACGCTGCCTTCGTCTGACTCCAGTATTCCAGAGTCCACCTCTACCTGTCTCTGGATCTTCTGCTGTGGAGACCATGCAGGTGGACCGGTCTCGCCTGACCCTGCATGAACGGAGCCGCCGTAGAGACGAGAACCTGTGTTTGTACTGCGCTAGTACCGAGCACTTCCTTAAGGACTGTCCTCTTCGTCCTCCACCTTCGGGAAATGCTCGCACCTATTGGATGTGGGAGAGGCATTTTTAGGTGTGGATTCTTCCTCTCCACACCTCATGATATCCGTGCAGTTGTTCCTTTCGTCCATGTCCTTCTTCTCTGCTGCGGCTTTCTTGGACTCCGGCTCAGCCGGCAACTTCATCCACGCCTCCTTGGTCGACAAGTATCAAATTCCTATAACCCGTCTACCCAAGCCATTCCTTATTTCTACGGTCAACGGGGAGAAACTCTCTGCTACGGTACAATACCACACCCAGCCCCTGCGGATGGACATTGGGATATTCCATACCGAGACAAGAATTTCTTGTTCTTCCCTTCTGTTCTTCCGAACTCCTGCTGGGTTTACCGTGGTTGCAACGCCATTCTCCTGTCTTGAATTGGTCCACCGGTGAGATTCTGCGTTGGGGATCCTCCTGCTCTGACAGGTGCTTCAAGTCTGCTCCTATCAAACAGGTTCCGCCAGTTCCTCCGCCACCAGGTCTCCCCAAGCCTTACCATCAATCTTCTGTAAAAAACAAGCGGAGACTCTTCCTCCTCACAGGCCTTATGATTGTCCCATTGAGCTGTTACCGGACTCTTCTCCCCCTCGGGGCAGAATTTATCCTCTCTCACCTCTAGAGACTCAGGCCATGTCGGACTATGTACGTGAGAATTTACAGAGAGACTTTATTAGGAAGTCCTCGTCTCTTGCTGGAGCCGGGTTTTTCTTTGTGTCTAAAAAGGATGGTTCTCTCCGCCCCTACATCGATTATAGAGGACTCAATAAAATTACCATTAAAAATCGTTACCCTCTGCCCCTAATCTCTGAGCTGCTTGATCGTTTCAGAGGAGCCAAGATTTTCACCAAGTTGGATCTCCATGGGGCCTACAATTTGATCCGCATTCATAAAGGAGACGAGTGGAAGACCGCATTTAACACATGGGACGGTCACTTTGAGTACTTAGTGATGCCTTTTGGACTTTGCAACGCACCCCCAATCTTCCCGGAGTTTGTGAACGACATCTTCCGGGACCTTCTCTACACTTGTGTTGTAGTATACGTAGATGATATCCTTATTTTTTCATCCAATCTGGATCAACATCGAGTCCATGTCCGGCAAATTCTCACCCGACTCAGAAGTTACCGCCTCTACGCCAAAATTGAGAAATGTCTGTTTGAACGTATCTCCTTGCCATTCCTGGGGTATATCATCTCTGCTCAAGGTCTGCAAATGGATCCTGCCAAGCTATCTACAGTTCTAGACTGGCCACGCCCCTCTGGTCTCCGAGCCATACAAAGATTCCTGGGTTTTGCCAACTACTACAGACA
The DNA here is from genome assembly GCF_029499605.1 of Hyla sarda. Classification (NCBI taxonomy): domain Eukaryota; kingdom Metazoa; phylum Chordata; class Amphibia; order Anura; family Hylidae; genus Hyla; species Hyla sarda. The sequence goes on from NC_079194.1 coordinate 190,292,702, forward strand.
GTTTATTCCTCATTTTTCCACCATGGTGGCTCCTCCCGTGGCTTTGACTAAAAAGGGTGCCAATCCCAAGTCCTGGCCTCCTCACGCTGAAGAGGCCTTTCAGTCCCTGAAAGCTGCCTTTGCATCTGCACCTGTTCTCTCCCGGCCAGATTCCTCCAAATTTTATCTTGAAGTGGATGCCTCCTCTTTGGGAGCTGGAGTGGTATTAACTCAGAAGTCTTCCAGGGGCAAAACCATAACTTGTGGCTTCTTCTCTAAAACCTTTTCTTCCGCTGAGAAGAATTAAGCTATTGGGGACAGAAAACTTTATCGGCGTATAACACGCACTTTTTAGGCAAAAATTTTGAGCTTAAAGTCTATGTTCGTGTTATACGCCGATACACCCCCAGGAAAGACAGGGGGAGAGAGGCCGTCGTTGCCCGCTTCTCTCCCCCTGCCTTTCCTGGGGTCTAGAGCCCTGCTGCCGGCCCTTCTCTCTCCCTGGCTATCGGCGCCGCTGCCCGTTCTGTTCCCCTGACTATCGGTGCCGGCGCCCCATTGCTGGCGCCGATAGCCAGGGGGAGAGAAGCGGCGCCGACAGCCAGGGGGCCGCTGCCCCGTTGCCTCCCCCCATCCCCGGTGGCATAATTACCTGTTGCCGGGGTCGGGTCCGCGCTGCTGCAGGCCTCTGGCATGCGTCCCCTGCGTCGTTGCTATGCGCTGCACGGCACGGCGCATGACGTCAGTGCGCCACGCCGTGCATAGCAACGACGCAGGGGACGCACGCCGGAGGCTTGCGGCAACGCAGACCCGACCCCGGCAACAGGCAATGGGGCGCGGGCACCGATATTCAGGGGGACAGAACGGGCAGCGGCGCCGATAGCCAGGGGGAGAGAAGGGCCGGCAGCAGGGCTCTAGACCCCAGGAAAGGCAGGGGGAGAGAAGCGGGCAGGCCTCTCTCCCCCTGCCTTTCCTGGTGGTGTATCGGGGTATACACGTGCACACACGCACCCTAATTTTACCATGGCTATTTGGGTAAAAAACTTTTTTTACCCAAATATCCTTGGTAAAATGAGGGTGCGTGTTATAGGCCGGTGCGTGGTATACCCCGATAAATACGGTAAATTGGCCTTGGAGGAGTGGAGACATCTTCTCGAGGGTGCTCCTCACCCTGTGACCATTTTCTCGGACCATAAGAACCTAGTCTACCTCCAGTCTGCTCAGAGACTAAATCCCTGACTAGCCCGTTGGTCCATCTTCTTCGCCCGCTTCAACTTCCAGATTCACTTCCGTCCCGCTGCCAAGAACAACAGGGCAGATGCCCTTTCTCGCTCTTCGGATGTGGTGGGCAACATATCTACTCCTCAACACATTGTCCCACCCGAATGTCTCATCTCAGTTGCACCTGTGGACTTACGGCTTCTTCCTCCGGGTAAGACCTATGTTCCTCCTCGCCAGCGGTTGCAAGTTCTCAAGTGGGGTCACGCTTCCTTCCTTGCCGATCACCCTGGGATTAAGAAGTCTCTGCAGTTAATTTCTCAAAGATATTGGTGGCCCTCGCTAGACAAAGACGTCACTGAATTCGTCCAGTCCTGTGCGATCTGCGACCGGGACAAGACTCCTCGTCAGAAACCTGAGGGCCTTCTCCTCCCCCTCCCTGTTCCGGAGACCCTTGGTCACACATCGCCATGGACTTTATCACTGATCTTCCCTCCTCCCATGGTATGACAGTCATTTGGGTCGTGGTTGACCGTTTTTCTAAGATGGCTCATTTTGTGCCCCCTGCCTGTTCTCCCGTCTGCGCCTCAGTTGGCCAACAGTTTTTCCTACACATCTTCCGTCTCCACGGTCTTCCTAAACACATCGTCTCAGACCGTGGAGTACAGTTCGTCTCCAAGTTTTCGAGGGCTCTCTGTGGTCAACTCGGAGTCAAGCTGGATTTTTCTTCCTCATATCACCCACAGTCCAACGGCCAAGTAGAACGGGTGAACCAGACTCTGGGAGATTATCTACGCCATTTTGTGTCCTCTCGCCAAGATGATTGGTCGGACTTACTCCCTTGGGCAGAGTTCTCTTATAACTTCAAACAATCTTCTGCTACCAATAAGTCTCCATTTTTTGTGGTTTATGGCCGTCATCCTCTGCCTCCTCTGCCTAGGACCTCCACTAACTCCTCTGTACCAGCTGTAGAGGACCTCCTTCTGGACTTCACCTCTATTTGGCGAGAGACCCACTCTGCTCTCCTCAAGGCCTCGGCCCGTATGAAGCTCCAGGCTGACAAAAGTCGTAGAGCTCCTCCAGAATTCAATCCTGGTGACAAGGTGTGGCTCTCCTCGAAGTACATCAGATTTAAGGTACATAGTTACAAGCTGGGTCCTCGTTACTTGGGTCCCTTCAGAGTCAAGAGCCGCATTAATCCGGTGTCCTACCAGCTCCATCTTCCTCCCTCCCTCAGAATTCATAACTCTTTTCATGTCTCCCTTCTCAAACCTGCTATCTTTAATCGCTTCTCTCCCAAACTTTGTTCTCCCACCCCTGTTTCTGGTACCTCTGATATTTTTACTGTTAATGAAATCCTAGCCACCAAGCTTTTTCGGGGGAAAATATTTTTTTGGATCGACTGGGAGGGCTGCGGTCCTGAAGAAAGGTCTTGGGAGCCTGAAAATAACATCTTGGACCGCAGTCTCATCCTCAACTTCATTGGTGCCAAAAAGAGAGGGAGACCTAAGGGCGGGGTGGGGGTACTGTCACAGCGAGCGCTCCGGTCTCCACCTCCGGACCGGAGCGCCCGCTGCCTCTGTCCTCCGCTCCGGGGTCCCGGCGTCTCCCGGTCAGATGCACTGACCGGGAGCGCGGGTCTCACTGTGGCAGGGATGCGGCTAGCGTGGCGGCTGGTCCCCGCTTATGCGCCGCGTACCTGTTCATCTTACCTGCTCCCCGCCAGAGCGGTCGAGTTGCTACTGGAGGATACGACCTAGTGGTTACCGCCGCAGCAAGTCCATCCCGCCTTGTGGCGGGCTCTCGTGAAAACCAGTAACCACTTAGAACCGGTCCTCTGGTACAACCCGCATCATCGCCTCTCTGGTCCAGAGGATCCACTACCAGTCCTGACGGTACGTGACAACTACTTAGAGATGTAGGTATGTGATATGCACTTATTAGGGCAGAAAAATGTGCTACAGTACGCTTAAAAATACGTATTTTTGTAAAACACCAGCCGGTGATTACTTTTGCCTGGACTTTCACAGTATGTAGGCCCACGACAGATTAACAGGTACAAATTAGTACACTACTTAGATGTACGTATGTGGTATGCACCTATGAGGGCAGAAAAATGAGGTACAGTATGCTTAACAAAACATATTTTAGCTATCACGTTCACAGTGTCCCTCCTCCCCATGCTGTAAGTCTGCTGGTGTATTGAATAAAGCACAGCCGTTTCTTCATCTGTGCTAAGTGCCATCTCCATTCTTTTTATGCACATAACTAATAAGGTGGCTTCCCCAAAGGGCCTGCACAAACGGCAGGTATCACATATGAGCTGCCACTGGTTGATATTGAAGTTACACAGGGGAGTCCCCCTATCTGCTTGGATCATCAAGAAATCAGTGATGGCTTTTCTCTGTTCGTATAGTCAGTCCAACATATGGAGGGTGGAAACGTTGCAAATCAGATTATGTTGGGGGATATCAAGGAGCTTGTGCTTTGCAGTGTACGAGTGGCTGAAGTGCATGCAAAGTTTCCTTCCCATTGTTTGGATGTCTTGCAGAGGGAGGGAACCACTTGACAACCAGTTTGAACATGTGTGCCATGCAGGGCGTATGTCTCAAGCATTTTGATCACAGCGCAGACAACATGTTCTTCTTGTTGTCGGTCACCATTATTCCCATTTCCAGTTTTCGTGGAGTAAGCCATAATTCGATTTCTTGATGAATGACTTTTAGCAGTTCCTCCCATGTATGACTCCATTCACCAAGACAAACCATGTGAACCTAGCTGAGGACACGGTGGATGAGGAGGAGGCGGAGTCACACACTGTCACAGGACCAATGGACTGAGAGCGTGGAGGCGTGACCTTTCCAAGTTGCTGCTGTGGCTGTGCAGGAACCACTTTCACCCAGTGGGCCATAAAGGACATGTGTTGTATCTGACCGTAGTTACAGCTCCACATGTCGGTGTTGCCGTGAGCTTTGGTACACACCCACAGGCTCAAGGACTGGCCCACCTTCTCTTCCACAAAATTGTGCAGGGCTGGCACTGCCTTCTTCGTTACAAAATGACGGCTTGGGACTCTTCACCTCGGCTCGGCACAAGCCACCAGTTCTCTGAAAGGTGCAAAGTCTACCACTTGAAAAGGGAGGGACTGCAGCACCAGCAACTTGGACAGGAGCACATTCAGCTTGTGCGCCGTTGGATGAGTGGGCGCATACTGTTGTTTCTTGGACATGGCTTCGCCAATGGATTGCTGGTGGAATGACTGACGCGAAGTAGGAGGAACAAGAGCACTTGGAGCGTCAGAAGATGGGTATGACACACAGCTCCCTTCAGCTGAGGTGCTGGAGCCTTGGCTGGCTGAAACAGGGATCGGTGTGCCACTAGGTGATGCAGCAGGCTGGACCACAACATTGGCGAAACGTTTCTCCCAGGCCACTTTTTGGTGATGCTGCATATGTTGACGCAGGGCCGTGGTGCCAACATTGGGACCCTGGCCATGCTTTCACTTCTGCTGACACATCTTGCATATGGCCAGGTTAACATCCTCCAGATGCTTGATGAAAAACTGTCACACTGCGGAGTAGCTGATTTTCCCACCAACAGTCCAGAATGATTGACTGCTACTGCCGCTAACATCAGGAACCCCTCTTCCACCACCTCCTGGGAAGGAAGGCTGCCGAATAGCAGGTGGTCTACCCCGGGCACGTTTGTCTCCAGAATTTCCACTTCTGCCACCATGCTGACTGCCAACCATGCTACCACCTTGCTGGCTCAGCTGCTGGGGCAGGCTGCAACCCTTTTTCTCCTAATGATGATGAAGACCCTTCTGCACCCAGCTCCCAAGTGCTATTGGCTTCATCATCATCTAGTTGTGTCTGCACGTCACTGATGTCCTCCTCAGGTTCCTCAGTGTCTGCTCAAGGAGCCTCAACGCTCATAACATCACCTCCCAAGCCACTTTCCTCATCAATACATGTCCGCCTAGAGGAGGAAGCGGCAGATGTCTCATCCACTTCTTGGCTGGGCAGTAGCTTCTGACTGCTGACATAAGATACTTCTGTGAGGGAGGGAACAGCATAGGACAGAGGCAATCGGAGGAGAGGGACTGCTCTTGGGCCAGGCCAACTAAGGGTTGTGTCTGAGGAACCCACTAACTGTGGACTGGGGGTGTCAGATGTCACTTGTGATGACCGTGTTAACCAATCGATGATGGCAGATGGGTTGCTGGTCGAGACATGACCGCTAGCTGATACCGGGAGCTCAGGCCTCTCACTGCGACTCCTGCTGCCACTCACCCCTAGTCTGCTGCGACCTCTGCCTGAATAATTTAGGCCTTTGCCACTCATCTGTGCACATCCTGGAACTTCTCTGTCTGATATACTTAGTGTGTATATGAGGGGAAGATAATGTGCTCCAGTACGCTTAAAACAGTATTTGTCTACAACGCCAGCAGGTGTGTACATTTGGCTCACCTTTCACAGTATCTAGGCCCTTAAGACTTTAACAGGAACAAAATGGTACACCACTTAGATGTACGTATGTAGTGTGCACTTCTGAGGGCAGAAAAATGTCCTACAGTACATTTAAAACAATATTTGTCTACAACACCAGCAGGTGTGTACTTTTGGCTGGCCTTTGACAGTATCTAGGTCCTTAAGAACAAAATGGTACACCCCTTAGATGTAAGATCTGATAGAGTAACTGATGTGCAAGTAGAAGGACACCAAGGAAATAGTGATCATAATATAATACATTATAACTTGTTCTTCAATAAGGGAATCTCTCGAGGGGCCACAAAAACAATGAATTTTAGGAAAGCAAAGTTCGATCACCACAAGGAAGCCCTTAACCATATAAAATGGGATAATGTCCTCAAAAATATGAATACTGACACTAAATGGGAGACTTTTAGGAATATCTTAAATTCTCACTATAAGATGTATATACCCTATGGGAATAAAAGGATCAGAAATAAAAGAAAACCAGTTTGGATTAATACAAATTTTAATAGGGCAATAAATGACAAAAAATAAAGCATTTAAACTACTTAAACAGGATGGCAGTGGAGAAGCATTAAAAAGCTATAGAGAAAAAGCTAAAATTTGTAAAATACAGATAAAAGCCTCAAAAATAGAGACAGAAAGACTAATTGCCAAAGAGAGTAAAACTAACCCCAAAATGTTCTTTAACTATATCAATAGCAAAAAGGTAAAAAATTTAAGTGTTGCCCCTTTAAAAAATGATGAGGAAGAAATTATAGATAGGGATCAGGAAAAAGCAAATATACTAAACAAATTTTTCTCCGCTGTATTCACCAAGGAAAATGAAATGCCAGGTGAAATACAGTGTGATAAGGTAAACTCCCCAGTACAGGTCACCTGTCTAACCCAGGAAGAAGTACAGTGCCACCTACAAAAAATCTAAATAGACAAATCACCAGGTCCAGATGGCATTCACCCCCGAGTTCTAAAGGAATTAAGTATTGTAATAGACAGACCTCTATTTTTAATATTCAGGGACTCTATAATAACAGGGACTGTTCCCCAGGACTGGCGCGTGACAAATGTGGTGCCAATATTTAAAAAGGGGACAAAAGGTGACCCTGTGAATTACAGACCTGTTAGTTTAACCTCCTTTGTATGTAAATTGTTTGAGGGTTTTCTAAGAGATGCTATTTTGGAATATATTGATAAAAATAAATGTATGACCCCATATCAGCATGGCTTTATGAGGGATCGGTCCTGTCAAACTAACCTGATCAGCTTTAATGAGGAGGTGAGCTCCAGACTGGACCAGGGGGGATCGCTGGATGTCGTATATCTGGAGTTTTCCAAAGCATTTGATACGGTGCCACATAAATGGTTGGTGCATAAAATGAGAAGGATTGGTCTGGGGGAGAATGTGTGCAAGTGGGTAAGTAACTGGCTCAGTGATAGGAAACAGAGGGTGGTTATTGATGGTACTTATTCTGATTGGGTGACTGTTAGTAGTGGGGTACCACAGGGGTCAGTCTTGGGTCCTGTTCTATTTAATATATTTATTAATGACCTTATAGAGGGGTTGAATAGTAAAGTAGCAATCTTTGCAGATGATACTAATCTCTGTAAAGCCATAAACACAATAGAGGACAGTGCACTGTTACAAATGGATCTGGATAGTTTGGGGGTTTGGGCTGAGAAGTGGCAGATGAGGTTTAACACTGATAAATGTAAGGTAATGCACATGGTGAGGAAAAAGACGGGACGGGGTTATATATTAAATGGGAGCATACTTGTGACGACTGTCGTGGAAAAGGACTTAGGTGTTTTAGTTCATAGTAAACTTAGCTGTAGTGACCAGTGTCGGGCAGCTGCTGACAAGGCAAATAAAATCATGGGGTGTACCCCATGGGCATAGATTCCCACGAAAAGGAAATAATTCTACCAGTGTACAAATCACTAGTCAGACCACACATAGAATACTGTGTACAGTACTGGGCACCAGTGTACAAGAATGATATAGTGGAGCTGGAGAGGGTTCAAAGACGGGCAACCAGAGTAAAACGGGGAATGGGGCTAGAGTACCCAGAAAGATTATCAGAATTGGGGTTATTTAGTTTAGAAAAAATAAGGCTTAGGGGCGACCTAATAACTATGCATAAATATATCAGGGGCAGTACAGAGATCTCTCCCATGATCTATTTATACCCAGGACTGTATCTATAACAAGGGGGCATCCTCTACGTCTAGAGAAAAGAAGGTTTCTACACCAGCACAGACGGGGGTTCTTTACTGTAAGAGCAGTGAGACTGTGAAATTCTCTCCCGGAGGAGGTGGTCATGGTGAACTCTGTAAAAGAGTTCAAAAGGGGTCTGGATGCATTTTTGGAGAATAATAACATTGATGGTTATGTATACTAGATATTTAGGGACAGCATGTTGGTCCAGAGATTTATTCTGACTGCCATATTTGGAGTCGGGAAGGAATTTTTACCTCTAGTATGAGGTTTTTTTTTTTTGCCTTTCCCTGGATCAACTCAATACGGACTCATTAGGGATATAGGTTGAACTATATGGACTCTGGTCTTTTTTCAACCTTATGAACTATGTTACTATGTTAGTATGTGGTATTCACTTATGAGGGGAGGACAATGCACTCCAGTACGCTTAAAACACTATTTGTCTACAACACCAGCAGGTGTGTGTTTTTTGCTGTCCTTTCACAGTATCTAGGCCCTTAAGACTTTAAAAGGAACAAAATGGTACACCACTTAGATGTACGTATGTGGTATGCACTTATGAGGGGAGGACAATGCGCTCCAGTATGCTTAAAAACAGTATTTGTCTACAACACCAGCAGGTGTATGCTTTTTGCTGGCCTTTCACAGTATCTAGGTCCTTAAGACTTTAACAGGAACAAATTGGTACACCAATTAGATGTACGCACAGGTTACACTTACTAGAGGACAATACACTTTTAGTGCTCTGTTCACCCTAACTGGCTGGCTACTATTAGCGTTTCAGTTGTTGTACACACCACTGCTGCAGCACACAGTTGCTGTGTACTACACCTAAAATTATACTTTCTCTCTCAATCTCACTCCCTTCCCTATCCATGCTTCTAGGCTGGATTTGGGCTTGAGGTCAATCACTGCTGTAAAAAAAGCATTTCTGTGCAACACACTGCTCTCTGTCCCTTTCACTCTGCAATAGAACGCTGATGTGACTGGGATTTGAATCACTGCTGTAAAAATGCTTTTCTGTGCAACACACACTGCTCTCTGTCCCTCTCTCTCCAACTGATCGCTGATGTGACTGGGAGGTGAATAATTGCTGTAAAAATGCTTTTCTGTTCAACACACACTGCAGTCTGTCCCTTTCTCTCTGTAATAAAATGCTGATGTGACTGGCCGCAAGATGGTTGCCCATTATATAGGGCTGTAACATCACAGGGGTGGCTGGCTGCATGCTGCATGTGATTCCAGATCATTCTGCCGATCCTGTTCCCCCCTTCCCAGGATTCCTTGCCCCATGTCCTCACATGTGCATCCGCCATTTTAGATGCCCAGCCCCTGGAGCCTGGACTGCACTAAATGGAGTTTAATGAAGTGATTTGCGCAATCGAATCGCGGCGATATTCACATTTGTTACTAATCAAATTTTTCCTGATATCTGTAAGGAATACGGATTAATCAGATTCAATTCGCTCATACCTAATTCTCATCACACATAGCTGATTTATTGTACTTTTTTGAAAGTTCATCTTATGTTTGTGCTTACCGGGCCGGATCTATTTTGCTCTTTGTAAAAATAATGTATGGTGATCCCTAGCATCTCTCAGAGTGAAAGCAGCCAAACAACTCCCTTCGGCGATGCGATATGGCAATCAGAGTTTAGGTGCACAGCATTTCAAAGAAAGATGATCGGAGCACTCACCATACGGGTACAGTATAACTTTATTCCATGATGGCTACAATGGTAAGCAACATCAAAAGGGTGCAGAGACATCCTGTGCGTCTCTGCACCCTTTTGATGTTGCTTACCATTGTAGCCATCATGGAATAAAGTTATACTGTACCCGTATGGTGAGTGTTCTGATCATCTTTCTTTGAAATGCTGTGCACCTAAACTCTGTTTGACATGTAGCATCTCTGAAGGGGGTGGTTTAGCTGCTTCCACTCTGAATTTAGCCTGAATAGAAGTGTGGACTGTGCCCGGTTACACCTGGTCTTTTAGTGATCTCTCGGACAATATACAATCTCCAAGCTGGCGAAACATAGTATTCCAGGATCATTATTATATTCTATTCATATGTGTTCTGTGGGGCAAGAGGGGAACCTGAGGGACTTTGACAAGGATTAGATTGTGATGGCTACATGACCAGGCTAGAGCATCTCAAGTGTCACATGGTTTTAATATTATGCTTGACTAATGTATTTACTGTACATATACAGTTTATATTCTGTCAGCTCAATGTTTTTTTCTTTCTTTCTTTCTTTTTTTTTTAAATGGCCTCCTTCATTAGCCGTAGGTGTAAGTCTGTCTAATTCCAACTCTTGGTATAGACATCTTAAGTGAAAACCATATTCAGAGGGCTTATGTTAACTATAATTTAAAACTCTGGCAAATAATTCCTTGCAGCTGTAGTTATAATTTTCACATACATAATTAACTTCCAGGCTATATTCACTAAAACCCTCTATCTTATGCATTTCATTTTGACATGCCACCTATCTCGAGTAATAAATCAGCTTATGGAAAATGATGGTAACAAAGCTGTAATTTAACATTGACTTCTAACATCAATAAATAAGAGGCAGCTGCAAAGTCATTAGGATTAAAACGTATGGCAACGAACAAGTCTTACTTTTGTTTATACCCTAAGTTTGTAAATTATACTCAGTATAATTCTTCTGTAGACATTCTCGAACGGTTTTAAAGAGATGGATGTTCTCCAGGGAAAAGTTGTCATAAAGAAGAGAGAATCAAACCAGCAGAATAATACAATAAGTTTATGTATCACACTGGTTCAACCAAGCAGTGATAAACCGTGGCAGCCTTTGAAGAGAAGGCTGACAGATTTCATTTGTATGAGTTCAAATCTTGGCCTGATGTCACATGTCATATCATTTCACTAGCCCTTCGGTGTTTTACAGGCACCCCTCTAGGTGCTATCATGGGAATTAGATGAGAACTTTGCCATTTGAAATATTAGGAAGTCTTCAACAACATACATTGTTGACTTTTCTAAGAATGGCACAAGTCATAAGCAGGAAAATATGTCCCATTGTCACCTTCTATGGAAACCACAACTTTAAGTAGATGTCAAACTGTTCAGCTTCTGAAGTCATAAAAATACAATGTATTAGATTTGTTGGTGGCAAATTATATGTCTGGGTGGTTTGAATATAGAAAACTATGCTAAGCATTTTGATAGACAAATAATGTTTTTTGAAAAACTGACCACAATCTATACTCTTTCAGTTTAACCATAATATAATGCAACTGAGATAAGGTGTTTTGTATTTTCACTGTGATTGTTGTCACATAGGTTTTTGTAAACATAAATTCTAGCACATAGGAAGTTTAAATGTCCTGATCTTATGCCCTAGGCAACTTCACAATTGCCACTTTTAACACAGAACATTCATAAGAAAGACATTCAATGTTCATTTGTCAAGGACAAATAGCAGTCAGCAATGGTATGGACACATACAATCACAGTTTCATCAACAACAAGTACAAAATAAATATTATTTCAAAGTATCACTAAAGTAGACTGCATTAAAAAGGCATCAATAAGTATGGGTGAGTGCTCACCTGCAGCATTCATAAGCATATTAATGAAGGAGCTGGGCCAGATGGAGAATATGGAGGAGGCAGGGGAGCTGGGGGAGCAAGCTCCATGCCTCCATTCTGCTGAGCTGCGCAATGCCGCAGGAATATTACAGTGCCATAACGCAAAGGAAACAGATTTAAGTAAGTGACCCCTCTTTGTAAGGATGTTCACCCGCATTATAACCCAGTATCTTGAGTTTAGTGCGGGTGAACAGAATGCAGATTTTCTTTAATATTATGTATCAGAGGAAAACTAACCATCCTCTCACATTACAGGAAATAACCTTTAAACTGTTTGTGATATGCCTTGTTTTGATTCAAACAGCAGAATTGAATGTAACTCAGGATCAGCACAAAGATGAACATTAACAGCTATAATATTAAAATTTATCAAGCAGTGGGATATATTAGGCAGATGATCAGCCTGAGGAATACTGTATAACAAAATCAATGATAGAATGCACAGAGATAAAAAGTCTTCTGGTTGCCATCATAGCTGATCAGGATCGCCACACTGCACTGCGGAGGTCTGATCAGTACTCTGAACCCACTGGCAACTTTTAATTCAAACTTTAAGATGCCGAGATCGGTAATGATCAAGGCACCTAATGGATTAATGCAGACATCAATGTGATCACTGATATCCATCATTATGGACAAGCAGGGGGGGGGGGGGGCGGCAGTGGCAATGAGATGATGTAGGAAAACGAACCTGCAGCAGATCACTTGATAATCCAGGTCTATCATGTGATTTGCTGCTTCCTGTGTCAATCAAGCATAAAGGCCAATAGGATACAGCCAGGGACACAGATAAAAAGGAACTGACATCAACCACAGCGTTCACAGCGCTTGGATCTTCTGCTGAGAGGAGACATAGACAGGGAGAGAGCCAGATATAGGGACAGTTAGTGATTACAAAGATAGAGAGAGAAATATAGATAGGTACAGATTAAAAAAATAAACCTTGTGTTTGTGTGAACAGGAGTCAATCCTCATACAAGAAACCTACAGGGGCTCCTATACAGCAGATAAGTGGACATCCTTCTCACAACCTCTGAAGGACTCATCTTTAGCTACCACAAATCCAAATTCTTTTTCAAGGCTCATACCTACAAATGCTTGAGTTGAATAGTGTTCCTAAACCAGCTACAGTAGCTAGTGCTATGATCTGTATCTAGCCTGTAGTTCTGTTGTATTTCATATAGTTTCACAAACACCATCAGTATGCCTTGTGCAGCAATCTCAGCCAGTCAAAAAGTATGTTGATAAGTAATATGTATCTGCTATTTAGTCTGTAGTTTTAATAGAGGTCTGTTGCATTTCATACAGTTCTGCAAACACCTTCAGTGCTATCACCTTGTGCTATCATCTTTGCAATGCAAAAAGCGTTCAAAGCGTTGAAACTTGGATTTGCAGGTAGGTTGGCAAAAAATCACCCAAAAAGGTTTAAAGTAACCCAAAAAACATGTCTAGAAAAGGAGTTGGTGGACAGGGTAGAGGGCAAAATACCTCCTCCATGTTCTCTGCCAGTTAGAATGTTTGTGGCAGTCCTAGTACAGGTAGCGGCTACAGCAGCCAGGTGTCTTGTAGTAGTAGTGGCAGCCGTGTCAGCCATCCCAAGTTCTCACTGCCTGAGAGAGGTTATGTGCTTTCACAGGATGATCCAGCATTATTGGAATATTTCTGTCATACGACTTCTGAGGAGGAAGACTCAATCTGACGGTGAGCCTCTGGTCAGTGGATTCCTTCCCGTCTACACTCACATGGGGAAGTGGAAAGGTCCATCCAAGACGCTGTGCTTCCTCAGAGTGGAGGATGAGGAGTTTGATGTTGACAATGCTGTGGTGTTGGACAGGACGTGGGAACAACCTGGGCATGAGCTGACATATTCAGAGCAGGAGGGTAGAGAAGAAGAGCATAGTCGAGGTAGGTTAAGAAAACCTGTGAAATGTAACAGGCCTTCTCATGGCTGTTCTCATGAGCTCTAATGATGGTGACACTGCTGAATGTTCGCCATCATTAGTTAAAAAAAAAACTGAGGAGAGGCACAGTCAGGTGGTACAGTTTCTGTCTGATATTCTGATGTGTGGAACTTATTTTGTACATTACATGATGCAAAGAATGGGGCAATATGTCGTATTTGCAAACAGAAAGTATGTTGTGGCCAGCGTCCGAGGGTAGGAACTACGTCTCTACAAAGGCATTTGGGCCCAGATTTATCAAACTGTGTAAGAGAAAAAATGGAGTGATTTTTCCACAGCAACCAATCACAGCTCAGCTAACAAGCTCTGGTAAAGTGAAACCTAAGCTAAGGTTGGCTGCAGTAGGGAAATCACTCAATTTTTTCTCTCACACAGTTGGATAAATGTGAGCCATGGAGCGTCACCACAAGGCCGTGTGGGACAGTCGAGATGCTCCACAACGTGAGGAAAACGCTGCTGCTGCTCCTCAAGGAGTTGCTCTCCTGTACCCTTTCTGTCATGTGTAGCGAACTCTATTTCAGTGTCCCCTGAGACCACCATCATTATGTGTACATTAAATGGTTAATAGTGTCCTATGTTCTCTATTGAATTGCCTTTCTAATGTTCATTTGCCTTTAACCTGTTGGGGACGGAGGGCGTACCTGTACGCCCTCTGCCCTTCATCCACCCGCTTTCTATAACGCGGAGCCACGCCATGGCAGCACCGCGATCAGTTAACACGCTATTAACCCTTTAGACGCGGTGTTCAAAGTTGAACGCAGCGTCTAAAGTGAAAGTAAACTAATGCCGGTTAGCTCAGGGGGCTGTTCGGGATCCCCACAGTGAAACCGCGGCACCCCGAACCGCTGTAGGACAGCAGGAGGGTCCCCTACCTTCCTCCTCGCTGTCTGATCGCTGAATGACTGCTCAGTGCCTGAGATCCAGACAGAATCTTTGATCAATAGTTTCCTATGAGAAACCATTAATCAATGTAAAAGATCAGTGTTTGCTGTGTTATAGCCCCCTATGGGAACTATAACCCTGCAAAAAAAAAAAAGTGAAAAAAAGTTAATAAAGATCATTTAACCCCTTCCCTAATAAAAGTTTGAATCACCCCTTTTCCCATAAAAAAAAAAACAGTGTAAATAAAAAGAAAAATAAACATATGTGATATCGGACATTCGGAAATGTCCAAATCATATTATCATTAAACTGCACGGTCAATGGCGTTTGCACAAAAAAATTCCAAAGTCCAAAATAGCATATTTTTGGTCACTTTTTATGTCATGAAAAAAGTGATCAAAAAGTCTGATCAATACAAACATAGTACCGCTAAAAACTTCAGATAACGGTGCAAAAAAATGACATCTCATACCGGCCTGTACACAGAAAAAAAGTTATAGGGGTCAAAATATGACAATTTTAAATGTATACATTTTCCTGCAAGTAGTTATGATTTTTTCCAGAAGTACGACAAAATCAAACCTATATAAGTAGGGTATCATTTTAATCATATGGACCTACAGAATAAAGATAAGGTGTCATTTTTACCAGAAAATGTACTGCGTAGAAACGGAAGCCCCCAAAATTACAAAATGGTGTTTTTTCTTCAATTTTGTCACACAATGATTTTTTATATGTATTGTCGTAGATTTTTGGGTAAAATGACTGATGTCATTACAAAGTAGAATTGGTGGCACAAAAAATAATCCATCATATGGATTTTTAGGTGCAAAATTGAAAAGGTTATAATTTTTAAAAGGTAAGGAGGAACAAATGAAAGTGCAAAAACGGAAAAACCCTCCATCCCCAAGGGGTTAAATGTTGTTACCAAGTAATGTAACAAGGGAAGGTATCAGTGGCCAGGTGACTCACGGGGTGACCTATAGGACCCCTCCAAATTTCTCGCTTATATACTTCAGAGGAGCTAGTTCAGTAGAGTGAAGTTAAAGGGGTGCTGCGGTGGAAAACTGGTGCCAGAAAGTTAATCAGATTTGTAAATTACTTATTTTAAAAATCTTAATCCTTCCTGTACTTATTAGCTGCTGAATACTACAGAGGAAATTATTTTCTTTTTGGAACAGTTAGCTCTCTGCTGACATCACGAGCACAGTGCTCTCTACTGACATCTCTGTCCATTTCATGAACTGTCCAGAGTAGGAGAAAATCCCCATAGCAAACATATGCTGCTCTGGACAGTCCCTAAAATGGACAGAGATGTCAGCAGAGAGCACTGTGCTCCTGATGTCAGCAGAGAGCACAATGTTCCAAAAAGAAAATAATTTCCTCTGTAGTATTCAGCAGCTAATAAGTACTGGAAGGATTAAGATTTTTTTAATAGAAGTAATTGACAAATCTGTTTAACTTTCTGGCACCAGCTGATTTAAAAAAAAAAGAAGTTTTCCACTGGAGTACCCCTTTAAGACCTTGCTGAGGTACAGTTAACACCTGAGAGTGTCTGGTGTCCTGAGGCAGCCACACTTCTATCCCCAAGTGCCCCTTCAGGTGAATGTCAAAGCCTGGTAAGCAACCACAGGTGTGAAGTCTAGTCAGTCATAGTCCAGTCAGTCAAGTCTGCTAAAGTCAACGTGGGTCTGCATAATTCAGTCCAAGTCCACTACAAGTTCCAGTGAGGCTGAAATTCTCTGGTAGTCACTGGTCATCTCTTTGGGCCTAACAGCTATACCTATACCATCTGTCTGCCTCAGTACAGCTGCCGTTGTTCCGTAACTTTGCAGCGGAGTGATTATTTGCCCCGCACCTGGCCCAGGAACCAGCGGCCATACCTCAGTTGTTGTATAGGATAACCATGCCCTGGGGCACAAGGGGTTAATGCCATCTGCTCCTAGGATAATAACATCTGCCTTTTCGTCCAGCACCCACACCAAAACTTTTGGCATCCTACGAACAGGATACGGGTGCGCGCCTAATGCGAAAAGTACACTCTTTACCTCCTAACCAACAGGTGCAACTTCCCATGGGACAACTCCAGGGACCAGTATTAGAGGAAGTCCACACCTGGCCAGCATCGGAGAAGCTGTACCAGGTATTGTACTGTACCAGGTATTTGAGTCACATTCTCCATCAGAGGTACATCTCCGGCTGTATGAAAAGCGACAGAAGCCAGAGGAAACCTTGAGAGTATATAATGCCCTAGAGACTATCCAGAAGTTAGATCACTCCCGAGCAGGGCAACAAAGTTTTAATGGGCATATTCATTGATGGAGCCCATAATAAGTGGGACAAGGCCCAATTGAGAATGTTAGCAGTCCAAAATCCCAACATGTCTTTCCCTGCCTTTAAAAGACTAGTTATCCAAGTAATTGAGTCCAGATAGATAAAAAAAAGAATTTTTCTTGCAGCGCTGGACCAAGAGGATTGAAAAGAGACAGGGCTCTTGAAGGATATAATCAAGTGGCATTTATTAAAAGCACATCAACACGTTTCTGGCTCAGAGTGGGCCCTTCCTCAGGATAAGGTGCTGATATGTAGGTTAAAAGACACTTGCAATACATACACAAAAGGACAAGCCTTTACACAACAATTTCCTTCAATTAAGGATTAGGGTATTCACAAACAAGGTTAAGCAATTAACGTAACAACATAAAAAATTGAAATGCATAAATTTACTATATCATATGTTAAAAACACATTCATAGTTAAAAGGGTATTAATTGTGCTCTATATATCTTGTTTGTTACTAAGGGCAGTTATTGCGCTTTTATTGGTTAAAATGGGGTGTACATGTGGTTTAATAGACATATCCCTCATGTATTTAGTAAGGTTGCATAAGTGACAGATAACTTCCGGTATAGGAATGCAAAAAGAAGATGTATATAAAGTGCTTGTTGCGGCGAAAAAGATGTATATAGCACAGACTGTAGAGTGACAGTATACTAAGGATTGCACTGGCAGCGGGAATTAGCTGGGGAGCGATATATCGCAGTAGCGAAGTGAAAAAGGGGCAGAGTTTAATTAGTTACTGCAGACAAATGGACTCAGTAATTGGTTAGCGGTCAGCGCTGTGTATCTCGCTGACAGCGAGTTTCTAGTGAGGGGCGATATATCGTTGGGGCAGAGTGGAGAGAGGGCGGAGCTATGGGAGGATAAGCGCTGGGCTATTGGCGCTCATGCTATCAAAGGGATATATGCTAACGTAAGCTCGGTATCCCAAGCAGAAGTCTGAAGTCAAACATCACAAATGTACACGTTTATCAAATATAGTACCAGCTTATATACATCTCTTTCCCCAAAACCCTGCCCCCCCTCTTTACACCTTTCCACTCATTGATACTATGTCACCCCTTATATTCATCATTTTATCCATCTCAGTTATATTGTTGCACCCTTTTTTCCCCCGTCCCGTAACTATTCCCTACCCTCTCTCCAACATGCCCTATCTACTCAATTTATCGATTCAATTTACCAAGCCTCATCTATCCCACCCATATTAAGTTTTAAGTTTCACATTAACCTCTTCCCCTCTCCCAACTCTGCTGCCCGCATTAGCGCTCACATTCTGTAATAGCGCTTTTGCTTGGGATACCGAGCAACATTACATGGTGAATGAGATTCACACCATTTTCCTTCATTACATTGTCTGACTGTACTTCACTAGGGGTGCATTCCCTTTTTTTCCTTTATCTTTTACAAGTAATTGAGTCCGGGACTGAGTTAGAGGAAGTTTGTTGAGCTAGGACGCGGGGCCACGCCATGGCCCTGTGTTATAGAAAGGCATACAGGTATGCCCTTGGTCCTTAACAGGTTAAAGGGGTACTGGGGAAAAAAAAATTATATCAACTGATGCCAGAAAGTTAAACAAATTTCTAAATTACTTCTATTAAAAAATCTTTACCCTTCCAGTACTTTTTAGCAGCTGTATGCTACAGAGAAAATTCTTTTCTTTTTGGCTTTCTTTTTTTCCGTCTTGTCCACAGTGCTCTCTACTGACACCTCTGTCTGTGTCAGAAACTGTCCGGAGGAGCATATGTTGCAGTGGGGATTTTCTCCTGCTCTGGAGAGTTCCTGATACGGGCATCAGGTGTCAGCAGAGAGAACTGTGGACAAGACAAAAAAGAAATTCAAAAAGATAAAAAAAATCCCCTGGAGCATACAGCTGCTAAAAAGTACTGGAATGGTAAAGATTTTTTAATCTGTTTAACTTTCTGGCACCAGTTGATTAAAAAAAAAGATGTTTCCCATCAGAGTACCCCTTAATGTCATTCTGTGGCCTTATGTGTCTTAACCAAACAGTACTTATCATATGCAGGTGCCAGAATGCTAAAATCCTTTTTTTATTTAATCCATCAAACTTTAGCTGTGCTCTCTACTTTTCCCTTGTGTTTGGCAGGGGTTCAAATGCATACAGAAAACTAGATCAAATTCATTACTAGTTCCGAATATAAAATACCTAAATAAAATTAATTACATTACTGATTACAGTAGTACATTATATTTTTAACCCCTTAAGGAAGCAGCTCATTTTCACTTTAAAGACGCAGCCCTTTTTTGCTATTCTGACCACTGTCAATTTAAGTATTAAAGGGGTATTTCCGTGGAATTTTTTTTTTTAAATCAACTGACAGCTGTCACTCCCCCTCCCATAGGCTTGCATTGAGGGGGTGGAGCGTGATGTCATACGGGGGCGGGCCGTGACGTCTCTTTGCTCCGTCCCCATGATCACCAGTAATTCAGACCTGGAGCGAACACGCTCCGGGGGCTGATTCTAACGGGGTGCAGCGTGGAAGATCATGGGCGTCCCCAGCAGGGATAGGGGATAAAATGTCTTAGCGCCGGAGTACCCCTTTAATGCTGCACAGTAGATTTTGAGCAGTGTGAAACATGCTCCGTATACGCTACGTGTGATTAATGTTAGGGAATATTTCCACGCACAGTATCCTGAACATATTTAATAGGCAGGATTTGAAGCTGCAGATTTCAATGTAAATGAATTGACTGAACACAGCATCCAAACTGCAGCTTCAATTCATGTGTATCAAATCTACACAGGATACTGTACATGTGAATAAACTAAGGGTAGGATCACATGTGCCATATTTTTCTGCATATTTGCTGTTGCATATTTTCCTACTCATTAAAATCAATGAATAGCAAAATCAGCTACATATTTTATTACTCATTAAATTCAATGGGTAGGAAAATATGCAATGGGAAGTACACAGCAAAATATGGCATGCTTTGCCCTACCCTAAAAAGGTATTCCTAAATCAAACTACTGCTCTTTACCAGGTTTGGAATAACAAGCTGATCGAGGTAGGACTGACCGCTCAGACCTCAATTGATCATGAGAAAAGATGAAAATTGCCTTTAACCACATAGGGACCCAGGGCGTACAGGTACGCCTTCGGTCCCTGGTACTTAAGGACCCAGGGCGTACCTGTACGCCCGTGGGAATTTCGGTCCCCGCCGCGCGCCGGGCAGGGACCAGACCGGGGTGACTGCTGATATCGATCATCAGGTACCCCGCGCAAATGACAAGGGGGGTCATCAGCCCCCCCCCCATGTTGGCGATCGCCCCAAATTGCAAGTGAATTCACACTTGCGATTTGCGCCTATTCCGGGTCATACGGGTCTATGGTTACACGTGTCCCGGAATATAAGGGCGATCACGGTTGTCTAAGACACCTACTATCCCCCTGAAGGGATAGGAGTGAGGTTGCAGATGTGCCACCCCTCCTATCCCTGCTATTGGTCGTCAAAAGCGACAACCAATAGCAGATCGGGGGGCTACTTTCATTTTCCCCATTCTGCCCACCCACAATGGGCCGGGCAGAATGGGGAAATGACAGAGGACCGGGCGCCAAAGTCCACTTACCCATCGGCGACGGCTGCGGGCTGCGATCGGGACAGGGATCTGCGGAAGAAGAGGCCGGCGACGCGACTCCCTGGATCCTATGGAAGACGGTAAGTTGCCTAGCAACATCTGGAGGGCTACAGTCTGAGACCACTATACAGTGGTCTCTATACTGTAGCCCTCCAGATGTTGCACAACTACAACTCCCAGCATGTCCAGACAGCTGTTTGGGCATGCTGGGATTTGTAGTTTTGCCACAGCTGGAGGGTCACAGTTTGGAGATCACTGTGGAGTGATCCAACTGTGATCTTGCAAAACTATAACTCCTAGCATGCCCACACAGCAGTTTGGTGTGTGGGCATGCTGGGATTTGTAGTTTTGCAACATCTGGAGGGCCACAGTTTAGAGATCACTGTTCGGAGGTCTCTAACTGTAGCCCTCCAGATGTTGCAAAACTGCAAATCCCAGCATGCCCAAACAGCAAACAGCTGTCTCAGCATGCTGGGAGTTGTAGTTGAGTACCTCTAGCTGTTGCATAACTACATTTCCCAGCATGCCCTTCGGCGATCAGTACATGCTGGGAGTTGAAGTTTTGCAACAGCTGGAGGCACACTGACGGGTTTACAGTAAGTTTTCTGCTTCAGGTTTGGGCTGCGGCAAATTTTTTGCTGCAGCGCAAACTCCAAGCGGGAAACTCACCGTAAACGCCCGCAAGTGTGAATGTACCCTAAAAACAGTATACTACACTAACACATAATAAAGGGTAAAACACTACATATACACCCCCTTACACTGTCCCCCCCCCCCTCAATAAAAATGAAAAATGTATTGTACAGCAGTGTTTCCAAAACAGAGCATCCAGCTGTTGCAAAACCACAACTCCCAGCATTTCCGGACAGCCACTGACTGTCCAGGCATGCTGGGAGTTTAGCAACAGCTGAAGGCACCCTGTTTGGGAATCACTGGCATAGAATACCCCTATGCCCACCCCTATGCAATCCCTACTTTAGTCCTCAAATGTGCATGGCGCTCTCTCACTTCAGTTTAGGGCCACATATGGGGTGTTTCCATACTCGGGAGAAATTGCACTACAAATTTTGGGGGGCTTTTTTCCTTTTACCCCTTATGAAAAGGAAAAGTTGGGGGCTACACCAGCCTGTTAGTGTACAAAAAAATAATTTTTTACACTAACCTGCTTGTGTTGCCACATACTTTTTATTTTCACAAGCGGTAAAAGCAAAAAAACTAAACAAAATTTGTAACGCAATTTCTCCTGAGTACGGAAATAGCCCATTGGGATTTGCACAGGGGTGGCTGATTTTACAGCGGTTCTGACATAAATGCAAAAAAATAAATACCCACATGTTACCCCATTTTGGAAACTTCACCCCTCCTGGAACGTAACAAGGCGTATAGTGAGCCTTAACACCCCACAGGTGTTTGACAAATTTCCATTAAAGTTGGTTGGGAAATGAAAAAAAATATATATTTTTCACTAAAATGCTGGTGTTACCCTACATTTTTCATTTTCACAATGGAAAATAGGAAAAAAGGCCCCCAAAATTTGTAACCCCATTTCTTCTGAGTAAGAAAATACTCCATATGTGGATGTAAAGTGCTCTGCTGGCGAACTACAATGCTCAGAAGAGAAGGAGCACCATTGGAATTTTGAAGAGAAAATTTGTCCAGAATTGAAGGGCATGTGTGTTTGCAAAGCCCCCATAGCGCCAGAAAAATGGACCCCTCCCATATGTGACACCGTTTTGGAAACTGCACCCCTCACAGAATGTAATAAGGGATACAATGAGCATTTACACCCCACAGGTGTCTGACAGATTTTTGGAACAGTGATCCGTGAAAATTACAAATTTAATTTTTCATTTGCACAGCCCAATGTTCCAAAGATCTGTCAAATGCCAGTGGGGTGTAAATACTCACTGCACCCCTTATTAAATTCTTTGAGGGCTGTAGTTTCCAAAATGAGGTCACATGTGGGGGGGGGTCCACTGTTCTGGCACCACGAGGGGCTTTGTAAACGCACATGGCCCCCGACTTCCATTCCAAACAAATTCTCTTTCAAAATGCTCAATGGTGCTCCTCCTCTTCTGAGCATTGTAGTGCGCCAGCAGAGCACTTGATGTCCACACATGGGGTATTTCCATACTCAGAAGAAATGGAGTTAAAAATTTTGGGGCTCATTTTCTCCTATTACACCTTGTAAAAATGTAAAATTTTGGGGAAAAACAGCATTTTAGTGAAAAAATTTTTTTTTTTCATTTACACATCCGACTTTCACAAAAAGTTGTCAAACACCTGTGGGGTGTTAAGGCTCACTGTATCCCTTGTTACGTTCCTTGAGGGGTGTAGTTTCCAAAATAGTATGCCATGTTTTTTTTTTTCTTTTTTGCTGTTCTGGCATCATAGATGCTTTCTAAATGCGACATGCCCCCCAAAAACCATTTCAGCAAAATTTGCTTTCCAAAAGCCAAATGTGACTCCTTCTCTTCTGAGCATTGTAGTTCACCACAGAACATTTTACGTCCTAACATGGGGTATTTATACACTCAGAAGAAATGGGGTTACAATAATTTTTTTTTTTTTTTTTTTGGGGGGGGGGGGGGCATTTTCTCCCACTACCCTTTGTAAAAATGATAAATTTGGAGGAAAAACTGCACTTTAGTGAAAAATGTTTTTTTTTTTTTCATTTACACATCCAACTTTAACGAAAAGTCGTCAAACACCTGTGGGGTGTTAATGCTCACAGGACCCCTTGTTACGTGCCTTGAGGGGTGTAATTTCCAAAATGGTATGCCATGTGGGGGTTTTCTGCTGTTCTGGCACCATAGGGGCTTCCTAAATGTGACATGCCCCCCAAAAACCATTTCAGCAAAATTCACTCTCCAAAATCCCATTGTCGCTCCCTCACTTTTTAGCGCTGTAATGCGCCCGCTGAACACTTGACATCCACATATGAGGTATTTCCTTACTCAAGAGAAATTGGGTTACAAATTTTAGGGGGATTTTTCTTTTATTACCCCTTGTAAAAATTCAAAAACTGGTATTACAAGAACATGCAAGTTTAAAAAAATAAGGATTTTGAATTTTCTTTCACTTTGCTGCTATTCCTGTGAAACACCTAAAGGGTTAACAAACTTTCTGAATGTCTTTTGAATACTTTGAGGGGTGCCGTTTTTATGATGGGGTCATTTATGGGGTATTTTTTAATAAGAAAGCCCTTCAAATCCACTTCAAATGTGAACTGGTCCCTGAAAAATTCAGATTTAGAAAATATTGTGAAAAATTGGAAAATTGCTTCTGAACTTTGAAGCCCTCTGATGTCCTCCAAAAGTAAAAACATGTCAACTTTATGATGAAAATCTAAAGTAGACATATTGTATATGTGAATAAAAATATAATTTATTTGGAATGTATGTTTTCCTTACAAGCAGAGAGCTTCAAATTTAGAAAAATGCTAAATTTTCAATTTTTTCATCAAATTTGGGAATTTTTCACCAAGAAATGATTCAAGTATCAGCGAAAATTTTCCACTAACATAAAGTAGAATATGTCCCGAAAAAACATTCTAGGAATCAGAATGAAAGGTAAAAGCATCCCAGAGTTATTAATGCTTAAAGGGGTACTCCGGTGGTTAAGATTTTTGGCTATATTGCATCTTCTTTAAATGTTCATGTTTTTTGCAATTGACATGTATTATATGTTTGTGTAGCATGTGTCTTTTTTTCTTACCTGTTTGTGGGCCAGGAAGTTCTGTAGTTCTGTGATAGATCTCTTACTGTTGTCCACAGGTTAGGATTAGGCTGTGGACAAGATGTCATAGCTTTTTTTTTTCTCTGTTCTTTCAGAACTGTATGACAGAGATAGGCCACACCCCCTAATCTCCCCCTCCTGAAGGACACAGGTGTGCATGAGAGCAAGAAGCTCCTACACAGCTCCTCACCTCCCCTCCCCCTGCTCTCTCTTCTGAGGATGCAGGTCTGCACTGAAAGAAGACAGAGGAGAAAGAGTGTTGTGTGAAGGGGAGGATAACAAAGTGCACGGGCTGCGGATGTATAGACTGCAGGGGAAGAAATCTCGGACTGGGGATGATTTCTATGTGGGAAAGGGGGGGGGGACTCCTGAATGACACGTTCTGGGAGTTGTAGTCCCTGTGATGTGTGTGTATGCTAGTGTTTACAAACCATTGAGCCTCCAGCTGTATGCAAAAGTACAACTCCCAGCATTCCTGGACAGACTTTGGGCATCCTGGGAATTGCAGTTTTGCAACAGCTAGAGGCACACTGGCTGGGAAACACTCTCCTAGCCTAGTCAGCATACACATCATGTTACACCAGTGTTTCCAAACCAGTGTGCCTCCAGCTGTTGTAAAACTACAACTCCCAACATTCCCTGACAGTATTTGGGCTTGCCGGGAGTTGTAGTGTTGCAACAGCTGGAGGCACACTGATTGGGAAACACTGACCTAGCCTATTCAGTATATTACAAACAAAGTGCATTGTTTCCCAACCAGGGTGTCTTCAGCTGTATCAAAACTACAACTTCCAGCATGCCCAGACAGCTTTTGGCGCTCTGGTTGGGAAACACTGGTGTATGCCCTATAGAGGTGTGGTGAACTACAACCTCCAGGAGACTACAGAGGCAGCATGCTGGTGTTATACCACAGACTGAAGACTCCTGAATGACACATGCTGGGAGTTGTAGTCCCTTTTGTGTGTGTGTATGCCAGTGTATCCCAACCAGTGCTGATTATATTAGTGTGCTGTGTATAAGGGGGCCGACCCGGGAAAATAGTAGGGTGGGTAAAGGGCGGGGAAAAAAAAAGGAGCCACCCCAAACCAGCAAGGCATGTGGCATGCTGGGATTTGTAGTTTTCAGCACAGCAAGAAACAGGAAATAGAAGCAAAGATAGGAAAACAAAGTGGGGGATAAAAAGACAACAAAGGACGGAAATAGAGTAGCCTAAACAACAAGAATGGAAATGAAACAAAACAAATAGAGTAAGTAAAAAAACGGAAAAACACGTTGACCACCGGAGTACCCCTTTAAAGTGACAGTGGTCATATGTTCAAAAAATGGCCGGGTCCTTAAGGTATAAATGGGCTGGGTCCTTAAGGGGTTAAATAATGGTGCATGGCCAGTGCTCTATTCATTCTCTGTGGGTCTTCTGAATATTTCCAAGCACTGAGCTGTTTGTTCATTTTGCATTTATTTTTCTCCTCTCCCCCTGTTTATTTTTCTATTGATTTAGCCATATGGGTTGTTCTCAGGAAAACCAGTCCAATCTTTGGTGGTCCCACCTGACAACATGCAGCTAATAAAGTCTTGGTTTCACATACAACAGAACACCTTCAATACTGCATAGTACAACAGGACAAGGTTGTCAAAAAACCAGGGGTTCTATGGGTGGCAGGACAGATTCAGCAATTGTAAAAATAAAAAAATAAATGCTGCTAATCCCTCTTATGTGATAAGGTGCGTTTATATTTATTTAAAAGCATGCAAGAGTCTGCCCACAGCCTTTATCAGGTGCCTGTGAGATAGTAAGACAGTGTACACACAAGCACACGCAAACATACACTAATGTTATTAAATTGCAGCAAAATAACCCCCATTATGTTTTATACTAGAGATGAGCGAACTTCTGAAAAATTTGATTCAACCAATATGCCGAATTTTCAGGAAAAATTTGGTTCTGTCCGAATTTATTTGCGGCAAATCTGCATTAAAAATGACTATTTTTGGCCTACAGAGAGCCTCAATAGGGGTGTAGAACAGTTTGCTTTGTTAGAGAAATAATACTGTTATTCAGTATGACATGTAGATTTCAGGCATAGCTTAGAATTAGAATCACTGCGGCAAAGCATCTGAATGTGGCAGCAGGGAGACCATATTGCATCAAAATTTAAGAGAGTAAATAGATTTTTTATGTAATTTTTACTTATCTTAATTTGAATTTATTTAAATTTTTTGAGTACCCATTCTGGTGAACATCTAGCTGGCGGTTCGCCACGAGGCGAGCTAGCACCTGTTCCAGCCCGTGCCTCTTACCCCCCACCCCTCCCACTGTCTTACTCTTTTGTGGAACTGCAAATGTTTAATTTAATCAGTTATGGTTCATTGTGATCCCTCCAACCTGTTTCATTGGATTCTTGTGGTAATTCCATAGGTACCATATGACGTGGACGACCATAGGGCCTCAGTCTTGAAAAGATTACATCAATTATTTTTTTTTAAATTGAAAGTTAAGATTCTGAAAATGAATTTTAAGATTACGCTTCCGAGTTTTAATGTACCAGGATACGGTGTGTGGTTAAAAAGGACCAAATCTAACAAAAAGTCACATGGCGGCAAAATGACAGAGCCGAGAGGTGGCATCAGTATGAGGAGACCATATAGTAGCTGAATAACCGCCTGGAGTTTGTGGCAGCATGAGGAGACCATATAGTGGCTGAATGGCACAGCCTGGAGTTGGCTGAAGCATGAGGAGACCATATAGTGTCTGAATGGCACAGCCTGGAGGTGGCTGAAGCATGAGGAGACCACATAGTGGCAGAATGGCACAGCTTGGAGTCAGGGCCAGATTAAGGCTGCCTGGAGGATGAAAAACTTCATTATGTTGGACCCTCCCGACAGTCCCCCTTCCCTTCCACTGAGTGGAACAGGAGTCAGGCACCCGTTAAAATAAAATGGGCTGCATGGTCTAAAATCACTTTAGTTCAGGTCACTCATTGCAGCTGTTGCAAAGCTACAACCCCCATTATGTCTGGAGAGCTTCAGGCGTTATATGAGTTGTAGTTTTGTAACAGCTGGAGCCTCATATACAGTGTCATCCATTATTACTGCAAAACTTAGAAGTGAGGAGAGATATAATGGGACAGTCAGGAGAATACACAAACATAAAATTACTCACAGGAGACGTCTTCTCTGTTGTTTTTCCTTTTCTTCTTCATCTGGTCCAGACGCCAGGTCTTCTTCCAGATCCATCTTCCTCTGTAAAGTTTGACGCCGGGACATCATTGGTTCCTCACTTTGCCAGCCGCTACTCATCCTCTGTATAAAGACAACAATCATAATAACCCTTCAAGAGAATATGTTTACCCCTGCTCATCATCCCCCCTGCTCATCATCCCCCCTGCTCATCATTCCCCCCTGCTCATCATCCCCCCCTGCTCATCATTCCCCCCCCGCTCATCATTCCCCCCCTGCTCATCATTTCCACCCCCTGCTTATCATTCCCACCCCCTGCTCATCATTCGCACCCTCTGCTCACCATTCCACCCCCTGCTCATCATTCCCCCCCTGCTCATCATCCCCCCGCTCATCATTCCCCCTGCTCATCATTCCCACCCCCTGTTCAACATTCCACCCCCTGCCATTCATTCCACCCCCTGCTCATCATTCCCCCCCTGCTCATCATTCCCCCCCGCTCATCATTCCCCCCCGGCTCATCATTCCCCCCCTGGCTCATCATTCCCCCCCCTGCTCATCATTCCCCCCCCTGCTAATCATCCCCCTTCTCATCATTCCCCCCTGCCCATCATTCCCCCCTACTCATCATCCCCCCTGATCATCATCCCCCTTGCTCATCATCCCCCACTGCTCATCATCCCCCCTCCTGCTCATCATTCCCCCCTGCTCATCATCCCCCCCTGCTCATCATTCCCCCCTGCTCATCATTCCACCCCCTGCTCATCATTCCACCCCTGCTCATCATTCCACCCCCTGCTCATCATTCCACCCCCTGCTCATCATCCCCCCCTGCTCATCATCCCCCCCCCTGCTCATCATCCCCCCGTGCTCATCATCCCACCCCCTGCTCATCATTCCACCCCCTGCTCATCATTCCACCCCCTGCTCATCATTCCACCCCCTGCTCATCATTCCATCCCCTGCTCATCATTCCCCCCTGCTCATCATGCCACTCCCTGCTCATCATTCTCCCCCCTGCTCATCATTCTCCCCCCTGCTCATCATTCCCCCCTGCTCATCATTCCCCCCCTGCTCATGATTTCCCCCCTGCTCATCATTCCCCCCTGCTCATCAATCCCCCCTGCTCATCATCCCCCCCTGCTCATCATTCCCCCCTGCTCATCATTCTCCCCCTGCTCATCATTCCATCCCTGCTCATCATTCCACCCCCTGCTCATCATTCCACCCCCTGCTCATCATTCCACCCCCTGATCATCATTCCCCTCCCCTGCTCATCATTCCCCCTGCTCATCATTCTCCCCCCTGATCATCATTCCCCTCCCCTGCTCATCATTCCGCCCCCTGCTCATCATTCTTCCCCCTGATCATCATTCTTCCCCCTGCTCACCATTCTTCCCCCTGCTCATAATTCCCCCCTGCTCATCATTCCCCCCTGCTCATCATTCCCCCTTGCTCATCATTCCCCCCTGCTCATCATCCCCCCCTCATCATTCCCCCCTGCCCATCATTACCCCCCTGCCCATCATTCCCCCCTGCTCATCATTCTCCCCCCTGCTCATCATTCTCCCCCTGCTCATCATTCCACCCCCTGCTCATCATTCCACCCCCTGCTCATCATTCCACCCCCTGCTCATCATTCCACCCCCTGCTCATCATTCCCCCCTGCTCATCATTCCCCCTTGCTCATCATTCCCCCCTGCTCATCATCCCCCCTCATCATTCCCCCCTGCCCATCATTACCCCCCTGCCCATCATTCCCCCCTGCTCATCATTCTCCCCCTGCTCATCATTCCACCCCCTGCTCATCATTCCACCCCCTGCTCATCATTCCATCCCCTGCTCATCATTCCACCCCCTGCTCATCATTCTCCCCCCGCTCATCATTCTCCCCCTGCTCATCATTCCACCCCTTGCTCATCATTCCACCCCCTGCTCATCATTCCACCCCTGCTCATCATTCCACCCCCTGCTCATCATTCCCCCCTGCTCATCATTCCCCCTGCTCATCATTTCCCCTCTGCCCATCATTCCCCCCTACTCATCATTCTCCCCCCTGCTCATCATTCTCCCCCCCTGCTCATCATTCTCCCCCTGCTCATCATTCTCCCCCTGCTTATCATTCCACCCCTGCTCATCATTCCCCCCTGCTCATCATCCCCCTTCTCATCATCCCCCCCTGCCCATCATTCCCCCCTGCCCATCATTCCCCCCTACTCATCACCCCCCTGATCATCATCCCCCCTTGCTCATCATCCCCCCCTGCTCATCATCCCCCCTCCTGCTCATCATTTCCCCCCCCCTGCTCATCATTCCCCCCCTGCTCATCATTCCCCCCCCCTGCTCATCATTCCACCCCTGCTCATCATTCCACCCCCTGCTCATCATTCCACCCCCTGCTCATCATCCCCCCTGCTCATCATCCCCCCCTGCTCATCATTCCACCCCTGCTCATCATTCCACCCCCTGCTCATCATTCCACCCCCTGCTCATCATTTCACCCACTGCTCATCATTCCCCCCCTGCTCATCATTCCCCCCCTGCTCATCATTCCCCCCCTGGCTCATCATTCCCCCCCTGACTCATCATTCCCCCCCTGCTCATCATCCCCCTTCTCATCATTTCCCCCTGACCATCATTCCCCCCTGCCCATCATTCCCCCCTACTCATCATCCCCCCTGATCATCATCCCCCCTTGCTCATCATCCCCCCCCTGCTCATCATCCCCCCTCCTGCTCATCATTCCCCCCCTGCTCATCATTCCCCCCCTGCTCATCATTCCCCCCTGCTCATCATTCCACCCCTGCTCATCATTCCACCCCCTGCTCATCATTCCACCCCCTGCTCATCATCCCCCCCTGCTCATCATCCCCCCTGCTCATAAACCCCCCCTCATCATCCCACCCCCTGCTCATCATCCCACCCTCTGCTCATCATTCCACCCCCTGCTCAACATTCCACCCCCTGCTCATCATTCCACCCCCTGCTCATCATTCCACCCCCTGCTCATCATTCCCCCCTGCTCATCATTCTCCCCCCTGATCATCATTCCCCTCCCCTGCTCATCATTCCCCCCTGCTCATCATTCCCCCCTGCTCATCATTCCCCCCCTGCTCACCATTCCCCCCTGCTCATCATTCCCCCCTGCTCATCATTCCCCCCCTGCTCATCATTCCACCCCCTGCTCATCATTCCCCCCCTGCTCATCATTCTCCCCCTTGATCATCATTCCCCTCCCCTGCTCATCATTCCCCCATGCTCATCATTCCCCCCTGCTCATCATTCCCCCTGCTCATCATTCCCCCCCTGCTCATCATTCCACCCCTGCTCATCATTCCACCCCCTGCTCATCATTCCCCCCTGCTCATCATTCCCCCTTGCTCATCATTCCCCCCTGCTCATCATTCCCCCTGCTCATCATCCCCCCTTGCTCATCATTCCC
Source organism: Hyla sarda (assembly GCF_029499605.1). Lineage (NCBI taxonomy): Eukaryota > Metazoa > Chordata > Amphibia > Anura > Hylidae > Hyla > Hyla sarda. The sequence continues at coordinate 190,323,373 of NC_079194.1, forward strand.
CCCTGCTCATCATCCCCCCTCATCATTCCCCCCTGCCCATCTTTACCCCCCTGCCCATCATTCCCCCCTGCTCATCATTCTCCCCCCTGCTCATCATTCTCCCCCTGCTCATCATTCTCCCCCCTGCTCATCATTCTCCCCCTGCTCATCATTCCACCCCCTGCTCATCATTCCACCCCCTGCTCATCATTCCACCCCCTGCTCATCATTCCCCCCTGCTCATCATTCCCCCTTGCTCATCATTCCCCCCTGCTCATCATCCCCCCTCATCATTCCCCCCTGCCCATCATTACCCCCCTGCCCATCATTCCCCCCTGCTCATCATTCTCCCCCTGCTCATCATTCCACCCCCTGCTCATCATTCCACCCCCTGCTCATCATTCCACCCCCTGCTCATCATTCTCCCCCCGCTCATCAGTCTCCCCCTGCTCATCATTCCACCCCCTGCTCATCATTCCACCCCCTGCTCATCATTCCACCCCCTGCTCATCATTCCCCCCTGCTCATCATTCCCCCTGCTCATCATTACCCCTCTGCCCATCATTTCCCTCTACTCATCATTCTCCCCCCTGCTCATCATTCTCCCCCCCTGCTCATCATTCTCCCCCTGCTCATCATTCTCCCCCTGCTCATCATTCCACCCCTGCTCATCATTCCCCCCCTGATCATCATCCCCCTTCTCATCATCCCCCCCCTGCCCATCATTCCCCCCTGCCCATCATTCCCCCCTACTCATCATCCCCCTGATCATCATCCCCCCTTGCTCATCATCCCCCCTGCTCATCACCCCCCCTCCTGCTCATCATTCCCCCCCTGCTCATCATTCCCCCCCTGCTCATCATTCCCCCCCTGCTCATCATTCCACCCCTGCTCATCATTCCACCCCCTGCTCATCATTCCACCCCCTGCTCATCATCCCCCCTGCTCATCATCCCCCCCTGCTCATCATTCCACCCCTGCTCATCATTCCACCCCCTGCTCATCATTCCACCCCCTGCTCATCATTCCACCCACTGCTCATCATTCCCCCCTGCTCATCATTCCCCCCTGCTCATGATTCCCCCCCTGGCTCATCATTCCCCCCCCCTGGCTCATCATTCCCCCCCTGCTCATCATCCCCCCTTCTCATCATCCCCCCTGCTCATCACCCCCCCTCCTGCTCATCTTTCCCCCCCTGCTCATCATCCCCCCTCCTGCTCATCATTCCCCCCCTGCTCATCATTCCCCCCCTGCAAATCTCCCACCCCCTGCTCATCATCCCACCCCTGCTCATCATTCCACCCCCTGCTCATCATCCCACCCCCTGCTCATCATCCCACCCCCTGCTCATCATTCCACCCCCTGCTCAACATTCCACCCCCTGCTCATCATTCCACCCCCTGCTCATCATTCCACCCCCTGCTCATCATTCCCCCCCCTGCTCATCATTCTCCCCCCTGATCATCATTCCCCTCCCCTGCTCATCATTCCCCCCTGCTCATCATTCCCCCCTGCTCATCATTCCCCCCCTGCTCACCATTCCCCCCTGCTCATCATTCCCCCCTGCTCATCATTCCCCCCTGCTCATCATTCCACCCCCTGCTCATCATTCCCCCCTGCTCATCATTCTCCCCCCTGATCATCATTCCCCTCCCCTGCTCATCATTCCCCCATGCTCATCATTCCCCCTGCTCATCATTCCCCCCCTGCTCATCATTCCCCCTGCTCATCATTCCCCCCCTGCTCATCATTCCCCCCCTGCTCATCATTTCCCCCCTGCTCATCATTCCCCCCTGCTCATCATTCCCCCCTGCTCATCATTCCCCCCTGCTCATCATTCTCCCCCTGCTCATCATTCCACCCCTGCTCATCATTCCACCCCTGCTCATCATTCCACCCCCTGCTCATCATTCCACCCCCTGCTCATCATTCCACCCCCTGCTCATCATTCCATCCCCTGCTCATCATTCCCCCCTGCTCATCATTCCCCCCTGCTCATCATTCTCCCCCCTGATCATCATTCCCCTCCCCTGCTCATCATTCCGCCCCCTGCTCATCATTCTTCCCCCTGCTCATCATTCTTCCCCCTGCTCATCATTCCCCCCTGCTCATCATTCCGCCCCTGCTCATCATTCCCCCCTGCTCATCATCCCCCCCTCATCATTCCCCCTGCTCATCATTACCCCCCTGCCCATCAATCCCCCCTGCTCATCATTCTCCCCCCTGCTCATCATTCTCCCCCTGCTCATCATTCTCCCCCTGCTCATCATTCCCCCCCTGCTCATCATTCCCCCCTGCTCATCATTTCCCCCTGCTCATCATTCCCCCCCTGCTCGTTATCCCCCCCTGCTCGTCATTACCCCCCTGCTCGTCATTACCCCCTCTGCCTCATCATCCTCCCCCACTCATAATCCTCCCGTGCTCATTGCTACCCCTCCTCCTGCTTTTTCTATTTTTCATATTTACTTACCTGGCCGCACTCGGCAGGCTCAGGTAGCATCGGGTCTTGTGGGCTGTGATGAGATACGCCTCCTGCGGCTCCTCTGCACGACGTCACTCGTCATTTCCTGCAGCGCTGGGGTGTAATGAAGAAAACTGTGCCCTGTAGCAGTGCGGCTGCCGGAAATGAGGAGTGACGTCCCTGATACTGTGCAGAGGAGCCACAGGAGACGTCACTCGTCACTCGAGCAGCCCACAGGGATGTCCCGAATGTGACGGGGCTCCCTGCGGGCACGGGGCCCGGAGCAGGTGCTCCATGAGTGCCAATGATGATCCGGACCTGCTTGGAGTTGGCTGAAGCATGAGGAGACCATATAGGGGCTGAATGGCACAGCCTGGAGGTGGTAAAGCATGAGGAGACCATATAGTGGCTGAATGGCACAGCCTGGAGTTGACAGAAGCATGATGAGACCATGTAGGGGCTGAATGGCACAGCCTGGAGTTGTCAGAAGCATGAGGGGAACATAAAGTGGCTGAACTACAAAGCCTGGAGTTGGTGGCATCATAAGGAGACCATATAGTGGCTGAATGACACAGCCTGCAGCTTGCGGCAGCATGAGGAGATCATAGGGCCTCACAATCCCTAAGATTTAAAGATGAATTTTAACATTTAAATTAAAGATTTATGGTAGCTAGTTCTACCATGAAAATGTGTAGGTAATTTCCCTTTCCCAGCAGCATCAGTACACCATACAGTGGCTGAATGACACAGCCTGCAGCTCGAGGCAGCATGAGGAGAACAGAGAGCCTTCCAATCCCTAAGATTAAAAGCTGCATTTAAAATTTTAAATTGAAGATTTATGGTAGTTAGTGCTACCTTGAAAATTTGTAGGTAATATCCCAGGCCCAGCAGCATCAGTAAACCTTATAGTGGCTGAATGGCACAGCCTGGAGATGGCGGCAGATGAGATGACCATATAGTTGCTGAATGGCACAGCCTGGAGTTGGTGGCAGATGAGGAGACCATATAGTGCCTGAATGGAACAGCGTGGAGTTAAGGGCAGCATGAGTAGGACATATAGTGGCTGAATGGCACAGCCTGCAGTTGGCGACAGCATGAGTTGAACATATAGTGGCTGAATGGCACAGCCTGGAGTTGGTGGCATATGAGGAGATCATATAGCGGCAGAATGGCACAGCCTGGAGTTTGCAGCATATGAGGGGACCATATAGTGGTTGAATGGCACAACCTGCAGGTGGCAGCAGCAGCATCAGGAGTACTAAAAATAACCCGGTAACAGAGTGGTGTGGTGGGTGGCAATACTAGCACCCGGTGACGAAGGTGGGGGAAAATAGGTCTGATGCAGAGGAATGTTTGTAACTGGGGAGCAGTGCCTTAAATCTGATTGGCATATCTATATTTGTGAAGTGTTGGTGTGGCACCATCTTCAATCTACTCTGATGCATCAGGCATTGGTGGGTGTAAATCCTGGCTGATCTATGCCTGATTCATCTTCACAAAGGTCAGTCTCTCCACATTTGGGGTGACTATGGCCCCCGCGGCACTAAACATCCACTCTGATGGCACACTATTGGCCGGCAGGACAGCTTTTCCAGGGCAAACTCTGCTAGTTGCGGCCACAAATCAAGTTTGGCTGCCCAGAACTCCAGCAGATCTTCAAGGTGTGTTGGCATGGGCATGTCAAGGTATGACACCACCTGCTGTTTCAGGTCCTGCTCCAGGTGTACCTGCTGCTGATGAGTTGCTTCACTATGCGGGTGAAGAATGGTACTCATCAGCAACTGTAGACTCAGGCTGCTGCTGATGGAGCTGGTAGTGCTCCTGCCACCCAACCCCTACCCAGCAGCCATGGCAGGGGTTGGGTGGCAGAGGGCCACCCAGAAGGCCCCCCGAGTCAGCCCTGAGAGAGGATGGACAATGGCGCCGATAGGCATTGGCCAATTAACTATGTTGGATGTCTCTGTAGTAAGTGAGATTGTCTTCCCTCTCAGTGGGTGTAAAAAAGGCCCCCATTTTGTGGCGGTAGCAAGGGTCCAATAAGGTGGAGAGCCAGAAGTCCTCCCGCTGCCGAATAGTGACAATTCGGCAGTCACTAAGCAAGCAAGTGAGCATGCATCATGCCATTTGTGCAAGTGACTCGGATGGACTCCCTGACTTCATCTCCACTGCATACTGCCACAGTGTGTCAGGGGTCCTCGGTCTCATCTTCCTCATAACCCTTTAGCTCCTCTGGCTGCTCCTGCTCATCCTCTCCTGTCAAATGACTAGAAAAACTGCCCATTTCGTGAAACTTAGCGAAACTTAACTGCCCAACTTACATAGGGGAAGTGATGTAGGAAAGGGAGGAACTCCCCATCCCACAAAGCTTTAACCCTAACAAAGATACAAGTGGGAAGGAAATTTACTAACTGCAAATTAAAAACCTTTTTTATCATGATCAAAGCACAAAGATGTAACAATCCCCACATATGACATGATGTAACATTGAGTACAAATACAACTGTAGATATCCTAAATAAAAGGAACATCAACAATATATAGCATAAAGTATCCATACCAAAAAATATACATGTAAAAGATAATATAAGATAGAAATACGGGGAATGAACGAGAACAAGATAGCCTAACGAGAAATGGTTAATATATTAGAATGAAACCCCATAACTCAAGGAAAGAACAAGAGACATATTAATAATGTAAAATAATATCTTGTCTCTTGTTCAAACCTTTAGGCCAACGGGAATCTAAGGTCATGATCCAGAAAACCTCCCGAGACAGGAGTTTCTTTCTGTGATCACCTCCTCGTAAAGGTGATCACAGAAAGGTGATCACCTCCTCGTAAAAATGGGCATTTTTCATCTTGCTTTGTATGACCAAGGGCGTTCTGCTACACGCCTGAAACGCGTAACCCTTTGTTTACCGTTCCTGTTTCTATCCATTTAATAAACCTGGGATCCGCTATACCTCGCTGGCATCTTCTTTCTTTGTTCCTGCATTCGGTGCCGCCATACACCTGCCGTGCGTTGGTTTTGAGAGGATGGTCCGGTGCTAGCTGATCAGTCCGTATTCTGCCTGTACGATTTCTTTATGAATTACTTTTAGCAGTTTCTCCACTGTGTGACTCGAGTTCGCCGGGTTCATGACTTGAGTTCGCCAAGGCAAACCATGTGAAGAACAGTGTGACACCGCTGTGCCCTGCACACATGGCATGCTGAAGGAGCACTGAGACTTGTCTGTGCACTGGAGGCTGAGGACACGGTGGAGGATGAGGGGGCGGAGTCGCACACTGTCACATGCCAAATGGCCTGAGACCGTGGAGGAGGAAGCGACGTCTCCAGGAACCCCTGTTCCACAAACTCCCGGGAAGGTAGGCAGCCGCGAAGCAGGTGATCCACCCATGGCACGTTTGTCTCCAGAATTTCCACTTCTGCCACCATGCTGACTGCCAACCATGCTACCACTTTGCTGGCTCAGCTGCTGCCTCACGGGCAACCTGCAACCCTCTTCTCCTGATGATGATGAAGCCCCTTCTGCACCAGGCTCCCAATTGCGATCGGCTTCATCATCATCATCAACAAGCGTCTACACGTTACTGATTTAATCCTGAGGTTCTTCAACAGTGTCTGCTTCAGGACCCTGAATGCTGGCAACACCACCTCCCACGTCACTCTCCTCATCACTACTTTCCCGCCTAGCGAACAAAGCGGCGGATGTCTCCTCCACTTTTTGGCTGGGCAGTAGCTGCTGACTGTCCTCTATTAAATTGTCCTCACTGAATAGTGGAGCTGAACCCACAGCATAAGATACTTGTTAAGGGGAGGGAACAGCATAGGACAGAGGCAATGGGAGGACAGGGACTGCTCTCGGGCCATGCCAACTGAGGGTTGTGTCTGAGGAACCCACCGACTGTTGACTGGGGGTATCAGATGTCACTTGAGATGAAGTGGATGAGCGTGTTAACCAATCGGTGACGGCAGATGGGTTGCTTTTCGAGACACAACTGCTTGCTGACACCGCGAGCTCAGGCCTCTCGCTGTGACTCACCCCAAGTCTGCTGCAATCTCTGCCTGCGCCTAATAAATTTAGGCCTATGCCACTCCTCTGTGCATATTCTGGCACTTCTCTGCTTGACATACTTAGTGCGTATATGAGGGCAGTACAATATGCTTCACTATGCTTAAAACAGTATTTGTCTAGAACAGCAGCAGGTGAGTACTTTTGTCTGTCCTGTCACAGAATCTAGGCCCTTGACGGACTAACAGGTACAAATTAATACACTACTTAGATGTAGGTATGTGGTATGCACTTATGTGGGCAGAAAAATGTGCTACAGTGTGCTTAAAACAGTATTTGAGTAAAACACCAGGCAGTGATTACATTTCCCTGGTCTTTCACAGTATCTAAGCCCTTGAGAGTTCAACAGGTACAAAATAGTACACTAGTTAGATGTAGGTATGTGGTAGGCACATATGAGGGCAGAAAAATGGGCTACAGTACACTTAAAAAAGTATGCCGGTGCGTACTTTTGCCTGGACTTTCAAAGTATCTAGGCCCTTGACTGATTAACAGGTACAAAATAGTACACTACTTAGATGTAGGTATGTAGTATGCACTTAGAAGGGCAGAAAAATGCGCTACAGTACGCTTAAAAACACATATTTTTGCACACCAGCAGTACACAACAGTACTGCAGCACACAGTCGCTGTGTACTAATCCCAAAACTGCACTCTCTCACAGACTATTAGGAATGAACTGCTGGGTATGTATTTTACCCTTACAGACTAGTCTAACCAGCAGACTATTTGCTGTGGAACAAAGAGGGCAGAAAAATGTGCTAAAGTACGCTTAAAAAACGTATTGGAGTAAAACACCAGCTGGTGATTACTTTTGCCTGGACTTTCACAGTATCTAGGCCTTTGAGATTTTAACAGGTACAAAATAGTACACTACTTAGATGTAGGTATGTGGTGTGCACTTATGAGGGCAGAAAAATACGCTACAGTACGGTTAAAAAAACATATTTTTGCACAACACCAGCAGTACACAACTCTGCTGCAGCACACAAAAGCTGTGTACTAAACCCAAAATTGCACTCTGTCAAAGACTATTAGGAATGGACTGTTGGGTATTATACTGTCTACAGACTAGTATAACCAGCAGATGATTTTTTTTTGCGGAACAAAGACACCAAATTGTGTTGAAAAATTATTCCTGTCTCCTCTGCAAAGGTTTATGAAGTTGAGACAGCTTGTTGAAATGTATGAGGCTACACACAGCTATCTGCGCCTCTCTGTAATACAATGATGTAGAAAGTCACTGGGAGGTTAATGGCTTCAGAAAAATCCTTATTTTTTTTGTGAAAAAAAGCAATGCTCTCTGTCCCCCAGAACTCTCATAACATTGCAAAAAAAGTGTAAATAATAGTTAATAAATGTGATTTAAAGGGGTACTTGAGTGGAAAACTTTTTTAAATGAACTTGTGCCAGAAAGTTAAACGTATTTGTAAATTAGCCAATTGAACGAGGTAGAAAAAAGTCGCACTCACCAACCTGGAGCAATGTTCAAAGTCTGTTCTTTATTCACACCGGCAGTGGAACAATAAAAGACGGTCACACACGCGGGGAGCGAGAGCAGCCAAGAAGCGTCAATCTGTGACGCAAAACTAGTCACCTCTGGTGGTGTGCCCCCGCATCGTGAGAGCGGCTGCTCTCGCTCCCCGCGTGTGTGACCGTCTTTTATTGTTCCACTGCCGGTGTGAATAAAGAACAGACTTTGAACACTGCTCCAGGTTGGTGAGTGCGACTTTTTTCTACCTTGTTCAATTGGCTGATATTAGTTACCTCTTTCTACCGGTCTGCACCTCCACGCAGCAAGATAGTCTATCACACGGTCACAGCAGCGTTATCTATCCCGAAAAATCCTTACTGGCTGATTGGATATAGCAGTGCCGGGTGCCACACCTGTTCTTGCAAATACTTGTTGTATTTCTAAATTACTTCCATTAAAAAATCTTAATCCTTTCAGTTCTTTTTAGCAGCTGTTTGCTACAGAGGAAAGTCTTAATTTTTTAAATAAATTTTTTCTGTTATATACAGTGCTCTCTGCTGACACCTGATGTCCATATCAGGAACTGTCCAGAGCAGGAGAAAATCCCCATAGCAAACCTATGCTGCTCTGGACAGTTCCTGATATGGACAGAGGTGTCAGCATAGAGCACTGTGATCAACGCAAAAAATAAATTAAAAAAGTAAAGAATTTCCTCTGTAGTATACAGCTGCTAAAAAGTACCAAAAGGATTAAGATTTTTTAATAGAAGTAATTAATTTCATTAAAAAAAAAAGTTTTCCGCCGGAGTACCCCTTTAACCCCTTCCCTAATAAAAGTTTGAATCACCCCCCTTTCCCATAAAAAAAGGATGTAAATAAAAATAAATATAAACATATGTGGTATAGCCGCGTGCGTAAATGTCCGAACTATAAAATATATACCATAAAAATATATACCATAAAAAATGAATAAAAAGCAATTAAAAAGTATGATAAAAAAAAAAACGTACCAATAAAAACTTCAGATCACAGCTCAAAAAATGAGCCCTCATACATCTCTGTATGCGGAAAAATAGAAAAGTTATAGGGATCAGAAGAGGACATTTTAAACATATAAATTTTTGTGCATACAGTTATGATTTTTTCCAGAAGTAATACAAAATCAAACCTATATAAGTAGGGTATCATTTTAATCATATGGACTTACAGAATAAAGAAAATGTGTCATTTACCGAAAAATGCACTGCATAGAAACTGAAGCCCCCAAAAGTTGTACATTTTTTTTCAATTTTTTCGCACAATGATTTTTTTTTTTGCTTTTGTTTTGCCATAGATTTTTGGGTCAAATGATTGATGTCATTACACACCCTGAGTCCTTAAGGGGTTAAGGACTAAGGACGTACCTGTAATCCTTAAGCGGCTTTGAAGTGAGTGCAGAAGTTGCTTCAGAATAGTGAGTGTTGGCTTCTATCATTAGCCGAACACTCACTGCTAATAACAGGCAGCAGCGATTCCGCCGCTGACAGTCATTAACCCTTTAGACGCTGTGATAAATGCCGAACAAAATGTCTAAAGTAAAAGTGAAAGTTCTTTTGTTACTCAGAGGGGCTCAAGGAACCCCCGCAATCACGTAAGCTAAAATGACAGAGCAGGGTTACCTTACCTGCCTTCTGCTGCCAATTGCCAGTCTAATGTAGCCTGGCTTCAGTGAATAGGCAACCCTGACCCGAGCTGGGAGAAAAGCACAGCTGACTGAGGCAATCACATAGACTTACATTGTAAGTTTTTTTTTCACTTAGGCCCCTTTCACACTGCCATTGTGCCCTATCAGAAAACGTTATTTTTGACAAGGCACAATGGGAAACAACGAGGCACAACAGATTCTATTTACTATTATGGGGTCCATTGGGTACCATTGTTTTCTGACGGGAGTAGCGGAAGGAAGAAAAGTAGATATTATCCCCAGGTTCCCCCGACAGTCATCACACTGCCGTGTCACAACATCAATGTAAAAGAAGCCAGGGCTGGCTCTGCCTATAGGATAAATAGGAAGCTGCCTAGAGTGCCGTCTTCAAGGGGGCACCGCTCTGCCTGCTGCAATAAAGTTAGCCAGCATCCGAAGCACCCGCTCATCCAAAGCACCTACCCATCAAGCAAAACCCGGCCACGCTACCCCCACCCCACCCATACTATAATAATCTGCTTTTCTTCAGCCTGCTGGAGGAGCGCAAAGCCACCTCCGAAACAGACAGGGGCAATCATTAAGGCCAGGTCCAACCAATATCCTGACATCGTGCATGCCTCATACAGGGAGGAACCAATGGGCGGGGTCAAGGAACGGCAAAATTAGCTTTCACCTAGGGTGACAAAAATCCTTGCGCCAGGCCTGAATGAAGCCTTAGTGAGTTATTTTCCTAGCTAGTACTATCATTTATAGTCTGAACACTCAGATTCTGACCGATTTAAACTTTTGACAGGTCTCTACAACTTGTAAAAAGTTTCTTAAAGTGGCAGTGCTTCTTTAACCACATTAATGTAATTAAAATAAAAGGACTGAATAACTCTGGATTGCTCCATTTTATTTACCATATTTTTGATTTTGTATAAATTAAACAATAGGGAGATGGAAAAATGGATGGATTGATGTATAGTTAGATAAATAGAGAAAGGAATCATTAAATATATGCCAAGACTATTTTTATTTTACTCTTCATATTATTTTATAAATACAACGTACAATAACTATACATATACTGTTTTAGACTGACTGAAACATTCTAAACTCTTATTTATTTCTAAACCTTTACCAAAGCTCTTTATTGCATACTGATTTTTACAGACAACTATCAGGAGATTCAGACATGTCAGTAGAGGGAGCTATTGTGCCATGAGCTAACAATATGTAAAAATAAAAGCATATTAAGCTATTCTAAGTTACAAGCTATAACTACAGATTGTGCAGTGCAATATAGCAGAGCTGAGTTATCAGTGAACACTAAAAACAGGTTATATATTCAACTGTGCTACATATGTAAATGTGAAATAAAAACTAAAAGAAGAATTATCTTAAAGATTTGACTGTATACATTTCTGTGACCATGTCATCTGCCATGCCAGAAGCATACCATTTAACTTCAGAATAGTGTAGCTGACTCACAAGAAAACAATGCAGCTGCTATGTTATCCACAGAGATGGGATCCCATATCACTCTGTTCTCCCCACCTGATAACAATAGACCAATAGCTGTTTCCTCGATTCTGACTTAAACTCAACATGCCACTGCATTTCTGCACCATTGAGACTTCCCCAAGGACCATGAAACAGACACGCTGGCAATGAGCGCTCCCCTACTCTCTCCTCTTCTGTCGGCGGGGTTGGGATTCACATCGCAGGACGCGCCTTCATGTGAATCTCAGCCCGTCACGCACCTTCCTATTCTGTTTGTTATCCCTCTGGTCCTCTCACAGCAGAGAAGAGGGTGCCACGCCTATTAGGGCACGTGCACGCTAGAGCTCTTAGAATTAAAGGGCCAGTGCGCCCGTAATTATTACACCTGCACCTTTTCTAAGTATCTGCACCTCCCATTTACCCCTGCCGGATCTTTGTTTGTCATTTGTGCCTTAGAAGAATCATTTTGTCCTTGCCTTGCTGTGTTCCCAACCCCTTTGTTCTGTGACCTTGCTCCTGTGCCGCCTGCCTTTTGACCTCCTACCACGTTACTGACCTTGCACCTGTGCAGCCAGCCCTGACCTTCTGCTATCCTGACCACAACTTGCCATATCCCTCCTGTGCCTCATACCTCCTCAGCCACCTGTGTGGTTGAGTCATGCCAGGGGTAACAAGCTGGGTGCCGCCTGCCGCAGCAAGACCATCCTGCTTTGCAGCAGGCTCTGGTGAAAACCAGTTGCACCTTAGACTTCGCTTCCTGGCACGGCCCACATCATCTACCATACAGGTCCAGTGGATCCACTACTACTGTTTGTGTTACAGCCTACTGCCGTGAGTCTTACAGTAAGATTTAGCCATGGATAGATAGGTTTCTAGGCCATAGGAAAAAAAGCTTTACTTGCCTACCCCTGGTCCCTCTCAGGTCCCTTTGCAGCATTTGGCTTCTGTTCCTTTGCTGTCACTGTTGCTTACCTGCTTCTGTGGCTTATCCAATCACTAGCCACAGTGGTGTCCCATCTCAGCCAATGATTGGCTGAGCAGGCAGGTGATTTCCTTTTTAAAGCAGGCAGACGACAGGAGCAGTAAAGGACCAGAAGCTTAGGAAAAAGAAGCTGTAGTAGGACCCATGGGGGACTGAGATCAGATAAATACAGCTATTTATAGCTTTTTTTTATCAACAGTACCAGTAAATACTGGAATACTCCTTTAAGCCCTTAACCACTTAGGGACCAAGGAAATACAGGTATGCCCTCGCTCCCTGGTACTTAAGGACCACGGGCGTACCTGTGCACCTGTGGGAATTCCATTCCCCGCCACTCACCAGGTGGGGACTGGACCGGGATGCCTGCTGAAATCATTCAGCAGGCCCCCCGTGCAAATCTCTGCGGGGATCCTGAGACCCCCCATGTCGGCGATAGCCGCAAATCCCCGGCCAATTAAGACCGGCGATCTGTGGCGATTCCGGGTCATACGGGTCTCCGGTGACCCGCAAAATTAGGGGGATCAGGGTTGTCATGGGGTGCCACCCCTCTTATTCCGACCAATAGCAGAACAGGGGCAGAGGGGGGGGGGTTAAAGTTTGGCTCGCTGCTCGGCCAACCCACTGTAGTGAGCAGGGGAACCGCGATGCCGGAGGTGAATTACCAGCGGCGATCGGCAGCGGGCGGCAGCGGGCGGCAGAGGACTGTGATGCGGCTCCCTGGTGCCGCAATCCTACGGAAGCCGGCGAGTTGTTGCCTAGCAACATCTGGAGGGCTACAGTTTGGAGACCACTATACAGTGGTCTCTAAACTGTAGCCCTCCAGATGTTACAAAACTACAATTTCCAGCATGCCCACACACCAGTTTGCTGTCTGGGCATGCTGGGATTTGTAGTTTTGCAACATCTGGAGGGCCACAGTTTGGAGATCACTGTGGATTGGTCTCTAAACTGTGGCCCTTCAGATCTTGCAAAACTACAACTCCCAGAATGCACGAACAGCAAACTGCTGTCTCGGCATGCTGGAGTTGTAGTTGCGTACCTCCAGCTGTTGCATAACTAAATCTCCCAGCATGCCCTTCGGCGATCAGTACTTGTTGGGAGCTGTAGTTTTGCAACAGCTGGAGGCACACTGGTTGGAAAATACTGAGTTAGGTAACAGAACCTAACTGAAGGCTTCCCAACCAGTGTGCCTCCAGCTGTTGCAAAAGTACAACTCCCAGCATGCATGGTTTGTCAGCACATGCTGGAAGTTGTAGTTTTGAAACAGCTGGAGGTTTTCCCCCATGTGAATGTACAGGGTACATTCACACGGGCAGGTTTACAGTGAGTTTACTGCTTCAAGTTTGAGCTGCAGCTAATTTTCCGCTGCAGCGCAAACTCCAAGCGGGAAACTCACTGTAAACCCATCCGTGTGAATATACCCTAAAAGCACTACACTACACTACCACATAATAAAGGGTAAAACACTACATATACACGCCCTTACACTGTCCTCCCCCCCCCCCCCCCCAATAAAAAATGAAAAACATTTCCAAGGTTCTGGCATAAACACAAAAAAATAAATACCCACATGTGACCCCATTTTGGAAATGACACCCCTCACAGAACGTAACAAGGGGTATAGTGAGCCTGACTGTTAAGTGTGTTAAGTGTGTTAAGGCTCACTGTAACCCTTGTTACGTTCCTTGGGGGATGTAGTTTCCAAAGTATTATGCCATGTGTGGGTTTTTTGCTATTATGGCACCATAGGGGCTTTCTAAATGTGACATGCCCCCCAAAAACCAGTTCAGCAAAATTTGGTTTCTAGAAGCCAAATGTGACTCCTTCTCTTCTGAGCATTTTAGTTCGCCCACAGAGCATATTATGTCCTAACCTGAGGTATTTCAATATTCAAAAGAAATGGGGGTTACAAATTTTGGGGGACATTTTCTCCTATCACCCCTTGTAAAAATGAAAAAAAAAATTTTTGGGGGAAAAAGCACTTTAGTGGAATTTTTTCATTTATTTACACATCCGACTATAACGAAAAGTCGTTAAAAACCTGTAAGGTGTTAAGGTTCACTGGATCCCTTGTTACGTGTCTTGAGGGGTGTATTTTCCAAAATAGTATGCCATGTGGGATTGTTTTGCTATTATGGGACCATAGGGACTTTATAAATGCAACATACCCCCCAAAAACAATTTCAGCAAAATTCACTCTTCAAAACCCCATTGTCGCTCCTTCCCTTCTGAGCCCTCGATTTCTCCCACCGAACTCTTTACATACACATATGAGGCATTCCTTATTTGAGAGAAATGGGTTTACAAATTTTGTGGGGCTTTTTCTCCTATTTCCCCTTGTAAAATTAAAAAACTGGGTCTAAAAGAACATGCAAGTGTAAAAAATGAAGATTTTGAATTCTCTCCTTCACTTTGCTGCTATTCCTGTGAAACATCTAAGGGGTTAACAAACTTTCTGAATGTCATTTTGAATACTTTGAGGGGTGCAGTTTCTATAATGGGGTCATTTATTGAGTATTTCTAATATGAAGGCCCTTCAAAACTCAACTGGTCCCTTAAAAATTCCTACTTTGACAATTTCTTGAAAAATTTGAAAATTGCTGCTGGACTTTGATGCCCTCTGATATCTACCAAAAGTAAAAACATGTCAACTTAATGATGCAATCATAAAGTAGACATAATGTATATGTGAATTAATATAAAATGTATTTGAAATGTCTATTTTCCTTACAAGCAGAGAGCCTCAAAGCTAGGAAAAAGCTAAATATTCAAATTTTTCATGACATTTTGGAATTTTTCACAAAGAAATGATGCAAGTATCGAATAAAAAACTCTTAATTTAATAAAAAACTCTTAAAAAAAATTAATAAGTAAAAGCATCCCAGAGTTGGGCTGGGAAGTTGCAGATGAGGTTCAACACTGATAAATGTAAGGTAATGTACATGGGGAAGAAAAATCCGGGCCGGGATTATGTATTAAATGGGAGAACACTTGGGACGATTGATCTGGAAAAGGATTTAGGAGTCTTAGTTAACAGTAAATTTAGCTGTAGTGACCAGTGTCGGGCAGCTGCTGCCAAGGCAAATAAAATCATGGGGTGCATCAATAGGGACATAGATGCCCATGACAAGGAAATAATTCTACCGCTTTACAAATCACTAATCAGACCACACATAGAATACTGTGTACAGTACTGGGCACCAGTGTACAAGAAAGATATAGTGGAGCTAGAGAGGGTTCAAAGATGGGCAACCAGAGTAATACGGGGAATGGGAGGACTACAGTACCCAGAAAGATTATCAGAATTAGGGTTATTTAGTTTAGAAAAAAGAAGGCTTAGGGGCGACCTAATAACTATGTATAAATATATCAGGGGACAGTACAGAGATCTCTCCCATGATCTATTTATACCTAGGACTGTATCTATAACAAGGGGACATCCTCTACGTCTTGAGGAAAGAAGGTTTCTACGCTAGTGTTGCTCGTGAATATTCACAATTCAAATTTTATTCGCGACTATTGATCCCTCCCTTCTGCTGCTTCTGTCAAGTCATACTGGTATACTTGCTATAAAGTCAATACGTTTTCACATATGCAAATTTTCGCATTTGCAAATTCTCGCATACGCGAATTTACGCATATGCGGAAAAAAACGTGAATATTATGAATCTGCGAATTTAGAGAATATATGGCGAATATTCGTCCATATATTCGCGAAATATCGCTAATTCGAATATGACCTATGCCGCTCAACACTATTCTACACCAGCACAGACGGGGGTTCTTTACTGTAAGAGCAGCTAGACTATGGAATTCTGTGCCAGAGAAGGTGGTCATGGTGAACTCTGTAAAAGAATTTAAAAGGGGTCTGGATGCATTTTTGGAGAACAATAACATTACAGGTTATGGATTCTAGATCTATATAAACTCAGAAGGGACTCATTAGGGATATAGGTTGAACTTGATGGACTCTGGTCTTTTTTCGACCTTATGAACTATGTTACTACGTAGAGTTATTAATGTTTAAAGTGACAGTTGTCAGATGTGCAAAAAATGCTCTGACCTTAAGGACCACCCCTCAAAGTATTAAAAATGACATTCAGAAAGTTTGTTAACCCTTTAGGTGTTTCGCAGGAATAGCAACAAAATGGAGGAGAACATTCTAAATCTTCGTTTTTTACATTAACATGTTCTTTTAGACCCCCTTTTTTTAAAGGGGTAAGAGGAGAAAAAGCCACCAAAATTTGTAATCCCATCTCTCTCAATTAAGGAAATACCTCATATGTGGATGTAAAGTGCTCTGCATGCGCACTACAGGGTTCAGAAGGAAGCAACAACAATGGGATTTTGGAGGGGGAATTTTGCTGAAAGGTCTTTGGGAAACATTTCGGATTTAGGAAGCTCCCACTGGGCCAGAACAGCAAAAAAAAACAAAAACAAGGCACACTATTTGGGAAACTACACCCCTCAAGGAACGTAACAAGGGGTACAGTGAGCCTTAACCCCCTACAGGTGATTGACAAACTTTTGTTCAAGTAAGAATAATAATAATTTTTTTACTAAAATGCTGGTGTTACTCCAAATGTTTTATTTTCACAAGTGCTAATAGGAAAAAATGTCCACAAAATTTGTAAGCCCATTTTTCTCGAGTAAGGAAATATCCCATATGTGGATGTAAAGTGCTCTGTGGGTGCAGTAGAGGGCGCAGAAGGGAAGGTGCAACATTTGGCTTTTGTAGAGCGAATTTAGCTAAAATGGTTGGGGGGGGGGGTATGTCTCATTTAGAAAGTCCCCATGGTGCTAAAATAGCAAAAAAAAATGTAAAAAGGGGTACAGTGAGCCTTTACACCCCACAGGTGTTTGACAAATTTTCTCTAATGTTTTTTTCACTAAAATGCTGGTGTAACCCCAAATTTTTCATTTTCACAAGGAATAATAGGAGAAAAATCCCCCCCAAAATTTGTAACCCCATTTCTTCTGAGTAAAGAAATACCCCCTATGTGGATGTAAAGTGCTCTGCGGGCGCACTACAATGATCAAAAGAGAATGAGCGCCATTGGGCACCCCCCCACATGTGACCACATTATTTAAACTACACCCCTCACAGAATGTTATAAGGGATGCAGTGAACATTTACACCTGATTGGCGTTTGACAGACCTTTGGAAAAGTGGGCTGTGCAAATGAAAAATGAAATTTTTCATTTTCGCAGAACACTGTTCAAAAATCTGTCAGATACCAGTGGGGTGTAAAAGCTCACTGCACCCCTTATTACATTCCTGGAGGGGTGTAGTTTCTGAAATGGGGTCAGATGTGAGGGGGTCCACTGTTTTGGCACCATGGGGGCTTTGTAAACGCACATGGCCTTCAATTCCAGCCAAATTCTCTCTTGAAAAAAATATTTTATTTTTTGCTCCTTCTCTTTTGAGCCCTGTAGTGCGCCCACAGAGCACTTTACATCAACATATGGGGTATTCCCTTACTAAGAAGAAATGGGGTTGCAAATTTTGTGGGCTTTTTCTCCTATTATCCCTTATGAAAATGAAAGATTTGGGGTAACACCTGTATTTTAGTGCAAAAGAAAATGACATTTTTTTCATGTCCAAATTTAACGATAATTCATCAAACACCTGTTGGGTTTTAAGGCTCACTATACCCCTTGTTACGTTCCTTAAGAGGTGTAGTTTCCAAAATGGGGTCACATTTGGGTGTTTTTTTTGGGTTGGGTTATGTCAGAACCGCTGCAACTTTTAGCCACACCTGTGCAAATCACCAATCAAAGTCTCAAATGTACATGGTGCACTCTCACTCCTGAGCCCTGTTGTGTGCCCGCAGATCGTTTTGTGTCCACATATGGGATATTTCCATACTAGGCAGAAATTGCGTTATAAATTTTGGGGGTCTTCCTCTCCTTTTACCTCTTGTGAAAACAAAGTATGGGCAACACCAGCATGATTGTGTAAAAAAATATAGATTTTTTTTGCACTAACATGCTGGTGTAGCATGCTGATGTAGCCCCCAATTTTTCCTTTCCATAAGGGGTAAAGGGAGAAAAAGCCCTCGAAAATTGATAGCACAATTTCCCCCGAGTACGGAGATACCCCATATGTGGCATCAAACTGTTGCCCTGAAATATGACAGGGCTCTGGAGTGAGAGAGCGACATGTGCATTTGAGGCCTTAATTAGGAATTTATATAGGGGTAGACCCGGATGCAAGCATGGCGCTTGCCTCTTCTACAAAAAAATACCCTGCAACAGTATTTCCCAAACAGGGTGCCTTCAGCTGTTGCAAAACTTCCAGCATGCCTGGACAGTCGCTGGCTTTCCAGCAATGTTGGGAGTTATTCTTTTGCAACAGCTGGAGACTCCGTTTTGGAAACACTGGCGTACAAAACGGGGGGGGGGGGGGGGGGAGTTGGGAGGGAAATTGTGTAAGGGTGTGTGTATATGTAGTGTCTCTTTATTTTGTGTTAGTGTAGTGTTTTTAGGGTACAGTCACACGAGTGGGGGTTCACAGTGAGTTTCCCACTAGTGGGAGTTTGAGCTGCGGTGAAAAGTTTGCAAAACTACAAGTCTCAGCATGAACTGACAGACAGTGCATGCTGGGAGTCGCAGTTTGGCTACAGCTGGAGGCACACTGGTGGGGCAACACTGAATTAGGTAAAAGACTGTTTCCCCACCAGTGTGCCTCCAGCTGTAGCAAAACTACAAATCTCAGCCAGCATGCACTGTCTATCAGTACATGCTGGGAGTTATTGTTTTGCAACAACTGGAGGCACACGGGTTGGGAAACACTGAGTTAGGTAACAGAACCTAGCTTGGTGTTTTCCAACCAGTATGCCTCTAGCTGTTGCAAAACTATAACTAAGCATGTACTGACAGCCGAAGGACATTCTGGGGGTTGTAGATATGCAACAGCTGGAGGCACACAACTACAACTCCTAACATACCCAGACAGCCATTTGCTGTCCAGGCATGCTGGGTGTTGTAGTTTTGCATGACCAGAAGAGCCACAGTTTGGAGACCACTGCACAGTGATTTCCAAACTGTGGCCCACCAGATCTTGCAAAACTACAAATCCCAGCATGCCCGGACAGCAAATAGTTGTCTGGGCATGCTGGGAGTTGTTGTTTTGTAAGATCTGGAGGGCCACAGTTTAGAGACCACTGAACAATGGTCTCCAAACTGTGGTCCCTGGTCCTCCAGAGGCAACACCACAGGATCACCTGCCTGTCCAGGATTGCCGCCGCTTGCCTCCTCCTGCCGCCGCCGCTTGCCTCCTCCTGCTGCCGCCGCCTGCCTCCCCTTGCTGCCACATATCATCGTTGCAGGCAGGTAAGCTGCCTGACAGTTTTCCCGCCGCTCTGCCTGTGCTTCCATCAATGGGCAGAGCAGGGGAAATTAACTCTAACCTCCTGCCTCCCAACTGCCATTGGTTGGTCAGTCCTGACCAACCAATGGCAGGGGATAGGAGGAGGTGGCACTCCTGCCGCCTCACTTCTATCCTTTAGGGTGATTGGTGCGATCTCTGACATGACCAATAACCCTTATTTTCCGGGCGATCGGGTCACCAGAGACCAGATTAGCCTGGAAAAAAAGTGATTTGCTGATCAGAATTGACCGGCGAATCATTGCCCTAGGCAATGTGCCGGGATGGCTGCTGATAGATATCAGCAGCCATACCGTTCCGATCACCGCCCGGTGAGCGGCGGTGATCGAAACGCCAAGGGCGTACAGGTACGTACTTGGTACTTAACCTGTTGTGGACCAAAGGCGTACAGGTATGCCCTTGCTCCCTGGTACTTAACAGGCTCTTTAGGTAGACCATTTAGAAAAAACTGTGGTTTAAATAAACACATGGTTAGATAGGGCTAGCCATTAGGATTCCCACAATACCATTTTATCTCTGTATATCTTTTCAGTGCTAAGATATAAGCAGTTTTGTTTTCACACAAATGAGGCTTCAAAGCCCAGAAGACGTTTCCCAGCACACAGGGAGCACACAGGGGTGGACTGAAAACTCATGGGACCCCTGGGCAAAAGATGATCATGGGGCCCCCATGCGCCCACCCATATGAAAGCCACAGCCATACAGATGCCCCACCCACATACAATAAATAAAGCAAAGAAAATATAGAAAAATAAACGTACATTTGACCCCTTAAGGACACAGATAATTTCATTTTTGCATTTTTGTTTTTTCCTCCTCACGTTCTAAGAGGCATAACTTTTTTCCCCTACAGACCCATACGAGGACTTGGGATCAATTGTACTTTGTAATGACACCTTTCATTGTACAATAAAATGTTTGGCCCAACCAAAAAATACTATATATGTGGGGAAATTCTGACCCCCAATTACTTTCTTATTTTTCTGTATATGGGACTGTATGAAATCTCATTTACTGTACCATGATCTGTATTTTTGTTTTGATAGCTTTTAATACATTTTTTTCTAATATATGAATGAACCAAAAATCTGCAATTCTGAACTATTTTTTTACATTTACACCATTCACCGTATGGTTTAATTAACATTATATTTTAATAGTTCAAACATTTCCACATGCAGCGATACCACTTATGTTTATTTTTGTTTAAATTATTATTGTTTAAATATAAACTTATATAAACTCATGTTAGGAAAGGGGCTTATTCACATTTATTAACTTAAAATAATTATAAAATATTTTATTCACAATTATTTTTTTTTGTCTCCATAGGGACTGATATATTAAGTCTTTTGACTGCAGAACACTAAACAATGCTGTGTTACAGCACAGTATTGATCAGAGTTCTTGTTTCTCCAGTTTCTGTGGCGCATTTTATACTTTCCTTTATTTGCTCTAATTTATGTCCGGAAATGCTGGAAGGTGCAGTTAGTTACTAACTACAACTGTCAGCATGCCTTGATACAGCTTATGGTTCTGCATTTCCCCCAAACCAAAACTATAAATCCCAGCAATTTGCACTATATAGTAGTCCAGTTTAGGTTATGGTGTAACATGCCAAGAGTTGTAGTTTAGGTTTGGGTCAGCTGCAGAGCCACAGGCTGTATCAGGGCATGCTGCGTAATGTAGTTAGTAACTCAGCATTCTTTAACACAGCTTATGGCCCAGCAGCTGTCCTGAAACTACAACTCCCAGCATGAGCATGTAGCACCTACACTATCATTTTTTTTAAGTGCTACATGCTGGGAGTTGTAGTTTTGGGGCAGCTGCAGAGCCATAGACTGTTTCAAGGAATGCTGGAAGTTTCAGTTACTAACTACAACACCCAGCATACCCTGATCCATTCTTTGGCTCTGCAGCTGCCCCCAAATTAAATTATCCTGCATTAAATACATTTTTTTTGTTTCTACATCAGGCCTGACTTTCAGCCACTTACCCCAGTGGCAGGCTGGCAGGCAGAAGTTGCGGGCTCACTGTGTAGAGTGAGGAGGACCAGAGTGCCGCACTTCTCTTTGGTGGGGCCCACTGACCTCTTCAGCCTAGTTATAGGACGCACGTCTGTATCAGACGTATCAGTGCCGGCCAGGCACGTGGGTGCATTGCCACGGGGGCTGGGGGGAAGATAAGAGTTGGAATTTGGTGCGGGACAGAGGAGGTGTTGGAAGGGGGCACTGCCCTCGGCCACTGGCCCTGTATCCCTCTACTCTGTTTGGCTAAATGAAGAACACATAGGCTGGATTTAAATTTACGCCTTTGTTGGGTGGTGTACATGTAAGCCATGGAGTGTTAAGGAGCTGCACTAGCTTTAGAGCAGCTACTGTTGGCCCTTATCAGTAGCCAGACACTCACAGCTAATATAGGGTAGCAGCATGCGTCATTAACCTTTTAGACTCTGTGATCAATGCTGATCATGGCGTCTGAAGTTTCAGGTTATACATCCTGGCTAGCTCAGTCCAACAAGCTAAAATGGCAGAGGAGGGTCCCCTTACCTGACTCCTGGTGCCAGGTCAAAAGAGGACAATTTTAACCCCTTAAGGACCGGGTGTTTTTCCGTTTTTGCATTTTTGTTTTTTTTGCTCCTTGCCTTTAAAAAATCATAACTCTTTCAATTTTGCACCTAAAAAATCCATATGATGACTTATTTTTTTGTGCCACCAGTTCTACTTTGTAATGATGTCAGTCATTTTGCCCAAAAATCTACGGTGAAATGGAAAAAAAAAGAGAAAAGAAACGCTGTTTTGTAAATTTTGGGGGCTTCCGTTTCTACGTAGTACATTTTTCGGTAAAAATGACACCTTAACTTTATTCTGTAGGTCCATACGATTAAAATGATACCCTACTTATATATATGTCGGACTTCTGGAAAAAATCATAACTACATGCAGGAAAATTAATACATTTAAAATTGTCATCTTCTGACGCCTATAACTTTTTTATTTTTCCGTGTATGGGGCGGTATGAGGACTCATTTTTTGCGCCGTGATCTGAAGTTTTTAACGGTACCATTTTTGCATTGATAGAACTTAAATGATATAAAAAGTGACCAAAAATGCACTATTTTGGACTTTGGAATTTTTTTGCGCGGACGCCATTGACCGAGCGGTTTAATTAATTATATATTTTTATAATTCGGACATTTCCGCACGCGGGGATACCATATATGTTTATTTTTATTTTTATTTACACTGTGTTTTTTTTTTTATTGGAAAAGGAGGGCGATTCAAACTTTTAATAGGGGAGGAGTTAAATGATCTTTATTCACTTTTTATTCACTTTTTTTTGCAGTGTTATTGCTCCCATAGGGACCTATAACACTGCACACACTGATCTTCATCATTGATCACTGGTTTCTCATAAGAAACCAGTGATCAACGATTCTGCCGCATGACTGCTCATGCCTGGATCTCAGGCACTGAGCAGTCATTCGGCGATCGGACAGCGAGGAGGAAGGTAGGGGCCCTCCCGCTGTCCTGTCAGCTGTTCGGGATGCCGCGATTAGCCGCGGCTATCACGAACAGCCCGACTGAGCTAGCCGGCAACTTTCACTTTTAGCCGCGCGGCTCAGCTCTGAGCGTGCGGCTAAAGGGTTAATAGCGTGCGACACCGCGATCGGCGCTGCGCGCTATTAGAGGCGGGTCCCGGCTTCACTTTACTGTGTAACCCCGCGTTATATCAGGAGACCAGGACCAAGGACGTACCGGTACGTCCTTGGTCCTTAAGGGGTTAAGCACACTGATTTTAATGAAAACGTTTTTTTTTTTTAACCTCTTAACGCAAAATCAGGTACATGTATGGGGTGATTAGGGATAACTTCCCGCATCACCACTTACATGTACCTGATAGAAATAAACTGTCACAGCACCGACGGGAACATAATGTAGATGTGAATTCATCATTTATTTGGTGCAGCATGACTATTTGTCGAACACGCAGAAAAAGTAAAATCTAGAAAAATGCAAATCCTTCATTTTTTTTCCGCTACATTTTGGAGTTTTTCACAAAAAGCGCTGAATATATCAATCAAAATTTACCACTAGTGTAAAGTTCAATATGTCACGAAATCCCCATGGCAAACATATGCTGCTCTGGACAGTTCCTAAAATAGACAGAGATGTCAGCAGAGAGCACTGTGGTCATGAAATCAGAGAAATCCAAAAAGAAAAACATTTCCTCTGTAGTATACAGCCCCTAAAAAGTACTGGAAGTATTAAGATTTTTTAATTGAAGTAATTTATAAATATGTTTAACTTTCTGGCACCAGTTGATTAAAAAAAAAAAAAAGTTTTCCATGGGAGTACCCCTTTAAGGCTGTCTCCACTTTTTGGAAAACTGCCACTGCAGTTTTTGAGCCAAAGTCAGAAGTGGATCCATAAGGGAGGAGAAGTATAAGTCCTTCCTTTATATGCCCTATTCCTTTTAAGTACACTTCTATTTATCTGGGTCGGCCCCATTATACACAGCACACTAATATAATCAGCCCTGGTTGGGATACACTGGCATAAACACACACAAAAGGGACTACAACTCCCAGCATGTGTCATTTAGGAGTCTTCAGTCTGTGGTATAACACCAGCATGCTGCCTCTGTAGTCTCCTGGGGGTTGTAGTTCACCACACCTCTGTAGGGCATACACCAGTGTTTCCCAACCAGGGTGCCTCCAGGTGTTGCAAAACTACAACTCGCAGCATGCCCTGACAGCCTTTGGGCATGCTAGGAGTTGTAGTTTTGCAACAGCTGGAGGCACACTGGTTGGGAAACACTGGTGTAACATGATGTGTATGCTGAATAGGCTAGAACAGTGTTTCCCAACCAGTGTGCCTCCAGCTGTGGCAAATCTACAACTCCCAGCATGCCCAAAGTCTGTCAGGGCATGGTGGGAGTTGTAGTTTTGCAACAGCTGGAGGCACACTGGTTTGTAAACACTAGCATACACACACACAACAGGGACTAAAACTCCCAGCATGTGTCATTCAGGAGCCCCCCCCCCCTCCCTTCACATATAGAGATCATTCCCAGTATGATATTTATCCCCCTGCAGTCCATACATCCCCAGCCCGTGCACCTTGTCATCCTCCCCTTCAGATAACACTTATCTTCTCTGTGAGGTCCGTCTCCTATGCAGACCTGCATCCTTAGAATACAGAGCAGGGGGGAGGGGAGGTGAGGAGCTGTGTACTCAGCTGGATGAGATGAGGGGGCGTAGATTATTTCTCTCATGCAGACAGAGAAAAAAAAAAGCTGTGACATCTTGTCCAAAACAGACTCAGAACTGTGGACAACAGTAAAAGAAAACCCTCTGAACTACAGAACTTCCTGCCCAACAAACAGGTAAGAAAAACACATACTTGCTGCCAAAACTTCCTAATGCCCAGACTATCCTTGTTTTGGAGGATTGTCACCAAAAAACTAAATTGTTCAAATTTGGTTTTGGTTGTTCCTCAGCTGTTTCTGAGACATCTGTGTGAAAACCAAGATGACGTCCAATAAGACTGCCAAAAAATAACCGTGTTCCAATATTTTCTTAGGCTGTGTTCACACACAGTATTTTGGTTAGTATTTTGCTCAGTATTTTTATGCAAGAGCAGGAAACCAATTGACATAGAAAAAGGTGCAAATCTTCCCTCTATAGTTTTTCTCTGTCGTTTCCACTCCTGGTTTTGGGTACGAATACTGAGCAAAATGCTGTTGTGTAAACATGGCCTTACACCAAAATTAAACATGTGCATCGATAACATATTTCTTTTGCAACCTCTGCATTCGAATTTTAAGTCACCTAAATTGAAGACAGTGAGTCCCTTCATGCTATGTGCCCTTGGTTCCTAATGGCCTCTCTACCCTGATTTGAAGTATTGAAATAACTTTTTATTGTTTAGTGTATAAAAAGATATGACTAACATTTATTCAAATATTATCTAAAGAGTCTGCCACCAAGAATCTAAATTGCTCAGATTTATTTCTAGCCATTCTTTGACCATTTCTAAGACGGACATTGCCACTATCTAGTCCTGTTAACCCTTACAGTTATGCAGGTAGACACACATGAAGGTATGCTCACTTTACTGTGTTGTACTAGGGGCACAGTATCACTATGCATTATATGTATCTCTCTCAAGACCAGAAAGAAAAATGATAAGAACCTTTATTGAATTCAAAACAACGCATTTCAAGACATGAAATCTACTGTTTATGGACCGGATGAAAAGATTTCACCTATACTCAATAAACATTTTTTTTTTTGTATTATGGTCCGTAAAGAGAGAGTGCCACAAGTCAGCATATCGACATTCAGCACTCTCTTCTTCTGAGATACTTTGGGGTCTTCTTCATTTGCTACTGGGATAGCTTTGTGGCATTAGAGCTTTGTAGCCTTACTTTCCTGTAGGCAAGCATCTAAAAAGGGCATAGATGAAGTGTACCCATTTTACTGTGTAACTATTAGTGTTGAGCGAGAATATTCGAATAGCGAATTTTCAAAATGATGTGTACTGTGTAAATAAAAAGTGATTATCCCTCCCTGCTTCCAGCTTGTGGAAGAAGGCAAAAATGCAATTATGCGAATATGAAAATTACCCGATTTTCGGGAATTCCAGAGGACACTGATCCCTCCCTTCTTTTAGCTTGTGGGCCAATGAGAAGGATGCAAATACAGTTGTCAGAGGTAAGAAACATCCCTATCAATCAATAGAAAAGTAGTTAGCTGAAAGATATAATCTCGTATGCGCATTTTGCTAATTTCATTATGAATTTTGCATGAAAAAAGTGAACGAATATGCGAAATTTCATCCATATATTTGAAAAATATCGCAAATTCGAATATAGCCTATGCCGCACATCACTAATAACTGTAGACATTAGTAAGTTTCAGAAAGTTGATCAATAGCATTTTCAAGAGCTGTGCTGGCCACATTGTTTGTCATTCAACTTTTGGTGGCATTTTTAGAAGCAAAGGCAAAAAAATGATGAAACAAAGGTTCCTATTCAACAGGAGGACAAATACATTAGATTCTCATTCTGCAGCTCCAACAGGCTGGAAGATTCAAGGTGAACAGAACAGCTGGATTATATATGGTAAAATGAACCTGACACAAACTCTTTGTAGTAACAATTTTGCTCTGTTTAGGTTCATTTTAAAAGCACTTGATAAAAGCAGTAGCAATGAACAGGCCTTGTTAGCAAGCTGCTTCCAGATGACTGCGCAAAGACACTTACAATGTGAATGCCTAGTTTAGCAAGGTGTTTTGTTATTTATAACAGGGCACCTTGTAATTTTCACCTGTGGCTTGACTTGATCTCATGCAAGCAGATGTTGTGGATCCTCCTAGGCTTTTCAACCCTCAAACACTTCATTTTCTCACTGAGCTACCAGATGCTCAACTGTGGAGGCATCAAAATCTGGCAAAAGTACATCTCTGTCCTATTACCTAGAATGCCAATGAGATGTAAAGTATGAAAACAATAATTTCCAGAGCATTAACCATTTCAACTTTAGAAATATAAATGTATTCAGAAAATCCAATGAAGGGAAAAGACTATCAAGAGCAAATATATGCTTTATGGCAGTGCATTAATATTAAGTAAAACCCATACCATTTTGCATATATTCATTTATTGCTTTTGACATATTTTGTCCTCTAGTTGTCAAAGACTGAATTAATTCAGGTTATTATCAGCTACCGTCCCAGTTTTGCAGACATAATCTTCAATGGATTGCATTTATCGATTTCACAATTGCCCAATGTGTCCTGCCGTATCTCAGTCTTTCCTTAGACAATTAATGTAACTTGATTTGAAGGTAACATTATATGCGGGGCCCCTTTAATTAAAGGTGCATCTGCACTGGGTCCACTGATAACAGGGACTACTGACAACTGTAGGACAGCTAGGGTTAACATCAAGGCATGGATTCGTCGGCAACAGCTCAAAATTGTGTACAGACATATCCTGCTCAGATCAACACAGGCCCCAGGTCAAACAAATGAACTGAATGTAGTCACCTGGTTACTCATTTTCTGAGTTTCTGCTCGGACTCAAAATACGACAGATCATGTTTTTGAGTCCAAGTCCAAACTCAGAAAATGGCTGTAATGTAGTGATTAGCTGACTACATTAGGGACATTCATTTGAATAGGGCCCATGCTGATCCTAGCACGGATACAAAGACAGCCAATTTTGAGCTTCCTCCTACATGTCCATGCCTCAGAGGCACTAATCGTGCTGGCAACCTTCATGTGTCCTATTCTGTTTTACGGTTACATCTGATTTGTGCTGCTCAGTGCCATCTTCACCTTTCCATCACTAACTTTCCCCTTCTCTGCAGAAAAATAGTAAGGCTCCTTTCACACTATATGTGGCTCCGTCTTATAGACCTGTTACAATGTCCCGTTAAGAAAACCCTTGAAAACAGCCATTAAACGGCCGTTACAAAATCCCATTCAAGTCTATGGGATTTTTTGATTATCTGTTATCAGCCGTTATAGCCCGTTATGAATAACAGACATTATTTGTGATGGGAAAAAAATAGTACATATAAAGTTTTTTGTCCCATCACAAATAACATCTGTTATTCATAACAGGCTATAACGGGTGATAACTTGAATGGGATTTTAGACTTGAATGGGATTTTGTAATGGCCGTTTACCGGTCGTTTTTAAAGGGGTTCTCCGGTGCTTAGACATCTTTATCCACTATCCAAAGGATAGGGGATAAGATGCCTGATCGCGGGAGTCCTGCCGCTGGGAACCCCCGTGATCGTGCAGGCGGCACCCCGTTTATAATCAGTCCCCGGAGCGTGTTCGCTCCGGGTCTCATTACCGGCGACCACAGGGCCGACGGCGTGTGACGTCATGCCTCCGCCCCCGTGTGATGTCACGCTCCGCCCCTCAATGCAAGCCTATGGGAGGGGGCGTGGCATTGTAACAGGTCTTAAAAATGGAGCAACATATAGTGTTGGAGGAGCCTAAGAAACATCGGGCGGCACTATTCTTTAAGTCAAAATGACAAACACCACAGAAAAACCTGACAGTGAGGTCCACCAGATTCTGCCATTGTCTTATTTGCTACAGGTCCATTAAGCAATGGATTTACATATACAGGTATGAAAAGAGCCTAGGACATTTGTACACAGCATTTCAGAGAATGTAGAGTAAGGACAGAATCCAGCCATATTTAGGGAGGAAGCTACAATAGGTCCAAACACCCATACACAGGTATCATAGGATCAAGGGAGTGACAACATTAATTCCCTACATCCTTACACCTTCTCTACTAGCCCGAACTGTTCAAACCCGATAGAAAGGATTCATTGATTCATGCTGCTTGCACCAGATTCTGAATGAGGCAATGTTTCTCCATGGCTTAGTGATCCAAATGTGGCATTTCTTCATCAATTGGAGTATTGCCTTTCTGTTTCCCTTAGACAGCTAAGGCACTAGAGCTGGTCATTCCTTGTTATATCCCATTCATGCTAAGCAATGTTGGAAGAACAACATTGTATTTTAACTGCAAGCAATTTGTCAAGAACAATTCGGTAGATTTAAAGGCTGATTTGGATTTGGCTGTACACATTTGCTGGGATGGATATAGGGCATCTGGCCTAACAAATGAATAAATAAGTGTAAGCAGCAATACATACAGCATCACTTCAAGGCCATTTAATGTACAAGAGCTGGAACTTCTGCCTTTGACAGGAGTTCCTTCTTCTGTATACTCACTGAGCAGCAAAGTATACACTGTATGCCTTGCTCCGCCACTAGACACCTTATCCCCTAGCCATTTTTGCAATTCTGACCACTGTCACTTTATGCATTAATAACTCTAAGATGCTTTTACCGATTATTCTGATTCCCAGATAATTTTTTCGTGACATATTCTACTTAAACATAGCGGTAAATTTTAGTCTTTACTTGCATCATTTCTTGGTGAAAAATCCCCAAATTTCATGAAAATTTTGGAAATGTAGCATTTTTCTAACTTTGAAACTCTCTGCTTGTAAGAAAAATTGATATTCCAAATACATTTTATATTGATTCACAAATACAATATGTCTACTTTATTTTGGCATCATAAAATTGACCCATTTTTACTTTTTGAAGACATTAGATGACTTCAAAGTATAGCAGCAATTTTCAAAATTTTCATGAAAATAAAAAAATCTGAAGGGACAGATGTTACAGAACTACAACTCCCAGCATACCTGGGCAGTCTAGGCATGCTGAGAGTTGTAGTTTTGCAACATCTGGAGGGCTACCGTTTGGGCACCACTGTACAGCCAAAGGCTGTCTGGGCATGCTGGCAGTTGCAGTTTGGCAACCACTAGAAGGCAGCAGTAAAAGATCGCTTTATTGCCACCTTCCTTAATGCTCCGCACCATCGCCTCCCTACCTGCGCCGCTGATCTCCGCTGATGCCACCGATGATCGCCAGTCCCCACCGCATGAAAGTCCCTAGGTACCGGCCTCCCTCTTCTCTCCCCGTTCTGCCCAGGGGTGGGCAGAGCGGGGGGTTTCCATGGTAACCCCCCGTCTTCAACTGCCATTGGTCAGTAGTCATTGCTGACTAATGGCAGGGGATAGGAGGGGGTGGCACCACTGCAACCTCGCTCCTATCCCTTAGGATGATCGGGACTGTCACTGACAGCTCCAATCATCCCTATTTTCCGGCCAATCGGGTCACCAGAGACCCGATCAGCCCAGAATAGCGACAAATCTCAGATCTGAATTGATCTGCGATTTGCCGCGATTGCTGATATGGGGGGTCTTAGTGCCCCCCCTGGGCGATATGCCGGGATGCCTACTGAACGATGTCAGCAGGCATCCTGGTCCGGTCCCCGCCCGGCAAGCGGCAGTGACCGAAATTCCCACGGGCGTATCCATACGCCCTACGTCCTTAAGGACTCAGGATGCAGGGCGTGCATACGCCCTGCGTCCTGAAGAGGTTAATTAGGCCCAGACCAGGTGCTCACATCAAGGTCAGCTGACCTGTTCAGACAGCAGGGTGTAGCCCAAGGCAAAACAATACAGAGTGAGAGCTGTCAGAACCATTTAACCCCATGGCTCCTGACAGACTACAAGGTTTACAATGGAGGGCAAAATAATAGTCAAAGGCTAGCAGAAGTATGAAATACAAAACAAATAAGCAAGATCAAAGGCTGGTGAATGAGAAAAAACTGCAATCATGAACATAGGCTGGAGGCTGAGCTAGAATTTAAATTTATCACCTCTAGGGACGTCAGTGATGAGGCCACGGCTGATTGGCCAGAGCACAGCATGTGGTGTTTGGCCAGGTGTGATCAATACACTTACTCCACAAGCACACATTGGGTAATGGCCGATACCTCAATACTTATTTTCTCTTACTAAAACCATAATTATAATGCAAGTCTACCTGGTTTTAGATTCCAAATGGTGTAAAGAATAGGCTCTGTTTTATTAAAGCAACCCTTCAGGCTCCCCTTACTAAGGTTCATTTGCTTCGGTATATGTGCAGAAATTACATGATGTCCATTTTTTTCTCACCAGGGGTTTAATAGTCTGTACTTCATAACCATTCTGTCCTTGTTGTAATGGAAATTAGTTCTTACATGTAAAGAGGTATCAGTGGTTCTGCTCATCCCTTCCTTTACCTCAACAGTTCAGAACTGTTGAGACATGTTTTAGTGTTTTTAATGTATTGTTGTGCAAAATGTCAAATAAAGTGTTTTATTCCTTTTAGGTTGTGTGTTTTGCCCACACATTCAGAGGCTGTGCCCTCCAAAGAACCTAAATCGCCTTTTCAATCTTGTTAACAGTGTGGCCACATTTTTTATCAACAGCAATTTGGGATTATTCCTTTCTTTAAGGGTTGAAGGTCACATAGATGGCTGAACTCTAAGCCAGCCTCTAAATGAAGGAGGAACCCTATAAAAACAAAAACAAAAATCTGTTAGCAGAACTGTAGCAGAGTTAGAGAGAAATAACATGAATGCTTACTGCCCAGCAGAGCCTGACATTGAGAAACAGGGAGGTGACCTAGTCTAGGACTGCTGTATGATTGAGCTTATCAAGGAAGCTTGTTGACAGCTGAGGGAGGCGTCAAAGGGGTACTCCCGTGGAAAACTTTTTTTTTTTTTTTTTTTATCAACTGATGCCAGAATGTTAAACAGATTTGTAAATTACTTATATTAAAAATCTTAATCTTTCCAGTACTTTTTAGGGTCTGAATAGTACAGAGGAAATGGTTTTCTTTTTGGAACACAGAGCTCTCTGCTGATATCATGACCACTGTGCTCTCTGCTGACACCTCTGTCCAGTTCTTAAAATGGACAGAGATGTCAGCAGAGAGC
The DNA here is from genome assembly GCF_029499605.1 of Hyla sarda. Classification (NCBI taxonomy): domain Eukaryota; kingdom Metazoa; phylum Chordata; class Amphibia; order Anura; family Hylidae; genus Hyla; species Hyla sarda. The sequence goes on from NC_079194.1 coordinate 190,355,279, forward strand.
AGTGTGGTCATGATGTCAGCAGAGAGCTCAGTGCTCCAAAAAGAAAACCATTTCCTCTGTAGTATTCAGCAGCTAATAAGTACTGGGAGGATTAAGATTTTTTAATAGAAGTAATATACAAATCTGTTTAACTTCCTGCCACCAGTTGATTTAAAAAAAAAGTTTTCCAGGGGAGTACCCCTTTAAGGCCAATTCCCCATGTAACCCTGTGCCACATCAGGCAGTGTCTAGAACAGGTTGTGTCTGTGGTCATTTTTAGAAGTGATTATGATTTTTCCTGAGATAGGTGAAAGATGGGCTCACCTGTCCTGAGAAGGTTCCAGTGTGGACATTATTGTTAAGCACAGACACCAATTGCTGGTAGGGACTTTGTTAGAGATTTGTGACAGTGTGGTGAATGTTAAGGAAGTTCCAAGACTCTTAAAAAGGATGCAGAAACAACTGTTAATTGTAACAATGGCATCATGGACCTAGAGCTTGCATTGCTTATATCCTCTGTCTGGCCTACTGCAACCCTGGTACTAAATTTCCAGTTCTATCCATCAGGGCCAAAAAGGTCCTAGAGCCTAAGTTGCTAGAACTTTCCATTTCAGGGTCTCCTAGAGTAATGTCTGTGGTGGAACCTTTCACTTTTTTGTGTTGAAGGGGTACTCCCGTGGATTATTATTATTTTTTTTTAAATCAACTGGTGCCAGAAAGTTAAACAGATTTGTGAATTACTTCTATTAAAAAATCTTTATACTTCTAATAATTTTTAGGGGCTGTATAGTACAGAGGAAATGCTTTTCTTTTTGGATTTCTGTCACGACCACAGTGCTCTCTGCTGACCTCTGCTGTCCATTTTAGGAACTATCCAGAGTAAGAGAAAATCCCCATAGCAAACATATGCTGCACTGGACAGTTCCTAAAATGGACAGCAGAGATCAGCAGAGAGCACTGTGGTCGTGACAGAAGAGGAATCCAAAAAGAAAATCATTTCCTCTGTAGTATACAACCCCTAAAAAGTACTGGAAGGATAAATATGTTTTAATAGAAGTCATTTACAAATCTGTTTAACTTTCTGGCACCAGTTGATTTAAAAAAAAAAAAAAGTTTTCCACGGGAGTGCCGCTTTAAATGAGAAAACTGTTGAGGAAAATGTTCCACTGATCCAGTAATAAGACACCAAGGTGTGTTTCAGACTACTCCATGCTTCCTATAAGAACTGTTTATGAACTGTATTCACACATCAATGGTTTGCCCCAGTGAAACTTACCAGATAGCAGTAAACCAGCAAGAGCTGAGAAAAATAAAACTTAAAGGGCTATTACAGCCAAATACATCTTATCCCCTATCCAAAAGATAGGGGCTAAGATGTCTGATCACGGGGGGCCCGCCACTGGGACCCAACAGGATCTCCGTGCAGCACCCACATTCTATGCGGGGCTGTGTCTCCAGTCTCAGAAACTTCTTTGTTTCCGGGACTGGTGATGTGATGTCACGTTATGCCCCCTCCTGACATGACGCCACGTCACAAGGGGGTGTGGTATGACATCACGTCTCCAGTCGGAAACAAAAAGGTTTCCGAGACTGGAGACGCAGCCCCGCATAGAATGCGGGTGCTGCACGGAGATCACGGGGGACCCAGCGGTGGGTATCACAGAAGGATTCTGGATCTGGACCCACAGCTATGCTAGCTTCAATATAAAAAAAGTAATATGAACGTCAATTTACCTCCTCAACTGCGTTCACACATCAATGGTTTGCCCCAGTGAAACTTACTAGATAGCAGTAAACCAGCAAGTGCTGAGAAAAATAAAACTTAAAGGGCTATTCCAGCCAAATACATCTTATCCCCTATCCAAAGGGTACGGGCTAAGATGTCTGATCGAGGGGGGGCCCGCCGCTGGGACCCCCCACGATCTCCGTACAGCACCAGCATTCTATGTGGGACTGTGTCTCCAGTCTCGGAAACTTCTTTGTTTCCAGGACTGGAGATGTGATGTCACGTTACGCCATGTCACAAGGTTTCCGAGACTGGAGATGCAGCCCCGCATAGAATGCTGATGCTGCACGGAGATCACGGGGGACCCAGCGGCGGGTACCCCACGATCAGACATCTCATCCCCTATACTTTGGATAGGGGGATAAGATATACAGTATTTGGCCGGAATACCCCTTTAATCATTAATATTTTTATGATTTACATATAATTTTTAAGAACAGGACTGGACAGCGATTTTAAGACAACTCCTATTGTTTGTGTCCTGTTGTATGAGTAGGCATTAATTTGCATTGCAATTATATAGCTAGCCGGAGCTGTTATCACAGAGGGGTTCTGGATCTGAACCCACAGCTATGTCAGCTTCAATATAAAAAAGTTATATGGAAATCTATTTCACCTCCTCAATACTTCCACAGTTGCCATATTTTCAGGCACGGTTCTCTCTGGACCTCATTGTCCTTTTTCTGAAGTGGGAGATGTATGAATCAGAGTGTTCTGTTAACAATGATTAAACAATATGCTAATATTAAAAAGCACACACAAACAGCAAAACCTAAGCGGCTTTGGACCAGAACAGCATCAAGGGAAATATATAAACAAACTATAGATCTTCAAGTATCATTCTTTAATATTTCTCATTAAGATTCCTATATAAGAATCAGTAAAACATCTCCAGAGAGATATTATATGCAAATACAGAAATTAAAAAATGAATATTAGATGATCCTATTGAGAGGTTTCAATGATACAGTTGTGTTGCTAGATATAGGAAATTGGATATATATATTTCATCTGTCTATGAAAAATTGAAAATTCTCCACAGGGCGCCACATTCAGCTGCTTCGTACGCAAGATTTTGCATATGTACCCACAGACAAAAAAGAGGTCAGTGCATTATGAATTTTGTTTGGAAGAGCTGCACGGCACTAAGTAGAAAACCCATTAAGCAGTGGGATGGGTCGTTTGTGAATAAAAAATAATAATAAATATTGCAAACTAGGTGTAAGAAGTTACAGCGTTTCCTGTAGGGAACAACTTTTAGTCCTACGTTCAAGATTGATAATAATGATTATAATCATTATTATTGTCGTCTTTAAGTGCCATTCGGCTTTTCCTCCTGGGAACCATGTAGTGTTTATTCAGAATGTCCTGCTAGATTGGTTGTATTAGGATATGTCACAGAATAGGATCACACCCTTAGGATCCTTCTTTATTAGCCAGAGTAGAGGGGCAATAGGCCATCTAACAATCTGTAAGCTCAAGCCTGTCATGTATTAGATCAGCTATGGTCACTTCATTTGAAGAGATGAATAACTGCAGGGGACAGGTGTGGCTGACCATAACTTTACCTGGTAATATGTCCTTTGTATGAGGGAGCAGGACAAGGTAGGAACCCCAAATAATGATGCCAGAATGGTCTTCACCACCTTAAGTCATGGAAGTTCAGTGTGATCATTGTCAGATGGACATTCATGCATGCAATTGCCCCTGTTTCACTTTTTTCAGATTTTTTTCTTTTTTTTTTTGATATGGCTAACCATTTAAAGAGGTTTTCTGGGGAAAATGCTTTTATGTAATATGCTTCATTGTGCACTGAAAATAGAAAAACATGCTTACCTCCGATTCCCGCTGAAGTCCTTTTCTTCCTTAGCCCAGTGATGTCCGAGCAGTAGCAAAATATGATTGAAAAGTGGAAAAAGAAGACACTAGAAGATGTGACATTATAGTAGCTAGGGTGAGGCGAGTGGGGAAGCGAGAATGTAAGTTTTTTGTTTGTTTTTTCATTAACGGTATATACTGTAACATAGATTTGCTATCACACCTGTCCCCTGCAGTTATCATTCATCTCTTCAAATGAAGTGACCATAGCTGATCTAATACATGACAGGCTTGAGCTTACAGATTGTAAGATGGCCTATTGCCCCTCTACTCTGGCTAATAAAGAAGGATCCTTAGGGTGTGATCCTGTTCTGTGACATATCGTAATACAACCTATCTAGCAGGACATTCTGAATAAAATGGTATTCCGGCTTTATACATCCTATCCCCTATCCAAAGGATAGGGGATAAGATGTATGATCGCAGGGGTCCTGCCGCTCAGTGCAGCCCCCAGCATTCTGTGCCAGGCACTGCCTCCAAGACAGGGATGTGAAGTCACGACCACACCCCCTAGTGATGTCACACCATGCCCCCTCCATTCATGTCTAGGGGAGGCGGCATGCGGCTAGTACATAGCCATAGACATGAATTGAGGGGACATGGCATGACACCACTAGGGGGCGTGGTTGTGACATCACTCTCTCCGTCTCGGAAGCAGTGCCTGGCAAAGAATGCCAGGGGCTGCATGAGATTGCAGGGGTCCCCAATGGCAGGACCCCTATAATCATACATCTTATCACCTATCCTTTGGATAAGGGATAAGATGTATAAAGCCGGAATACCCCTTTAATATTTCTAAATCAAAGTACTGTTTGAAAAAGCGAAAACTTCACATGCTGCAGCAGTACTACGCTGTGAGCACTAAGATATACACAGATATTGCGTCCGTGAATTATTTGGAACTGCATTACTGCTAAATTTGCTATGTTTTAATTTCAATTAAATTGTCAGAACCCGTCTGCCACAAGGCGACCACATACAAATGAGTCTGTAATTTAAACAAACCCTTCTCTCTCCTGAGTCTAGGTCTTCAAAATCAATTCAAGTAGATAAGGAGCAGCTCCATTCTGCTCAAATTAAAAACAGACTTGTACATTTCGGGATGACGACTGCCTTCGTCTTAGTCGTGCTCTACTCTACATCTGTCTATGGAAGTTTTTAATTGGAGCAGAAGCTTTCTCTCTGATTCCTATCATTATCTGTATACAGCTTTTTTAATGTGTGTTTTGTTTCGATCAAATGTAAGCTTTTAATTTGGAGTTTCAGCCTTTTGTCTATTTCTTTTTCTGTAGTATTATCATGTCAGATGGGCTCACATAGTTTAGTCTAAATGGGCTCTAAGGCTGTGTTCACACATAACAGCTACTTAGTGGCGCCAACACTAATTAATACATGCCTTTCCCCATAAAATTGCAAATGCATAGAAATTAACCAAATCTCGCATAATTTCTACCACAAATTTGGTAATTTCTGGGAAAACAGCAAAACTGCATGCATTCATTAGTTGTGGCCCTGCTAGTTAGCCTCCATGTGTGAACACAGCCTCATAAAGTCATATTGAAAACCTAAGTGGGTATAGCTGTAATGCAGTTCATCATAATCTATATATTCAATGTTCGAGAAGTACTTGCAGAATGTAGTCACGGCAGACATGCACCTGCATATTTAGGGTGCACTGATTACATTGTTTTTACCTTTACTCTTTTTAGTGTAACACATAATAGATCAATACACAGTGTACTGTATTAGAGCCTATTGGAAATGATTGTAGCCTGATGCTAGATGTACAGATGTCTTAATACAACACCAATATCATAATACAACTAAGCAGTCCTAACCACAAGTATTTATGATATTTAGATGGTTTAGTATGCTGCTGGTCTGAAGGAACGTTAATGTTATGAAAAGTTGGAAAGTCTCCTTGAAAATCAAAGAATCATAACCACATTGGTAGGATATTATTATGATAGATTTCTTGATGATGCACTTACAATATGTTTCTAATCCAGCCTGGTGAGATAACAGTTCTTAATGTTGCATCAGCACATTTCTTTGTTATAAGCCATAAAAAGGTTATTAACAAAAGCAGCCTAGCGCTCGTGTTGTGATGTGTCTTTAGAGAAGACGTCCGCATGATTAATGGATCACTTCAATGTATACAAGAAGGTCCCAAAAATCAGATTTAAATGGTAACCTTGCTGTTACACTGGTAGTTCGGTATTGATTATGGATCTGTAAGAGAAAGACTTGACATGTAGAAAAAGAACGGAGACTACAACTATGAATGCTTTTAGTAAAAACAGGATAAATAGAGCTGACCATACACATTGGCTGTATAAAATAAGAAAAATGCCAATTTCGTCAGATAGACTGACAGCTTGATAGCAAATATCTACAGAAATATGTATTGTGCGTGTTGAATTTCAACATGTTTGATCCATTGTTTAACCCATTAAGGACCGAGTGTGTTTCTGTTTTTGCACTTTTGTTTCTTCCTTCTTACCAGCCAGCATGGAAGGAGAGGTAAGTCCTCAGGCTACCTCAGCAGTGGATCCCCCCCCCCCCCGCCATCATGCTGCGAATGGGCGATCCACCCCACTGGACCACCAGGGATGTTCCTTTAGATGCCGCTGTCAACTTTGACAGCGGCGATCTAAAGGTTTAATAGCCAGCCACAGCAATCACCGCATGTCGGCTATTTACGCCGGCCTTCAGCTACAGGAATCAGCTGGGGGCCGGCCGGTATGATGCGGGCTGGAGTCGGGAGCCCGTGCCATACAACGGTTGCTGTCTCAGGACGAGCCAGCTCATACTTAGATGGCAACTGGGTACAGCATTACTGTAATTTAAACAACTTTTGGTATGTCATGTAGACTTTTCAAAAGTTTTGATCGGTAAGGGTCTCAGAGCTGACACCTCGACACACCAACCCCTAGATATAGCTGTGTGAAGAGTACAGCAGCTCGACCCCCCGACTTGATGCTCAATCTATTATGGAAGTGACAGGCTTCTTGGACTATAATGGAGTCTATCTCCTGTAATTGAAGCTGTCTGTTCTTCACCTGGCTTAGACCCTGACTGAACAAATGCTGAGACATGACAGTTATACTGAATGAGCAATAAGCCCCTGCCAGAGGGGTTTGGCAGTGGCTCATTTTCCTCCTCCTACTGAAATAATGCTGGGCTAAACACACATGTATATGATGGAACTGGAAAGAATAGCTGTTGGGGCAAACAAGTGTTTGGATGACATCTGTGTTTGGCTGACTTGACAGCTTAAATGGGCATTCACAATATATAAATAGCAGGGCTCTAACCTCTAAGGCCCCCTTTATCCTGTAGATGAAACACTACATCACTACTTGATCTCTGCCTTCTTCATTGTTGTGTACCTGAGTATGGCTGTGTTGTAGATGTTGTAGTTCCCCTCATAGCTGGGTATCCAGCAGTGCCACTGTGCAAAAAAATAAATAATAAAATAACACCCCCTCTTCATTATAGGAAACAAAGGGATGCCACTGATCATGCAGATATCATATTTCAGTAATATTTTTTTCACTGTAAAACATGGTCATACCTCTTTAAGAATCAAAAATATGCAAACACTAACTAAAAAATCAACCCTGATCTGTAAACAGAAATCATAGGGTCCAACAGTAAATAAAAATGTTTACAAATCCATAACTGAAAAAAAAATAATAATAACACAAATACTCAAAAGACAGTTTCCTTTTTTTACCAGTTAATTCATCTAAAATGGGGCTCTATTTTTTTTAAATGTATTTGTTTAATGTTTTTATCTTTATGGAAATGTCCCTAATAGTGGGCGTTTTTGAAATTTCTAAGGTGGATCTCCACCTTTACAGCATTTTGTTGTAAGCTGTCCTGTCTTTCTTTTCTTATTTTTATCTCTTTAACATTAATTTTCAGAAAACAACAGCTTAATTATCTAAAGCAGGAGTATCCCTTTAAATAAGACAATTCCTGCAAAAGACACGGCAAAAGAAAAAGATTTCCCATAAACTACTGTACATTTAAGAAACTCTTGTGAAGTTATTCTAGCTGATGCTCCTCACTACCTCTATTTGCATGTTAATGAAGTTGAAGGCCAGATGCCACTAATTACAACCTCTCCACTCTGTCCAATATACCACGAGGAAACGCGCATGAATAGACCTTTTAATTCCATTATGCAAATGTGATTTAAGATGCTAAAGAATAAATTCTCACTCATGGCATCTACTGTGGCATATTGGCAGCAGGGAAATTAATTAATATATATGAGAGATGAAGATGGAAATACAAATACCTATTATTGTGCAGCACAGTAATGATACTGTGACTGAGAACAGCTATTTACTTTAGGAACCCAGTAGGGATTTCTAAAAATTTCTTTTATCAGTAATACATGAAACTAAATTCCCAGTATTCATGGACTCGGTATGGTCTGCCAAGTTGCTGGAGGAACCTCTAGTTGACCTGTGTAACACATTTCGATCCAGAAATGAGAAAAAAGAAAGTGTGAAGAATTGTTTACTTCTTCATATTGTGTTTGTTTATGTTGATGGTGTGTGTATTAACCCCTTTCGACACATTATAGATGTAGTCCATCATGGTGCCGCTTATGGTGAATGGAGCGGGCTCCTAACATGAGCAGTTCCTTACTTGGCAACCCTCAGCTGATTTCAGTAGCTGGGGGCTGCTGCAATATCTTGCAGCCAGCTATTAACCCCATAAAACTGACAGTGCCATCTAAATTTACCTTAATATTGTCCTTGGTGGTCTCGTGGGGTGGATTGTGTTTGTGTGTGGGGGGTGGGGCACTTGGTGATTGTGGGGGATATGATCCACTGTAGAGGTAGCCGGAGGGCATGCCTCCACTTCTGTTCCAACCACGGCTCTGTAATTGATAGAGCAGACTTTAATAGTGGAGTGGAGATTACAGAGATCAATGCAGTTCAACAGACCTGCATTTGTCTGTATGAGGAATCTAATGAGGGTAGGGTCACATACAACATATACACAGTGTATTTAATGATGTGCAAAATCCACTGCACAGTGGGAAATACACTATATATTCTTCTGTTAGCAGCCTTGTATGTTCAGTGAGGTTTGAAGGCAGGGCCACATGCCGTTCTTATGTGATGCGCGGCAGTGTGAAATACGCTGCATATATGTTGTTTGTGACCCTACCCTAAGAGTCCCCTAAGGAGACTAATAAAGTGTAAAAAAAAAAAAAAGCTTCATAAAAGTTTTTAAAACACACATTAAAACTTTCCATATTAAAAGTTCAAAAGTTTACTATGTAAACATATATATATATATATATATATATATATACATATATATATATATATATATTTTTTTTTTTTGTAATTTTCTATTGTCGCGTGTGTAATTGTCCAACCTATTATAATATAACATTATTTATCTCATACGGTAAATGGCGTAAACATAAAAAAAAAAAAAAATACCAAACCCCAGAATTGTTTTAATTGTTTTTGTTTATCACGTCACATCCCTGAAATAAATTAAGTAAAAAGCAATAAAAAGTCCAAACAATGCCAAAATGGTACCAATAAAAACAGATAATGGTACAGAAATTAGCTACCATACAGCTCAGTATATGGAAAAAATAAAAAAGTTTAAAGCGTCAGAAAATGCCGAAATAAAACAAATAGCAAAACATGACGGAAACTATACAAATTGGATATTGCCGTTATCGACCCGACCAAAAGTATCAAGATAAACACATTATTTTGACCACATGGTGAAGTGTAAAAAAGAATCCCCTCCCCCAATTCAATTTCCCCTCACACGTTATTCTTCTTTTTTTTTTTGTTTCAGAGTATATGTTATAAAAAATGAAAGTTGTCATTACCAAGTACAATTGGACCCACAAAAAAACAAGCACTATATGAGTGGGAAGATGAAAAAAAATAAATAAATCATCTATTAAAGGGTGAGGAGGAAAAAACGAAAGTGCAAGAATAAAAATTGGCCCAGTCCTAAAAAGAGTAGTCCAGTTTAGGAAAATGTATCCCCTATGAAATGATAGGGGATAAGTGTCTGATTGCAGCTGGTCAGACCTCTGAGATTCCCTGCAATCTCCTGCCCAGTGCTCAAGCTTTCCCCATGCATGGAGCTGTGTCGATCATTGCATGGTGATCTTCCCATACAGCCTGGCTTTGCAAGCTGAAAAAGAAGATTGGCCATCCTACACATTGGAGGGTGGTAAGAGACTCCCAGTGGCCATTATCGCACCCCCTGATCGCATAGTGGGGGTCCAGTGAGCCCACCCTAACCCACTGGCACGTCAATTTTAAGTATAAATGCCAAGATTGACATTGATCATGCATCTATAAGGTTAATGACTGACATCAGCATGATCGCTCATGTCCCCATAAGCAACTTGGTTCTGCCTGCTGGTAAATGGTGAGACCCACCAAGCATGAAATGAGTGCAGGAGCACCCAGGGCACCAAGTTCCAGGGGAACGGTAACATACATTTAGGTCAGGGGTCCAGTAGGGGGTTAAGTTGTCATCTGTGTGTATGTGGTAGTAGCACTATTTTTGGCCATTATTTAACATGTTTATGTAATTTCTCCACAGATTTGCATTACCAATGTTTAATTGTCCCAGAGCTAGTGGTTGGAGATTTGCCTCTATGATCTCTCCCAAATACTCCACACACAAGACATGAGACATCCTGCTTCCCTCTATCTCTCTAGCGCACTCTAAGGAGCAACATACAGTGCAGAACCTAGCCGTCTAAGGCCATTTATGCTGTATTATTGCAGTATGTTAGAGGTATAAGTTGGCACACTGTCAAAAAGGGATGCCACCGTAAACTGTAACATACTGCAGCGGGCCCCATACATTTGATTGGCCTGAACTGAATCATATAGCGCAGCATTATGGCTCAGACTTAGTCAATAGATGACTCAGTTCAGACCATTAAAATGAATGGGGCCCATTTCAGTGTGTTACAGAACATGTAGGCATCCCTTTTTTAACAAGATGCTGATGGTACTGTAAAAATGCAGCATGAACTGGGCTAAGCTCTGAGTGAAGCACTGCAATGAGATCTAACACTTACTACAAGTTCCTGCAGCCAATTTGTGTCCCTTTATCTGTTTCTGTCTCTCTTTAGCCACTCTCACTCCTCTTCCCTCTACAGAAGATTACATGGGCCTGAAACGTGCAGTTGTTTTGTCTCGAGATGAGCTAGAACTGTTTTTGTGAATCATTCTTTGTGTTTCTATCCAGTGTATGTGCTGCTCACACTTTTATCTATCTATCTCTCATGTCTATCTATCTATCTATCTATCTATCTATCTATCTATCTATCTCTCATGTCTATCTATCTTTATCTATTATCTATCTGTCTATCTCATATCTATCCATCTATCTATCTATCTATCTATCTATCTATCTATCTATCTATCTCATAACTATTATATCTATCTATCATCTATCTATCTATCTATCTCTCATGTCTATCTATCTATTATCTATCTATCTAGCGAGGCCCCCTCTGTAGCCGTGCACCCCTCCCTGTTTCACAGGAGTTTCTTTTAATTAATAGTGGATCCAGCATGCCACCCAATCAGAGGCCATTTGCCCAGCAGAGGTGAGTGAAATGAGTGTTAGGGTCCCATTCGAAATGAGGCCACCTTCGTGTGGTGGATGGGGGACACGTTTGGATCAAAAAGTGCACTAAGAGCCTCCATTTTTTGACCAAGAGTGCTGCTGCAACCTTCTTTTTTTTTATCTATCTATCTATCTATCTATCTATCTATCTATCTATCTATCTCTCATGTCTATCTATATATCTATTATCTATCTATGTATCTATATATATCTCATGTCTATCTGTCTATTTAAGTAATCCAACAGCACTCCAGTAGTGTGAAAAAACAAGGTAGTTTATTCACCTGTGTCTATGCGATGTTTCGGCTACCAACTTGTAGCCATTTGTAGACATAGTATTTATACATGTCAATCCAATACATTGGTGATCAGCTCATTAACATACAGTGTAATAAAGTGCATTTTCAGAGGATTCCATATAGACAATAATAAAAAAAAATCCATTACATAGGTGTAAAGTGCATTGGTGGCAGTGATTAAAAACATACAAAATGCAAGGAGATATAAAATATACATTAATATTGCCGTTCACCACCAGGTGCATTATATGATAAGTATAATTATAGAGGAGATGGGGGGGATACGCCCTCACATCCTGGTACTTAAGGACTGAGGGCGTACCCTTACGCCTGTGGGAATTTTGTGGGAATTTCGTGGGAATTTCGTGGCGGGGACCGGACTGGGATGACTGCTGGTATCTATCGGCAGGCATCCTGTGGCAATGCCTAGGGGGGTCCTGAGACCCCCCCCCCATGTCGATTTAGACCGGCACACCGGCACACTAGTTGTAGTTTTACACTAGTCGAAGGTTTGGAACGCCCCCCCCCACCCCCACCCCCATGTACAGGGTATATTCACACGGGCGGGTTTACAGTGGGTTTCCTACTACAATTAAAACACTACATATACATAAACACCCCCATACACGTCCCCCCCCCCCCCCCCAAAAAGTAAAAATGAAAAATGTCTCATACGGCAGTGTTTCCTAAACGGAGCCTCCAGCTGTTGCACAACAACAACTCCCAGTATTGTCGGACAGCCTTTGACTATCCTGGCAGGCTGGAAGTCTTGCACCAGCTAGAGGCACACTGTTTGGGAAACACTGCTGTAGGGTTTTGGTGGAGACAAACCCCCTCCTTGTATCCGGGTCCACCCCTATTGCAAATTCCTCATTTAGGACTGAAATGTGCATCACACTTCAGAGCCCTGTCGTATTTCAAGGTAACGGTTTAGGGCCCATATGGGGTGTTTCCGTACTTGGGAGAAATTGCATTCCAAATTTTGGGGGGCCTTTTTCCCCTTTTACCCCTTATGAAAAGGTAAAGTTGGGGGCTATACCTGCATGTTAGTGTACAAAAAATAAAAAATAAAACATGCTGGTGTTGCCCCATACTTTTAATTTTCACAAGAGGTAAAAGGAGAAAAAGACCCCCACAATATGTAACACAAGAGTCCAGAAATACCCCATATGTGGATGTAAAATGCTCTATGGACGAGCATGGCTCAGAAATGTACATGGCTCAGAAATGTACATGGCTCAGGAATGAGAAAGCACCTAAATTGATGATTTGCACAGAGGTGGCTGATCGTTACAGCGATTCTGACATAAACACAAAAAAAAAAAAAAAACACCCACATGTTACCCCATTTTGGAAACTACACCCCTCAAGGAACGTAACAAGGGGTATAGTGAGCCTTAACACCCCTCAGGTCTTTGACAAATTTTCGTTAAAGTTGGACATGAAAATTTTAAATGTGTTTTTTCCCCTGAAATGCTGGTGTTACCCCAAATTTTTCATTTTCACAAGGGGTAGGAAAAAAAATGTGTGACCCCATTTCATATGTGGATGTAAAGTGCTCTACAATGCTCAGAAGAGAAGGAGCGCCATTGGGCTTTTGAAGAGAGAATAAAGCTGGAATTGAAGGCCATGTTTGTTTACAAAGCCCCCATGGTGCCAGAACAGTGGATCCCCCCACATGTGACCCCATTTTGGAAAATACACCCCTCAAGGAATGTAATAAGGGGTACAGTGAACATTTATGCCCCACAAGGGCCTGACCAGACGTCCATAAAAATAATACATTTCATTTTTCATTTGCACAGCCTACTTTTCCAAAGATCTGTCAAGTGCCAGTAGGGTGATTCTGTTCTCTCTCCAAAAGCCTAATGGCACTCCTTCTCTTCTGAGCATTGTAGTTCGCCAGCAGAGCACTTTACATCCACATATGGGGTATTTCCATACTCAGAAGAAATGGGGTAACAAATTTTTGGGGGCTTTTTCTCCTATTACCCCTTGTGAAAATGAAAAATTTGGGGTAACACCAGCATTTTATAGAAATGTTTTATTTTCTTATTTTTACGTCCCAATTTAACGAAAGTTTGTCAATCACCTGTGGGGTGTTAAGGCTTACTATACCCCTTGTTATGTTCCTTGAGGGGTGTAGTTTATAAAATAGTATGCCATGTGTTTTTTTTTACTGTTCTGGTATCATGGGGGCTTCCTAAATACGGCATGGCCCCCCCCCCCAAAAAAAAAACCAAAAAACATTTTAACAAAATTCGCTCTCCAAAAGCCCAATGTTGCTCCCTCCCTTCTGAGCCCTCTAGTGCACCCACAGAGCACTTTACATCCACATATAAGGTATTTTCTTACTTGAGAGAAATGGGGTTACAAATTTTGGGGGGCATTTTCTCCTATTACTCCTTGTGAAAATTAAAAGTTTAGGGTAACACGAGCATTTAGTGTTAAAAATCTATTTTTATTTATTTTTAAGTCCCACTTTAACGAAAGTTTGTCAATCACCTGTGGTGTGTTAATGCTCACTATACCACTTGTTACATTCCTTGAGGGGTGTAGTTTCCAAAATTGTATGTCATGTGTTTTTTTTTACTGTTCTGGCATCATGGGGGTTTCCTAAATGGGACACGCCCCTCAAAAACCATTTCAGCAAAAATCGCTCCCCAAAATGCCATAGTTGCTCCTTCCCTTCTGAGCCCTCTAGTGCACCCACAGAGCACTTTGCATCCACATATGAGGTATTTCCTTACTAGAGAGAAAATTAATTACAAGTTTTGGGGGGCTTTTTTACCTTGAGTTAGATTTTTCTCCTCCATTTTGCTGCTATTCCTGTGAAACACCTAAAGAGTTAACAAACTTTTTGAATGCCATTTTGAATACTTTGAGGGGTGCAGTTTTCATTATAGGGAATTTCCAACATAAAGACCCTCAAATTCCCTTCTAAACTTAACTGGTCCCTGAAAAATTCTGATTTTGAAATTTTCAGGAAAAATTGGAAAATTGCTGCAATAATTTGAAGCCCTCTGATGTCTTCAAAAAGTAAAAACATGTCAACTTTATGATGCAAACATAAAGTAGACATGTTGTATATGTGAATCAATATGTAATTTATTTGACATGTCCCTCTTCCTTCCAACAGAGAGCTTCAAAGTTAGAAAAATGCAACGTTTTCAAATTTTTCCTGAAATTTTGAAATTTTTCACCAAGAAATGGTGCAAGTATTGACGTGAATTTACCACTAACAAAAAGTAGAATATGGCACAAAAAAACAATCTCGGAATAACATTTATAAGTAAAAACATCCCAGAGTTATTAATACATAAAGTGATTGAGGTCAGATTTGCAAAAAATGCTCCCGTCCTTAGGATTATAATGGGCTCGGTCCCCAAGAGGTTAAACAGATTTCAGAATATATGTCAGGATCCGGACTGGTATGCAGGTAGTGGATCCTCTGGTCAGTGAGGCGATGACGCGGGCCGTACCGGTGGACCGGTTCTAAGGAGTTACTGGTTTTCACCAGAGCCCGCGGGATGGGCTTGCTGCGGCGGTAACTCCCAGGTTGTATCCCCCGATAGCGACTCAACCTCACTGACAGCTAAGATAGGTGTGGTACAGAGGCGAGGTCAGACCTAGCAGAAGGTCAGGGCAGGCAGCAATGGTTCGTAGTCAGGGGCAACAGTAGAAGGTCTGGATACACAGGTTTTGGCACACTAAACGCTTTCACAAGGCACTAGGCAACAAGATCCGACAGGGACAGGAAGGGGAAGTGAGTTTATATAGTATCCACAGTAATCAGAACTGATTAGGAACAGATTGGGCCAGGCACCAATTAATGGTGCACTGGCCCTTTAAACCTGAGAGACCCGGCGCACGCGCGCCCTAGAGAACGGAACCGTGAGACAGAGGATGGGACAGGTAATCAGAACAGGATGCGATCCGCAAGCGGACTAGTGCTGCCATGCGGATCGCATCCCCGTCGGCAGCACTGTAGCAGCGCTCCCTGTCAGAGTGAGAGACTGGGGCGCTGCAGGAGACCAGACGCCGCGAGCGCTCCGGGATGGATACGGGAACCGGAGCGCTCAGCGTTACAATATAGCATAAATTGCCAGAGAAACAGAATCGGACCAACTCATATCAAAACATAAATAATATGATCCATTGTACATGTAAGATAGGACTGGATTTTATATTCTACACCAGTGCCAGGATGTTTGAATACAGGCCCTAATCACACAATTTACTCAATTCCAACAAGGGTAGGAACCCTTGTTCTGAACTGTCAAATAGGATTGTTCGGCGGTCTGCGATAGGACATAAGAGGATAATTCAGGTAGAAGAAACAGACATGGTCGCACATATACTTATTGTAATTTGATCTAATTGCTTCTCAGCATAAATTCAAAAACTAACAGGTTGTTAGTATACATTTTGATCAAAAGGTACAAGCCCACTCACCACGTCAAGGCCACCTAATTAGAGTGGGTCCCTAATGTCCCTAGCATAAAATGGTGTAGCACTGGCCGGCGATCACCACCGCCGTGACACCAGTGCCCACAGGGGGAAGGACCCACTGGCAGAGCGGCCCCAATACCACTCAAACCAGTCCATGGGTCACACCTCCCCACAGTCACGGCGCCATGGCAGCAACGGATGCCGCACAGCACCACACCAGTGTGAACAGGGTGTAAAAGCTCACTTACCATGCACTCCCAGTCAGACTGGGAGGCTGCTAGGAAAGAAAAGGCCCTGGAGTAGCTAACTACTACTTATATAGGGTTGGGCTGAGGGGGTGGGGCAGAGTGCAGACACATGTTAAAACAAAAAAAAAAGGGAGGGGGGATAGAAAACACAATGGGGGAGATTTATCAAAACCTGTGCAGAGGAAAACTTGCCCAGTTGCCCGTAGCAACCAATCAGATTACTTCTTTCATTTTTCACAGGCCTTCATAAAAATGAAAGCAGCAAGCTGATTGGTTGCTATGAGCAACTAGGCAAGTTTTCCTCTGCACAGGTTTTGATAAATCTCCCCCAATGTGAATTCAGGTAGAAGAAACACACATGGTTGCACATCTACATATTGTAATTTGATCTAATTGCTTCTCAGCATTAATTCAAAAAATAACAGGTTGTTAGTATACATGTACTGGCAATTTACACAATTCCGACAAGGGTAGGAACCCTTGTTCTGAACTGTCAAATAGGATTATTGAACCCCCACAGTTGTTGAAATATCTGCTTTGATAAGTTTATTATGTAGACTTGGCGGTCTGTGATATGACATAAGAGTAGGTTCTCTAAATTATCTAATATTTGGATAACTTACTTTTATAATGTGTCAGTATTTTTTAACAATTTTTGCAATCTTATTAGAGCTGGGATTAAACGTAGAGACAAATGGAACACGGGACATGATAGTTTTCTGTTTAGTGTTATATATTAGAGAATGTCTATTCATAGCCATAACTTTATCCTTGCTTTGTGAAACTATATTGGGGGGGGGGGGGGTACCCTCATTGGATGAAACTCTGTGCCATAATATCAATTGTCAGCTCAATATTCTCCTCCTTACTAGTAATTCGGCTGGCCCTTATCTTTTGACTTCCACAATTTTCTGAGTCATATTGATCCAATCATTCAATTTGCATTACACTGGTCGTATCAATCGGTTCAATTTCTTGATACAACTGTTACAGTGGATGGAACTAAACTTAATACTGATCTACATACAAAAAAGACACTGTAATTCCATTCTACGCTTTGACAGCAATCACCCTAAACACATAGTTAAATCATTGCCAATAAGTCAAATGATGAGGACCTGCTGAATTACTAGTAAGGAGGAGAATATTGAGCCGACAATTGATTTCATGGCACAGAGTTTCATCCAACGAGGGTTCCCCCCTAATCTAGTTTCACACAGCAAGGATAAAGTTATGACTATGAATAGAAATTCTCTGATATATAACACTAAACATTAAACTACCATGTCCCATGTTCCATATGTCCCAGCTCTAATAAGATTGCAAACATTGTTAAAAAAAAATACTGACACATTATAAAAGTAAGTTATCCAAATATTAGAGAATGTAGAGAACCTCCTCTTATGTCATATCGCAGACCGCCGAGTCTACATAATAAACTTATCAAAGCAGATATTTCAACAACTGTGGGGTTCAACAATCCTATTTGACAGTTCAGAACAAGAGTTCCTATCCTTGTCGGAATTGTGTAAATTGCCAGTACATGATCAAGGGGCCTGTATTCAAACATCCCGGCACTGGTGTAGAATATAAAATCAAGTCTTATCTTACATGTACAATGGACCATTTTATTTATGTTTTGAGATGTCCATATAATTTATATATGTAGGAGAGACAACTTTGGAGTTTAACCCCTTAACGACGCAGGACGTATATTTATGTCCTGCGCCGGCTCCCGCGATATGAAGCGGGATCGCGCCGCGATCCCGCATCATATCGCGTCGGTCCCGGCGCTCATCAACGGCCGGGACCCGCGGCTAATACCACACATCGCCGATCGCGTTGATGTGCAGTATTAACCCTTTAGAAGCGGTGGTCAAAGCTGACCGCCGCTTCTAAAGCGAAAGTGAAAGTGACCCGGCTGCTCAGTCGGGCTGTTCGGGACCGCCGCGGTGAAATCGCCGCATCCCGAACAGCTGACCGGACACCGGGAGGGCCCTTACCTGCCTCCTCGGTGTCCGATCGACGAATGACTGCTCCGTGCCTGAGATCCAGGCAGGAGCAGTTAAGCGCCGATAACACTGATCACAGGCGTGTTAATACACGCCTGTGATCTGTGTAGAAGATCAGTGTGTGCAGTGTTATAGGTCCCTATGGGACCTATAACACTGCAAAAAAAAAGTGTTAATAAAGGTCATTTAACCCCTTCTCTAATAAAAGTTTGAATCACCCCCCATTTCCCATAAAAAAAATAAAACAGTGTAAAAAAAAAAAATAATAAACATATGTGGTATCGCCGCGTGCGTAAATGTCCGAACTATAAAAATATATCATTAATTAAACCGCACGGTCAATGGCTTATGCACAAAAAAATTCCAAAGTCCAAAAAAGCGTTATTTTGGTCACTTTTTATACCATTAAAAAATGAATAAAAAGTGATCAAAAAGTCTGATAAAACAAAAATCACACCGATAAAAACTTCAGATCACGGCGCAAAAAATGAGTCCTCATACCGCCCTGTACGTGGAAAAATAAAAAAGTTATAGGGGTCAGAAGATGACATTTTTAAACGTATACATTTTCCTGCATGTAGTTATGATTTTTTCCAGAAGTGCGACAAAATCAAACCTATATAAGTAGGGTATCATTTTCACCGTATGGACCTACAGAATAATGATAAGGTGTCATTTTTACCGAAATATGCACTGCGTAGAAACGGAAGCCCCCAAAAGTTACAAAATGGCGTTTTTTCTTCGATTTTGTCGCGCAATGATTTTTTTTTTCGTTTCGCCGTGCATTTTTGGGTAAAATGACCAATGTCACTGCAGTAGAATTGGCGATGCAAAAAATAAGCCATAATATGGATTTTTAGGGGGAAAATTGAAAGGGCTATGATTTTTAAAAGGTAAGGAGGAAAAAACAAAAGTGCAAAAACGGAAAAACCCTGAGTCCTTAAGGGGTTATGAAGCGACTAAATCAACACAGATACTCGATCCGTAAACAACGAGTCGATTTACCCGTATCTAAACACTTTTTGGATGCTGGTTATCATGAGAAGGATCTTAAGTTCATGTTAATTGACCACATTTCCCCCCCCCCCCCCCCCTCAAATACACTGACGACCGCACTAATATTTTTTTTTAAATTTGAACTATGGTGGATCTATAATCTGAACTCATTGCAACCTAATGGCTTGAATGCTGAGTTCATTGCAACACAGGGCATTTTAAATGCCACATAATATTCAATGGCGTGCCATATTTATCGTCAGTATTTGGTGACATAATTGTGAAACTATTTTATATATTATTTTTTTTTTTTACTGATTTCTGTACTTTTCTATTTATCATATAGATGTTCGGGAGGAGGTCGTGGTATGCATCAGAAGAACCTACAAAAATGTCTTCAGACATGTTCATGTTCAGACATAATTTTATTATATTTTGGCTCGACAAGTCATGCTGTATACACTCTGTTCACCTAATGGCCTTATATATGTGTTGATGCCAGATTACCAGATTGGACGGACTCCAACTGAGATTTTTGCATTTCTATGCCCTGCATGCGAGAAGCACAACAACCCTCTCGGTGTCCCCCTGTGCACTATTGGTGTGTAGTGGGGCCACCACAGTCAATCCGATTCTGTTTCTTCGGCAACTTGTGCTACATTCTGAAATCTATTTAAAGTTCACCATATGCCAATGGTTTATATGGCCGCTTGATCCCTGTTTTCCCCACTGCGCCTGTGCAGGCATGACGGGATATGCTTCTATGACTACCGAAGATGCCTATCTATGACGTGTGGGCATGCACACTGGTACACACGCCGCCATGATGATATACTATCCCGAACGCAGTGTTTTCCACCACGAGGGACCTGTATTTGCAGACTACATGAATGTGGTTAAGTGTATGTATGCCACCCCCCCCCCCCCATCTCCTCTATAATTATACTTATCATATAATGCACCTGGTGATGAACGGCAATATTAATCTATATTTTATATCTCCTTGCATTTTGTATGTTTTAAATCACTGCCACCAATGCACTTTACACCTATGTAATGTTTTTTTATTTTTTTGTTATTGTCTATATGGAATCCTTTGAATATGGACTTTATAACACTGTATGTTAACAAGCTGATTACCAATGTATTGGATTCACATGTAAAAATACTCTGTATGGATCACAGTTTGTTATGCTTGAAAATGGCTACATGTGGGTAGCCGAAACATCGCACAGAAATGGGTGAATAAACTACCTTGGTTTTTTACAATACTGGAGTGCTGTTGGATTACTTAAATAGAGGTTTTTGGTGTCCGTGACCTGGTCCCTTGACCTGCTTGCACCCGGCATCATCTAGCAACTTGTGGTTGTGCTGCTTTTCCCTTTCTCCTATCTATCTATCATGTCTATCTATCTATCTATCTATCATGTCTATCTATCTATCTAAATACTCCAAGTAAATGCAGCACTACTTCATTGTTCAAATGATCTTGATCTCAGTCATTTAGAAATCCACAGCAATCCTGCAGCACTCCAATATGGCAAAAGAAAGTTAATTTATTTTCTCATGTCAAACTACAAATAGCAACATTTCAGCTACTCCATGGAGCCTTTTTCAAGCATAATGATACATAAAACAAGGTTTTTTTTTTTTTTTTTTTTATACCCAGTTATGTGATTAACAATTATTAATTTACATTATTAAACAAGTATAAAATTGTCACAAAAAATTAGGAAAAGTGCAAATCAAGTGCAAATATACTGTATGAGTACATACAGTACATTATAAAGTGCATGGCTAGTGCTTATATATCAATAAAACATATAAGGCTTGAAAACCATAGCTCCATATTAATTATCAATAATGAATTATAACATACAGCTGTAAACATCAATCATAATACAAGAAGACACTCACCCGCTATGTTACTCAAAAGGGCGCTGCCTGTTTGTATACAATGTTACTGCACATGTAACCATCACAAGGTCTTAACTAAGCACATCACATGGTAGATCACATGATCTAACTTCAGTAATGTGATAGTCCACATGACCTGACAATGATCACATGGTCGGACACCCTGGGAACCAAAGATACAGTAACTGTCTGAAAGACCATAAATATTCTTTAGCTAAACCAACTGCTACAGATCAGGCTATTCAATATGGGGGGAAAAACTCCCTGGTTTGTAGAACAACGGACTTTCCACTTCCATAGAAGAAGTAGGGTCAGCTGTCAATGGGGGGGGACTCTGACCCTAGGAACCGTTAAGTACCACAGAACAGAATCTCACCCCCTACAGCCAATTCAGGAGTGTGCCCGCTTTCCAGCAGTGCTAATCCCCCTTTTTTTATATACCTATCTCTCATGTCTATCTATCTTTCTTTCTATCTATCTATCTATTCCTCTTTATGTGGTTCATGCATGAGTGTAGTCACAAACATCAAATGTTTTCAACACATTCTGAAGTCAGTTGATGCCATTGTCTGTACTGTTTATCATGATGGACTCTCTAACTACCAAGGCCTGTAGCGCAGGACAAACTAGAAGTAAGAGCAGATGTCTACTAAACAACACATTAATAATCCTGATACATTATAAGTCCATCTCACTCTCAGTAAAAAGAAAATATGAAAATTCATTCTTAGAAAAGCCAAGGGATTAGGCAGGCTGAATAACTGTAAATGCTTTCTTATTATTAAATATTATAAATCCTAAAGGGCAACAGTAAGTAAAGAAAGATGCTCATAACAAATTCTTCATTTATCATCTTTAAATTCTTCATTTTCTATATCACTAAGAATCCACTTTTTATTACAGTATGACACATGGTAAAGACTACGTAAGTTTAGTTTGCATAAGAAAAATCCTACAGTGGATAAATGCATCCTTAAAAGTGACAAGTGAAGCAACCTTAGATGGGAAATTAAACCTCATTACTGTCTGGGCAGATTGTCACTAATATTTTCATTCACAAAGAAATGTAACAATACCTGACTGATACAAAGTTCATGAACTGCCTGTAGGTGAAGCCAAATCAGAGTCAGTTGGTGTTATGGGGGAGATGACCCACATTAACAGCAAAGACATCCTTAAAATTTGTCTTGTTTCTACTTCCGCTAGACTCCTCAGTCTACTGTAAGGAAGGTAAATTCATTCCCCCCCCCCCCCCCCTAGTTTAGACTTATAAACAACATGGTGATAAAATGTAGACATTCTGTTTAAAGGAGTAGTATAGTGAAAGATAAGTTATCCTCTATCCAAAGGATAGGGGATGAGTTATAGATCTCGGTGGGGGGGGGGGGCAATCTTCTAAACGGAGCCCTGGCAACCTGCTGGAAGGGGGCGTGCCAACCCCTGCATGGAGTGGTGGCCGACACGCCCCCTCAATGTATCCCATAGAGATACATGGAGGTGGCGTGTCAACTGCGGCTTCCTGTGGGGTCAGAACAGCCGCTTCTGTCAGATTGCTGGGGCCCCATTCAGGAGATCGCAGGGGGTTCCAGCAGTCCGACTCCCCGTGATCTATAACTTTTCCCCTATCCTTAGGGGATGTTATTTTTCACTGTACTAGTCCTTTAAAGGGGTTATCCACCATAAGGTGATTTTAGTACGTACCTGGCAGACAGTAATGGACATGCTTAGGAAGGATCTGCGCTCGTCTTGGGGCTAAATGGCTATGTTGTGAGATTATCATAACACTAGCTAGCTTTTTGTGAACTGGTATTTCCTGTTTGAGTTTTCTTCCTTTGCCTACAAGTCCCATAATTACATTTTCCTCTCTCCCACACATCAGCCACCCCACCCATTGAAACTTAAATGAGCTGCATCCATTCAAAAGACCTGTGGTTTTCCATCAGGGTGCCTACAGCTGTTGCATTAGTTTGGATTAATCTCTCTCCCACCAAGCGATCCCTCCAGCCATTGAAGCAGACAGGCTCCCTGTCATCAGCTGACTAGTGAGTCAGGTATCGGCCGCATTGCAACCTGGAAAAAATCTGAGACAACAGTCATTTTGTATACTGTTAAAAATAAATATTGGGGTGAAAATCACAGAAGAATTGTGAGAAAACTGTCACACACCGGTACAGACACTATATTATGAACTACACTAACTTTACAGCTCCTGTAGCATAGTCAAATAAAAACAATTCCTGGAATACCCCCTTAAGGCTTGTCCTACAGTTGCACCTGTCAATAACCCCCCTTCCCCCTTCTGCACTACTGTGGCACTTGTAGAGGTTTTGAATGCCCATGATATTCCTTAGTGTCCTTTAACATTTACTTGCCAGCTCTAAAGTATACCACATTACTGATCCAGCGCTGTATAATTGTCTCATTGTCTTTCCAGGGGCTCAAAAATAGCCTTGCCGTTAGCATTTAAAGCTCCAATAACACAGCCAGCAAGAGGAAATGATTTTGCAATTGAATAGATTTCTTCTTTTGACAATATGTTAAACTAATAACATTACACTGCCTCCTACCTGGCCTTATATTGCAAATTATATTTGCTTGCTTCCATACGCATCTAATACAGAGGCCAAATTAAGATCTTCAATTATTAAACACAAATCTGTTTGCAAGTTTAGGAGTGTGTTTTATGTACTTCTAAAGGACATTTTCCCAGCATGACAAATATTGATTAGAGAAATAGGATTTCAAAATATTTATAACCAGCCTTCCCAGAATGACAGTGACCTTTAAATCTGATTATCCTGCAAGCTATGCTGATCTGGTGACTCTGTGCAAGCATAAAATGTCAAAAGTTTCAAGCGTATGTGTTATGAAAAATTAACTCATCTTATGTATATAAATAGGAACTTGATAAGGGTACTTGCTGCCATCTGAGGATCGAAGGCAGTCTGCTATTGTGTAAAAGCAATTTTGCGCAGGCACAAACAATGCATGAACTTATCAAAATAGGCCGTGCAGTTTGACCAGTTGTAAATAAGATTCAGTCTCGCCGTCTTGTTCAGAACATAGTAAAATAGGAATGTATCAAATTTTTTTTTTTTCTGATCCCTATCTATAATTAAATGCATTCACAATGGAGACAGGTATATAAGAATTAGAGTCTATCTTCTAAATCATCAGCAGTGGAGTATATTAAAAATCCAACTTATCAATATTAACATTTTATGGTGTAATCTGGCTACAAGTGGTCATATTAATATCCTTGCAGACTGTTGCATTAGAAAGCTACTTATTCAATTCTAAATAATAGTTTTACCAGGCATTAAAGCATTTACAGTAAAATTGTAGGACCAGCTATAACATTTAAGTATGAAGTATTATGGGATTTTATTTATTAGTGAAATAAAAATGTATTTATTTTTATTTGACTATGCTCCAGGGGCTATCCAGTTAGTGTTTCATGGTGGTCTCGCAATTCTTCTGTGATTTTTTCCCAAATGTTTATTTTTAACAGCATGCAAAAAAAATACGTAGCAGGTTTTCCCAGGTTGCAGTGCAGCCCGAGACATTAAATCACTAGCAAGGCTGGTGCAAGTAATCTTTGCCGCCCCCCTTTACCCCGCCCTTTGACGCGCTCAACCTTACTCCTGGGTTGACACACTATAACAAACCTCCTCCTCATGTAATCTCCTTACTACTGGGGTGACACACTGTAACAAACCTCCTCCTCATGTAATCTCCTTAATACTGGGGTGACACAATGTAACAAACCCCCTCCTCATGTAATCACCTTACTACTGGGGTGACACACTGTAACAAACCTCCTCATCATGTAATCTCCTTACTACTGGGGTGAGACACTGTAACAAACCTCCTCCTCATGTAATCTCCTTACTACTGGGGTGACACACTGTAACAAACCCCCTCCTCATGTAATCACCTCACTACTGGGGTGACACACTGTAAAAAAAACTCCTCTTCATGTAATCACCTTACTACTGGGGTGACACACTGTAACAAACCTCCTCCTAATGTAATCTCCTTACTACTGGGGTGACACACTGTAACAAACCTCCTCCTCATGTAATCTCCTTACTACTGGGGTGACACACTGTAACAAACCTCCTCCTCCTCTTCATGTAATCTCCTTACTACTGGGGTGACACACTGTAACAAACCTCCTCATCATGTGATCACCTTACTACTGGGGTGACACACTGTAACAAACCTCCTCATCATGTAATCTCCTTACTACTGGGGTGGCACACTGTAACAAACCTCCTCATCATGTAATCTCCTTACTACTGGGGTGACACACTGTAAAAAACCTCCTCTTCATGCAATCTCCTTACTACTGGGGTGACACACTGTAACAAACCCCCTCCTCATATAATCTCCTTACTACTGGGGTGACACACTGTAACAAACCCCCTTCTCAGCAGACAATATCACACATAGAGGGATTCGATCAGTGTTTCCCAACAGGGTTCCTCCAGCTGTTGCAAAACTACAACTCCCAGCATGCTCGGACAGCCAAAGGCTGTCTGGGCATGCTGGGAGTTATAGTTTTGCAACATCTGGAGGCACCCTGGTTGGGAAAAACTAATATAGAGGTATATACCAGCTGTATACAGATCTGTATACCATATAAGTGATTAAAATTATATTTAGGGACTCACAATCTTTTCTGATCAGCGTCGTCCTCTTTTCTTTTCTTCTCCATCTGGCTCAGACCGCCATGATGTCTTCTTCCAGCCAAAACTTCCTTTCTTCAGCATCTGTGGGACAAACATGTTAGACCGTGCATTTTTCCTCCTCCTCCCCCAGTAGCATTTCATTAACCCACCACCCCTCCTCCCCTGTACCATTTCATTAACCCCTCCATCCCCCTCCCCTTGCAATTTCATTAACCTCCCCCCACCCCCCTCCTCTTCCCCCCCATGCAATTTCGTTATTCAGGGGGGCAGTGTGTGACATTATTATATCCAAGTGGAGTAGTGTTGCGAAGTATTGTATTCAGGGGGTACAGTTTGTGGCAGTATTATATTCAGAGGGTACAGTGTGTGGTAATGTTATATTCAGAGGGTACAGTCTGTAGCAGTATATTTACAGGGTACAGCGTGCAGTAATATTGTATCCAAGGGGGTTTGTTTGTGGCAGTAATATATTAAGGAAGTATTATATCCAGAGGTATACTATATATGTGGCAGTATTATATCAAGAGGGAGCAGTGTGTGGAAGTATTATATCTTTGGGGGAACAGTATATGGCAGTATTATTCTATGTTGCACCGTGTGTGGTGTTATTACATAAAGGGGGCACAATGTAGACAATTGTAGTATAAAGGGAGGTGATGTGCCTTAAAAGGGACGAAACAGATCAGCAGCAAGTCACAGCCAGAAGAAGTCATCATAGCAATCTGGGTGGAATGGAGAAATGTAAGGAGAACAACTCTGATCAGAGAGGGTGTTACCAACAGTCACTGGTTTAACATAGAAGCTCTCCTATGTAGGAAAGATAGAGACAGAGCAAGGGACATGGGCAAATGGGTACAGAGCTGGGGACATGTGGACAACAGTTTATTGTGGTGGGATCGGAGGGAGGTAGCTCTAAAATGCACCTTCACCTGTGTAGATAAAATTCCTTGTACCAGTCTAGCTCATAAGTTCATGCCTTTAGTGCTTCGGCCCTTGATAATGCTGGTTGTGGCTAGTGAAACGATGGGGGAGGTTCAGAGACACAGGATCCAGAGATCTGGCATGATCGCATAAACCCTATGTTTATAATAGAAGAATATACAGGATAAGGAGTATATCTCCTAATGACATTATTACTTTCTCCCTAAGTTGTGATGTTAAAACACTGTTTGTTATCACTATATACACTGGGGTTTTTCTTTTGTACATTTTAATAGTATATCAATAAAAAGTAATTTTATAGGGGGGCCCCTAGAAAAGGGAATCTCTCCTTGAGGGGCTACAGCCCTGAGGGGAATTGTAATTATTGATATTTAGTCCTGGGAACCCCTAGGGATAGCGTGTTTGATATTAAAGGGGTTACCTAGGAAAAAACTTTTTTTTATGTATCAACTGGCTCCAGAAAGTTAAACAGATTTGTAAATTACTTCTATTAAAAAATCGTAATCCTTTCAGTACTTATGAGCTTCTGAAGTTAAGGATCTTCTTTTCTGTCTAAGTGCTCTCTAATGACACGTGTCTCGGGAACCACCCAGTTTAGAAGAGGTTTGCTATGGGAATTTGCTTCAAATCTGTTTAACTTTCTGGAGCCAGTTGATATATAAAAAAAAAAGTTTTTTCCTGGATAACCCCTTTAATATACCTGAAAAAAACACGCAATCTTTATTCCTACAGTATCAGTTTTATTCCAGCTCAGCTACATCCATGTGTTTCAGTACTGTAACTGGGTCATGTTATCACCACCCTGAACAACAAGAAAATCACAGTGTTTATAATGTGAGAGGAAATGGTCTGCCCTGGGTCAGTTGACTTCCTGTGAACTACAGGGGGAAATCATCACCTACTAGATCTCTTCTGGCTGCTCACTGGCTCCTCCCCTCCCATCCGGCTGCATCTGTATGCTGCTGCTGTTATCTATATAGGATCAGAATATGCTATATACCCCCCTTAGGCTTTTGTTAACATCCTACATTTTTGCTGCACTTTTTCTTGTTTTGTTTTTTTTTGCTCTGAATTGCATGAATTTACTGTGATTGCACAAATTGGGATACAAATGCATTATTTCAACAGAAATTTAGCAGAATTACAGCAAAAACATGACCAAAGGGCTCTAAAATGCCACAAAAATGTAGAAGAAAGGCAACATGTAAACATAGCCTGAAGACTTAAAATGTTCCTAAAACACCTCAGTTGTAATTATAAGTCAAATCACTTTTTCCTCATGACAATATTTCTGAATGGCTTTCAGCTGTAATGCTGTGTTTGCAAAGCCTCTAAGGTCTCAAAGGACTCCAAGAAGTGACCTCATTTCGGAAATGACACTACAGAACTGTAAAGTACAGTATTGTACCTGCAAGAGCAAAGAATGCAGCAATAGACAGGAGCCCATGATCCTGTATGTACTCTCTGTGGCGCGCTATGTAAATATTGTAGTGCACCTCAGAAACAGTATAGCATGCTGACAAGTATTAAGTACAGCTAGCAATAAACAAAAATGTCAGGAAAGGGAAAGAGTGTCTTCTGCCTGTTTAAGACGGCTTCACCCACACAAGACAAGTAGGTGAATCATTTTTGGGCAGTGGTGGCTGTGGCTGGAGATACTGCAGCCATCACTTTATATGGGTTCACTGTGGTTATTATATCTGGGCACAGTGGTTGTAATGGTATTAAGTGGCTCTGGGGTTGTCCCAATTCTTCATGGTTATGTCAAGCTTATTTTTTACAGATTGTAGCCTATAACCTGGAGTGTTCTTTCATCAGGGTCCAAAGCTTTATCCGAAGTTGAAGATGACCCAAGAGTAAGTATTTTGTAAGTAAGTATTTTGGATGAGTTAGTGTAGTAACAGGTTATGTTCCCAGAATGATGATCCAGATCATAGCCAAAACTAAAAAATATGCCCACCCCAAACCCTATGCTCTGAATCATCATTCTGGGAATGTGATGTGTGTGGCCGTCCCTAACCTGTTGCCTCAAATGCGCACCCCGCTCAGGTGGAGAGAGCGCTGCCATTTGAGGCAACGTAAAAAGTCCTCGATGATAGTGACTCAGTGACACATGACCCATTTTTTATTAAAAATATATATATATATTTTTTTTTTTATTAAACATTTTTTTGGGCAATTTAGTGGTTTTATGGGGTTAAAACTTGGAATGTACTCTGGACTTGGTACATTGGGGTGAAATTATGGAAAATTAAAATGAAGAGGGAAAATGTAGTACTCCATGGAAGTGTGATACTCCCTGAAGCAATCCTTAATGCAGAGGCCCGGCTGATCGGGGCAAGTGTCACATTGAGTGATGGTGTCCTTCCGAATCCCCCTCTTGTAACACACTCTGCATCTTTTCTGGGCTCGTCCCTTCTTTCCAGTGTGGGGGACCTCACCTGGAAAGTGTTGGCCTGGGACGATCCTGGCACCTATATTTCCAGTTCCTTGGGAAATCCGGCCTGCTCTTTCCCAGTCGCCAAAGATCAGGACCTTTAGAACTTCTTCTTGGAACTGGAGGAATGTCCCTGTGTTGCCAGCATACTGGGACAGTACAAAAGAGTTGTACATGGCAACCTGTACCATACCCGTGTTTTCCGCATGGCGTTATATGGCTTGAGGACTTGATCAGAAATATCAACTCCCCCCATATACCGATTGTAGTCCAGAATACAATCGGGCTTGAGGACCGTTGTTGTGGTACCTCGCACAGGGACAGGTGAGCTGCCGTTACCATGAATAGTGGTCAGCATAAGGACATCCCTCTTATACTTGACCAGCAACAGGTTTTCATGGGTAAGGGCACGGGACTCACCCTTGGGAATAGGTGTCTTAACAAAATTTAGAGGGAGGCCTCTCTGGTTTTTCCACACGGTCCGACAAGCGGACGTCGATCTGGCGGAGAGGTATGTGAACAGAGAGATGCTGGTATAAAAGTTGTCCACGTTGTCACAATGCCGGCTGGCAGAAGGTGGATCCTCTGTGCCAGAGAGGGATTGGCGTGGACCGTGCTAGTGGACCGGTTCTAAGTCACTACTGGTGTTCACCAGAGCCCGCCGCAAAGCGGGATGGTCTTGCTGCGGCGGTAGTGACCAGGTCGTATCCACTAGCAACGGCTCAACCTCTCTGACTGCTGAAGATAGGCGCGGTACAAGGGAGTAGACAGGAGCAAGGTCGGACGTAGCAGAAGGTCGGGGCAGGCAGCAAGGATCGTAGTCAATATGGCAATAGCAGGAGGTCAAGTACACAGTAAGGACAAACACAGTAACGCTTTCACTAGGCTCTAAGGCAACAAGATCCGGCAGGGGAGTGCAGGGGCAGTGATCAGATATAGTCTGGGAGCAGGTGGAAGCCAATTAAGCTAATTGGGCCAGGCACCAATCATTGGTGCACTGGCCCTTTAAGTCTCAGGGAGCTGGCGCGCGCGCGCCCTAGAGAGCGGAGCCGCGCGCGCCAGCACATGACAGCAGGGGACCGGAACGGGTAAGTGACCTGGGATGCGATTCGCGAGCGGGCGCGTCCCGCTGTGCGAATCGCATTCACGACGGCCATGACCGTGCAGCGCTCCCGGTCAGCGGGACCGACCGGGGCGCTGCGGAGAGAGAGACGCCGTAAGCGCTCCGGGGAGGAGCGGGGACCCGGAGCGCTAGGCGTAACACACGTACACGTGATAACCCTTATCCAGCAATGGGTGCACAAGCTCCCAAATGATTTTCCCGCTAACACCCAGAGTGGGGGAAAAATCTGGGGGTTCAATACGGGAATCTCGTCCATCATACACTCTAAACTAGAGAATGTACCAGGAGGTACTCTCACAAAGTTTATAGAGCTTCACGCCATATCGTGCCCGCTTCGAGGGAATATACTGGCGGAAGATGAGTCTCCCCTTAAAACTGATAAAAGACTCATCAACCGAGAGCACCCTAAGCGATACGTAGGCCTCCAAAAATTTGGCCCCAAAGTGATCGATGACCGGCCTCACTTAGTAAAGCCGGTCATAGGCGGGCTCACTTCGGGGTGGACATGCCGCATTATCTGCATAATGCAGGCATTTTCAAATGGCCTCGAACCGCTTCCGTGTCATGACCATACTGTAAAGCGGGGTCTGGTATAGGACGTCCCCGCTCCAGTACTGTCTGACACTTGGCTTTTTGACCAGGCCCATATGCAGCAAGAGGCCCCAAAATGTCCTCATTTCTGTTGCACTGACGGCGCACCATTCATTGGACCTGGCCAAAAAAAGAATTCCGGGTGGTGGGCGATGAACTGCCTGGTGTACAGATTTGTCTGTAAATCCAGTGAATCCAGAATTGTCAATCCGGATTCCGGAGTCGCCAACAAACTCCGCAATCCATGGCTGATAAACCTCTGGGGGTCTCCAGACAGGTTCACCGGAAGGGGGCTCCGGTAAACTTGTCTGGGGGGTCGGACTCCTAGTACGAGCGGCATCACCACTCGCACTAGTGTCGGCCACTGGGCCACTATCATGGGGGGTGCGTGGTCTTGCCTGGCGGCGTCTCCGCCGCCGTGCAGGGGGCTCATCATCAGTACTAGATGATGAGGAGGACGATGAAGAACACAGGAATGTTGGATCTTCATCGTCCTCACTGGCAGATTCGGAACGGAGGCCGGTGACGGGGGGGTATGTACTGTGTGTGTGCTTGGTGTAACTATGTACAACGGTGTGTGATTAGAAATCACACACCGTTATATGGGGGGAAAAGAAATGCTGCAGCCAAAAAAAAAAAATGGGGGGGCTAATGCAGCGCCCTGAACCCCTAATAGGGCCCATGTCACACTGAAAAACTGCAGAAGACCCTTGGGGACCTATTAGGGGGTCGGGGGGGTGGAAATTGTACTTTTTTTAAACTTTTTTTTAACTTTTTACCCTACCTTTCCCTGGATTGTATTCTTTCCCTGATCTATGGGGGGCTTCTTTTCTTCTGTGGGGGCTCTGATCTCGGCAGAGGGGGGGTCCCGGTCTTCCTCCAGCAGCTCTGACCACTGACTGAACTCAGCCAGCGGCGGGAGCTGCGGGAAGATGCTGTTAACCCCTCCCCTGCCGGCTGCTATTAGCTGGACGATCGTCCAGCCAATAGCAGCGATCCAGGGGGGGTGACGAAATTGCCACCTCCCCATAGATACAGTGGGTGATAGGGGGTGTATCATACACCCCCGATCACCTTGTATCTCCGGGTCAGCGGGTCACACGTGACCCGCATCGCCGCAATAGCCGCAAATCGCATGTGTGAATTCACATGCGATTTGCGACGATCGCCGACATGGGGGGGTCTGATGACCCCCTGGGCATTTGCACGGGATGCCTGCTGAACAATTTCAGCAGGCATCCCGACCCGATCTCCGCCCCGCGCACGGCGGGGACAGGAACTGTCCATGACGTAACTGTACGTCATGGGTCCTTAAGACCCAATGTGTCGGGACGTAACGTTACGTCATGGGTCCTGAACGTGATAAATAAAAGAAATTCAGAAACTTTGCAATGGATTGACTCTCATTAAAATACCCTACTGTTTTGTGCATACAACACCTGTACAGAGCTAAAACCAGAGAAATTAACCACAAATAATCCCTGTGTGCAATCTGATCTTGTATTCTTGTGTGACTCCTCAACATTTGTCACTCTTAAATTCTGTGCAAGACGTAAATTTTCTTATTTTAAGGTCTATATATAATATAAGATGTGCACTAAAAATATATTTGCAAAAAATCCCAAAAAGGGGAAAAAAATGCATTAAGCATCTATGTAGTATAAAATAAATGCAGATATAGCAGAGTTAAACGTCAACCTCTTTTCACAGTTACACTGGAATGATAGTCTGTATGTTTGTGGAATACATGAAGAGTGTACTGCTTTTGCATCAAAATACTGTTCTCTATTCGAGCTGATTCTGCCCACTTGAGACCAAGGCTGTAAAGCGTTGAGTTCATTCATTGTCTCTAGGGGAAAACACATGCCAATCACTATTTAGTTCCAGAAAGTAAAAGTGATTGACAGACCCATTCCATTAAATCGTTCCATAGTTACTGATGGCTTACTGTTTCAAAGGTTTTCATGGTCATAATGAGGCATGGATATAAAAACCTTGCCTTCAAAGGACCGGCCACTTTTGGGTTGACATCAACCATCCATGACCATTATCTCTTCTAGTCAAAATATGACATATAACACGATGTGCAGAGCATGAAAGTTTAAAAATAAATATGGATTCAGAACTTTTTAGAAGAACCTGTCACTTCTTATATACTGTAGCATACATTACTTGTAATAAGAAGTGGTAAACTAAATTCACGTTGCAAATTGATCCTTTTTTCCAGACTGTACAGATTAAGCTTCTTCATGATATTTTATGCTTTAGACATTCCACCATTTTTGCAGTCTGTCTACAATGGATCTGTGTTGCTGAATTGAATACATATCTATTAATGGATTTCATAGCATTCTACTACAGTGTCAAAATTGCAAGAGTAGTTTGTGATCAATTTACCATAATGATATACCCATCAATAGCACATCATGTGGTTAGGTATTGTGGTGCACATAAAATAACAATCTTTTCTTTCGGAAGACATCAGCAATACTTAAAGGGGAACTCCACTGGAAAACATTTTTGTTTTTCAATCAACTGGTGCCAGAAAGTTAAACAGATTTGTAAATTACTTCTATTAAAACAATCTTAATCTTTCCAGCACTTTTACACGCTCCAGAGGAAGTTCTTTTCTTTTTGAATTTCTCTCTGCTGACACATCTTTCCATGTCAGGAACATGTCAGTCCAGAGCAGGATAGGTTTGCTATGGGGATTTGCTTCTGCTCTGGACAGTTCCTAAAATGGACAGAGGTGTCAGCAGAGAGCGCTGTGGTCAGACAGAAAATAAATTCAAAAAGAAAAGAACTTCCTCTGGAGCCTATAGTAGCTGATAAGTACTGGAAGGATTAAGTAATTTACAAATCTCTTTACATTTCTGGCACCAGTTGATGTAATTTTTTTTTTTTAAACCAGAGTAGTACCCCTTTAAAGTAATTGACCGGGAAGCAAAACATGTCTTACCTATTCTGCTTCTCTATGTTTGCTTCTGCCCCCTGCCCATCTTGAATGTATGCTTTCTAAGACAAGAGAGGGTGAGTGCAAGTCGTGATCATCATGTGCTGGCGAAACCATGCCAACATGCAATGTCCAAGAGCTGCATGATCTTGTTGAAAAATCCTGCAGCCATTGATCATCATGTGCGGACATGACTGGTGACTGGCAATGGCCCCCTCTGTTCTTGAGGTTATAGTTCTGAGACAAAAAGGGGAAGAAAGTAAGCACAAAAAACTAAAGTTTCTTTTTAGTAGAGTCTTATGGTCATAGGAGGTCATAGGAGATCTTATCCAGGCACTTAATGTCCTGTGATAAGCAAAAGCCACAATTTATTTGCTGTAACTTTTCCTTAAATGATGCAATTAATAAATAGCTTCTAATGGTTGTTTTTGTTGACTCTACTTCACAAAAATTCCCTTTTCTACTTTGGTCACCTTCTGTCAAAACCAGTCTAAATAACTGAATTGTACATAAATAGAAATCTGGATCAAATTTTACTGGTAACAGTAATTAATGAGATCAAATGCTACCTGTCATTACATAAAATAAATTTACTAAAATAATTGGATCAAGAAAATGGTCGGATTTGCGACAAACAAGTTCTCTGCCAACTGGCTATGAAAGAAGCCTCAAAATATGTGTATAACACAGCATAAGAGTTCTAAGGCCCTGTATAACCCTGCTAGGCTGATCTAGCAATGTATTCAAGTCATTTTAAAGTGGTTTTAAGACTAAGTTATTGTCTAAGTTATGGGCGACATATGGTAACCCATGATAACTAACAGCTTATTTGAAAACACACTGTGCTATCAGATTGTGCATGCTATTTTAACACTAAAATAAAGGTACATAAAGTATCCCTAGTTATTGGCAGATGCCAGCCAGTGTTAAAATGCACATGGAAGTGATGGTAGACACAATGGCTTTTTCCAAGTATACCAAAGATGATCCCATTTTGGGAGTAGCAATAGGTCTTGAGTCTGATATGTGAAGAAGATTGTAGTTCCAAAAATGATTCCTTTTTGGAAGTTGCCACAGGATTGGTGTAGCTTTTGTATGAAAAGACAAAAAATATATAACTTTTTTGGGGTAACATGGGTTGTGTATGTGTAGACCTAGCTGGTAGTAGCAGCAAGGTTAGTGGATTGGCAGAAGTTGTAGTTGTAGTAAGCAGTGATGGACTTGTAGAAGTTGTAGCCACTGTACAGCAGGCAGTGGTGGGCTGGTAGTAGTTGTAATAGCCACCAGACAGCAGGCAGTTGTGCACTGGTGGGAGCTGCAGTAGGCAGCGGACAGGACAGCAAGAAGTGGTGGAATGGTGGGAATTGTAGTAGACAGCATACAACAGATGGTGGTTGATTGGTGGGAGTTGTAGTAGCCAGTAGACAACAGGCAGAGGTGGAAAGCTGAGAACTGGCACAGGAGGTTTAAATTCCTCACTGTTCCATGCCTGATTCCCTTTAACAAATGTGGGCTTTTCCACATTGTTGACAGATAATCTTGTTTTCTTAGCAATGAAAACACCACCTGCTGCACTGAACACTACACTATACTACACGAGGGTAGACAAGACAGCACACCCATGAAAAACTAGGCAAGTTCTGGCCAATGGTCTAATCTAGTGATCAAAAATCCATGGGGTTTGAGTTCATGGTGTCAGAGAAAGGGCCCAACTTAAGTATGTATCAACTTAGTTGTTTAGATGGTGATGTACATCCCTTTGGTCATGATTCATGTCAGGATGGAATACCAGATGTAAAAACGTTGTCATTATGTACTCTAACGTGATGATGCCACGGTTGTTGCTGATGTTCCAGCCTCTTGCAGAAGTAATACATGGGTACTGCAGGGGTAGCGGAGAGTGGGCCCACGTACGGCAAGTGTTTGATGCTGGAAAGCCATGGCAAGCTAGCTATGTAGCTTCTCCCCAATTCCAGCTTTTCTGAGGGCCCAGCTTGTTCCACCTCTAGCCTATACTGCCAAGGTTGGTAATCATGGTCTTCATCCTCATCATCATCATCAATGTTACCTTGAGTAGGTTCTTTATCCCCTATCCCTTTTACAAATTCCATCTCCAAATGCTTTTCAGGTCCCACTTTCTAATCCTCCTCATCCAACTCCTCCTGAAGAAGAATGTCCATAATGCTGTCAGCCAGACGGGAACCTTTCTCCATCACTACTTTCTCAATATTCACTGTA
Source organism: Hyla sarda (assembly GCF_029499605.1). NCBI lineage: Eukaryota > Metazoa > Chordata > Amphibia > Anura > Hylidae > Hyla > Hyla sarda. Next base: position 190,391,477 of record NC_079194.1, read on the forward strand.
AGTGTTTGGTCCAGAAGGAATATCAGCCACATAATAGATATCCACCATGATGCCTTACAGTCTCCCCACCACTAGTGCTTTACTTGGCCCCTACATCCACCTCCTCTGCAACACACTCCAAAGGTTGACTGTCCTCACACAAATCTTTCTCTTGGCTAATGCTATCCTTCTGCTTAGCATCACGGAAAAGACAAAGATGATGTAACAGACCACCTAGGACAGACATTTATGCCACGTCATGTAACTGTAGACAATGGGGAATCCACTGACACATGGTTCAACGTCATAGCAGCCTCTTAAAACCGTCCCTATACTGTGTTCTTGTTCAGCTGTATGGCACAAAATGCAAAGCAATGATTGGATATCCCAGGGTCATGTGATCTTGCTGATAGCTAGGCAAGGTATGTTGGGCTACCCTGACATCATCTCACAGTTTCCAATACTTCCTCCTTTCATTTAGGTGCCAAAACCCTGTGTGTTCCTTATCCTTTCTGCTATTATTACTGCTGTTGCCAGGCTTATGCGAGCCAAGCTTGGCAATGTTCCAACATTCTGTGAGCCGCTGTCACCCAAATGTTCTGAATGAGATCGGTTTTGCCGGGCTCAGCTCGCTCATCTGTCATATTGTATATTATATTGAGTTCAAAGGTAAACATACTTAGAGCTATGAATTGAGTACAGCAAAACATTTAGTTCATAACTCCTAGAAAGTCAGAATTGGTTAAACAGAAGGAAATAATCAAACATAAGTAAAACTGGTAAGTAAATTGATTGCAGTAGGTATAATTATATATTTTCTCTTACAGACTTTAATGGAGCTGTACAACATTTTTAAGCTACACATATTTAGACATCTTTTAATGGAAAACAGTAAATATATATTTCTCCATCCTATCATTTATTTTTACTTTCAAAGGCTTATTTTCAATGCATTATGTTATCACAATTTTTGCCACTTGTCAAAGACTGATGAATATAATCAGTATCACTTACAACTGACTTAGATAGTGTCAGTAATAAAATTAGTGAGGCTGCAAATGTATACAAAATAACATAGTTTCTTGATATTAAATGGCAGATTTTAATATCTTAGACACTCAAATGTTGAACGGAAAATCATTAACATGTCTAAGCCACTATTTTTCAAGAAGAAGCAAAACCACACGCTTAGCATTACTAATCACAGCTTGTAGGGATGTGAAGGAAGTGACATTCACCCTTAGATCCAGATCACATATTTATGCTTTTAGGTCCAGAAATATTTGGGAACTGACACAAAAAACATAATTCAGCCTTCATACACCACCACAATGGAGGTGATAATAACAAAAGTGCAAATGTTTTGCTTTATATTGTACTTGTTAGATCCCACAAAAAAAAAATCTGCTTAATATGTTACTCAGTACCTAATTCTGACCATGTACATAACATTTTTTAACTTTACCTATATTTATCATCAAAATACCTCTTTTCATTAGTTCACAGAGTTAGAAATCCTCTCAGTGGAATGGGGCATGTCCCTCTCTTTTGGTGGTGGTGGTGATTGGTGTGTCTGCTCATGCAGCCTTGTCCATGAGTCATCTCTTGTCCATGACTCATGGACAATCCTGATGCTGCTGCAGGACTGGTTTGTGTCTCAGTAGGTGTCCCAATTCGGCTAGCTGGTAGTGGATCCTCTGTGTCAGCAAGGGATTGGCGTGGACCGTGCCGGTGGACCGGTTCTAAGATGCTACTGGTATTCACCAGAGCCCGCCACAAAGCGGGATGGTCTTGCTGCGGCGGTAGCAACCAGGTCGTATCCACTAGCAATGGCTCAACCTCGCTGACTGCTGAGAAGGCGTGGGACAGAAGGACTAGGCAGAGACAAGGTCTGACGTAGCAGAAGGTCGGGGCAGGCGGCAAGGTTCGTAGTCAATATGGAAATAGCAGGAGGTCAGGAACACAGTATGGGTAAACACAGTAATAGCTTTCTCAAGGCACTAAGGCAACAAGATCCGGCAAGGAAGTGCAGGAGAAGTGAGATCATATAGCCAGGGAGCAGGTGGAAACTAATTAGAGAGATTGGGCCAGGCACCATCATTGGTGCACTGGCCCTTTAAATCTCAGAGAGCTGGCGCGCGCGCGCCCTAGAGAGCGGAGCCGCGCACGCCAGAGCATGACAGCCGGGGGCCGGGACAGGTAAGTGACTTGGGATGCGATTCGCGAGCGGGCACGTCCTGCTATGCGAATCGCATCCCCGCCGGCAATGTCAGTGCAGCGCTCCCGGTCAGCGGGTCTGACCGGGGCGCTGCAGGGAGAGAAATGCCGCGAGCGCTTCGGGGAGGAGCAGAGACCCGGAGCGCTCGGCGTAACAGTACCCCCCCCCTTAGGTCTCCCCCTCTTTTTGTCGGGATGTCGCTCCACCTGGGACGAGGACATTGGGAGCGATTGTAGAGTCTCCTTCTGGAGGACAGTGTAGTCATGGGTATACTCATGAATGGCAGACCGGTCAGAAGGAGTGGGAATGGGGAGGGGGGGCAGAGGGTGAGGCTTGGCACGGGGCAGAGTGTCACCAGGACGGGGGCTATGAGGAGGCACGGCACAGTCCTGATAGGCCTTGGGGAGACCAGGCACAGGAGGAGACACTGAGGCCCGACAGACGGGGCTGGGAGCAGACGTGAGGCATTTCTTGTGGCAAGCAGGACCCCAATTCTTGATCTCCCCGGTGGTCCAGTCAAGGGTGGGAGAATAATGCTGGAGCCATGGCAGACCGAGAAGGACTTCAGAGGTGCAGCCGGGCAAAACCAAAAATTCAATTTTCTCGAGATGCGGTCCAATGTTCATAAGCAGGGGCACTGTGCGATAACGCACAGTGCAGTGCAACTTCACTCCGTTGACCGAAGAAATGTAGATCGACTTGATGAGACGGGTCACCGGGATGCAGTACCTATCAAGCAAAGAGGCCAGAATAAAATTTCCAGAAGAACCAGAGTCCAAGACGGCCACGGCAGAGAAGGAGGAGTTGGCAGAAGGAGAAATCCGTACGGGCACAGTGAGACATGGAGAAGCAGACTCCGTACCCAGAGACGCCAGGCCCACATGAGCAGGTTGCGTGCGTGCATGCATTTTCCAGACATGGAGGACAAATAGGGCAATCCACCAAGAAATGTTCGGTACTAGCGCAGTACAGACATAGATTTTTATCCCTACGGCGAGACCTCTCTTTAAGAGTCACGCGGGACCGATCTACTTGCATAGGCTCCTCGGCGGGAGGCACAGGGGTAGATTGCAAGGGATACCGTGAGAGAGGTGCCCAGGGATTAAAGTCTTTTTCCTGGCGGAGTTCCTGGTGTCTTTCCGAAAAACGCATGTCAATGCGGGTGGCCAAATGGATAAGTTCATGCAGGTTGGCAGGAATCTCTTGTGCGGCCAGCACATCTTTGATGTTACTGGATAGGCCTTTTTTTAAAGGTCGCGCAGAGAGCTTCGTTGTTCCAAGATAATTCGGAAGCGAGAGTACGAAATCGGATGGCGTACTCGCCTACTGAAGAATTACCCTGGACCAGGTTCAGCAGGGCAGTCTCGGCAGAAGAAGCTCGGGCTGGTTCCTCGAAGACACTGTGAACCTCAGAGAAGAAGGAGTGTACAGTGGCGGTGACAGGGTCATCGCAGTCCCAGAGCGGTGTGGCCCAAGACAAAGCCTTCCCAGTCAGGAGACTGACCACGAAAGCCACCTTCGACCATTCTGTAGGAAATTGGTCCGACAACATCTCCAAATGTAGGGAACATTGTGACAGAAAACCACGGCAGAGTCTAGAGTCCCCATCAAATTTGTCCGGCAGGGACAAGCGGAGGTTAGGAGCGGCCGCTCGCGGAGGAGGAGGTGCAGGAGCCGGCGGAGGAGATGGTTGTTGCTGTTGCAGCTGCTGTAGCTGTGACTGAAGTTGCTGTAGCTGTGGCAGAAGTTGCTGTAGCTGTGACTGAAGTTGCTGTGTCATGGTGGTCAAGTACGACAGCTGGTGTTCTTGTTGGGTGATCTGACAGGATTGCTGGGCGATCAGCGTGGATATATCAGCAATACTTGGCAGCGGCACGTCAGCGGGATCCATGGCCGGATCTACTGTCACGATTCGGCTAGCTGGTAGTGGATCCTCTGTGTCAGCGAGGGATTGGCGTGGACCGTGCCGGTGGACCGGTTCTAAGATGCTACTGGTATTCACCAGAGCCCGCCACAAAGCGGGATGGTCTTGCTGCGGCGGTAGCAACCAGGTCGTATCCACTGGCAACGGCTCAACCTCGCTGACTGCTGAGAAGGCGTGGGACAGAAGGACTAGGCAGAGACAAGGTCAGACGTAGCAGAAGGTCGGGGCAGGCGGCAAGGTTCGTAGTCAATATGGAAATAGCAGGAGGTCAGGAACACAGTATGGGAAAACACAGTAATAGCTTTCTCAAGGCACTAAGGCAACAAGATCCGGCAAGGAAGTGCAGGGGAAGTGAGATCATATAGCCAGGGAGCAGGTGGAAACTAATTAGGGAGATTGGGCCAGGCACCATCATTGGTGCACTGGCCCTTTAAATCTCAGAGAGCTGGCGTGCGCGTGCCCTAGAGAGCGGAGCCGCGCACGCCAGAGCATGACAGCCGGGGGCCGGGACAGGTAAGTGACTTGGGATGCGATTCGCGAGCGGGCACGTCCCGCTATGCGAATCGCATCCCCGCCGGCAATGTGAGTGCAGCGCTCCCGGTCAGCGGGTCTGACCGGGGCGCTGCAGGGAGAGAAATGCCGCGAGCGCTTCGGGTAGGAGCAGGGACCCGGAGCACTCGACGTAACAGTAGGTATGGGGACCCCTAGTGGTGGGATTTTCAGTGGTCATTTTCTTTATTAAATAATAAAAAAAAAAATTAAACAACCTTATTAAAGGGTACCTGTTACCAAACTAAACTTTTAATATATTTCTTCTTATAATTATGCGTTACAAAACACTTTGCTATTTACTTGCTGTTAAAATTCTCGTTTATATATTTTTAATGTGATTAAAAACGGCCACTAAATGACTCTGTTCTGTCGCCTGCTTCATGTCAAACAGTTAGATTGGCCTCCTCCCGTCCTGGCAGGAGACCAAACTCAGAAAGTGCATGAGGGGGAATGGCGAAGCACAGCTCTCGCAGGCTTCAGTGACACCAGACATGCTGGGGAACCCTCATTTTCTCCTGCTGGGAGCTCACACAATGTGAGCAAGGGAAAAGGTATGATACAGATATTTAAAAAAAAAAAAAAATTAAGGACAGGAGAGGTGTTAGGAGTAGTTAGGGAATGTATAATATATAATAATATGAGTTAGTTTAGAAAAAAATGGTTTTATGACAGGTATTCTTTAATCCCTTAAGGATGCAGCGTTTTTCCGTTTAGCATTTTCATTTTTTCCTCATCACCTTCTAAAAATCATAATGCTTTCAATTTTGCACCTAAAATTCCCTATTATGGCTTATTTTTTGTGACACCAATTCTACTTTGCAGTGACATTAAGTCATTTTACCAAAATATACCATGGCGAAGAGGAAAAAAAAATCATTGTGCGACAAAATTAAGGAAAAAAAATATTTTGGGGACTTTCTTTTCTACGCAGTGCATATTTCTGTAAAAATGACATCTTATCTTTATTCTGTAGGTCCATACGGTTAAAATGATACTCTTTTTATATAGGTTTGATTTTGTATTACTTCTAAAAAAAAATCCTAACTGCATGCAGGAAAATGTATCCATTTAAAATTGTCATCTTCTGACCCCTATAACTTTTTTCTTTTTCTGCATACAAACCGGTATGAGGGCTAATTTTTTGCACCGCAAACTGAAGTTTTTATCAGTACAATTTTTGTATTTATCAGTCTTTTTGATCACTTTTTATAAATTTTTTCATGATATAAAAAGTGACCAAAAGTACGCTATTTTGAACTTTGGAATTTTTTGGGCGCGTACGCCATTGACTGTGCAGTTTAATTAACAATATATTTTTATAGTTCAGACATTTCTGCACACGGCGATACCACATATGTTCATTTTTATTTTTATTTACACAGATTTTTATTTTAAATGGGAAAAGGGGGGTGATTCTGACTTTTATTAGGGAAGGGGTTAACTTATTTTTTACACTTTTTTTTGCAGTGTAATAGCCTGCCCTAGTGGCTATTACACTGCACATACCGATCTCATACACAGATCATTGCCGTGCATTGACACTGCAAAGATCAGTGTTATCGATTGCTGAAGCCTGGAATTCAGGCTCGTAGCAATCAATCGCCGATCGGACGCGACAGAGGCAGGTAAGGGGACCTCTGCTCGCATTCTAGCTGATCGGGACATCGCAATTTCACCTCGATGGTCCCGATCAGCCTGACTGAGCTGGCGGGAAGTGTTTACTTTCATTTTAAACCTGGCGATGAACTTTGAATGCCACGTCTAAAGCGTTAATAGCGCGGACACAATGATCGGTGACACATGCTATTAGCCCGGAATGACGCGGGGTCACGGTGTGACCCCACGTTATATGCCGGGACCGTGCGCAGGGCATACAGGTACGCCCTGCATCCTTAAGAGGTTAAAGGGGTACTCCAGTGGAAAACAATTTATTTAAAATCAACTGGTACCAGAAAGTTAAACAGATTTGTAAATTACTTCTACTAAAAAATCTTAATCCTTCCAGTACTTATCAACTCCTGCAGAGAAAGCTCTTTTCTTTTTGAATTTCTTTTCTGTCTGTCCACAGAACTCTCCGCAGACACCTCTGTCCGTATCAGGAAGTTTCCAGAGCAGTATAGGTTGGCTATGGGGATTTGCTCCTTCTCTGGACAGTTCCTGACATGGACAGAGGTGTCAGCAGAGAGCACTGTGGACAGACAGAAAATGAATTAAAAAAGAAAAAAACTTTATCTGTAGTATAAAGCTGATAAGTACTGGAAGGATTAAGATTATTTTAATAGAAGTAATTTACAAATCTATTTAACTTTCTGGCACCATTTGATTTCAAATAAATTGTTTTCCCCCAGAGTATCTCTTTAATTTTCATCAGTAACAACGTACAAAATGTTTTTGGATCTAACAATGATCATTTAAGTCATGTTTTATGATCCTAGACACACCCATCCAAATTTATTAGCATTGAGGTACTTTCATACACAGTAGTCTTGAGTTTTCCACTGTGGAGTTTCTGCAGTGGAATCTCTGCATCCGATAATCTGAAGCAGATTACATTGACCTTAATGGGGTCTGCTGCAGATTTCCCGCTGTGGAAATTCTGCTATGAAAAACCAATCTTGGGAACTTATGGTAACCTGTCCATGTGAACGTACCCTAGGGGTATATAACAGTACAGGCGGTTGCAGTGAAGCCTTTGGTGTGCCAACCAAGGTAAATATGTAATCATCCTTCACAGTCTTGCATATCGTTACTGGAAAGCCAGCAAGCATAAAGATGGGACTCTAATAATATTATATCAGGAAACTGCTATTCATTTCCCTTATAGACTGGAATCCATGTTAATGCATTTCATTTACTTTGACATTGTACAATGCTGATGCATTTGTGGTCAATCTGGTTTATACATTTGTTCTCCGTGACATATGTGATTATATCACAGGCTGATTTAAGTAGAAAATGTTTCACTTATATTTACCTAGAACCCATCTTATCTGCCTTGTAAGGTTAAAAATCACCTTTGACATGCTTTTATGGTCTGAAACATACAAAATGCTACAATGAGCTGTGCATGTGAAATAACACGTCAATTCTCACTGTTTAACGCTGTGCTACCTAAGCTGAGAGAACCATAATGGTAGAATTCATTATATTCACAAGGTCATAAAGCACAATGCAATTCGATTCTAAATAAATTAGATGCTTTATTCATGTATTACTAGTCAGCTTAGCTTTACAACACAATAGAGACGAAAAAGAAACAGCATCAATCTGAGTTTGAAGTCAGGATACATTGGGGGTTATTTACTAATGTGATCCCGGCTCTTTTTTCTCTGGTTTTGCTCCCAAATTGTGTTACACGCTCCGTGGGACACAACTTGCAACCAAAAAAAAAAATACCTCCTTTTTACAGGAAAAACTTGAAAAGGGGCATGGCCAGCGGAGAAAGGGGACGTGGTCCAGACAAAGGGAGCATTTCCCCGACAGTTTAGAAAAATCATATTTACTAAGGTTTCCACATAAAATGTGGTCACTGGATCGGGCACACTTCGATATTCGGGAAATTGTCCTGCGCTGCCGGCAATTCCCTAGGTTGGATCGGAGCCAAAGATATAGTATAAAGATACCCAAACATTATTAACACATGCAACGCATTTCAGGGCCGGGGTGGCCCTTTCATTAGGCATGATGCCTGATGATGCCTGATGTTAATGCCTCCTCCCCCTACAGAAACTTGTGTCACTGTGTGAAGAAATGACCCAACTATTAACCCTTTATGACACAGCCAATTTTAATTTTATGTTTCACATTTTTTCCTCCTTTCCTTTTAAGAGCCATAACTCTTCCAATTTTCCACCTTCAGATCCATTTGTTATGTTTATTCCATACATAATAGTTATGACAACGATACCCATTTCATACAAGTTTTACTTTATTTTACTTCTTGTAAAAATATCTAGACCTCTATAATGTTTTTATATTTCTGTCTTCAGAAAGGGCTCATATTTTGTGCCATGATCTGCATCAATACCATTTTTAATATATTATGTGACCAAAAATCAGCAAGTCTGGTGTTTTGTATTTTTTTTGTTGATGCCATTTACTGTGCAGGATCATAAACATTATATTTGGATAATTAGAAAAATGATGTATGTGGAGATACCAAATATGTTTATTTTTTTAATTAAAACATAGGAACCCCAATATCCATTCAGTTATTCCAAGCCCCGGGCAGCAGTCATTTGTTCTTTTATATGCCGCAATTGCTGTTGATCGCGAAGGCTGATGTTGGTCGCTAAAGGTGAATAACTGACATTTGTGAGCTCAACTCTTGATCTTCTGCCATAGTTTCTGATGAACACCAAAAATAAAATAAAGCCAGAATTGTTAAAGGGGTGCTCTGCCCCTAGACATCTTATCCCCTATCCAAAGGATAGGGGATAAGATGTCTGATTGCAGGGGTCCCGCCACTGGGGACCCCCACAATCTCTACTGCAACACCCCTGTCTTTCGGCTGCACAGAGCGAGGCTCGCTCTGTGGCTGATGATGGGTAATGCAGGGGATGGAGTTTCATGAGGTCACGGCTCCACCCCCTTGTGATGTCACGCTCTGCCCCCTCAATGCAAGTCTATGGGAGGGGGCGCTGTCTGTTACGCCATGAATTCACGATACTTCGTCCCCTGCATTGCCTGTCATCAGCCATTATATTGATAACCTCACCCCTTCACAAACATGCTAAGGAAGGGGAAATTAATATTTATGAAGGAACAGAGTTATTGGCACATGTGGGAGAAAGCACTCCACATACAGCAGCAGCCATCTCCAGTGTGCAAAAGAAGAAAATAATTGTGCCACATGAGCAACAAGATGAATATCTCTTAAAGAGCACCTGTCACCAAATAAAACTTTTAATATAGTGTCCCTTGTGTAATTAGCAGACATTTTCCCATTCACATGCTTTTAAATTTATCAACATAAATATGTTTAAAATGTAATAGAAAAAACGGCCACAATTAAAACAGTGAGTTTGGTCTCCTCACGGCCTGGCAGGAGTCCAAACTCAGGAAGTGTTTCTCTGCACTGGGCTTGATTGACAGCTACACAGAGCCTCATTGAAAGCTGCACAGAGCCTAATTGAAAGCTACAAAGAGCCTCAGTAAACATGCATAGAGCCTCACTGAAAACTGCACAGAGCCTGAGGTCTTCAGTTCATTACAGCTCTGCAATGATGTGAGGGCAGAAGTGGTCCCCCAGCAGGCTTCAGTGATGTCATGCCTGCTGGGAAATGCCCACTTTCTCCTACTGGGAGATTGCACTATGTGAGCAAAAAGAAGGGGAAGATACAAAACCTTTGAAAGCTCTGGAAATTTTTTTAAGGGTGGGAGAAGTGTTAGGAGCAGTTAGTATAGAAAAATAAATTTTTAGACAGGTACTCTTTAAACAGTTACATTAATTATTATCCGAAAACATGCTTTAGAAACAAGGTCACCTGCATCTACAATGTCTCACATAAGTGGGTCCACCCCTCCCATTTTTGTAGATACTTTATTATATCTTTTTATATGAAAACACTGAAGAAATGTTACTCTGCTATAATGTAAAGTAGTAAGCCCACAGTCTGTATAACAGTGTTTAACCTGTTGGGGACGGAGGGCGTATGGGCACGCCCTCATGTCCCAGTACTTAAGGACGAAGGTCGTACTTTTACTCCCTCTTCCCATTCCCAGGGGTTTGAAGCGTGCTCACGAGCAGAGCACTTGTCAAACCCGGTGGGTCCCCACTGCTATCAGCAGCCAGGACCCAGAGTTAATGCCGGGCACAGCCGATCTATCTGATGCCCAGCATTAACCCTTTAGATGCCACAATCAAAGTTGATCGTGGCATCTAAAAACTAAAGTAAAACATCCCGGCAGCTCAGTGGAGCAGAATGGCACCATCGCGGTGAAATCGTGATGTCCCAATCAGATAACTGGACAGCAGGAGGGTTCTCACCTGCCTCCTCACTGTCATATCTGTGATCTGCTGCTCCTTGCCTGGAGCAGTAGAGCACCAATAACACTGATCAAAGTTGAAAAAAAAAAAAGTGTTAAAAAAAGTTTATAAAAATTTGAATCCCCCTTTTTAAATTTTTTACATAAAATAATAAAATTAAATATAAAAATAATCATATGAGGTACCGCCGCATGCGTAAATGTCCAAACTATTAAAATACAAGGGTAGTTAAAATGCACGATCGATGGCGTACACATGAAATAATAACAAAGTCCAAAATTGTGCATTTATGGTCACTTCATATAACAAAAAAACTAATAAAAAACTATCAAAAAGTCCCATCAGAACAAAAAAATACAGGCCCCGGGACAAAAAACATGCCCTGATATCCTCATTTAGCCCTGTATGAGGAAAAATAAGAAAGTTTTTGGGGTCAGAAGTTGACAATGTTAAACATACAAATTTTTGTGCATGTAGTTATAATTTTTTTAAGTAGTAAAATAAAATAAAACCTACATAAATTGGATATCCTTGTAATTGTATGGACCTACAGAATAAAGAAAAGGTGTCACTTTTACTGAAAAGTGTGTTGAAACTGAAGCCCCCAAAAGATAAAAAATGGCTTTTATTTTTTTCACCCCACAAATAAGTTTTCTTTTTTTCCGCCACAGATTGTTATAATATAAGTAATGTTATTACAAAGTACAATTGTTGATGCAAAAAACAAGCCCTTATATGGGTCTGTAGGTGTAAAATTGAAAGTGTTATGATTTTTAGAAGGGGAGGAGGAAAAAATGAAAGTGCAATAATGAAAATTGGCCTCGACCTTAAAGTCAAAATGGGCTTTGTCCCCAAAGGGTTAATGTTGTGTCCAATCAAAATAACTCAACACACATCCATTAATGTCTAAACCCTGGCAAGAAATGAGATTACACGACTAAGTGAGAATGTCTAAATTGGGCCAAAGTGTCAATATATTGTGTGGCCAACATTATTTTCAAGCACTGCCTTAACCACTTAAGGACCGCGGTCGTACGTGTATGCCCTGACATCCAGGCACTTAAGGACCACGGGCATACGTGTATGCACTGACATCCAGATACTTAACCCCTTAAGGACCAGGCCAATTTTCACTGTAGGACCAGAGCGTTTTTTGCACATCTGACCACTTTCACTTTAAGCATTAATAACTCTGGGATGCTTTCACCTATCATTCTGATTCCAAGATTGTTTTTTCGTGACATATTCTACTTTATGTTATTGGTAAAATTTTGTCGATACTTGCATCATTTCTTGGTGAAATATTCCAAAATTTGATGAAAAAATTGAAAATGTTGCATTTTTCTAACTTTGAAGCTCTCTGCTTATAAGGAAAATAAACATTCTAAATAAATAATATTTTGATTCACAATACAATATGTCTACTTTATGTTTGCATCATAAAGTTGACATGTTTTTACTTTTGGAAGACGCCAGAGGGCTTCAAAGTTCAGCAGCAATTTTCAAATTATTCACCAAATTTTCAAAATCAGAATTTTTCATGGACCAGTTCAGGTTTGAAGTGGATTTGAAGGGCCTTCATATTAGAAATACCCCACAAATGACACCATTATAAAAACAGCATCCCTCAAAGTATTCAAAATTACATTCAGTAAGTGTGTTAACCCTTTAGGTGTTTCACAGGAATAGCAGCAAAGTGAAGGAGAAAATTCTAAATCTTCATTTTTTACACTTGCATGTTCTTGTAGATCCAGTTTTTTAATTTTTACAAGAGGTAAAAGGAAAAAAATACTCGCAAAATTTGTAACCCAATTTCTCTCGAGCAAGAAAATACCTCATATGTGTATGTCAAGTGTTCGGCTGGTGCTCAGAAGGGAGGGAGGGCTCAGAAGGGAGGGAGCGACAATGGGATTATGGAGAGTGAGTTTTTCTGAAATGGTTTTTGGGGGGCATGTCACATTTAGGAAGCCCCTATGGTGCCAGAACAGCAAAACAAAACCACATGGCATATTATTTTGGAAACTACACAACTCAAGTAATGTAACGAGGGGTATAGGGAGCGAGGGGTACAGGGAGCCTGTTACGCCGAGCGCTCCGGGTCCCCGTTCCTCCCCGGAGCGCTCGCCTCATCCTCGTTGCTGCAGCGCCCCGGTCAGATCCACTGACCGGGTGCGCTGCGGTACCGCCTCCAGCCGGGATGCGATTCGCGATGCGGGTGGCGCCCGCTCGCGATGCGCACCCCGGTCCCCGTACCTGACTCGCTCTCCGTCGGTCCTGTCCCGGCGCGCGCGGCCCCGCTCCCTAGGGCGCGCGCGCGCCGGGTCTCTGCAATTTAAAGGGCCAGTGCACCAATGTTGGTGCCTGGCCCAATCTTCCCAATTACCAATTAGTGTGATCACCTGTGTACTTCCCTATATTACCTCACTTCCCCTGCACTCCCTTGCCGGATCTTGTTGCCTTAGTGCCTAGTGAAAGCGTTCCCTTGTCTGTTCCTAGCCCGTGTTCCTGACCTCCTGCCGTTGCCCCTGACTACGATCCTTGCTGCCTGCCTCGACCTTCTGCTACGTCCGACCTTGCTTCTGCCTACTCCCTTGTACCTCGCCTATCTTCAGTATCTTCAGCAGTCAGAGAGGTGAGCCGTTGCTAGTGGATACGACCTGGTCACTACCGCCGCAGCAAGACCATCCCGCTTTGCGGCGGGCTCTGGTGAAAACCTGTAGTGGCTTAGAACCGGTCCACTAGCGCGGTCCTCGCCAATCCCTCTCTGGCACAGAGGATCCACCTCCTGCCAGCCGGCATCGTGACAGAGCCTTAACACCTCACAGGTATTTCACAACTTTTTTTTAAAGTCGGATGTGTAAATGAAAAAAAAACACTGTTTTTTCCCCAAATTTTAAATTTTTACAAGGGGTAATGGGAAAAAATTACCCTAAAAATTTGTAACCCCATTTCTTCTGAGTATGGAAATACCCCATGTGTGGACGTCAAGTGCTTTGCTGGCGCATTACAATGCTCAGAAGAGAAGGAGTGCCATTAAGCTTTTGAAAAGGGAATTTGTTTGGTATGGAAGTCAGGTGCCATGTGTGTTTTCAATGCCCCCCGTGGTGCCAGAACTGTGGACCTCCCCACATGTGACCCCATTTTGGAAACTACACCCCTCACAGAATTTAATAAGGGGTGCAGTGAGCATTTACACCCCACTGGCGTTTGACAGATCTTTGGAACAGTGGGCTGTGCAAATGAAAAATTAAAATTTTCACGGACCACTGTTCCAAAAATCTGTCAGACCCCTGTGGGGCATAAATGCTCACTGTACCCCTTATTACATTACATGAGGGGTGTAGTTTCCAAAATGGGGTCACATGTGGGTATTTTTTTTTTTGCATTTATGTCAGAACCGCTGTAAAATCAGCCACCCCTGTGCAAATCACCAATTTAGGCATCAAAAGTACATTGTGCACTCCCACTCCTGAGCCTCGTTGTGCCCCCGCCGAGCATTTTACGCCCACATATGGGGTATTTCCGTACTCAGGAGAAATTGCGTTACAAATTTTGTTGGTCTTTTTTTCCTTTTACCTCTTGTTAAAATCAAAAGTAAAGGACAACACCAGCATGTTAGTGTAATTTTTTTTTCTTTTTTTACACTAACAGGCTGGTGTAGACCCCAACCTTTATTTTTCATAAGGGGTAAAAAGAGAAAAAGCCCCCAAAAATTTGTAGTGCAATTTCTCCCGAGTATGAAAATACCCCATATGTGGCCCTAAACTGTTTCCTTGAAATACGACAGGGCTCCGAAGTGAGAGAGCGCCATGCGCATTTGAGGACTAAATTAGGGATTGCATAGGGGTGGACATAGGGGTATTCAACGCCAGTGATTCCCAAACAGGGTGCTTCCAGCTGTTGCTAAACTCCCAGCATGCCAGTCAGTGGCTGTCTGGGAATGCTGGGAGTTGTTGTTTTGCAACAGCTGGAGCCTCCGTTTTGGAAACACTTCCGTACAATAAGTTTTTCATTTTTATTGGGGGGACAGTGTAAGGGGGTGTATATGTATTGTTTTACCCTTTATTTTGTGTTAGTGTAGTGTAATGTAGTGTTTTTAGGGTACATTCACACTGGCGGCGGTTTACAGTGAGCTTACCGCTAGGAGTATGCGCTGCGGCAAAAAATTAGCCACAGCTCATACTTGAAGCAGGAAACTTACTGTAAACCTGCCTGTGTGAATCTACCCTGTACATTCACATGGGGAGGGGCAAACCTCCAGCTGTTTCAAAACCACAACTCCCAGCATGCACTGGCAGACAGTGCATGCTGGGAGTTGTACTTTTGCAACAGCTGGAGGCACACTGGCTGGAAAACATTCAGTTAGGTTATTTTACCTAACTCAGTATTTAGCAACCAGTGTGCCTCCAGCTGTTGCAAAACTACAACTCCCAGCATGTACCGATCGCCGAAGGGCATGTTGGGAGATGTAGTTATGCAGCAGTTGGAGGTACACAACTACAACTCCCAGCATGCCGAGCCAGCTGTTTGTTGTTAGGGCATGCAGGGATTTGCAGTTTTGCAACATCTGGAGGGCTACAATTTAGACATCTCCAAACTGTGGACCTCCAGCTGTTGCAAAACTACAAATCCCAGCATGCCCTGACAGCAAACTGCTGTTTGGGCATGCTAGGAGTTGCAGTTTTGCAATATCTGGTGAGCCACAGTTAGAGATCACTGCCAGTGATCTCCAAACTGGAGACCCCCAACTGTTGCAAAACTACAAATCCCTGCATGCCCAAACAGCAGTTTGCTGTCAGGGCATGCTGGGATTTGTAGTTTTGCAACAGCTGGAGGGCCACAGTTTGGAAATCTCTAAAGATCTCTAAGATCTCTAAACTGCCAGTGATCTCCAAACTGGGGCCCTCCAGCTGTTGCAAAACTACAAATCCCTGCATGCCCTAACAGCTGTCTAGGCATGCTGGGAGTTGCAGATTTGCAACATCTAGAGGGTTACAGTTTAGAGACCACTGTATAGTGGTCTCAAACTGTACCCTCCAGATGTTGCTAGGCAACTTACCGGCTTCCGTCGGATCCAGGGAGCCAGCCGCATGACATCGCCGGACTCCGATCTCCTCCACCGATGGTCGCCCGCAGCCTCGCCCGCGGGGTAAGTGGACGTCGCTGCCGGTCCTCTGTCAGTTCCCCGTTCTGCCCCGCCTATTGTGGGTGGGCAGAACAGGGAAATCGAAAGTAAAGCCCCCCACCCCCAATCTGCTATTGGTGGTCGCGTTTAGACCACCAATAGCAGGGATAGGAGGGGTGGCACCTCACTCCTATGCCTTCAGGGGGATCGTGGGTGTCTTTGACATCCACAATCCCCGTTATATTCCGGGTCACCAGGTCACCATAGACCCGTATGACCCAGAATAGCCGCAGATCGCAAGTGTGAATTCACTTGCGATTTGCGCCGATCACCAACATGGGGGGGTCTGATGACCCCCCTGGGCATTTGCGCAGGGTGCCTGCTGATAGATATCAGCAGTCACCCCCGTACGGTCCCTGCCGGCAGGGACCGAAATTCCCAGGGGCGTACAGGTACGCCCTTGGTCCTTAAGTACCAGGGAGCAAAGGCGTACCTGTACGCCCTTGGTCCTTAAGGGGTTAAATGTGCACTGTCACAACTTTATTTTTTGATATGTTGTAGTCATGCTTGAATTCGGACTGATTGTGGCCGGGCAATTGGTCCTAATTAATTTACATTGTGCTCTCTCCCTTCCTGTCAATCCGAAAGGCGGGAGCGAGCGCATTGGCTCCCCGGCAACTGTTGGCTCCCCGGCAACTGGCTGTGAGGCCACTCCTCCCGCACCCCCTGCACGCCCGCTGCCGGACTCTGAAGTATCAGTAAGTATGTTTATTTATGATTATTTATTCATTTTTGAGTATGTTTAGGGGAGTTGGTGGTTATAACGCCGTATGGCACTAACTTATAGTTCATCTACACAAGGTGCCTCCAGCTGTTTCACTACTACAACTCCCAGCATGCCCTGACAGCCAATAGATGTCAGGGCAAGCTGGGAGTTGTAGTGGTGAAACAGCTGGAGGCACCCTGTGTAGATGGACTAAGGGCGGAAGTCGGCCCCAGCAGGCATCAGTGACGTGGTGCCTGCTGGGGAAGTCTGCCTGGAAGTGAGCACCTATCACCCTATAGCAGCAGGAGTGAGGTGGCACGATCGTTCTGATTCGTGAAGTGTGCCTCCAGCAATTGCATAACTACAACCCCCAGCATGCACAAACTACCAAAGGGCATGCTGGGAGTTGCAGTAGTGTGCCTCCAGCTGTTACATAACTACAAGTCCCAGCATGCCCTTCAACTGTAAGTTCATGCTGAGCTTTGTAGTTTTGCAACAGCTGAAGGCATACTGGTTGCGAAACACTGAGTTTGTTACCTAACTCAGTGTTTTGCAACCAGTGTGCCTCCAGCTGTTGCAAACTGCAACTCCCAGCATGCACTGATAGACCGTACATGCTGGGAGTTGTAATTTTGCAAAAGCTGGAGGCACACTGGTTGCGAAACACTGAGTTAAGTAACAAACTCTCAGTGTTTTGACACCAATGTTCCTCCAGCTGTTGCATAACTACAATTTTGCAACAGCTGAAGGTTTGCCACCCCATGTGAATGTACAGGGAACATTCACACAGGCGGGGGTTTACAACAAGTTTTCTGCTGAAAGTTTGAAATGCGTCAAATTTTCCGCCACAGCTTAAACTTCCAGCAAGAAACACACTGTAAACCCACCCGAGTGAATGTACCCTAAATACACAACACTACACCTACACCAGATAAAAAGTAAAACACTACATATATACACATACCCCTTAGCCCCCCGACCACGCCAATAAAAAAAAAAAAAATGTCTACTACAGAAGTGTTTCCAAAACGGAGCCTCCAGCTGTTAAAAAACAACAACTCCCAGTATTGCCGGACAGCCACCGACTGTCAAGGCATGCTCATAGTTTTGCAACAGTTGGAGACACCCTGTTTGAGAACCACTGCTGTAGGGTATTTTGGTGGTGGAAGCAAATCTCCAATTCAGGCCTCAAATGCGCATGGCTCTCTCTCGCTTTGGAGCCCTGTCGTATTTCAAGGCAACAGTTTAGTGCCACATATAGGGTATTTCCGTACTCGGGAGAAATTGCATTACAAATTTTTGGGGGCTTTTTCTCCTTTTACTCCTTATGAAAATGTAAAGTTTGGGTCTACACCAGCATGTTAGTGTAAACATTTTTTTTTTTACACGAACATGCTGGTGTTGACCCATACTTTTAATTATCACAAGCGGTAAAAGGAAAATAAAAAACTCCAAAATTTGTAACACAATTTCTCATAAGTACGGAAATACCCCATATGTGGACGCAAAGTGCTCTACGGTGCACAACAAGGCTCAGAAGTGAGAGTGCACCGTGTATGTTTGAGGTCTAAATTGGTGATTTGCACAGGGGTGGCTGATTTTACAGTGGTTCTGACATAAACGCAAAACAATAAATACCTACATACCTACAATATTGACACCCCACAGGTGTTTGAAGAATTTCCGTTAAAGTTGGATGTGAAAAAAAAAAAGTTTTTTTCACTAAAATGCTGGTGTTACCCTAAATTTTTCATTTTCACAAGGGAAAATAGGAAAAAAAAGCCCCCCAAATTTTTTGCCCCATTTCTTCTGAGTATGAAAATACCCCATATGTGGAAGTTGTGCTCTGCAGGCTAACTCAGAAAAGAAGGAGCGCCATTGGGCTTTTGAAGAGAGAATGTGTCCAAAATTTAAGGCTATGTGTGCTTACAAAGCCCCCATAGTGCCAGAACAGTGAACCCCCCCATATGTGACCCCATTTAGAAAACTGCACCCCTCACGTAATGTAATAAGGGGTGCAATGAGCATTTACACTGCACAAGTGTCTGACAAATTTTTGGAACAGTGGTCCGTCAAAATGAAAAATTTTATTTTTCATTTGCACAGCCCACTGTTCCAAAGATCTGTCAAATGCCAGTGGGGTGTAAATGCTCACTGCACACCTTCTTAAATTCAGTAAGGGGTGTAGTTTTCAAAATGGGGTCACATGTGGGGGGTCCACTATTCTGGCACAATGGGGGCGTTGTGAACGTACATGGTTCTATTCTATTCCAACCAAATTCTCTCTCCAAAAGCTCAATGGCGCACCTTATCTTTTGAGCATTGTAGTTCACCTGCAGAACACTTTACATCCACATATGGGGTATTTCCATACTCAGAAGAAATGGGATTACACATTTTGGGAGTTTTTTTCTCCTATTATCCCTTGTGAAAATGCTAAATTTGGGGTAACACCAGCATTTTAGTGAAAAAAGGTTTCATTTTCATGTTTAATTTAAGTGGAAATTTGTCAAACACCTGTGGGGTGTTAAGGCTCACTCTACCCCCTGGTATGTTCCTTTGTGAGTGAAGTTTCCAAAATAGTATGCCATGTGTTTTTTTTTTCTCTTGCTGTTCTGGCACCATAGGGGCTTCCTAAATGTGACATGGACCCAAAAAAACATTCCAGCAAAATTTGCTTTCCAAAGCCAAATGTGACTCCTCTTCTGAGCATTGTAGTGCGCCCACAGTGCACTTGACATCCACATATGGGGTATTTCCATACTTAGAAGAGATGGGGTTACAAATTTGGGGGGATTTTCTCCTATTACCCCTTGTAAAAATGTAAAATTTGGGGGAAAACCAGCATTTTAGTGAAAAAAAAATTACACATCCGACTTTAACAAAAAGTCGTCAAACACCTGTGGGGTGTTAAGGCCCACTGTACCCCTTGTTACGTTCCTTGAGGGGTGTAGTTTCCAAAATAGTATGCAATGTTGTTTTTTTTTGGTTTTTTTTTTGTTCTTCTGGCACCATGGGGCTTCCTAAATGTGACATGCCTCCCAAAAACCATTTCAGAAAAACTCCTTCTCCAAAATCCCATTGTTGCTCCTTCCCTTCTGAGCCTTCTAGTACACCCACAGAGTACTTAATGTTCACATATGAGGTATTTCCTTACTCAAGAGAAACTGGGTTACACATTTTGGTTGGGCTTTTTCTCCTTTTAGCCCTTGTAAAAAAAAAAAAAAAAACGTGCCTACAAGAACATGTTAGTGTAAAAAATTTTGATTTTGAATTTTCTCCTTCACTTTGCTGCTATTCCTGTGAAACACCTAAAGGGTTAATAAACTTTCTGATGTCATTTTGCATACTTAAAGGGGTGAAGTGTTTATAATGGGGTCATTTATGGGGTATTTCTAATATAAAGGCCCCTCAAATGCAATTCAAAACTCAACTGGTCCCTGAAAATTTCAGATTTTGAAAATCTCAGAATCAAATTCATAAGTAAAAGCATCCCAGGGTTATTAATGCTTAAAGTGACTGTGGTCAGATGTGCAGAAAATGCTCTGGTCCTCAAGGTGAAAATGGGCTTAAGGGGTTAAAGGAGATTTCTAGCCAAAAGTGTTAAAAAAAAAAAAAAAACAACAACTTAAATAATTCATTTATATATAATATTACCATTACTCCACAAGGCATCCCAACTGATTTGTTTCAAAATCAGACCATCATGGCCCCCATAAACAGCCTTTGAATAATCCTGCTGTTTGATCAAAAAACTACACATAGTGGTCTTGTTTCCTGTGTGAGCTGCAGGGAGGGACTGCTGTGAGAGTGAGCAGAGATGGGTTGGGGTGTCCCTTAACCAATCAGAGACACTCAAACATGGCACACTGAAACTGTCAGCTCTCTGAGCAGGGGAGAAGGGAGTTTGAAGTGTCGCCTACGGTAGATGCTAGTCATCAATGTGATAAGATCTCCTGGACTACCTTTCTGGAGAGAAAGAGGATATGTGCTCAGCAAGATTACATGTCACATTGCAAAGTTATATAACTTTATCATGTGCAGCTATAGGTCATTTTATTTGACTGGAGTTCTCCTTTAAGCCATTTTAAGTTTTCGAAGGAAGGCGATCATGCTCTGATTCTGTATGTCATAGTACAAGTTGGCATTAATGGTTGCCTCAATAGACTGTACCTCCCCAATACCAGCAGCACTCATACAGGTCAGACCATGACACTCTCACCACTTTACTCGGTCTCATAGGACATGGTTCCAGTAATTCATGTCCTTAGTCTGTTTGTCTTAAAAAAAAAAAACTGACTTTCTTTTGTATCATCTTTAGAAGACGCTCCTTTCTGAGAAAACAGCCATGTAGACCAATTTGATGCGATGTGCAGCGCATGGTCTGAGCACTGACAGAGTGAGCCCCCCCCCCCCCATTTAACATTTACGCTGAATATGAGCACTCGAGTTCTTTTGTCAACCATCCCATCATGATCTGATTGGAACCTGTCCTGTGAAATCACTAAATGGTCTTGCCCACCATGTTGCAGCCTGGTTTCAGGTGCCATGTTAAAGGGGCTATCCTCCATAAGATGATTTTAGTATGCACCTGGCAGACAGTAATGGATATGCTTAGGAAGGATCTGCACTTGTCTTGGGGCTAAATGGCTATGTGAGATGACCATAACACTGTGGCTAACTTTTTATGAACTGGTATTTCCTTTTTTACTTTTTTTTTTTGTCTACAAATCCCATAATTAAATTTTTCTCCCTTCCACACATCAGCCACCCCACCCAAAATTTATGAACTGCATCCATTCAAAAGACCTGTGGTTTTCAATCAGGGTGCCTACAGCTGTTGCATTAGTTGCAGATTGATCGCTATCCCTCCACCCATTGAAGCAGACAGGTTCCCTGTCATCAGCTGACTAGTGAGTCAGGTCCCGGCAGCATTGCAACCTGGGAAAAATCCTAGACAACAGTGATTTTGTATGCTGTTAAAAATAAATATTGGGGTGAAAATCACAGAAGAATTGTGAGAAAACCGTTACACACTTGTACAGACACTATGTTAGGAACTACACTAACTTTACAGCCCCTGTAGCATAGTCAAATAAAAAATTCCTGGGATACCCCTTAAACTTTCAGTGACCAATATTAGAGTGTGAGAGTGATAACACCTAATTTAGGACACTTGCTCCTCATTCACACCTAAGACCTTGTAACACTAAGGAGACCTTGTAACACTAAGGAGTACACTAGGGAAGGAAAATGGCTAATTGTACCCTATTTGGACATTTCCACTTAGGGGTGCACTCATTTATGTTGAAAAGGTTTAGAAAGTAAAAGGGTATTCCCTTTGTGCTGCAATGGATGGGGTGGCTGATGTGTGGGAGGCAGGAATGTAACGTCACACTTACATGCATGGAACTATGGGATTTGTAGTTTAAGAGACCAAACTCCAACAGGAAATACCCAGTTAACCAAAGGATAGCCTGGCAGGTATGTACTAAAATCACATTATGGTGGATAACCCCTTTAATGTCTGTGTGTTGAATTATTTTAAGGGGACACAACATTAAACTGTTGTACAGTCTGTGCATGTTCTACTTTACATTCTAGCAGAGTGTCATTTATTCAGTGTTGTCACATAAAAAAAAAAAAATAAATCACCAAAATTGTACAAATAAAACATACATTTACTGCACAAAAATGAGTTCTTACACAGGTATCATTGTACATATACTTTAACATGTCAGTTTTACTGTACCATGAATGACATAAAATCATAATCCACCAAAAGTAACAAAATTATAAATAATAATAATAATTAGTCTTTAATAATATATTTCTTATACATTATTTGTATTATACATTTAGTATATATATTTATTCATTTATTATTGTATATATTTATCTATTTTTGTATGTAACTGACAAAAAAAAAATCCACTGTAGTTTATGTCTCTCTATAAATGTATACCTATTGTATACAATATATGCACTGGGAAGCAGTAGGTTACATTATTCTTTTAGTGAGGTCCCTAGAGACTTTCACAATTTTCAGCGTTGTACCCTCTTGTAGATACCATCATTCAATGTCCGCAAATAACATTTGATAACATTGTAATTCTTTTCTGTGCTCTTTCGGTCTTTCTAAGAGTGATGAATTTCTCCTTTGTAGGCACCATTTATAGTGCCACAACCTGGTCCTCCTTAGCATTCCATTAGCGGGTACAATACTTTAGGGAGTTGAATTCATTTTAAACTCTCTTGTTGACTCTTTCCCTTGGAGTGCAGCAACAAAAGACTTCTAACTTTCCATTTTCTTCTTTTTAAGTCTTTAGAGATAGAAGTTAAGGCCAAAGAATAAAGTGTTAAGATCTTACATAGTAGTTGACACTCTGGAGCAATCTTATCGAATCCAATTTGTTTTTTTCAAGACAAAAAAAAAAACGTCAAGACATGGGTTTAAAAAAAAATCTATCTATCTATCTAACTATCTAACTATTTATCTATCTATCTATCTATCTATCTAGAAAGTTCATAAAAAGCAGCACATCCAGAATAGTGGAATGGGTGCAAGCCTATTGAATCTCGGTGCTCCGGTTCTTACTAAGTATGCAATGGATAAAGGCAGCACACCACGATGATGTAATCCAAAAACTGTGAATTTATTCCATGATGTAGAAAACAACGTTTCGGCGATCTCTCACCACCATTTTCAAGTCACTTGAAAATGGCGGTGAGAGATCGCCGAAACGTTGTTTTCTACATCATGGAATAAATTCACAGTTTTTGGGTTACATCATCGTGGTGTGCTGCCTTTATCCATTGCATATCTATCTATCTATCTATCTATCTATCTATATATATATATATATATATATATATATATATATACACACACACTTCTTCTTCCCTACTTATTTTTATATATATATATATATATATATATATATATATATATATATATATATATATATTGTATGCCCTAATTATTTGTCAATCTTCACTGTAACTCTTGAATTATATTCATGAACCAGGAAAACATGTTTATTGGTTCTGTCAAGCAAGCTAGACGTGAAGTTTCCGGCATTCAAAGCAAAGTCTCTAACCATGGCTCTCAAATATCTTATACTATGTATCATACTTTTATTTAACTATGTAGTTAGGAGGATGTAAGGACCCCTGTGGCACATAGGCCCAAATGCAAGCACAAGCTAAATAACATTATTCTATAACAATGGTATCTGGTAAGTAATGGGAAAATGGGCAAGTGTAATGATTTAAGCAAAATTAGACAAGGGACAAATTTTGATTGCTAGATGACTGGGTTGGAGTATTTCCAAAAAAACAGGTCTTGTGGGGTGCCTTTGGTATGCGGTTCCTCTCCTTTCACAGCAGTAGACTGCAAACCTTTTTTAACCCCTTAAGGACACATGACGTTCTCATACGTCTCCATTTCCGAGTCCTTAAGGACACATGACGTATGAGAACGTCATGTGTTTTACCGGCCCCCCGCAACCATCTGGAGCGGAGCCGGTGCCCGATGCATGCTGAAATCGTTCAGCAGGCATCGGGGCATATCGCCCAGGGGGGTCATGATGACCCCCCATGTCGGCGATGGCCGCAGATCGCTGGACAATTCAGTCCAGCGATCTGCGGCGGATTCCGGGTCAATCGGGTCTCCAGTGACCCGATGACCCTGGAATTACTGGCTGATCGGGGCCGTCAGAGAACCAGCAGGGGTGAGGTGGCACTGGTGCCACCTCATGATCACCCTGATTCGTCGGCCAGGTTACCGGCCGACCAATCAGGGCACCTGCTGCTGGTGTCACTCCCGCAACCCGCTCCGCCCCTCTTCCGGAGGGCGTGAGCGGGTGCGGGACGTGCACCCCGGGTGCTGGGGACCCCGATCCCTGGCGTCAATGTTGGGATCGGGGCCCCAGGAGCAGCGGCGGCGGCGAGGGTCGTTGGGGGTGAGTGACAGCCTCCTGCTGTTGCTTAGCAACAGCTCCCAGCATGCAAAAAGGGCATGCTGGGAGCTGTAGTTATGCAACAGCAGGAGGCAGACCACCACAACTCCCAGCATTCCCTTATGGGCATGCTGGGACTTGTAGTTTTGCAACAGCTGGAGGCACATTCTTTCTATGGAAAAGTGTACCTTCAGCTGTTGTATAACTACAACTCCCAGCTTGCACAATCCGCTAAAGTGCATGCTGGGAGTTGTAGTGGTGCATCTGGTGGTTGCATAACTACAACTCCCAGCATGCACGTTGGCTGTCGGTGACTGCTGAGAGTTGTATTTTTGCAACAGCTGAAGGCACACTGAGTTAAGTAGCAAACCAGTGTGTCTCCAGCTGTTGCATAACTACAATCCCCAGCATCCCCAGCCAAAATAGTATGCCTCCAGCTGTTGCATAACTACAACACCCAGCATGCCCTTCCGCTGTCCGTACATGCTGGGGGTTGTAGCTTTTGCAACAGCTGAAGGCACACTGGTTGCAAAACACTGAGTTTGTTACCAAACTCGGTGTTTCACAACCAGTGTGCCTCCAGCTGTTGTAAAACTACAACTCCCAGCATGATAGACAGTACATGCTGGGAGTTGTAGTTTTGCAACAGCTGGATGTCCCCCCCCCCCCCCCCCCGAATGTGAAGGGTACACTCACATGGGCGGAGGATTACAGTGAGTATCCGGCTGCAAGTTTGAGGTGCGGCAAAATTTCTGCCGCAGCTCAAACTGCCAGCAAGAAACTACTGTGAACCCCCCGCCCGAGCGACTGTACACTAAAAACACTACACTACCCTAACACACAATAAAATAAAAAGTAAAAAACACTACATATACACATACCCCTACACAGCCCCCCTCCCCTCCCCAATAAAAATGAAAAACTTCTGTTACGCCACTGTTTCCAAAAAGGAGCCTCCAGCTGTTGCAAAACAACTACTCCCAGTATTGCCAAATAGCCGTTGACTGTCTAGGCATGCTGGGAGTTTTACAACAGCTGGAGGCACCCTTTTTGGGAATCACTGGCGTAGAATACCCCTATGTCCACCCCTATGCAATCCCTAATTTAGGCCTCAAATGCGCATGGCGCTCTAACTTTGGAGCCCTGTGGGATTTCAAGGCAACAGTTTAGGGTCACATATGGGGTATCGCCGTACTCGGGAGAAATTGCCTAACAAATTTTGGGGGGTATTTTCTGCTATTACCCTTTTAAAAAATTGAAAATTTTTGGGAAAACAAGCATTTTAGGTAAAAAAAAATATATATTTTTTTACATATGCAAAAGTCGTGAAACACCTGTAGGGTATTAAGGTTCAAATTACCCCTTGTTACGTTCCCCGAGGGGTCTAGTTTCCAAAATGGTATGCCATGTGTTTTTTTTTTTGCTGTCCTGGCACCATAGGGGCTTCCTAAATGCGGCATGCCCCCAGAGCAAAATTCGCTTTCAAAAAGCCAAATGTGACTCCTTCTCTTCTGAGACCTGTAGTGCGCCAGCAGAGCACTTTTCACACCCATATGGGGTGTTTTCTGAATCGGGAGAAATTGGGCTTCAAATTTTGGGGGGTATTTTCTGCTATTCCCCTTTTTAAAATTGTAAAAATTTTGGGAAACCAAGCATTTTAGGTAAAAAAAATATATATTTTTTTACATATGCAAAAGTCGTGAAACACCTGTAGGGTATTAAGGTTCACATTACCCCTTGTTACGTTCCCCGGGGGGTCTAGTTTCCAAAATGGTATGCCATGCGTTTTTTTTTTTGCTGTTCTGGCACCATAGGGGCTTCCTAAATGCGGCATGACCCCAGAGCAAAATTTGCTTTCAAAAAGCCAAATGTGACTCCTTCTCTTCTGAGACCTGTAGTGCGCCAGCAGAGCACTTTTCACCCCCATATGGGGTGTTTTCTGAATCGGGAGAAATTGGGCTTCAAATTTTGGGGGGTATTTTCCGCTATTACCCTTTTTAAAAATGTAAAATTTTTGGGAAACCAAGCATTTTAGGTAAAAAATATATATATTTTTTTACATATGCAAAAGTTGTGAATCACCTGTAGGGTATTAAGGTTCACTTTACCCCTTGTTATGTTCCCTGAGGGGTCTAGTTTCCAAAATGGTATGCCATGTGTTTTTTTTTTTTGCTGTCCTGGCACCATAGGGGCTTCCTAAATGCGGCATGCCCCCCAGAAACCATTTGTCGCTCCTTCCCTTCTGAGCCCTCTACTGCGCCCGCCAAACAATTAACATAGACATATGAGGTATGTGCTTACTCGAGAGAAATTGGGTTTCAAATACAAGTAAAAATGTTCTCCTTTTTACCCCTTGCAAAAATTCAAAAATTGGGTCTACAAGAACATGCGAGTGTAAAAAATGAAGATTTTGAATTTTCTCCTTCACTTTGCTGCTATTCCTGTGAAACACCTAAAGGGTTAATACACTTACTGAATGTCATTTTGAATACTTTGGGGGGGTGTAGTTTTTATAATGGGGTCTTTTATGGGGTATTTCTAATATGAAGACCCTTCAAATCCACTTCAAAACTGAACTGGTCCCTGAAAAATAGTGAGTTTGAAAATTTTGGGAAAAATTTCAAAATTGCTGCTGAACTTTGAAGCCCTCTGGTGTCTTCCAAAAATAAAAACTCATAAATTTTATGATGCAAACATAAAGTAGACATATTGTATATGTGAACCCAAAAAAAATATATTTTGAATATCCATTTTCCTTACAAGCAGAGAGCTTCAAAGTTAGAAAAATGCAAAATTTTCATTTTTTTCATAAAATTTTGGGATTTTTCACCAAGAAAGGATGCAAGTTACCATAAAATTTTACCACTAAGTTAAAGTAGAATATGTCACGAAAAAACAATCTCGGAATCAGAATGATAACTAAAAGCATTCCAGAGTTATTAATGTTTAAAGTGACAGTGGTCAGAATTGCAAAAAACGCTCCGGTCCTTAAGGTATCAAATGCCTGGTCCTTAAGGGGTTAAGGAATTAACCCCTTAAGGACCAAGGACGTACCGGTACGTCCTTGGTCCTGCTCTTCTGATATATGGCGGGCCCGGCGTCATAGTGAAGCCGGGACCCGCCTCTAATAGCGCGCAGCGCCGATCGCGGCGCCGCGCACTATTAACCCTTTAGCCGCGCGCTCAAAGCTGAGCCGCGCGGCTAAAAGTGAAAGTGAAAGTTCCTGGCTAGCTCATCGCGGCATCCTGAACAGCTGACAGGACAGCGGGAGGGCCCCTTCCTGCCTCCTCGCTGTCCGATCGCCGAATGACTGCTCAGTGCCTGAGATCCAGGCATGAGCAGTCATCCGGCAGAATCGTTGATCACTGGTTTCTTATGAGAAACCAGTGATCAATGATGAAGATCAGTGTGTGCAGTGTTATAGGTCCCTATGGGACCTATAACACTGCAAAAAAAAGTGAAAAAAAAAAGTGAATAAAGATCATTTAACTCCTCCCCTATTAAAAGTTTGAATCACCCCCCTTTTCCAATAAAAAAAAAAACACAGTGTAAATAAAAATAAAAATAAACATATGTGGTATCACCGCGTGTGGAAATGTCCGAATTATAAAAATATATCATTAATTAAACCGCTCGGTCAATGGCGTGCGCGCAAAAAAATTCCAAAGTCCAAAATAGTGCATTTTTGGTCACTTTTTATATAATTTAAAAATGAATAAAAAGTGATCAATAAGTCCTATCAATGCAAAAATGGTACCGTTAAAAACTTCAGATCACGGCACAAAAAATTAGCCCTCATACCGCCCCATACACGGAAAAATAAAAAAGTTATAGGGGTCAGAAGATGACAATTTTAAACGTATTAATTTTCCTGCATGTAGTTATGATTTTTTCCAGAAGTCCGACAAAATCAAACCTATATAAGTAGGGTATCATTTTAATCGTATGGACCTACAGAATACATATCAGGTGTCATTTTTACCGAAAAATGTACTACGTAGAAACGGAAGCCCCCAAAAGTTACAAAACAGCGTTTTTTTTTCAATTTTGTCGCACAATGATTTTTTTTCCCGCTTCACCATAGATTTTTGGGCAAAATGACTGACGTCATTACAAAGTAGAATTGGTGGCGCAAAAAATAAGCCATCATATGGATTTTTAGGTGTAAATTTGAAAGAGTTATGAATTTTTTAAAGGCAAGGAGCAAAAAACGAAAATGCAAAAACGGAAAAACCTCCGGTCCTTAAGGGGTTAAGGGGTTAAGGAAGCAAAAAAAAAAAAAAAAAAAACATGTGATGGGTGATCTTTTAAGCACTAGAACACGTAGACTCACAATCTCTGCAATATAACCCGACTTCAGGAGAGTCCTCCTTAAAATTGACCTCTTGTCCTCTCTTTTTTCCCCCTGGCAGGCCTGGATTCCGGATGAGGACATCTCTGAATTTATCCTTAGAGGGTGGCACAGAGTACGGAAATGCATAATAAATGATAGATGGTGAAAAACATATTAGTTAGTCCACAAGGTGATTTATGGATTTAATATACTCCCTTCTGTAGGTTTTCTGGACAGGATTAGTGCTTGTCCGGAGTGTTCTATTCTTTTAACTAATATGTGGCATGGGGTTTGGACCTGCCCTTCCACTGACAGATACTGGCACATGATACAGCAGTATGTTTGTGATACTTGGGATATTACTCTCCCGTTGTACTGGTACCTCCCCAGTGGAGTGGTGAGGTACCAGTACAATGGGTGAGGAATTCTTGGCACTTTATGCACTCATGCACTTATATGATAAGTAGGATTGTTTTAGGTCAATGGGCCTGCCTGCACCTGTACAGGAGTGTGTTCCATTATATCGGAGGCACAAGCAGGTGATACATTAAAGTGACACTGTAGTGCTGTGTAAGATTTCATATTTTCCTAGTGATGGATGTGTTACAGTATATATGTGGTAATGTGCCCATAATTTATGATTACTGGACCCCAAGCTCCAATTTGTATACATTGGTAGACCTTGTCTGTGAAGTTCCATGTCGTATATTTTTTATATGTCATAATAAAAATAGATTTTTATTTACTAATCTAAGTGTAAGCTCTGCAATTGCTTTGGCATACAATGGTTATGGGCAGAGTACTTAGTACTCATATATTGGCCCAGGGGACATAAGAACAATATTAACATGAGGATGAATAATGAATATAGGAAATGTCCCAGAGGACTTAATTGTTTATTGATATTATCCTCCTAGTAGTGCTTAACCTGTTCTGCACTGTTGACAAATTAGATACAGAGTGACACAAGACTACTAGGAAACAAAAATTCTTTGATAAATGTAACTTGTTTATTGTCTCACAATAAAGTCGGACATAGCTGACATTGTTAGGACTTTTAGCTTGACGAAATGGTACTGCCTGAGTGCCTTTGGGGACTCCTTGAGGGCACTGAGGCTTCCTCCCTAAATGGTCTACATTATTCCTTTGATTTATGTGATTTCTACCCTCCTACTGGTATTACCATATATGTTCTTGCCATGTCCCCCTGCCGTGCCTCAGGCTTATCCCTCTGCTATCCACATTTTGTTAGAAGTCAATTTAGTTCTACTTCCATGCTCGTTGTGGCTTAACTGTAGATTTTCTTGCATTAGAAAATTTTCAACATATCTGACTTCTTTTCGGATTAAATTATTCTCTGAAATTATTGTTTGATGTTAAATTTGACCATTATTGTGGTTGAAGTTGTCACCTTTATCACCTTTAATCTATGTGGTTTGGCTTTCTTTAACCCTTTAAGGACCAAGCATTTTTCTGTTTTTGCACTTCTGTTTTTTCCTCCTAACCTTTGAAAAACCTTTCAATTTTGCACCTAAAAATCCATATGAGGGCTTATTTTTTGCGCCACCAATTCTACTTTGTAATGACATCACTCATTTTACCCAAAAATCTACGGCAAAACAGGAAAAAAAATCATTGTGCGACAAAATTGAAGAAAACACAATTTTGTAAATTTTGAGGGCTTCCGTTTCTACGCAGTACATTTTTCAGTTAAAACGACACTTTATCCTTATTCTGAAGGTCCATACAATTAAAATTATACCCTACTAGGTTTGATTTTGTCGTAATTTTGAAAAAAATCATAACTACATGCACGAAAATTAATACATTTAAAATTGTCCTATTCTGACACCTATAACTTTTTTATTTTCCGCATGAGGGTTAGTATGAGGGCTCATTTTTTGCACTGTGATCTGATGTTTTAAACTATACCATTTTTGTTTTGATCGGACTTTTTGATCATTTTTATGGTATAAAAAGTGACCAAAAATACACTATTTTTGACTTTGGAATTTTTTTCCATTGCCATTGACCATGGAGTTTAATTTACTACATATTTTTATAGTTCGGACATTTACACATCCAGCGATACCACATATGTTTATTTTTATTATGTTTATATATTTTTTAATATGGAATTTGGGAAAAGGGGGGTGATTTAAACTTTAAAGGAAGGGGGTTTAATGTGTGTGTTTAAACTTTTGTTTAAACTTTTTTTTTTTTACACTTTTAGTCCCCTCAGGGACTTTTAGGAGGAATGATTTGATTCCTCATACAGATCAATGTGGTTGTATAAAATCACATTGATCTGTGTGCGCTGCGCTCAATTGATAAAGCCTGGCCCTGAGCCAAGAGAACCATCAGGCGCCATCTTACATAAGGGCATACAGTACCCAAACTGCTAAATTGCAAATAAGTATGAAATAACATAGAATACCTATAGGGCATTATTGTAATATAGAAGTACACTGTTATTAGGTATTTGTCTCCTGCCTCCCATCCACTCTTGTCAGTTACAGTCATGGGGCCATAACACAGCAGTCTCCCTATCAGGTAGTATCTCACGTATAATAGACCTGGTCTATCACTAGATCAGGTCCAACTGCACATCCCAAGTCCAGGAATTACGCAGATTACTACCTAGGCTAGGGAATATGTTCATGAGAACCTCCTATATCGTGGGAGAAGTGTTAAAAGGCTCCCTAACACACATGGACACTCAAACCGGAGCACATATGGCACAAGGAGTGTAATACAACAGCTTAGTTAGTATATCTCTTTATTAGAAATGATACAAAGTAATCATTAAGTGTAGGGAATTAATTTGTGATGGTACTAGTAAATAGGCTCCTAGCTCACAATACTTTTTTTTTCTTATAAATAAATCATAACCTTAATGAAAATTAAATAAAATTGCAGATCCCAAAAAGTAGTTGTGGTTGTATTCTGCTTCCGTTGGCATCATGACTGTATCCAAAATGATCTATAATAAAGAAGAAAAAGGAATTATATTAAATCCATGAAAATTGAAGTATTACTTAATATTTCATACCTCCCTGGACACTTTCATTACAAGGGGCTACATTGAATGATTACCTCAACGTTTCTTGTGTAACAACAAATTCGGTTTTAATGAGTTTAGATCATAAATCCACTTCAATTCTCTTTTTTGTAGGACGGAAATTCTATCCCCCTCCTCGCTTGAGTGGGGGAATATGATCCACCACCACACACTTTAGGTCATGTTCTGAGTGTCCCGCTTCCATAAAATGTTTAGAGACTGGTAAGTCTACCCTCTTATTACGTATGGCATAACGGTGCTAGTTTAGTCTAGTTTTGAAATCGCACTTTGTTTACACCCACATAGATCAAATTACAGGGACACCATTGGATGTAAACCACATGATTACTGTCACATGTTAGATAAAACTTTATTGGAATGGTTTTGCCTGTTTTGGGATGTATAAATGCATGTCCTTTTTGAAGGTACCTGCAATTAATACATCTCCTACAGGGAAATAATCCTTTTGATTGTACAGTTAACCCCTTAAGGACCCGGGGGTTTTCCGTTTTTGCACTTTCACTTTTTCCTCCTTACCTTTAAAAAATCATAACTCTTTCAATTTTGCACCTAAAAATACATATGATGGCTTATTTTTTGTGCCACCAATTCTACTTTGTAATGACGTCAGTCATTTTACCCAAAAATCTACAGTGAAACGGAAAAAGAAATCATTGTGAGACAAAAAAAAAACAAAACACAATTTTGTAAGTTTGGGGCTTCTGTTTCTACACAGTACATTTTTCAGTAAAAATGACACATTTTCTTTATTCTGTAGGTCCATACGATCAAAAAGATTCCCTACTTATGTAGGTTTGATTTTGTCGTACTTCTGGAAAAAATCGTAACTACATGCAGGAAAATGTATACGTTTAAAATTGTCATCTTCTGACCCCTATAACTTTTTTCTTTTTCCACGTATGGGGCGGTATGAGGGCTAATTTTCTGCGCCGTGATCTAAAGTTTTTATCGGTTCCATTTTTGCATTGATCGAACTTATTGATCTTTTTATTCATTTTTTCATTATATAAAAAGTGACCAAAAATACACTATTTTGAACTTTGGAATTTTTTTGCGCGTATTGACTGCCATTGACCATGCGGTTTAATTAACAATATATTTTTATAATTCGGACATTTCTGCACACGGTGATACCACATATGTTTATTTTTATTTTTATTTACACAGTTTTTTTTTTTAATGGGAAAAGGGGGGTGATTCAAACTTTTATTAGGGAAGAGGTTAAATTATCTTTATTCCCTTTTTTTTTCCACTTTTTTTTTTGCAATTTTATAGCTCCCATAGGAAGCTATAACACTGCACACACTGATCTCTTACATTGTTCAATGGTTTCTCATAGGAAACTATTGATCAATGAATCTGCTGCTTGACTGCTCATGCCTGGATCTAAGGCACTGAGCAGTCATTCGGCGATCGGACACCAGGAGGCAGATAAGGGGACCCTCCTGCTGTGTCTCAGCTGTTCGGGATGTCACAATTTCACCGCGGCAATCCTGAATAGCTCCCTGAGCTAACCGACAATGATTTACTTTCACTTTAGACGTGACGTTCAACTTTGAACGCCGCATCTAAAGGGTTAATAGTGTGCAGCACCGCATTCAGTGCCGCACGCTATTAGCCACGCTGCGGCCCCACGTTATAGAACGGGAGCGGACTCATGACAAACCGGTACGTCATGGGTCCTGTAGGGGTTAAATAGTTTTGTGTGCTCATCCTCTGTTTAGACATATCGGCTCTCACAAGACAATCCTTAAAATTGAAGTTCACTGTCGATACTATTGAGGTGGGAGTGGAATTCCAGTTGTTAACACTGATGAAAAATTGGATATTGCCATTCAAAAGATGACTACACAATTTATCACTAGGGGCTATCCCGTCTCATTAATTGAGAAACAAAAACAGAGATTATTTGAAGAACGCCAGGGCATTAGAAACCCGAGAATCAAAAAAGACCAATCAAAACATATTCTTTCATTACAACATATAATGAGGTGTTGGGGATTGTGGCCCAAAGGGTTAGGAAGCCCTGGCACCTCATTAGTAATAGCTATCCGGATATTCCTGAATTCAGAGAGACACCCCTGATGTCATATCGCAGAACAGGAAATCTGAAGGATTGTCTTGTGAGAGCCGATATTTCTAAACAGAGGATGAGCACACAAAAGTATTTAACCGTACAATCAAATGGAAATTAATTGCAGGTACCTCCAAAAAGGACATGCATTTATACATCCCAAAACAGGCAAAACCATTCCAATAAAGTTTTATCTAACATGTGACAGTAATCATGTGGTTTACATCCTATGGTGTGCCAGTAATTTGATCTATGTGGGGGAAACAAAGTGCAATTTCAATACTAGACTAAACCAGCACCGTTATGCCATACGTAATAAGAGGGTAGACTTACCAGTCTCTAAAGAGTGTCTGAAAGCGAGACCCTCAGAGCATGACCTAAAGTGTATGGTGGTGGATCATATTCCCCCACTCAAGCGAGGCGGCGGGGGCGAAGAATTTCCATCCTAAAAAAAGAGAATTGAAGTGGATTTATGATCTCAACTCATTAAAACCGAATGGTTTAAATGTTGAATTTGTTCATTCAATGTAGCCCCTTGTAATGACAGTGTCCAGGGAGGTATGTAGTATTAAAGGGTACCTCTCATCAAATAAACTTTTGATATATTTTAGATTAATGAATGTTGAATAACTTTCCAATAGCATGTTAACGAAAAATATGCTTCTTTCTATTGTATTTTTCCCGATCAGTCCTGTCAGCAAGCATTTCTGACTCATGCTGGAGTCCTAAACACTCAGAGCTGCCAGCCTGCTTTGTTCACAGCCAAACAGGCTGTGAACAAAGCAGGCTGGCAGCTCTGCGTGTTCTCCTTTGTGAACAAAGCAGACTGGCAGCTCATAGTGTTAAGGACTCCAGCATGAGTCTGAAATGCTTGCTGCCAGGACTTGTAGGGAGACCCCAAGTGGTAATTTCTTCAAAGTGGAAAATTAAATAGAAAGAAGCATATTTTTTTAATAACATGCAATTGTAAAGCTATTCTGCATACATTAATCTATAATATATCAAAAGTTTTTTTGATGAGAGGTACCCTTTAAGTGATACTTAAATTTTCATGGATTTAATATAATTCCTTTTTTCTTCTTTATTATAGATCATTTGGGATACAGTCATAATGCCAACGAAAGCAGAATGCAACCACAACTACTTTTTGGGATCCACAATTTTATATTATTTTCATTAAGATTATGATTTATTTAAAAAAAAAAATTGTATTGGGAGAAAGGAGCCTATTTACTAGTAGCATCGCGAGTTAGTTCCCTACACTTTGGGATAATTACTTTGTATCATTTATAATGAAGAGATATACTAACTAAGCTGTTGTATTACACTCCTTGTGCCATATGTGCTCCAGTTTGAGTTTCCATGTGTGTTAGGGAGCCTTTTAACACTTCTCCCATGATATAGGAGGTTCTCATAAACATATTCCCTAGCCTAGGTGTGTTACGCCGAGCGATCCGGGTCCCTGCTCCTCCCCGGAGCGCTCGCGGCGTTCTCTTCTCTGCAGCTCCCCGGTCAGACCCGCTGACTGGGAGCTCTGCACTGACACTGCCGGCGGGGATGCGATCCGCATAGCGGGATGCGCCCGCTCGCGAGTCGCATTACAATCTGCTCACCTGCCCCGTTCCCCGGCTGTCACGTCCTGGCGCGCACGGCTCCGCTCTCTAGGGCGCGCCAGCTCTCTAAGATTTAAGGGGCCAGTGCACCACTAATTGGTGCCTGGCCCAATCAGTGTAGTTAGCTCCCACCTGCTACACGCCTATATAACCTCACTTCCCCTTCCCAGCATTGCCGGCTCTTGTTGCCTTGTGCCAGTGAAAGCGTTTTGTGTATGTCCCAAGCCTGTGTTCCAGACCTTCTGCTGTTGCCCCTGACTACGACCCTTGCTGCCTGCCCTGACCTTCTGCTACGTCCGACCTTGCTCTTGCCTTGTCCTTCTGTACCACGCCAGTCTCAGCAGTCAGTGAGGTTGAGCCACTACCGGTGGACACGACCTGGTTGCTACCGCCGCAGCAAGACCATCCTGCTTTGCGACGGGCTCTGGTGAATACCAGTAGCAACTTAGAACCGGTCCACCGATACGGTCCAGGCCAATCCCTCACTGACACAGAGGATCCACCACCAGCCTGCCGAATCCTAACAAGGTGGTAACCTACGTTATTCCTGGACTTGGGATGTGCAGTTGGACCTGATCTAGTGAAAGACCAGGTCCATAATACCTGAGATACTACCTGATAGGGAGACTGCTGTGTTATGGCCCCATGACTGTAACTAACAAGAGTGGATGGGAGGCAGGCACTACATAGGAGACAAATACCTAATAACAGTGTACTCCTATATTACAATAATGCCCTATATGTATTCTATGTTATTTCATACTTATTTGCAATATAGCAGTTTGGGTACTGTTTGCCCTTATGTAAGATGGTGCCTGATGGTTCTTTTGGCTCATTTGACATACGCAGTAAGACAAGTGTTCTAACCTTGCAACGCGATATGTGGTTTAGCTCCCATTCTGCCCATTACTATGGGAACAGTGACGCTACTGTGTAATTGGCTACGGCTCGCTTTGTACCCGGAAGTGACTGACAGCGTGCATGGCTGGAGTCCCGGGTTTACTAACAAGCGGCGCCCCACGCTACAAGGTTAGTTATTCTGTTGCCATTGTGACTAATTATGTTTTTAATGCAACACCTGTGCACTGTCACTTATGTTCACAAAAAAATGCTGATCTGTAATTCTTTTATACAGATTGGCTAATATGATGATATTCACAAGCATATGATATGTCACATGTATTGCACTGTATTGTCATGCAACAAAAATGAGAATGAATTCTTGATGTTTTACACTTTGTTTATACTCAGATTAGCACTGATGATGTCACTAATTATGTAAATTTGTATGATGTCACTGATTGGGGATGTGTATTGAAACCCCCTCTGTATCACTTATTTGCAATGAAAATGGTGGTGAGAGATCGCCGAAACGTTGTCTACATCATGGAATAAATTATAAGTTGTTTCACTACAATTGGGAGTGTTGCCTTTATCCATTGTACTGTATATTAGTTGGATCCGGGACACCGAGGCTCCATTGTGCTGACACCCAATCTCCATTTGATGCCTTTTGGATGTGCTGCTTCTATTTGGACTATTTATATAGATCTGGATATAATAGAAACTGAGAATGGGGGCAAAGATCATATCGGAGAAAAGGTAAAAGAAAAGAAATAATAAAAAGTAGAATCCCAGACAAAGCATACAATTTAGATACCTTAGACTTAAATAGTTAAAAAGTGCCTGTCATATTTTCTAAACTAACTCAGATTACATTCACTAACTACTCCTAACACCCTTTCTGCCCATAAAACATTTTCAAAGCTTTAGAAAGCTCTATATCATGCCTTTCCCCTTGCTCACATTGTGTGAGCTCCCAGCAGAAGAAAGTGGGTGTTCCCCAGCAGGTGCAACATCACTGAAGCCTGTGAGAGCTGTGCCTCGCCATGCCCTGCACGCACTTCCTGAGTTTGGTCTCCTGCCAGGCCCAGAGGAGACTAAACTAACTGTTTGACTTGCGCAGGGAACAGAACAGAACCACCTAGTGGCTGTTTTTTCAATCACATTAAAAGTCCCTTATACACTTTTCCCTGTTTTCCTGTTTTCCAGCCACCATGCATTGCCTACATGGTCCCTCTCCCTTCCTCATAGACTCCCTATTACTGCTTTTAGTTAGCTCAAGGACTAAGGAGGAGGAAAAGAATGAGGAGAACAGCCTACCGAGCACATAAGCCCATCTGGTGGATACAGGTATAGCAGTAAAAAACTGAGTAGGACAGCTACATTTAGACCAATAATTTAATAGTAATATTGAATTTTCTCATAAAAACATACATAGGGCTGCTAATCTTCTTATGCGTAAAGGGGTATTCCGCCCCTAGACATCTTATCCCATCCAAAGGATAGGGGATAAGATGTCTGATCACGGGGGTCCCGCTGCTGCACCTCGGATTCATTTAGAGCATCAGGTGCATGGCAGAGGCTCGTGACGTCACAGTCACGCCCCGATCTTGACATCACAGCTATGCCCCCTCAATGCAAGTCTGTGGGAGCGGGTATGATGGCCGTTACGTCCTTTCCTATAGACTTGCATTGAGTGGCGTGGCCGTGATGTTACGAGTCTCCGGCCCAGATCCGACATGGAGCATGTTCATTCCGTGTACCGGATGTCTGGGGTGTCACAGCCAAGATCGCGGGGGTCCCCAGCGATCAGACGTCTTATCCTCTATACTTTTGACAGATAGAGAGGGGATAAGATGTCTAGGGGCAGAGTACTCCTTTAAGGACATGCTGCCTGCAGATTAGAGTGCATTTTCATGGTGACAGATTCCCTTTTAAAGGGGTATTGGGATTTTTGTAATCTATATATATATATATATATATATATATATATATATATATAGTTTACTCTGTACCCGTAGCCTCTGATATCACTGTTCATACTTCACTTGGAGACACCACTGTGACCAGTGATTGAAAATCTCCTTTAAGTATACCCCGAACAGTCATGTTTCCACAAACCAGGCTAAGAGAGGCCATCCCTGATCAAAAAGTTATACATTTTATTTACCGTAAACTTGGGCGAGGCTTAAGACTCACCATTTGGAAACCAAATATTGGGAGCTATGACTTTAAGTTAGGTAAAAATGAAGGTTTTGATGATTTTTCATTACTTGATAGTATGGATAAATTCAAATATATATTTTTTTCAAGTTTAATTGACTGGTAGGACAAAATTATGTGAACCCTTTCTTCTTTCTTTCACAGGTTTCCCATTTTTCACTAACAAAGAAGTTTTTCTATCTATCATCAAGTAATTTACCTATTCTCTAGGGCTTTAGGGTCATATAAGAACTTGTAGTGTAACTAAGTTCTCCTCTTTTATTAATTTCCCTCACTGTAACACTTCTTTCTGTTATAATTCAAAGCTCTTTTCTTTTGAGACATTAGAGTCCCAGGGGAAAATATTAACTTACATGTGATAAGTACTTGCATTAAACAATCCATAAAAGACCCTATTACCTCAGAGGTTACATAAAATACCATATTTGTTTGCTTCTTAATGATGAGAAGAAAGTTTTATGAAATGGAAAATATAATTAAACCCCAACATTGTAGAGTTGAGGCTTTTAATTAACATTAACTTAATGCCTTTCTAAATAATATATCTAAAAAAAAAAATAAAAAAAAAAAGGATTTACATATTTTTCGAGACTGTAAAATGTGTCTGCTACTGTATAAAGACAAATTAAATATATATGTTTATAAATATTTGGCTTAATTTACATTATCTGTATTAAAACTTGTATTATTAATAATGTTACCAGTTTAACATAATCTGAAGAATAAAAGATGAAATACCTTCAAAGCTATAAAAAAGGAATTTCAATTGGAAAGTTTTAAAGGGGACAAACTGTTTAAACTCAATTCCGGCAGTAGAGAGTTCCAGCTGGCACTTAACCATAAGGCAATAGTCAATCAAATGCTTTCCACGAGATAGGACATCATATGAACACACTGTCTCGAATCCCGCTTCCAGCGGTGCTCAGCCCGCCAGACCCAAGTCAAAACATAGCGCAGCAGAGATAGAATGGACGGCAACTCACTGGATAACTTTGTGCGGTTTATTCCTCAAGACACAACGGGTACAGCAGGTAAACGAAAACAAAGAGCAACGTTTCACCGATAGGCTTCTTCCGGCTCACTGGTATGACGTGGTGCCGGCGCGCTAGATATACATCTGCAAATGCCAGCACCATGGCAACCAGGATACATATCCTCCGGCGTAGGCGCCGACAAGCGCTGACACCGAGGTATCCCGTTGGCGCGTGCGCAGTTGCGCTACAGCACCTAAACAGGTAAGTGATAATAATATTAATCATATAAAGACAGTGAAGTAGAAAAAAAACAGAGTACAAAAACATTAAAATACATAAATATAATGACATTACAAAAAGACACTCATGTCGTTCTTATCATTTAGTCCAGCCGGACCAACAGCATCTGTTCTTAGGATCCAGGTGGATTCTTTCTGAAGTAAACGTTTGTGGCGATCGCCACCATCTTTCATTACATTAACCACCTCCAGTCCTAAGAAAGACAATACATTGGTATTACCTGAATGCATTGTTCTTACATGTTCGATTAGTCTAGTACAACCCTTTCCTGTACGAATAGAGCGCAAATGCTCTTGTATCCTAATGTACAAGCAGCGAATGGTTTTACCGATATAAAATTGTCCGCAGACGCATTTAAGCATGTACACTACATACTTTGTCTTACAGGTAATGAATTGTGTTACAGTCCAATCTATACCCCCAACTTTGCAGAACTTACTTTCGCTGTTATACTGGCACATTGAACAATGCTTACATTTGAAGTTACCCCCAGGAGGAAACCTATCCAGCCAATTTCTGGCACCATCCACTAACATAGTGCAACTAAGCTGGTTGCCCAGCGTGCACGTACGTCGGTAAGAAAATAGTGGTTGCCTTTTGGCGATCAACCCTAGATCAGTATCACTTTCAATTAAGTTCCAATGTCTCCTGATGGCAGCCTGAATAATGTTATTCATAGAAGAATGCTGGAATGAAAACACAAATCTTTTTTGACACCTTTCAGTTTTCTTATTATGAAATAAAAGTTGTTCCTGACTCAAAGCCCTAGCCTTATTAAGTGCAGTATTTATCTCATTAGGGGGATAGCCTCTCTGAATTAAACGCAAAAATACTTTCTGTGCCTGTGACTCAAAACACTGGTCTTCACTGTTAAGTCGCCTATGGCGTACAAATTGCCCGTATGGTAATGCTTTCTTAACGTGAGGGGGATGGTGACTATCGAAATGGAGCAACAAATTTGTTGTCGTTTGCTTTCTAAAGCCTGCAGTCGCTAACCCATTCGGTGTCACCATCACCCTCACGTCCAGGAAGTCTAGGGTCTGGTCTCCAAAAACTGAAGTGAACTTCATGTTCATCTTCATGTCCCTGTTCAAGTATTGCATAAATTCGGTGAATTGCAATGGGGATCCCGACCACACAATAAACATATTGTCTATGTAGCGGAGAAGGGTGACTATCTGACCTGAAAAAGGGTTACAGTCAGAAAAAATATATTTCTTCTCAAACCCTGCCAAAAAAAGATTTGCAAAAGAAACTGCGGCCGGGGTCCCCATTGCAACACCAGAATCCTGGCAATACCAATTATCCTGAAATTTGAAAGCATAATGAGATAAAATAAACTCCATTGCTTCACAGATGAAGTCCACCACCACTTGGGGTTTATTCAGATCCTGTAGGAATTGTCCCAACACCCGGACCCCTTCCTTTTGGGGGATCCGGGTGTAGAGACTTTCCACATCTATTGATGCTAAGTGATACCCATCCTACCAGGGGATATC
Organism: Hyla sarda; assembly: GCF_029499605.1. NCBI lineage: Eukaryota > Metazoa > Chordata > Amphibia > Anura > Hylidae > Hyla > Hyla sarda. The sequence continues at coordinate 190,432,932 of NC_079194.1, forward strand.
CTGCACCACTCGAAGAAACTCTCCAGAGTCTTTTAGGTATGTTGGCATTTGCTTCATCATTGGGGCGATCAGCCAGTCAACATACCTGGAAAGGTTCTCAGTCACTGAGCCAACCCCCGAGACGATAGGACGACTCGGGGGATGGCTCAGCGACTTGTGAACCTTGGGGAGGTAATACCAGTATGGCTTACGTGGATGTTTAGGAAAAAGCTTATCAGCATTGTTAAAAGAAATTGCTCCCCTTTCCACATATTTATGCAGGAGTGACTGAAGTAAGCCCTGATACCTAATTGTAGGATCTAACTTGAGTGGTGTATAAACCTCAACATTGTGGAGCTGGCAAAGGGACTCAGCAATATATTGCTCTCTTGCCAGCACCACGATGTTACCCCCCTTGTCCGCTTGACGAAAAACTAAATTATGTTAGATTTTGAGCCATTTGAGAGCCTGTTGCTCACTGTCTGTTAAATTCTTAGCGGTCACAGGGTACATCAGGGAGCGCACTTCACTAGTAACTAGTTGTGTGAATAATTCTGTAGTGCCTCCCGTAATCTGGGGAGGGCAAAAAGTGGATGGATTGCCACCCACAAATGGCTCTACCCCTGTGATAACCCCCGTATCTGCATCAAACATATATGGATCACTCAAACTGCATAACAACATGGCATTATCCTCTACATCCTTTGATAGATCAGTAAAAATACTGAAAGCCAATGAACCAATGGAAATAGGGACTTCACCAGGTTTTTTGGAGGGAACAATTGTCACATTTTCTGCGAAATGCTTACACAGGTCCATCTTACGAATAGAATTAAATAAATCCACTTTGAAATCGGCAAAGTCAAAGTCTTCAGGTAAACAGAAATTAAGTCCCTGAGATAATAATGATAAGCATTCTGGTGATAAATCAGTCCCAGATAGATTTATTACATTGTCTATATAAGGCTTTAAGGCTTACCATTCGTCATCAGTGTCTCCAGGTCACCTGCTTCCTCTTGAAGCCTCCCCGACCTTGATACAGATTTTTTATGGCGCCCCCGCCTTGTCCTCCGCCAAAAGGGGGGGGTACCCAGGGTTTGGGGTTTAGTGGAAGCATTCTGGTCGTCAGAGACGCTGGAGTCTGAATCTGTGGTCCAGAAGTCTTGCGTCTTCTTGCGGGGTTGACTTGTTTGTCGCCTCTGTTGTCTTTGGCTACCCCAATCAAATATCAGTCCGCATTCATAATCCGAATTTGTCTAATTTCCGATCTTTAATTTCCACCTGTGCCACCAGGAGTCTCTTATCCAATTTCTTGGAGAAGTTAGAGAATTGTTCATCATTAAGCCGAGTCCGCAGCTCATTCTTAGCTTTGCTCAGCAAGGTAGCAGTTGTTTCATGTTCCACAATATTACGTTTTAGGATTAACCGGACCAAATTCAGAGAGTGTTGCTGATTGGCCTCCTTCCATTCCAGGAGAAAGGCCTCATCCTCTAGGAATTGCGAAGGCTCCTTAAAAACACGCAGTACTCTTGGGACCCGTTGGCAGTCATTATAAGATCGTAAAGAGTTAACTGACCAAAAGAGGCGAACCTCCTTTTCAGCCAATGTGATGACCCGAGCTTCTAATGCTTTAGTACTCAGTAATTGTAGTTCATCTTTAAAAGACATAAAACATAAACCTGCATCAGTATGTCCCAGTTGTAAAGCAGTGTCAGTGTCCAGTGGGTCAGTCCTCTCCATACTTATGGGACTGGATTGCATGACAAGCAATAAAGGCTCCACAGTGTGCTCAAGCTATAGCAAACAAACACAATTCCAGCAGTAGAGAGTTCCAGCTGGCACTTAAACCGCTAACCATAAGGCAATAGTCAATCAAATGCTTCCCACGAGATAGGACACCATATGAACACACTGTCTCGAATCCCGCTTCCAGCGGTGCACAGCCCGACAGACCCAAGTCAAAACATAGCGCAGCAGAGATAGAATGGACGGCAACTCACTGGATAACTTTGTGCGGTTTATTCCTCGAGACACAACGGGTACAGCAGGTACACGAAAACAAAGAGCAATGTTTCACTGATAGGCTTCTTCCGGCTCACTGGTATGACGTGGTGCTAGATATACGTCTGCAAATGCCAGCACCATGGCAACCAGGATACACATCCTCCGGCATAGGCGCCGACAAGCGCTGACACCGAGGTATCTCGTTGGTGCGTGCGCAGTTGCGCTACAGCACCTAAACAGGTAAGTGATAATAATATTAATCATATAAAGACAGTGAAGTAGAAAAAAACAGAGTACAAAAAACATTAAAATACATAAATATAATGACATTACAAAAAGACACTCATGTCGTTCTTATCATTTAGTCCAGCCGGACCAACAGCATCTGTTCTTAGGATCCAGGTGGATTCTTTCTGAAGTAAACGTTTGTGGTGATTGCCACCATCTTTCATTACATTAACCACCTCCAGTCCTAAGAAAGACAATACATTGGTATTACCTGAATGCATAGTTCTTACATGTTCAATTAGTCTAGTACAACCCTTACCTGTACGAATAGAGCGCAAATGCTCTTGTATCCTAGTGTACAAGCAGCGAATGGTTTTAGCGATATAAAATCGACCGCAGACGCATTTAAGCATGAACATTACATATTTTGTCTTACAGGTAATGAATTGTGTTACAGTCCAATCAATACCTTCAACTTTGCAGAACTTACTTTCGCTGTTATACTGGCACATTGAATAATGCTTACATTTGAAGTTACCCCTAGGAGGAGACCTATCCAGCCAATTTCTGGCACCATCCACTAACATAGTGCAACTAAGCTGGTTGCCCAGCGTGCACGTACATCGGTAAGAAAATAGTGGTTGCCTTTTAGTAATCAACCCTAGGTCAGTATCACTTTCAATTAAGTGCCAATGTCTCCTGATGGCAGCCTGAAAGAATGCTGGATTGAAAACACAAATCTTTTTTGACACCTTTCAACCTCGTTGTCAACGCTCGTCGGCGCCTACGCCGGAGGATGTGTATCTTGGTTGCCATGGTGCTGGCATTTGCAGACGTATATCTAGTGCGCCGGCACCACGTCATACCAGTGAGTCGGAAGAAGCTTATCGGTGAAACGTTGCTCTTTGCTTTCATGTACCTGCTGTACTCGTTGTGTCTCGAGGAATAAACCGCACAAAGTTACCCAGTGAGTTGCCGTCCATTCTATCTCTGCTGCGCTATACTGTTTAAACTGTTTGCACTGTATTATAAGTCCCACATGTGCTACATGAGTAATATTGCTCTCGGCTTGTTTAAATGTGCCCCTCCCCAAAAAGGTGGTTTGGAAAGTGTTGACAAGGCACAACTCAGAGGCCACCTACAGTCACATGCCTGAAGGAATAACTGCTGTAACCACATGGTACCTTGCAGCCAATGAGACTGGGAGGCATTATAGTAAGTGTTACGCCGAGCGCTCCGGGTCCCCGCTCCTCCCCGGAGCGCTCGCTTCACTCTCTCCGCTGCAGCGCTCCGGTCACGTCCTCTGACCCGGGGCGCTGCGATCCCGCTGCCAGCCGGGATGCGATTCGCGATGCGGGTAGCGCCCGCTCGCGATGCGCACCCCGGCTCCCCTACCTGACTCGCTCCCCGTCTGTTCTGTCCCGGCGCGCGCGGCCCCGCTCCCTAGGGCGCGCGCGCGCCGGGTCTCTGCGATTTAAAGGGCCACTGCGCCGCTGATTGGCGCAGTGGTTCCAATTAGGGTAATCACCTGTGCACTTCCCTATATTACCTCACTTCCCTTGCACTCCCTTGCCGGATCTTGTTGCCTTAGTGCCAGTGAAAGCGTTCCTTGTGTGTTCCTTGCCAGTGTTTCCAGACCTTCTGCCGTTGCCCCTGACTACGATCCTTGCTGCCTGCCCCGACCTTCTGCTACGTCCGACCTTGCTTCTGCCTACTCCCTTGTACCGCGCCTATCTTCAGCAGCCAGAGAGGTGAGCCGTTGCTAGTGGATACGACCTGGTCACTACCGCCGCAGCAAGACCATCCCGCTTTGCGGCGGGCTCTGGTGAAAACCAGTAGTGGCTTAGAACCGGTCCACTAGCACGGTCCACGCCAATCCCTCTCTGGCACAGAGGATCCACTACCTGCCAGCCGGCATCGTGACAGTAGATCCGGCCATGGATCCCGCTGAAGTTCCTCTGCCAGTTGTCGCTGACCTCACCACGGTGGTCGCCCAGCAGTCACAACAGATAGCGCAACAAGGCCAACAGCTGTCTCAACTGACCGTTATGCTACAACAGTTACTACCACAGCTTCAGCAGTCATCTCCGCCGCCAGCTCCTGCACCTCCTCCGCAGCGAGTGGCCGCTCCTGGGCTACGCCTATCCTTGCCGGATAAATTTGATGGGGACTCTAAGTTTTGCCGTGGCTTTCTTTCCCAATGTTCCCTGCATCTGGAGATGATGTCGGACCTGTTTCCCACTGAAAGGTCTAAGGTGGCTTTCGTAGTCAGCCTTCTGTCCGGAAAAGCCCTGTCATGGGCCACACCGCTCTGGGACCGCAATGACCCCGTCACTGCCTCTGTACACTCCTTCTTCTCGGAAATCCGAAGTGTCTTTGAGGAACCTGCCCGAGCCTCTTCTGCTGAGACTGCCCTGTTGAACCTGGTCCAGGGTAATTCTTCCGTTGGCGAGTATGCCGTACAATTCCGTACTCTTGCTTCAGAATTGTCCTGGAATAATGAGGCCCTCTGCGCGACCTTCAAAAAAGGCCTATCCAGCAACATTAAAGATGTTCTGGCCGCACGAGAAATTCCTGCTAATCTACATGAACTTATTCACCTAGCCACTCGCATTGACATGCGTTTTTCCGAAAGGCGTCAGGAACTCCGCCAAGATATGGACTCTGTTCGCACGAGGCGTTTCTCCTCCTCGGCTCCTCTCTCCTCTGGTCCCCTGCAATCTGTTCTTGTGCCTTCCGCCGTGGAGGCTATGCAGGTCGACCGGTCTCGCCTGACACCTCAAGAGAGGACACGACGCCGTATGGAGAACCTCTGCCTGTACTGTGCTAGTACCGAACACTTCCTGAGGGATTGTCCTATCCGTCCTCCCCGCCTGGAAAGACGTACGCTGACTCCGCACAAAGGTGAGACAGTCCTTGATGTCTGCCTCTGCCTTCTCCTTCCCTGCTGTGGCCTTCTTGGACTCTGGATCTGCAGGAAATTTTATTTTGGCCTCTCTCGTCAACAGGTTCAACATCCCGGTGATCAGTCTCGCCAGACCCCTCTACATCAATTGTGTAAATAATGAAAGATTGGACTGTACCATACGTTTCCGCACGGAGCCCCTTCTTATGAGCATCGGATCTCATCATGAGAGGATTGAACTTTTGGTCCTCCCCAATTGCACCTCAGAAATTCTCCTTGGACTTCCCTGGCTTCAACTTCATTCCCCAACCCTGGATTGGTCCACTGGGGAGATCAAGAGTTGGGGGTCCTCTTGTTCCAAAAACTGTCTAAAACCGGTTCCCAATAACCCTTGCCGTAACTCTGTGGTTCCTCCAGTAACCGGTCTCCCTAAGGCCTATATGGACTTCGCGGATGTTTTCTGCAAAAAACAAGCTGAGACTCTACCTCCTCACAGGCCTTATGATTGCCCTATCGACCTCCTCCCGGGCACTACTCCACCCCGGGGCAGAATTTATCCTCTCTCTGCCCCAGAGACTCTTGCCATGTCCGAATACGTCCAGGAGAATCTAAAAAAGGGCTTTATCCGTAAATCCTCCTCTCCTGCCGGAGCCGGATTTTTCTTTGTGTCCAAAAAAGATGGCTCCCTACGTCCTTGCATTGACTACCGCGGTCTTAATAAAATCACGGTTAAGAACCGCTACCCCTTACCCCTCATCTCTGAACTCTTTGATCGCCTCCAAGGTGCCCACATCTTCACTAAATTGGACTTAAGAGGCGCCTATAACCTCATCCGCATCAGAGAGGGGGACGAGTGGAAAACGGCATTTAACACCAGAGATGGACACTTTGAGTATCTGGTCATGCCCTTTGGACTGTGCAATGCCCCTGCCGTCTTCCAAGACTTTGTCAATGAAATTTTTCGTGATCTGTTATACTCCTGTGTTGTTGTATATCTGGACGATATCCTAATTTTTTCTGCCAATCTAGAAGAACACCGCCAGCATGTCCGTATGGTTCTTCAGAGACTTCGTGACAACCAACTCTATGCCAAAATTGAGAAATGTCTGTTTGAATGCCAATCTCTTCCTTTTCTAGGATATTTGGTCTCTGGCCAGGGACTACAGATGGATCCAGACAAACTCTCTGCCGTCTTAGATTGGCCACGCCCCTCCGGACTCCGTGCTATCCAACGCTTTTTGGGGTTCGCCAATTATTACAGGCAATTTATTCCACATTTTTCTACCATTGTGGCTCCTATCGTGGCTTTAACCAAAAAAAATGCTGATCCCAAGTCCTGGCCTCCTCAAGCAGAAGACGCCTTTAAACGACTCAAGTCTGCCTTTTCTTCGGCTCCCGTGCTCTCCAGACCTGACCCTTCCAAACCCTTCCTATTGGAGGTTGATGCCTCCTCAGTGGGAGCTGGAGCTGTTCTTCTACAAAAAAATTCTTCCGGGCATGCTGTCACTTGTGGTTTTTTCTCTAGGACCTTCTCTCCAGCGGAGAGGAACTACTCCATCGGGGATCGAGAGCTTCTAGCCATTAAATTAGCACTTGAGGAATGGAGGCATCTGCTGGAGGGATCAAGATTTCCTGTTATTATCTACACCGACCACAAGAACCTCTCCTACCTCCAGTCTGCCCAACGGCTGAATCCTCGCCAGGCCCGGTGGTCTCTGTTCTTTGCCCGATTTAATTTTGAGATTCACTTTCGTCCTGCCGATAAGAACATTAGGGCCGATGCTCTCTCTCGTTCCTCGGATGCCTCAGAAGTTGATCTCCCTCCGCAACACATCATTCCACCTGACTGCCTGATCTCCACTTCTCCTGCCTCCATCAGGCAGACTCCTCCAGGAAAGACCTTTGTTTCTCCACGCCAACGCCTCGGAATCCTCAAATGGGGTCACTCCTCCCATCTCGCAGGTCATGCGGGCATCAAGAAATCTGTGCAACTCATCTCCCGCTTCTATTGGTGGCCGACTCTGGAGACGGATGTTGGGGACTTTGTGCGAGCCTGCACTATCTGTGCCCGGGATAAGACTCCTCGCCAGAAGCCCGCTGGTTTTCTTCATCCTCTGCCTGTCCCCGAACAGCCTTGGTCTCTGATTGGTATGGATTTTATTACTGATTTACCCCCTTCCCGTGGCAACACTGTTATTTGGGTGGTCGTTGATCGATTCTCCAAAATGGCACATTTCATCCCTCTTCCTGGTCTTCCTTCTGCGCCTCAGTTGGCTAAACAATTTTTTGTACACATTTTTCGTCTTCACGGGTTGCCTACGCAGATTGTCTCGGATAGAGGTGTCCAATTCGTGTCTAAATTCTGGAGGGCTCTCTGTAAACAACTCAAGATTAAATTAAATTTTTCCTCTGCATATCATCCCCAGTCCAATGGACAAGTAGAAAGAATTAACCAGATCTTGGGTGATTATTTGCGACATTTTGTTTCCTCCCGCCAGGATGACTGGGCAGATCTCCTTCCATGGGCCGAATTCTCGTATAACTTCAGGGTCTCTGAATCTTCCTCCAAATCCCCATTTTTCGTGGTGTACGGCCGTCACCCTCTTCCCCCCCTCCCTACCCCCTTGCCCTCTGGTCTGCCCGCTGTGGATGAAATTTCTCGTGACCTTTCCATTATATGGAGAGAGACCCAAAATTCTCTCTTACAGGCTTCTTCACGCATGAAGAGGTTCGCGGATAAGAAAAGAAGAGCTCCTCCCGTTTTTTCCCCTGGAGACAAGGTATGGCTAGCTACAAGTTGGGACCACGCTATCTTGGTCCTTTCAAAATTTTGTGTCAAATTAATCCTGTCTCTTATAAACTTCTTCTTCCTCCTTCTCTTCGTATCCCTAATGCCTTTCACGTCTCTCTTCTCAAACCACTCATCCTCAACCGTTTTTCTCCCAAATCTGTTCCTCCCACTCCTGTTTCCGGCTCCTCGGACGTCTTCTCGGTCAAGGAAATTTTGGCTGCCAAAAAGGTCAGAGGGAAAAATTTTTTTTTAGTAGACTGGGAGGGTTGTGGTCCTGAAGAGAGATCCTGGGAACCTGAGGACAACATCCTTGACAAAAGTCTGCTCCTCAGGTTCTCAGGCTCCAAGAAGAGGGGGAGACCCAAGGGGGGGGGGGTACTGTTACGCCGAGCGCTCCGGGTCCCCGCTCCTCCCCGGAGCGCTCGCTTCACTCTCTCCGCTGCAGCGCTCCGGTCACGTCCTCTGACCCGGGGCGCTGCAATCCCGCTGCCAGCCGGGATGCGATTCGCGATGCGGGTAGCGCCCGCTCGCGATGCGCACCCCGGCTCCCCTACCTGACTCGCTCCCCGTCTGTTCTGTCCCGGCGCGCGCGGCCCCGCTCCCTAGGGCGCGCGCGCGCCGGGTCTCTGCGATTTAAAGGGCCACTGCGCCGCTGATTGGCGCAGTGGTTCCAATTAGGGTAATCACCTGTGCACTTCCCTATATTACCTCACTTCCCTTGCACTCCCTTGCCGGATCTTGTTGCCTTAGTGCCAGTGAAAGCGTTCCTTGTGTGTTCCTTGCCAGTGTTTCCAGACCTTCTGCCGTTGCCCCTGACTACGATCCTTGCTGCCTGCCCCGACCTTCTGCTACGTCCGACCTTGCTTCTGCCTACTCCCTTGTACCGCGCCTATCTTCAGCAGCCAGAGAGGTGAGCCGTTGCTAGTGGATACGACCTGGTCACTACCGCCGCAGCAAGACCATCCCGCTTTGCGGCGGGCTCTGGTGAAAACCAGTAGTGGCTTAGAACCGGTCCACTAGCACGGTCCACGCCAATCCCTCTCTGGCACAGAGGATCCACTACCTGCCAGCCGGCATCGTGACAGTAAGCATAAGGTGCAAACTTTCTTTCAGCACCCAAATCAGAGTACAGGGCGCTAACAGCACCTGCTGAGTCCCATTATGATTGGTATCTCATAGATGTTTTGTTGACTAGGAGTCAGTCTTGGAAAAACTTGAAATCCCCTCTTTAAGATGGAACAGAGTGATGCTAATATAAATCCAGTTCATTTATGTAACAATAACTGGATTGCGCATGTATTTTTCATGGTAAAATTGTTATTGGTGCATTAACAAATTACAACATATTCCAGAGACCCAAACCACAGAAGTAAAAAAAAAAAAAGGTTTGGTAAATTGCATAGTAAACTTTGAATTGATAACACATACTAGTAATAAGCCTATGTGACCATGCCATCTACCAAGTCACTACTTTAGATTGAGATTCTACTTGGCAAATTAGTTAGGTCAGTATGTGGAAGTGCATAAGCACACTATAGGCTGTCCTTTTTGCCAATAAAGACAAACCATGTGTTAAAGGGGTTGTCCAGAATAAAATAAAAAAAACACATTCCAGCTTTTTTTTTTCAGAAACAGTAACACAGCAGTCCTATGTGTTTTTTTATTTAATTAATTTTTTTTGTAATTGAAGTCAATCTATTTTGTATTTATTTGATAATCAATGTCAAAGTTGTCTCATAATGCAAGTTACAGAAGTGGAAGCTGCAATACATGCTGGAAAACTAGATGACACAGTATTAGGCGATACAAGATCGCAAAATGTTGTTACCAACCCTGAGCAGTAACATGTGAGGTTGAGAAAGAATCATGTTATTAACTCGCTGGCATGCACCGACAATTACAATAACATCTGCTACATTTTTAAACACAACTCAAGTCCTGATGGTGGCTTTTGGCATTCAGCATGAAGGTTTGGTAAATTGCATAGTAAACTTTGAATTGATAACACATACTAGTAATAAGCCTATGTGACCATGCCATCTACCAAGTCGCTACTTTAGATTGAGATTCTACTTGGCAAATTAGTTAGGTCAGTATGTGGAAGTGCATAAGCACACTATAGGCTGTCCTTTTTGCCAATAAAGTCAAACCATGTGTTAAAGGGGTTGTCCAGAATAAAAAAAAAAACACATTCCAGCTTTTTTTTTTCAGAAACAGTAACACAGCAGTCCTATGTGTTTTTTTTTATTTAATTTATTTTTTTTTGTAATTGAAGTCAATCTATTTTGTATTTATTTGATAATCAATGTCAAAGTTGTCTCATAATGCAAGTTACAGAAGTGGAAGCTGCAATATATGCTGGAAAACTAGATGACACAGCATTAGGCGATACAAGATCGCAAAATGTTGTTACCAACCCTGAGCAGTAACATGTGAGGTTGAGAAAGAATCATGTTATTAACTCGCTGGCATGCACCGACAATTACAATAACATCTGCTACATTTTTAAACACAACTCAAGTCCTGATGGTGGCTTTTGGCATTCAGCATTATTATCTGATTTGCATTTCCTTTCTAGCCTGCCATAAGAACCTATTCTGCCACTCCAACAACTTAAGTGTGATTGTTTACTCCTTACTTCAAAGGCTGCATAATTCATTAGCTAAGTGTTCTCTTGATTTACATTTTACACAGTTGGTGAAAGAAGGATAGAAATGAGTAAATAATTAAAAATATCTATGAAAGGCTTTCTAAAGGAGCATCCTATAGTGTGGTCACTTGATAATTTCTTTGTGGAAGAACCACCATTGTATCACCTGTGCACCTTGGGTCTTCTGAGGCTAAGAAAAAGACTCTGAGGATTTTAGGTGCTGGAGTGGTGAGTGATGCCATGTGGTAAGGCAGAGCATTATCACAAGAGTGTAGACCTGATAGTAAGAGTGACCTGACCAATCTAATGATTGTTTTGCCTGAAAGGGTTTTCAGCCCTATGAAGGGCCAGCTCTCTGACTTCTATGTGGACTACAATCGACATGTTACTATGAATTACTTGATTCCATCTTATATTGGCTTCACCTTCAGAAGTAATATTGTTTGTGATCATGAGGAGGAGGCTGCTGATAAGTGATCTGACCAGAACAAAAAGTGTGATCTCATTATTAAGCTAAGAGGCCAAAATAAAAACTGCAATATTTCCAGAAAATTTGAAAAAAATCCCACACATAGACAAAATATGTAAACATTAACAATAGATAATTTTGTGATGACACATTCCCTTTAAAGGGTTATTCTAACCAAACATTTAAAGATTGTTACATCATTCGGTCTAGCCCACTAGTGATTCCCAACCGTTGTGCCGTGAGAACCTAGTAGGGATGCCACAGTGTGCTTGTGAGGAAATTAACAACATGACACACTGGGACACCTGTGGCTTAGCACTTGTGCACTAGCATTTCCAAGCTATGAGGTCTCTAGGCTGCAGGTAGCCTCATGACTGCAGTCACTAGAGGCCGGTTGTGTCACAGAAAAATAAATATATTTCCTTATTGTAAAAAATCCAAGAAGAGCCCCTTTCTACCACTAACCAAAAGTATTAATGTGTTTGGAGAAACCACTGGGACACCCAATCATTTAAAAGTTTAAATCTGTTACAAGCAATATGTCCAAATACATGAACCTGAAATTGCAACATTTTATAGTCAGACTAAAATCTTACTTGAAGTATGCACTGACCCTATTTGAGAAACTAAAACACAGTAAATGGAAAAATTAATATACAAGGGCTACACTGGACATCACAGCTCTGTATTATAATATCCCTCATGTTCTAGGCACTGTAGTCATTGTGGCAGTACTGCAAAAAGACACCCTGATGCTGAAAGAAGGAATTTATTGTAGAATGTATCCTCTTCATTTTACAACATACTCTATTTGAATTTGAGTCCCAGCAATACCTACAATCAATTGTATAGCATTGGGTAAAATATTCAAACCTGTGTTTGTATGTGGATGCTGCAGAATCTCAATTGTTTTAGCATCTGAAGGCACCAGAATTATGGTTGAAATATTCTTTAAAGTGTACCTGTCATTAGGACTAAAAGGTTCTAAAGGCCCTAGCGACATGTCAAAAGTTTTAATCGGTGGTGGTCTGAGTGCTCAGATCTCCACCGATCAGGAGAACAAACCGAGAGAAGACTACCCTGCTACTTTCTCCCCCCCATAGACTTACATGGGGAGTTTGCCTTGATTACGTGACACGTATCTGGAAGAGGGCGCTGAGCAGGAACTTCTTCCAATTCTGATTCTCCTAATTGGTGTAGGTCTGAACACTCAGATCCCAACCAATTACAACTTTTAACAATTCACTAGGACATATCAAAAGTTTGTCCTAATGACAGTAGTCATTTAATCCAGTGGATTGACACGAGCAGCAACATCATGACAGTGATTTTACAGAATTTTCAATAATAAAAATAATTATACCCAAAATCCCTTTTGGACATACCAGATCACTTTAAAAGATTGAAAAGAGAGAATTGTACTGGATATATAAACTTTGTACCATGTGTCCAGCCAGACTAAATTTAATTTCAGACAATATATTTGACTATACCTGTTACGCCTAGCGCTCCGGGTCCCCGCTCCTCCCCGGAGCGCTCACGGCGTCTCTCTCCCCGCAGCGCCCCGGTCAGTCCCGCTGACCGGGAGCGCTGCACTGTTATGGCCGTCGGGGATGCGATTCTCACAGCGGGACGCGCCCGCTCGCGAATCGCATCCCAGGTCACTTACCCGTCCCGGTCCCCTGCTGTCATGTGCTGGCGCGCGCGGCTCCGCTCTCTAGGGCGCGCGCGCGCCAGCTCTCTGCGACTTAAAGGGCCAGCGCACCAATGATTGGTGCCTGGCCCAATTAGCTTAATTGGCTCCCATCTGCTCCCTGGCTATATCTGATCTCCTCCCTTGCACTCCCTTGCCGGATCTTGTTGCCTTGTGCCAGTGAAAGCGTTTAGTGTGTCCAAAGCCTGTGTACCTGAACTTCTGCTATCCATCCTGACTACGAACCTTGCCGCCTGCCCCCGACCTTCTGCTACGTCTGACCTTGCCTCTGCCTAGTCCTTCTGTCCCACGCCTTCTCAGCAGTCAGCGAGGTTGAGCCGTTGCTAGTGGATACGACCTGGTTGCTACTGCCGCAGCAAGACCATCCCGCTTTGCGGCGGGCTCTGGTGAAAACCAGTAGCCTCTTAGAACCGGTCCACTAGCACGGTCCACGCCAATCCCTCGCTGACACAGCGGATCCACAACCCGTAAGCCGAATCGTGACAGTAGATCCGGCCATGGATCCCGCTGAGGTGCCGCTGCGAAGTCTCGCTGACCTTCCCACGGTGGTCGCTCAGCAATCGCAGCAGATTGCCCAACAAGGACAGCAGCTGTCGCAGTTGACCGCCATGTTACAGCAACTTCTGCCTCTGCTACAGCAGCAACCATCTCCTCCGCCAGCTCCTGCACCTCCTCCGCAGCGAGTGGCCGCTCCTAGCCTTCGCTTGTCCCTGCCGGACAAATTTGATGGGGACTCTAAACTCTGCCGTGGATTTTTATCTCAGTGTTCCCTGCATATGGAGATGTTGTCGGACTTGTTTCCTACAGAACGGTCTAAGGTGGTGTTCATAGTAAGCCTTCTTTTAGGAAAGGCCTTGTCTTGGGCCACACCGCTCTGGGACCGCAATGATCCTGCCACAGCCACAGTCCAGGCCTTCTTCGCTGAAGTCCGGAGTGTCTTCGAGGAGCCAGCCCGAGCTTCTTCTGCCGAGACTGCCCTGTTGAACCTGGTCCAGGGTAATTCTTCAGTGGGCGAGTACGCCATCCAATTTCGTACTCTTGCTTCCGAGTTATCATGGAATAACGAGGCTCTCTGCGCGACCTTTAAAAAAGGCCTATCCAGTCGCATCAAGGATGTGCTGGCCGCACGAGAGGTTCCTGCCAACCTGCAAGAACTCATCCATTTGGCTACCCGCATTGACATGCGTTTTTCTGAGCGACACCAAGAGCTCCGCCAGGAAAAAGACTTAGATCTCTGGGCACCTCTCCCACAGCATCCATTGCAATCTACGCCTGGGCCTCCCGCCGAGGAGGCCATGCAAGTGGATCGGTCTCGCCTGACCCAGGAAGAGAGGAATCGCCGTAGGGAAGAAAATCTCTGTCTTTACTGTGCCAGTACCGAGCATTTCTTGGTGGATTGCCCTATCCGTCCTCCACGTCTGGGAAACGCACGCACGCACCCAGCTCACGTGGGTGTGGCGTCTCTTGGTTCTAAGTCTGCTTCTTCACGTCTCACGGTGCCCGTGCGGATTTCTCCTTCAGCCAACTCCTCCCTCTCAGCCGTGGCCTGCTTGGACTCTGGTGCCTCCGGGAATTTTATTTTGGAATCTTTTGTGAATAAATTCTGCATCCCGGTGACCCGTCTCGTCAAGCCGCTCTACATTTCCGCGGTCAATGGAGTCAGACTGGATTGCACTGTGCGTTACCGCACAGAACCCCTCCTGATGTGTATCGGACCCCATCGCGAAGTGATTGAGCTCTTCGTCCTACCCAACTGTACCTCTGAGGTCCTCCTCGGTCTGCCATGGCTCCGGCTTCATTCCCCCACCCTTGATTGGACCACCGGGGAGATCACGAACTGGGACTCTGCCTGCCATAGGAAGTGCCTCTCCCCCCCTCCCAGTCCCGTCAGGCAAACCTCAGTGCCTCCTCATGGCCCCCGTCCTGGTGTCACACTGCCCCGTGCCAGGCTTCGCCCTCTGCCCTCCCTCCCCATTCCCACTCCTGCTGTACTGCCTGCCGTTGAGGAAACCCTCCATTCTTTCCCGGTGTCCTCATCCCAGGGGAGGCAGTTACCGGTCAAAGAAAAGGGGAGACCTAAGGGGGGGTACTGTTACGCCTAGCGCTCCGGGTCCCCGCTCCTCCCCGGAGCGCTCACGGCGTCTCTCTCCCCGCAGCGCCCCGGTCAGTCCCGCTGACCGGGAGCGCTGCACTGTTATGGCCGTCGGGGATGCGATTCGCACAGCGGGACGCGCCCGCTCGCGAATCGCATCCCAGGTCACTTACCCGTCCCGGTCCCCTGCTGTCATGTGCTGGCGCGCGCGGCTCCGCTCTCTAGGGCGCGCGCGCGCCAGCTCTCTGCGACTTAAAGGGCCAGCGCACCAATGATTGGTGCCTGGCCCAATTAGCTTAATTGGCTCCCATCTGCTCCCTGGCTATATCTGATCTCCTCCCTTGCACTCCCTTGCCGGATCTTGTTGCCTTGTGCCAGTGAAAGCGTTTATTGTGTCCAAAGCCTATGTACCTGAACTTCTGCTATCCATCCTGACTACGAACCTTGCCGCCTGCCCCCGACCTTCTGCTACGTCTGACCTTGCCTCTGCCTAGTCCTTCTGTCCCACGCCTTCTCAGCAGTCAGCGAGGTTGAGCCGTTGCTAGTGGATACGACCTGGTTGCTACTGCCGCAGCAAGACCATCCCGCTTTGCGGCGGGCTCTGGTGAAAACCAGTAGCCTCTTAGAACCGGTCCACTAGCACGGTCCACGCCAATCCCTCGCTGACACAGCGGATCCACAACCCGTAAGCCGAATCGTGACAATACCCTTCATTTTAATAAAAAGGTGAACAAATGAAAACATCATGTATGTACGCTATCTGTTGCATCATGCCTACTCACACCACTTTTATTTTATGTAAATCGTACATTTATTATTTGTGATGTCACTATCATTTCTTATATGCTGTGATTGGTCTATGTATTATGATTTCCTTTTGGCATCATTTTGTCTGTTATGTGAACACTGTTTGTTTCACTTGTACACACCATGCCATACTACATGTGAGAAAGTAGTTGTCTGTTTATCACAAAATGCATCATGTTTCTTTGGTAAATTTATGAATAAATATGTACTCCCCCCCCCCCTACTATTACCATACTATTAAATACTTTTCTTGCTCCAAGCGGGAAGTGCACAATGAGATGCTCCTGGCCTCTAATGGTCCAAGTAGGAATATAAGAAGGTACCTGAGGCCTAGAATTGGAAGCAGAAGATGGCAGTGCTTGCACGGAGGCCAAAAAGCTGAGTATGGATTTTTTTATTTTTATTCAGGGGCAGTACTACCTTTATGGATACTTTTAGGGGATCCTACCTTTAGGGGACAAGCTTCCTTCCTTCCTACATTCAGGAGGGCGATTAATCTTACAGATATCCAAATAGCCCTTGAAGCATAAGGATTCTTCACCTCTGGTTATCCTGAGCATACATATTTTTTTGGGTGAAGAAGCCACACTCACCTGATACAATGCCTTTCAGCAACTTTTGGATGACTATGTGTCCTCGATGGAGGCCACAGCTTCCTCTGATGAGCATGTTGTGTTTTTTTTTTTACACACAGTATATATTCTCAGGTTAAAAGGTACTGCTCATACTACAAAGCAAGACCCATAGATTGAATTTATGTGCATGACATGGTTAAACAAAAATTCCCTAGTAATGTGAATATTGTTCCTGCAATTAAAAAAAGAAGAACACAAGGCATAATAGTTTAATGTCCCAGTACAGGACATGATCCTGTACTACCCTCAGGCCCTGTCAGGTTGAGACCCTAAGTGACCTGGGGGCTCCCCTGCATGGTCTCCCCCTGTTGTTTCCTGAATGTTGTGTATATCACTTTAATGCCTAGACAGTATCCTTATGTATAGGTAGTACAAAGGACCTGTGTAAGTCTGTCACATGTTATGTTATGCAGTCATATGATTTGTTGTCACATGTTCTCCCAGAGAGCACCAGCTTAACCTATGACCTGCAGCTTGACCAATGGGCTTTAGTCCAGCCCCCCACTATATAAAAGGGCAGCCATTACAATTCTCTCTCTTCTCTTGGAGATTCCATCTGCTTCTGAGCACAGCAACCACCAGAGATCTTAGTGCAAGTGATCAGCATCTGGAAGACCCCAAAAGCTACAGTGATTACAGTAAGTCTCAAGTCTATGTCTGCTGTCACTGAAACTAGTCAAGTCCTGCATATAGTCAAGTCAAGTTCAATCTCGAGTCAAGTTACTTACAAGCATATTGCTCCAGCAAGCTGCAAGGTCCTTCTGGGTCCTGGCCACCTCTCTTGGAAAATCTGGCCTTAGCTGTGAAGATAATTCCATCTGTCTTATACTCAATAAAGCCTCCATTTGACCATAACTGGTTGTGGACTCTCATTTCACTACTAGCAACTGGGATAGCGTAGGAACCGGGGGTGTTGTGTTCCGGAACCCTAAAACCACACTGGCATCAAGAACACTAGGAGCTAACAACATCTTGCCCTTGGGGTTAATACCATCTGATCCATCCACTCACAACTCTACACCCGTTGCCCCACCATGCACCTGTGGGTCACCACAATAGCATTTGGCTCTTATAATATTCATAGCATGGTACAACATTTAATGTTTATGATCCTGCATGGTAAATGGCGTAAACATTAAAAAAAATATATATCCAGATTTTTTCCTCACATTATAAATAAGAAAAAAATTGAAAAAAATGATCAAAAGGTCCTATCAAAACAAAAATGGTACTGATTAAAAGTACAGATCATAACGCAAAAAAAATTATCACTAAACAGCCCCGTATATGGAAAAAAAAAGTTATAAGGGTCATAAGTGGACAATTTTAAGTATGCTTATTTTGTTTAAGAAAGTTTGACTTCTTTTTAAAATAGAACATTAATAGTAAAAATATATAATTTGGGTATCATTTTAATTGTATTAAACTACAAAATAAGGACAGCATGGTATTTTCTATAAAGTGCACTGTGTAAAAAAACAAAAAAAGTTTTAAAATAGTGATTTTCTTTTCAATTTTCCCCCACACATAATATATATTTTTTTGTTTCACTGTACATTTTTATGGTAAAATAAAAGGTATCATTACAAAGTACAATTGGTTTTTCAAAAACAAACCCTCATATGGCTCTATAGAAAGAAAAGTAAAAGAGGTATGCATCTAAAAAGACGAAGAGTAAAAACAGAGATGCAAAAATGAAATTGGCTGTGTCCTTAAGTCCAAAATTGCCTGCATCTTTCAGGTCATGTTCACACGTCAGAATTTCTGTGCCGGATTCCGCATTGGAATTCGTCACGAAGATTCCGCTGATGCATTCTGCTGCGCTGTGCACATGACAGAATTTCCATGCCATTCCGGCATGGAAATTCTAAATTCTGTGCCCGCAGAAAGAATGAATACGTTAAAAGAATGAACGAACACATGAGACAGCGCATTCCTGTGCGCTTCTGGCGCCATCATTTTTATGACGGTACCTGCAGTTTGGGAATGTCCGCACGGAGATTCTCCATGTGGAAATTCTGACGTGTGAACATAGCCTAAGAGATTAATGAGCTCATGAGCTTAATAAGCTGAGCTGTGATTGGTTGTCATATGACAATCAGACAGACAGTTTTGGTTTCAGGCATATTGATAAATCTCGACCAAAATATGTAAAAAGTGGCAGAACTATACATTACACTGTTATTAAGCATCATAAAGCCAAGACTTTAAAAACAATACTATGCAAATGGCAACTCAAATGCTGTACATTGATCAACCATAAAATTACATATAAATTACATTGATTATTTTGTGACTATTGCACATGTAATTAGCTGGGATATAGAATAGTCAACTCTTGATATTTATTTCCTGGAGGAAAAATGGGTAGATATAAGGATCTAAAAGGGGCTAAACCATGATGGCTAGACAAGTGGGTCAGTAAACATCCAAAATTGCCAATTGTCATGCTAATTAATGCCTAAAAATGAATCACTATGTTTAATATGTTTAATAGCATATGGCCATTTTGTGTATGTTCTAAATAGACCACAGTGTATTCTAAAGTTCTCCTATTCAAGTGCCAGTTTGGGAGTGGAATACTTGTCTCTTTAGATATTTATGGCTGTTTAGAAAAGACAGAGAGATTCAAACGTCTGTGTAAAAGAGACCTCCATGGCATCTTTATCTCTCTAATAAATTTGGATGTCTAGGTAGGCTCCAATATGTCTAGGAGAATCCAGGTTTTAATTACGTATAGATGTCAAAAATAATCCCTGAATTATTAATTATGGCACCACACATCAAGTGTGGAATGTGGGTTTAAGACCAGTTATTGACAGTTAAACCTTAATGGTAATGATGCTAATTGCTTAGGCAATAGCACCCCCTAGCATATGGGTAGTTGACATTACACCCACAGGAAAGGCATTATGGGTATTATAGTGATGTCATAGTCATTACCATATGTACACACCCAACCTACATTCATTGGGGAATTCCAATTTAGGTGGGGTGTGTCTAACTAATTAAAAGGTCTGGTAAACCAGATGTTAGGGACTATAGACTGTGGACTGTAGACTGTACTGACGCGAGAGAACACACACAGGAAAGAGGATCAATAAGCTGGAAAAGTCATGTGAGATCCCAGCAAAGACAGACTGATCACCAGACCAATGGCTATCCATGACGATGAGATGGATCATTCAGTGTTCCTCAGAGCAGAAGCAAGGTTCATACATAGACTTGGTATGAGACACAAAAATGGTATTCCATTTAATTAAGACCAATTTGTATAATGTGGATGGAATTATACAATTTAGATTGGCAAATAAATTAATAAAATCTAATAATTAATTATCTCCATATTGAGATTATAGTTTTAGGATATTGTGAGACTTCATTCTACCTGCAGAAGAATCAGGACTCATAATCTATCAAAGCATTAAATAATTGCTTAGACATTGATAGAATTCCTACTTGCCAAACTAAGTGTTAGAAGTATTTTTCCCACACAGGAAACTTGTTTCAAGTTCTTCCTCCTAAAATATAGTCTAGTGAGATCATAAATTTCTGCTAATTGTCTTAATAATCTATAATCTTACCAAAGTCATGTTTAGAAAATAGTCCAGAATGGGGGGGGGAGTATATCACAGTTCTTCCAAGTTTATATCCTTAGATGGATTTGCTCATTCTTGGAGTCATTTGATTTGTAGTTGGTTAGAAAGGGGCTGAGTGTATTTAGCATTCCATATTTATATGTCTATGATTAGATATTGCCCATCTTGATATCGTTAGGTTCCTCTGAATAGAGTGATATGTAACTTTTTTATTGTAGGATATCCTAACCTAGTAACTTTTGTTTCATTGTAACAAGTTACTTACTACTCACATGTATTATTCTACTATATGTACTCAATTAACAAGCTTGTAATGTTTACTAATATATCTAATTGATAATCATTTGCATATATCATTGTGTTTATTACTCCTTTATGTTCATAACCTTATAGCCAATAAATCTGCATACTCTTATAATACCTGTGTATTATTGTATATTGCAAAACTATATACAAAAGAGTTAAAGGGGTACTCCGGCGCTTAGACATCTTATGCCCTATCCAAAGGATAGGGGATAAGATGCCTGATCGCTGTGGTCCCGCCACTGGGAACCCCCGTGATCTTGCACGCCACACCCCATTAATATTAGTCCCCGGAGCGTGTTCGCTCCGGGTCTGATTACTGTCGATCACGGGGCCGAAGCGTTGTGACGTCAAGGCTCTTCCCCGTGTGATGTCACGCTCCGCCCCCCTCAATGCAAGCCTATGGGAGGGGGCATGACAGCCGTCCTTTGGATAGGGGATAAGATGTCTAAGTGCCAAAGTACCTTTTAATGTCATCTCAAAGAACTTATTCATATCTGAGTAAATAGTGGGACTCAGATGAATTGTATTGATTAGCTTTGTCTACAATTCACCAGGTCATCATTTTAATATTTTTGATCATTTTCAAAATTAATTTTTTTTCATAATTAATATTTTATGACCATAATTCCTAATTCCTTATTGAGTTATTACCGCACGACAGTCTTGTTGGATTATCCTAGTATGCACTGATTTATACCTATCCAAAGAAGTCCATAGAAGGGCAACCATTGAACCAGGGACCAAGTCATGGATACCCAGACTAATGAGCATGTGGAGCAAACAAGTAGACTGGTCTGCTCACAAAAAAAAAAAATAAATA
The DNA here is from genome assembly GCF_029499605.1 of Hyla sarda. Classification (NCBI taxonomy): domain Eukaryota; kingdom Metazoa; phylum Chordata; class Amphibia; order Anura; family Hylidae; genus Hyla; species Hyla sarda. The sequence goes on from NC_079194.1 coordinate 190,453,931, forward strand.
CTATTGCACAAGTTGCTGAAATAATTAAATTTCTGACATTGTGGTGTTCCAGTACTGGAGTGCATCTTGTCAGGTAAACATTGCTTCAGGTGCCTGACCTAGGCTCTGCGGCTCAGGTGATATTCAGGTGATATTCATTGTTACATTTGTTCTGTTAATTTATATTGTGCTGCACTGTATCTTTAAGGAATGTTCAGAATATCTGTGAGGAGGTATGATGCAGAGTACCCATGTCATCCTGATTGCCCAATGTTGACTCCAAATTGCCCTGTATATAGTGTAGTGGGCGAGGAGCTATTCAGTTTAAGTTTAGTTCATCTTAGAGTTGAGTGCTGTGTGAAGAGCTCCATGTGAGCTGCAGTGTGGAAAGAAGTCAGAAGAATTGTGAGGTGATTCAAAGCGAAGCCTAAAGAAAAATCTTATCAAATCAGCCCCACCATTCTGCAAATGCCCAGGAGTTCATACCTTGGTGGTGTGAGTAAATAGGGCCTAAGAAGAACCCTAGTCCATGTGGGATATCTCAAAGTCTCAAGTTTTTTATATCTAATAGCAAGTCAATTCATGTGGGTGAAAAGCAGTCCCAGCAAGACCACAGGGCTCCCACGGGTTACAATACATTCCTCATACTCTGCTTTGTACTGCGAGTATTGTACCATCTGCTTCTGCCTCAGTAAAAAGACAGTTGTCTGTAACCGGCCATCAGAGTGTTTATTGCCTTGTGCCTGGCCTAATCGCGGGGGTTCTGAACACTGGGACCCCTGCGACCTCCTGTACAGGGCCCCAGCTCTGCCACGGCTATCCCATGCAGGAAGTGTGTCAACTGCAGCGTTCATGCACTCCACCTCTCCCATAGAGCTGTATGGAGGGGGCAGAGGGGCAGAGCCGTGGCAATGCCAGGTCCCCATACGGAGACCCCCTTGATCTGACACACCCTATCCTGCGGATAGGAGATAAGTTTCTATCACTGCAGTACTCCTTTAATGATATTTGGGGTCTCTGCACTTGGACCCCTACCAGTTAAACCTTAAACTTGTTATTTAAAGAGAACAGTAACATTTTTAACAGTATTACACTACATATCTGCAGACAATGGAGCAGTGGAAGAAGGCGGCCTGGTCTGGCCTGGCCTGATCTAAGGGTGTATTGTTTGTTAGCAAGAATAAATGGTACCAGAATTCACTATGGGAAGAAGGTTTGATGCTGTGAATATGTACCACCTATCTAAACATTGTTGCAAGCAGAAAGTACACCCTTTTGTAGCAGTTACATTCCCTAATAGAAATGGATACATTTAACAGTATAAGGTGCCCTGCCACACTAAACAAATAATCCAGAAATGGTTTGAGGAACAAGACAAAGAGATCAGAGTGTTGACTTGCCATCTTATTTTACTAGACCCAAATTCAATCAGACATCTCTCATTTGAGGTGGAAAAATAGGTCCAGTCAATGAAAACTCCCAACTCACACCTTACAGGACTGAAAAGATTTGCTGTTAATGTCTTGGTGTCAAATACCACAAAACACCTTCAGAAGTCTTGTAGAGTCTATGCCTCAATAGTCACAGTTATTTTGGTGGCATGAGCAGCACCTACACAATATTAGGTAGTTGGTGTTCATGTTGTGCCTGATCAGTTTAATTGAATATGTTCATATGTCTAAAAAATTCCTTATGTCCATCAGATGGCAGTAAAGAGTAGCAAAAGGCGACTCACACATTTCTCAGCAGACAAGTATTATTGCTGGATAATCATACAGAAGCGAGAGGCTAGACTTGTAAACATTCGATTCTTTAGTATGATACGTCTTTCTCTTGAAACATTGAACCAGGGAGACATACGGTGCAACTGTAACAAAATAGCATACATTCGCTCACTGGGCTGAGGAGATAGCCAATCTTTATATGTGCAGCACTTTATCAGAGATGTAGAGATCAGAAGTTTGATGTAGCACATTTGTATTTTGCAGACAGCCTGAATGCCTGGTTGCCGCTGTCTGGCTTTACAATGCAGACCTAGTTTTGACTCTCAGATGACACAAAATGATGACATTTATATTAATAGCCGTTATGGTGCATTTGCAGGTACTGAGTACAGCATCAGTCATACAGTCTATGATATGTAGCCCTCACTTACTAACACAACCAGATATCTCAGCTGCAGAGGATGCATAAAAATGAGCTTGTTGGTGCACAGAACATCCAGAACTCAAGAGCTTCACAATCACCTTCCAAGGACATCTATCATATTGTTTTTAGATCTATACGAAATGGAGATTCTGTATATTTTTATTGTATTTTGTGCAATTTACACTTACAAGCATACTAATTTGTACAAAACATAATATTCACTCTTCCAGGGATACATTTACTGTTGAACTAAAATGTTATTGAATGCACTTTTTGAATATGTGTCTTATGAATATATATATATATATATATATATATATATATATATATATATATATATAACAATACTGGAAACAAAGAAGTTCAAGAATACTGGTGGCGGTCAATATGAACTTTTAATGTTTGTTTAATATTTTATTAGGACGGAATAAAAGTGACGTTTTAAAGGTTCCCAGCTTTTTTCATTCTATCTTTCATTTTTGGAGACCTAACCTCTACTAGTGATGAGCACCACATCACTCTGCTATATATATATATATATATATATATATATATATATATATATATATATATACATACACAGGGGTCAAGTCCTGGGAAAAAATTGTGTGGGAACTCCAGAGCTGGTCCTGCAGCACTCCTGCTGATGGGAGCAGTGTTACTGCTGTGGAAAAAGTGCAGGAACTCAGTTTCCACATGTTCCTGCAGGACTTGAGCCCTGTGTGTGTGTATATATATATATATATATATATATATATATATATATATATATATATTCACACACAAATACACACATATATGTTCTACTGTACTTACTGAGTCACCCATCTAATTTTTATTGTCGACAGGGATTTTTTGATTAAGTTTTTGGTGTGCAGTTGAAATAAAAAAATAATAAGTATATTGTGTAAACCAATGTCTATAGGTGTCATATGAAAGTCAAAAGTAAATGTGGCAAACTTTGCTTTCAAGGATTTGTGTATGACTCGCTTAGTTATTAAAAAAAATACATAAGTACAAGCAAGAAATAATTTAAAAAATTGTATTAATAAAATCAAGCAATATCACTTGAAGGGGTACTCCGCCCCTAGACATCTTATCCCCTATCCAAAGGATAGGGGATAAGATGTCAGATTGCTGTGGTCCCGCTGCTTGCGACCCCCGGGATCCCCGCTGCGGCACTGCGCTATCATTACTGCACAGAGCGAGTTCGCTCTGCACGTAATGACAGGCAATACAGGGGCCGGAGCATCGTTACATGATGGCTCCGCCCCTCGTGACATCACGGCCCGCCCCTTTCAATACAAGGCTATGGGAGGGGGCGTGGTGGTCGTCACGCCCCCTGCCATAGACTTGCATTTAGGGGACGGGCCATGATGTCATGAGGGGCGGAGCCATAACGTCATGCTGCTCCGTCCCCTGTATCGCCTGTCATTACACACAGAGCGAACTCGCTCTGTGCAGTAATGATAGCGCAGTGCCACAGCGGCGATCCCGGGGGTCGCCAGCAGCGGGACCGTGGCGATCTGACATCTTATCCCCTATCCAAAGGATAGGGGATAAGATCTCTAGGGGCGGAGTACCCCTTTAAGCTTATTTGCTGCTCAGTAACGCAGGTGGCACAACAACTTTAATGTTCATGGAACATTTTTCTGAATCTATTTTTTTTTTTTTTTGGGGGGGGGGGGGGAGAGACGGGCAGAACAAAAATACAGACAACTTTTTTGAGAATCCGGGGCAGAAATTCAGACACCCTTTTATGATGTGAGAGCTTGCAGCACCATTGTTCGGGGGTGGGTACAGAACAGGCTGCTAATTAGTGGGGAAAGGGGTAACTGGAACTGTAATTTACTGCAGCAGCAGTGTATGTTGAGCTGCTGAGACCCTAAGTGTTGGGCATTTCACTTATAATGAAACGGACATTTGCTGGGGCCAGGGAGCTGAATTTTTTGGCAGAGTGAGGTCCATGGGGATTGATAATTGCAATCAATGGCTTGTCTTAATTTTTTGGGAGGTTTCACTCTTATCGGCCATTGGAATACATTCATATAGACTGCCACTTTTGATTGTATAGGAGTCACTGCTCCTGTACACTGCATTCAAGGCATATGCTGTGTGCCTCCCTGCTCAGTTAACATTAGATGGGCTGAATGCAGAGTGCCTGGCCCAACAACAATGCATACAGCCACCCTGCTTATCATGGACAGAAGAAATACAGATGATAGAGCATGGACATGGAATATGAATGATGGAGCATGGACATCAAGAACATGTACAATTCAGCATGGACACAGGAACATGACAATAAAGTGTGGACAAAGACAACAAACATAATGAATCATGGACACTAGGAACATGCTTTAGAAAAAAATTATTAAGAATAAGCCATTGGGCAAAAGCCTGGGGCTGGGTAGCTTTTCCACTCTTGGCTACCAGGCTACCTTGGTTAATCCATTGGAAACCGTTAAATGCAATGATGCAATGCATTGGCTATCCATTTGTCCAGGCATACAAACCTGGATAGCAAAATTTTACCAAATCTATAGTTTTGAAGAAATTAGAAATCCCACAACTGGTCTTCCTTCCTTTAGTTATAGCACTCCTAAAAATCATTTGGGAACTTTGATTCACTTGTTACTCCTGATTCTCTGTTGTTTGAGACTATCATGTACTGTCTATGATATGTGGACCGGATGGCCATGTGCTATATTGCTTATAAATGGGCAGAATAGTTATCTATTGTTATTTAATTCTCATAAACCCTTGTTTAATTTTAAAAAAAAAGTATCAAGTCAGTATATGCAGAATAGAAATGTATCTTTTATTTGCAAAATTACATACAGCACAAGACTCTTATATGTTATAAACATTTAAATACGATGAAAAAGAAAAGCACCGGAAACTGGAGGCTTACAATAAAGAGCTAATCCCCCAAGAACACAGTCCTAAAATGACATTGGTAAACAAAATCTGGGGATCCACCAGAGGCTGGCTGATAACAATTTTGGTTCCTGGAACAAGCTGTTTTCTTGGTGGCCATTGTTTTTTTTTTACATAATGGTTTTATCTATCTCTTGTGCCCCAGAGGGTCGTCTTCCTTTAAAAAAGGTATTCAAATTCTTGTTGTTTCCTTTGGAATGAACAGATTCAATTTTTCTCCTAGCAAATTACAGCCTTTAAAGGGTTACTCCGCTGCTCACCGTTTGGAACAAACTGTTCCAAACGTTGGAGCCAGCGCCGGGAGCTCATGATGTCATAGCCCTGCTCCCTTGTGACATCATGTCCCACCCCCTCAATGCAAGTCTATGGGAGGGAGCGTGACAGCCATCACGCCCCCTCCCATAGACTTGCATTGTGGGGGTGTGGCATGACATAATGAGGGGCGGGGCTATGACATCACGAGCTCCTGGCACCGGCTCCAGCGTTCGGAACAGTTTGTTCCAAACACTGATCGCTGAGCAGCCGAGTACCCCTTTAAGCCTTGATACTAATATCTCTGATTGGGATTTTGGCCTGCCTGATATAGAATGCTACTATAGAGCAACGGACTTGAAACGCTGGGTCGAGCTAGCATTAGGTAGGGGCCTTCTACAAGACCAGGGCTTAGAAACCAGGCAATTGGGTTTCAATTATCTCCGATATATCTGGCTCCCCCAGAGACAGGAGCTTGCCTCCATGGAGAACCCATGTTAAAAGGTACTTTGTTGGTCAAATGGGGTACCACTGTCGCTGGTGTTGATCCACTGACGGCACCTCCCATCGCCCCAGCTTTATTAATCCCCCAGACTTCAGGCATGCAAGGATTTAATACAAACCCGCTGTGGCCCCAGATCACCTCGATCACTCTAGCGGATTTCCTACCAGACAATAACCCCCCCCCACAGTGGAGGTACTCCAGTCTCTGATGCGATCCCACCCCTCTGCCCTTCTCCATGCTCATGCTGCGAGGCAACTGTGTCTTACCTTTCTGAAAAAATTCTCTATTGCCAGGTCCCTTTTGTGGTTAGATGAGCTCTACGTACATGGAACCAGTAGAAAATTAAAATTGTCGCTATTCTATAACCACTTGGTCCAGGAGAGTGGCAATGTACAGCCCTTATATCTCCACTCCTGGGAACAGGAATTAGGGTTAACACTCACTGAAGAACAGCACCATTCTGTGCTCAGGTGTTCCCATGGCTTTTCTCGGTGCATTAAGCTGCAAGAGAACCACTTCAAATTGCTTACGAGGTGGTACAAAACTCCTGAGGCTCTAAAGATTTAGATTATCACGTGACCAACTGTGTTGGAGATGTAATGCGGCAGTGGGCACATTTGAGCACAAATGGTGGTCGTGCACTGAGATTCGGCCTTTTTGGAAAGGCGTTGAAGACCTGATAAATTTAGTCTATGGCTGCTCCATCTCTCTCTCCATGGCTGTAATAGCATTGGCCCTTCCCACAGCCTCATATAGACCTTCACCTAGTTCTTTACCCACACATATGATAGCAGCAGCTAAAACTTTAGTGCCATTGCTGTGGAGACAGACGACTTCACCCTCCCAAGCCCAGTGGATAGACAAGATAAACCAGATATGCCGTATGGAGGAACTGACAAGTTGGCATTCACACACCCATGACAAATTTCGTCACATTTGGAGACCATGGCTCTCTTTTAAACCTCACACCTCATCACAAACTGGTGACACCACCTAGTGGCTTCTCGGAACCAATCCCCATGAGGCTGCGGAAGTGGGGTTATTCTCTTGCATCACATCCCCCTGCCCCCCCCCCCCCCTTCCCTCACACCTGTCTTGGATTTCTCCCAAGGCATTATAGGATCCTAGCCTGGCCGGGATTCACAAGAAAATGTGCTATTTATACACCATTTCCTTTATTTGTACTCAGTTGTACTGTTTTAGGCAGAATCAACGAGTGCCTACCCAGGTGACCCCTTGCTGCAACACCCTCTATATTATGTGAAATTGAATGGGTCTTGTTCTGCTATTTACTATGTGTTTACTTCTGTTTACATGTTCTATTTACTTTTTTATTTATTTTTTATTTCTTTCGAAGGATATGTTGATGCCAACTCTTGCATGTGTTAGACTTTTTACACTTTCTCTAGATAAGCTGTTACATACAAGTGATATATGTACGAGATTGTTGTACTGACGACACAGACAATGTCATCCTGTTTTTGTTGTTACTACATGCTTTATGTTAATAAAAAGAGATTTGGGATCTGAGGAGAAAAAGCTGACAGGTATAAACTAATCAGATGCGGGCCGGTAGGTGTGGTCAAAGCTTTTTATCATGTGATCTCTCAGGGGACTCGTAATTTCCTTGTCCTCATGACTAACACATGATCAGAGGTGCCTCATAGGAATCTTGATGTACTATTACATAATATTTATTCAGATGAGGCAAGTTTTAATGGTCAGAATATCCATTATTAGTCTAAAAATGTTGATTTTCAAGTATAAGGGTACATTCAGACAAGAGGATCCACCGCAGAAGGACCCCTACAGGGTGCCTTTAGATGGGCCTGCTCGGAGCGGCACTACGCCACTACAAGCTGACACACTGCTGTGATGTGAGAGTCGCCGCACATGCGCGGTGTACTCGCACACATCGCGGCAGCTCCCTCTGCTCCCTGAGCTATGCCGAGAGCAGCCATGATGTGTGAGTATACTACGCATGCACACAGTGACTCACACATCGCAGTGTGTCTACCTGTGGTGGCATATTACTGCTCCAAGCAGGCACATCTAAAGGCACCCTGTAGCGGTCCTTCGGCAGAGGATATGCAGCGTAAAATATGTGGATCCACTCGTCTGAACGTACTCTTAATCCCTTAACGACAATGGACATAAATGTACGTCATGGTGAGGTGGTACTTAACGCACCATGACATACATTTACATCATGGACATGACCGCAAGCAACGGACCGGCGCTCGCATCCGGCACGGCAAGTCCTGGCTGCTTTGAGCAGCCAGGGACCCACCGGTAATAGTGGACATCAGCGATCGCGCCGATGTCTGCCATTAACCCTTCAGATGCCGTGATCAATACAGATCACGACATCTGCGGCAGTGCGGTACTTAAAAGGGATGATAAGATTGCCTGCAGAGCAGCCGCGGGGATCCGATCATCCATACTGGTGGACAGAGATCCCTTCACCTTCCTCTTGCCATCTCCAGGGGTTTTCTTCTCTGGTCTGAGATTGAGCAGACTAGAGCAGAAGATCATCGATAACACTGATCAGTGTTATGCCCTATGCATAGCACTGTTCAGTATCTGCAATCAAGTGATTGAAATAAATAGTCCCCTATGGGGACATAAAAGTGTAAAAAAAAAATGTGAAAAATCCCATACCCCAATAAAAATGTAAAACATCCCTTTTTCCCATTTTACCCCCAAAAGTGTAAAAAAATATTAATTAATAAACATATTTGGTATCGCCGCATGCTTAAATGTCCAAACCATCAAAATATAATGTTAATGATCCTGTACAGTGAATGGTGTAAACATTAAAAAAAATAAAAAGTTCAAAATTGCTGATTTTTTGTCACATTATATTTCCAAATAAATTTATAAAAAAATTATTTAAATTTTTATATACGCAAATGAAAAAGTTATAGGTCGTCTAAATGGAGGGATTTTAAACATACTAATTTGATTAAAACATTTGTGATTTTTTTTAAGTGGTACGATAATAGAAAAGTATATAATTATGAGTATAATTTTATTTGGCTTGACCCACAGAATAAATAAAACATGTCATTTTTCATGTAAATTGTACAGCGTGAAAACGAAACCTTCCAAAATTTGTAAAATTGTGGTTTTCTTTTCAATTTCACCACACAAATAGTATTTTTTGGGTTGTGTCATGCATTTTATGGTAAAATGAGTGATGTAATTGCAAAGGACAACTGGTCGCGCAAAAAACAAGCCCTCATAATTGTCTGTGGATGAAAATATAAAAGAGTTATGATATTTAGAAGGTGGGAAGGAAGAAACAAAAATGCAAAAATAAAAATGGCCTGGTCCTTAAGACCAGAATTGGCTTGGTCCTTAAGGGGTTAAGTATTAAAGCTGGTTAGGCTAATCCACTACAATGCATAATTTTTGACAACCGATTCAGAATCAGCATCGGAAAATACATAGAAAATACATAGAAACATCAGCATCCAAGAAACAAAAACTTTGTTAACCTGTGTAACTGACCAAATACAAGCTAATATAGGTGCAAGATAAATAAAAATACAGAAATATGCATAAATTCTAATCAAATGAGCAAAGTAACTGAGATATCAAGGTGAATAACACAAAACTACACATTCAAAAACTAATAAAGTGAAGCACTGAAAAATGTATAATTAACAATAAAATAAAACTGGACTGTGGTCACAGTTGCAGAAATCTAGTACTTGGTCACCAGACTAGTAGAATGAGTGTGTTAGGGTCCCATTTGTAGTGTGGCCACCTCCACTTGGTGGATAGGGGACATGTTTGGATCAAAAAGTGCGCCAAAAGCCTCAAGTTTTTGACCAAGAGTGCCGCTGCAACCATCTTTTTGTATACTTTATACTTGCACAGCAGCATGCACCCATCTATTAGATAGTTGTGCTTGCTTTTTTTCTGTATTTTTAATTTGCAATGCAAGTGAGAGGAAGTTGCCCCCTCTTTAGCTGTGCATCCCTCCCACAGGAAGTGGATCCTGTCAGAGCCCATATGCCCAGCAGAGGTAAGTAGAATGAGCGTGTTAGGGTCCCATCTGAAGTCACCTCCGCGTGGTGGATGGGGCACATGTTTTGATCAAAAAGTGCATTAAGAGCCTCCATTTTTTGACCAAGAGAGCTGCTGCAACCTTCTTTTTGCATACTTAGTATTTGCCACAGAAACATGCACCCGTGTATTTGGTAGTCGTGCTGGCTAGTTTTCTGTGTTATTATTTTTATTTTTTTTGCAATGCAAGTTAGGAGGAGAGGTACCCTCTTTAGCCATGCAGCCCTCCCAGAGTACAGACTCAGGTAGAATTATCCTTGCTGGTGTATAAGGAGTGGCAGAGACAGAATGGAAGTAGCTAAATAGGGCACAGGATCAAATGGCATCTTATCAGAGGTGACCATATGGACAATACGGACATGCTATACAATTGGTTTAAAGGAGAATTTTCAAACTAGCACTTACTTCATTTTGCACAATATGCCATAGATGTCTAAACAGATGCGATTTTACCCCTAAAACTACACCAGATGGAGAATGCCATATGTGGTAATTTTCTCTATTAAATTATATCATAGGCATATAATTGGGCAATATGACTCCAGGCACCCCATTATTCGTTAGTTTGGAATAAATCACCCTTACCATATCTGGTCATTGTGGCATAATGAACAGAGGTTAAAGTAGAGGTGGTCTATGCTATTATACAGCATAAAGGGATGTCTGTTGTTAGTCCATTTCTGGCTGAATCTGTGACATGTCATCTACAGTCATATTATTGCTATGGGATTCACATGTTCTCATGTCTATGTCCCCTAATATAAAAAACAAAAAACAAAAAACTTGAATTACCTTACTTTAAAATCTGTCATAGTGCAAAAAAAGTGATATCTTGCTCAGTACCTAATCTTGATCATGTACATATCATTTTTAGACGTCTAGGACCTATATATCCCTATATATATCCCTATTAGTGTTGAGCGGCATAGGCCATATTCGAATTCGCGAATATTCGCGAATATATGGATGAATATTCGTCATATATTCGCGAATATTCGCATATTCGTTATATTTTCGTTTTATTTTCGCGTATGCGAAAATACGCGCATGCGAAAATTATCATATGTGGAAATTCGCATATGCGAAAATTAGCATATGCTAATTTACGCATATGCGAATTTTCGCACGCCAGTCTCACACAGTAGTATTACAGCCTTCTTTACACCACACAAGCTGGAAGCAGAGAGGGGTGATCACTGTGATGTGTACTGTGAAGAAAAAAAAAAAAAAAAAAAAAACGAATATTCGTAATTACGAATATATAGCGCTATATTCGCGAAATTCGCGAATTCGCGAATATGCGATATTCGCGAATAATATTCGAATTGCGAATATTCGCGAGCAACACTAATCCCTATATGCTCTTCCTTCTGAGGGGGCATGTCCCTCTCTCTCCCTCATTGTGGATGACTCATTTGATCTGAGTCTGGGAGCAACCTGGTAGTCTGCAAATCACTGCACAGTAGTTTTTGCATACATTTGCATACATTTTCTATCTGTTCCTAGTAAAGCTGGATGCTAAACAACATAGCTGTCACTATGTGGGTTCAGCTTTCATAGACTCCTGAATGTCTGATCAGCTTCTTTGTCATTCAGGAGTCAGAAAGCTTTGGCTGTTCTAGCATGCTGAGTTGTAGTTTTGCAACAGCTGGAGCTGCAGTTTTTATAAAGCACTTGTTAGAGCAGCCCACACATCCTTTGTCTTTAGTTTTGCAAGAGCTGGAGACACACAGCTGCATAATACACAGCTCTAAAACAGATTTTTTCAAAGACTGTACCCCCAGCTGTTGTAAAACTACAACTTCCATCATGGGAGTTGTAGTTTACGAACAGCTGAAAGCTGTAGTGGTGCAATGGTGATCTCCTATACTGGATACCAACACACTTTATGGCCGGTATTCAGTATGCTGCAAAATACAGAGTAGTTTGTCTGCATAAAGACTGATTACCCCTAGTGGTGGCTATTTTCATTTTAGATTTTTTAGTAAAATTGAATTTTTTTAAAATACATGTATATTTAAAAAAGTAATCTTATCAGTGGTACTAGAAAATATTAAAAGTTTTTCACAATGACAGTGCCTCTTTAAGGCTAGGTTCCTACATAGCATATATGCAGCAGCAAATACGTAGGTATGTATTTTTTTTTACGCACATGCATATTTTCCTACCCATTAAAGTCCAATGAACCAAAATCAGCTGCAGCAAATACGCATATTTTCTGCAGCTGATTTTGCTTCCCACTGACTTTAATGGGTAGGAAAATATGCAGGAGCGAAAAAAAAATATGCATCTTCGTATTTGCTGCTGCGTATACACTATGTTGGACTGTCCCCTAAAATTCAAATCCTGTAAAAAAGCACCATAGAATGGCCCTCATTTACTTAGAAAATCGGGTTGCAAGTCTATCTTGCTTTCTTACCCGATTGCTTTTTTCCCCTGGTATTTATTATTATGTTGCATCCTGTTTGCCGCACGTGGGTTTTGTTGGTTTTTGTTTCCAACTCCTCTGAGTTGTCGGGAAAAAATCCACAACAATTCAACAAATTTGGGTTGGAAACCTTTATAAATACGTGGGAAAGCTCAGAAATGTCGGGTTACGCCCCTTTTTCGGGTTTGGGAGAATCCACATCGGGTCCGTCGGGAAAAAATGTTGCATCCTGTCGCAGACTGGCGCACGATGTCTGCGACATGTCGCAGACAAAGATGCGCCAAAAAAACCAGACAAAACAAGTTGGGTTTAGAATAGTAAATGAGGGCCATTAATGTAAAACATCCCTATACTTACAGCAAAACCAAAATTGACTTCCTTGATATTGCCATAGGGAGACAATACAATGGCCATCTGACAACTGACGTCTATAGAAAAAAGGAAGCAACAAACTCATTATTACATTGTACTTCATCTCACCTGGAGTCCACAATAAAAGCAGTGCCAACAGGTCAGTTTTTATGGATTAAAAGGATTTGTTCCACAGAGGAAATCTTTGAGGAACAGAGTGAACAGCTTAGAGGGTATAGTAGGAGGTATAGTAGGAGGTCCCTAAAAAAACATATAGACATGCCTAAATGACACCTAGAGAAGAACGCCTACAGGTTAATGTAAATAAGATAAAACAAAAGTATGAAAAATGTCCCCACTTTATTACAATATACCATTGTCAGTGGAGGAAAATGAAAGAGGCTATGGTAAAACATCTGGGGGTCCTAAGGACCGATCCCGTGCTGTCATCGGTGATCCCGGAGAGGATACCTATAATAGCGAGAAGGGGGAGAAATTTAAACGATATGATTGTAAGGAGTCACAATATACCACAAATTCCAAATCCAAGAGTGGGGTGTTACCCATGTGGTGAATGTAAAGCATGCAGTAACATCTGTCGAGTGAAACATTTCGTCTCAGCAGATGGTTTGCGGGAATTCTCTATCCGGCAGTATGTCTCTTGCTCAAGCTCCAATGTCATTTATTATGCAACCTGAAGCTGCAATAAGATTTATATAGGTCTAACATCAAGACAACTAAAAATATGAGTCCGGGAGCATGTGAGAGACATACTGTCGGCTAGGAAAGATGTGTCAATGCTAAAAACTCTGCCTCATCACTTTAAAACACTCCAAAACAATTGTCAATAAGAGGTATAGATAGAACAGGTCCAGTGCGGAATAAGAGGAGGGAAGGTTAAAAGGATACTCGCACAGAAAGAGACACGGTGGATAGCAACATTGGGGACGATGGTCCCCAATGGGTTAAATGAACAACTTAGTTTTGCCACATTCCTATAGATATGTCACCTATGCTTATAATAAGGTCCTACTGTCTTTTTAACTAATTTTTGTTTAAGATAGTATAATTTTAGATGCATCATAAGGTTATATGGTGGAAACCAACATGTGGCTATCTTCTACAAAATGGATTAGTGGAACCAGCGTCACTGCAAAGACATGTATGTATACTCAGTACATTGGTATAGTGCAATATATATAGAGCCAGGTTTTAAGGTGTGGGATTGTTTTTTATATATTTGGTAGGTTAGGCCAGGATCGTGTTTATATTAGTTTTTTTTTGTATATTACTACATATAAATTATAATGTTTTTATATATCTGTTATTTTGTCTGTGTTATTTGCAAGTCATATAAAATTATATGTGTGCGCTATGCACTTTTTCATGGATATTCACATTTGGTGTTTTCTATCATCTTCATTTATTTAGGGCGAGAGGCACCTTAATTATATGAAATATTTGAGTTTTATTTTATTTATATAATATTTGAGTATGAGCACAGATAATATATCTTGTTTGCTAAAAGACGCCCAAAGGGAGGCAGGAGCGCGAGGACAAATACAGTCATGCGCATGTGCCAAACATGAGGGATGCTGCCGGAAGGTAATTATCTTGGGTATATGAGCCATATGCACGGCCTCTTGATGACGATCCAAAATGTGCGTTAGGGGTGCTTAGGTGTTGGTCCCATTATGGGTAAGCATAATATGCAATTATCTCTGTGTCTGTGGTGAGAGCACTAGCAAGTTAAGTGTGAACCGCAGCATTACTTATTGTTTACACAAATGTGGTAGAAGTGAGATACTCTACTCCTGGGTTTATCTACACATACATACGGTATATAGTTTACAACACCTGGCACCTTCCCTTTGTGTGCACTTTTTGCTTCTATTGGGGTTTATTAGTCACCAGACACCATTTATATGTTCATTTATTATGCCTATGTATTGAATTGATTTTATATTATAAATTATTTAATAAAAGGTATATTTTATTGGCATTTTTGACTATGGTATTTTCTCAAGTATACTATATTTGTTCTAGAGTTGCCCATATATATATATATATATATATATATATATATATATGTATAGGAGATGTATTGATGCAGTTACATTGGGGACATTATGTCTTGAAAGTTAAATATGGATAAATTGCATCCTAATAGAACCTTGGTTTGTTTGTGTATATATATATATATATATATATATATATATATATATATATATATAGATATAAATATATATATATGTATATATATATATATATATATATATATATATATATATATATAGATACATATATCAGTAAAAGTTCTGCAAGTCCACATACCCACTGTTTCCAACAGACTATGCTGTTTGAGCTGTTTTATGGCAGTATTCCCATTCATCCGGGCCGCTGATACATTGTAATAAAATTATTAAACCTATCCACTGCACAAAGTACTAAGAAAATAAAACACACTCAGCAGAGCACGGTGAAAGGAATTTTTATGCAACACGGATTCACAGCATGCAATGTCCTAGATTTATCAAGTGGGGGTAAAAGCTCTCCAGTGAGAATACAACTCCAAATCCTATTATATGACAATGCATTAGCAAGCAGTGACATTTTTAGGTAGTTTGATAAATCAGACTACCATAGTTTAAGGTTATGGCAGAAGTTGCATCCACAATAGGTACGGCCATTAAAGGGGAAGTGTGAACTAAAATGAGCAAGGCCTATAGGATACACAGGTGAGTCTGTGACATTTAAGAAATGATGGAGGGATGGCTCCCTGAAGCTGTGAACTTTTTGTCTGCAGAATGGCAATAAATATGAGTTAAGAGCTTTAATAAGATGTTCCTGTGTAGCTTGGCTTTCAGAGATGGCGAGATATTGCAGTGAATTAATAAAACCTTGTGCCCCAATGTACATCAAGTACAGTAAATTACAGGACATATAAAAAAGCCACCATTTAGAAATATTGATATTGTTATAGCATTTTCTACTCAGTACAAGTCCCAAACTTGTGTCGGTTTCAATGACTATTGATCCATTTCAGGCCCTGACAGTGAGAGCCACTTCTATTAGGACAATATAGGGGAAAAAGCATCGTGCTGACTTCTTGGACTTTGAGCTGTTACAACGTTTTAGTAAAGAGCCATTGTTATCGAGCTTAGCACAATATAATTTTTTCAAGGAGATCAGACTCAATCTCTGGCCTTTGTGTATCACATGATTTCTATTATTTTCGCAAAGTTCAGTATAGGTACTGGTTTACTATGCGATGTGACTGATATTTAAAAACTCCATTTTTGAAGGGGTACTACGGCGCTAAACATCTTATCCCCTATCAAAAGGATAGTGGATGAGATGTTAGATTGCGGGGATCCCGCTGCTGGGGAACCCCACGATCTCTCCTGCAGCACCCCCATTTTTCAGCTGCATAGAGCAAGGATCACTCTGTGGCTGATGATGGGCAGTGCAGGGGACGGAGTATCGTGACGTAATGGCTCCGCCCCCTTGATGTCACGCCCTGCCTCCCCCAATACACGTCTATGTATGGGAGGGGGTGATGGCCACCATGAGGGGGCAGAGCCATCATGTATGATACTACATCCCCTGCACCGCCCGTCATCAGCCATAGAGTGGTCCTTGCTCTGTGCAGCCGAAAAATGGGGGTGATGCAGGAGAGATCACTGGGGTCCCCAGCAGAAGGATGCCCGCGATCTGACATCTTATCCCCTTTCCTTTTAATAGGGGATGAGATGTTTAGCAGCGGAGTACCCCTTTAAATGGGCACTGTGCTATGTAAAAACTTTTTTTTTTTATATAATGTAGATAATAACATTATAAGTACTGCATATTTGTAATAAACATTTGTGGTGGCCCAGTACAGGAGTTGCACCCCTGTACCCTTGCTGCCCAGTTATACAGCCTCCATACAGTGTCCCCTGGGCCCCCTGCACCTGTTCCCCTTGTTCCTGTGCTTAGATGCCTATGTTATGCTGTGTATTTTATATAAAACATGTTGTAGCTTTAAGAATAGTTGACATGTGATTAACTTGATGTCATGTAATTTTTTCCCAGTGAGGTGACAGTGACCATGTGACCTAAAGGGTACCTATGGGACCCCTCCTAGTCTTCCCCATATAAGCCCAGGGAAGAGCTAGTTCTCTCTCTTAGCTCCTATTTTCTTGCATGCTGAGTTGCAGTGACGTCAAGTCCTAGGTGTGGGTCTGGAGTTCATAGGAGGACTAAAGTCAGTCAAGCAGCCACAGATTCTCAAGTCCATTGCCCCACAGATCAAGTCAAAGCCTGGTAAGCTAAAGAAGGGGTAAAGTCAATCATAGTCTGTCATAGTCATGTCAGTTCAAGTCATCCCGTCTCAGCATCCAAATCGTCCAAGTCCACTATAAGTCACAGCCCTAAGGTCGCTGAAGTCACTGGTCACGTCCGTGGGCCTAGCCAAGCTGTATAGACTGTTATATCTGTCTGACTCAGTAAAGTTGCCATTGTTCTGTAACTTGGCGTCAGAGTTATTATTTGCCCCCATGCCTAGCCCAGGATCCAGCGGTATTCCTTTGGGTGGTGTAGAGGATAAACCAAACACAAGGGGTTAATGCGATCTGCCCCTAGGGTAATTACATCTGCCCTCATCACACCATCACCACACATTGGTTAAACAATTTGTTTATTTTTGGGTGAAAATATGCTCTATTCTTTTTACCACTAGGAGTCCCTCACTGTCTAGAATGCTGACTTGTGCCTGCAACTATTGCCTGTGTGTCTTATCTGGAAGTGTGAGTGAGAGAAGCAGAGCCATGCGCAGGCTCCCAGTCTGTCAATCAGTCTGCTGTCTGAGCTGCCATGTCACAGCATCTCAGTGCACAGAGAAGCCAATTGTCAGCTACAAAGAGTGAGGGAGGAAGTTCCCACATCAGACGTGAGGGAAAGCAAGTGAATTTCCCCCTCCTCTTCAGTGAATTGCATGCAGTGTGAGCAACGTAATCAAGGGAAATAGGAGCCACAAAAGGATGACATCAGGATAGAATGTCTATCTTTAGCTAAAACTTTTGGCTTGTTTTAGCGACATGTCAAAAGTTTTGATTAGCAGAGGTCTAAGTGTTCAGACCTCTGCCGATCAGAAGAATGAGGCGGGAGAAGTCTGTGCTGCCGCACGCTCTTCTTCCTGACACACAAAACATCAACCCCCCACACATGTCGAAACATGCTCATAGACTTACATGGCGAGTTTTTCTCAATTACGTAACACAAGAGATTGTACAAACTTTTCTCAGCTGGTTCACCTAGTAGGTGGAGTTTCAGACCCCTGCTGATCAAAAGTTTTCCTAAGTTTTCTGTTCACTGTTAACAAGTTCACCGGCAGTAAAGGGACAGCGCAACTTAACTCCGGGTTCAGGGGGCTCAGCTTGCTCAACTCTAAAGAATACAAAAAGTCTGCACAAAATGGAAAGAAGTCTGGAACTTTAAATGAAAGAAGTTTGGAACTTCCAGGACTCTTCCTTGAGCTAGCTGCAGGCCCGTCGCTACAGGACAGGCAAACCAAGCAATTGCTTGGTACCTCAAGCTGGCTGGGGGGCCCCGAGCACAGCCAGTGCTTGCCCGTCCTGTAGCGACGGGCAATTCCCCACATCACCAGGGCCGGATTAGCAATCGTGCTCTTGGAGTTTGTGCTCCGGGCCCCAGGCACCCAGTCAAACAAGAGGGCCCCCAAATGTCTGACATTTTTTAAAATAATCTCATTTGCAGCTTTGGAGTTCTTCTCACCTCACCACAATCACCCTCCCCCACCCCCGCTGCACTTGGTATCTTCCCTCAGCCCGGACTCTTCTCTCAGCCTTCAGCCGTCTGAGCAGGAGGAGGGGGAGGGGGTAGGAGTGAGCACAGAGCTGTGAGGAAAGGAGACCGCAGAGGCTGTACAACATGGGGCCTGACTATAGTAGGTGTCCCTGCATGTGAATATATGTGTGTGTGTGTGTGTGGATATATATATATATATATATATATATATGTGTGTGTGTGTGTGTGTGTGTGTACATATGTGTATGTCTATGTACTGTGCTTGTGCGTGTGTGTTACTATTGTGGATGACTATATGTAAAGTGCATGTGTGTATCTATACCAGTGTTTCCCAACCAGTGTGCCTCCAGTTGTTGCAAAATTACAACTCCCAGCATGCCCGGACAGCCAAAGGCTGTCTGGACATGCTGGGAGTTGTAGTTTTGCAACCTCTGTAGGCATCCTGATTGGGAAACACTGATCTATTCTATCTGTGTGTGTATGATGCATGTACAGTATGTAATGTGTGCAGTATGTGTTGTGTGTGTATGATGCATGTACAGTATGTAATGTGTACAGTATGTTGTGTGTATGGTGCATGTACAGTATGTAATGTGTACAGCATGTTGTGTGTATGGTACATGTGCAGTATGTAATGTGTGCAGTATGTGTTGTATATATGATGCATGTACAGTATGTAATGTGTACAGTATGTTGTGTGTGTATGATGCATGTACAGTATGTAATGTGTACAGTATCTGTGTGTATGATGCATGTACAGTATGTAATGTGTACAGTATGTTGTGTGTGTATGATGCATGTACAGTATGCAATGTGTACAGTATGTTGTTCGTGTATGATGCATGTACAGTATATGTGTTGTGTGTATATGATGCATGTACAGTATGCAATGTGTACAGTATGTTGTGTGTGTATGATGTATGTACAGTATGTAATGTGTACAGTATGTTGTGTGTGTATGAAGCATGTACAGTATGTAATGTGTACAGTATATGTGCTGTGTGTATAATGCATGCACAGTATGTCATGTGTACAGTATGTTGTGTGTGTATGATGCATGTACAGTATGTAATGTGTACAGTGTGTTGTGTGTGTATGATGCATGTACAGTATGTAATGTGTACAGTATGTGTGTGTTGTGTGTATAATGCATGTACAGTATGTAATGTGTACAGTATGTGTGTTATGTGTATGATGCATATACAGTATGTAATGTGTGCAGTATGTGTTGTGTGTGTATGATGCATGTACAGTATGTAATGTGTACAGTATGTGTGTGTTGTGTGTATGATGCATGTACAGTATGTAATGTGTACAGTATGTGTGTGTGTTGTGTGTATAATGCATGTACAGTATGTAATTTGTACAGTATGTGTGTTGTGTGTATGATGCATGTACAGTATGTAATGTGTATAGCGTGTTGTGTGTATGATGTATGTACAGTATGTAATGTGTACAGTATGTGTGTTGTATGTATAATGCATGTACAGTATGTAATGTGTGCAGTATGTGTGCTGTGTGTGTATATAATGCATGTACAGTATGTAATGTGTACAGTATGTATGTTGTGTGTGTATGATGCATGTAGAGTATGTAATGTGTACAGTATGTGTGTTGTGTCTATGAAGCATGTACAGTATGTAATGTGTACAGTATGTGTGTTGTGTGTATGATGCATGTACAGCATGTAATGTGTACAGTATGTGTGGTGTCTCTATGAAGCATGTACAGTATGTAACGTGTACAGTATGTGTGTTGTGTGTATAATGCATGTACAGTATGTCATGTGTACAGTGTGTTGTGTGTGTATGAAGCATGCATGTACAGTATGTAATGTGTACAGTATGTTGTGTGTGTATGAAACATGCATGTACAGTATGTAATGTGTACAGTGTGTTGTGTGTGTATATAATGCATGCAGCGGCGGATCCGGGGGGAGGACGGGGCAATTGCCCCCCCCCCCAGATTAATTTCCCCATCACTATTGAGGACCTTCCTATTAAGGACATCCCATGCCCCTGTTAACCCACTGACGTCCCGTGAATGCGCCCATTGGAAAAGCAATACGGAGGAGCGGAGCAGCGAACAGCATGGTAAGTGACCAGCGGCACATCAGCTTCAGTGCTCCGACCACCGCTCCTCCATTCCCGGGACCTACTGCTATGGTGGCCATACCAGAGGAGCAGTGTTCAGAACACTGAAGTAGGGCAGTAAACAGGCATACAGCCTCCAGCCATACACTGTATGGCTGGAGGCTGTATGTCTGTGGGGTAACATACTACACCTAATGTGGGGGGACTATACAGCACCTAATGTGGGGGGACTATACTGCACCTAATGTGGGGGAACTATAGCCTAATGTGGGGAGAACTATACTGCACCTAATGTGGGGGAACTATAGCCTAATGTGGGGAGAACTATACTGCACCTAATGTGGGGGGACTATACTGAACCTAATGTGGGGGAACTATAGCCTAATGTGTTGAGAACTATACTGCACCTAATGTGGGGAACTATACTGCACCTATTGAGGGGAGAACTATACTGCACCTAATGGGGGGTAAACTATACTGCCAACCTAATGTGGAGAACTATACTGCACCTAATGTGGAGAACTATACTGCACCTATGTGGGGAGAACTATACTGCACCTAATGTGGGGGACTATACTGCACCTAATGTTGGGGGAACTGTACTGCACCTAATGTGGGGAACCATACTGCACCTAATGTGGGGGAACTGTACAGCACCTATTGTGGGGAACTATACTGCACCTAATGTGGGGGACTATACTGCACCTAATTTGAGGAGCTATACTGCACCTAATGTGGGGAACTATACTACACATAATGTGGGGGACTATACTGCACCTAATGTGGGGGAACTCTACTGCACCTAATGTGGGGGAACTATACTGCACCTAATGTGGGGGAACACTGCTAGCCTAATGTGGGGGGAACTGTGTTGCATCTAATGTGGGGGCCTCGTATCGATGTTCGCTCACGTCGCGCTACCAGAATTCAAGGGCCGGTGTTACAACGTCCTGACGCCGGCCCTAGACGTGCGTGAACATCAGGGGGGGGGGCTCCATGTCCATTTTGCTTGGGGCCCCCATATTCCTTCAAACATCCCTGGCTAGCTGTCCCACCCAACTAATTGATTGGGAGAGATGCAGGGTCATAGGTAAACCCACAAAGAAAGTGTGTGTATGCAAGGGCAGAGTCCCTAAAAATGGGGAGATACCAAAACGGGCAGAACTACTCAGTGTTGCATGATGTTACAAAATTTAGGTTCAGGCTCTGTAACTTCAGGGAGCAGTGAATTCAAGAGACAGGAATCTGCCAGGACTGTTGGAAGTAGACTGTGTGTAAGGCAAGGGAGAGGGGTTCTCTACAGTCTGTGAAGGCACCATTAACACATACATGTATGCCCTGGTCTTGGTCCAGGTACATAAAATGAACTAATAAGTGTGTGAGAGACAGTCAGTGCCTTTTGACTGGTCGCTTTGCTTTTGTTGGTCATCCTACCACTGGGTGTTGCTGAGTGACCAGCAAGTAGCAAGAGTGGGAGAAATGCAGTACTGGAGAAAGATGGCCAAGATAAATTCAAAATGGCAGACTAAAGCTGTGGACCGCACATCTGCTCACATAGTAATCTCAGCCATGCCTCCCAAAGTTTATTATATTTGCTTGTACTATTAAATTATGTAGCGCTTGATGAATTGACAATGAACATTTAAATGGACACTGTCTAGAGATGAGAACATTTTTGAAAAATTTGATTCGGACGATTTGAAAAATTTGGTTCGGTCAGAATTTATTTGCGGCAAATCTCTATTAAAAATGGCTTTTTCCGGGATACAGAGAGCCTCAATAGGGGTGTAGAAAACTTTGCCTTGTCGTAAAACACCCATAGGGAGTGTGCTGTGTTAGTGAAATAATAATGTTATTCAGTATGACATGCATATCACAGGCATCACTATTAGAATCACTGCCGCACAGCGGCACAATGACAGAGCCTGGTAATTGGAATGAACAAACTTTAAATCCTTTTTGAGGACCCATATGAGGGCAAGTCTTGTGCCAGAGGCCGCAGTAATTTCAGCTCCAATAGTGTATAATTGCTGCAGTGTATAAGCTCGTACTTGTATCTTAAAATCGACCTGGCAGTCTGCTGCGAGGCCAGCTACCGCCTGTCCCAGCCCCTACCTCTCAGCGCAACCCCATGCTCACAACTGAGTGTCCACTTCAAAAGGGAGGGACTGCAGTCCCCGCAGCTTGGACAGGATCACATACAGCTTCTGCGCTGTTGGATGAGTGGGCGAATTTACTTTGAAAAAATACTATTAAACTACAAGATCAATATAACAAGAAGATCACATGGCGTCACAATGAATGACAGAGCCTAAGGTTGCAACAGCATGAGGAGACCATAGGGCGGCACTGTGATAGAGCCTGGATATGGCAGCAGTATGAGTCGACCATTTGGCAGCACACTGACACAGTCTGGAGGTGGTGGCAGCCTATGTAGGCCACTGAGCAGCACAATTTTAGACTAGTGTGTCAGTTTGTACTCCCTCTCAGTGGTATATAAGTAGGGTATAATTTTAACCGTATGGACCTACAGAATAAAGATAATGTGTATTTTTTACCGAAAAATTTACTGCGTAGAAACTGAAGCCCCCAAAATGTACAAAATGGCGTTTTTTCTTCCATTTTGTCGCACTATTTTTTTTTTCCGTTTTGCCGTAGATTTTGGGGTAAAATTACTGATGATATCATTACAAAGTAGAATTGGTGGCTCAAAAAATAAGTCATCATATGGATTTTTACGTGCAAAATTGAAAGTGTTATTATTTTTAGAAGGTGATGAGGAAAAAACGAAAATGCAAAAACTGAAAAACCCTCCGTCCTTAAGGGGTTAAATATATATTTAAACATTTTAGTTGAAGATTTTAAATAGATTAACATAAAATTTGTTATTTAATGCCCCAGCCGCATGAGGACACCATATAGTGGTGGCAGAATGACACAGCATGGAGGAGGCAGAAGCACGAGGAGACCATATAGTGGCAGAATGACAGCCTGGAAGTGGCAGCAGCCTGACGAGTTCATAGGGCCTCATAATTAAAACGATTCAAGATATATTTTAAAATTGAAATTGAAGATTTTAAATAGATTAACATAAAAAAAAAAATATGTAATTTGCCAGCAGCATGACGAGACCACTTGGCGGCACAATGACATGTCCTGGAGGTGGCACCAGCATAAGAAGACCAAAATGTGACAGAATGACCAAGATTGGAGGTAGCAGCAGAAAGAGGAGACCATATATTGAAATAATTACACAGCCTGGAGGTGGCGGCCCTTAAGACTTTAACAGGAACAAAATGGTACACCACCTAGATGTTCATACGTGGTATGCACTTATTAGGGGAGGACAATACGCTCCACTATGTTTAAAACTTTTGGCTGGCCACAGTAACTAGGCCCTTAAGACTTTAACAGGAACAAAATCGTACACCACCTATGTACGCACAGGTTACACTTAATAGAGGACAATACACTCCGCTACACAACCTGTATTAGGCACAAATAGCAGGTGATTAGGGCTTTTAGTGCTCTGCTCACCCTAACTGGCTGGCTACTATTAGCTTTTCAGTTGTTGTATACATCAGTGCTGTGTAGTACACCCAAAATTGCACTTTCTTTTTCATTCTCTCTCCCTTTCCTATTAGTGCTTCTAGGCTGCATTTGGGCTTTAGGTGAATTGCTGCTGTAAAAATGCATTTCTGTGCAACACACACTGCTCTTTGTTCCTCTCTCTCTCTCTCTGCAATAAAACGTTGAAGTGACTGGCTGCAAGATGGCTGCCGATTATATAGGGCTGTGACATGAAAGGGGTGGCTGGCTGCTGATTGGCTGCATCCTGCATATGATTCAGGGTCATCCTGCCTCCCCATCTTCCCGCCTTTCCAGAGTTCCTTGCCACATGTCTTGACATGTGGAGCCTGGACTGCACTAAATAGAGTTTAATGAAGTGATTTGTGCAAACGAATCGAGGCAATATTCGGATTCCTTGCAAAACAAATTTCTCCTGAAATTCGTAAAAAATTCTGACTTAGATTCGATTTGATCATCCCTAGCACTGTCATTAAAACACTTTTTTTTATTGCACTCCTTATGGTAAATACAAAATATTTGCAATGTACTTTGTTTAAGTTTATTTTTTCTATGTTTTATTTGTGTTAAAAAAAAGCTGCTACTAGGTGTCTCCATACATGTCCAGAGCACATTTCCCCCCCATCTCTTGCACATACTTTGGACTCCTGCTGGCCTGGCAGAAGTCCAAAATCAGGAAATGCAGTCTGGAGTGCTGGGGGGGGGGAGTGCAGCCTTAGCTATGGGTTATGTGTAACAGAATGAGGGAGGAAGCTCTCCCCTGTATTTCTTCAGAGGATGTCACGCCTGCTGGGGAACACCCCTTCCCAGTCTGTGAACCTGACAGAAAATGCAGAGCAATATCAAGGTAGAAAACTAGCAAATAATACAAATAAATGTAGGAGGTGGTTTATCATGATGAGGGCAGTGACCTGGGAGGATAAACATTTTTTACATGATCATGAGAGGTATTCTTTAAGTTGAGTAAATAGTCATTTTAGCTAGAAACTATAGTGGAATAACCAGGTAAAGATTTACTCCCACATTCTTTTGCTAGAGGCTAAAGAAAAAAGAGGAAGCCTATAACTGTCCAAATGAATTTAAATTCTAAAAATCATTTAACATGCATTCAGATGGGAGAAACGACTCCTCTAGAAAATACAGTTGGCAACTATTTTATTACAAATGCCAAATAAAGTCATATAAAAAAAAAAAAAATAACTACTGAACTGAGAACAGTGTTAGAGAAAGGTTTTCTCCAACTCAGCAGATTTATTGCAGCCAATGAATTGTTAAATCCCCCATAACAGATCATTTCACAATGCACCAGTCACTTTTTCTTGCTACTCCTCCTGTTGATTCAGTATATACCCATAACTTTTCAATGACTAGAAAAAAACATCCGCTGTCACTTACACACTGTAGTGTAGGTATATCTGCAATACCAGCCTCTAACATAAAATATATATTGTGTCTGGCCCTGCTTGTCATTCTATTTTCTATTTTCACTAGTAACTGTTTTATGTATACAGCCAAACACCAGCGGGTCTTTTGAATACATGGCATGAGTAGTATACCTACATAGAAATAGGGGACACAGACTGTAATGGTATTACACTGTCATAACTACTATGTGCACCCACTAAAAGAAAAGAGTAGCGCTTAAAAAAATTCTGAAATATGAGTTGTTTTATTAAGCTGGGGTTACACGATTTTGACCGTAACAAGGATATTATGACCAAATATTGCAGAGTCACACTCTGTTAATCACACCTTATGTAAGTAAATGGGGTCACACTGTGGGAATATTGTTGTAATACCCCTTTAAAAATGTCCCAAGCACAAAATTCAAGTTTGTGCTGTTTGGAAATCCCATTGGGTGATACGGTCAATACAGGTTATAGGATGGAGGACAATCCAATGGCTCAGCAGACAGTCTGTTACTGTGGGAAACCACGCTGCTGCAAACAGGGAGTGGGTTGGTAAGGCCATACAGGTGATTGCACCTTTCATCAGGTGACTGGCATTATAAGGACCTTTGGGGCACCATTGTACAATATGTCCTGATGCAGGTTGGTGTTAGGAGCTTGTGCAGTGGCTTTTAAAGATGAAGAAAAGACCAGATGTGAGAAGTGTTTTTAGCTATAATCTGCACCACTCTCTCATGCATTGCACAAGGTATAACACTGTATGCCAGTTTTAAATGGAGCATTACGTAGATAAAAATAACCTCAGAATGGAGTGTACTTCTCATCAGATTCCACCATGATCAGCTCTTTATTGGGAGACTGTCCCTCTATGACAAGATATGTGTAAATTTAAAAGACACTTTGGAAAATAATTCTGTGTAATGGGTGACAGTAACTTTTATATTAAAGTAAGATTAACTATACCGTGCCAGCCTTATTAGCCCATTGGTGTTTGTGAGGTTCAATAACACTTTATATCACATGTAAAGCAATATCTGAGTTTCTTTGACATATGGGTTATGATTAGAAATTGGGTTAGATATACTAACATTCTATATAACTTAGATATACTAACATTCTGTATAACTGTATATCTCCAGTTGTATATGATGGCATCCCTAAGCACTATCACTTTACAGGAGAGCACTGTATTGTATGTCATTCAGCATATCTGGATATGCAAAGAAATTACAGTAGGGCAGATGGAACCTCTTGGTAGCAGGCCACATAGGGAGAGAAATATTGCTTGGCAATGGGGAGAAATTATCAAATAATATTTTGTTTCCAGTAATCAAAACGAGAATTACAGCCTCAATGGTGTGTGAACTGGAGGTGCATATACTAAGCAGTAAAGATGGAACTAGAGGAAAATGGAGTTGTTACGCCTAGCGCTCCGGGTCCCCTCTCCTCCCCAGAGCGCTCACGGCGTCTTTCTCCCTGCAGCGCCCCGGTCAGTCCCGCTGACCGGGAGCGCTGCACTGTCATGGCCGTTGGGGATGCGATTCGCACAGCGGGACGCGCCCGCTCGCGAATCGCATCCCAGGTCACTTACCCGTCCCGGTCCCCTGCTGTCATGTGCTGGCGCGCGCGGCTCCGCTCTCTAGGGCGCGCGCGCGCCAGCTCTCTGAGACTTAAAGGGCCAGTGCACCAATGATTGGTGCCTGGCCCAATTAGCTTAATTGGCTTCCACCTGCTCCCAGCCTATATCTGTTCTCTGTCCCTGCACTTCCCTGCCGGATCTTGTTGCCTTGTGCCAGTGAAAGCGTTTAGTGTGTCCAAAGCCTGTGTACCTGAACTTCTGCTATCCATCCTGACTACGAACCTTGCCGCCTGCCCCCGACCTTCTGCTACGTCTGACCTTGCCTCTGCCTTGTCCTTCTGTCCCACGCCTTCTCAGCAGTCAGTGAAGTTGAGCCGTTGCTAGTGGATACGACCTGGTTGCTACTGCCGCAGCAAGACCATCCCGCTTTGCGGCGGGCTCTGGTGAATACCAGTAGCCTCTTAGAACCGGTCCACTAGCACGGTCCACGCCAATCCCTCGCTGACACAGCGGATCCACAACCCATAAGCCGAATCGTGACAGTAGATCCGGCCATGGATCCCGCTGAGGTGCCGCTGCCAAGTCTCGCTGATCTTCCCACGGTGGTCGCTCAGCAATCGCAGCAGATTGCCCAACAAGGACAGCAGCTGTCGCAGTTGACCGCCATGTTACAGCAACTTCTGCCTCTGCTACAGCAGCAACTATCTCCTCCGCCAGCTCCTGCACCTCCTCCGCAGCGAGTGGCCGCTCCTAACCTCCGCTTGTCCCTGCCGGACAAATTTGATGGGGACTCTAAACTCTGCCGTGGATTTTTGTCTCAGTGTTCCCTGCATATGGAGATGTTGTCGGACTTGTTTCCTTCAGAACGGTCTAAGGTGGCGTTCGTAGTAAGCCTTCTTTCAGGAAAGGCCTGGTCTTGGGCCACACCGCTCTGGGACCGCAATGATCCTGCCACAGCCACAGTCCAGGCCTTCTTCGCTGAACTCCGGAGTGTCTTCGAGGAGCCAGCCCGAGCTTCTTCTGCCGAGACTGCCCTGTTGAACCTGGTCCAGGGTAATTCTTCAGTGGGCGAGTACGCCATCCAATTTCGTACTCTTGCTTCCGAGTTATCATGGAATAACGAGGCTCTCTGCGCGACCTTTAAAAAAGGCCTATCCAGTCGCATCAAGGATGTGCTGGCCGCACGAGAGATTCCTGCCAACCTCCAAGAACTCATCCATTTGGCTACGCGCATTGACATGCGTTTTTCTGAGCGACACCAAGAGCTCCGCCAGGAAAAAGACTTAGATCTCTGGGCACCTCTCCCACAGCATCCTTTGCAGTCTACGCCTGGGCCTCCCGCCGAGGAGGCCATGCAAGTGGATCGGTCTCGCCTGACCCAGGAAGAAAGGAATCGCCGTAGAGAAGAAAATCTCTGTCTGTACTGTGCCAGTACCGAGCATTTCTTGGTGGATTGCCCTATCCGTCCTCCACGCCTGGGAAACGCACACACGCACCCAGCTCACGTGGGTGTGGCGTCTCTTGGCTCTAAGTCTGCTTCTCCACGTCTCACGGTGCCCGTGCGGATCTCTTCTTCAGCCAACTCCTCCCTCTCAGCCGTGGCCTGCTTGGACTCTGGTGCCTCTGGAAATTTTATATTGGAGTCCTTTGTGAATAAATTCAGCATCCCGGTGACCCGTCTCGTCAAGCCGCTCTACATTTCCGCGGTCAACGGAGCCAGATTGGACTGCACCGTGCGTTACCGCACAGAACCCCTCCTGATGTCTATTGGACCCCACCTCGAGAGGATTGAGCTCTTCGTTCTCCCCGGCTGTACCTCTGAGGTCCTCCTCGGTCTGCCATGGCTCCGGCTTCATTCCCCCACCCTTGATTGGACCACCGGGGAGATCAGGAACTGGGACTCTGCCTGCCACAGGAAGTGCCTCTCCCCCCCTCCCAGTCCCGTCAGGCAAGCCTCTGTGCCTCCTCATGGCCCCCGTCCTTGTGTCTTCCTGCCCCGTGCCAAGCTTCACCCTCTGCCCTCCCTCCCCATTCCAACTCCTGCTGTACTGCCTGCCGTTGAGAAAACCCTCCATTCTTTCCCGGTGTCCTCATCCCAGGGGAGGCAGTCACCGGACAAAAAAAGGGGAGACCTAAGGGGGGGGTACTGTTACGCCTAGCGCTCCGGGTGCCCTCTCCTCCCCAGAGCGCTCACGGCGTCTTTCTCCCTGCAGCGCCCCGGTCAGTCCCGCTGACCGGGAGCGCTGCACTGTCATGGCCGTTGGGGATGCGATTCGCACAGCGGGACGCGCCCGCTCGCGAATCGCATCCCAGGTCACTTACCCGTCCCGGTCCCCTGCTGTCATGTGCTGGCGCGCGCGGCTCCGCTCTCTAGGGCGCGCGCGCGCCAGCTCCCTGAGACTTAAAGGGCCAGTGCACCAATGATTGGTGCCTGGCCCAATTAGCTTAATTGGCTTCCACCTGCTCCCAGCCTATATCTGTTCTCTGTCCCTGCACTTCCCTGCCGGATCTTGTTGCCTTGTGCCAGTGAAAGCGTTTAGTGTGTCCAAAGCCTGTGTACCTGAACTTCTGCTATCCATCCTGACTACGAACCTTGCCGCCTGCCCCCGACCTTCTGCTACGTCTGACCTTGCCTCTGCCTTGTCCTTCTGTCCCACGCCTTCTCAGCAGTCAGTGAGGTTGAGCCGTTGCTAGTGGATACGACCTGGTTGCTACTGCCGCAGCAAGACCATCCCGCTTTGCGGCGGGCTCTGGTGAATACCAGTAGCCTCTTAGAACCGGTCCACTAGCACGGTCCACGCCAATCCCTCGCTGACACAGCGGATCCACAACCCGTAAGCCGAATCGTGACAGGAGTGCTATTTGGAAATCACCATGTGGATGTTTCAGTATTTCTGAATAGCATAGTCTACATCATTGGCACTATAGTCTGTAGAGTGGGACCCTAGTACATACCTAAATTTCTTACACATCATTTAGATCCATCCACCCAAACAATAAATGATCATTTATAAGAGGAAGCCATGGTGCTGGTGTGAAAAGAGCTTTGTGTACATGGCATAATATAGCTTTATTTATGAATGAACTCAACCAATAAGGCGTAAATAGTATAAAATATAACTTTTACTAGATTCTTATAAAATTGGCGACAAAGACAGTGTGATGTGCAAAAAAGACAGTTTTGAACAATATATACAATTGTATAGACCTCAGCAATTCTGAAAAAGCCAGTAATCACTTGTTCGATGACAATTGATATATTGTCAGCAGACTGTCTGACTAAGGGAAGGGAATATGGATACAGGTGAGTACCCTATACATTAGATTTCCCTACCTAGTCTATATTCTTACCCTCACTACTATAAGTGTGGATAAGGAAAAGGGGATGTACAGTGACCACTCTCAGATGATTATCAAGTGGTAATATCATGTAGAAATTTCTCATGCTCCATATTTTTACGTGTTTCTCCCATATATTTCAGATGGGTTCATCAGGGTTACATAGTTAGTACGGTTGAAAAAAGACATACATCCATCAAGTTCAACCAGGGAATTGAAGGGTAGGGGTGTGGGATATTGTGGATATTGGGGAAGGGATGGGATTTTATATTTCTTCATAAGCATTAATGTTATTTTGTTCCAGGAATGTATCTAACCCTGTTTTAAAGCTGTAAAATTTTCCTGTTGTGACCAGTTCCTGAGGTAGACTGTTCCATAAGTTCACAGTTCTTATGGTAAAGAAGGTGTGTCGCCCCTTGAGACTAAACCTTTTCTTCTCCAGACGGAGGGAGTGCCCCCTCGTCCTTTGGGGTGGTTTAACCTGGAACAGTTTTTCTCCATATTTTTTGTATGGGCCATTAATATACTTTAATATACATTTATCATATCCCCCCTTAAACGTCTTTTCTCAAGACTAAACAATTGTAACTCCTTTAATCGCTCCTCATAACTAAGATGTTCCATGCCCCATATTAGTTTAGTCGCGCGTCTCTGCACCCTTTCCAGCTCCACAGTGTCCCTTTTATGGACTGGTGCCCAAAACTGAACAGCATGTTCCAGGTGAGGCCGTACCAATGCTTTATAAAGGGGGAGTATTATGTCCCTGTCCCTCGAGTCAATGCCTCTTTTTATACATGACAATATCCTGCCGGCCTTGGAAGCAGCAGCCTGACATTACATGCTATTCTGTAGTCTGTGATCTACAAGTACACCAAGATCCTTCTCTACCAGTGACTCTGCCAGTTTAATCCCCCCTAAGACATACGACGCATGCAGGTTATTAGTACCCAGATGCATAACTTTACATTTATCCCCACTGAACCTCATTTGCCATGTGGATGCCCAGACACTTAGTCTATCCAAGTCATCTTGTAACCTATACACATCCTCTATAGACTGTACCGTGCTACATAGCTTGGTGTCATCTGCAAAGATAGAAACAGAGCTGTTAATGCCATCCTCTATATCATTGATAAATAAATTAAACAACAGTGGGCCCAGTACTGAACCTTTGGGTACACCACTAATAACCGGGGATCAATCAGAGTACGAATCATTGACCACCACTCTCTGGGTAGGATCCATGAGCCAGTGTTCAATCCAGTTACAAACTAAAGTTTACAAACAGATTTATACACCTGAGCCCAATCAACTCCTCCCCCTAGAGGTGGAACAGAGAAAAAGAGAAAGAAAAAAAAAAGCAGAAAAAGGGTGTTTAAACTCTAACAGTTATCCCACTATGTGCAAGAGAAAAAGCTATATAAAATTGTGTACACCTGTACCTTAATTCTTGAATTGGAAAGGACAGGTGATGTAACTGAAGGCAGTAATATTACTGCCTGCAGTTACATGACCTGTCCTTTCCAATCCAAGAATTAAGGTACAGGCGTACACAATTTAATATAGCTTTTTATAGCTATTATCTGCATATGATCAGTTAAGTAAATGGTATTTTCCTAATTTTGTTTTAGGACACCACTGTTGATGCACTATCACGGCGGCATTTGTCTATTGAAATCCTGATTACATCGAACATAGGAGCAGTTATCAGAAACTGCTGTATAATAACATGCTATATAATTTTGTGCATTTATCTATACTATGTTAACTGTGATACAGTACCTTGGTTGTTAACATCCAACCCCCTCTTCTATACATACATCACAATATGATTATTGATGACTGTTCATGACCATTTCTGACTGTGACCGACGGGGACTTTCTTATCAAACACCTAGTATCCTTTTTTCTATCTTCACCTCAAGCACATCTTATTGTTTTGTGTATATTTTGTATAATTTGTAATATGTTAAAAATTTCTCCTTCAACCCTGATGAACCCATATCAAATATATGGGAGAAATGCGTAGGAATATGGAGCATGAGAAATTTGTACATGATATTACCACTTGATAATCATCTGAGAGTTGTCACTATATATCCCCTTTATCCCAATCCACACTTAAAGTAGTGAGGATAAGGATATAGACTAGGTAGGGAAATCTAATGTATAGGGTACTCACCTGTATCCACATTCCCTTACCTCAGTCAGCCAGTCTGCTGACAATATATCAATTGTCATCGAACAAGTGATTACTCACTTTTTCAGAATTATTGTTCAAAACTGTATTTTTTGCACATTCCACTGTCTTTGTCACCAATTTTATAAGAATATAGTAAAAGTTATATTTTATACTATTTACCCCTTATTGGTTGAGTTCATTCATAAATATATACGCTGATTTCTCTCCAAGGGCATCATCAGGTCCACATTGAGGGGTCATGCCTCATCTGCTTTCCTCTTTTTTTCGTAATATAGGTTTGAACTGTTGCTGGTGAAAATATTTGTGGATAATGCGGAAAAATAAGAATAAAAGGGAGTTCTCTGACTACATGAAAACTCTATTCTAATCTGATCAAAACCAGCAAAAATGAAAAATGTTATGAAGATTTACCTGTGGATGGTAACTACCACATTATCTTTGGTTCTCCACTGCTCCTTCAGACCAGGGACCTACTGCTGTGGGCGATAGCAGTAGGTCCCCAGACCTGAAAGAGCAGTGGAGCACTGAAATGGGGCAGTATTGGGGCCTACGACTATATGGGGACATAGAGGGGACCTACTAGTGTATAGAGGTTGCATAGGGGCCTACAACTACATAGGGGAAAGAGGGGGCCTACTACTGTATAGAGACCACAACAATATATCTCTGATTACTCTGAGAAGATGACAGAGCCTAGGGGGATAGAAAGAGGAGCAGGGAGCCTGGGGAAAGGATATGGAGTAAAGAAAACCTAATACATTTGAAATACCAGCAACTATATTAATTACAAACATGTTACTAATATGGAGGATGGGTACACTTCTTGGAAATTGTCTGCCAAGTAGTACCCTTGCAGAAAAAAAAGTAGAGAACTACTAACCTACACTGAACCACTGCACACGGTTTGATAAATCGTCCCCACTATATTAGGGACACTCAATATATTTTATTGCTTATATAATTGTAATTTTCTTTCCTCTATATAAAGTATACCATCAATTGTTTACATAATGAAGCTGACATTTCCACATAATTTTTCCTGCTTTTTCTTACTATACTTTTTCTTATAAAGAGGCTTCCTAAATGCTCACTTTAAGATTTGAGGTAGCATATTATATCCTTACTGACCTTACAACAATAACACATTCTCAATTTTCCATGGTGGCCCTCCTCTTGACACCTGTATAGTCATGGGTATGAAAAGCTCATTTACTTGGATATATTTAAACAAAGTAATTAGGTCACTTCTAAGGCATTTTAATGTACAAAACTAATTCATCAAATCTCTATTTATAAATTTAACCTCTCCATTCACTTCATTAACTTTCTGTAGGTTGCCCACCATGGACCTTGCCCTTTACCTTGTCCTGTTTCATGTAGGTGCCCTAAGCTGTACTTGAGGTTTGAGATGTTATCAGATCAGTGACTTACACGACAAAGAAATCTTTGCAGTATGTGTGTATCTTATACTTCAATCATATTTACCTTTGTAGCAGTTACCTGGTATTGGGGGTGGATATTTCATGTTTAGGTTATTCCTTCATGAAAACACACAGTAATTTACTTGGTAATTGGCGCATTATATTACACGGTCCATTTAGAAAGGGAACATCAAACAGTCATTTCAGTCATTTATCATGGATGTTGAAGATTGAGGAGTAGAACTATTATAAGTTGAGAGGATCCAGTACATACAGCTTTATTTTATTATTCACATTTTCCATTCATAGTAACATTTAGATTTAATTTCTCTATACATATTCTAACTGTAATAATAATAATAATAATAATAATAATAATAATAATTGTAAACTTGTGTTTGATACATTGCCTCCATCCAGTTTATGTTGCAAGAAAATATTATTTTCAGTTGGGCATATTCCATCGCATTGCACTAATATCTCTGTAATTTCCTTTTTTTTCTCATGCATTCTGTTAACACTTCCTGGCAACTACTCATGTTTTCATGTGCACAGTTAATCTATTCCAGTAGTTAAACATTTCTAGTGATGAGCCAATGTTTCAAAAGTTTGATTCGGCTGCTATGATTTGGATGAGCCAAACCTCAACAAAAAGTTTGATTCAGAGAGAACTAGCTCTGTCAGCACTGTGCCTAACTTTTGGCTAAGTAGGGAAAGCTGAAAAAAAGTTATGAAAAAGAGACACACACATAAGGTTTAAAAACGCTATTCAAATATGTTTGGACCAAATCAGGGTTTACGGGGTTTGCTTAAGTCAACACTAATCATTACAGAGGAGATTTCAGACACATTTTCATTTTTGGTGTGCATTCAAGATACTGCAATTAGGAAAACATATAGGGGGAGATTTATCAAAACCTGTGCAGGGGAAGTGTGGTGCAGTTGCCCATTGCAACCAATCAGATTGCTTTATTTTTATTTTTCACAGGTTTGGTTGCTTTGGGCAAGTGCACCAATCTTCTCCTAAACAGGCTATGATAAATCTCCCAGACTAAATCTCCCAGACTAAAACTGTCTAATTTTTAGACAGTACAGACTTAGACAGACTAAAAATGTTCCAGATTTATCACTTAGATCAAAGAAATAAGTCTAGGGAAGTGCATCTAAGTGCATAACTTTTACTTCAAACAGATTAAAATACACCAAATATGTGACCCTATAAAATCACATACAGCTCAGTACCAATTGTACCATAGTGAAGTACTAGCCCAACGCTTTTCCGCTGCATATAGCAGCTTCCTCAGGGGAACACCAACAATGGCACAATCATGTAAATAGTAGATTAATGTATGAATATACTGTAAATATAGTGCAACAAAATGCAAAAGACTCATGGTCCATAACGCAACTCCAGTAATATGGAACTACCTAACAAATACTCCTCAATACTATATATAAGGACATGATGATTGTCACATTCATAAATTGGTTCATAAATAAAGTTTTATCACTTAGCAATTAGCAACACCAGAATTGCTGATTATTGGTCATATCAAATGCCTGAAAAAAAGAATTTAAAGTGTTTAAAAAGTCCCATCAAAACAAAAATGGCACTGATAAAAACACAAAAAATGTGCCCTCATACAGCCCCATTCACAGAAAAATTATTAAAAAAATATCAGAATAGGACAATTTTAAGCATACTTATTGTTTAAAAAAAATTCACTTCTGTTAAATGTAGTACAATAATAAATAAAGTAAGTTTAGGTTTCGTAGTAATTGAATTTACCCACAAAATAAAGATTACATGTCACTTTTACAATAACATTCACTGCGTAACCCCCCCCCCCCCCCACACACACACACATACACACACATTTTCCAATTTCAACCCCAATTTTAGTTTTTTATTGCTTTGCCTTACATTTTATGGTAACATGAAAGATGGCACTGAGAATTATAATTGGTCCTATATAAGAACAAGGCCCTGTGGATGGAAATATAAAAGTGTTATGTCTCTTAAAGGGGTACTCCCCTGGTGCCAGGAAGTTTAACAGATTTGAAAATTACTTCTATATAAATATCCTAATCCTTCCAGTATTTATCAGCTGCTGTATGCTCCAGAGGAAGTTGTATTTCTTTCTGGAGTTCTTTTCAGTCTGACCATAGTGCTTTCTGTTGACACCTCTGTCTGTCTCAGGAACTGGACAGAGGTGTCAGCAGAGAGCACTGTGGTCAGACAGAAAAGAATTATACAACTTCATGTGGAGCATACTGCAGCTGATAAGTACTGTAAGGATTAACATTTTTAAACAGAAGTAATTCACAAATCTGTAAAATTTTTTGAACCAGCTGATTTTAAAAATATTGTTTTCCACCGGAGTACCCCTTTAATCCCTTGAGGGCACTGCCAATTTTCTTTTTGCAGTTTCTTTTTTTTTTCTCCTCGCCTTCTAAGAGACAAAACTCTTTTCTGCTACCAGCTATCTGTGGGTCAATATGATAATCGCACAATTTTCTATTATTGTACTACTATTAAAAAAGAAAACTATTTTTAAACAATATTAGTATGTTTAAAATTGCCCAGTTCTTACCCCCCTTATATCTTTGTTTTTTTTTATGTACAGGGCTGTATGAGGGAAAATCTTTGTGCCATGACTTTTTAATCACTTTTTATTTCTTTTTTTCTGCAATGTTATGTGACTGATCGTTAGTCTTTTTTTTTACATTTACGCTGTACTCTGCACAGATCATTAACATTATATTTTAATAGTTCAGACATTTCCACAAATGGCAATATCGAAAATGTTTATTTATTTTTAAAAAATTATTTTCACAACAATATTATTTTTTATTTGTTGGGGAGGGGCTTATTCACTTGCTTTAAAACTTTTTGAAACTTTTTTTCTACACATTTTTAGTTCCCACAGGGGACTTTTTATTGCATTCTTTTAATTGCAAATACTGAACAGTGTTATGTAAAGGCAGCCACAATCCACTCCTGTGCTTGCTTCATTGCCTGGATGAGACTAAGGTGTGCCAAGTACCAAGCAGCCAGGGTATACAGATATGCTCTGCATCCTCTAAGGTTAACAGGAAAGGAGGGAAAGGAAAAATCCGAAAATGTGTCCTTAAGGCTGTGACCTTAAGGGGTTAATGTAGTTATATAACAATATACAAGTTTTCAACAAATATATACACAATGTTCTGCCCTGTGCAGGACCCGGGTGAGTAGTACATGACACAGGGATCCTCTGTTTTGAGTTTGAGTCGCTGTGTCCTGCAATGCACTTTTCAGGCACAGTTCAAGGCTTAACAAGTATATACATTTTACCCATAGTGATCCTTTTAAAAATATCAATTTGATGGTCATACTTTTTCACTTCATCCACCATACAAGTCTGAACACAACACTAAAATTTCAAGAAAGAAATCTACTTGTGATCTGATAGAAAGCCAATAATGAGCGATAAATGGAATTTGGTTTTCATGTTGTGCTGAATTGTGGAAACATCAGACTTTCCTGAATTATACAACCCGATCTGTGAGCGTTGTGACATTTTTTCTGTTAATCAACTTGTTGAGGATAACTAATAGATGTGCTTGTAATGTAATCAAAATGTTTTGTCAGCCTGGTTTGTTATTCCCATCATTGAGATTTGCATTTGAGATGTGGAAGAACATAAGCTGGGGGGATGACTAGATTTATGAAAGCAAAAGTTGCGGCAAAAAAGAAGAAAAATATTATGATTTCTATGTATATTACCAATGATGAGCAAAAACTGAAACAACTTCTCATGTGTAGAACAAAGTTAGGTTTATGCTTCATATTTTATCTACTGAGTTATAAGCCAGTACTTCTTTTGTTATAAAAGAAGACTGCACATGATACTTCTGCTAAAAGTATAAAGCTACCAATGATAAAGGTGCTCCACCATAACCAATTATTTTGGACACAAGAAAGTAACATATGCCTTTAGGACAGTGTGCGATACAACTGCCCAATCCAATAGCAGTGCAGTTCCAAAACGATTAGGAAAACCATATTTTGCATTTCTTTTTGGTCTGTCCATGGTTAGACTGAAAATAAAGCTTTTATAATTTGTTTAGAAATATTACAGTGTCTTGTAGTAAAACTACTGTATGTTTACCAACCTGATTTTGGGTCTAAAATTCTATGCTGAATAATTTAACAATGTAGTTGTAAGAGGGAGTTCTATATTTCTGACACCCTACAATGATCATCAAAGTTCAAGATCATCATACCTCTGTAACTCTTTTTCGCATTACTTGGGGGATGCCTTACTTTTAAAGATTGTTATCATCAATGTAGTGCTGATGTGTAATCAACATAGATCTGATCTAAAGTATGAGCTGATACATCTTTGAATTCTTTCCAAATTGCTCTTATCCATGGACTGTGACTAGTATTACAGAAATGTTTTGGTGTGCTGTACTGGGTTTTGTTTGGTAAAACTGAGATCTACTGTAGCAGAAATTAAAAATAATTAACATAACAAAGGTAGGTAGGTAGGTACGTATACATTGAAGTCAAATCACTAATATAACCAAAGTGAACCAAGAACACACAGGAATTCTAACTTACTGTAGCCTTCACAGTTTCTTATTTATAAGAAAAAGTCATTAAATGAAACATACAATTTAAGGAAAGTGGGACCAGAGCTAGGCTAGTTGCCAGCAGTACTCACTCCTAGACTTCCTCTCACTTACTATTCTGGCCAATTACAGCATAGTATCAGTCCCTTCAGGTCATGACATATTGCTTATGAAAGTGCACTGGACTAGAACTGGAACTCCCTGGCCTTGTGCTGATTTCGTTAGATGACATGTGAAAAGATGGGGCTATTTATGTACTGAGTTTGCAAGGTGTTACTTGAGTAGAAATTGCAGCTAAATAAGCAAGGAAGGGTTTACATCCCAAAAGCAGTGCTGGTAAGCAGTGAAACTGCTGCTGCTGCTGCTGATGATGATAAGCTGAAGGGAGGGGGAATTTTATTTAGGAGGCAACTTAAAGAACCAGAAGAGTTAATCAGCCCTGAGAGCTTTTGTTTATCTTTGTTGCTCAGATTCGCCTCTGTGCTTCTCGGTGTGTTTCAGTTGCAGCCTATCAGAGTCCTCCTGCTAATTGCACAGGTGTATTTAAGGAGGCCTTTGCCATACATTCCCTGCCTGTGATAGTTCTAGTAACTGACCTAGCAACCTCTTACTCTTATTGTTTATTCTGGTTTTCTGTGACTCTTGGCTCGGCTTTTAACTTCCCTTTGTAACTCCGTTATTTTAATTCGTTCCCTCTTGGCTTGGACTCGACTCGTGGACTACGAATTGGTGTGTGTGCGTGTTTAGGTTATTTTCTTAGTTTGTGTGCCTCCAGCTGTTTCCTGATATATTGTCTGTTTTTTTAGTTTATTGTTTTAACAACTGACTTCCATCACTTATATAGGAAGGGACCGGCACAGTGGCTGTGGACCCGCTGCCTAGGGCGGATATGCAAGGGGGCAGTGATAGAGGGAGTGGGTGAGCTCAGGGCTGCACTCAATCACTGCCCAATGTGACAGCAACACTGTGTGCAGGGACAGCTGCCCTGAACTTCATTGGTGGTAAGAAAGGAGACAGAAAACCTGATTTAACTTTCAAGCAGACTGAATAACGAAGACCCTCTAAAAAAGGCAGACATGCTCACAGATTTAGGTTTAAAGCCCAGGCTCTCTTCGATCCCAGTTTCATCTTGGTATGGTATCTGTTAATAGAGACAGATGTGTCTAACAACAAGAAGTGAAAAGCAGATTGTGGTGAAGGTTAAGACCTAGTGGGCAAGGTTTTATGGATTTTTTGTGGGTTAAGGAGTAACTTTTGGTGAATGTAGGGATTTACAAATATGTTAGGAATCATATAGGCTATCAATTGGAGGGAAGTTGTTTGAAATGACAGTGACCATTTAAAATACAAGCAAAGTAAAGAAGGGTTCTTGAAATAGAAACATCCTGGCTGAAGCTGTCTGCTTTAGTTCCTAAAACTAAATATATAATTCATGTTCTATCAATCTCCAATTCTGCTAGGTTTGGCTAACAGATATCTCATATTTATCCCATGTGTCATTGGAGATTTCATGCTTCCACTGCCAAGATTAAATTCTACAGTATTCACAGGAGTAGACCTATATATAGAACAAGTTTAAGAAAAAGCCATAGGAACTTCCTTCAATAATTCTGAGCACTACAAGATTGGTTGGAATTCATTTTAGTAACATCTATCTCATATATGGCTTCTAAGATTAAATATTTCGAGTAGGATATTAAATAATGTCACATACTGCGAGATACCAGAATGTGCGAAAAGGTGTTTGGAACCATTTTAACCTAAAGACGATATATTATTTGATCTCCCAGCAGAATTTACTACCTTAGGGAAAATATACAGTACCTTGCATATTATAAACACATATATTGTACATCGATCAGCCATATAACATTGCAAAGACCAACAGATGAAGTGAATAATATTGATCATCTCAATACAATGGTACATGTTAGGAAGTCAGTTCTTGACATTGATATATTAAAAGCAGGAATAATGACCCCTTGCAAAATCTTGACGGCTAGACAACTTGGTTAGAGAATTTCCTAAATGCAGAATAATGTGGGTAATGCATTTATACATAGCAGATCCTGTAATGCTTGCCTGATGTATGTGCTTTCTTTTGGAGCGATCCTCCACCTGCTTATTGCTGTGTTTTATTATTCTGCTGTTATGGTTGTGATGGCTTGAAAAAACATTGCTATATTGCTACTATGTTGATACCTGGTGTCATGGATTTTAATCTTGTTGATTATATAGGGGTTGCTCCCTAAAAAAAGTGATCCAATGACAATAACCAGGGAGTCAGATCCAGCATCATTGATACGTGTATGGGATGATTTTAAATGTTATGGCTTATCTTTGCTTTTAATGTATCAGTGAAAATAGTTGTTGTTACTTACTGGAGTTAAGAGAACTTTTGAAAAGTTTTGAAAATTTTCTGGGCTCACGGAACTTAAAAAAAATGTTTGGTTTGTGGTGAGCAAGTTTTAAGCAAACCCGCAATGCAATCACCCTCATAACTTATGTAGAACACTGCCTAAGAGCTCTAAAGCCCTATAGAACACTGCTAGGGTCATCTAAGAATATATTCAGGAACTTTTAACACTTTCCCGATTAATGACATACATGTATGTCATGGGTCAAGTGAGGGAAATATGGCACGAGCCCGCATGCCGAGTCGACTTCACAACTTGCAGATCCCTGCTGCTATCAGCAGCTGACATCTGTCGGTAATGACGGGAATCGGAGATCACTCCAGTATACATCATTTTAATGGTTAAATGCTGTGATCAATAGTAACCCTTAGGGGGGTGTTGGGGGGAATTTAGTTATAGATCTTCTACTACTCTTTGTTAGTTATCATTATCTGTTATGGTTATCAGTCCAACTTTTTATGCATCTGGCTGATATACTTGATAGTTTTTCTTTGAAGAGTATACCCCTCTATTGATAGGGGAATATTGTTGTATCTTTATATACACAACACTTTGTACTTTGTTTGTTTCCTACTCATTGCGTGTTCACTGAAAAATCGAATAAATCTCTATTATGGAAAAAAAATTACACAAATATCTTAAAAATCCCTCCCATGCCAATAAAATTTAAATCACCCCATTTCCATTTTCCAAGTAAAACATTGTAAAAAAAATACACATATTAGGTATCTCTGCATGCTTATTTGTACAAAGTATAAAATTATTGCATTTCTGATCCTGCACGCTCAACTGCATGAAAGCAATAAAATTCCAAATGCCGAAATTGCTAATTTTTGCTCTAATCACAGAAACCAGAAAAATGGAATAAAGTTCATCACCAAAAAGCCAGACCTTCAAAATGTGGTTTAGTTAAAAGCTTTAGATGATAGCGCAAAAAACAACAAAGAGGAGGCTAGTTTTCGTGCAAAAAGTATACATTGTTAATAGAAGGAAAACAAAATCAAACCTTTACAGTATATGTGTTACGTTATGCGCTTCGGCTGCACTTACTGGCCATGAGCGCATGGTCCTGTTATCTTCTGTTGCTGGCGGGCTGGGATTTGCATAATGCCCGCATGCGAATCCCAGCCCGTCACTCACCTGGTGCTTCTTCTGCCCCCGCCTCTGCCTCTCTGCTTCGGCACGTGTGTCCCCTTCTCCTAGGGTGCACGCACACTGGAGCTTTAAGATTTAAAGGGCCCGTGCGCCCATTAGTGAAGTAACACTTGTGGCTCATAAATTCCTCCCCCTCCTACACTTCCCTGCTGGATCTTTGTTGCCCTAGTGACTGAGAGAAAGCGTTCCTGAGAGTTGCCCTGCTGTGTATCATTCCCTTTGCTCCGTGACCTGATCTTGCTCCTTTGTCGCCTGCCTACTGACCACTTGCTACGTTCCTGACTACGCTACTGTGTACTGCTATCCTGACGACAAGTTGCCTTATCCCAATTGTGCCTCGAATCTCCTCAACTGCCTGTGTGGTCTACCTGGGTGCCGCCTGCCGCAGCAAGTCCATCTGGCTTTGCGGCGGGCTCTGTGGAAAACCAGTGACACCTTAGACTCCGCTCCCTGGTACGGTCCGAGTCATCTACCACACAGGTCCAGCGGATCCACTATCATCAGTGTTCCAGTCTATTGAGATTTGAGTATTACAGTAAGATCCGGCCTTGGATCCCGCTGAGGTACCCCTGCCTGAAGTCGCAGATCTTCGTTGTGGTACGTCAGTCTCAGCAATTGGCGTGACAGGAGCAGCAACTTACCCAACTTTCTGCTATGATACAACAGCTATTGGCCTTGCAGCAACAACAGAAACAGGTACCGCAACCTGGCCCACTCCGACCACCATCTGCAGTGTCTTCTGGCTCCCAGCTACGTCTGCCTTTACCTTCTAAATATGATGGTGATTCCAAGATATGCAGAGTCTTCGTCACACAGTGCTCCATGCACTTGGAGCTCATGTAGGAACAGTTTCCAATGGAACATACGAAGGTGGCCTTTGTCATTAGTCTACTGTCCGGAAAAGACCTGGCCTGGGCTACACTCCTTTGGGACCGTGGTGATCCGGTATCCTCCATTTTGTCTGCTTTCTTGGCAGAATTTCGCAATGTCTTTGAGCAACCGTCACGTGCCTCATCTGGTGAGATGGCTTTGCTGAACCTCTGTCAAGGGAATTCTTCCGTTGGTGACTACGCGGTTCAACTCCACACTCTAGCCTCAGAACTTGTATGGAATGATGAGGTCTTGTGTGCCACATTCCAAAAAGGACTGTCAAGGAGGATTAAAGATGCCCTTGCAGCATGTGATCCTCCATCTTCTTTGACTGAACTTATCCACTTGGCCACACGCATTGATGTGCGTTTGCTGAGAGACAGGAAGAACTGCGCTTCAAGAGGGAACCAGCCCTGGCACCCGTGTTTCAACGTCCACCTCTTAATTTCCCTGCGCCTCTTGCCGAAGAGGCTATGTAAGTGGATTGTTCTTGTCTTACGCAACAGGAGAGGTCACGATGATGCAGTGAGAATTTGTGCTTGTATTGTGCTAGCCCGGAGCACTTCCTCAAGGACTGTACAGCTTGCCCACAGTTTCCGGGAAACGCCCGCACCTAGGATACGTGGGAGAGGCGTCCCTGGGTGTGAATACTACCTCTCCACGGTTGGATGCAACACCATTCTCAGATACTGTATTGGAGAACTGGATAAATAATTATCTGGGGACAATCCTTTCAAAATCTTTGCCTCCAACCAGTTCAGCCTAAAGTTGTTTCTCGTCTTCCTCCTTTACCTGGCCTGCCGCCAACTAACTATGATTTCGTTGACGTATTCTGCAAGAAACAGGATGAGCCTCTGCCTCCACATGGTCCTTACAACTGCCCAATAGATCTTCTGCCTGGTACCACTTCTCCTTGTGGAAGGATATACCCTCTATCAGTTCCTGAGACCAATGCTATGGCGGAGTATATCCAGGAGAATCTCCAAAAGGGATTTATCCATAAATCC
This sequence comes from Hyla sarda, assembly GCF_029499605.1. Classification (NCBI taxonomy): domain Eukaryota; kingdom Metazoa; phylum Chordata; class Amphibia; order Anura; family Hylidae; genus Hyla; species Hyla sarda. Next base: position 190,498,114 of record NC_079194.1, read on the forward strand.
TCTTCTCCTGTTCAAGCTGGTTTCTTCTTTGAAGGAAAGAAGGATGGCTCAATCAGTCCATGCATTGACTACAGGTTACTTAACAAAAACTTTTTGACCATCTACGTGGTGCCAAGGTTTTCTCCAAGTTGGACTTGCGTGGAGCGTATAACCTGATTCGTATCCGCAAGGGAGATCAATGGAAAACGGCCTTCAATATTTGTGACGGATATTTTGAGTATCTAATAATGCATTTTGGTCTCTGCAATGCTCCAGCCCTTTTTCAAGAGTTTGTCGATGATATCTTCCGTGATCTTCTCTACACTTGTGTTGTCATTTACCTAGATGATATCCTGATCTTCTCCACTTCAAGATAGACTGTTACAAGCTTGGTCCTCGCTACCTTGGTCCCTTCCAGATTCTACCAAAAATGAATCCTGTCTCATACAAACTCCCTCTACCTGCCATGTTACTTATTCCCAATTCCTTCATGTCTCTCTCCTCAAGCCTCTTGTCATAAACCGGTTTTCTCAAAATAATTTTTTGCTCTTCTGACATCTACAAGGTTAAAGAGATTCTTGCCACTAAAACCTTGAGAGGTAAACAATTTTTTCTGGTCGACTGGGAAGGTTACGGTCCTGAGGAGAGATCTTGGGAGCCTGAGGTGAATATCCTGGACTGTGTCCTTCTCAGGAGTTTTCTGAATCTTAAAAGGAGGGGGAGACCAAAGGGGGGGGGGTACTATTACGTTATGCGCTCTGGCCGCACACGCTAGCCGTGAGCACATGGTCCCGTTACCTGCTGCTGCTTGCGGGGCTGAGCTTCCCATCTCAGGACGTGCCCGAATGTGAATCCTGGCCCGTAGCTCACCTGGTGCTTCTCCTGCCCCCGCCTCGGCCTCTCTGCTCCGCTGCACATGTCCCTGTTCCCTAGGGTGCGCGCGCCGGAGCTTTAAGATTTAAAAGGCTAGTGCGCCCATTAGTGAAGTAACACCTTGCTCCTTTGCCGCCTGCCTACTGACCACTTGCTACATTCCTGACTACGTTGCTTCCAACAAGTTGCCTTATCCCACCTGTGCCTCGAATCTCCTCAGCTGCCTGTGTGGTCGAGCCATGCCAGGGGTAGCGACCTGGGTGCCGCCTGCTGCAGCAAGTCCATCCTGCTTTGCGGCGGGCTCTGGTGAAAACCATCGGCACCTTAGACTCCGCTCCCTGGTATGGTCCGAGTCATCTACCATACAGGTCCGGCGAATCCACTATCTTCAATGTTCCAGTCTACGGAAATGTGAGTGTTACAATAAGTTGGGTATCATTTTACTCTTATGGACCTACAAAATAAAGATTGTTTTTCATTTTTACCGAAAAGTTAACTGCGTAGAAACGGAAGCCGCTAAATATCAAAATGGCATATTTTCTTTTCATTTTCGTCCCACAAATAATGTTTTTTTGTTTTGTCATAGATTTTGTGGTGAAATGACTGATGTCATTACAAACTTATATTGGTAGCGCATAAATCAATCCATCATATGGGTTTGTAGGTGGAAAATTGAAAACATTATGTTTTTAAGAAGGTGAGGAGGAAAAAATGAAAGCGAAAAAATGAAAAAAATATATAAAAGTTTCTAAGGGGTAAACATATAATGTTAGTGATCCGTCCAGTGAACAGCATGAATGTTAAAAATAAAATACTAATGACCAAAATATACCGTATTTTCTGGCATATAAGAAAACTTTTCAAATGTTCCCAAAAGTTGAGGGTCGTCTTATACGCCGGCTGTTGCAGTCAGCCGGCACTGCCAACTGCAGAAACCGCCCCATTGCCTCCCTCCCCCCCCCCAGATTAATTTCCCTCGTCACATTCGGGACATCCCTGTGTGCCGAAAGATCTTTTCGGGACACAAGGATGTCCCGCTTACCTTTCTGCAGCCCCGCTGTTACGCCGAGCGCTCCGGGTCCCTGCTCCTCCCCGGAGCGCTCGCGGCGTTCCTCTCTCTGCAGCGCCTCGATCAGACCCGCTGACCGGGAGCGCTGCACTGACATTGCCGGCGGGGATGCGATTCGCATAGTGGGACGCGCCCGCTCGCGAATCGCATCCCAAGTCACTCACCTGTCTCGGTCCCCGGCTGTCACGTCCTGGCGCGCGCGGCTCCGCTCCTTAGGGTGCGCGCGCGCCAGCTCTCTAAGATTTAAAGGGCCAGTGCACCAGTGATTGGTGCCTGGCCCAATCAGCCTAATTAGCTTCCACCTGATCCCTGTCCATATTACCTCACTTCTCCTGCACTTCCTTGCCCGACCTTGTTGCCTTGTGCCAGTGAAAGCGTTTAGTGTTGTCCAAAGCCTGTGTTCCAGATCTCCTGCTATCCTCTTTGACTACGAACCTTGCCGCCTGCCCCAACCTTCTGCTATGTCTGACCTTGCCTCTGCCTAGTCCTTCTGTCCCATGCCTTCTCAGCAGTCAGCGAGGTTGAGCCATTGCCGGTGGATACAACCTGGTTGCTACCGCCGCAGCAAGACCATCCCGCTTTGCGGCGGGCTCTGGTGAAAGCCAGTAGCATCCCTAGAACCGGTCCACCGACACGGTCCACGCCAATCCCTCGCTGACACAGAGGATTCACATCCAGCTAGAATCCTAACAGTAGATCTGGCCATGGATCCCGCTGAGGTGCCGCTGCCAAGTCTCGCTGACCTACCCACGGTGGTCGCCCAGCAATCGCAGCAAATTGCCCAACAAGGACAGCAGCTGTTGCAGTTGACCGCCACGTTACAGCAACTTCTGCCCCTGCTACAGCAGCAACCATCTCCTCCGCCAGCTCCTGCACCTCCTCCGCAGCGAGTGGCCGCTCCTAGCCTCCGCTTGTCCCTGCCGGACAAATTTGATGGGGACTCCCAACTCTACCGTGGCTTCTTGTCTCAATGTTCCCTACATATGGAGATGTTGTAAGACCAATTTCATACAGAACGGTCTAAGGTGGTGTTCGTAGTGAGTCTTCTGTCTGGAAAGGCTTTGTCTTGGGCCACACCGCTCTGGGACCGCAATGATCCTGCCACAGCCACTGTCCAGTCCTTCTTCGCTGAAGTCCGTAGTGTCTTCGAGGAACCAGCCCGAGCTTCTTCTACCGAGACTGCCCTGCTGAACCTGGTCCAGGGTAATTCTTCAGTAGGCGAGTACCCCATCTAATTTCGTACTCTCGCTTCCGAATTATCTTGGAATAACAAGGCTCTCTGCGTGACCTTTAAAAAAGGCCTATCCAGTAACATCAAGGATGTGCTGGCCGCACGAGAGATTCCTGCCAACCTGCAAGAACTTATCCATTTGGCCACCCGCATTGACATGCGTTTTTCTGAGAGACACCAGGAGCTCCACCAGGAAAAAGACCTTGATCTCTGGGCACCTCTCTCACAGTATCCTTTGCAATCTACCCCTGTGCCTCCCGCCGAGGAGGCTATGCAAGTGGATCGGTCTCGCCTGACCCATGAAGAGAGGACTCGCCGTAGGGATAACAATTTATGTCTGTACTGCGCTAGTACCAAACACTTCTTGGTGGATTGCCCTATTCGCCCTCCACGTCTGGGAAGCGCACGCACGCACCCAGCTCACGTGGGTGTGGCGTCTCTTGGTACGAAGTCTGCTTCTCCACGTCTCACTGTGCCCGTGCGGATTTCTCCTTCTGCCAACTCCTCCTTCTCAGCCGTGGCCTTCTTGGACTCTGGTTCTTCTGGAAATTTTATTCTGGCCTCTTTGGTGAATAAGTTCTGCATCCCAGTGACCCGTCTCGTCAAGCTGCTCTACATTTCCTCGGTCAATGGAGTGAAATTGGACTGCACTGTGCGTTACCGCACAGAACCCCTGCTCATGAGTATTGGACGGCATCACGAAAAAATCTAACTTTTTGTTTTGCCCAACTGTACCTCTGAAGTCCTCCTTGGTCTGCCATGGCTCCAACACCACTCTCCTACCCTTGATTGGACCAGCGGGGAGATCAAGAGCTGGGGTGCTTCTTGCCATAAAAAATGCCTCACGTCTGCTCCCAGTCCCATCAGTCAAACCTCAGTGTCTCCTCCTTTACCTGGTCTCCCCAAGGCCTATCAGGACTATGCTGTGTCTCCTCCTCATAGCCCCCGTCCTGGTAACACTTTGCCCCGTGCCCAGCTTCACCCTCTTCCCCCCCCTCCCCACTCCCACGCCTTCTGGTTTGCCCGCTGTTGATGAGGTTTCCCGGGACTTCTCCACCATCTGGAAAGAGACTCAAAAATCCCTCATACAGGCCTCATCCCGGATGAAGAAACATCCCGACAAAAAGAGGGGGAGAACTAAGGGGGGGGCACTGTTACGCCGAGCGCGCCGGGTCCCTGCTCCTCCCCGGAGCGCTCGCGGCGTTCCTCTCTCTGCAGCACCCCGGTTAGACCCGCTGACCGGGAGCGCTGCACTGACATTGCCGGCAGGGATTGCTGCCGGCGAATCGCATCTCAAGTCACTCACCTGTCCCGGTCCCCGGCTGTCATGTCCTGGCGCGCGGCTCCGCTCCTTAGGGTGCGCGCGTGCCAGCTCTCTAAGATTTAAAGGGCCAGTGCACCAGTGATTGGTGCCTGGCCCAATCAGCCTAATTAGCTTCCATCTGATCCCTGTCCATATTACCTCACTTCCCCTGCACTTCCTTGCCGGATCTTGTTGCCTTGTGCCAGTGAAAGCGTTTAGTGTTGTCCAAAGCCTGTGTTCCAGATCTCCTGCTATCCTCTTTGACTACGAACCTTGCCGCCTGCCCCGACCTTCTGCTACGTCTGACCTTGCCTCTGCCTAGTCCTTCTGTCCCACGCCTTCTCAGCAGTCAGCGAGGTTGAGCCGTTGCCGGTAGATACGACCTGGTTGCTACCACCGCAGCAAGGCCATCCCGCTTTGCGGCAGGCTCTGGTGAAAACCAGTAGCATCCCTAGAACCGGTCCACCGACACGGTCCACGCCAATCCCTCGCTGACACAGAGGATCCACATCCAGCTAGCCGAATCCTAACACCCGCGTTAACTTTGATGTCCCATGCGTGCGCCCATAAAAACAGCAGAGCGGAGCGGAACAGCAAGGACGAGCGCATGGTAAGTTACCTGCGGCACATCGTCTTCGGTGCTCTAACCTCCGATCCTGGGAACTACTGCTATGGCCTATAGGCCATAGCATTAGATCATGACCCCGGACCAGAGGAGCGGTGGTCAGAGCACTGAAGGGGGGCAGTACACAGACATCCAGCCTCCAGCCATACACTATATATGGCTGAAGGCTGTATGTCTATGAGGGCCACTGCCTACCAAATGTGGGGGGAACTATACTGCCAACCTAATGTGGGGAGAACTATACAGCCAACCTAATGTGCGAAAACTATGCTGACAACCTAATGTGGGGGAACTATGCTGACAACCTAATATGGGTAGTACCAACAGGGGTAGTCTAATATGGCGAGTATATCCCTCATACAGACCTGTATACCGGACAATTTTAATTTATGCACTTTCGTTTTTTCCTCCTCCCTTTCTAAAAATCATAACGCTTTGCACCTACAGACACATATTAGGGCTTTTTTTTTGGGTGTAACCAATTGTACTTTGTAATGACATCAATAATTTCATAAAAAAATCTACAAAAAAAAAAAAAAAAAACATATTTGTGGTGTATAGTTAAAAAAAACATTGTAACTTTTGGGGGCTTCCGTTTCTTCCCAGTGCTATTTTCGGCAAAAATGACACCTTATCTTTATTCTGTAGGTCCATACGGTTACAAGGATATCCAATTTATGTATATCTATTTTACTACTTTCAAAAAATTATAACTACATGAACCAACATTTGAATGCTTAAAAACTTCCTTTTCTGACCTCTATAACTTTTTTTTTCCACATAAGGGGCTATATGAGGGCTAATTTTTTGTGCTATGAGCTATAATTTTTATCAGTACTATTTTTGTTTTAAATGGACTTTTTGATAAATTTTTCATACATTATTTATGGTATATGAAGTGACCAAAAATGCACAATTTTGGACTTTGATATCTTTTATACTTGTACGCCATTGACCGTGTGATTTAACTAACCTTATATTTTTATAGTTTTCACATTTATGCATGTGGTGGTACCACATATGATGTTTAATTTTTATTACATTATTTAATTTTAAAAATGGTAAAAGGGGTGGGGGGGGGTGATTAAAACTTCTATTAGGGAGGGGTTAATTCACTTTTATTAACTACTTTGTTTTATTTTTTTTTAACCCTTTTTACTTTTCTTTTTAGTCCCCATAGGGGGCTATACCATGCAATCTTCCGATTGCACACACTGTTCAATGCTGAGCTTTGGCTCAGCATTGATTAGTTTATCGGTGCTCTGCTGCTCTAACCTGCAGAGCCTGGCCAGAGCTTGAGAGCACCAATTGGACAGTCAGCAGGCAGGTAAGGGCCCTCCCGCCATCCACTCAGCTGATCTGGACCAGCAATTTTTCCACGGATTTCCCTATCATGTTAACTCCCGCATTTAGATGCCGCAATCAACTTTGATTCTGGCATCTGAAGGGTTAATGCCTTGAATCCGCCCAATCGGCAATGTCCGGCATTAACCGTGGGTCCTGGCTGCTGATAGCAACTGGGACCCACCAAGTATGGAGTGTGTTCAGCTTGTGAGCATGCTTCAGACCCCGGTAACGGGACCAGAGCATACAAGTACTTGGTCCTTAAGCACCAGGACTCAAGGTGTACCTATACGCTCGTGTGCTAAGTGAATATGGAGAAAATAATGTGTCAGCAGATTTCCTGTTACCAAACATACAACTCTGCCCTTCATGCCAAACAAATTGAGTCTATGTCTCATCTCATTTCTACAATGTATGTAATCCAAAGCAATATGATGACACTTTCTCTTCAGATTGGTCCTAAAGTGCAGACACCTATCACAGATCTTAGTGCTGAAGACCTGACCACTTATTATTGATAAATTCACACATAAAAGTATATCCAAGCCACGAGTAGCATGGATCCCCTGCCCTCCTGTTTATGCTCTTGTTTTAGTATCGGACCAAATTATGGAAAAAGAAGGCTCTAGGCCCTAAGGACATGTTAAAAATTATTTTCGGTCAGGGGCTGAATGTTTAGACCCTGATCAATGACACGAATGAGCAGGGAGAGAGCTACACAGCTGCACGTTTTCTCCCCCCCCCCCCTCTGTGTGTTTGAGACCCAGAAGGCCCCATAGACTTAACATGAGCAAGGCGAGACCACACTAAGCATGCATGCACATGATTGGTCGGGGTCTGAATATTCTGACCCTGAACGATCAAAAGATTTGATATTTCTATACGACATATCAATAATCCCTGACAATAAAATTATTAATAGAAAATTGGTGTTGTAGATTTATTAACTTCCTTTAATTTATTTAACTGCAATAACTGATAAAAATTTCAACAAGGAAATTAAATGAATAAAAAAAAACTTCACACTGTCACACTTAAATATGCTCTTTTTGTCACTTCAGTTTGTTAGCACTCTTGCACATTTGAGACAAACTAATAAGAGCATTATTTAGTTAATAGTTGTGAATAAGTTCCATCAAATGTTCTCTAAACTGTACAAAAGCAGAGTCACTTTATGAAAATTCGGTCAGCCCTGGATAGAAGAATTTACAAATACGCAGCCAAGTATGTACCATAGTCTTAATAAATGGCTAGTTTTAATGGGGCTAATAACCCATGACATATTGGATGTCAACAAAAGTTTGCATGACTAGGAGTGGTATATTTCATTCTCTGAGACAGAACAAAGGAGTGAAGTTTTCTTCAAGACTTGGTACAAGATGATCTCATACATTGTGCAATAAAACATTCTTAAAAAGTAACTTTCAAGTATCCAATATCTACCTGAACTTATGTCCATAGAAAATAAAATTATGGCCATCTTAATTGAAGAATCCAAGAGTTTTCTGTAGCAAATAGATTTAGGTTAAGGAGGAAACTGGGGTTTGGCTGTAAGTTCACCAAACCATAAAAGAAGCTGATTGAGTGGATTTTGCCTAAATATTTATTTGAGAGATGACCTCAGGTACCCCAGCAGTAGAAAACTGGATTGAGGAAGTTCCAAAATGGAGCTCACCCTGCAAACTTCAAGAACACAGTTATCCTCTTAGGCTGCTTTCACACTATAAAGTTCTTCCGTTTAAAGATCTGTTATGAAATTCCGTTATAAAGTCTTTTATAACAGATCCTTAAACTTCCGTTAATAAATCCCATTAAAGTCTATGGGATTTCACCCCCCCTCCCCCTCCCCTCCAGGAGGCAGAGTAGGGCACCCTCCTGCACCCCCCCTCCAGGAGGCAGAGTAGTGCACCCTCCTGCACCCCCCCTCCAGGAGGCAGAGTAGTGCACCCTCCTGCACCCCCCCCCCCCCCCCGATAGTCTGATAGCAAGCAAACCAACCGATAGTACTCTCCTTCTCAATGCTGAAATGCAGACTGTGGCAGGATCATTGTGGCATCCTTTTATACCCTCCCCTTCAGGTAGGAGGAGGAGCTTCAGCTGTTGCAAGGTGTGCAGGTAGGGAGAGGTCAAACAAAGGTGAATATAATGGACGTTAATAATAAGGTATTAACGGATAATAACGGATAAACATTTATCCGTTTAATTAACGGACGTTAGAAATCTATTCATCCGTTATAATCATTTTATTCATCCTTTATATAACGTCCGTTAAATCAGTATAGAATTGAATATAACAGATGTTGTATAACGGATTTATGAACCATAGTGTGAAAGTAGCCTTAAAAAAGCTGCATAACTGGCATTAACCCCTTAAGGACACATGACGTTCTCATACGTCTCCATTTCCGAGTCCTTAAGGACACATGACGTATGAGAACGTCATGTGTTTTACCGGCCCCCCGCAACCATCTGGAGCGGAGCCGGTCCCCGATGCCTGCTGAAATCGTTCAGCAGGCATCGGGGCATATCGCCCAGGGGGGTCATTATGGGTCATCAGGACTGACCTGGTGCAGCGAGGATCGTTGGAGGTGAGTGACAGCCTCCTGCTGTTGCTTAGCAACAGCAGGAGGCAGACCACCACAACTCCCAGCATGCCCTTATGGGCATGCTGGGACTTGTAGTTTTGCAACAGCTGGAGGCACATTCTTTCTATTGAAAAGTGTACCTTCAGCTGTTGTGTAACTACAACTCCCAGCTTGCACAATCAGCTAAAGTGCATGCTGGGAGTTGTAGTGGTGCATCTGGTGGTTGCATAACTACAACTCCCAGCATGCCCGTTGGCTGTCGGTGACTGCTGAGAGTTGTAGTTTTGCAACAGCTGAAGGCACACTGAGTTAAGTAGCAAACCAGTGTGTCTCCAGCTGTTGCATAACTACAATCCCCAGCATCCCCAGCCAAAGTAGTATGCCTCCAGCTGTTGCATAACTACAACACCCAGCATGCCCTTCCGCTGTCCGTACATGCTGGGGGTTGTAGCTTTTGCAACAGCTGAAGGCACACTGGTTGCAAAACACTGAGTTTGTTACCAAACTCGGTGTTTCACAACCAGTGTGCCTCCAGCTGTTGCAAAACTACAACTCCCAGCATGCACTGATAGACCGTACATGCTGGGAGTTGTAGTTTTGCAACAGCTGGATGTCCCCCCCCCCCCCAATGTGAACGTACAGGGTACACTCACATGGGCGGAGAATTACAGTAAGTATCCGGCTGCAAGTTTGAGGTGCGGCAAAATTTCTGCCGCAGCTCAAACTGCCAGCGAGAAACTACTGTGAACCCCCCGCCCGTGCGACTGTACCCTAAAAACACTACGCTACCACAAAATAAAATAAAAAGTAAAAAACACTACATATACACATACCCCTACACAGCCCCCCTCCCCTCCCCAATAAAAATGAAAAACGTCTGGTACGCCACTGTTTCCAAAACGGAGCCTCCAGCGGTTGCAAAACTACAACTCCCAGCATGCACTGATAGACCGTACATGCTGGGAGTTGTAGTTTTGCAACAGCTGGATGTTCCCCCCCCCCCCCAATGTGAACGTACAGGGTACACTCACATGGGCGGAGGATTACAGTAAGTATCCGGCTGCAAGTTTGAGCTGCGTCAAATTTTCTGCCGTAGCTCAGACTGCCAGCGAGAAACTACTGTGAACCCCCTGCCCGTGCGACTGTACCCTAAATACACTACACTACACTAACACAAAATAAAATAAAAAGTAAAAAACACTACATATACACATACCCCTATACAACCCCCCTCCCCAATAAAAATGAAAAACGTCTGGTACGCCACTGTTTCCAAAACGGAGCCTCCAGCTGTTGCAAAACAACTACTCCCAGTATTGCCAGATAGCCGTTGACTGTCCAGGCATGCTGGGAGTTTTACAACAGCTGGAGGCACCCTGTTTGGGAATCACTGGCGAAGAATACCCCTATGTACACCCCTATGCAAGTCCCTAATTTAGGCCTCAAATGCGCATGGCGCTCTCACTTTGGAGCCCTGTCGTATTTCAAGGCAACAGTTTAGGGCCACATATGGGGTATCGCCGTACTCGGGAGAAATTGGGCTTCAAATTTTGGTGGGTATTTTCTGCTATTACCCTTTTAAAAAATGTAAAATTTTTGGGAAAACAAGCATTTTAGGTAAAAAATATATATATTTTTTTACATATGCAAAAGTCGTGAAACACCTGTAGGGTATTAAGGTTCAAATTACCCCTTGTTACGTTCCCCGAGGGGTCTAGTTTCCAAAATGGTATGCCATGTGTTTTTTTTTTGCTTTCCTGGCACCATAGGGGCTTCCTAAATGCGGCATGCCCCCAGAGCAAAATTCGTTTTCAAAAAGCCAAATGTGACTCCTTCTCTTCTGAGACCTGTAGTGCGCCAGCAGAGCACTTTTCACACCCATATGGGGTGTTTTCTGAATCGGGAGAAATTGGGCTTCAAATTCTTAGGGGTATTTTCTGCTATTACCCTTTTTAAAATTGTAAAAATTTTGGGAAACCAAGCATTTTAGGTAAAAAAAATATATATTTTTTTACATATGCAAAAGTGGTGAAACACCTGTAGGGTATTAAGGTTCACTTTACCCCTTGTTACGTTCCCCGAGGGGTCTAGTTTCCAAAATGGTATGCCATGTGTTTTTTTTTTTTTGCTGTCCTGGCACCATAGGGGCTTCCTAAATGCGGAATGCCCCCAGAGCAAAATTTCCTTCAAAAAAGCCAAATGTGACTCCTTCTCTTCTGAGACCTGTAGTGCGCCAGCAGAGCACTTTTCACACCCATATGGGGTGTTTTCTGAATCGGGAGAAATTGGGCTTCAAATTTTTAGGGGTATTTTCTGCTATTACCCTTTTTAAAATTGTAAAAATTTTGGGAAAACAAGCATTTTAGGTAAAAAAAATATATATTTTTTTACATATGCAAAAGTCGTGAAACACCTGTAGGGTATTAAGGTTCACATTACCCCTTGTAACGTTCCCCGAGGGGTCTAGTTTCCAAAATGGTATGCCATGTGTTTTTTTTTTGCTGTTCTGGCACCATAGGGGCTTCCTAAATGCGGCATGCCCCCAGAGCAAAATTTGCTTTCAAAAAGCCAAATGTTACTCCTTCTCTTCTGAGACCTGTAGTGCGCCAGCAGAGCACTTTTCACCCCCATATGGGGTGTTTTCTGAATCGGGAGAAATTGGGCTTCAAATTTTGGGGGGTATTTTCCGCAATTACCCTTTTTAAAAATGTAAACATTTTGGGAAAACAAGCATTTTAGGTAAAAAAAAATATTTTTTTTTTACATATGCAAAAGTCGTGAAACACCTGTAGGGCATTAAGGTTCACGTTACCCCTTGTTACGTTCCCCGAGGGGTCTAGTTTCCAAAATGGTATGCCATGTGTTTTGTTTTTGCTGTTCTGGCACCATAGGGGCTTCCTAAATGCGGCATGCCCCCAGAGCAAAATTTGCTTTCAAAAAGCCAAATGTTACTCCTTCTCTTCTGAGACCTGTAGTGCGCCAGCAGAGCACTTTTCACCCCCATATGGGGTGTTTTCTGAATCGGGAGAAATTGGGCTTCAAATTTTGGGGGGTATTTTCCGCTATTACCCTTTTTAAAAATGTAAACATTTTGGGAAAACAAGCATTTTAGGTAAAAAAAAATATTTTTTTTTACATATGCAAAAGTCGTGAAACACCTGTAGGGCATTAAGGTTCACGTTACCCCTTGTTACGTTCCCCGAGGGGTCTAGTTTCCAAAATGGTATGCCATGTGTTTTGTTTTTGCTGTTCTGGCACCATAGGGGCTTCCTAAATGCGGCATGCCCCCAGAGCAAAATTTGCTTTCAAAAAGCCAAATGTGACTCCTTCTCTTCTGAGACCTGTAGTGCACCAGCAGAGCACTTTTCACCCCCATGCGAGGTGTTTTCTGTATTGGGAGAAATTGGGCTTCAAATTTTGGGGGGTATTTTCTGCTATTACCCTTTTTAAAAATGTAAAATTTTTGGGAAACCAAGCATTTTAGGTAAAAAATATATATATTTTTTTTACATATGCAAAAGTCGTGAATCACCTGTAGGGTATTAAGGTTCACGTTACCCCTTGTTACGTTCCCTGAGGGGTCTAGTTTCCAAAATGGTATGCCATGTGTTTTTTTTTTGCTGTCCTGGCACCATAGGGGCTTCCTAAATGCGGCATGCCCCCCAAAAACCATTTGTTGCTCCTTCCCTTCTGAGCCCTCTACTGCGCCCGCCGAACAATTAACATAGACATATGAGGTATGTGCTTACTCGAGAGAAATTGGGTTTCAAATACAAGTAAAAATTTTCTCCTTTTTATCCCTTGCAAAAATTCAAAAATTGGGTCTACAAGAACATGCGAGTGTAAAAAATTAGATTTTGAATTTTCTCCTTCACTTTGCTGCTATTCCTGTGAAACACCTAAAGGGTTAATACACTTACTGAATGTTTTTTTGAATACTTTAGGGGGTGTAGTTTTTATAATGGGGTCTTTTATGGGGTATTTCTAATATGAAGACCCTTCAAATCCACTTCAAAACTGAACTGGTCCCTGAAATATAGTGAGTTTGAAAATTTTGTGAAAAATTTCAAAATTGCTACTGAACTTTGAAGCCCTATGGTGTTTTCCAAAAGTAAAAACTCATACATTTTATGATGCAAACATAAAGTAGACATATTGTATATGTGAACCCAAAAAATATATATTTTGAATATCCATTTTCTTTACAAGCAGAGAGCTTCAAAGTTAGAAAAATGCAAAATTTTCATTTTTTTCATCAAATTTTGGGATTTTTCTCCAAGAAAGAATGCAAGTTACCATAAAATTTTACCACTAAGTTAAAGTAGAATATATCACGAAAAAACAATCTCGGAATCAGAATGATAACTAAAAGCATTCCAGAGTTATTAATGTTTAAAGTGACAGTGGTCAGAATTGCAAAAAATGCTCCGGTCCTTAAGGTATAAAATGGCCTGGTCCTTAAGGGGTTAAGGAAGCTAGCTTTAAGTGAGTACTCAGGTGGAAAACTTTTTTTTTTGTAAATCAACTGGTGCCAGAAAGTTAAACAGATTTGTAAATTACTTCTATTAAAAAATCTTAATCCTTCCAGTACTTATTAGCTGCTGAATACTACAGAGGAAATTGTTATCTTTTTGGAACACCGAGCTCTCTGCTGACACTACGAGCACACTTCTCTCTGCTGACATCTCTGTCCATTTTAAGAACTGTCCAGAGTAGGAGAAAATCCCCATAGCAAACATATGCTGCTCTGGACAGTTCCTAAAATGGACAGAGATGTCAGCAAAGAGAACTGTGCTCATGATATGAGCAGAGAGCTGTGTTCCAAAAAGAAAATAATTTCCTCTGTAGTATTCAGCAGCTAATAAGTACTAAAAGTATTAAGATTTTTTAATAGAAGTAATTTAAAAATCTGTTTAACTTTCTGGCACTTCCACCGGAGTACCCCTTTAACCCCTTAAGGACACATGACGTTCTCATACGTCTCCATTTCCGAGTCCTTAAGGACACATGACGTATGAGAAAGTCATGTGTTTTACCGGCCCCCCGCAACCATCTGGAGCGGAGCCGGTGCCCGATGCCTGCTGAAATCGTTCAGCAGGCATCGGGGCATATCGCCCAGGGGGGTCATGATGACCCCCCATATCGGCGATGGCCGCAGATCGCTGGACAATTCAGTCCAGCGATCTGCGGCGGATTCCGGGTCAATCGGGTCTCCAGTGACCCGGTGACCCGGAATTATTGGCTGATCGGGGCTGTCAGAGACAGTCCCGAACAGCCATAGCCAGCAGGGGTGAGGTGGCACCTCACGATCGCCCTGATTCGTCGGCCGGGCGCCTGCTGCGGGTGTCACTCCCGCAACCTGCTCTTCCGGAGGACCCTCTTCCGGAGGACATGAGCGGGTGCGGGACGTGCACCCCGGGTGCTGGGGACCCCGATCCCCGGCATCCCTGTTGGGATCGGGGCCCCAGGAGCAGCGACGACGAGGGACTGAAATGTGCGGCTGGATCGTTGGAGGTGAGTGACAGCCTCCTGCTGTTGCTTAGCAACAGCTCCCAGCATGCAAAAAGGGCATGCTGGGAGCTGTAGTTATGCAACAGCAGGAGGCAGACCACCACAACTCCCAGCATTCCCTTATGGGCATGCTGGGACTTGTAGTTTTGCAACAGCTGGAGGCTCATTCTTTCTATGGAAAAGTGTACCTTCAGCTGTTGTATAACTACAACTCCCAGCTTGCACAATCAGCTAAAGTGCATGCTGCGAGTTGTAGTGGTGCATCTGGTGGTTGCATAACTACAACTCCCAGCATGCCCGTTGGCTGTCGGTGACTGCTGGGAGTTGTAGTTTTGCAACAACTGAAGGCACACTGAGTTAAGTAGCAAACCAGTGTGTCTCCAACTGTTGCATAACTACAATCCCCAGCATCCCCAGCCAAAGTAGTATGCCTCCAGCTGTTGCATAACTACAAGACCCAGCATGCCCTTCCGCTGTCCGTACATGCTGGGGGTTGTAGCTTTTGCAACAGCTGAAGGCACACTGGTTGCAAAACACTGAGTTTGTTACCAAACTCGGTGTTTCACAACCAGTGTGCCTCCAGCTGTTGCAAAACTACAACTCCCAGCATGCACTGATAGACCGTACATGCTGGGAGTTGTAGTTTTGCAACAGCTGGATGTTCCCCCCCCCCCCCCCCCAATGTGAATGTACAGGGTACACTCACATGGGCAGAGGATTACAGTAAGTATCCGGCTGCAAGTTTGAGGTGCGGCAAAATTTCTGCCGCAGCTCAAACTGCCAGCGAGAAACTAATGTGAACCCCCGCCCGTGCGACTGTACCCTAAAAACACTACACTACACTAACACACAATAAAATAAAAAGTAAAAAACACTACGTATACACATACCCCTACACAGCCCCCCTCCCCAATAAAAATGAAAAACGTCTGGTACGCCACTGTTTCCAAAACGGAGCCTCCAGCGGTTGCAAAACTACAACTCCCAGCATGCACTGATAGACCGTACATGCTGGGAGTTGTAGTTTTGCAACAGCTGGATGTCCCCCCCCCCTTCCCCCAATGTGAATGTACAGGGTACACTCACATGGGCGGAGGATTACAGTAAGTATCCGGCTGCAAGTTTGAGCTGCGTCAAATTTTCTGCCGCAGCTCAAACTGCCAGCGAGAAACTATTGTGAACCCCCCGCCCGTGTGACTGTACCCTAAAAACACTACACTACACTAACACAAAAAATAAAATAAAAAGTAAAAAACACTACATATACACATACCCCTATACAACCCCCCTCCCCTCCCCAATAAAAATGAAAAACGTCTGGTACGCCTCTGTTTCCAAAACGGAGCCTCCAGCTGTTGCAAAACAACTACTCCCAGTATTGCCAGATAGCCGTTGACTGTCCAGGCATGCTGGGAGTTTTACAACAGCTGGAGGCACCCTGTTTGGGAATCATTGGCGTAGAATACCCCTATGTCCACCCCTATGCAAGTCCCTTTTTTAGGCCTCAAATGCGCATGGCGCTCTCACTTTGGAGCCCTGTCGTATTTCAAGGCAACAGTTTAGGGTCACATATGGGGTATCGCCGTACTCGGGAGAAATTGCCTAACAAATTTTGGGGGGTATTTTCTGCTATTACCCTTTTTAAAAATGTAAAATTTTTGGGAAAACAAGCATTTTAGGTAAAAAAAAAATATATTTTTTTACATATGCAAAAGTCGTGAAACACCTGTAGGGTATTAAGGTTACGTTCCCTGAGGGGTCTAGTTTTCAAAATGGTATGTAATGTGTTTTTTTTTTTTTTGCTGTCCTGGCACCATAGGGGCTTCCTAAATGCGGCATGCCCCCAGAGCAAAATTTGCTTTCAAAAAGCCAAATGTGACTCCTTCTCTTCTGAGACCTGTAGTGCGCCAGCAGAGCACTTTTCACCCCCACATGGGGTGTTTTCTGAATCGGGAGAAATTGGGCTTCAAATTTTGGGGGGTATTTTCCGCTATTACACTTTTTAAAAATGTAAACATTTTGGGAAAACAAGCATTTTAGGTAAAAATTATTATTTTTTTTTACATATGCAAAAGTGGTGAAACACCTGTAGGGTATTACGGTTCACATTACCCCTTGTTACGTTCCCTGAGATGTCTAGTTTCCAAAATGGTATGCCATGTGTTTTTTTTTTTTGCTGTTCTGGCACCATAGGGGCTTCCTAAATGCGGCATACTCCCAGAGCAAAATTTGCTTTCAAAAAGCCAAATGTGACTCCTCCTCTTCTGAGACCTGTAGTGCGCCAGCAGAGCACTTTTCACCCCCATGTGAGGTGTTTTCTGTATCGGGAGAAAGTGGACTTCAAATTTTTGTGGGTATTTTCTGCTATTACCCTTTTTAAAAATGTTAAATTTTTGGGAAACCAAGCATTTTAGGTAAAATATATATATATATATTTTTTTTTCATATGCAAAAGTCGTGAATCATCTGTGGGGTATTAAGGTTCACTTTACCCCTTGTTACGTTCCCTGAGGGGTCTAGTTTCCAAAATGGTATGCCATGTGTTTTTTTTTTGCTGTTCTGGCACCATAGGGGCTTCCTAAATGCGGCATGCCCCCCAAAAACCATTTGTCGATCCTTCCTTTCTGAGCCCTCTACTGCGCCCGCTGAACAATTAACATAGACATATGAGGTATGTGCTTACTCGAGAGAAATTGGGTTTCAAATACAAGTAAAAATTTTCTCCTTTTTACCCCTTGCAAAAATTCAAAAATTGGGTCTACAAGAACATGCGAGTGTAAAAAATGAAGATTTTGAATTTTCTCCTTCACTTTGCTGCTATTCCTGTGAAACACCTAAAGGGTTAATACACTTATTGAATGTCATTTTGAATACTTTGGGGGGTGTAGTTTTTATAATGGGGTCTTTTATGGGGTATTTCTAATATGAAGACCCTTCAAATCCACTTCAAATCTGAACTGGTCCCTGAAAAATAGTGAGTTTGAAAATTTTGTGAAAAATTTCAAAATTGCTGCTGAACTTTGAAGCCCTCTGCTGTCTTCCAAAAGTAAAAACTCATAAATGTTATGATGCAAACATAAAGTAGACATATTGTTTATGTGAACCCAAAAAATATATATTTTGAATATCCATTTTCCTTACAAGCAGAGAGCTTCAAAGTTAGAAAAATGCAAAATTTTCATTTTTTTCATCAAATTTTGGGATTTTTCACCAAGAAAGGATGCAAGTTACCATAAAATGTTACCACTAAGTTAAAGTAGAATATGTCTCGAAAAAAAAATCTCAGAATCAGAATGATAACTAAAAGCATTCTAGAGTTATTAATGTTTAAAGTGACAGTGGTCAGAATTGCAAAAAAAACGCTCCAGTCCTTAAGGTGTAAAATGGCCTGGTCCTTAAGGGGTTAAGTATAGCTGCTGCTAATCTTAGCATGTCTCCCATCTTGAGTACAGGCACAGAATGTTGATAGCATTCCAAATGTGATAGAAGTTATGACCACACCCCTAGGGAAGCTCTGGTCGATTGACAGTTAACATTTAACCCCTTAAGGACACATGACGTACTGGAACGTCATGTGTCCACTCCCGATCTATAACGCGGGGCCACGGTGTGGCGTCATAGCGGGTCGGGCCCGGCCTCTAACAACGGCCGGGACCCGTGGCTAATATCGCGCGGCATTGATCACTGTGCCGAGCGCTATTAACCCTTTAGACGCGGCGTTCAAAGTTGAACGCCGCGTCTAAAGTGAAACCGAAAGCATGCCGGCTAGCTTAGTGGGCTGTTCAGGATAGCCGCGGCGAAATTGCGGCATCCCAAACAGCTTACAGGACAGCGGGAGGGCCCCTACCTGCCTCCTTGCTGTCCAATCGCCGAATGACTGCTCAGTGCCTGAGATCCAGGCATGAGCAGTCAAGCGGCAGAATCATCGATCACTGATTTCCTATGAGAAACCAGTGATCAATGATAAAGATCAGTGTGTGCAGTGTTATAGGTCCCTATGGGAGCTATAACACTGCAAAAAAAAGTGAAAAAAAAGTGAATAAACATCATTTAACCCCTTCCCTATTAAAAGTTTGAATCACCCCCCTTTTCCCATTAAAAAAAACACAGTGTAAATAAAAATAAACATATATGGTATCGCCGCGTGTGGAAATGCCCGAATTATAAAAATATATCGTTAATTAAACCGCACGGTCAATGGCGTGCGCGCAAAAAAATTCCAAAGTCTAAAATAGTGCATTTTTGGTCACTTTATATATCATGAAAAAAATGAATAAAAAGTGATCAGTAAGTCCTATCAATGCATAAATGGTACCGTTGAAAACTTCAGATCACGGCACAAAAAATGAGCCCTCATACCGCCCCATATACAGAAAAATAAAAAAGTTATAGGGGTCAGAAGATGACAATTTTAAACGTATACATTTTCCTGCATGAAGTTATGATTTTTTCCAGAAGTACGACAAAATCAAACCTATACAAGTAGGGTATCATTTTAACTGTATGGCCCTACAGAATAAATATCAGGTGTCATTTTTACCAAAAAATGTACTACGTAGAAACGGAAGCCCCCAAAAGTTACAAAATGGCGTTTTTTTTTCAATTTTGTCTCACAATGATTTTTTTCCCATTTCACCATAGATTTTTGGGCACAATGACTGACTTCATTACAAAGTAGAATTGGTGGTGCAAAAAATAAGCCATAATATGGATTTTTAGGTGCAAAATTGAAAGAGTTATGATTTTTTAAATGCAAGGAGCAAAAAACGAAAATGCAAAAACAGAAAACCCCCCGATCCTTAAGGGGTTAAGGATCTCAAAAGATGAGGAGATAAAGATGGAGAACTTTAAAGAGAAAGGAGGTAAATGTTCCTTGATATTAACCTAGAATCCGGCCTAGGTGGATAGCATGGTATTATCTTTCTTGGCCCAGAGATTTCTGCTCCCTGATTGTTAATGGCCAGAGAACATTTTTGTGAACTTTTGCTTTCTTGTCAGATGTAAGTCATTAATAGATGCCAGCAAGAAAACATGGGGATGGGGATTGGTAAGACCAAAAAGTACACGAGCCCTGGTATAATTAGAGACCTGACCATCTTTTTACCACCAAACCATGAATTATCAATAATGAAATAAAAAAGGGAACATAGTTTGAGCAACTCAAAGAAGACCTTAACAATATAAATTGGGATAATGATTTTAAAAACAAGAATACTGACACTAAATTGGAGACTTTCAAATATATCTTAAACTCTCACTTTAAGATGTATATACCTTATAGGAATAAAATGGTCAGAAATAAAAGAAAACCAATGTGGATGAATAAAAATGTTAAGGGGGCAATAAATGACAAAAATTAAGCATTTAAACTACTAAAACAGGATGGCAATGAAGAAGCATTAACCTCTTAAGGACCCAGGACGTAATGGTATGTCCTGAGTCCGCTCCCGTTCTACAACGTGGGGCCACGGCCTCTAAAAACGTCTGGGACCCGTGGCTAATAGCGTGCGACACTGATCGCGGTGCCGCATGCTATTAACCATTTAGACGCGGCATTCAAAGTTGAATGCTGCATCTAAAGTGGAAGTAAAACATTACCGGTCAGCTCTGGGGGCTGTTCGGGATCACTGCAGTGAAATCGCAGCATCCTGAACAGCTCTAGGACAGCAGGAGGGTCCCTTACCTTGCCTTCTGGTGTCCGATCGCGAATGACTGCTCAGTGCCTGAGATCCAGGCATGAGCAGTCAAGCGGCAGAATCATTGATCAATGGTTTCCTATGAGAAACCATTGACCAATGTAAAATATCAGTGTGTGCAGTGTTATAGTCATCCATGGGAGCTATAACATTGCAAAGAAAAGTGAAATAAAAAAGTGAATAAAGATCATTTAACCCCTTCCCTGAAAAAAATTTGAATCACCCCACTTTTCCGTTAAAAAAAATTAAAAAAAATTGTGCAAATAAAAATAAACAAATGTGGTATTGCCGGATGTGGAAATGTCCGAATTATAAAAATATATTGTTAATTAAACCGCACGTCAATGGCGTATGCACAAAAAAATTCCAAAGTCCAAAATACTGTATTTTTGGTCACTTTTTGTATCATGAAAAAATGAATAAAAAGATCCTAAAATAAGTCCTATCGATGCAAAAATGGTACCGCTAAAAACTTCAGATCATGGCGCAAAAAATGAGCCCTCATACCACCCCATACGCAGAAAAATTTAAAAGTTATAGGGGTCAGAAGATGACAATTTTAAACGTATAAATTTTCCTCCTAGTTATGATTTTTTCCAGAAGTACGACAAAATTCAACCTACAAAAGTAGGGTATCATTTTAATTGTATGCACCTACAGAATGAAGAGAAGGTGTCACTTTTACCGAAAAATGTACTGTGTAGAAACGGAAGCCCCCAAAAGTTACAAAATGGAGTATTTTTTTTTCAATTTTGTCTCACAATGATTTTTTTCCCATTTCGCTGTAGATTTTTGAGTAAAATGACTGACGTCATTACAAAGTAGAATTGGTGGTGCAAAAAATAAGCCATCATATGGATTTTTAGGTGCAAAATTGAAAGAGTTATGATTTTTTAAAAGGAAGGAGGAAAAAACAAAAAAGCAAAAATGGAAAAACCCTGGGTCCTTAAGGGGTTAATACACCCGCCTTGCGGGCCAATCCTTGACCCCTGGCATATTAAACAGTGAATGGAGCTGGAGCATGGTGGCTGCCTTATTGGTAAACTGAGATGGCAGGCTAGCTTCTTTGTGGTAAAAAAGAAAGTAGGAGTCCATCCGGAGTGGAACATTATTATCATTATTATTTTCATAGCTTTCTTTCATTCTGCTATACAACAGTCCTCTCCTGTAGTGTTCATCATGCACCACTTTCGATACTCCATTTTTTTTAATTTTTTTTGCATTATACAACATAACTCTATCCTAACATTCATTGCAATGCAGTGCCAGCAATTTCCTCCTGCATCTCTAATGTCCTGTGTGTGGACCACAGGGGATGAGCCAGGTATTCATGGTCCTCAGCATCTTTAAATATTGACAGTTTTTGTTTAAGGCACCATTGTCATGTTTCCCTTATATAACCAACCATTAGCTTTTATATACTGAAAGCAAACCTCTGTTTCCTTGTTGTATTTTCAACTGTCTGTCATAAATTAGCTGCAACCTGGCAATTGGATTGTATTAGCAGTAGCAGATGACAGGGTGGCACAGAATATATTCTCATTTGCCACTCACACTTTATGCTTGTCTGTTTGAATCAGACCATCTTTGCTGATGTAACAGAGTTCAGCATTTGTTGATGCACTAAACTGCATCATTTTGCATTTTTATTGCTGATTTTTTTGGGATACGCTTTGATAGGTCTTCACATACAATATGCATTCTCTTCATCAAATTATATTGAAGGACTGTTTTAAAGTGATATTTAAACATTTCCACTTCCAGAATGTTTGAAACAGTTCAATGTCTAGAAGAATCTTATCCCCTTAACAGGTTATCTCATATTCTGTACAGGTGGCCACAGTTATTATGCCTCTCTTAAATGGTCATTTGGCCATCAACATGTTTTGGTTTAGCCTATAGAAATATTAGCTTCATTAAAATATGGGGTGACAGGCATCATATAGGCAATTGTACAAGGCGTAGATCTAAACACAGGATTGTGACATAGACTGTGTATAGTTAAAGAGTACCTGTCATAGTGCAAAAAAAATATGTTACTCAGTACCTAATCCTAATCATGCACATATCATTTTTATGTGTCTAGGACCTATATATCCCTAACAAATAGCATTTATATGTAGCTCACTTGCTTTTTATTCTTTCCTTATGAAGGGGGCGTGACAGTCTCTCTCCCTCACTGTCATGACTCATCTGCTCTGAGTCTGAGAGCAGTCTGGCAGTCTGCAAATCACTGCACAATAGTTTTTATGCATACATTTTCAACTGTTCCTAGTAAAGCTGGATGCTAATCAATATAGCTGTCACTATGTGTATCATTCAGCTTTCACAGACTCAGCTTCTTTGTTATTCAGGAGTCAGAGGAAGCTTTGGCTGTTTAAGCATGCTGGCAGTTGTAGTTTTGCATTGCAACAGCTGGAGCTGCAGTGTTTGTAAAGCACTGTGTTAAAGCAATGTTGACCTTTAGCTGTTGCAAAACTACAACTCCCAGCATGCTCACACATCCTTTGTCTGTAGTTTTGCAAGAGCTGGAGGCACAGCTGGAGAATACATAGCTCTAAAACAGAGTTTTACAAAGATTTTACCCCCAGCTGTTCAACTCCCATCATGGCACTTGTAGTTTAGGAACAGCTGAAGGCTGCAGTGGTGCAATGGTTATCTCCTATACTGGATACCAACACACTTTACGGCCGGTATCCAGTATGCTGAAAAATACAGAGTAGTCTGTCTGCATAAAGATAGATGACCCCTCGTGGAGGCTAATTTCTTTTTTTTTTTTTGTAAAATTACATTTTTTTAATACATGTGTATTTAAAAGAGTAATCTTATCAGTAGTACTACAAAGTATAAAAAGTTTTTTCATAATGACAGTGCCTCTTTAAAGGATCTCTCTAGGAAGAACAAATACACTATGTTCTGCCCAAAGTGGGCAGAACACAGGAATCCTATTTCCTACTGTGCATTAGGTGTAACAAAGTCATTGGAGGGAATTTACCAAGATGGGTATTTCTTATAAAAATCTAAAGTAAACCACCGCCAGTGTAGAACTGTAGTAGATTTATCATGAGGCACACAACTTTGAGAAATCAAAGTACTCCTGAGCCTGCCTGGCGCAGAAGCCTCAAAAATCTACACCAACATGCATCCGGTGTACTTTTGATCTACGATTTGCACATGCTAGTAAGGAGGGGTAAATATACCCCCTTAGTGTGTAATCACTCCCTTCTCTGCCAAGCCCTACTCATTGAGTGTGGTGCAGGTCAGGCAAAAAAAAGTTGCATAAACCACGTGTTTGAACCACTTTTCTTCGATCTCTGGTGGCACAGTCTTTAATAAATTACCCCTATTGAGTTTTGCCCTTTCTGTTCATTTAAAGCTAGAATTGCTTCTTGGCATTGCAAATAAGTATAAGATAACATAAAAAAAAAAAAAAAAAAAAAAAAACATTTAACCAACCAACATGTGTCAGGGACCAACCGGGGGGACAGGGAGAGTGAGCCCTAAACTGACCCTAAAACATCTCTCCCTGCCTACTTGCCCACTCACTCTAAATGGTGAGTCGACAACTGGGAGCCGGTCCCTTCCTGTGCTAAAGTGCAGTGGCGTAAAAACAAATAATAAACATGGTCGGTCACAGGCCAGAAACAGAAACCTACTAGACAATACAAATACTAACAGGGCAGAATAAACTCACAAACAGAAAGGAATATAGTGAATTAACAAACAGTTCCCTAAACCCGATGTCAGATAAATGGCAGACATGATAATAATAATAATCATTTTATTTATATAGCGCCTACAGATTCCGCAGCGCTTACAATTATGGGGTACAAACAAATACAAGTATCAGACATAATATTACACAATAACTATTCATACAAGAGCTGTGGGGATATGTTGAGCATGTGTTGAGGCCAATTAAAGAATGTTATAGGCCTGTCTGAAGAGATGTGTTTTTAGGCCCCGTTTGAAACTATGGATGTTGTTGAGTCTGAGGGATTGAGGTATAGCATTCCAGAGAACCGGTGCAGCACGAGTGAAGTCTTGGAGACGGGAGTGAGAAGTTCGGATTATAGAAGATGTTAGTGTGAGATCATTAGCAGATCGGATAGAACGTGTAGGATGGTAGACGGAGATGAGAGAGGAGATGTAGGGAGGTGCAGCATTGTTGAGAGCTTTGTGTGTGAGACTGAGGATTTTGTACTGTATTCTGGACTGAATTGGTAACCAGTGTAGTGACTGGCACAGGGAGGAGGCGTCGGTGTAGCGGCTGGAGAGGAAGATGAGTCTGGCTGTGGCATTAAGGATCGACTGAAGATGAGAGAGTTTGGAGAAAGGAAGGCCTATTAGTAAAGAGTTACAATAGTTGAGGCGGGAGTGAATCAAAGCAATAATGAGAGTTTTAGCAGTTTCAGTAGTGAGAAACGGGTGGATTCTGGAAATGTGTTTGAGATGCAGGTGACAAGAACATGAAAGGGACTGAATATGGGTAGTGAAAGATAGATCAGAGTCAAGTATAACTCCAAGACAACGAGCCTGCTGCCTGGGAGTTATGGTAGTCCCACATACCGAGATGTAAATGTCAGGGTTAGGTACAGTATCAGTTGATGGAGAAAAAACAAGATGTTCTGTTTTCGAAAGATTTAGTTTCAGATATAAAGAGGACATGATGTCTGAGACAGCAGAGAGACAATCACTGGTATTCTGTAGGAGTGCAGGGGTGATGTTGGAGGGAGAGGTATAGAGTTGGGTGTTATCAGCATAGAGTGGTACTGGAAACCAAATCTACTGTTTGTTTTTCCAATGGGGGATGTGTTGAGTGAAAACAGTAGAGGACCCAGGACCGATTCCTTGGGAACCCCGACAGCAAGAGGAAGAGGAGAAGAAGTAGAGCCAGAAAACGAGACGATAGGAGGAAAACCAGGCGAGAGCAGAGTCCTTGAGACCGATGGAGCGGAGAGACTACTGAGGAGGAGTTGGTGATACACAGTGTCAAAAGCCGCAGAGAGGTCCAAGAGAATAATTAAAGAGAAATTGCCATTTGATTTGGCCATCAGAAGATCGTTAGTGACTTTGGTTAGGGCTGTTTCTGTGGAGTGAAGGGAGCGGAAACCAGACTGTAAGGGGTCAAGGAGAGAGTTCTCAGAGAGATAGCGGATAATGCGGGAGTAGACCAAGCGTTCCAGGAGTTTGGAGATAAAGGGGAGATTTGACACGGGTCGATAGTTGGCTGCACAGGATGGGTCCAGAGATGGTTTCTTCAATAGTGGGGTTATGATAGAGTGTTTGAAAGAGGAGGGAAAAACCCCAGAAGAGAGGGAGAGGTTAAATATTTTAGTTAGGTGACAGCTGATAGCAGGAGAGAGAGAATGGATGAGGTGTGAAGGCATGGGGTCACTAGAGCAGGTAGTGGGGCGGGCGGAGGAGAGGAGCCTAGAAACCTCATCCTCCGTTACAGGCTCAAAAACTGAGAGTGATGAAGGGGAGATGTGGCTGGGAATTGGATCAGAACTTTTAGGGGACTGGGAGAGGATTTCATCATGAATGTCATCAATTTTAGTTTTGAAGTATTTGGCCAGGTCTTCAGCACAGTGATCAGTGATTGGGGTCTGTACTTTAGGCCGAAGGAGAGAGTTGAACGTGTCAAAAAGGCGTTTTGGGTTGTTAGACAGAGAGGAGATGAGGGAGGTAAAAATGTGTTTGTTTGGCGAGATGAAGAGCGGAGTAATAGGATTTAAGCATGAATTTATAGTGCAGATAGTCTGAAGAAGTCTTAGTTTTCCTCCACAGACGTTCAGCACACCTAGAGCATCGCCTGAGAAAGCGGGTTGTTAGCGTGTGCCAGGGTTGCTGCCGTCTGTGTCTGGAGGTTCGTGTTTTAGAGGGTGCCATTCGTTCCAGGGTGTCATGGTAATGTTTGGCTGCTAGATTAGAGCAGGAGAGAGAAGAGATTGGTGATAGTGAAGATTGTAGAATGTCTATAAATTGACTAGTGTTTATGGCACGCAGGTTTCTGTAAGTGTACAAGGTATGAGTGTCCGGAAGAGGATAGGAGTTATTGATAAAAGAGAGAAGGTTGTGGTCAGAAAGCTCAAAAGGAGAATTAGTGAATTTAGAGACAGAGCAAAGTCTAGAGAAGTTCAAGTCCAGTGTATTCCCTTCCATGTGTGTGGGAGAGTCAGTAAGCTGTGAAAGGGCAAAGGAGGAGGTTAGAGACAGAAGCCAAGAGGCAGAAGAGGAGATTGGGGTATCAATGGGGATATTAAAATCACCCATGATGAGTGTAGGTGTTTCTGAGGAAAGAAAGTGAGGGAGCCAGGTGGCAAAATGATCCAGGAACATTTGGGGAGAACCAGGAGGACGATAGATGACCGCCACTCTGAGAGACAATGGGCGGCAGAGCCTGAGGGTGTGGACCTCAAAAGAGGGAAACGTGAGTGAAGGTTATGGGGGGATGACTTGAAAAGTGCATTGTGGGGCTAGAAGCACCCCAACTCCTCCACCATGCCTGGTGTCAGATCTGGGGGTACAGGAAAAGTGAAGGTCACCATAAGATAAAGCAGCGAGAGAAGCAGTGTCAGAAGGTTGTATCCATGTTTCTGTGAGAGCCAGCAGATTAAGAGAAATAGTGAGAAATAAGTCATGAATCTGGGTGAGCTTATTGCACACGGATCGAAAGTTTAGGAGAGTGCAGTTAAAGTTTGTAGTGGTTCCGCAAGAGGCAGGTAGTGTAGAGCAAATATTAGTGAAAGGTGGGCCAGCGTTAGGAGCAATGTCCCCAGCAGCTAAAAGCAGAAGAAAGAAAAGGGAGAGCAGATGGCTGGGTGAAGTGATGAAGCGACTTCTGTGCTGTACCATGGAATGAGGTGACTTTGAGTGGTTTATGATGGTGAGCAGTGCATGCGAGCAATACATAGGTGAGGGAAGGATGCATGGACAGATGCATATAGAGTCCACTGGAGAAATTGGTGGGGGATAGAAGATAAAATGTATCGCAATGATGTAAGTAATAAGTGTGTGCATGTTTGGATTTTGTTTTTTCTGAAAGAGTGACTTACTTTTGTAGCTATAATGTTGAGTTAGTTCCTTTTTGTTCCCTTTTGGTTCAATTCTGGTATAATTCTTGATATCACACTTAAGAAGCACTTTGATAAAATGAACAAGACTAGGCATGATAGGAGTATACAGCTGAATCCAGGAAATGAAGGGGATAGCGGAAGAACTGAGAGCCAAAACACTAAACTCAACAGGTAAGTTACTAAGAACTCTCACAAGCAGGTAAAAGCACAAATGATCAGATCAAACAGGATATAAATATAAGACACTGTTCACACTGGGACACAGAACCAGGATACCAAACAGGAATTTAAAATACAGAGCACAGGTAACAAGCAAGACTAAGACATAGTGTGAACACCGACAAAGCTGAACATAATACTAAAACCGACTAATATAACACAGACTAAAATCTACAATAAAAACAAGACTTTTAACGATGGCTAAAACTCAGATAATATCACAAGATAAATATAAGTTGCGAGCTCAAGCAAACTTGGAAGTGTATTGCACACACAGACATTCTAGACTGAGGTACCGTATATACTCAAGTATAAGCCGAGTTTTTCAGCACGCTTTTTCGTGCTGAAAACACCCTCCTTGGCTGATACTCGAGTGAACTAAAAAAAAAAAAAACTGTGGAGGGGTGGCCTGGGCAGTTCATATTCTGCCATCTATGCTGCAGGGACCATCCAGTGGGGAGGGTAAGTCGTTCCGGGCTATCCATCTTCACCAGGAGGCCCTCTTCTCGGCCGGCCCCCGAACTAGTGATGCTGCATTGACGCCACCGCGCAGGGACGTTCATGCGCAGGGATATCACGGATGTCTGCTGCACATGGACGTCCCTGCACGTCATCGCAACGTCACTAGTCCGTGGTCGGCCCAGAGAGGAGAAGAGGGCCTCCCGGTGAAAATGGACAGCCCAGAACGACTAACCCTCCCCACCGGATGGTACCTGAAGCATAAATGGACAAAGATGGACGGCCTGGTGAGTAGAAAACAAAAGGGGGGTCTGGATGATGACGAAAGGATTGACAGGCGGTGATGATGAAGGGGAGGATGATGACGAGGGGGATTATGACGAGGGGGATGATGACGAGGGGGATCATCACCTTCATTATCATCACCCTGTCATTATCACCCTGTCATTATGACGGGGTGATAATGACAGGGTGATAATGACAGGGTGATGATGATGAGGGTGATAATGACGGGGGGGTGCTGATGACGGGGGTGTTAATGATGGGGGTCTGGATGATGACAGGGGGGATGATGACATGGGGGGATGATGTATTTCCCACCCTTGGCTTATAGTCGAGTCAATAACTTTTCCTAGGTTTTTGGGGTGAAATTAGGGGCCTCGGCTTATATTCGAGTATATACAGTATTCAATAACCAGCCCAGACTGCAGAGAAGTCTGGCTTAAAATGAACACACCCTAGTTACCATTCGTCCAGAGCATGAACCATTGCCTATCCAGGTGGAATAGCCAACTGCTCTGAGCAAACTAGTGTGTGAATACACACCTGAACAGAAAAATGCAAAAAACAAATAAACAGACATTACAACATGCTTATCATTTCTTTTGTCCTGGAATACAAGCTTTTTCAGATGTGTTTGACACTGGATATGTGTGAACAAATATCACTGCAATAAAAATGCTGAAGATGTAGCTTAGTGCATGAACAAACACTATACTGTTATATCAGTAAAGATGGTCTGATTGATGGCCCAGCATATACTAGCAAGTAACAGTGCCACAAGGGCATTCACTTAAGAGAGTTTATGTTACGCCTAGCGCTCCGGGTCCCCGCTCCTCCCCGGAGCGCTCACGGCGCCTTTCTCCCTGCAGCTCCCCGGTCAGCGCTGACCGGGAGCGCTGCCCTGTCATGGCCGTTGGGGATGCGATTCGCACAGCGGGACGCGCCCGCTCGCGAGTCGCATCCCAGGTCACTTACCCGTTCCCGTCTCCTGCGGTCATGTGCTGGCGCGCGCGGCTCCGCTCTCTAGGGCGCGCGCGCGCCAGCTCCCTGAGACTTAAAGGGCCAGTGCACCAATGATTGGTGCCTGGCCCAATTAGCTTAATTGGTTCCCATCTGTTTCCTGGCTATATCTAGTCTCCTCCCTTGCACTCCCTTGCCGGATCTTGTTGCCCTAGAGCCTAGTGAAAGCGTTTTTGTGTGTTTATACCCTGTGTACCAGAACTTTGCTATCTCCCCTGACTACGAACCTTGCCGCCTGCCCCCGACCTTCTGCTACGTCCGACTTTGCTTCTGCCTACTCCCTTGTACCTCGCCTATCTTCAGCAGCCAGAGAGGTGAGCCGTTGCTAGTGGATACGACCTGGTCACTACCGCCGCAGCAAGACCATCCCGCTTTGCGGCGGGCTCTGGTGAAAACCTGTAGTGTCTTAGAACCGGTCCACTAGCACGGTCCTCGCTATCCCTCTCTGGCACAGAGGATCCACCTCCTGCCAGCCGGCATCGTGACAGTAGATCCGGCCATGGATCCCGCTGAAGTTCCTCTGCCTGTTGTCGCCGACCTCCCCACACTGGTCGCCCAGCAAGCCCGACAGATTGCCCAACAAGATCACCAGCTGTCGTACTTGACCACCATGACTCAGCAACTCCAGTCGCAGCTACAGCAGATTCAGTCTCAGCTACAGCAGCAGCAACCATCTCCTCCGCCAGCTCCTGCACCTCTTCCGCAGCGAGTGGCCACTCCTAGCCTCCGCCTGTCTTTGCCGGACAAATTTAATGGGGACTCTAAGTTTTGCCGTGGCTTTCTTTCCCAATGTTCCCTGCATCTGGAGATGATGTCGGATCAGTTTCCTACTGAAAGGTCTAAGGTGGCTTTCGTAGTCAGCCTTCTGTCTGGAAAAGCCCTGTCATGGGCCACACCGCTCTGGGACCGTGATGACCCCGTCACTGCCTCTGTACACTCCTTCTTCTCGGAAATTCGAAGTGTCTTTGAGGAACCTGCCCGAGCCTCTTCTGCTGAGACTGCCCTGCTGAACCTGGTCCAGGGTAATTCCTCCGTTGGCGAGTACGCCATACAATTCCGTACTCTTGCTTCTGAACTTTCCTGGAATAATGAGGCTCTCTGCGCGACCTTTAAAAAAGGCCTATCCAGCAACATTAAAGATGTTCTGGCCGCACGAGAGACTCCTGCTAGCCTGCATGAACTCATTCATCTAGCCACTCGCATTGACATGCGTTTTTCTGAGAGGCATCAAGAGCTCCGCCAGGAAAAAGACTTAGATCTCTGGCCACCTCTCCCACAGTCTCCACTGCAATCTGCGCCTAGGCCTCCCGCCGAGGAGGCCATGCAAGTGGATCGGTCTCGCCTGACCCTGGAAGAGAGGAATCGCCGTAAGGAAGAGAATCTTTGTTTGTACTGTGCCAGTACTGAACATTTTCTGGTGGATTGCCCAATCCGTCCTCCACGTCTGGGAAACGCACGCTCACACTCAGCTCTCGTGGGTGTGGCGTCTCTTGATGCCAAGTCGGCTTCTCCACGTCTCACGGTACCTGTTCGGATTTCCACTTCAGCCAGCTCTCCCCTCTCAGCCGTGGCCTGTCTGGACTCTGGAGCTTCTGGGAATTTTATTCGGGAGTCCTTTGTGAATAAATTCCATATTCCGGTGACCCGTCTTGTCAAGCCACTCCGCATCTCCGCGGTCAACGGAGCCAGGTTGGACTGTACCATACGTTTCCGCACGGAGCCCCTTCTTATGAGCATCGGATCTCATCACGAGAGGATTGAACTTTTGGTCCTCCCCAATTGCACCTCGGAAATTCTCCTTGGACTTCCCTGGCTTCAACTTCATTCCCCAACCCTGGATTGGTCCACTGGGGAGATCAAGAGTTGGGGGTCCTCTTGTGCCAAGAACTGTCTAAAACCGGTTCCCAGTAACCCTTGCCGTAACTCTGTGGTTCCTCCTGTATCCGGTCCCCCTAAGGTCATTAAGGACTCTGCCTGCCACAGGAAATGCCCCTCCCCCCCTCCCAGGCAAGCTTCTGTGTCCCCTCATGGCCCTCGTCCTGGTGTCACACTGCCCCGTGCCAGGTCTCGCCCTCTGCCCTCTCTCCCCATTCCTACTCCTGCGGTTCTGCCTGCCGTTGAGGAATCCCTCCTTCCTTTCCCGGTGTCCTCATCCCAGGGGAGGCAGTTACCCGATAAAGAGAAGGGGAGACCTAAGGGGGGGGGTACTGTTACGCCTAGCGCTCCGGGTCCCCGCTCCTCCCCGGAGCGCTCACGGCGCCTTTCTCCCTGCAGCTCCCCGGTCAGCGCTGACCGGGAGCGCTGCCCTGTCATGGCCGTTGGGGATGCGATTCGCACAGCGGGACGCGCCCGCTCGCGAGTCGCATCCCAGGTCACTTACCCGTTCCCGTCTCCTGCGGTCATGTGCTGGCGCGCGCGGCTCCGCTCTCTAGGGCGCGCGCGCGCCAGCTCCCTGAGACTTAAAGGGCCAGTGCACCAATGATTGGTGCCTGGCCCAATTAGCTTAATTGGTTCCCATCTGTTTCCTGGCTATATCTAGTCTCCTCCCTTGCACTCCCTTGCCGGATCTTGTTGCCCTAGAGCCTAGTGAAAGCGTTTTTGTGTGTTTATACCCTGTGTACCAGAACTTTGCTATCTCCCCTGACTACGAACCTTGCCGCCTGCCCCCGACCTTCTGCTACGTCCGACTTTGCTTCTGCCTACTCCCTTGTACCTCGCCTATCTTCAGCAGCCAGAGAGGTGAGCCGTTGCTAGTGGATACGACCTGGTCACTACCGCCGCAGCAAGACCATCCCGCTTTGCGGCGGGCTCTGGTGAAAACCTGTAGTGTCTTAGAACCGGTCCACTAGCACGGTCCTCGCTATCCCTCTCTGGCACAGAGGATCCACCTCCTGCCAGCCGGCATCGTGACAGTTTACTTGGCTTAAAGAAGATCTCCTTATAACTGTATGTTTTTCTGCTGGTGGTGGCATTATTTGGTACATAAATTATACAAAATTATACATACCCCTTCATGCATCTCTATGGGAGAGCTGGAGTGGATCATTCAACTTTACATATTCAGTTATTTCATAATCCTCCAATATTGCATCATATATGGTTTATATAACAGTGCCATGTAGTTTCTTCCATAGTGTCATATGGAAGAAATACAGTGCTGTACATAGTACATAATTTATACACAATTTGTATTTGTATAATTTATGTACTAAATAATGCCACCACCAGCAGCAGCAAAGGAATATAATTTAAATGATATAGTAGGTACCATGTGGAGAAGTACATTAGATTGGGGTCTCTACACTACCCCTTTTGCCAGTGTGATAATGCATCCTTGGCATAAGTACTAGTATTCAAATAATTGAAATTTCAGTTAGATCACATGAAACCTATTTATGTAAACACAGTTGTAGGTGCCAAATGAAGAGCTCCTTTTATGTATTGACTATCGTTCTAATAATCTAGTCTAATCATTTCTGTAAATTAATTCAGCAAAACTATAAGCCTACAATACAAATATTTAAAAAAAAAATTATGAAATTCCCACAGTTTACAAAATCATTAAAAAAAATCTCAGTTAGTATCTACATTGAACAGCCCCCCCTTTCATTTCCTGGCTGTTACTTGTTGAAATGATTATGTTCATAAACAAGCATACATCATTTTAGTGATATTTCCCCTTTACATAAAGTTGCATTACCTTACTTGAAGTTAATGAGCTGTCATCTTGAAGTAATATTGCTTTCAGCCTATGCTAATACCCTAAGCTGACACAGATGTAAATGCAAGTTGTCGCTTAAGGAAAAAAGATCTAACCTAGAAAAAATAAAATGGCCATTCCACATTTAGCTTTATTTGCCCTAATTTACCTGAACCTAGAAAATCCAGGCCATAGACAATATCTAATAACTCCCTAAGGTTTATAGAATAAGTGTAAATACCATTTATTTAACTCAGTTTAAAAAAAATTACGGGTCCTTGTAGAATGTAATAAGTCATATTAGACTAGTTTCACAGAAGCACAATATGGATGTTTTTCTGTGCCCGTATTACGACCCAATGTCCTAGCCTGACCACAGGTCTAATGACCTAAACTAATAGCATCATAAATCCCTATGATAAATTTGGCTGTAATATGGGTTCAGTAATGCACCTATATTATGCTGGTGAAAAACTAGCCTTACAGATAATATCACTATGTCATGTGTCAGCTAATGAGAGCAACTAAGAGAAGAAAGGAACATTGAAAAAAAATAAAATAAACAAAGAAATCATTCATTAATAATATGCAAAACACAAAAGGAAAAACTCGAAATTTGCATTTTTTATCAACATATAAAAATGCAAAAGTTAAATAAAAAATGCAAAACAACTGCATAGCAGATAAGTTAATGAATGCAACTGTTAAAGTATATAAAATGCATAAAAGTATGAGAAAAAAACAGTATGAGAAAAAAAGCATATTTGAAAAAATATATATAATTCATTGAATACATTTTTCATTAATCTAGAAAATACATATATTTTTACTTGTTTAGAAACACCATCCATAGGCTTTCCACTTGCTTTGTATAAGTTTAAAATTTGAAAATATATATTATAACAAAACCAGTTAATTGACCAAAAAAAATCTATATGTCATACAAGGTTCTAGATTTCCCTCCAGTGAGAACTTGTATTAACTTTTGTATTGTAACATCACAGAATCCACTGACATACCAGGCACTTGTAATTGGGTTTCTGCTTAAAGGCAACAATAAACATGGAACTGAGAAAGCAAAGTGTACCGCAGTGCTGGGTGACCTTGGGAAGCAATGCCTAAGGCACCTTGCTGTGGTAACTGATATCATTAACTGTGACTGTGATGCCTGGGCTTTTGGAGTAATCAGACTTCGGAGGAATGTTTCACAGGGGGCACCTTATGGAGGTCAATCTTTCATGCACTCATTATGATGCCCTACGTGTTTGATTATATGAGAACAAGTAAAATCTACCTTGAGGCATATCAAGAACTCCAGCTGGAGGTATTAGAAATCTTGACAGAGTAAAGTAGTGTATTAAAGGCTTTGCCACCAAGGATCCTCTTTAAAATGGGATTCCAGGTTTGCTCTCCGCATATCACGTTTCATCCCAGACATCAAATAGCTCAAGGAATTTCTATCAGTCTTAGAGTCATAAGACATTTTTATTAATTAAGAATTTTAACTTGGAGAGAAAAGTTTTTTTTTTCTTCTTTTTCTTTAAGACCTAAGAAGAACTAATCTGCTTTGAACAATTTAAGCTGCATGCCATCTTTCTTTTTTAAATAATGCATGACGGGATTAATAATGTTGCAGATGTCTTCTAGATTGTCACTTAACGATCAAAACATATTTATTTCCAACCATCCATTTTAGCTTAATCGTATAATTATTACCAGCTGAAGTCATTACATCTAATAGGGTTTTTTTTTTTTTATCAGTGTGATAATGTTTTCTGTTTTAACCCATCATTTTCTTAATATATGTTTATCATTGAAGGTTTTTTTTTTCTGTGCAGTCATTGAGCTATGTTCTTTGTATTGATGAGGATCTGCCCATTGTGCCCAATTTCTAGACTGAAAAAAGTAGAGCAGACATTTGCCAAGTGCAGTGCTTTGGTAGCACCACTGACATGCTATACTAAAAGCAGCAGTGGAAGACTGAATATTAGTGAAACATCCAGTTGATATGGTATCAATGCCTGTGAAAACATCCAAAGGTTTACAGTAGGTGTATTGTGTCTGAGGAGATCTAATGGCCCCTTTCCTGCATAAGAAGACAACAGTATTTGAAACAGCACTGGTAGGTTGGTGACTTTGTTACAGTTTTTGCATTGAAGAATTTTTTTTTGTTTTTGTTTGTTTGTTTTGTTTTTTGTCCACACAATGCACACTCACTCTCACTAGTCCTACAGTGCCATCTGTTTTATTCCAGCACAGCTGCATCTGTGTATTTGATTACTGTGCCTGAGTCATGTGACCAGCATTCAGTCCACCAGAAAATACAAAAATATCACCAATCCTGGGTCAGCTGACTTCCTATGAACTACAGAATTACATCATCACCTATTGGATCCCTCTTAGCTTTTCCCAGACCCCTCCCAGATCTGTACACTGCTGCTTATCTTTATGGGATCAGGGTATATAGTTTTCTATCCTCAGGCTGTGTTTTTGCTGGGATATTTCCAAAATCACTGCAGAAATTTTGCTATTTTACCACAATTCTGAAAATCACAGCAAAAATGTTCCATTCTTCTCAATTTTGGAAAAGATAGGGGATAAGATGTCTGATTGTCACGCCCAGCATAGACTTACATTGAGGGGGCAGAGTCATGAGGCCACGATACTCCAGCCCCACGGTCGTGAGGCTTCGGAGCCTCCAGCACTGCCTGCAGCTCACACAGGTGGGTGCTGCATGAGAGATTACAGGGGTCCCCAGTGGTGGGACCCCACATGATCAGACCTCTCATCCCCCATCCCTTGGATAGGGGATAATATGTCTTAGGGCCAGAGTACCTGTTACGCCTAGCGCTCCGGGTCCCCGCTCCTCCCCGGAGCGCTCACGGCGTCTTTCTCCCTGCAGCTCCCCGGTCTGCGCTGACCGGGAGCGCTGCTCTGCCATGCCCGTTGGGGATGCGATTCGCACAGCGGGACGCGCCCGCTCGCGAGTCGCATCCCAGGTCACTTACCCGTTCCCGTCTCCTGCGGTCATGTGCTGGCGCGCGTGGCTCCGCTCTCTAGGGCGCGCGCGCGCCAGCTCCCTGAGACTTAAAGGGCCAGTGCACCAATGATTGGTGCCTGGCCCAATTAGCTTAATTGCTTCCCACCTGTTCCCTGGCTATATCTAGTCTCCTCCCTTGCACTCCCTTGCCGGATCTTGTTGCCTTGAGCCTAGTGAAAGCGTTTTTGTGCGTTTATACCCTGTGTACCAGACCTTCTGTTATCTCCCCTGACTACGAACCTTGCCGCCTGCCCCCGACCTTCTGCTACGTCCGACTTTGCTTCTGCCTACTCCCTTGTACCTCGCCTATCTTCAGCAGCCAGAGAGGTAGCCGTTGCTAGTGGATACGACCTGGTCACTACCGCCGCAGCAAGACCATCCCGCTTTGCGGCGGGCTCTGGTGAAAACCTGTAGTGTCTTAGAACCGGTCCACTAGCACGGTCCTCGCTATCCCTCTCTGGCACAGAGGATCCACTACCTGCCAGCCGGCATCGTGACAGTAGATCCGGCCATGGATCCCGCTGAAGTTCCTCTGCCAGTGGTCGCTGACCTCCCTACGCTGGTCGCCCAGCAAGCTCGTCAGATCGCCCAGCAGTCGCAACAGATTGCGCAACAAGATCACCAGCTGTCGTACTTGACCACCATGACACAGCAACTCCAGTCACAACTACAGCAAGTACAGTCGCAGCTACAGCAGCAACAATCATCTCCTCCGCCAGCTCCAGCACCCCTTCCGCGGCGAGTGGCCGCTCCTAGCCTCCGCCTGTCCTTGCCGGACAAATTTAATGGGGACTCTAAGTTTTGCCGTGGCTTTCTTTCGCAATGTTCCTTGCACTTAGAGATGATGTCGGATCAGTTTCCTACTGAAAGGTCTAAGGTGGCTTTCGTAGTCAGCCTTCTGTCTGGAAAAGCCCTCTCATGGGCCACACCGCTCTGGGACCGCGATGACCCCGTCACTGCCTCTGTACACTCCTTCTTCTCGGAAATTCGAAGTGTCTTTGAGGAACCTGCCCGAGCCTCTTCTGCTGAGACTGCCCTGCTGAACCTGGTCCAGGGTAATTCCTCCGTTGGCGAGTACGCCATTCAATTCCGTACTCTTGCTTCTGAACTATCCTGGAATAATGAGGCTCTCTGCGCGACCTTTAAAAAAGGCCTATCCAGCAACATTAAAGATGTTCTGGCCGCACGAGAGACTCCTGCTAACCTGCATGAACTCATTCATCTTGCCACTCGCATTGACATGCGTTTTTCTGAGAGGCATCAAGAGCTCCGCCAGGAAAAGGACTTAGATCTCTGGACACCTCTCCCACAGTCTCCACTGCAATCTGCGCCTAGGCCTCCCGCCGAGGAGGCCATGCAAGTGGATCGGTCTCGCCTGACCCTGGAAGAGAGGAATCGCCGTAAGGAAGAGAATCTTTGTCTGTACTGTGCCAGTACTGAACATTTTTTGGTGGATTGCCCAATCCGTCCTCCACGTCTGGGAAACGCACGCTCGCACTCAGCTCTCGTGGGTGTGGCGTCTCTTGATGCCAAGTCAGCTTCTCCACGTCTCACGGTACCTGTTCGGATTTCCACTTCAGCCAGCTCTCCCCTCTCAGCCGTGGCCTGCCTGGACTCTGGAGCTTCTGGGAATTTTATTCGGGAGTCCTTGGTGAATAAATTCCGCATTCCGGTGACCCGTCTTGCCAAGCCACTCCACATTTCCGCGGTCAACGGAGCCAGGTTGGATTGCACCGTGCGTTACCGCACGGAGCCCCTCCTAATGTGCATCGGACCTCATCACGAGGAGATTATATTTTTTGTCCTTCCTAATTGCTCTTCTGAAGTTCTCCTTGGACTACCCTGGCTTCAACACCATTCCCCAACCCTGGATTGGTCCACTGGGGAGATCAAGAGTTGGGGTCCCTCTTGTTCCAAGGACTGCCTTCTACCGGTTCCCAGTACTCCCTGCCGTGACCCTGTGGTTCCTCCTGTATCCGGTCCCCCTAAGGTCATTAAGGACTCTGCCTGCCACAGGAAATGCCCCTCCCCCCCTCCCAGTTCCATCAGGCAAGCTTCTGTGTCCCCTCATGGCCCTCGTCCTGGTGTCACACTGCCCCATGCCAGGTCTCGCCCTCTGCCCTCTCTCCCCATTCCTACTCCTGCGGTTCTGCCTGCCGTTGAGGAATCCCTCCATCCTTTCCCGGTGTCCTCATCCCAGGGGAGGCAGTTACCCGATAAAGAGAAGGGGAGACCTAAGGGGGGGGGTACTGTTACGCCTAGCGCTCCGGGTCCCCGCTCCTCCCCAGAGCGCTCACGGCGTCTTTCTCCCTGCAGCTCCCCGGTCTGCGCTGACCGGGAGCGCTGCTCTGCCATGCCCGTTGGGGATGCGATTCGCACAGCGGGACGCGCCCGCTCGCGAGTCGCATCCCAGGTCACTTACCCGTTCCCGTCTCCTGCGGTCATGTGCTGGCGCGCGCGGCTCCGCTCTCTAGGGCGCGCGCGCGCCAGCTCCCTGAGACTTAAAGGGCCAGTGCACCAATGATTGGTGCCTGGCCCAATTAGCTTAATTGCTTCCCACCTGTTCCCTGGCTATATCTAGTCTCCTCCCTTGCACTCCCTTGCCGGATCTTGTTGCCTTGAGCCTAGTGAAAGCGTTTTTGTGTGTTTATACCCTGTGTACCAGACCTTCTGTTATCTCCCCTGACTACGAACCTTGCCGCCTGCCCCCGACCTTCTGCTACGTCCGACTTTGCTTCTGCCTACTCCCTTGTACCTCGCCTATCTTCAGCAGCCAGAGAGGTAGCCGTTGCTAGTGGATACGACCTGGTCACTACCGCCGCAGCAAGACCATCCCGCTTTGCGGCGGGCTCTGGTGAAAACCTGTAGTGTCTTAGAACCGGTCCACTAGCACGGTCCTCGCTATCCCTCTCTGGCACAGAGGATCCACTACCTGCCAGCCGGCATCGTGACAGTACCCCTTTAAGTAGTTTATTCTTCATTAAAATACATATAATCAGAAACAATAAAAAATAACAAACTTTATAGATGACTAAGTGACCTAAATGTATTTCAAGTCACATATATATACACGTGAGTAGTGTTGAGTGCGAATATTCAAATGCGAATTTTTACCACGAATATTGTCACTTCACGATTTTGCTATTATTTAGACTATAGTGATATATATATATATATATATATATATATATATATATATATATATATTCGTAATGATGAATTTTCATTGTTTTTTTGTGGGAATTTATGCTAATATTTATGCAAATATTTATGCAAATATCGGCACTTCCAGACTGGACACTGATCCCTCCCTTCTTTTAGGTGAAAGATATAATTGTGCATGTGCACTATGCAAATTTAATTATGAACTTTTGCATGAAAAAAAAGAGAACAAACATAGCGAATATGCAAATTTCGAAAAACATAGGACGAATATTTGTCCATATATTTGCGAAATATCGCAAATTTGAATATGGCCTCTGCCACTTATCACTACATGTGAGACACAGTGGATACACCTAACCAGCCAGAGGAACCTGTATTTCTTCAAGAACAGTGGTTTCCATTGTCTTTTTTATTTATTTATATTGACTCGCTGGTAACAGTATTGTGTTATGGTTCTTGTGCAATGCATTACTGGGCTTTGCAAAGATGGATGTGTTCAACATTCCACATTATCTTCTTGCAGAGCCCTCTGTAATATCGTCTCGAGCAGATCACTTTATTATACAGCCAGCATTTTTCAGATGTATGTTGTACACTCTAATTGTCTCAGTGCTGACAGCACTGTTGTATTTGCTTCTCTGCAAATACCTGGGAAGTCAATGCACTTACGTTAATTGATGTCTCGGGAACATAATTTCCAGTAATACGTTCTTCTCATGCTGTGAGCTTTTGCATATTATACCGATTTCATAATACTGTGTTGGTAATATATTGTTTTAATTGTTGCCCATGTAGCACATTGCTCTGCATTTTTCATTACTAAACATGTTCAGTGCACAACAGTGTACGACGGGTGCAATTTAAAGCCTTTAATTCAACATTTCGGTTTCAGAGCTGCATGCGTATGGAGATTATTTCATATAAATGCTTCAGGTTATTATAATTAATATGTGTGTGTTTTATCAACATTCCTGTTAATAATCAGTAACAATATCCCTTTAGAATTCATTTATTTTTACTGCAATACAAAATCTGTTTTAGTAGTTTTACTTTTCTTTAGATTTTAAACATATTGGAATGTAGTCTCTATGGGGCATTATGTGACAGTATGTCAGTATGGCTCATAGTCAAAGCAATGAAATACTGTGCATGTACTGGCTAAAAGGGTGCAATTGTAGCCTGTTCCAAAAGATTTTTAGTATGAAGACCCTAATTTCTGGGTTTAACTTTTTTCCAGTCCAGTCATAGCTATCGTCCAACAAGTCTCTGATATACCCACTATATCATAACTCCCCTCAGACATCAACCACTCCAGTTCCTCTGTTTTATTGGACAGACTTCTGGCATTAGTTAACATGCAATTTAAAGGTGTATGTCTTTTCTTCCTATGAAGCCTATCCCTATTAACTATTCTAACCCCTCCCTCTGCTCCACCCCCAGGTATATTAATAAGTCCCCCCTCTTTATCTACACTCTCTTCCCCCCTCTACATTGTAGGTTCCCTCCTCCCCAGTCCCTAGTTTAAACACTCCTTCTCCCTTCTAGCTATCTTCTCCCCAAGCACATCTGCACCCTCTCCATTGAGGTGCAGCCCATTACTATGGTAGAGCTGGTATCCTACAGCGAAGTCAGCCCAGTTCTCCATAAACCCAAACCTCTCCTTCCTACACCAGCTTCTGAGCCACTTGTTTACCTCCCTAATCTCCTGCTGCCTCTCTGGTGTGGCTCGTGGTACAGGTAATATTTCAGAAAATATTACCTTGGAGGACGTTGGAGTGAGCAGGAGACTCCTCTCCAAGTTGTCAATGCGTCTCAGTGTTTCCAGTTGCTCCTCTAGATCCAGGATCTGGGCTTCCAAATGAACAACTCGCACAAATCTCGCACAACAATATGCACCCTCAAACTGCTGTTCAAGGATTGCATACATTGTGCAAGATGCACACTGGACTACCTTTTACAACATGGAGGCCATACTAGATTTGGGGATTACAAAAATTGACAGTAAAAAAAAAAAAAAAATCAAATATTTCAACTAAACTCCCTGAATTTAAAGTCCCTTAATTTTAAGTCCCTCTCACTTTTATACTTACACTCATTTGTATACAGACACAATCACTAGCTCAAACAATCAAGCAAAAAAGAACACAGAAGACATGCCAGAAATGAGGAAGAAATTATAAACGCGGATAAGGAAAAAGCAAATATATTAAACAAATTCTTCTCCACTGTATTCATCAAGAAGGGGCAGATAGCTGGGTGTTGCATTTCAACAAGCTGCCACAACTTCATAAACCGTAGCAGAGGAGGCAGGAACAATTTTTCAGCACAATTCTGTGTCTTTGTTCCACAACAACTCATCTGCTGGATATACTAGTATGTAGACGGTATAATACACAGCAGTCCATTCCTAATAGTCTTTGACAGAGTGCAATTTTGTGTTTAGTTTACAGCTTTATTTTGGCTGCAGCACTGTTGTGTACTGCTGGTGTTTTACAAAAATATATTTTTTTTAAGGGTACTGTAGCACATTTTTCTGCCCTCATAAGTGCATACCGTATACGTACATCTAAGTAGTGTACTATTTTTTTTTTCCTTTTAATCTGTCAAGGGCCTACATACTGTGAAAGAACAGACAAAAGTAATCACTGGCTGGTGTTTTACAAAAATACAGAGTTTTTAGGTGTATTGTAGCACATGTTTCTGCCCTCATAAGTGCATATCCCATACCCACATCTAAGTAGTGTACTATTTTAAACCTATTCAACTGGCAAGGGCCTAGATACTGTAAAAGTCCAGGCAAAAGTACTCACCAGCTGGTGGTGTACTCCGATACTTTTTCAAGTGTACTGTAACGCATTTTTCTGCCCTCATAAAGGCATACCACATACCTATATCTAAGTAGTGTACTATTTTGTACTTGTTAATCTGCCAAGGGCCTAGATACTGTGAAAAGACAGCCAGTAGTACACACCTGCTGCTGTTCTAGACAAATACTTTTTTTAAGTGCAGTGAAGCGTATTGTACTCCCCTCATATACGCAATAAGTATGTCAGGCAGAGTAGTGCCAGAATGTGCACAGAGGAGTGGCAGAGGCCTAAATTCATCAGGCACAGCTCACAGCAGAGTAGGGGCGTGTGGCAGCCAGAGTCGCATCGAGAGATCTGAGCTCCCGGTGTCAGCTAGCAGTCGTGTCGCGACCAGCCACCCAGCAGCCGTGATTGATTGGTTCACTAGGTCATCCACTTCATCCCAAGTGAGGTTCACTCGGTCATCCACTTCATCCCAAGTGACATCCGACACTCCACGTCATTGTACTGCTCTATGGTCTCCTCATGCTAATGCTACCACCTCCAGGCTCTGTAGTTGTTTCGCCATATGGTCTCCTCATGCTGATGCTGCCACCTCCAGGCTCTCTAATTGTGCTGCTCTATGGTCTCCTGATGCTGATGCTACCACCTCCAGGCTCTCTTAT
Source organism: Hyla sarda (assembly GCF_029499605.1). Classification (NCBI taxonomy): domain Eukaryota; kingdom Metazoa; phylum Chordata; class Amphibia; order Anura; family Hylidae; genus Hyla; species Hyla sarda. The sequence goes on from NC_079194.1 coordinate 190,540,766, forward strand.
TGTGCTGCCATGGATACTGCAAAACGTAATTAAGGTCCTGGTCCCCAGTTTCAGAAATTCCATGCATTAGGGTCACTTTCAGGACTCCTGATGCCACCTCTTGGCTGTGCAATTCAGCCACTTAATGGTATCCTCATGCTTCAGCCACCTCCAGGTTGTGCCATTCAGACACTATATGGTCTCCTCATGCTTCAGCCAAGTCCAGACTGTGGCATTCAGCCACTATATGGCCTCCTCATGATTCAGCCACCTCCAGGCTGTACCATTCAGACACTATATGGTCTCCCTCTGCTTCCACAAACTCCAGGCAGTCATTCAGCCACTATATGGTCTCCTCATACTGATGCCACCTCGGGACTCTGTCATTGTGCTGCCATGTGACATATGACTCCTTGTTAGATTTGGTCCTTTGTATCAACACGCCGGAGCCCGGGACACTAAAACTTGGGAGTTAAATGTTCAATTTCAAAATCCTCAATTTCAATTTAAAAATCTTAAATATCTATTTGAAATTCTTAAATTGCAATGGTCTCCTCATGCTTTTGCCAAATCCAGGCTGTGCCATTCAGACACTATATATTCTCCTCATGCTTCAGCCACCTCCAGGCTGTGTCATTTAGCCACTATATGGTCTCCATATATTGATTGTGTATTGTAGGAAACATGTGGGTATCCTTGAGTTACTCTCCCAGCATTATTGCTATGTTGATACCAGACCAGTAATAAAAGGAATATTGCCAAGGACTAGCAGAAACAGGGTACTGTGGATACTGACCACCGGCTGTTGGAATTGACTATCCCAGGTGGTAGATTTACCCTTATAATTTCCTCAGTTCCAGTAGGCTTTAAGTCGTTCATTCTTTGTTGTGGTTCTTCAGTTGCAGAATTAAGTTGTATCATGTTTTCCTGTTCCTCCGATGAGCTAATGTCACTGGAACACACAATACTCATATTGTCATCTAATGAAGGATCCTTTTCTTCAGAGAACGTATGTATCATTTTATTATTTTGAATGTCAGGTGGTATTCTGACAATTTCTGATTATAAAGGAATTTTGGAATCTGGGACACAGGTAAAAATTAGTATTTTTAATTGTACTGTAGCACATTTTTCTGCCCTCATAAGTGCATACCACATACCTACATCTAAGTAGTGTACTATTTTGTATCTGTTAATCTGTCAAGGGTCTATATACTGTGAAAGGACAGCCAATAGTACACACCTGCTGCTGTTCAACACAAATACTGTTTTAAGTGAAGTGAAGTGTATTGTACTCCCCTCATATACGCAATAAGTATGTAAGGCAGAGTAGTGAAATTTCAATTTCAAAATCCTTAATTTCAATTTCAAAATCTTAAATTTCAATTTCAAAATCATAAATTTCAATGGTCTCCTCATGCTGCTGCCAACTCTAAGCGGTGCCATTCAGACACTATATGGTCTCCTCATGCTTCAACCAACTCCAGGCTGTGTCATTGAGGCAATATATGGTTTTCTTATGCTGCTGGGCCTGGGTCTGGAAATAAAAATGTTGTTATGGTATCACTAGCTACCCAAAATCTTCAGTTTAAATTTCAGAATTCATCTTTTAATCTTAGGGTTTGTAAAACCCTAGTATTTACTCATGCTTCAGCCAACTCCAGGCTGTGTCATTCAGCCAATATCTGGTTTACTGATGCTGCTGGGTCTGGGAATATTTTTTTTTTATGGTAGCACAGCTTCCCAAAATCTTCAGTTTAAATTTCAGAATTCATTTTTTAATCTTAGGGATTGTGAAGCCCTAGTGTCTACTCATGCTGCTGCCAACTCCAGGCTGTGCCATTCAGACACTGTATGGCCTCCTCATGCTTCCGCCACCTCCAGGCTGTGTCATTCAGCCACTATATGGTCTCCTCATGCTGCCGCAAACTTCAGGCTGTGTCATTCAGCCACTATCTGGTCTCCTCTTGCTTCCACAAACTCCAGGCTGTGCCTGGACCTAAAACATTTTTATGCTACCATAAATCTTCAATTTAATTTTCAAAATTCATCTTTTAATCTTAGGGATTGTGAAGCTCTAGTGTCTACTCATGCTGCTGCCAGCTCCAGGCTGTGTCATTCAGCCACTATATGGTCTCCTCGTGCTGCCAACACCTCCACGTTGTGTCATTCAGCCTCAGTGTCATTTAGCCACTATGGGGGATATTTATCAAAGCTTTTAGTAGGTTTTTTTTTTTTTTGCTTAAAATTGTCACCAAAAAGTCGCATGTGCGACTACTCTATTTTGTGTGCGACTTTTTGATTGTGCAGTGTCTTGAGCAAAAGAAAAAAAGAAGAAACTTGCTTACGAAAGCAAAAAGTAATTTTTGACTTGCAGTGGTCAGAGATTTATCAAGTGCGAAAGTCACAAAAAATTCACATCACATGAAAAACCTACTAAATTTACTCCAGCTCAGACATGGAGCAGAAAAAGCCACTACCAAAGCAAAAAAAAATAATGATTGCCTACATGAAAGAAATTTATCAACAGGGTGAAAACAGTTGATAAATAAGTTGCACATAAGCAAAAAAATTGTTAGAAAAAAATAACTAAAAAAAGGAATACATAAGCAAATAATGATAAATGTCCCCCTATATGGTCTCCTCATGCTGCCAACACCTCCACGCTGTGTCATTCAGCCAGTATATGGTCTCCTCATGCTGACAACATGTCCATGCTGTGTCATTCAGCCACTGTATGGTCTCCTCATACTGCCAACACCTCCACGCCGTGTCATTCAGCCTCTATATGGTCTCCTCATGCTGCCAACACCTCCACCCTGTGTCATTCAGCCACTATATGGTCTCCTCATACTGATGCCACCTCCAGGTTCTGTCATTATGCCACTCGGCAGCAGTGATTCTAAAAGTGATGCCTGTAATCTGCATGTCATACTGAATAACAGTATTATTTCACTACCCAAGCACATTCATTATGCTTGTTAGAACACAGCAAAGTGTTCTACACCCCTATTGAGGCTCTCTGTAGGCCAGCAATAGCTGTTTTTAACATAGATTCACCACGAATAAATTTGGCTCAAACCACATTTTTTTGAAAAAATTGAATTTTTCAAAAGTTCGCTCATCTCTAATACCCAGGACTGTATCTATAACAAGGGGGCATCCTCTATGTCTAGAGGAAAGAAGGTTTCTAGAGCAGCAAGACTGTGGAATTCTCTGCCAGAGGAGGTGGTCATGGTGAACTCTGGTCTTATTTTGACCTTATGAACAATGTTACTATGTTATAATATATTATATTTTTATTGTGGGTTTTCAAGTAACTTTGTTATTTTTCCATCTTCATAGCCATATACGGGCTTGTTTTTTGTGGGAAAAATCCACAAAAACAGCCTTGTTTAGGACAACTGTCTTATTTAGGTCTGTCAATAAGATGTATTAGTAAGGGTGTCTGTTTTTTACGAATAGAAATGCAAACATTCTTTTTTTAAGCCAATAAACAAAATAAATGGATAAATAGAAATATAATATGTAACAACTAAGGTGGGTGATCAGTTACAGTAGCAGACATGTCATTGCCCCATTAAAGGGGTACTCCGGTGTAAAAAAAAAAAAAACATTTATCACATCAACTGATGCCAGAAAGCTATATAGATTTGTAAATTGCTTCTATTTAAAAATTTTACTCATTCCAGCACTTATCAGCTGATGTTTAGTTCTTTTCTGTCAGACCACAGTGCTCTTTGCTGACACCTCTGTGTCAGGAACTGTCCAGAGTACAAGCATGTCCCCATAGCAAACCTATCCTACTCTGGACAGTTCCTGATGTGGATAGAGGTGAAAATGGAGATGGTTTCCCAAAAGGGGTGTGGGCACCCTGCTCATCAAATTTTGGCTATGCTTTTGCAAGGCCTCCTTGCAAACAGCCAAAAGATAAAATGATAGTACTTAAAGGGGTACTCCAGTGGTTAAGGTTTTTGGCTATATTGCATCTTCTTTTAATGTTCATATTTTTTGCAATTGACATGTATTATATATTTGTGTAGCATGTGTGTTTTTTTCTTGCCTGTTTGTGGGCCAGGAAGTTCTGTAGTTCTGTGCTGGATCTCTTACTGTCATCCACAGCGTCGGCAATGTTAGGTTTAGGCTGTGGACAATGCGTCAGGGCTTTTTTTTTTCTCTGTTCTTTCAGAGCCTGGAGGACACAGATCTGCATGAGAGAAAGAAGCCATGACCCCTCATCCCCCCCCCCCAGAGGACGCAGGTCTGCATGAGAGAAAGAAGCCACGCCCCCTTATCTTCCCCTCCTGGAGGACGCAGGTCTGCATGAGAGAAAGAAGCCATGACCCCTCATCCCCCCCCCCCAGAGGACGCAGGTCTGCATGAGAGAAAGAAGCCACGCCCCCTTATCTTCCCCTCCTGGAGGACGCAGGTCTGCATGAGAGAAAGAAGCCATGCCCCCTCATCTCTCCCTCCCGGAGCACTCAGGTCTGCATGATAGAAAGAAGCCATGCTCCCTCATCTCCCTTTCCTGTAGGATGGAGATCTGCATGAGAGAAAGAAGCCATGCCCCCTCATTTCCCCCTAGCGGAGGACGCATGTCTGCATGAGAGAAAGAAACCACGTCCCCTCCCTGAGGACGTACGTCTGCATGAGAGAAAGAAGCTAGAGCAGGTGGAGAGAGGGGATGTACACAGCTCCTCATCTCCCCTCCCCCTGCTCTGTCTTCTGAGGACGCAGGTCTTCACTGAAAGAAGACAGATGAGATAAGAGTGTTATCTGAAGGGGAGGATAACAAGGTGCACGGGCTGGGGATGTATGGACTACAGGGGAATAAATCTCAGACTGGGGATGATTTCTATGTGTGAAGGGGGGGACTCCTGAATGACACATGCTGGGAATTGTAGTGCCTGTTATTTATGTATGCTAGTATTTACAAACCAGTGTGCCTCCAGCTGTTGCAAAACTACAACTCCCAGCATGCCCTTACAGCCTTTGCGCATGCTGGGAGTTGTAGTTTTGCAACAGCTGGAGGCACACTGGTTGGGAAACACTGTCCTAGCCTATTTAGCATCCGCATCATGTTACACCCGTGTTTCCAAACCAGTGTGCCTCAGGCTGTTGTAAAACTACAACTCCCAGCATGCCCTGATAGCCTTTGGACATGCTGGGAGTTGTAGTTTTGCAACAGCTAGAGGCTCACTGGATGGAAAACACTGTTCTAGCCAATTCAGTATATTACAAACAAAGTGCATTGTTTCCCAACCAGGGTGTCTTCAGCTGTATCAACACTACAACTCCCAGCATACCCGGACAGCTTTTGGCTGTCCGGGCATGCTGGCAGTAGTAGTTTTGCAACACCTGGTGGCACCCTGGTTGGGAAAGACTGGTGTATGCCCTATAGAGGTGTGGTGAACTAAAACCTATAGGAGACTACAGAGACAGCATGCTGGTGTTATACCACAGACTGAAGACTCCTGATTCACACATGCTGGGAGTTGTAGCCCCTTTTGTGTGTGTATGCCAATGTATCCCAACCAAGGCTGATTATATTAGTGTGCTGTGTATAAGGGGGCCGACCCGGGAAAATAGTAGGGTGGGTAAGGGCATAACAAAAAAAAAAAAAGGAGCCACCCCAAACCAGCAAGGCATGTGGCATGCTGGGATTTGTAGTTTTCAGCACAGCAAGAAACAGGAAATAGAAGCAAAGATAGTAAAACAAAGTGGGGGATAAAAAGACAACAAAGAACAGAAATAGAGTAGCCTAAACAACGTGAAAAGAAATGAAACAAAACAAATAGGGTAAGTCAAAAACAGAAAAACACGTTGACCACTGGAGTACCCCTTTAAGGGATGGGCATAGAAATGATAATGAAAATTGATGAAAAGTCCTAAGTGATTAATTTACTTTGCCATTTGAACACTCCAAATTCACTCATTAACAGAACCAAATTAGAAATTCATAGGGTGTATAATCCAAAAGGGGTAGCTATAGTTAAAAAAATAATTAAAAAAAAAAAAAAAAAAGTTAATCACTGGGGTGAAAAGTATTTGTTTAAAATTAATAATACATACATAAAAAATATAATAAAAGGGACAATAAGTTTCGGAGGGAACAAATAGCAATTTTAAATCAGGTAATATTCAATAAACACTGTATAAGCATCTTTATTTCACAGGTGGACATGCTAGATGCACTAAATAGGAGGGTCACAATAACAATATCAAATTGGATCCCTAGGCGGGTTTCCCCATTGAACCAAGCCACTCCACCAGGGACACATAACAACAAAGGAGAGACCTCCATTGCACTAGAAATACTATGGCCAAAATCCAGAACATTCCTTTACAACATGGTTGTTTATAGTTAAAGGGGTTTTCCACCATAAGGTGATTTTAGTACATACCTGCCAGACAGTAATGGACACGCTTAGGAAGGATCTGCGCTCGTCTTGGGGCTAAATGGCTATGTTGGGAGATAACACTGTGGCTAGCTGTTTGTGAACTGGTATTTGCTGTTTGAGTTTCCTTCTTTTGCCTACAAATCCCATAATTCCATTTTCCTCCCTCCCACACATCAGCCACCTCACCCATTGAAACATAAATGAGTTGCATCCATTCAAAAGACCTGTGGTTTTCAATCAGGGTGCCTACAGCTGTTGCATTAGTTGCAGTTGATCTCTCTCCCACCGAGAGATCCCTCCACCGTTTGAAGCAGACAAGGCTCCCTGTCATCAGCTGACTAGTGAGGTCAGGTCTCGGCCACATTGAAACCTGGGAAAAGTCATTTTGTATGCTGTTAAATAAATATTGGGGTGAAAATCACAGAAGAATTGTGAGAAAACCATCACACACAGGTACAGACACTACATTTTGAACTACACTAACTTTACAGCCCCTGTAGCATTGTCAAAAAAAATAAAAATCCTGGAATACCCCTTTAACCAAAGGGATAACTTGCATGAATCCAGACCCTCTATTGTGATGTTTGAAAAGTGTCTTGAGACATTATCTCAAACCGCATTACAGCATTAGATGTTTAGTGTTTATTTATACATTGTCTTATTGTCTCAAAATTGTATATAACCTATACAGACACTCTAACATCCTAAACCATTATGTCAAATACAAAACGATTCATGACAATGATGAAAGATTATTCCTATTGTTCAGCCCAAAGGGTTCTCCACTGCTTCATTTCATGAGTTCTCCTCATGCTGCCGCCACCTCCAGTCTGTGCCATTCAGCCATTATATGATCTCTTCATGCTGTCGCCACCTCCACCCTGTGTCATTCAGCCACTATATGTTCTCCTCATGCTGCCGCCAACTCCAGGCTTTACCATTTAGCCACTATATGTTCTCCTCATGCTGCCACCACCTCCTCGCTGTGTCATTCAGCTACTATATGTTCCCCTCATGCTCTCGCCAACTCCAGGCTGTGCCATTTAAACACTATATGTTCTCCTCATGCTGCTGCCAACTCCAGATTGTGCCATTCAGACACTATATGGTCTCCTGATGCTTCCGCCACCTCCAGGCTGTGTCATTCAGCCACTATATGGTCTCTTGCTGCCGTAAACTCCAGGCTGTGTCATTCAGCCACTATATGTTCTCCTCATGCTGCCGCCAACTCCAGGCTGTGCCATTCAGCCACTATATGTTCTACTCTTGCTGCTGCCAACTCCAGGCTGTGGCATTCAGCCACTATATGGTCTCCTCATGCTTCCGCCACCTCCAGGCTGTGTCATTTAGCCACTATATGGTCTCCTCATGCTGCCGCAAACTCCAGGCTGTGTCATTCAGCCACTATATGGTCTCCTCTTGCTTCCACAAACTCCAGGCTGTGCAATTCAGCCACTCTATGGTCTCCTCATGCTTCCACACCTCCAGCCTGTTTCATTCAGCCTCTATATGGTTTACTCTACTGGGTCTGGGAAATTACCTAAAATTTTTTATGGTAGCACTAGCTACCATAAATCTTACATTTTCATTTGAAAATTCATCTTTTAATCTTAGGGATTGTAAGGCCCTATGGTCTCCTGATGCTGCCGCCAACTCCCGGCTGTGCCATTCAGTCACTATATGGTCCCCTCTTGCTGCCACCAATTCAAGGCTGGGTCAGATTATGGTCTCCTTATGGTGCTGCCGACTCTAGGCTCTGTCATTGTGCCACCATGTCACTCATTGTTAGATTGGGTTTTGTGGACATACAGTATTAGTTCAAAGTAAAGGCCAGGACATTAAACTTGGGAATGTAATATAAATCTTGAATTAAAAAAAAATCTCTCTGTAAAAACCTCTCTGTAGGCCAGAAATAGCCATTTTTAATAGCAATTTGGCACAAATAAAATCTGACTGAACCAAAGTGTAAGTGTAAGTCCTCCCATTATATTTCCCATTCCCTTTGAATACACTTCTGGCTTTGGCTCAAAAACTGCAGTGGCAGTTGTCCAAAAACTGCCAGAAAAAAAAAAACAAGTGGAAACTTAGCCTTATGGATCCACTTCAGAATTTGGCTCAAAAACTGCCAAAAAATAAACCAAGTGGAAACATAGCCTAATTCTGTATGCACCACCACTCAACTGAGTGTAGACATAAACTACATGAATGTTAGTGGCTTATCCAGGAACAGAAAAACAGAGCTAATTTTTTACAACTAACTTGGCTCCATGTACTTGGAACTGAACTGCAATACCACACACAACCTATGGACAAGTGTGGTGCTGTTTTTTTTTCCCAGCTCTGTTTTTTTTTTGTTTTTTTTAACATAACGTTTAAAGGAGAAATGCAGCCTAAAACTTTTAAGTTTCCTGGCTGCAAAAACTAAAAAAAAAAAAACTTTTTCTCACCTTTCTACATCCTCCCGTTGTGCCGGTATCAGCGTCCTGTTCCTCCGGTGTTGCTTGCAATGTAAAGAATGTAAAGAAAGACCATCAATATGATAGTGAATAAACAGTTGTAGTAGTAAATAGTTAACCTCTTAAAGAATGCCCCCTGTTTATACCTAAATGTTCAAGCCCAATTTTTTAAATCTGGCCTGTGTTTCTTTAAGTGGTAATACCTATGACATGCTTTTACTGAGCGAATTGATTCTGAGCTAATTTTTTTGTAACATATTGCACTTAATATTAGTAGTAAAGATGTATTGATACAGCATTTTTTGTGAAAAATTGGAAAATGTATTTACATTTTTTATGGAGTTCACTGTGCAGTAAAAATTATGTTATCTTAATTCTGTGGGTCGTAATGATTAAGGTGATACCCCATTTGTATAGATTTTCATGTTCTTTTCCCCTTTAACGACAAAATATTTTTTTCCCCTTTGCTGTGTTGCCATGTTCTGACAGCCATATATATCTATAGATAGATAGATAGTAGTAGAAAAGACAACAGCACACAGGCGTTCTCCAGTAAAAAGTGGAGAGGCACCGCTTCCGGTGTAAAACGGAGGTTCAAAAAGGCCATTAGCACTCCACAGGCTTTCTGGGTAAGAAGTATGCAAAGTAAGTTTCTCATCACACCACCATATAAGGTAGCTTGTCCTCTGATCAGCCCTGGCTCTGGTTACAAAGTCTCAGAAGCTTGTGTGAGGGCTTATTTTTGTGTACTTGTGTACAAGCTGTACTTTTTATTGGTGCCATTTTTGAAATACATGCTATATTTTGAACTTTTTTTATTCCACATTTTGGACCAAAATGTGCAACTCTTTTTTTCTTATTTTTTTTTTTTTTTTTTTATGACATTTGCTGTATGGAATAAATGTCATTATCATTTTTCATTCTACAAGTCATGTCGGATGTAGCAATTCCTATTATGTATAATTTTTTTGTGTGTGATAATACAGGACTTTATTGGAAAATGGGCATTTATTATTTTTTTTTTTACACTTTATTAATTTATGAAAAAAGCATTTAGCCTATGCCATCCAAACTTTGGCTGGTCCTCACAGGCTGCCATACTAGGCAGTCAGGAGGCCATCAGCTGGCCTCCTGCTGCCATGGCAACCAACAAGACCCCACAATCGCATCACATGGTCACCATTGGGGAACATCCCCTGCCCCTGTCAATTCCATAAATACTGCAATCAGTATTGATCATGGCACCTATGGGGTTAATGCTGTTGAGGCCAGTGCAATTCCCCTCTCAGCAGCTGTGGCTGTGAAGGATATTGCTAGGACATATGCATATGTAAAGTTATGCAAACATGTCAACAGCTGGGACCTATGCATACATCCTTTGGTCAGAAGGGGTTAAAGGACTTCATAGATAAGTAATGCAAAAGTTTTATTATCCTAGGAATACAATCTGATGCATAGCTGTGATGGCCCCTTGAGGACTGAGGGGCACATTCCCTAAGTCGTGCTGAACAAAATAAATCATCAAAAAGTTTTTTATGTACTTTTTCGGTTTTTATCTGTAATATTTTTTTATTTATTTATATTAAAATAAAGTAATAAAAATATGTGTTTATCGCTGGTGTCTAACTTTTGTGCAGTTACTTTATATATACTCTGATTTTCTTTTCATAAACACTGTTTCAGAAAATCCATAGGAAATACTTGTCAGCGGTGAACATAGCAGTGCTCCTTTTCCTAATCCAGAGCGACAAATTTGGTGGCAAAATATTCAGTGGGAGATGATTTTAGCCTCAGCAAGGCCGTTTTTCACAGCTTTCTGAAACTTGAACAAGTTTCTTTCTCTCCTGCTGGGGCAATAAAAGGTAGAAAAGTCATCATTGTTCAGTGCAGAATGATGCATGACTCATACACACATGCACAGTATGTTATGACAGAGTAATGTTGTGGCTTATTAGTATATACATATAGATAAACAACAACATTAAAAACACAAAACCACAGCCTAATATTGGAAAGGTCCTTCCAAAGCCATCCTTGTGAAGGTATCCTATGGTATCTATCATCAAGACAACAACTTTAGCATCATACATATTTAAGACACTGTAAATGTACTAACCTGCAAAAATTAAAAGTTTACATTCTTTTGAGAGAATAGCCAAGGCATTAAGGTTGAGTTTCATAAATTGTAAGATGGATTCTACATGCATTTTTGGAGGGCTCAAAGTTTGTTGCATTTATTAAACAAAAAAAAAAATCCCTAAAATGCTGTTTTTCTCCCAAATTTACCATTTTTACAAGAGGTAATAGGATAAAATGCCCCCACAAAATGTTTTAACTCCATTTCTTCTTAGTATGGAAATACCCCATATGTGGACGTTAAGAGCCCTGCAGGCACACTACAATGCTCAGAAGAGAAGGAGTCACATTTGGCTTTTTGAAAGCAAATCTTGCTGACATTGTTTTTGGGGGCATGTCACATTTAGGCTAAGTTTCCACTTTTTTCTGGCAGTTTTTCTTTTTTTCTGGCAGTTTTTGGAAAACTGGCACTGCAGTTTTTGAGCCAAAGCCAAAAATGTATTCAAAAGGAATAGGACATATAAAGGAAGAACTTAAACTTCTTCTCCCTTATGGATCCACCTCTGACTTTGGCCCAAAAACTGCAGTAGCAGTTTTCCAAAAACGACAAGAAAAAAACTAAGTGGAAACTAAGCCTTAGGAAGCCCCTATGGTGCCAGAACAGCAAAAATAAATAAATAAATAAACCCACATGACATACTATTTGGGAAACAACACCCCTCAGGGAACGTAACAAGAGGTATAGTGAGCCTCAACACCCCACAGGTGTATGACAAATTTCCGCTAAAGTTGGACGTGAAAATGAAAAATGTTATTTTTTCCCCTACAATGACCCCAAATTTTTCATTTTCACAAGGGGTAATAGGACAAAAAGCCTCCCAAAATATGTAACACCATTTCTTCTGAGTATGGAAATACCCCATATGTGGATGTAAAGTGCTCTGCTGGCAAACTACAATGCTCAGAGGAGGAAGAGCGCCATTGAGCTTTTGGAGAGAGAATTTGTTTGGAATGGAAGTCGGGGCCATGTGCGCTTACAAAGCCTCCATGGTGCCAGAACAGTGGACCCCCCCTACATGTGACCCCATTTTGGAAACTACAACACTTACAGAATTTAATAAGGGGTGCAGTGAGCATTTACACCCCACTGGCGTTTTAAAGATCTTTGGAACAGTGGGCTGTGCAAATGAACAATTACATTTTTCATTTTCACGGACCACTGTTCCAAAAATCTGTCAGACACATGTGGGGTGCAATTGATCACTGCACCCCTTATTACATTCTGTGAGGGTGTAGTTTCCAAAATGGGGTCACATGTGGGGAGTCCATTGTTCTGGCACCATGGGGGCTGTGTAAACACACATGGCATTCAATTCTGGACATATTCTCTCTCCAAAAGCCCAATGGCGCTCCTTCTCTTCTGGGCATTGTATTATGCTTGCAGATCACTTTATATCCACATATGGGATATTTTCAATGTTTGGGGGGGGGGTTCCTATTTTCCCCTGTGAAAATGAAAAATGTAGGGTAACACCAACATTTTAGTGAAAATTTTTTTTTATTTTTTTCATTTTCACATCCAACTTTAACAAAACTTTAACGAAAATTAAGTGAAGGTGTTAAGGCTCAGTATACCCCTTGTTATTTTCCCTGAGGGGTGTAGTTTCCAAAATGACATCACATGTGGGTATTTTTTTTGCATTTATGTCAGAACCACTGTAAAATCAGCCACCCCTGTGCAAATCACCAATTTAGGCCTCAAATGTACATAGTGAGCTCTTACTTCTGAGCCCTGTTGTGCGCCTGCAGAGCATTTTATGTCCACATAATGGCTATTTTCGAGAAATGATGTTACAAATGTTGGTGATCTTTTTTTCTTTTTACCTCTTGTGAAAATGAAAAGTATGGGGCAACACCAGCATGTAAGTGTAAAAAATAAAATTTTGTTAAAATAACATGCTGGTGTAGATCCCAACTTTACCTTTTCATAAGGGGTAAAAGAAGAGAAAGCCCACCAAAATTTGTTAGGCAATTTCTCCTAAGTACAGAAATACCCCATATGTGGCCCTGAACTGTTGCCTTGAAATACGACAGGGCTACAAAAGTGAGATAGCACCATGCAAATTTGAGGCCTAAATTAGCGATTTGCATAGGTACGGACCCTGATGTAAGAATGGCACTTGCCTCCAATACCAAAATTACCCTACGGCAGTGTTTCCCAAACAGGGTGCCACCATCTGTTGCAAAACTCCCAGCATGCCTGGACAGTCAATGGCTGTCCAGCAATACTGGGAGTTGTTGTTATGCAATAGCTGGAGGCTCCATTTGGAAACAATGTCATACCAGAAGTTTTTTATTTTTTATTGGGGGTGGGGGTTTTAAATTAACTGTGTAGGGGTATATGTAGTGTTTTACTTTTTATATTTTGTAGTGTAGTGCTTTTAGGGTACATTCACATGGGTGGGGATTTACAGCGAGCTTTCTACTGGGAGTTTGAGCTGCAGCAGAAAATTTGCTGTACCTCAAACTTGCAGCGAGAAACTCACTGTAAACCCCTGCCCATGTGAATGTACCCTGTAAATTCACATGGGGGTGCAAACCTCCAGCTGTTGCAAAACTACAACTCCCAGCATGCCTTTTGGCTGTCCATGCATGCTGGGGTTGGTGTAGTTATGCAACAGCTGGAGGCACACTGGTTGCAAAACACTGAGTTAGGTAACAAACTCAGTGTTTTGCAACTAGTGTACCTTTAGCTGTTGCAAAAGCTAAAACTCTCAGCACGCAGTGACAGCCAAAGGGCATGCTGGTACTTGTAGTTATGCAACAGCTGGTGGCATACTACTAAAACTCCCAGCATGCCCTTTGACTGCCTGTGCATGCTGAGGGTTGTAGTTATTCAACAGCTGGAGGCACACTGGTTGCAAAACACTGAGAGTTTGTTACTTAACTCAGTGTTTCGCAACCAGTGTGCCTCCAGCTGTTGCAAAACTACAACTCCCAGCATGTACGGTCTGTCAGTGCATGCTGGGAGTTGTAGTTTGCAACAGCCGGATGCACACTGGTTGCAAAACACTGAGTTAGGTAGCAAACTCTGTGTTTCGCAACCATTGAGCCTTCAGATGTTGCAAAACTACAACTATCAGCATGCACTTATAGCCGAAAGGCATGCTGGGACTTTTAGTTATGCAACAGCTGGAGTCACACTACTGCAACTCCCAGCATGCACTTTGGTTGTCCGGGCATGCTGGGGATTGTAGTTATGCATCAGCTGGAGGCACACTTTTTTATAGAAAAATGTGCCTCCAGTTGTTGCATAACTACAACCCCCAGCAGGCACAAACTACCAAATGGCATGCTGGGAGTTGTAGTTGTGCCTTCTGCTGTTGCATAAGCAACCGCAGGAGGCCAGCACCACATCCTGCTGCTGCTCCAGGATCCTCCTGCCTGCCGCCGCCGCTAACTCCGCTCCTGAGGCCCCGATCCTGCCACCGATGCCGGAGATCGGGGGCCCCTGCTCAAGTTACATACTCATGGGAATCGCTTTCGTCTTCCAAAATAAGTGCAGAGAGGGTGCCGTTAAGGACACCCACACAGCAGGTGTCCTGATTCGTCGGCCAGTAACGGCTGACGAATCAGGACGATCGTGATGTGGCACCAGTGTCACCTCACTCGTGCTGCTAAAGAGTTATAGGTAACATCTCGGACGGCACCTATCACCCTTTTTTTTCAGGTCACTGGGGACCCCCCCAGGCATTGTCACGGGATGCCTACTGAATGATTTCAGCAAGCATCCCGGTCCCCTGGGCCTTTAAGTCTCAGGATGCCATTGTGTACCTGTACGTCCTGTGTACTGGACAGGTTAAAGAATTTATTTGCAAATTATGGTGGAAGATAAGTATATAAGTTAATAATAAAAGTTCATCTCAATACTGTTTGCTTTCTGTAAGTCTTCACATGGTTTTCACACTCTGTTGCTGGTATTTTGGCCCTTTCCTCCATGCATATCTCCTCTAGAACAGTGATGTTTTGGGGCTGTCGCTGGGCAACACAGACTTTCAACTCCCTCCAATGGTTTTCTATGGGGTTGAAATCTGGAGACTGGCTAGGCCACTTCAGGACCTTGAAATGCTTCTTACGAAGACACTCCTTCGTTGCCCGGGTGGTGTGTTTGGGATCATTGTCATGCTGAAAGACCCATCCCCGTTTTATCTTCAATGCCCTTGCTGATGGAAGAACAGCACTCAAAATCTCCCAATACATGGCCTCAGCACTGAACTGAGGAGAGTGAGGGAGGGGGAGGAGGGCGAGTGGTTATCACAGTGAGGGACCCCAGCCCCCTTGCTTCTGGTGGACAAAATTAAGTTATTTCAGAAATAAAGCTAATTCTGAGAGAAATGTAGGTCACAGACACATACAAAGTACATGTATATGATCAGGATGAGATACTGAGCAACATATAAGAGTTTTTTTTTTTTTGTTTTTTTTTGAGTGATCTGACAAGTACGCTTTAAGCAGGGGGACATGTCTGGCACTGCATGATTTAAGTCCCTGGCGGTGTAGTGTGTTACTGGAGGTTGCCTTTGTTACTTTGGTCCCAGCTCTCTGCAGGTTATTCATGAGGTCCCTCAGTGTGTTTCTGGGATTTTTGCTCACTGTTTTTGTGATCATTTAGACACAACAGGGTGAGATCTTGCATGGAGCCCCAGATCAAGGGAGATTATCATTGGTCTTGTATGTCTTCCATTTTCTAATAATTGCTCCCACAGTTGATTTCACCTCACTCGTGCTGCTAAAGAGTTATAGGTAACATCTCGGACGGCACCTATCACCCTTTTTTTTCAGGTCACTGGGGACCCCCCCAGGCATTGTCACGGGATGCCTACTGAATGATTTCAGCAAGCATCCCGGTCCCCTGGGCCTTTAAGTCTCAGGATGCCATTGTGTACCTGTACGTCCTGTGTACTGGACAGGTTAAAGAATTTATTTGCAAATTATGGTGGAAGATAAGTATATAAGTTAATAATAAAAGTTCATCTCAATACTGTTTGCTTTCTGTAAGTCTTCACATGGTTTTCACACTCTGTTGCTGGTATTTTGGCCCTTTCCTCCATGCATATCTCCTCTAGAACAGTGATGTTTTGGGGCTGTCGCTGGGCAACACAGACTTTCAACTCCCTCCAATGGTTTTCTATGGGGTTGAAATCTGGAGACTGGCTAGGCCACTTCAGGACCTTGAAATGCTTCTTACGAAGACACTCCTTCGTTGCCCGGGTGGTGTGTTTGGGATCATTGTCATGCTGAAAGACCCATCCCCGTTTTATCTTCAATGCCCTTGCTGATGGAAGAACAGCACTCAAAATCTCCCAATACATGGCCTCAGCACTGAACTGAGGAGAGTGAGGGAGGGGGAGGAGGGCGAGTGGTTATCACAGTGAGGGACCCCAGCCCCCTTGCTTCTGGTGGACAAAATTAAGTTATTTCAGAAATAAAGCTAATTCTGAGAGAAATGTAGGTCACAGACACATACAAAGTACATGTATATGATCAGGATGAGATACTGAGCAACATATAAGAGTTTTTTTTTTTTTTGTTTTTTTTTGAGTGATCTGACAAGTACGCTTTAAGCAGGGGGACATGTCTGGCACTGCATGATTTAAGTCCCTGGCGGTGTAGTGTGTTACTGGAGGTTGCCTTTGTTACTTTGGTCCCAGCTCTCTGCAGGTTATTCATGAGGTCCCTCAGTGTGTTTCTGGGATTTTTGCTCACTGTTTTTGTGATCATTTAGACACAACAGGGTGAGATCTTGCATGGAGCCCCAGATCAAGGGAGATTATCATTGGTCTTGTATGTCTTCCATTTTCTAATAATTGCTCCCACAGTTGATTTCTTCACATTATGCTGCTTGTCTATTGCAGATTCAGTCTTCCCAGCCTTGTGCAGGTCTACGATTTTGTTTCTGGTGTCCTTCTACAGCTCTTTGGTCTTGGCCATAGTGGAATTTGGAGTGTGACTGTCTGAGGTTGTGGACAGGTGTCTTTTATAAAAATCAGACAATGTGATTTTATGGATTTTTTTTCTCATTATGTCACTCATAGTTGAGGTATGCCTATGATAAAAATTACGGGCCTCTCTCAAGTGGGAGAACTTGCACAATTGGAGGCTGACTAAATACTTTTTTGCCCCACTGTGTGTGTGTGTGTGTGTGTGTGTGTGTATATATATATATATATATATATATATATATATATATATATGTGTTTTTTTTTTGTGTGTGTGACTTTTTTTGTTCAGTTTTTCAGATTTATAAAGCTTTTGTGCTTTTTATTTCTTGTTTTCCTTGGATGACCTGCCTTTTTTGTGACTTGGGTAATATGCTATGTTTCTTCCTGATTTATTACTTGCAACTTTTTAAACAGTCACAAACTTTTTGCCCAAAGGCACCCAAGGAAGAGAGTAGTGTAGACAAAATAAATCTTTTTGATAATTTTCTAATCGGGTAGGCTGAATAATGTGCAATAAATTTAACAACCCACTTGCACAATTTGAGTCACTTAAGGCTAAACATGAAAGACAAACCCAGCAACAAGCAGGAACAAAAAACATTAGGGAATATGATTGTTAAAAAAAGAGTATACTAGTTCTGGAACAATGTTTAGATAGTTGGTACTGGCCAAAGTAAGATTTTTATAAACGTCTTTATCCAAGATTTTCTATCATAGTGTAAGAAGCATGCCTGCAGTTTTCCTCGCTCAATGTATAGCTAGGCAGTGCTTCTAACATCACATGTAGTACATTGATCATATCAGGATGTGACTGTATTAGACCCCATGCACACTATGACAATTCCACTCTGAATTATTCTAATTAGAATTTCAGTTGCAGCCAAATCTCATTGATCTCAATAGGATTCTGTTGCACTGTACACACTATGGAAGTTTCAAGGAGTTCATCAAGTTCAACCTATATCCCTACTGTGTCCCTACTGTGTTGATCCAGAGGAAAAGCAAAAAATCCTTATGAGGCTGGTGCCAAGTGCCCCATACTAGGGAGAAAATTCCTTGCTGACTCCAAATATAATAATCAGAATAAGTCCTTGGATCATTATTCTGTCCCTAGAAATCTAGTATTCATTACCTGTAATGGAATTACTCTCCAGAAATGTATCCAGATCCCCTTTAAACTCTTATGGTGAGTTAAAAATTACCACCTCCTTTCCCATAGATCATAGGAAAGTGCTTTGCACTGCCACCTGATATACTTATGTAGCTGCAGTTATCAGGTTGCCACTAACCCATCCTATTTCTAAACTAAATAACCCTAATTCTGACATTCTTTCTGGGTACTGTAATCTGCTCATGCCTCTTATTACTGTGGTTACCTATCTTTGAACCCTCTCCAGCTCCACTTTGTCATTCTTGCACTGGTGCCCAGTACTGTACACAGTATATCATGTGAGGTTTGATTAGTGATTCGTACAGTGGTAGAATTATTTACTTGTCGGGGACATCTGTGGCCCCTTTGGTTCACCACATACATGTTCATGTTCATTGTTTGGGCAGAATTGTACTGTAAACTGCATTGCAGTCAATAGGGACAACACTTAATGACCTTGTGGCCATTATGTGCTGATTCTGCTGGAGGCTTTAGCAAGCAGATGTTCCGCTCTGAACATTAAAAACTATATTTCTATAGTGTGCACTGGCTCTTACTCTGAAGAAATGAGTAATTTGAGTGGGCTTTTTATTTTTATATTTGTTTAATTAACATGGAACTGTATGTTGGAGGGAACAAAAAGGACCAGTGTGACAGGGAATATGATGGGTCACTATGTTTATAGAGTATTTGCCATGTATGGGCAAGGAAAAGGGGAAATCCTGCACTTGCCCACAACCTCTTTTTTTTTTCCTATTGCGTATTTGCCCTAGATGACGGATCCACAACCACAAAGATAATCCCTGCCTATCTACATGCTGGGACTTCAGAGTCAAAATAACAAACAACAAAAATACTTAATCACAGGTCAGGGGATTGTTAGGACACACACTTAAACAATACAAAGGGAGACAAACAAACCAACTGATAAATGAGAGTCAACAAGCCAAAATCAGAATTGAGAGAACCAGAGAAATACTGAATCAGAACGCAAGGGGTTATCCAGGAAAACAGAGCCAAAGTCAGATACCAGAAAGCAGAATACCATACAGAACAGTAGCTGCAGAAATAATATTTATTCACTGGCAAAGGTGCATAGACAGTGAGGGCTTAAATCGCCTTGATTCTGACATTAATATGGAGGACTGTGGCTGTCAGTGTTATGTAGAGAAATCCACATTTACAACTTACAGTATGTTCTGTAAAGTGAAGGAAAAAATTATCTGGATTACAAGTTATTGACTTTTTTTAACAGCTTTTCACGTGTCAAAAACCAGCAAACTTACTTAAAAAAAAAAAGGAAAGGAAACGTAAAATTGAATTTCTCATAATCTAATAGACATATGCCCTTTGAGCATGTATATAAATTTTAAGCTCTTCCCATCTCCATTACAATCAAGACATAAAAAGTTTTTATATAAAAGGGAATAACCCGTCTCTGTATTAATAAAACCTGAATGCTTTATTACGTCTTTTCCGACCAGTCATTTCAAAGCTATAGATTACATCATTAAATCAGGCAATGCGAGATCCATATTGAATTTGCTTTTTCATTTTTACAGGGAATACAGAGAGAATTTTACAGCATCTGGCAACTTTATGGCAATTAGCAGTGGACAGTCTGTTCTGCTGTCAGACTTTGTTGCACTATCCAGGTACACACACAAATTAGGATTAGTAATGATTTATCCAATAACTATGTAATTTATCTTAGTCAGTTCTAACTTAAATTTCTCCAGACTGACAGCTTTTTGTATTTTTCCACTTGTACTTTGATGACTTAAATGTTTTAAAAGAAATAAAGAGAAGCGAATGAATAAAACTAAGAGAGTTGCCAATGAAGAACTGTACGTCATAAAGGGGATTTTTTGACTGCGTTATAATTATTCACAAATCTTATGAAGCTACAAAACAACTGCAAAATTTGGATTCTTAACATAGCAACTTGGTTGAAGGTTAAAAAAAAAAGGGAAAAGTAGCAATATATATATATATATATATATATATATATATATATATATATATATATATGTATATACGCAATGGACTATAATAGAAACTAAGAGGTTAATCAGTGATATGTGCAAAAGGATACATTTCTGCAGATTCTTTTTACTGCTTTCATACAATTTTACTTTTTTTTTTTTTAAACCTAAAAATAAATAACATGCTAATTCATTTAAAAGCATTTCCCCTCATTTGTGCCTTAATAGCTAATCTTTAATTGACAACAGTGGAATTTTAGGGACAATTTAAAACAACGAGTTTTACTGTGTGTGAACATGGCCTGAGGGGTAAGCCTGAAGAAATGTTACCATCTTTATCAACAGTACAGATCGGACTGCTGCCAGTTCCCTCAAATTTTATTAAATAAATGTTTTTTTTTATTTTATAAAAATAATTTATTGTTGCCATTATTTTTTCCACTTTATCCATTTATTATTGTAATTATTTATTTGACAATCTTTATCATTATTATTTATTTACTATATTTTTTCTAAGTGCTATTTATTTTATTAAAAAGAGATTAAAGCTTAATTGAAAAAAAGCTAAGAGTAAATTAATTACTAAGATATTTAATTAAATTAATGTTACCTAAACAGGTTACCATTGCTTTAGCATTTAATAATAGGTTTTATAAAATTGACACCTTGGAAATATGAAATTTCTCGCTTTCCATCATTTATCACTCAAATGTACCATGTCATTTCAAAACTTAGAGAACTATGAAAGTAGAAATTCCTAATGATTCAATCTTAATTGCATTAATTTTCCACATAAAGCACATATTACACAGAGACAGACATCAAATTATCTAATCTTTGAACGTAATTTTTCTTTAGAATTTTCCTACATTTAATTGATATGGCTGTCATAATTAATTCTTCTACTGATCTCAGCTTGGTCTTGATGCTAAAAAAGAGAAGAAAAAAAATTCTATCCATGTCTGTTACAGATTTTAAGTGTGTGAAATCATTATCATGGACAATTGGAATATGCTAATGGGCCAGCATTATCCACTTCAACAAGCAATTTATCAATATCATATTTAATATAATAATTAATCACAATAGATAAAGGTCAACTATCAAAATGCATGTACAGACCCAGCAGACATAGTGCATGGAATTAGAATGTTTTGGTCTATAGTTAACTTGCCAACTATGCACTTGGAGAAGCCATTAACACTATATTCTCTATTTAATTTAGGAGGAAAATTACAGCTAAACAGTAATGTTGGGCACGAATATTCGCATTTCAAATTTTTTTCCGCAAATTTGCAAATATTGCAAATATATTCGCTATATATTCGAAATTACAAATATTCGTTTTTTTTCGCATATGCGCATATTCGCATATTCCTTCTTTTCACTTGTGGGCCAATTAGAATGATGCAAATACACTTGTCAGAGGATATCAACAACATCCCTAGCAACCAATAGTAAAGTTGCCCACCCCAGTCCGGGCAGAGCGGGGGGAATGGCCGGCTTACTGGAGCAGCGGCAGCGGTGGTACAGACATTGATCGACGGCGGCGGCAGATACATCGTGGGGCGGCGACAGGAGGAGTGCGGCGGTGGAGGAGGCTGCAGTGAAGAACGCTGGTAAGTGATCTTCACTGTGGCCCTCTAAAATTTGCAAAACTACAACTCCCAGCATGCTCAGACAGCCAAAGGCTGTCTGGGCATGCTGGGAGTTGTAGTTTTGCAACATCTGGAGGGCCACAGTTTGGAGAGTACTGTGTAGTGGTCCCCAAACTGTGGTCCTCCAGATGTTGCAAAACTACAACTTTCAGCATGCACTGACTGTCTGGGCATGCTGGGAGTTGTAGTTTTGCAACATCTGAAGTTGCACAGTTTAGAGACCACTATATGGTGGTCTCCAAACTGTAGCCCTCCAGATGTTGCAAAACTAAAATTCCCAGCATGCCCAGACAGTCAGGGATGCTGGGCAGTGTAATTCTGCAATGTCTGGCCCTTCAGATGTTGCAGAACTACAACTCCCAGCATACCTTGACAGTCAGTGCATGCTGAAAGTTGTTGCAACATCTGGAGGGCTACAGTTTGGAGACCACTACTTAGCAGACTCCAAACTGTTCTTCCCCAGTTGTTGCATAACTACAACTCCTAGCATGCCTTTTGGCTGTCAGTGCATGCTGGGAGTTGTAGTTTTGCAACAGCTGGAGGCACATGGGTTGGAATCACTGAGCTAGAGTCTATTTCCTAACTTATTGGTTCCCCAACAGTGTGCTTACAGCTGTTGCAAAACTACGACTCCCAGCATGTACGGTCTGTCAGTGTATTCTGGGAGTTGTAATTTCGCAATAGCTGAAGGTTTGGGGTGCTCCCCCCCATCCCCCATGTGAATTCACAGGGTGTATTCAAAGGGCAGGGGTTTACAGTGGGTTTCCTTCTACAAGTTTAAGCTGCGGCAAATTTTCCAGCAGAAAACTCACTTTGAACCCCTGCACGTGTGAATGTACCCTAAAAACACTACACTAACACAAAATAAAAAGTAAATCGCTATATACATACACTTACACGTCCACATCCCCCCCAAATAAAAATTTAAAAACATCTCATATAGCAGTGTTTCCTAAACTGAGCCTTCAGCTGTTGCAAAACAACAACTCCCAGTATTGCGGACAGCCATTGACTGTCCTGGCAGGCTGGGAGTTTTGCAACAGCTCTCCACCTTGTTTGGGAAACACTGCCGAAGGGTTTTGGTGGAGACAAGCACCATCCTTGTATCCGGTTCCGCCCCTATTGTAAATCCCTCATTTAAGCCTCAAGTGGGCATGGCGGTCTCTCAATTCGGAGCCCTGTCATATTTCAAGACAATAGTTTAGGGCCACATATGGGGTATTTCCGTAATAGGGAGAAATGGCATTACAAATTTTGGGGTTTTTTCTCTACTTTTACACCTTATGAAAAGGAAAAGTTAGGGGCTACACCTCCATGTTAGTGAAAAAAAAAATTACACTAACATGCCCATGTTGCCCCAT
The DNA here is from genome assembly GCF_029499605.1 of Hyla sarda. Lineage (NCBI taxonomy): Eukaryota > Metazoa > Chordata > Amphibia > Anura > Hylidae > Hyla > Hyla sarda. The sequence continues at coordinate 190,563,834 of NC_079194.1, forward strand.
ACTTTTCATTTTCACAAGAGGTAAAAGTAAAAAAAGACCCCCAAAATTTGTAACGCAATTTCTCCTGAATACGTAAGTACCCCATATGTGGATGTAAAATGCTCTGCAGGAGCACAACAGGGCTCAGGAGTGAGAGAGTGCCATGTACATTTGAGGTCTAAATTGGTGATTTGCACAGGGGGGGCTGATTTTACAGTGTTTCTGACATAAACGCAAAAACAAAACCACAAACATGTGACCCCATTTTGGAAACCACACCCCTCACGGAACATAACAAGGGGTACAGTGAGCCTTAAAATCCTACAGGTCTTTGACAAATTTTCGTTAAAGTTGGATGTGAAAATTAAAAATATGTTTTTTTTCCCTGAAATGCTGGTGTTACCCAAATGTTTTTATTTTCACAAGGGGTAATAGGAAAAAAGCCCCTGAAATTTGTAACCCCATTTCTTCTGAGTATATAAATATTCCATATGTGGATGTAAAGCGCTCTGCGGGCGAACTACAATGCTTAGAATAGAAGGAACGCCATTGTGCTTTTGGAGAGAGAATTAGACTTTAATTGAAGGCCATGTGCATTTACAAAGCCCCCATGGTGCCAGAACAGTGGACCCCCCCACATGTTACTCCATTTTGCAAACTACACTCTCTTGTTATGTAATAATGGGTGCAGTGAGCATTTACACCCCACAGGTGTCTGACAGATGTTTTGAACAGTCGGCCATAAAAATGCTTTTTTTTTTTGCACAGCCCACAGTTCCAAAGATCTGTGAAATGAAAGTGGGGTGTAAATGCTCACTGCACCCCTTATTACATTCTATGAGGGGTGTAGTTTCCAAAATGGGGTCACATGTGGGGGGGTCCACTGTTCTGGTACCATGGGGGCTTTGTAAATGCACATGGCCCAGGACTTCCATTCCAACCAAATTCTCTCTCCAAAAGCCTAATGCTGCGCCTTCTCTTCTGAGCATTGTAGTTCGCCCGCAGAGCACTTTATATCCACATATGAGGTATTTCCATACTCAGAAGAAATGGTGTTACAAATTTTGGGGGCTTTTTTTCCTATTACCCCTTGTGAAAATGAAAAATTTGGAATAACACCAGCATTATATCGAAACAAATATACTTATTCATTTTTACGTCCCACTCTAATGAAAGTTTGTCATTCACCTGTGGGGTGTTAAGGCTCACTTTACCCCTAGTTACGTTCCTTGAAGGGTGTAGTTTCCAAAATAGTGTGCAATGTGTTTTTTTTTTTTTTTTTTTTTTATGGTTCTGGCATCTGGCTTACTAAATGCGACATGCCGCCCAAAAACTATTTCAGCAAAATTCGCTCTCTAAAAGCCCAATGTTGCTCCATCCCTTCTGAGCCCTCTAGGGCACCCACAGAGCACTTTACATCCACATATGAGGTATTTCCTTAGTTGGGAGAAATGGGGTTTTAAATTTTGGGGGGCATTTTCTCCTATTACTCCTTGTTAAAATGAAAAGTTTGGGGTAATACCAGTATTTTAGTGTTAAAAATCTAATTTTCCATTTTCACGCCCCACTTTAACGAAAGTTTGTCAATCACCTATGGGGTATAAAGACTCAATTTACCCCTTGTTATTTTACTTGAAGGGTGTAGTTTTCAAAACAATGTGCCATGTTTTTTTTTTTTTTTTTTACTGTTCTGGCATCATGGGGGCTTCCTAAATGTGACATGCCCCCAAAAAAACACTTCAGCAAAATTCGCTCTCCAAAATGCCATTGTCGCTCCTTCCCTTCTGAGCCTTCTAGTGCACCCAGAGAGTACTTTACATCCACATATGAGAGATTTCCTTACTCGAGAGAAAATGAATTACAAGTTTTGGGGGGCCTTTTACCTTTTACCCCTTGTAAAAAAAAATGGGGCTACAATAACATGTTAGTGAAAAAATTTAGATTTTGATTTTTCTCCTCCATTTTGCTGCTATTCCTTTAAAAACACCTAAAGGGTTAACAAACTTTTGAATGTCCTTTTGAATACTTTGAGGGGTGCAGTTTTCATAATGGGGTCCATTATGGGTGATTTCCAACATAAAGACATTCATATTCACTTCAAAACTTAACTGGTCCCTGAAAAATTTGGGTTTTGAAATTTTCATGAAAAACTGGAAAATTGCTTCTGTACTTTGAAGCCCTCTGATGTCTTCAAAAAGTAAAAACATGTCAACTTTATCATGTCAACATAAAGTTAACATATTGTGCATGTGAATCAATGGGTAATTTATTTGACATGTCCCTTTTCCTTACAAACAGAATGCTTCAAATTTAGAAAAATACTACATTTTCAAAATTTTTCAGAAATTTGGCAATTTTTTTACCAAGAAATGATGCAAGTATCAATGAAAATTTACCACTTACATAAAGTAGAATATGTCACGAAAAAAACAGTCTCAGAATCAAATTTATAAGTAAAAGCATCTCAAAGTTATTAATGCACAAAGTGACAGTGGTCAGATTTGAAAAAAATGCTCCCGTCCTTAGGGTCATAATGGGCTATGTGCCCAAGGGGTTAATGCATAGGTATATAGGGCAGGGAGCTTGGAAAACACTACCCTTCAGGCTTTTAGGGGCCAACTTTAAAATAAATTTCATGTAGAGAAATCGTGCAAGGAAGTGTTAAAAAAACATTGGTGGTACACTTTATCCCCTTAAGGACGCCACCTGTTTTTACTTAAATGACTAAGCTAGTATTTTTTTCAAATCTGGTATGTCTGTTTTTAACCCCTTAAGGACGCAGGACATAAATGTATGTCCTGGTGAGGTGGTACTTAACGCACCAGGACGTACATTTACGTCCTAAGCATAACCGCGGGCATCGGAGCGATGCCCGTGTCATGCGCAGCTGATCCCGGCTGCTGATCGCAGCCAGGGACCCGCCGGCAATGGCCGACGCCCGCGATCTCGCGGGCGTCCGCCATTAACCCCTCAGGTGCCGGGATCAATACAGATCCCGGCATCTGCGGGAGTTCGCGATTTAAATGAACGATCGGATCGCCCGCAGCGCTGCTGCGGGGATCCGATCATTCATAACGCCGCACGGAGGTCCCCTCACCTTCCTCCGTGCGGCTCCCGGCGTCTCCTGCTCTGGTCTGTGATCGAGCAGACCAGAGCAGGAGATGACCGATAAGACTGATCTGTTCTATGTCCTATACATAGAACAGATCAGTATTAGCAATCATGGTATTGCTATGAATAGTCCCCTATGGGGACTATTCAAGTGTAAAAAAAAATGTAAAAAAATGTAAAAGTAAAAAAAAAGTGAAAAATCCCCTCCCCCAATAAAAAAGTAAAACGTCCGTTTTTTCCTATTTTACCCCCAAAAAGCGTAAAAAACATTTTTTATAGACATATTTGGTATCGCCGCGTGCGTAAATGTCCGAACTATTAAAATAAAATGTTAATGATCCCGTACGGTGAACGGCGTGAACGAAAAAAAATAAAAAATGTCCAAAATTCCTACTTTTTTAATACATTTTATTTAAAAAAATTATAAAAAGTGTATTAAAAGTTTTTTATATGCAAATGTGGTATCAAAAAAAGTAAAGATCATGGCGCAAAAAATGAGCCCCCATACCGCCACTTATACGGAAAAATAAAAAAGTTAGAGGTCATCAAAATAAAGGGATTATAAACGTACTAATTTGGTTAAAAAGTTTGTGATTTTTTTTAAGCGCAACAATAATATAAAAGTATATAATAATTGGTATCATTTTAATCATATTGACCCTAAGAATAAAGAACACACGTCATTTTTACCATAAATTGTACGGCGTGAAAACAAAACCTTCCAAAATTAGCAAAATTGCGTTTTTCGTTTTAATTTCCCCACAAAAATAGTGTTTTTTGGTTGCGCCATACATTTTATGATATAATGAGTGATGTCATTACAAAGGACAACTGGTCACGCAAAAAATAAGCCCTAATACTAGTCTGTGGATGAAAATATAAAAGAGTTATGATTTTTAGAAGGCGAGGAGGAAAAAATGAAAACGTAAAAATTAAATTGTCTGAGTCCTTAAGGCCAAAATGGGCTGAGTCGTTAAGGGGTTAAATGGTAATAACTTGTAAATGCTTTAACTAAGTAAAGTGATTAAGAATTTTCTTTATAGGACCTATTGGACTTTATTATATCCAACCAGAAAAGATAACCGACATTTTGTGGTAAGTTCCAAAACACACTAAAATGAACAAGTAGATACCGCACTAGAAACGGATCTATTACTGCCTTAGGCGGTGCTCAGTCTGAGAATGCAAACATGAAAAGACATTGAAATGTAGGAATGAAGGCAGCACTCACTATATGGCAATAGCCTTTGTTCAATCGTCTTAAATCTTCATTCTTTGCTGCATAAAACAAACAGGGCAAGGCGAACTTACAGAAAGCAGGGGGGTGTTGTCCAAGTTCCCATCACTTCCTGTAACTTCTCACTGCCCTGCTTGTATGTATGTATCTGAATTTGGAAGATATGGTGAGTAGGGATGAGCAAATCGAATCTGACGAATCTGAATTTGTTGCGGACTTCAGGAAAAATTTGCTTTGCAACAAATCCGAATATCGCCGCGATTCAATCGCACAAATCATTTCATTAAACTTCATTTAATGGAGTCCAGGCTTCAGGGCATCAAAGATGGCAGCCTATCAACAGCCAGTCAACCCTGTGATGTCACAGCCCTATATAATCGTCAGCCATTTGTGGCCAGTCACTTCAGTGTTTTACTGCAGAGAGATATAGAGAGAGGGACAGAGAGCAGTGTGTGTTGCACAGAAAAAAGCATTGTTACAGCAGAGATTAACCTCAAGCTCAAATCCAGCCTTGAAGCACTAAATGAGATTTAGCAATTTTGGGTGTACTACACAGCGACTGTGTGCTGCAGCACTGGTGTGTACAACAATTGAAAAGCTAATAGTAGCCAGCCAGCTAGGGTGAGCAGAGCACTAAAAGCCATAATCACCTGCCATTAGTGCCTGATACAGGTTGCGTAGCACAATGTATTGTTCTCTATTAAGTGTAACCTGTGCGTACATAGGTGGTGTATGATTTTGTTCCTGTTAAAGTCTTAAGGGCCTAGTTACTATGAAAGGCCAGCCAAAAAATACACACCTGCTGCTGTTCTGGACAAATGCTGTTTTAAGTGTAGTGGAGCGTATTGTACTCCCCTCATTAGTGCATACCACGTGCGTACATCTACGTGGTGTACCATTTTGTTCCTGTTATAGTCCTAAGGGCCTAGTTACTGTGAAAGGCCAGCCAAAAGTACACACCTGCTGCTGTTCTAGACAAATACCCTGTAAGTGTAGTGGAGCGTATTGTCCTCCCCTCATAAGTGCATGCCACGTAAATACATCTACGTGGTGTACCATTTTGTTCCTGTTAAAGTTTTCAGGGTCTAGTTACTGTGACAGGACAGTCAAAAGTACACACCTGCTGCTGATCTAGACAAATACTATTTTAAGCGTAGTGGAGCGTACTGTCCTCCCCTCATATACTCACTAAGTATGTCACGCAGATAAGTGGCAGCAATAGTTGCAGCGAGAGGCCTGAGCTCCCGATATCAGCTAGCGGTTATGTCTCAACCAGCAATCCATCTGCCGTTATTGACTGGTTAACTCGGTCATCCACTTTATCACAAGTGACATCTGACACCCCCAGTCAACATTCTGTGGGTTCCTCAGACACAACCCTCAGTTGGCATGGCCCAGGAGCAGTCCCTGTCCTCCAATTGCCTCTGTCCCATGCTGTTCCCTCCCCCACAGAAGTATCCTATGCCATGGGTTCAGCTCCACTTTTTAGTCAGGGCGATCTACTAGGGGACAGTTCGCAGATACTGCCCAGCCAATAAGTGGAGTAGACATCCCCCGCTTCCTTCGCTAGGTGGGCAAGTAGTGATGAGGAGAGTTGCGTGGTAGGTGGTGTTTGGTGCATTCAGGCTCCTGAAGCACACATTGTTGAAGAACCTGAGGACATCAGTGACACGCATACACAAATGGATGATGATGAATCCAATTGCACTTGGGAGCAGAAGGGGCTTCATCATCATCAGGAGAAGAGGGTGGCAGGTTGCCCGTGAGGCAGCAGTTGAGCCAGCAAGGTGGTAGCATGGTTGGGAGACAGCATGGGGGCAGTAGTGGGAAGTCTGGAGCCAAACGTGCCCGGGTTAGACCACCTGCTTTGCAGCAGCCTACCTGCCCAGGAGGTAGATGAACAGGGGTTCCTGGAGTCGGTGGCAGTAGCATTCAGTCAGTGAGGACTGTTGTGGGAAATCAGCTACTCTGCGGTGTGGCACTTTTTCATTAAGTATCGGGAGGATGTTAACATGGCCACATGCAAATTAAAAAATATCTATTTAATCTTTTCAATTGTGAGGCCCTATGGTCTCGTCAGGCTGCCGCCACCTCCAGGCTGTGTCATTCTGTCACCATATGGTCTTCTCTTGCTGCTGCTACCTCCAGGTGTAAGACTCATGCCAGTAGGCTGTAGCACTCAGGGTAGTAGTGGATCCGCTCGACCTGTGTGGTAGATGACGTGGGTGCGCCAGGGAGCAGAGTCTAAAGTGCTGCTGGTTTTCACCAGAGCCCGCCGTAAAGCAGGATGGCACCCCTGGCACAACTCTACCACACAGGGGGCTGAGGAGGTTCGAGGCAATGGAGGGATACAGCTAGTTATGGTCAGAATAGTAGAAGGTCAGGGCTGGCAGCACAATTGCCTGGAAAGGAATGTGGCAGGAGGTCAAATGCAGGCGGCACACGAGCAAGGACTGGTAATTGAACAGAGGGGTCAGGAACGGGCAAGGCAAGACACAGGAAAGCTTTCACTAGGGCACAATGGCAACACAGATCCAGCAGAGGTTAGTGGGAGGTGCTGGTACTTACAACAAAGGTCCAAGTGTATGTCATAATTACTGGAGCACTGGCCCTTTAAATCAGAGAGTTCCAGTGCATGTACGCCCTAGGGGGCGGGGACACACGCACCGGCCCTGAGGAAGGATGTACAGGACAGTAGAGGACAGAGGTAAGTGACGGGCTGGGATTCACATGCGGGCGTGTCCCGCCAGCTGGGGAGGAAAGCCAGGGTGTCTGGCTGGTGTGTCTGGCCGGAGTGCTGGACGTTATACCAGGCTTGGTCATTCTGCCACATTTTGGTCTCCTTATACTGATGCCACCTCCAGGCTGTGTCATTGTGCCGCCATGTGGCCTCCTCATGCTGCTGGCACATAACATACAAATGTTTATGTTAATCTATTTAAAATCTTCAAATTAAATTTTAAAATATATATTTAATATTTTCAATTGTGAGGCCCTATGATCTTGTCAGGCTGCTTCCACCTACAGGCTTGGTCATTGTGCCACTATATGGTCTCCTTATGCTCCTACCATCTCCAGGCTGTGCCATTTAGCCACTATATGTTCTCCTCATGCTGCTGCCAACTCCAGATTGTGCCATTCAGACACTATATGGTCTCCTGATGCTTCCGCCACCTCCAGGCTGTGTCATTCAGCCACTATATGGTCTCTTGCTGCCGCAAACTCCAGGCTGTATCATTCAGCCACCATATGTTCTCCAAATGTTGATGCCAGCTTCAGGCTGTCATTCAGCCACTATATGGTCTCCTCATGCTTCCGCCACCTCCAGGCTGTGTCATTCAGCCACTATAATATCTCCTCATGCTTCCACCACCTCCAGGGTGTGTCATTCTGCCACTATATGGTCTCCTCTTGCTGCTGCCAACTCCAGGCTGTGCCATTCAGCTACTATGTGGTCTACTCATGCTTCCGCCAACTCCAGACTGTGTCATTAAGCCTCTTTGTGGTCTCCTCTTGCTGCCGCCAACTCCAAGCTATTTCATTCAGCCACTATATGGTCTCCTCATGCTTCCGCCATCTACAGGCTTTCTCATTCAGCCACCATATGTTCTCCTAATGTTGATGCCAGCTCCAGGCTGTGTCATTCAGCCACTAAATGGTCTCCTCATGCTTCTGCCACCTCCATGCTGTGTCATTCAGCCACTATAATATCTCCTCATGCTGCCACCACCTCCAGGCTGTGTCATTCTGCCACTATATGGTCTCCTCTTGCTGCTGCCAACTCCAGGCTGTGCCATTCAGCCACTATATGGTCTACTCATGCTTCCACCAACTCCAGACTGTGTAATTCAGCCACTATATGGTCTCCTCTTGTTGCCGCCAACTCCAAGCTATGTCATTCAGCCACTACATTGTCTCCTCATGCTTCCGCCAGCTCCAGGCTGTGTCATTCAGCCACTATATGGTCTCCTCATGCTTCAACCACCTCCACGCTGTGTCATTCAGCCACTATATGGTTTCCTCATGCTTCTGCCACCTTCACGCTGTGTCATTTAGCCACTATATGGTCTTCGCATACTAATGACCCCTCCAGGCTCTGTCATTGTGCCACTCTGCGACAGTGATTCTAATAGCTACGCCTGTTATCTGCATGTCCTACTGAATAACAGTATTATTTCACTAACACAGAACATACCCTATGCGTGTTACGGCAAGGCAAAGTGTTCTACATCCCTATTGAGGCTCTCTGTAGCCCAGAAATAGCCTTTTTTAATAACGATTTGCCGCAAATAAATTCGTACCGAACCAAATTTTTCTAGAAAATTCAGTGAATCGGACTAATTTAATAAAAAAAAAATTGCTCATCTCTAACGGTGAGTGCTGTCTTCATTCCTTCATTTCAGTGCCTATTGTACTTTATATTAGTGGTAAATCTATATTGATACATGCAGCATTTTTTGTGAAAAACTTCAAAATATTGTGATAAAATGGCATTTTCATGTTTTTATTTATAGCTTTCACTTTGCAGTAAAAATTATGTTATCTATACACTGTGGGTCGGTAAGATCATGGTGATACCCAATTTATATAGCTTTTTTATGTTCTTTTTCCTTTTCACAACAAAATCCTTTTTTTCCGCTTTTTTTTCTTTTTTTTTGCCATATTCTGACAGCCATAACTTTTTTATTTTTTTTTTCCAACACCATTGTCTGAGGGTTTCTTTATTGCAGAAATAGTTGAACTTTTTATTGGTACTATTTTTGCGATACATGCTACATTTTGATCTTTTTTATTCCATGTTTTCTACTAAAATTAGCAATTATTTTTTATAACAACATTCACCATGCGTGATGATTGTTATCTTTTTATTTTAGTTTTTTTTAAACTATTTATTTATTGAAAAACCTTTTCTTTTTACATGTTTTACCTGACCTGTTATACTATGCTTCAGTACATCTGTACTGCAGCACAACATAATTGTCTGTAATACACTGACACTAAGACTGTGAGATCTATCCTTTGGCTAGACCTCACAGGCTGCTGTACTGTTACGCCGAGCGCTCCGGGTCCCCGTTCCTCCCCGGAGCGCTCGCCTCATCCTCGTTGCTGCAGCGCCCCGGTCAGATCCACTGACCGGGTGCGCTGCGGTCCCGCCTCCAGCCGGGATGCGATTCGCGATGCGGGTGGCGCCCGCTCGCGATGCGCACCCCGGTCCCCGTACCTGACTCGCTCTCCGTCGGTCCTGTCCCGGCGCGCGCGGCCCCGCTCCCTAGGGCGCGCGCGCGCCGGGTCTCTGCGATTTAAAGGGCCAGTGCACCTATGATGGTGCCTGGCCCAATCTTCCAATTAGCTTAATTAGTTATCACCTGTGCACTTCCCTATATCACCTCACTTCCCCTGCACTTCCTGGCCGGATCTTGTTGCACTTGTGCCTAGTGAAAGCGTTCCCTTGTTTGTTCCTAGCCCGTGTTCCTGACCTCCTGCCGTTGCCCCTGACTACGATCCTTGCCGCCTGCCCCCGACCTTCTGCTACGTCCGACCTTGCATCCGCCTACTCCCTTGTACCTCGCCTATCTTCAGCAGTCAGAGAGGTTGAGCCGTTGCTAGTGGATACGACCTGGTCACTACCGCCGCAGCAAGACCATCCCGCTTTGCGGCGGGCTCTGGTGAAAACCTGTAGTGGCTTAGAACCGGTCCACTAGCGCGGTCCTCGCCATCCCTCTCTGGCACAGAGGATCCACTACCTGCCAGCCGGCATCGTGACAGTAGATCCGGCCATGGATCCCGCTGAAGTTCCTCTGCCAGTTGTCACCGACCTCCCTACACTGGTCGCCCAGCAAGCCCTAAAGATCGCCCAACGAAATCAACAGCTGGCATACTTGACCTCCGTGACACTGCATCTTCAGTCACAGATACAGCAAATTCAGTCACAGCTACAGCTGCAACAACCATCTCCTCCGCCGGCTCCTGCAACTCCTCCGCAGCAACCGGCCGCTCCTAACCCCTGCTTGTCCCTGCCGGACAAATTTGATGGGGTCCGCAATGATCCTGCCACAGCCACAGTCCAGTCCTACTTCGCTGAGGTCCGTGGTGTCTTCGAGGAGCCTGCCCGAGCCTCTTCTGCCAAGACTGCCCTGCTGAACCTGGCCCAGGGTGTTTCTTCCGTTGGCGAGTACGCCATTCAGTTCCGTGCTCTTGCTTCCGAGTTGTCCTGGAATAGTGAGATTCTCTGCGCGACCTTTAAAAAAGGCCTATCCAGCAACATTAAAGATGTTCTGGCCGCACGAGAAACTCCTGCTAACCTGCATGAACTCATTCATCTTGCCACTCGCATTGACATGCGTTCTTCCGGATGGCGTCTGGAGCTCCGCCTGGATATGGACTTTGTTCGCACGAGGCGTTTTTTCTCCCCGGCTCCTCTCTCCTCTGGTCCTCTGCAATCCGTTCCTGTGCTTCCCGCCGCGGAGGCTATGCAAGTTGACCGGTCTCGCTTGACACCTCAAGAGAGGACACGACGCCGCATGGAGAATCTTTGCCTGTACTATGCCGGTACCGAACACTTCCTGAAGGATTGTCCTATCCGTCCTCCCCGCCTGGAAAGACGTACGCTGACTCCGCACAAAGGTGACACAGTTCTTGATGTCAACTCTGCTTCTCCACGTCTTACTGTGCCTGTGCGGATATCTGCCTCTACCTTCTCCTTCTCTACTATGGTCTTCTTGGATTCCGGATCTGCAGGAAAATTTTTTTTGGCCTCTCTTATCAACAGGTTCTACGTCCCTGTGACCAGTCTCGCCAGACCCCTCTACATCTATTGTATTAACAATGAAAGATTGGACTGTCTCATGCGTTTCCGCACAGAACCCCTCCTAATGTGCATCGGACCTCATCACGGAAAAATTGACTTTTTTTTCCTCAGGTTCTTTGGCCCCAAGAAGAGGGGGAGACCCAAGGGGGGGGGTACTGTTACGCCGAGCGCTCCGGGTCCCCGTTCCTCCCCGGAGCGCTCGCCTCATCCTCGTTGCTGCAGCGCCCCGGTCAGATCCACTGACCGGGTGCGCTGCGGTCCCGCCTCCAGCCGGGATGCGATTCGCGATGCGGGTGGCGCCCGCTCGCGATGCGCACCCCGGTCCCCGTACCTGACTCGCTCTCCGTCGGTCCTGTCCCGGCGCGCGCGGCCCCGCTCCCTAGGGCGCGCGCGCGCCGGGTCTCTGCGATTTAAAGGGCCAGTGCACCTATGATGGTGCCTGGCCCAATCTTCCAATTAGCTTAATTAGTTATCACCTGTGCACTTCCCTATATCACCTCACTTCCCCTGCACTTCCTGGCCGGATCTTGTTGCACTTGTGCCTAGTGAAAGCGTTCCCTTGTTTGTTCCTAGCCCGTGTTCCTGACCTCCTGCCGTTGCCCCTGACTACGATCCTTGCCGCCTGCCCCCGACCTTCTGCTACGTCCGACCTTGCATCCGCCTACTCCCTTGTACCTCGCCTATCTTCAGCAGTCAGAGAGGTTGAGCCGTTGCTAGTGGATACGACCTGGTCACTACCGCCGCAGCAAGACCATCCCGCTTTGCGGCGGGCTCTGGTGAAAACCTGTAGTGGCTTAGAACCGGTCCACTAGCGCGGTCCTCGCCATCCCTCTCTGGCACAGAGGATCCACTACCTGCCAGCCGGCATCGTGACATGTACTAGGCAGACAGGAGGTCTTTAGCTTGCCTCCTGCTGCCATGGCAATCAATGGAAGCCTGAAATTGCATTGCGGGTTCCCCGTTGGGCAACATGGGGAGCCCCCTCCACCAGTAAATCCCATAGATGCCGTGATTAGTACTGATCATGACATCTATGGGGTTAATGCTTCCAAGACTGGAACAATCCCGGTCTCAGTAGTTGCGAAGGGATTCTGGCAGTGATTGACAGCCGGGTCCTGCCGCCAATCTCCTGCAGTGCATCGCACTTGACAGGATTTGGCCAGGATGTATGTATATGTCAAGTTGCAATAACATTTCAGCAGCTGAAATGTATGCATATGACCTGGGGCGGGAAGGGGTTAGGCATATCAGCATAGTCTATGCATTTCAAGCCCTGCCCTTAGGCTCTTTCCTATGACATGAGGCAGAAGTTAAGGATGGGACTTAAAAGCCCAATAAAAAAATTCAAGTAGTGGTGTACTATCATTTTTCATAAAAATAAAAAGTTTGGAGGAACATTTTAAGCCAGGCATAGCCACCCTTCAGTACTGCATATGTTTCTACTACATCTCCCATAATGCTCTTACAGTCAAAATACTACCAAAGCTTCTTGGGAGATATAGTCCAAAACATTTGTAGTGCAGAAGGTCACCTATTCCTGTATTAGCGATTACTGCTTTTAAACTCGGATGGAACAATTCAGGAATGCAATTTAGTTTCTATGTGTGGGGACTGAAGAAGTTTTTGTTCTACCACTTCTTTATATCTTAAATTTTTAACCACTTCCAGTAAGGTCCAGGAATGCCTGCATCATGAATAAGTAAATGCAGGAGGAGAATTTATTGGAAACAAGCATGCCAAAACAGGGAGAGATTATTTTTTTCTGATTTATATGTAAATACTATTTGCCTTTTCCACAACTATTATTTGGGTTAAATGTTGTCATACTATGTTTTCTGGGCAAACTATATACTTTACTTTGCACTTGTATTGGATACAATTGATTGAGGTTTCCATGCAATTAAAGAATATGGCACCAGGGAATTCTGGCATTGTGCACCATGCATACAGAGGGTGTATGTTTGAGCATGTGACTATTTGTGTGCGAGTCTCTATGCTTTTGTAAAACAGAAAAGGTTCACTCCCTAAATGCGGTTCAATATGAGATATTGAAGAGAAGTGCTGTACTGAGGATTTCTGAGAGATGTGACCAGAGAGTATGCCTGCTGGAACAGAAGAGACAATAACAAACAGAAGCAATGCTGTTCTTTAAGAGATTTAGAGTGAGAAGCTGTGAGCTGCTGAGATGACTGACCTTTACTTGGGAGGATGGCTGTGTGGGCCATGGATTGCAAAGAGGCTATAAAATTCCTACCAAAAGACTGGAGCACAGACAAATGTGCAAGACAGGTAGTGTACTATCAGACCATGTTTACACTGAGGAATGTCACAGAAAAATTCTGCAGCAGAATTCTGCATAATTTACTGCCCATTATACTTCACCGGGATTCCTCTGTCCCATTAACACAGGAGAAATTCCATGACTGACATTCCACCATTAAAATTCTGCATTCCAGATTCTGAAAATTATAAAACATGTTCTGAGCCCCATTGAAGTTAAGGTACTCAAAATCGAGCAGTAACAGTGTTTTGAAAGCACAAAAATTCCGCTGGAATTCAAATCATATTCTGCAAAACTATAAAAACAAATCTGCAGTCTGCTTTTCTGCGTGGAATTTGAGTGGAATTGCAGAAATTCCGCCATGTGAACATTAGCCTTAGAGGACTCTGCTTAGAGAAACTGCTTACAGGCCAAGAGAGTAAATTGGAGGAGGATACAATTAACTATGAACTCTTACAGCAAGACATGGGAGCCTTTTAAGCAAGAAAAAAACACAATGTACAATTGTAAACCTCTGGGGAAGGGGTCTAGAGTCAAAGTTATGGAGATTTATGCGAAAATGTACTTATCCCCTATCCACAGGATCAAGTACCTGATCGTGGGGGGTCTGACTGCTGGAAAACATTGCGAGCTCCAGGGCAGGATCCTGGTGCTCTCAGTGAGGCGGGAGTGTCATCTACCAGTACCGGGTGTGTTGCTAAAGGCTTTTTAGAACCCCCATACAAATGAATGGAGAGCATGACGGCTGCAGCACATGCTCCTCACTGAGTGTCGGGTCCCGTTCCAGTCATCACGGGGGCCCCATCGGTCAGACCCCGGCAATCAGCTGCTTATCCCCTATCCTGTGGATAGGGGCTAAGTAAATTTTCACCGGAGATCTCACTCTGAAACTAGGACTTCTATGGATACTTCTTCATAAGAACCATGCACAATGCTAAATACTGTACTTTTATGTAAAAAATACCAAAGAATTTTAGGAGTGGTTGCAAACTTTAAAGGCACAAAGGCTACTTTATTAGTCCTGCTTATAAATGACTGAAAGACCAGGACAACATTCAAAGGGAAACTGACAGCCGTCTTACCCGCACTTAACTCTATACAAGGGTAAAATCGGATCACAGTGTTTTATTATTTACCTGGAATGGAAGTCCAGTTCCGGAGATAGTCTATGGGAAGGGGGCACGACCGCTGCCACACCCCCTTCCCATAGATTTTGGTAGAGGGGGCGGGCGTGACGTCACGAGGGGGCGGGCGAGACGTCACGAAGGGGCCGGGCGTGATGTCACGCCCAGAGGCCGCGAACACGGAAGCCCGCACACAGCGTTCGGAGTAATGAACTGCAGGGCAGCGCACAACCCCTTTTAACCAGAGGGTCCCCCTTATAGAATAAGTTGTTTTACTTTTCAAATTAAATACCCCCCCCCCCAATGAGTAAAAAAGACAAAATGTACCACTTAATAACACAGCCCATTTTGTCCTTGAGGCCACAGGCAATTTTTATTTTTGCATTTTTGTTTTTCCTTTTTTTTTTTTTTTTTTTACTTTTATATCGGTGGCGATTTCATTTTTTTGGGGGGTGAGGGCATACTTATATATATATATATATATATATTTTTTTTTTTTTTTAAATAATTAAAAACATTTTTGCAATGGGCACTGTCAGATATAAAAACTTTATATATGTTGTACATCTTGGCAAAATAATCGTTTTTCAAATATACTTCTGTTAGATTGTATTAAAGAAAACTGCCTTTGAAAATACTACCACTAGAGGTCCCTATACCTTCTGGGACACTGAATGCCACAACAACATTAACTTGTCCAAGAATTATGGACAAGAGATGGCTGATGGACAAGGCTGCAGGAGGAATACAGCTTGCAGCAACACTGCTGTGACAGTTGCAAAACTACAACTCCAAGCATGCCTGAAAATGCAATGGATGTCTGGGCATTCTAAGAGTTGTAGTTTAAAAAAAGCTGTAGTCTCACAGCTGAAGGTAACACTGCTTTAAAAAAAAAGTTATCCAAACAATGTACCTTAACCCCTTAAGAAATGAGCCCTTTTCACCTTAAGGACATTTTTTGCAATTCTGACCACTGTCACTTTAAAGGGTACCTCTCATTAAATAAACTTTTGATATATTTTAGATTAATGAATGTTGAATAACTTTCCAATAGCATGTTAATGAAAAATATGCTTCTTTCTATTGTATTTTTCCCGATCAGTCCTGTCAGCAAGCATTTCTGACTCATGCTGGAGTACTAAACACTCAGAGCTGCCAGCCTGCTTTATTCACAGCCAAACAGGCTGTGAACAAAGCAGGCTGGCAGCTCTGAGTGTTCTCCTTTGAGAACAAAGCAGACTGGCAGCTCGTAGTGTTTAGGACTCCAGCATGAGTCTGAAATGCTTGCTGCCAGGACTGGTAGGGAGACCCCTAGTGGTAATTTCTTCAAAGTGGAAAATTAAATAGAAAGAAGCATATTTTTTTTATAACATGCAATTGCATACATTAATCTATAATATATCTAAAGTTTTTTTTTATGTGAGGTACCCTTTAAACATTAATAACTCTGGAATGCTTTTAGTTATTCTGATTCCGAGATAGTTTTTTCGTGACATATTCTACTTTAACATAGTGGTAACATTTTGTGGTAACTTGCATCCTTTCTTGGTGAAAAATCCCAAAATTTGATGAAAAATTGGAAAATTTTGCATTTTTCTAACTTTGAAGCTCTCTGCTTGTAAGGAAAATGGATATTCCAAATAATTTTTTTATTCACATTTCCAATATGTCTACTTTATGTTTGCATCATAAAATTTATGAGTTTTTACTTTTGGAAGACACCAGAGGGCTTCAAAGTTCAGCAGCAATTTTCCAATTTTTCACAAAATTTTGAAACTCGCTTTTTTTCAGGGACCAGTTCAGGTTTGAAGTGGACTTGAAGGGTCTTCATATTAGAAATACCCCACAAATTACCCCATTATAAAAACTGCACCCCCCAAAGTATTCAAAATGACATTCAGTCAGCGTTTTAACCCTTTATGTGTTTCACAGGAATAGCAGCAAAGTGAAGGAGAAAATTCACAATCTTCATTTTTTATACTCTCATGTTCTTGTAGACCCAATTTTAGAATTTTTGAAAGGGGTACTTTTATTTGAAACCCAATTTTTCTCGAGTAAGCATATATGTCATATGTCTATGTTAATTGTTCGGCGGGCGCAGTAGAGGGCTCAGAAGGGAAGGAGCAACAAATGGTTTTTGGGGGGCATGTCACCTTTAGGAACCCCCTATGTTGCATTAACAGCAAAAAAAAAAACACATGGCATACCATTTTGGAAACTAGACCCCTCGGGGAACATAACAAGGGGTAAAGTGAACCTTAATACCCCACAGGTGATTCACAACTTTTGCATATGTAAAAAAAAAATTTTTTTTCCTAAAATGCTTGGTTTCCCAAAAGGTTTACATTTTTAAAAAGGGTAATAGCAGAAAATACCCCCCAAAATTTGAAGCCCAATTTCTCCCGATTCAGAAAACACCCCATATGGGGGTGAAAAGTGCTCTACTGGCACACTACAGGTCTCAGTAGAGAAGGAGGCACATTTAGCTTTTTGAAAGCAAATTTTGCTCTGAAGGCATGAAAAATTTAGGAAGCCCCTATGGTGCCAGAACAGCAATAAAAAACACATGGCATACTATTTTGGAAACTAGACCCCTCGGGGAACGTAACAAGGGGTAAAGTGAACCTTAATACCCCACAGGGGTTTCACGGCTTTTGCATATGTAAAAAAAAAATTTTTTTTTTTTCCTAAAATGCTTGTTTTCCCCAAAATTTAACATTTTTAAAAAGGGTAAAAGCAGAAAATACCCCCCAAAATTTGTAACACAATTTCTCCCGAGTACGGCGATACCCCATATGTGACCCTAAACGGTTGCCTTGAAATACGACAGGGCTCCAAAGTGAGAGCACCATGCACATTTGATGACTAAATTAGGGATTGCATAGGGGTAAACATAGGGATATTCTACGCCAGTGATTCCCAAACAGGCTTCCTCCAGCTGTTGTATAACTCCCAGCATGCCTGGACAGTCAGTGGCTGTGTGGTAATACTTGGAGTAGTTGTTTTGCAACAGCTGGAGGCTCCGTTTTGGAAACAGTGGCGTACCAGACATTTTTCATTTTTATTGGGGAGGGGAGGGGGGCTGTGTAGGGGCATGTATATATTTTGTGTTAGTGTAGTGTAGTGTTTTTAGGGTACAGTCGTACAGGCGGGGGTTCACAGTAGTTTCTCGCTGGCAGTTTGAGCTGCGGCAGAAAATTTGCCGCAGCTCAAACTTGCAGCCGGATACTTACTGTAAGCCTCCGCCCATGTGAGTGTACCCTGTACATTCACATTGGGGGGGGGGGAGGAGAAACATCCAGCTGTTGCAAAACTACAACTCCCAGCATGTACGGTCTATCAGTGCATGCTGGGAGTTGTCGTTTTGCAACAGCTGGAGGCACACTGGTTGTGAGACACCGAGTTTGGTAACAAACTCAGTGTTTTGCAACCAGTGTGCCTTTAGCTGTTGCAAAAGCTACAACCCTCAGCATGTACGGACAGCGGAAGGGCATGCTGGGTCTTGTAGTTATGCAACAGCTGGAGGCATACTATTTTGGCTGGGGATGCTGGGGATTGTAGTTATGCAACAGCTGGAGACACACTGGTTTGCTACTTAACTCAGTGTTTCACAACCAGTGTGCCTTCAGCTGTTGCAAAACTACAACTCTCAGCAGTCACCGACAGCCAACGGGCATGCTGGGAGTTGTAGTTATGCAACCACCAGATGCACCACTACAACTCCCAGCATGCATTTTAGCTGATTGTGCAAGCTGGGAGTTGTAGTTACACAACAGCTGAAGGTACACTTTTCCATAGAAAGAATGTGCCTCCAGCTGTTACAAAACTACAAGTCCCAGCATGCCCATAAGGGAATGCTGGGAGTTGTGGTGGTCTGCCTCCTGCTGTTGCATAACTACAGCTCTCAGCATGCCCTTTTTGCATGCTGGGAGCTGTTGCTAAGCAACAGCAGGAGGCTGTCACTCACCTCCTACTGCTTCTCCGGGACACAGGTCAGTCCCTCGCCGCCTCCGCCGTCGCCGCTCCTGGGGCCCCGATCCCAACTTTGACGCCGGGGATCGAGAAAGTTAAACAGATTTATAAATGACTTCTATTAACAAATCTTAATCCTTCACATAATTATCAGCTGCTGAAGTTGACTTGTTCTTTTCTGTCTGGCAACAGTGCTCTCTGCTGACATCTCTGCTTGTCTCGGGAACTGCACAGAGTAGAATAGGTTTGCTATGGGGATTTGCTTCTATTTTGGACAGTTTCCGAGACATGTGTCATCAGAGAGCACTTAGACAGAAAAGAACAACTCAACTTCAGCAGCTAAAAAGTACTGAAAGGATTAAGATTTTTTTATAGAAATAATTTACAAATCTGTTTAACTTTCTTGAGCCAGTTGATATATATAAAAAAGTTTTTCCCTGCATAACCCCTTTAACCTCTTATGGATGCAGGGTGTACCTGCAAGCCCTGGGCCCGATCCCGGTATATAACGCGGGGTCACGCCTTGACCCCGCATCATAACGGGTTGGTATTGGCGGCTAATGATAGCCGGGAGCCTGGGCTACTAGCGTGCAGCACCAATTGTTGTGCAGCGCGCTATTAACCCTTTAGACGTGGCGTTCAAAGTTGATCGCCGTGTCTAAAGTAACAAAAATACACTCCCGGCAGCTTAGTCGGGCTGATCGGGATCAACGCGGTGAAATTGCGATGTCCTGATCAGCTAGAATGCGATCGGAGGGTGCCTTACCTGCCTCCGTCATGTCCGATCGGCGATTGATTGCTCCAAGCCTGAAATACAGGCTTGAGCAATCGACCGCCGGTAAGGCTGGGTTCACATCACGTTTTTGCCATACTGTTTTCAATCTGTTTTTCTAAAGAAAACCGTATGGCAAAAAAACAGATGGAACAGTATGGGAAAAAGTTAACTGTATGTGTTATTAAGCTGTATTCTGTTTTTAAAATTGCATACAGTTCCGTCCGTTTTTATAAAAAAAAAAAAAAAAAGTTTTTGCTAATTTTGTCCATTTTTAATGGGAGGGGTGTTGGGTGGGGACTTTAGGATGCAAATGCGCATGTTCAAAGTAAAAAAAGACATATACGGTTTCCCGTATGGAACTGTATACATGTGCGTTTCCCATTGACGTCCATGTTAAAAAACAACGTATGCGGTTGCAGTTCGATTTTTAAACCAGAGTCAAAACCGTGGTTGACCACTTTGTTGTTTTTGGTTTAATAACCGCACTGCAACCGCATACTTTTTTTTAACATGGAATTCAATGAGGAACGCACATGTTTACAGATCCATATGGGAAACCGTATACTGTTTTTACTTTGCACATGCACATTTGCATTCTAAAGTCCCCACCCAACACCCCTCCCATTAAAAATGGACAAAATGATCAAAAACGTATGTTTTTTTTTTTTTTTTAAACGGACGGAACTGTATGCACTTTTAAAAACAGTATACAGTTTTTTCCCATACTGTTCCATCCGTTTTTTTTGCAATACGGTTTTCTTTAGAAAAACAGATTGAAAACAGTATGGCAAAAACGTGATGTGAACCCAGCCTAACTATGATCATTGCTGTGTTAATGCACGGCAATGATCTGTGTATGAGATCAGTGTGTGCAATGCTAAAGCCAATAAAGGGGGCTATAACACTGCAAAAAAAAAGTGTGAACAAAAAGTTTATAAATCTGCACTCTTACTCCCGACATACTAGAGGCCTTTCACCACTACCAAACGTTCCTCTATAACTTGCCACCTCCCACACAATGTCCCTCTCCTGGTAGTCCTCTACCTTCCCTATCCCAATACATTGCAGAGACGGCCCTCCCATATCTCTCGCCCTCGGTAATCCAGGAACTGGAGATGCCGTTCCTGCCTGTGGAGTTGGAGGCGGCCATCTCTTCCCTACCGGCGGGCAAAAGCCCTGGCCCTGACGACTACACTGCCAAATTCTACAAGCTACTCAACTCTGCACTATCCTCCAGCCTACTATCCGCGAATTCCACTCCCTCCGCCTCCTTCCTACGGGCATATGTCATCATTATTCCGAAAGAAGGAAAAGACCCCCAGCTCCGCTCCAGCTATAGGCCAATCTCCCTAATTAACACGGATACAAAACTTTTTGCGAAGCTAATAGCCAATAGACTGTCGCTGGACATGAGTTCCCTCATCCACCCGGATCAAGCGGGCTTCATCCAAGGCAGGGAAGCTAGAGACAATACTCTCAGAACCTTCTCCATTATCCATTATGCCCAAGTGCATAAAGCTCCTCTGTTTCTCCTATCCCTTGATGCTGAGAAGGCGTTTGATCGGGTGGACTGGGGCTTCTTGTCGGCTACTCTCTCAAAGATAGGGGTGGGCGACGCCATGCTCTCCCATATTATGGCCCTTTACTCTTGCCCACAGGCCCAAATCAGGATAAATGGTAGGTTATCTCGCCCCATCACCATTTGCAATGGCACCCGCCAGGGATGCCCCCTTTCACCGATCCTATTTGTCCTTTGCATGGAGCATCTCTTAACGGCTATACGCCAACATCCAGACATAGGGGTGTCTCTGTGGGGTCTAGTCAATACAAATGCTTTACTTTCGCAGATGACTTACTGCTGTAGTTATCTTCTCACCACCCTCCCGTCCCTCCTGTCAACGACTTGCCTCTTCTCTCTCCACAGCAAATACAAGCTGAACGCATCCAAATCTGAAACACTCAACGTGACCCTCCCCTCCCATACTGTGTCTCATCTCCGCTCCACCTACCCGTTCAAGTGGCAAACTACCTCCCTCAAATACTTAATTGTGCATTTGCCTTCTACTCTAGCAGAGGCATACCATCTTAATTTTCCCCCTCTGTTGACCTCTCTCAAACGAGATCTAGCTAGATGGGAGCGAAGGGATTTCTCTTGGCTGGGCAGAGTTAACGTCTTTAAGATGAATGTACTCCCCCGTCTCCTCTATCTCTTCGCTTGCATCCCTCTCCACCTCCCCCGCTCATTTTTTGGGGGACTCACCTCGCTCCTATCTAACTTAATCTGGAACAAATCTCAACAAACCTATTTCTCTGGGGCTAGTAAAGGCTCTTTCCCGTGCCGATCTTGCGTCAACTGCTCATACATGCAGAAAGGCAATGAGTTTGTGCATCCCGAGACGGGAAGGATATATAAATTGAAATATTATGTGACATGCACAATGGATCATGTGATATATGTTCTCTGGTGTCCCTGCCATCTTTTGTATGTAGGGGAAACTACTTTGGATGCAAAAACGAGGATTAATCAACATAGATATACAATACGCAAAGGACGCACAGACTTACCAGTACCTAAACATTTCCTTGAAGCAGGACACTCTGAGAAGGAACTAAGGTTTATGCTGATAGACCACATCCCCAGACCCAAGAGGGGAGGTAATAGAATTGCTATTCTTAAAAAAAGAGAGCTTTGGTGGATATATGAACTTAAATCGTTAAAGCCAAATGGGCTGAATGTGGATTTCAAAATCACCCATGATATATACAATGCATGAACCCTGTTACATCGATTCTGTGTTATGCTGAAATTCTTCTTTGTGTAAACATGACTTTAATATATTTTTTTATTCGTTTGTCGTAGGCTGGAGGACACGGGCAACACCGGTAACGAAAATAGCGACAGACATGTAATCAAGAATTTTTTTCTCTGGAAGGGGATAGACGGCTGCAAGTACATGCTATTCTATATTTGTGCCACATTATAATAAGAAATATGTTCACTTCTCCTGGATCCTGTTCTGTGCCACTTGTTGCCTAGGGCAACCGCCAATGCCGGTGGGACCAGAGGCAGACAGGGAAAGGTTAACGGGGCGGACAGCGAGACTCGCAGCAACCCCGTTTTGACCTATGGGCTAGAAGAACAGGTGGAGACTGCTGTGATCTGTTTCCCTACATAAAGATGGCTGCGGTGGAACCAATAGCTTCAAGGCGCCTGCGCAGGCAGAAGCTTACACGCAACCTAGCAACAACCAGCGGATGTTTTAGCAGTGACGTCATCTCCGCCTCCAGAGTGAACACTGACAGGATCGGCGTCTCGTCGCCATAACACATGGCCTTTGTTTACATGCTGTCTCCTGGATCATTCCGGTGAGTGCCCGTGCCCCCGCCCAGACAATCAAGAATGCGCACCTGCACATGGACACATGCACATGTTTTATAACGTACAGTGTTTTTTATGTAGTTTTTAACTATTGGACACTTTAGCGTCCCGATATGGGAGGCCTTATTGATACACTTATTGCACTTTGATCATTATTTACTATGTTTGATGTACTGAGTTGAATGCATTTTGCAATATGACGTCACTAATTGATTGGCCCTGCGCGGCCATATATACCCACCAGTTTGCACATTGTATTGCTTGATAATGGCTAGGTGAGCTAGCCGAAACGTCGCCATCTTCACGTTTGTGTGAATAAAGACCACTTTTTTGCAACATATGGGAGTGCGGTTGCCGTTCGTTTTTTAATCTGGAACAAGAGACACCCCAGACTTGCCAGACATGTTCTCATCAGGTGTAAACGGGATGGAGGCTTGGTCCTCCCAGACTTCCTCTCCTATTACATGGCATCTGTGTTGACTAGAGTACTGGACTGTTGCCATAGTGACAGTGTCAAACAATGGATCTCTATTGAGAGTGCAGCGATTGGTTGCGACTTGAAAGCACTCTTCTGGTGCCCACGCACCTCTCCGCCGATCGCCACCCTCTCGATTCTTCCCCCGGTGCTCCACTCGATCCAACGTACACGTCGACTTACATGACCTGCTTCAACCTCTTTCCCCAGGGGAGACCTCTCACGCTGCTCTTTCACAATCCCCTCTTTCCTCCCTTCCAGTCTGGCCCTAGATTCTTGTCTTTCTCAAGGAATGCGAGCATCACGTTCCATGACCTCCTGACTCAGACCTTACTCAAACCTCTCTCAGCCCTGATTCCTCACTCCACCCCTACAATAACCCAGACGTTTCAATATGCCCAGCTGCGCCATTTTTATCTGTCCACCAGAAACCCCTTGCAACTACAACATCCCCTCACACGCTTTGAGAACCTTTGTGTTGCCTCCGAGCCCTCGACTCATTCTTCTGAGAGCAGTGAGTCTGCAGAGTGAGGGAGAAAGCTGAGTCATGCACAGTGCAGGTAAGCGAGAGACATGCCTCCTCCCTCTGAGAAGATGAAAAGACAGTGAGCAGCTTTAATATACTATTTTTTTTATATAGGTGAAATGAGTAATAAATAACAGTTTAACAGTTTTTTTTTTTTTTTTTTGTGGGATCTGACAGGTACGCTTTAAGTCCCCACAGGGGACCATTTGTAGCAATCTTTTGATTGTTAATACTGTTTATTACAAAACATTATCATATCACTGATCAGTACAACTGATGTTCTACTTGTATATCCTTCCAGAAGACAGACCATGTAGATGGCAGCCTAGTGGCATGGAGCACGTGACCTCCGCCCACCATTTCCACTCAGACCCCATATTCACACTGCTGGTGGTTCGATGAGTGTAACTTAGTGCACAACCTGCTTTAGATGTTGTGATCAGTATTGATCTGCCTCCCTGTAGGCTCTTCTCTCCTGCTCTATTTTTGGCATCAGCATTTTCTGATGTGTCCCGTAGGGGCCGTGCACATGCACATTCCTCTTTTTATTGAGCCATTGTGGTGCCAGGCATCACCTATATGAGATTGCTAGTCTCTGCCATTCTTTGCGAGGTAAATGTGATTGCTAGTGTCTGACATTCTTGGCTGATAAATGCCGGGATCTGCATCTGCATGAAGCGAACACAGCTTCTACATTGGTTTCATGTTCATGATGTAAATGTTTGTCCTGATGTGCAAAGTACCAGGGCACGATGAAGTACATTTACGCTATAAGTCCTCTAAGGGTTAAAGTTCCAGGTTGCTAAATCAGTTGATATAACATACAGGTATAGAACAGAAAAACACAAAGCTGTGTATACACCATGGTCTACCTGAGAAGGAAAGCTTCTATGCACAGCAAGAAAGGAATGTGAGAATCCATGGTAGTATTACTGTTAAGAATGCCAAGGGCATAGTTTAATTGTTCTTCCACACCGAAACACGTTACAGGTGTCATAACAAGATCCAAAATTCTCTCATAGGAGATAATCTTTGTTCATAGCAAAGGGAAATGAAATTGAGCTGAAGGCGCCTCAAATTCTCTGTCACTATAATAGAACACACTGCCAATTCAATTTCCTCTCTGGTAAAAAGCTAATTAGGCACACATCATGTTCCTGTGATCTCCAAACTGAGCAAAACTGAAAAGCAGCTACTTAAAATTGAGGTTCTTAAAATGCAGTTGGATGTAATTGTTTTATGATTGGTCTATGACATTTGGTTGTACTAATTGAAGAAACACTGAAGCATGCACACCACATCACAACCAAGTACACTATTTAAGTTTAAGATGTCACTGTGCCTTCTAGACTAAACTTTCCAAGTGAAATAATCTCATTATAAAATACAACAAGTCCTGGAATAAACTCTCATCATTTTTGGAGATGAGCAAATTTTAGAAAAATTCGATTAGGCCGATTCGCAGAATTTTCCGAAAAAAAATAGTTTCACTCCGAATCCCTGTTAAAAACAGTGTGTGATGGGTAAGCAAAATAATACTGTTATTCAGTATGACATGCAGATCAGAGGCATCACTATTAGAATCACAGTCACAGAGCAGCACAATGACAAAGCCTGGAGGTTCATCAATATGAGGAGACCATATAGTGGCTGAATGACACAGGGTGGAGGTGGCAGAAGCATGAGGAACCATATAGTGGCTGAATTACACAACGTGGAGGTGGCGGAAGCATGAATAAAACATATAGTGGCTGAATGAGACAGCATGGAGTTGGCAGCAGCATGAGGAGACCACATAGTGGCTGAATGAAACAGCCTGGAGGTGGTGGAAGCACGAGGAGACTATATAGCACCTGAATGACACAGTGGGGAGGTGGAGGCAGCAGGAGGAGACCATACCGTGGTTGAATGACACAGCATGGAGGTTGCGGCAGCATGAGGAGAACATATAGTGGCTGAATGACACAGCCTGGAGTTGGCGACAGCATGAGAAGACCATATAGTTGCTGAATGACACAGCCTTGAGTTGGCTGCAGCATGAGGAGAACATATAATGGCTGAATGACACAGCCTGGAGGTGGCAGAAGCATGAGGAGACCATATAGTGGCTGAATGACACAGCCTGGAGGTGGTGGAAGCACGAGGAGACTGTATAGCGCCTGAATAACACAGTGTGGAGGTGGAGGCAGCAGGAGGAGACCATACCGTGGTTGAATGACACAGCATGGAGGTTGCGGCAGCATGAGGAGAACATATAGTGGCTGAATGACACAGCCTGGAGTTGGCGACAGCATGAGAAGACCATATAGTTGCTGAAAGTCACAGCCTTGAGTTGGCTGCAGCATGAGGAGAACATATAATGGCTGAATTACACAGCCTGGAGGTGGCAGCAGCATGAGGAGAACATATGGTGGCAGAATGAGACAGCCTGGAGCTGGCATCAGCATGAGGAGGACATATGGTGGCAGAATGAGACAGCCCGGAGGTGGCAGCAGCAGCATCAGGAGTCCTGAAAGGGACCCGGTGACATAGTGAGACCTCTGCCCTCCCGCAGAACCGTGAGTTGGCTTCTTCCCCCTGCAGCCCCCACTCCTCTAGCCTGCCACCATCACTGTCTTGCAGTCCACCAAAGCAGAGGCCCAAATACTCCTCACCTGCTACAGGCTCCACCATAATGGAATGGGGCTTAGATGCTGCCCTGTCGCTTGAGGATACCAAGGAACTGGGATCTTTGCCAGTATACGATAAATCCATCACTGACACAGCTATGAGAGACATGTTACTGGTTCTGCAGCGGTCCTTTAGGAAGGACGTCCACACCATGGTCTCCTATCTTCATTGCCGTAGAGGAATTGTGTGGCAGGGTGAAGCATAAAGAGGATAAATTTGGTGAATTTGCGGACTCACACAATACTTTTATAGACCGGCAAAACACAGCGGAGGAAGACATAGCGGCTCTCAAGGCCAAGGATGCAGATCTAGAGGAACACAGCCGCAGAAATAACATTAAGATGAGGGAAATCCCTGAATCGGTCCCACCAGCCGACATAATGGACTGTGTACGCATGCTTTTGATCACTGTCCTGCCCTCCTGCTTTCCTCCAGAACTGGGAGGAATATTATCAGCATGCATATTACCATCATACTGTTACTGACCAAATCCTGTATACTGAGGCCAATATTACCAATAATACCAGTATATAAGGAGGAATATTATCACCATACATATTACCATCATACTGTCACTGGCCAAATCCTGTATACTGAGACCAATATTACCAATAATACCAGTATACAAGTGGGAATATTATCACCACCCATCATACTATTACTTAGCAAATCCTGTATACTGAGACCAATATTACCAATAATTCAAGTATGCAAGGAAATATCCCCCCCCACATACAGTGACCATATAATGGTAGATATCAGCTATAAACAGGCTCTGCAGACCAGATAAGTGATTACGGGGGCGTGGCCTGGTTGCCTTACTGAGTGGTCGCACGCTAACAGATCTCCTGCTACATCCAGCTCTATAAAGTGGCTACACAGCTTGTACAGATGCCTGCTTTACACCCACGGCCGTGGGATCTCTCGGAGAACATGAGGGGACAAAAAAGAAGCCGGTCGGTCAGGGACCGCTTACCAAATTCTACTTTTCCAGAGCGCCTGCCGCCATCCAAGATGGCGACGATGGCATCTGTGGATCAGAGCTCTCTTCCCCTACTACATGAGACTCTCTCTCTCTACGGAGACGCTCCTCCTCAGATCCGGCACTACATGGTTCTGAATTGCAGCAGCACCACCCGAACCAGGAACTGCTTCTTCCCCCTGCGGCCCCCACTCCTCTAGCCTGCCGCTATCACTGTCTTGCAGTTCACAGAAGCAGAGGCCCAGATACTCCTCACCTGCTACAGGCTCCACCACCCTGGAATGGGGTTTAGATGCTACCCTGTCGCTTGAGGATACCGAGGAACTGGGATCTTTGCCAGTATACAATAAATCCCTCAGTGACACAGCTATGAGAGATATGTTACTGGTTCTGCAGCGGTCCTTTAGGAAGGACGTCCACACCATGGTCTCCTATCTCCGTTGCCGTAGAGGAATTGGGTGGCAGGATGAAGCATAAAGAGGAGAAATTTGGTTAATTTGCGGACTCACACAATACTTTTATAGACCTGCAAACCACAGCGGAGGAAGACATAGCGGCTCTCAAGGCCAAAGTTGCAGATCTAGAGGAACACAGCCGCAGAAATAACATTAAGATCAGGAGAATCCCTGAATCGGTCCCACCAGCCGACATAATGGACTGTGTCCGCATGCTTTTGGTCACTGTCCTGCCCTCCTGCTCCTCTCCAGAACTGGAGGTGGACCGCGGTCATCGGGTTCCCAAACCTCGCCATTTAAAGGACACCAAGATGTCCTGGCACGGATCCATTTCTTTTCGCCTGATGGAGTTTTCCCAAAAAAATAAGGGCTTACCTGCACCGTACCACCACTTATCCTTGTACGCAGACCTCTTTGCAGCTATTCTGCAGTTGCGCAGAAATCTCCAACCGATCACCAGCGCTCTTCGAAAGGAGAAGTTACAGTACAGGTGGGGTTTTCCTGTTCACCTTCTCATCCACAGGGACAACCAGATCTCTGTCGTTAGAACCCTGGAGGAGGGGCAAGACCTCTTACACCGCTGGAATATTCCCATGGAATCTTCACAAAGCTCTCTGCAGACAACAGCCCGCAAACTCTGTGATGACTAGGCTACCGTCAGATGACTCGTGCTATTTTGAATCTCTTGTTCATAGCTGAGCTGATGTGATCTTTCAGTTCTTGGCTTCGGCATGAATATTTGCCCTACCTGTTTCTTTTGGCTTAGGCCATGGTTTCTTTTCTTTAATTTTACTTTAATTGCTCTATGTTTATTTTATGCTGTTTGTTATGCTCTTAGAAAATGCTGGTGGATATATCAATTTGTGTCACTCATGTGCTGCCCTGCTAAACTTGACCCAGGCGTGCTGGCTAGGAGACGCTCTGGGTCGCCTTTTTCATGATATGTAGTTGCTCATTCCACTACCTCCAATGTTCTTATGGTTCTCAAATTGATTAGCCTAAACGTAAATGGTCTTAACAGCCCACAGAAAAGGACCTTCTTCTGGAAGGAAGCTCTGGCCCTGGGGGGCGATATTGTATGTGCCCAAGAGATGCATCTACTTAGTGCTGACACCCATAGGATTAAACACCAGGCCTGCCCATACATTTTTCATTACAATTTTTTCTCAAAGTCTAGAGGGGTGCTAATAGCGGTCAGGAACATGGTTGCTTTCTCGGTTAGTATCACGATCTTTGACCTTGGAGGTCGTTTTATGCAATGCTCCATACACCTTATTAGAGTTATACACGCCTAACCAAGGACAAAAGTGCCGTGCCCTCAAAACCGTTTCAGAAAATAAAAAAGGCCCTTTAATAGTATGTGGAGATTTTAACCCCTTAAGAACCAAGCCAATTTTATTTTTGCATTTTCGTTTTTTCCTCCTCGCCTTCTAAAATCCCTAACTCTTTTATATTTC
This sequence comes from Hyla sarda, assembly GCF_029499605.1. Classification (NCBI taxonomy): domain Eukaryota; kingdom Metazoa; phylum Chordata; class Amphibia; order Anura; family Hylidae; genus Hyla; species Hyla sarda. Next base: position 190,593,065 of record NC_079194.1, read on the forward strand.
CATCTACAGACCTATATAAGAGCTTGTTTTTTGCGACCAATTTTACTTTGTAATGAAACCTCTCATTTTACCATAAAATGTACGGCGAACCCCCCCAAAAAAATTTTAAGGGAGGAAATTTAAATGAAAACTACAATTTTGCACATTTTGTTTTTGTTTTCACACTGTACACTTTATGGTAAAAATGACACGTGTTCTTTATTCTGTGGGTCAATACGATTAAAATGATACCCATGGCAACTTTTATATTTTTGTACCGCTTAAAAAAACTCTAAAACTTTTTGTACAAAATCAGTAATCTAAAATCGCCCTATTTTGACCACCTATAACTTTTTCATTTTTCCGTATATAGGGCAGTATGAGGGCTCATTTTGTGCGCCGTCATCTGTAATTTTTATTGATACCACATTTGCATATATAAAACTTTTATATAATTTTTTATAATTTTTTTTAAACAAAATGTGACAAAAAAGTAGCATTTTTGGAATTTTTTATTTTTCACGTTTACGCTATTCACCGTACGGGATCATTAACATTATATTTTGATAGTTCGGATATTTACGCACATGGCGATACCAAATATGTTTATGAATAAAAAAGTTTACGCTTTTTGGGGGTAAAATGGAAAAACTGACAACTAAAATTTTTATTGGGGGAGGGGATTTTTCACATTTTTTTTACTTTTTATTTTTACATTTTTCAATTTTTCTTTACACTTTTTATGTCCCCATAGGAGACTATCTATAGCAATCCTTTGATTGCTAATACTGTGCAGTGCTATGTATAGGACATAGCACCTATCAGTATTATCGGTCATCTTCTGCTCTGGTCTGCTCGATCTCAGACCAGAGCAGAAGACCCCGGGAGACGGCTAGAGCCAGGTGAGGGGACCTCTGGCCTCCATGCTGGATGATTGGGTCGCCTCGGCAGCGCGGCGGGCGATCTGATCATCCATTCAAAGTACCGCATCTGTATTGATCGCGGCATCTGAGGGGTAAATGGTGGACATCCGCGTGATCACGGATGTCGGCCATAAGCGGCGGGTCCCCGGCTGCTGCTTGCAGACGGAACCTGCCGTGTATGACGCGAGCACCGTTCTGATGCTCGCGGTCATACACAGGATGTAAATGTACATCCTGGTCCGGGAAGTACCGCCAAACCAGGAAGTACATTTACGTCCGTGGTCGTTAAGGGGTTAACTTAGTATCTGACCCTGCCCTGGACACCATCACATCACATCACAATCTGAACACCTCTCTCTACCACCTGATGCTGTTGGTTGACCTCTACGACGCTTGGCGTATATTACACTCTAATGAGAGGGATTACACTCACCATTCCGTGACCCATAACACGTACTGGAGACTGGACATGTTTTGGGTAGACCGGGTCTGCCTGGATGTCCTATCTGGGGCTACTATAGAAATAATATCTTGGTCAGACCACGCTGCTATCACTCTCTCCCTCCGGGAATCTTTCCCTCCGACCCCTGCTTACATTTGGTGAGCAAGTCCCTTTTTGTTGTCACACCCGGAATATGCCCAGTCTCTCCGTGCGTATCTATCTCAATATTTCCTTGCTAACTTTTTCTCAGACATGGATCTTGCTACCATATGGAATTGCCACAAAGCTTACATAAGAATTTTTTTTTATATTATTAAATATTGGGCTATTTGCAAGAAACAGAGGGACAAAGAGCTCACAGACACTCTAGCTAAGCTAAAAACCCTAGAATCACTTAACAAAACCACCCCCTCCCCCTCCATATCAGATCAACTATTGTCTGTCCATCAGGATCTTAGGAACTTAATGTTATTCACACATGAATAAAACCTCAGGAGTATTAAGGCCCGTTATTACTCTCAAAACGACATAGCAGGTGCCCTTCTGGCCAATCGTCTGAAAACTACCCATGCCGTGTTTCCAAGCTTGTTCATCCATCCTTTGGCCATACAATCCATACAATCCATCCCACCTATACAATCCACCCCACTCTGTCCCTGACCCCCCTAAACTTCAGTCCTCTATCCTGTCCTTTCTTTCCTCACTTAACCTCCCCTGCCTTTTAAAGATCAACTTGAGTCGCTAAACACTGCCATTAGTGCAGATGAAATAAAGAAAGTAATCCTCTCTATCCCGTCTCAAAAGGATCCTGGCCCGGATGGGTTTATTAACCTTTATTACAAGTCATTCATGGACATACTCCTGTCCCACCAAACCTCCAGGCCTTGATCGTTACCCTGCCTAAGCCAGGAAAATCACCAACGGTCCTCCAAAATTTCTGACCGATCTCACTACTCAATCAGGACCTGAAGGTTTTTGCTAAATTGATTGCTACTAGAAATTCTAAAATTCTCCCGAGCTTAATTCACCCAGATCAAGCTGCTTTTGTCCAGGGCCGCCAAGCCTCGGACAACACTAGGCAAGTCCTACATGTTCTACATCATATCGAGATACATAACATTCCTGCCTTGGTTTTGGCTCTTGATGCCGAGAAGGCGTTTGATAGGCTCCGCTGGTTGTACGCCAATGACCTTACTCTATTCCTCACCTTCGGCTAAGGTTTTTGCCAATGGCACCCTTTCAGAGGATTTCAATATAAGTAGTGGCACAAGGCAGGGGTGCCCCCTGTCCCCTCTTATTTTTATTCTATGTCTGGAGCTACTGGCGCAGGCGCTAAGGCTAGGGGATAACATTTCTTCATTGCTGGAAGACAAAACCTAATTTCTTTGTATATGGACGACATTATTTTGTCTCTCACTGACCCCTCTGTCTCAGTGCTTGATGCTATGGCTTCCATTCACTCTCTATCACATTATCACCTCAATGACACAAAAACACAATCCCTACCCATGAACCTTAGCCTCAATCTCATCACCTCCCTCAAGTCTTCTCACCCTTTTGCTTGGCAAACCTCCTGTAACACATATCAAATAAAATTGACATACCCTCATAAACTTCTATATTCTAGTAATTATGAACCCTTCCTACAGACTATAGGTTCCAGATGCAAAAAGACTAACCTCCATTGATATCTCATGGACTGGCAGAGTGGCGGCCTTCAAAATGCTTCTCCTTCCCTGCTTTCTCCTCTTCTGGACTCTTCCTTTCTCCATCCCTAACTCCTTCTTCTCTAAGGCTCAATCCCTCCTCTCTAGCTTTGTGTGGTCCGGTAATAAACCCAGATTGTCAGCTATATTAACCAAACCTAGGAATCTAGGAGGCCTTGGCACTCCTGATCTGAAATGCTATTACATAGCCACCTTGGTGGGCATGCTGCAAGGATGGCGTAAGGGAGATCTTACCATTCCCTGGGTCCATATAGAAAATTCCCTGGTGTCTCCATATTTGATTAAAGATATTTTGCTTTTACCATACTGGTCCCCGCTACCCTCCTCCTTTCCCAATCCTATAGTGGCCGCATCCTATGAAGCGTGGACTGTATACCTCTCGATGGTGAACTCTTCTGACCCCACTGATAGGGCTCTCATACCACTTTCCTTAGTTCAAAGTATTATTACTGATATCCCTCTGGGGACATGGATCGCCACTCATCTACACCACCTGTACTCTTCTGATGTGCTCCTCCCATTTTCTGCTCTTCAACTCTCTTTTACCCTTCCCCACTCTGACTTCTACAAATACCTGCAACTTTGACACTTTCTACTACATACCCCCCTCTCTGAAGTTCATATACACAAGCAATCTCTGGTGTTCCTGTCCAGTAACCTGAAGGGCCTGTGCCCACTATATTCATGCACATCCCAAACCTCTCTCTTCCGCAAATTGCACCCCTTTTGCTTGTGGGAGAATGAGCTGGGCACAACGATATCTGAAACTCAATGGCGTGTAGCCTTCGAATATGTAAATAAAGCCTTTCAATGTGTCTCACATATTGAATCTGCTATGAAATCCTCCTTACGCTGGTACTACACTCCTGACCGGCTAACCCATATTTATCCAATGTTTCTGTATGCTGTTGGCGCAATTGCGGCCACAGAGGCACCTTGCTACACATTCTGTGTGAGTGCCCTCTTATTGTCCAATATTGGGAGTCTTGCAAACTGGTGTTGAATGATGTACTTGGGTCCAACTAGATGTGGTCTCCACAACAGATGCTCTTGTATATTGACCTATCCCACATCCCTAGACTTGCTAGAGACCTAGTGTGTATCATATTGATCATAGCGAAAATCGTTCTCACAAGCCTTTGGAAATCACCGACTGTACCATCCATAGAAATGGTAATTAAAAAAAATCAATACAACCTATATGTATGAATCTATAATTGCTCATGGCTCTGGGTCATATGCAAAATTTCAGAACAGGTGGTGTCTATGGTCCTCGTCCAAATACGCTATACATAATGTTTGCTGACTGATCATTTGCTCTTCCTACTTCCTATATAGTAGTAGACCCCCTCTTTAGGTAGTAGTAGCAGCTAGTGAGGAGCGGCATTGTCCATATTCGAATTTGCGATATTTTGCGAATATATAGACAAATATTCCTCCTATATTCGCAAATTTTGCGTATTCGTCCTATATTCACGTATTTGCATATGTGAATATTCGCATATGTGAATATTCGGATATGTGAATATTCGCATATTCGCGTATTTGAGAAAGAAAACAGTGGGGGTGGGGGGGTGGGCAACTTTACTATTGGTTGCTAGGGATGTTGTTGATAACCTCTGACAAGTGTATGTGCATCATTCTAATTGGCCCACAAGTGTAAAGAAGTAATATGCAAATATTCACACATGCAAAAATGCGCATATGCGAATATGCCCATATGTGGGAAAAAAGAGAATATTCACAATTTTGAATATATAGTGAATATATTCGCAATATACGTGAATTTGCGACATTCGTGATAAAAATTTGAAATACGAATATTCCCGCCCAACACAAGTAGCAGCCCCACTTTAGGTAGGTGTTAGCAGCCCCCTTTAGGTAATAGATAGTTGTGGCAGCCCCTTTTAGGTAGTAATAGAAGCAGCCTTCTTAGGTAGTAATAGCTAGCAGCACTCGCTTAGGTAGTAAACAGCCAGCACCCCCCTGAAGTTGTATTAGCTGTAGACCCCTTAGGTAGTAATCAGTAGCCCCTTAGGTAGTATTCTGTAGTCTCATTACGCAGTAATAGCCAGCACCCTCCTGAGGTAGTATTAGCAGTAGCCCCCTTAGGAAGTAATCAGCAGCTGCTTCTGTGCTGCGGGGACTGCAGGGGGGTGCAGTGAGGGCCCAGGCCCCTTACTGGAGTACTGGCTGTATCCCCTTGTTGGCGGCCCTGCCCAGAACCATGCAAGCATGCTTAGTGCACTTTCACCAGGACTATGTCATGACATATCAGAAATGGGTGGGTGTGTACTGCTGGGATTGGCTAGTGAAGTAAGAAAGGAAGTAAATATGTGTGCACTACTGGCAAAGAGCCCAGCTCTGATCTCACCTCTTGAAGTGAAGAAAACAGGGCAGCAAGGCTGTCATCTTTCACACTGACTAACCATTTTTCCTGACTATAAGTGTTCTTTTGGATTGCCAAAATTTTATTGGCTGTACACACATACACAACCACTTTTGGTCAATAGAAAATAATTCTATCACCTTTCCTACATTTCCATGGCAAGTTAATGTAAGCAGTACAGTATTCACATTTGAATATACTGTATTCTAAACAAATAGATAAACAAATAAATACATATTCTCCAGAATGACTTTTAGGGTTCTGATGAACCTTATTTACTGAAACAGGAACAGTGATTTGCTGATAGCAAGGACTTCATTTTACGGTGACTCTCCATTATGTCTAATAAATGAAGTGCTTTCAATGAGGAACCTCTTCTTTTAGAATTTAATTCCACAGCAGATGCATACATTTAGTGTAAATGTAATATAATCTTTTTCCAAATATGAAGAGCCCATGCTTAAATGACTAATCCATCCTGTGCAAATGAACAGGCAAAGCTGCAAAAACTCAATACTTTCATACTGTCAGACTGTGTAACAATAATTATCACTTTTTGGTTTATAATAGTTGTCATTTTTTTTGATAGAGAAAGTAGAATCTTAAATGCAAAAAGACAAAACAATTAGAAACGGTGGATAAGGCTTTATACGAATGCAAAAGAGCTCATTTCTTTTCCCCTCCTGGTGTGATGAATTTTAATTTGCTGTCTTCATTAGAAAGATGTCCTCTTTAGGTGAAGGGAACAGACAATCCAAAATCTCTTTGCATTTGGATAATTATTATTATTATTTTTTTCACTCTGCACCTATTTAACCCCTTGGGGACGGAGCCCATTATAACCCAATGGATGGGAGCATTTTTTGCAATTCTGACCACTGTCACTTTAATCATTAATAACTCTGGGATTACTTTTCATTCTGTTTCCGAGATAGTTTTTTCATGACATATTCTTCTTTATGGTAGTGGTAAATTTTTGTTGATACTTGCATCATTTCTTGGTGAAAAATTCCAAAATTTGATGAAAAAATAGAAAATTTAGCATTTTTCTAACTTTGAAGCTCCCTGCTTGTAGGGAAAATAGACATAACAAATAAATTATATATTGATTCACATATACAATATGTCTACTTTATGTTTGCATCATAAAGTTGACATATTTTTACTTATGGAAGACATCAGAGGGCTTCAAAGTTCAGCAGCAATTTTCACATTTTTCACAAAATATTCAAAATCTATATTTTTCAGGGTCCAGATCAGTTTTGAAGTGGATTTGAAGGGCCTTTGTATTAGAAATACCCCACAAATTACCCCATTATAAAAACTGCACCCCTCAAAGTATTCAAAATGACATTCAGAAAGTTTGTTAACCCTTTAGGTATTTCACAGGAATAGCAGCAAAGTGAAGGAGAAAATTCAAAATCTTCATTTTTTACACTCGCATGTTTTTGTAGACCCAGTTTTTGAATTTTTTACAAGGGGTAATAGGAGAAAAAGCCCCCCAAATTTGTAATCCAATTTCTCTCGAGTAAGGAAATGCCACATATGTGTATGTCATGTGTTCGGCGGGCGCAGTAGAGAGCTCAGAAGGGAAGGAGCAACAATGGGATTTTGGAGAGTGAATTTTTCTGAAATGGCTTTTGAGGGGCATGTCACATTTAGGAAGCCCTTATGGGGCCAGAACAGAAAAAAAAAATTCCACATGACATACTATTTTGGAAACTACACCCCTCAAGGCACGTAAGAAGTGGTCCAGTGAGCCTTAACACCCCACAGGTGTTTGACGACTTTTCGTTAACCCCTTAAGGACTCATGACGTTCTCATACGTCTTCATTTCAGAGTCCTTAAGGACTAATGACATATGAGAACGTCATGAGCTTTTCCGGACCCCCGCAGCCAGCTGGAGCGGAGCCAGTGCCCGATGCCTGCTGAAATCGTTCAGCAGGCATATCGTCCAGGGGAGTCATGATCGCTGGGCTGAATTGTACAACGATATGCGGCGGATTCCGGGTCAATCGGGTCTCCGGTGACCCAGAATTACTGGCTGATTGGGGCCGTCTCTTATGGCCCTGAACAGCCATAGCCAGCAGGGGTGAGGTGGCACTGGTGCCACCTCACAGTCGCCCTGATTCGTCGGCCGGTTTACCAGACGACCAATCAGGGCACCTGCTGCGGGTGTCACTCCCGCAACCCGCTCCGCCCCTCTTCCGGAGGACGTGATTGGGTGCGGAACGTGGACCCCGTGGATCAGGGCCCCATGAGCGGCGGCGGCGAGGGACTGACCTGCAGTGGCGGCGTGGATCAGCAGTTGCTTAGCGACAGCTCCCAGCATTTAAAAAGGGCATGCTGGGAGGTGTAGTTATGCAACAGCAGGAGGCAGACCACCAAAACTCCCAGCATTCCCTTATGGGCATGCTGGGACTTATAGTTTTGCAACAGCAGGAGGCACATTTTTTTCTATGGAAAAGTGTACCTTCAGCTGTTGTATAACTACAACTTCCAGCTTGCACAATCAGCTAAAGTGCATGCTGGTAGTTGTAGTGGTGCATCTACTGGTTGCATAACTACAACTACCGGCATGCCCGTTGGCTGTCAATGACTGCTGAGAGTTGTAGTTTTGCAACAGCTGAAGGCACACTGGTTGTGAAACACAGAGTTTTTTTTTTTACTTAACTCAGTGTTTCACGACCGGTGTGCCTCCAGCTGTTGCAAACTACAACTCCCAGCATGCACTGTACATGCTGGGAGTTGTAGTTTTAAAACAGCTGGAGGCACACTGGTTGTGAAACACTGAGTTAAGTAAAAAAAAAAACTCTGTGTTTCACAACCAGTGTGCCTTCAGCTGTTGCGAAACTACAACTCTCAGCATGTACAGTCTGTCAGTGCATGCTGGGAGTTGTAGTTTTGCAACTGCTGGATGTCCCCCCCCCCCCCCCCCAATGTGAATGTACAGGGTACACCCACATGGGCGGAGGTTTACAGTAAGTATCCGGCTGCAAGTTTGAGCTGCGGCAAATTTTCTGACGCAGCTCAAACTGCCAGCGAGAAACTACTGTGAACCCCCGCCCGTGCGACTGTACCCTAAAAACACTACACTACACTACACTGCACTAACACAAAATAAAATATAAAGTAAAAAACACTACATATACACATACTCCTACACAGCCCCCATCCCCTCCCCAATAAAAATGAAAAACGTCTGGTACGCCACTGTTTGCAAAATGGAGCCTCCAGCTGTTGCAAAACAACTACTCCCAGTATTACCAGACAGCCACTGACTGTCCAGGCATGCTGGGAGTTTTACAACAGCTGGAGGCACCCTGTTTGGGAATCACTGGCGTAGAATACCCCTATGTCCACCCCTATGCAAGTCCCTAATTTAGGCCTCAAATGCGCATGGCACTCTCACTTTGGAGCCCTGTCGTATTTCAAGGCAACAGTTTAGGGTCAAATATGGGGTATCGCCGAACTCGGAAGAAATTGTGTATTTTCTGCTTTTACCCTTTTTAAAATTGTAATTTTTTTGGGAAAACAAGCATTTTAGGTAAAAAAAAAAATTTAAGGTTAACTTTACAACTTGCTACGTTCCCTGAGGGGTCTAATTTCCAAAATACTATGCCATGTGTTTTTTTTTTTTCTTTTTTTTTTTTTTTGCTGTTCTGGCACCATAGGGGCTTCCTAAATGCGGCATGCCCCCCGAGCAAAATTTGCTTTCAAAAAGCCAAGTGTGACTCCTTCTCTTCTGAGACCTGTAGTGCGCCAGCAGAGCACTTTTCACCCCCATATGGGGTGTTTTCTGAATCGGGAGAAATTGGGCTTCAAATTTTGGGATTCTGCTATTACCCTTTTTTAAAATGTAAAACTTTTGGGAAACCAAGCATTTTAGGGAAAATAAATGTTTTTTTACATATGCAAAAGTCGTGAAACACCTGTGGGTTATTAAGGATCTCTTTACCCCCTTGTTATGTTCCCCGAGGGGTCTAGTTTTCGAAATGGTATGCCATGTGTTTTTTTTCCTGTTCTGGCACCATAGGGGCTTCCTAAAGGTGACCTGCCCCCAAAAAACCATTTGTCGCTCTTTTCCTTCTGAGCCCTCTACTGCGCCCGCCGAACACTTTACATAGACATATGAGGTATGTCCTTACTCGAGAAAAATTGGGTTTCAAATACAAGTAAACATTTTCTCCTTTTTACCCCTTACAAAAATTCAAAAATTGGGTCTACAAGAACATGCGAGTGTAAAAAATTAAGCTTGTGAATTTTCTCCTTCACTTTGCTGCTATTCCTGTGAAACACCTAAAGGGTTAAAACGCTGACTGGATGTCATTTTGAATACTTTGGAGAGGGCAGTTTTTTTAATGGGGTCATTTGTGGGGTATTTTTAATATGAAGACCCTTTAAAACCACTTCAAACCTGAACTGGTCTCTGAAAATTAGTGAGTTTGAAAATTTTGGGAAAAATGTGAAAATTGCTGCTGAACTTTGAAGCCCTCTGGTGTCTTCCAAAAGTAAAAACTCATAAATTTTATGATGCAAACATAAAGTAGACATATTGTATATGTGAATCAAAAAAACATTATTTTGAATATCCATTTTCCTTACAAGCAGAGAGCTTCAAAGTTAGAAAAATGCAAAATTTTAATTTTTTTCATAAAATTTTGGGATTTTTCCCCAAGAAAGGATGCAAGTTACCACAAAAATTTACCACTAAGTTAAAGTAGAATATGTCACGAAAAAACAATGTTGGAATCAGAATGATAACTAAAAGCATTCCAGAGTTATTAATGTTTAAAGTGACAGGTCAGAATTGCAAAAAATGTCCTTAAGGTGAAAAAGGGCTAAGTCCTTAAGGGGTTAAAGTCGGGTGTAAATGAAAAAAACAAAAAACTTTCACTAAAGTGCAGTTCCCCCCCCCCCCCCCCAAATTTACCATTTTTACATAGGGTAATGAGAGAAAATGCCCCCCAAAATTTGTAACCCCATCTCTTCTGAGTATGGAAATACCCCATGTTAGGGCGTAAAATGCTCTGTGGGCGAACTACAATGCTTAAAAGAGAAGGAGTCACATTTGGCTTTTGGAAAGCAAATTTTGCTGAAATGGTTTTTGAGGGGCATGTCACATTTAGGAAGCCCCTATGGTGCCAGAACAGCACAAAAAAAACAACACATAGCCTACTTTTTTGGAAACTACACCCCTCAAGGAACGTAACAAGGGGTACAGTGAGCTTTAACACCCTACAGGTGATTGACGAACTTTCGTTAAAGTGGGACGTGAAAATGAAAATTTTGATTTTTAACACTAAAATGCTGGTGTTACCCCAAACTTTTCATTTTCACAAGGAGTAATAGGAGAAAATGCCCCACAAAATTTGTAACTCCATTTCTCTCGAGTAAGGAAATACCCCATATGTGGATGTAAAGTGATCTGCCGGTGCACTAGATGGCTCAGAAGGGAAGGAGCGAAATTGTGCTTTCGGAGAGCGAGTTTTGCTGAAATGGTTTTTGGTGGCATCTCGCATTTAGGAAGCCCCCATGATGCCAGAACATGCCCCACAAAATTTGTAACTCCATTTCTCTCGAGTAAGGAAATACCCCATATGTGGATGTAAAGTGATCTGTGGGTGCACTAGAGCGCTCAGAAGGGAAGGAGCAAAATTGTGCTTTCGGAGAGCGGATTTTGCTGAAATGGTTTTTGGTGGCATCTTGCATTTAGGAAGCCCCCATGATGCCAGAACAGTAAAAAAAAAAAAAAAAAACACATGGCATACTATTTTGGAAACTACACCCCTCACAGAATTTAATAAGGGGTGCAGTGAGCATTTACACCCCACTGGCACTTGACAGATATTTGGAACAGTGGGCTGTGCAAATGAAAAATTTAATTTTTCATTTTTACGGACGACTGTTCAAAAAATCTGTCAGACACCTGTGGGGCGTAAATGCTCACTGCATTCCTTAATAAATTCTGTGAGGGGTGTAGTTTCCAAAATGGGGTCACATGTGGAGGGGGTTCACTGTTCTGGCACCATGGGGGCTTTGTAAACACACATAGCCTTCAATTCCAGCCTAATTCTCTCTCCAAAAGCCCAATGGCACCCCTTCTCTTCTGAGCATTGTAGTTTGCCCGCAGAGCATTTTACATCCACATATGGGGTATTTATATACTCAGAAGAAATGGGGTTACAAATTTTGGGGGGCTTTTTCCTATAACCCCTTGTGAAAATGAAAAATTCGGGGTAACACCAGCATTTCAGGGGGAAGAAAACTCATTTTTAATTTTCATGTCCAACTTTAACGAAAATTTGTCAAAGACCTGTGGGTTGTTAAGGCTCACTATACCCCTTGTTACATTCCATGAGGGGTGTAGTTTCCAAAATGGGGTCACATGTGGATGTTTTATTTTTTTTGCGTTCATGTCAGAACCGCTGTAACGATCAGCCACCCCTGTGCAAATCACCAATTTAGGCCTCAAATGTACATGGCGCTCTCACACTCCTGAGCCTTGTAGTTCATCCGCAGAGCATTTTACGTCCACATATGGGGTATTTCCGTACTCAGAAGAAATTGCTTTAGGAATTTTTGGGGTCTTTTTCTCCTTTTACCTCTGGGGAAAATGAAAAGTATGGGGCAACAACAGCATGTTGGTGTAAAAATTTTAATTTTTTTACACTAACATGCCGATGTAGCCCCAACTTTACCTTTTCATAAGGGGTAAAAGGAGAAAAATCCCCCAAAAATTAGTAACGCAATTTCTCCTGAGTACGGATATACACCATATGTGGCCCTAAACTGTTGCCTTGAAATATGACAGGTTTCTGTAGTGAGAGACCGCTATGCGCATTTGAGGCCTAAATAAGGAATTTGCAATAGGAGTGGACCCGGTTACAAGGATGGGGCTTGTCTCCACCAAAACCCCACAGCAGGGTTTCCCAAACAGGGTGCCTCCAGCTGTTGCAAGACTCCCAGCCTGCCAGGACAGTCTATGGTTGTCCGGCAATATTGGGAGTTGTGGTTTTGCCACAGCTGGAGGCTCCGTTTAGGAAACACTGCCGTATGAGACGTTTTTCATTTTTATTGGGGGGGGGGGGGCTTGTAAGGGGGTTTATATGTAGTGTTTTACTTTTTATTATTTGTTAGTGTAGTGTAGCATTTTTAGGGTACATTCACACAGGCGGGGGTTAACAGTAAGTTTTTTCGCTGGGAGTTTGAGCTGCGTCGGAAAATTTGCCGCAGCTTAAACTTGTAAAAAGAAACCCACTGTAAACACACCCATGTGAATGTACCCTGTAAATTCACATGGGGTGGAGGGGCGCCCCAAACCTTCAGCTGTGGTAAAATAACAACTCCCAGAATGCAGACCGTACATGCTGGGAGTTGTAGTTTTACAACAGATGTAGGCACACTGGTGGGGAACCACTGAGTTAGAAAACAGACTCTAGCTCAGTGATTCCAACCCTTGTGCCTCCAGCTGTTGCACAACTACGACTCCCATCATGTATGGTCTGTCAGTGCATTCTGGGAGTTGTAGTTTTGCAACAGCTTGAGGCACATGGATTGGAATCACTGAGTTAGGAAACAGACTCTAGCTCAGTGTTTCCCAACCAGTGTGCCTACAGCTGTTGCAAAACTTAAATTCCCAGCATGGCCAGACAGTCAGGGGTGCTGGGCGTGTAGTTCTGCAATATCTGACCTTTCAGATATTACAGAACTATAGCTCCCAGCATGCCTGGGCATGCTAGGAGTTGTAGTTCTGCAACATATGAAGGGCCAGATATTGCAGAACTACACACCCAGCATCCCTGACTGTCTGGCCATGCTGGGAATTGTACTTTTGCAACATCTGGAGGGCTACAGTTTGGAGACCACCATATAGTGGTCTCCAAACTGTGCCACTTCAGATGTTGCAAAACTACAACTCCCAGCATGCCCAGACAGTCAGAGCATGCTGAAAGTTTTAGTTTTGCAACATCTGGAGGACCACAGTTTAGAAACCACTACACAGTGGTCTCCAAACTGTGACCCTCCAGATGTTGCAAAACTACTACTCCCAGCATGCCCAGAGTGCCTGTGGCTGGCCTTTGGCTTGTTGGGAGTTGTAGTTTTGCAGCTTTTAGAAGGCCAAAGAGAAGATCACTTACCGCGATCTTCACTGCAGCCTTCTCCACGCTGCACTTTCCGGCTGCACTTCTCTTGCTGCCATCGATGCCGCCGCTGCTCCAGGATGCCGCCTCTGCCAGTCTGGGTAAGCCGGCCATGCTCCCTCCACGCCGCCCGTGTTCCCCCCCCCCCCCCCCCCACCGCTCTGCCTGTACTTCGATCGGTGGGCATAGCGGAGGAAATGAACTCTAATCCCCCCACCCCAAACTGCCATTGGTTGTCAGCCTGATCGACCAATGGCAGGGGATAGGAGGGGGTGGCAACATCTCCGGCGATTTGCGGAGATCACCGACAGGTCTCAGGACCCCCCTAGGCATTGCACTATAATGCTGGTGTTACCCCAATTTATTTTTATTTTCACAAGGGGTAATAGGAGAAAAAGCCCCCCAAGATTTGTAACACCATTTCTTCTAAGGAAATACCCCATATGTGGATGTAAAGTGCTCTGCAGGGGCACTACAGGGCTCAGAAGGGAAGGAGTGTCATTGGGCTTTTGGAGAGAGAATTTGGTTGGAATGGAAGTCAGGGGTCATGTGCGTTTACAATACCCCCAAGCTACCAGAACAGTGGAAACCCCCCCCCCCCACATGTGACTCTACTTCAGAAACTACACCCCTCACAGAATGTAATAAGGGGTACAGTGAACAATTACACCCCAATTGCATTTGTCAGACCTTTGGAACTTTGGAATTTTTTCTTTTTATGGCCCACTGTTCAAAAAATCTGTCAGACACCAGTGGGGTGTAAATGCTCACTGCACCCCTTGTTACATTCCGTGAGGGGTGTAGTTTCCAAAATGGGGTCACATGTGGGGGGGGGGTTTAACTGTTCTGGCAGCATGAGGGCTTTTTAAACGCACATGGCCTTCAATTCCAGCCAAATTCTCTCTCCAAAAGTCCAATGGCACTCCTTCTCTTCTGAGCCCTGTAGTGTACCCGCAGATAACTTTACATCAACATATGGGATATTGCCATTAGAGATTTTTGAAAAATTCAATTTGGCCAATTTGCCGAATAAAAAAAAAACAAACGCAAAAAAATTGATCTGAATGAATTCTCGGCAAATTTTTATTAGTAATGCATTTTAATAATGTGTTTAATAAAGTTTATGTATGTGTGTTTCACTTTTTTTCTCAATTATTTTTTTTATTTAGGTAGTACTACTCCCAGCATGGAACAGACTGTTCCATGATGGGAGTAGTATCTGTGCGAATAGACAGGTCGCCCTGGGTGTCACTACTAACACCCTCTGCGATCATCCTGTATAATGTATAGATGTGGGCGGCTTTCTCGCATCTATATAGGACGATCGCATCGGGTGTCCGGAGAGATGATCTGTCCGTAACTGCAGGTACTACTGCTCCCAACATGGAGCACACTCTGCTCCATGATGGGAGCTGTAGAACCTGTATTAATAGACAGATCGCAGTGAGTGTCACTTCTGACACCCGCTGTGATCCTCCTGTATAATGAACCATCTGCCCAATCACAACTCTATGCGGGAAATATGAATGTGTGTGTGCATATATATATATATATATATATATATATATCACTATAGGAACTTCAGCACAGGATGGCTCAGGTGTGGTGTGGTGTAACCCCCAGTGTGCCACACTGGATCCACATACTACTTCCTCCACTAGGAAACAGCACCCAACACGAGGTCCAGATTAAAGTGCAAGCTACAGGGTCTTTATTGCATAAAGATATACAATGCAACGTTTCGGCTGGCAAGCCTTTTTCAAGATTTTCATTTTCAAACATTTCATTTTGATGGCATTGTGATTCAACCCGGAAGTGTTTTATTATAATTCCTATATAACTGCATATTCCATGTGTATTGTTATTCCCTGACGAAGAGCCCAGTTCAGGCTGGAAATGCTCTCTGTGTGTTTTAGCGTTGCAACATTCCAATAAACAGATTTATCATACCGTCTGAGTTCAGCGCCCTACTTCACGTCCCGTTTTTTTGGGAAGTTTTACCTATCCTACTTGTGTTTGATGTTACAGGTTTCCTGCACCAGACGACCGGAGGGACTTAGAGGCTGCTATCTCTACTTTATGCTACATTAGATGTTATGCTCTCAGCATAATATCATAAGGTAAGGGGCCATCCTCACGGCTCTTTTCCTTATTCCAATTAATTACCTAGGTAATCTGCACTAGGTGAGCTCCTTTTTCTCTCTTGTGTTTATATATATATATATATATATATATATATTGTGACAGTGTGGCAAGGAAAGGGTGCATTTCCCACACTGATCCTGCAGAAATCTCCACCTGCGGACTAATCAATGAGGCAGCAGAGAGGGGAAGGGTCCTTAAAAGCAAGAGAAACAGAATAATCTGGGCTCTCCCCTAGACAGAAGTGGCTGTTAGAGGGGGGAGACACTGTGTCCAGTGCCAGGCGGGCACAGCAAGGGCTGCTGAGGACCCAAGCGTGGACTCCCGGAGAGAGAGACGTGGCTCCTGTAACATATAGCAGGTGGCTGTACGAATGGGACTTTATGTTCAAATGTGAACTGTGTCTTATAAGGCTGCAGGACTTATTATGTTTAAACTGGCAGGGAAAAACCCATCAGTTATTAGTCAGGGCATGCTACATGTGTAGTGAGTAGCTAGACGGCCTAGGAGTTATTCTTATGTTTTGTTTATTTTGTTTATCCTGCACCCCATTTAATAAACCTGGCGAGGAGCCAGAATAGCAGAAAGGACTCGCTGTTTGCTGGTTTATTGTGGAAAAACGTGTCCTTTGGCTACGGCAAAGGACGATCCCAGAGTGAAACCCTTTACAATATATATATATATATATATATATATATATATATATATATATATATATTAGTGCAGGGAACCATAGAAGAGTGGCCGGCCGTATCTATACATTACACAGGAGGATCGCAACGGGTGTCAGAAGTGACACGGACGATCTGTCAATAAGTACAGGTACTACTACTCCCATCACAGAACAGTGTGTTCCATGCTGGGAGTAGTAGCACTACCTAAAAAATGTTTTTAAAAAAAGTGAAAAACACACATACACTACATTTTTATTAGGTTTCTTGAGTTTATAGTCGCTGATGAGTAGCTTTCTTCACCTGCTAGTGAAGCACCTCATCTTCAGCAGGTAGACCTGGAGCAGGACCTGAATCAGCAGGTGGTGGCATAACTTGACATGCCCATGCCAACACACCTTGAAGATCCACTGGACCTCTAGCAGCCAAACTTGATTTGTGGCTGCAACTAGCAGAGTTTGCCCTGACAAAGCTGTCCTGCCCAACCAGTTGTGTGCTATCAGAGCGGGTGTTTAGTGCAGCGAGGGCCATAGTAACCCCAAGGACAACTCATCTGTCCACGAAAAATGTGGAGAGACTGACCTTTGTGAAGATGAATCAGGCATGGATCAGCCAGGATTTCCACCCACCAATGCCTGATGCCTCAGAGTAGATTGACCATGGGGCCACACTAACACTTCGCAAATATGGATAGTGCCAAACAGATTTAAGGTGCTGCTTCCCAGTTACAGACATTCCTCCGCATCAGACCATCAGTAAGTATTGAGGATATGCATTAGCTAAAATTTAACTTTTCTTAGGATAAAATATGTGTACCCAAAATGTTTTTTGAAATCAACCAAAAGGAAAGGTGTGCAAAAAACACAATGTGCCTCCTTCATCACCAAGTATTGATGTGATGCAAAGACCTCTAAAAGGTGGAAGGGAACAACGTATGGTCCATTGTAACCGTTGGGTGTAAAAACTTCCCCCTTAAGGCCCTACTCTCTCAATATTAATTACCTTCTTGGCAAGTGATACTCTCCCTAAAAAGGGCGGCCCACACAGGAACCTCTCCCTATTTTCACCTTCAAACACTTCCATTTCACAGGGTTTTTCAGGTGGAAATAGGGATAGTTTCCTGTGTGGGGCCACCCTTTTTAGGGCGAGTAACACATGCCAAAAAGGGAATTAATAGGGCCTTATAGGACCAGAATAGTAGCTGAGGCAGGTAGGCAGAAGAAAACTGTCTCTTTTGTAAAAGTGTTAGTGTGCACAAGAAAGTATTGAGAATATGCATTATGTAAAACAAATTTTAATAATATTTTTAGGATAAAATAAATGTACCTAAAAGTTTTTTTGATATCAAACAAAAGGAAAGGTGTGCAAAAAAACACCATGTGCCACCTACACCACCAAGTATTGATGTGATGCAAAAGGTGAAAGGGAACAACGTATGGTTCATTGTAACTGGTGGGGGTAAAACCTTCCCCTTTAAGGACCTACTCTCGCATTATTAATTCCCTTCTTGGCAAGTGTTACTCGTCTTAAAAAGGGCGGTTCCACACAGGAACCTCTCCCTATTTCCACCTAAAAACACTGCCATTTCACAGCATTTTTAGGTGAAAATAGGGAGAGTTTCCTGTGTGGGGCAACCTTTTTTAGGGCAAGTAATACTTGCCAAGAAGGGAATTAACAGGGCGAGAGTTGGGTCTTACAGGTACATTTTTTATCCCCACCAGTTACAATGGACCATATGTTGTTCCTCGTCTTTAAAAGGGCGGCCCCACACAGGAACCTTTCCCTATTTCCACCTAAAAACCCTAAGAAATGGCAGTGTTTGCAGGTGTAAATAGGGAGAGGTTGCTGTGTGGGGCCGCCCTTTTTAGGGTACATATATTTTATCCTAAGCATATTATTAAAAGTTGTTTTACGTAATGCAGATCCTCAATACTTACTTGTGCACACCTAACACTTTTACAAAAGAGACAATTTTCTTCTGCCTACCTGCCTCAGCTACTATTCTGGTCCTGCCACCCGCCTGATGCCACACATCTGATGCCAAGCTCTCCTTTTTCCACCCACCTTCATCATCGTGTACTGGTTTTGCCACCCACCTCTCCACTATGTCACCGGGTCACTTTCAGGACTCGTGATGCTGCTGATGCAACCTCCAGGCTGTCTCATACTGCCACCATATGAGCAGGCTTTAGTCTTGGGTTGGCCGTTCAAAAGCTTGGTATTTCAGGTAATTTTCTTACTACACTGCAAGGTCTTTACTCCTCTCCTACTGCTATTCTCAAACTACCACATGCTTCCTCCTCGCCTTTTACCCTGTATAATGGCACTAGACAGGGCTGCCCGTTGTCCCCCCTGATCTATGACTATCCTGCCCTATGTATTGAGCCACTTGCAGCCTTGGTCAAGGGGGACCCGGACATCTCTGGGATAACCCTTCATGGCAGGGACTTTAAGATTTGCCTCTTTGCTGATTCTGTTCTGCTTACTCTTACTAATCCCCTCCTGTCTCTGCCTTCTTTGTATAAACTCCTGCATGCATATGGTCTGGTCTCTGAATGCAAAGTCAACCTCTCCAAATCGGAGGCCCTGTCCATCAATCTCCCTCCCTCCATGGTCACCCTTCTTCGGGCTATCTACTCCTTCCGATGGTCCCTCTCCGCTATTAAGTATGTAGGGGTCTCGCTTTCTCCTTGCTATTCTTCTCTGTATTCCTCTAACTTTCCCTCTTTGTTTCAAGAGATGCGTACTTTGATGGATAAATGGAGGTCACAGTACATCTCCTTCTTTGGGCGCATAGCGGCCGTTAAGATGACTATCCTTCCCAATCTGCTCTACTTTTTTTACGATGCTGCTGGTGCGGATCCCATTGGCCATGTTGCACTCTTTCCAATCGGCTATTTTCTGATTCATCTGGGATGCCAAAAGGCATCGGCTCCCCATGTCCCTTATGATGGCGAGTAGATTTTCTGGGGGGCTGAGCATTCCAGACGTGACTAAATACTATTGGGCGACCCATCTGCGTCACCTGGCAGCTTGGTCTACTTTCCATGCCTATAGCAAGTGGATGGAGGTGGAAAAATTGTGCATGGCCCCTACTCACCCTAACTCTCTCCTGCGTACTTTCCCGCTCCCCTCCCCCTCGCTCCCCCTTTCAGGGCCTATGTCATTCTCCCGTTATGATTAAACCTACTGCTCTAGCCAATTTTGGCTTCTTTCCTCATTCTCTCCCTTACAATCCTTTCTTTGTCACCCTGATTTCTCTCCTGGAGTTACCTCTTGTATGATTAGGGAATGGAGCTCCCGGGCCTTTTTTGTTGGGCGGATGTGGTGGACCCGATCTCCCGTTCCCTCCTGCCCTTTGACCAGATAATCACCCGTTGGAGTCTCCCCGCCTCTTAACCAGCACACTATGCGCAACTTTGTCACTATATGTCCTCTAAGCAGGGCTCATTGACTGTGTCTTTCTCTATGGACTTTGAGAGGTTGTGTAGGAGTGGGCCTCAGATGAGGGGATTGCTCTCCAGTATTTATTCTCTTTTGATCTCCCCCCGGGCGTCTCTCCTCCCTCCCACCGCTATATGGACCATTGGGAAGAGACCCTCAACACTACTATTACCCTCCCTCAGTGGGGTGTGGTCTGGGAGTGAGCCGCTAAGGCTTCAATCTGCATGGCCTATAAAGAAACACATGGGATGGTACCACACTCCAGTCTAACTAAATAGATTGAACCCTGATATCCCTCCCCAGTTTTGGAGATGTGGGGTGGGCCTGGGAGACGTATTTCACATATTTTGGTCTTGTCCATTGATAGCTACGTATTGGTTTCAGGTACAGAGGTTGATCCATAAGATCCTGGAGGTAGTACTTCCCCTCGACCCGTTGATCTTCCTTCTGCATTTGTCCTATAGGGCTTTGGCTAAGAAGCCATTTAAACTTTTCCTACATATTGTCCTTGCAGCCAAGGCCCTCATTGCTAAACACTGGAGGATGAACTGGTGGCTAGGATGCGTGAGATCCGCTCTCTTGAGTCCCTCACTGCCTCTATGAACAACAATGTCCCTAAGTTCCTCTCAATATGGGAACAATGGGACAGATTCACTGATAGGCGGCCCCTCTGACTTTAGTTCTTTTTCTTCTCCCTTACTTGGGTTTTCATGCTGTTCTTTTCCTCTCTCTCTCCTTTTCTTCCTCCTTTTCTAGTCCCTCTCCCCCTCAGTGTCATCCTTTCCTGTCGTTGTTTTGTCTCTTTGTGTCCCCCTCCCCCCACCTTTTTTTGTTTGTTTAATGTTTCTGGAGTTATGTTGATCAGTTGTTATTTTTGTTAGCCATAACTTTCTATGATAGTCTGAGCCTAGCTCAGTTGAGTTACCATATCCTTGTAATCTATTATTTTGATTCCTGCTGCAGGGACTGATGTCCCCTACTGATGTTATTTGCTTGTTTTCCTTTGTTATGAAAAACTTTAATAAAAATCTACAGTTTAAAAAAAAAAAAAAAACATTTCCGTAGAAGATGTTCTGATCCAGCCTCACCCATTACACATCTTAGGCATTCCGACAAAGGTCTTACACCACACTTAAACAGGCTCTCAGGGGAATAATACAGTCTATGAATGATTTTAAACTTAATTATTTCATGATTTTCATTAAGAGAGACTCTTTTTGGACTTTTTAGTATATTACTTCATTCCGACTCAGAGAGTACACACACTTCCCTTTGAAAAAATTGTGCTACTCATGTTAAACCCCATTTTTTCCACATTAAATATCCACCAATTTTGTAGAGTTCCGATACACTATTATTATTCAATAGTGTAGTAAATAGAAGACTTCCTCTTATCTCCAGCAAACCCTTAATCTTAACCCAATACTTATTAATACCCGTAGATTTCAAATGGAAATCCATCCGATGCAGGGGATGAGTTTCCAGAGAAAGATCTTACAGCCTTTGCCCATTCTCCCATACTAATCTCTTTTTCCAACTTGTCCCGAAAATCCCCAGACAGACCAGAGAGTGGAAACTGCGACAGTAACTTCTAAATATCAATATCTGCTATTCCAAACCCAGATGAATAAAGTTCCTCCAAAAATTCCTAAACTCAGTTTTAACCTCATTTCCATTATTCACAACCTCCCCATTTTTGTTTAAAATATATTTTATTTTTGAACATTCCCTTTGGTTTGCAATTATGTTAGCAGAAATGTATTTGGTTTACCACATTCCTGGAATTTCTTTTGTCCCAGGAAGAAAAGTTTATTTTGAATTTTATTTTTTTTCCTCTAGTTGTCACAAAATCTAGAGGGATGGGTTATCTTCCAGCACTTTATTAAGCCTTCAATTTCATCTGCTAGCATATCTTCCTCCTGTCAAAATTATTATTATTACTATTATTATATATATATTATTTTTTTGCCAGATACATTTTTTAACAGAGCAATCCCCTAATGAATGCTTTTAGTGCATCCCAAACCATTCCAAGGCTAGCTGACCCTCTATTAATTTGCCAAAATTCCTCAATATCCACCAAGCTTCTCTATAATAATTGTCTACCAATAAGGATTAATTCGAGTTAGGAATTCACTTTCCTTTACCTACTGTTTCAAGAATCAGTGGAGAATGATTGGAGATGGTTTTAGCCTTGTACTTTAGAGACCCACTATTTGCCAAGGCCTTAGAATTCCTGAAAACTAAATTCTGGAAGCAGTGTTGTAAAACGAAATAAATCATGAAAATGTTATTTTATTTCCATAAAGTTTTCTCCAAATATCAAAGCTTCCAATCTCATTCATAAAAATACCTAGGGGGAGATACCTGGCCTGAGTTCAAAGTTTTAGAGGATATCCGATCTAGCTTAGGATCAAAAACATTATTAAAGTCCCCACAAAGATATATTTCATAATTATCCTTATTTCAATAAGATCAATTAAGGAGTCAAAATCCTTGTTTGGTTTGTGATGGGGGGGGGGGGGGGGGTGTTCGATGGGGGGGGGGGGGGGGCAAAACAAAAGGCAAAAATAGCCTTTTTGGTATCTAACACTCCTTCCAGAATAACATACTTACTCCTTTCATCAAATATTTTCAGAGAAAAACAAAATCAATTCCCCTATGAATATAGACCAATACTCCAGATAAATAAGGGAAATTGATGGAATTACTAGGGTAATCTGTAATTTTAATCTATATTAATTTCTTAATACTATCAAAATAGTAAAGCAATGTTTTTCTAGGGTGTTATGGACACTGAAATTATGTGTTTTTACATCCATTGTTTCCATGCAGTATACAATTCCCTGCCCCCACGGTTTTAGCTTGGTTTAGCCACAGCCACAGTGGGCGGGGCTAAAGAACCTGTTTTTCCAGGTTATGTGAGGAGAGTAGGCCAAAGGGGTGGGGCATTAGGGGATAACACAGGAAACCACATAGCCTTCGGTCCTCTTTTTGCTTGGGACTTTCGTTGAGAGAGGAGCATCCTGCTCCTTAGCCTGGGATGGATAAGTATATTGATAGTATAATTTCTACACTAAATATTCATGTATCACTTGCGTAGATTCCTGCTAGTTTGCTAAACATAGAGTATGTACTATTGTATTAATGCTTGTATGTATGTCTTATTTGGTTTAGCTAATTAATGTTTTTATTAAATGTTATTAACTTTGCTGGTTACCGAGTGATAGTTAATTTGATGGTATACACTGCCAGTACAAGACATTTCTGCCAAAATACCTTGTACAATTATTTCATAGTTGTACAAAACTTAATCAGTGTTTCTGGGTGTTTCACAAACATATTTAAGACCTGTACATTTAGCCTGAACTTCCTGCTTCCGGTTTCATATAGTTGGTGCCATTTTGACTCCAACAAAGAGAGCACATGGTCGGGGGAGGGGCATGTTTGTTTTACTCTAATTCTAAAATCACAATTGGTGTAGCATGCAGGATTGTCCACAATAAGTGGAGCTGCAGACAGGATTATCACCTTTAGAACCGCAACAAATGGCGTAGTCGGCAGGATTGTCCACAATAAGTGGAGCTGCAGACAGGATTATCACCTTTAGAACCACAACAAATGGCGTAGTCGGCAGGATTGTCCACAATAAGTGGAGCTGCAGACAGGATTATCACCTTTAGAACCGCAACATTTGTTGTGGTTCGTGGCTTTGGGGTTGAATTATATCTGGCTCCAAGGGTCCACGACCAGTTAAAATCTGCAGACCATGCATCTGGGACACAAAATGTCCGACAAAAATGGCTGCCACCGTGCGGTGTTGTGAATACAATATATTCACAGACCAGGTGCATAGACACTTAACTGAGCAGTACTACCGGAGACCAAATGCATTCATAAACTCCCCACAGACCAACCTATTTAGGAATTTTGGAAGAGTTATATCCTAATATCCAATGCACAAATTAACACTACACACCCAAATACTGGCAGAAATAAAGATGTTTTAATATACAGCTAACTAAAACACACTCTAACTAAGAGAGAAAAGAGAAAAATATTTTACAAATAGCTAGAAACTTAAATCTGCAGTGTAAGTAGACACATATACAACAATTATAGTAGAAAACACTATCCGTTGGCTATTTAGGTGGATTTTCCTTAAAATATACAACTATACTAAATGAAACACACAGAGAATATAATACTGAAAAATACTTAGCTTCGGGGACCCTTTACAGCAAGTATGAGCAACAAAGACAGGCATGGGAGTAGGCTGCAGTCCTTTGTTTCAGGATTCAGGCCCAAACAGGAAGTTGAATGGCCAGGTGTGTTGGTATCCAGCCCCGCAATAGAAAGAGAGCCCTTTGCCCCCTTTGAATGGGCTTTTATTTTAGATGTTCTCCGCCCCCAGGTGGTCTGTCTAATGTTACAAAAGCCCCTGTAAGCATGCCTTGGAGACCCCCTACTATAAAGATGATCCTCCATCTTTTCTTTTGTCTAAACTCCATGCGGCCTTCTAGGACTAGAATCACAAAATATAGCAAATAAAATGTATGTCATTTTCATGTCCATAACATTCCACCTTTTGATTCTAGTACCAGGAAACCACATTAGAGTTGCTTGCTGGATGGGTAATCCTCTAAACTCAGTATTCACAAATTATTAAATTTACATTAGGTAGCCCTAGATTCTTGCTATCAGCTTACATAGATTATGGTAGACATCGCCCGCATTGTTCACTATGTAGCTATAGCACCGACTCTACTGTTGTCAGTAAAGGGATAGTCTAGGTCTTAGGCGAGTGATGTAGCTACTGTCCTCATTTTGTAGCTTCTCTTGAGACAGTTTATTTAAAGCATCCTCTGTGGTGTCCAAAAGCCTTTTTGAAAATGTTGGAGGGAATCCTTTGGTTCTGGGTTCTCCTGTCTCGTGATGTCATCCAAAACCCAGTCTTGACGACTTGATCCTTGTCATCTTCCAACCACGGGATGCTGGGGAATAGGTAGCCTTCTTCACTCCATTAGAAGCGTTGGTCATCTGGTCATCTGTTTGTGGTGAGCTTGGATTCTTCTGATTGGAGGTCCATGGGTTGAGCGGGGTTACACTGCCACTAATCTGCTGAATGGAAAACAAACATGTTTAGAGTCACTTTCCAACAATACAATTTTAGTATTTCCAGGCCCATCAGAGATTATCTGCCTGTGCTGATCAGTGAACCTTGGAACAACCCAACACTAGACACAGTTGAACTCCACTCTGCATATCCACACTCACTTTCCCAGCATTATTCCGACCATTGCTAACTAATATTTGAGTGTGAGTGTTACCTCAGTCCCTCTAGGCATATTGCCTTCTAGTGGAAGGACTAGCTATTGCTAAACCTCCCCCACCTCTTGAAAAAAATAAATCAAAGTGGTTAGTTAGTTTCTTCCTAATTAGTTTTCCCCACAAATTTGGGGAGGCTTCTGTAAATGTCAACCCTAAACTAACAAATGAATTGTCATTTTTACAAGTAAGCCTATGGTATGGCCCTAGTGGGCAGAAAGAAAGTTTAGTCAGTATCTTATGTACCTCCATTTTTCCCCAAAAGACAAAACAAGTGAACACTATTTACATGCAAAAGGAAGGTGGCCATTGTTTACTCTTTAGTCTCCCTTCCCCCGTTTGACCAACAGGGGGCATGGGATCCTCGACATGTATATACGGTTTCTGTAAGAATATTGCTACCTGTGCACACAACTCCTTGAACACGTATTTTGTAATGTCATCTTTCATAGGATTAAACAGATGAGGTTTATATGGGAAGCTGAGAGATTTCTCTGGAAACTGTTGTTTGGAGGAAGAATGTATATTTCCCTTCCCAGTCAGTCGGGATTTACCTGGTTCCCTCTGCTTCATGTTTCCAGTAGAATAACAACTTGTGGAGATATGGCCACTATGACCACATGTAGTACATTTAGCTGAACAGTATTTAGTTTTGTTACCATGTGCCTTACAATATCTAGCGATATGGCCTGAAACACCACATGCAAAACAAGACTTTACCCTTTTAGCCATATTTACTATCTGGGTCTCATTTTTCATGCTGATCTATACCGCTTCACTGCCAGAGACACACTTCTAACAACTCTTAAACTTCTCCAATGTTCTTTGTATTTCCTCTTATTGTTATTCAATTTCTGTTTATTACACAATTGAGAACCAACACTGGGAACTTCTACAATTTCCCTCTCTAGCGCCCCATTATTTGCACTTGAAACACAGACCTTTTCAGAGGGCAAATCTGCTGTGAAATGTGGCTGTGAATTATGGGAAGAGGCCACACCAGACACCATTTTGGGGAACTCGCTTTTAGCAATCTCATTCCTCAACTCCTGGATTTCAGCATAAGACTGAGACAATTTTTCATCAGTATTTATACATTGGCTCTCCCATTCCAGTAATTCTGATTCCAACATGCAAATCTGCCTATCTTTATCACGAATCATCTGTGTTTTTGTCTGCAACTCTTTCTCAAGTTCCTCATTTCTCTGCACCTCACATTTTAGGGCATGTAACAGAATCCAGCCCACTTCTGCCGCAGCTCGGCTCTCATTTTTGGGATAAACCCCTAAATCAAGCTTCAGAGCCATACCTCCTATCTCACCCCCCATCTCTGGGTAAACCGGTGCACCATAGCGTACAAGCTCTTCTGCTACAACACTCCATTTTCCCATAGTGGTAGCCCAATGTGGTACAGCCCCAAATTTGGGCCTTCTATCCTGCCGCAATGCACAAAACTTCCTTCTAATGAAGCTCATTCTCTCAGTCAGATATACTTGGAATATGATCAGACAAAGGAACCTCAAGCACAATATCAGGTGGCAGGACAATCACCAAACACATACACAAACAGGCTACACTGGGGTATCTCATACAAACACTTGTGTATACACCCTCCCACACTAGATAATACAGTGGAGAGTTACAGCTCGCACAACTAAAGGTACAGTCACAATATAAAAACACATGTACAACAGGAGACTTTCAATATGCTTTACAGTCTGTGTCTAATAACTATCATGTATGCAATACAAACAACCATTACCTAGAAAAGCAATGCTATTAATTACCAGTGACAAATCACTAAATAACTATCATGTATGATATTCAAGTTACCCTTAAAACAAGGAACACAAAGCAACAGTCTATTAGGATCCTGTAAAACTAGTACAGTGCTACACGAGATAACCACATGTAAACAGATTAAACCTATTGTATAAGAGTACAACAAAACATGCCCCTCCCCCGACCATGTGCTTTCTTTGTCCCTAAAAATGGCCCCCAGCTATGTATAAAACGAAAGCAGGAAGTACAGGCCAACATACAAATCACCCTTTTAGTTTAAAAGCCCTTTGAAGACTACAAAGTTAATCATCAGAAAAATATTCCTTTATAAAAGTTTCATAAATTAATTATAATTGTTAGGAAAATTAGTTAATTTGGTCAATTGGTTACTAATATTCATAACTCCTGCAAAATCCCATCCTCGTCGCCATTTGTTGTGGTTCGTGGCTTTGGGGTTGAATTATATCTGGCTCCAAGGGTCCACGACCAGTTAAAATCTGCAGACCATGCATCTGGGACACAAAATGTCCGACAAAAATGGCTGCCACCGTGCGGTGTTGTGAATACAATATATTCACAGTCCAGGTGCATAGACACTTAACTGAGCAGTACTACCGGAGACCAAATGCATTCATAAACTCCCCACAGACCAACCTATTTAGGAATTTTGGAAGAGTTATATCCTAATATCCAATGCACAAATTAACACTACACACCCAAATACTGGCAGAAATAAAGATGTTTTAATATACAGCTAACTAAAACACACTCTAACTAAGAGAGAAAAGAGAAAAATATTTTACAAATAGCTAGAAACTTAAATCTGCAGTGTAAGTAGACACATATACAACAATTATAGTAGAAAACACTATCCATTGGCTATTTAGGTGGATTTTCCTTAAAATATACAACTATACTAAATGAAACACACAGAGAATATAATACTGAAAAATACTTAGCTTCGGGGACCCTTTACAGCAAGTATGAGCAACAAAGACAGGCATGGGAGTAGGCTGCAGTCCTTTGTTTCAGGATTCAGGCCCAAACAGGAAGTTGAATGGCCAGGTGTGTTGGTATCCAGCCCCGCAATAGAAAGAGAGCCCTTTGCCCCCTTTGAATGGGCTTTTATTTTAGATGTTCTCCGCCCCCATGTGGTCTGTCTAATGTTACAAAAGCCCCTGTAAGCATGCCTTGGAGACCCCCTACTATAAAGATGATCCTCCATCTTTTCTTTTGTCTAAACTCCATGCGGCCTTCTAGGACTAGAATCACAAAATATAGCAAATAAAATGTATGTCATTTTCATGTCCATAACATAGGGATTGTTTAGGGAACCCAACAGCAGAAAAGGCAAAGACAATAAAACAATGTGCATCTGGCAGTATCGGGACAGTGCAATAAAAATTGTTGGTTTCTACAGTTCCTTGGGTGCACAATATTCTCTGGCCAATAGCACATCCATATGCAGCTATCCTTCCATCTTCTGAGTTTACATCACCCAGATCAGGTACTGTTTTGCCTACATTAAGGCCGCGTTCACACAACTTAAATTCTGCATGGAATTCTGCTTAAATTTATTGCCCATGAACTTTAATGGGATTCCGCAATGTCATTCACACAGCAGAATTTCCACATGTGGAATTCTGCTGCTGAAATTCTTTTTCCACGGTCCAGAAAAATAAAAGTCTGTTCTTATATTTTTCCGGACTTCGGCTGTGGAATCCTATTGAAATCAATGGGGCTGACTCTCTGCTAAATTTGTGCGGAATGCATAACAGAATCTGCATAGAATCCGCAAAAACTACACTGTTCAATTAAATAAAATCTTTCATTTTACTGAGATGTGGAATCATGCAGAATCCGTGGCGAAATTTCTGCAAGGGCTCTGCACGAGTTCTGCACCGATTCCGCATGTGTTTAAAAACTGCGGAATTCTGCACAGAACCAATGCGGATGCTGAATTCACGCAGATATGCAGAATTTCCTTTTGTGAACGCAGCCTCAGGCTATGTTCACAAGCCAAAATTTCAGCATGGAAATATATACTTAATGGGATTATGCTGTCCCATTCACACAGCAGAATTTCTACTGCAACATTTCCACAGCACTAATTCCATTGAGGTGAATTAGCTATAAATTCATGCAGAATTTTCACCCGGAATTCCTTGCATAAGTATGTGCAGAAATTCTGCCATGTGAACATAACCTAAAGGCACAGTGTGTCCATATTTTTTAAACAATATATCCTCCCTCTGTTGTAACTTTGGCATTAGTTTTTATGATTGTAATGCTCATTTATAAGTCCATTTAAAGGCTATATTCATCTTCTTAACCAATTTTCCAATTGAGTTAAAATAAAAAATGAATACATACCTTGAAATCTCCAAGGTAACATTCTTCAAACAAATCCTTGTGTGTAGGCTTATTCTGCAGTCCTTCTCCCTTCCATCCTTCCCCTATCTTTTGCTACTTTAACAAAAATTAAGATACAGAAGCATGTATAGGCTACACTTTGCTTTATACCAAGAAATAGATTACTAAAAACTGAGTAAATTATATTAGCAGGATACAGAGGCGTAGCTGAGGGGGAGAGGAAGCATATATGTAATATGTATGATATATATGTCTACTTGTTGCCAACTATTGATTTTAAGGTAAACTGCAATATGTTATGGGTCTTGCTAGCATGTTGCTTTATTGTACTTAATTTATATTAACCCCTTTCCGCTATAGGACATATGCATAAATCCCAGCACCTGACATGTTCGCGCACTGGGATGTATGAATACGTCCTAGTGATCTCCTGCACTGTCGCGGGCAGCGTAGGAGATCGGCAGCAGGACCCGGCTGTCAATCACATCCGGGCACCGCTCAGCTGCCGGGCCCGGCAGCATTAACCCCATAGTTGCCATGATCAATCCTGATCACAGCATCTCTGGTGTTGTCAGTGGGAGCACGCTCCCCCTGTTCACCAACAGCAGCATTGCAAAGCTATCACGGGTTGCCGTTGGTTTTTATGGCATCAGAAGGTCAGATGATGACCTTCTGTCTGCCTGCTATGAGATCCAGCCACAGATTGAATCACACAGTCTTTAGTATCTTCAGCAGATCAGGTTCTACTGTGCTGCAGTACAAATGTATTGCAGCATAGTATAACCTGTAAAAAGGGAAAAATAAAATAATAAAAGGTTGTTCAATACATGTAGGAAGTTTAAAAAAACAAAATGCCCCTTTCCCAATAAAACCCTGTATTGTCATCAAAAAAGATCAAAAACACAAATCATATACATAATAGGTATTGCCACATCTGTAATGATGTGTACTATAAAACTATAATGTAATTTATCCCGCACGGTGAACGCCGAAAAAAAAATAAACAACAAAAAAGTGCAAAATTTGCCAATTTTGGTACAAATAGTGGAATAAAAAATATCAAAAGGTAGCACACATTGCAAAAATGATACCAATAAAAAGTACAGTTCGTACTGCAAAAAATAAGCCCTATTCAATATGACTGAATGGCGTCGTATGAAAAATAAAAAAAGTTATGGCTGTTGGAAAACAAATGGCAGAAAAATAATTTTGCTTAGAAAAGGAAAAAGAACATAGAAAGCTATATAATGGGTATCACCATAATCGTACCGACCCAAAGAATAAATATAACATCACTTTTATCGCACAGTGTACACCATTAAAAAATAATGTAAAAAAACACCAGAAATTTTCCAGTTTTTCACAATATCTTGGAATTTTTCACAAAAAATGTTGCATGAGTCAACAAAAATGCACCACTTATATAAAAAAAATGCGCCACTAATATAAAGTACAATATATCACGAAAAAACTATCTCAGAATCGCTCCGCTCAGAAAAAAGCATTTCTGACCCAGTCAAAAAAATATATATATAAAAAGAAGAGCCTGGTCATTAAGGTAATAAATGGGTCCGTCCTTAACCCCTTAAGGACCAAGGACGTACCGGTACGTCCTTGGTCCTGCTCTCCTGATATAACGCGGAGTTACACAGTAACCCCGCGTCATATCATGGCGGGCCCGGCGTCATAGTGAAGCCGGGACCCGCCTCTAATAGCGTGCAGCGCCGATCGCAGCGCCGCGCGCTATTAACCCTTTAGCCGCGCGCTCAGAGCTGAGCGGCTAAAAGTGAAAGTTGCCGGCTAGCTCAGTCGGGCTGTTCGGGATAGCCGCGGCTAATCGCGGCATCCCGAACAGCTAACAGGACAGCGGGAGGGCCCCTACATGCCTCCTCGCTGTCCGATCGCCGAATGACTGCTCAGTGCCTGAGATCCAGGCATGAGCAGTCATGCGGCAGAATCGTTGATCACTGGTTTCCTATGAGAAACCAGTGATCAATGATGAAAATCAGTGTGTGCACTGTTATAGGTCCCTATGGGACCTATAACACTGCAAAAAAAAGTGAAAAAATAAGTGAATAAAGATCATTTAACTCCTCCCCTATTAAAAGTTTGAATCACCCCCCTTTTCCAATAAAAAAAAAACACAGTGTAAATAAAAATAAAAATAAACATATATGGTATCACCGCATGCGGAAATGTCCGAATTATAAAAATATATAATTAATTAAACCGCTCGGTCAATGGCGTGCGCGCAAAAAAATTCCAAAGTCCAAAATACTGCATTTTTGGTCACTTTTTATATCATTTAGTCCGATCAATAAGTCCTATCAATGCAAAAATGGTACCGTTAAAAACTTCAGATCATGGCGCAAAAAATGAGCTCTCATACCGCCCCATACACAGAAAAATAAAAAAGTTATAGGGGTCAGAAGATGACAATTTTAAACGTATTAATTTTCCTGCATGTAGTTAGGATTTTTTCCAGAAGTCCAACAAAATCAAACCTATATAAGTAGGGTATCATTTTAATTGTATGGACCTACAGAATAAAGATAAGGTGTCATTTTTACCGAAAAATGTACTACGTAGAAACGGAAGCCCCCAAAAGTTACAAAACTGCGGGGTTTTTTTTTTTCAATTTTGTCGCACAATGATTTTTTTTTCCGTTTCACCGTAGATTTTTGGGCAAAATGACTGATGTCATTACAAAGTAGAATTGAACGAAAATGCAAAAACGGAAAAAAACACGGTCCCTAAGGGGTTAAGGGATTAACTAACTAATGAACAGTGTTTTTTCTCCAAAAGAGAGTATGTATGTGTGTATGAGTGTATATGAGTGTATGTGTTTTTGTATATATATATATATATATATATATATATATATATATATATATATATATATATATATATATATAATGTGTGTGTGTGTGTTTGTGTATGTACATATGTGGATGTGTGTGTGTGTGTGTGTGTGTGTATTTGTAATAGGATCTGTCTGACTATAACAAATGGAAGGAATACATTTCTCCACTTTTGCATTTTTTTGCCTTTTTCAACTTAACAACTATGTAACATGTAAACTTTGCCACTGGTTCTCCCTTGGGCCATTTTGATGTTGAGTCAAGATTGTACTGAACACATGATATAAAGCTTATTTTGGGAAAATCTTGTACATCTTCAATATCATATTCAACATTACAGATTAAGATGTCAGTTTGTCATCCAAACTTTTTACCAGGTTTCTGCTGGTTTGGGATTTTTTATTTCCTGGCATGCTTAACCCCTTAAGGACCAAGCCCATTTTCACCTTAAGGACCAGGTCAATTTAATTTTTTCATTTTCGTTTTTTTCCTCCTCGCCTTCTAAAATCCATAACTTTTATATTTCCATCTACAGACCCATATAAGGGCTTGTTTTTTGTGTGACCAATTGTACTTTGTAATGAAACCTCTCATCTTACCATAAAATGTACGCCAAACCCCCAAAAATATTTTTTTTAGGGAGGAAATTTTAATTAAAACCAACATTTTGCACATTTTGGAGGGTTTTGTTTTCACACTACAATTTTTCCGATAAAAATGATATGTGTTCTTCATTCTGTGGGTCAATACGATTAAAATGATACCCATGGATAGATACTTTTATATTTTTGTACCGCTTAAAAAAAATCTAAAACTTTTTGTGCAAAATCAGTAATCTAAAATGACCACATATAACTTTTTCATTTTTCTGTATATAGGATGGTATGAGGGCTCATCTGTACTTTTTTATTGATACCACATTTGCATATATAAAACTTTTATCATTTTTTTTTTAATAAAATGTGACAAAAAAGCAGCATTTTTGAACATTTTAATTTTTTACGTTTACGACGTTCACCGTATGGGATCATTAACATTATATTTTGATACTTTGGACATTTACACATATGTACCAAATTTTTACACTTTTTGGGGGTAAAATGGGAAAAACTGACAATTTTCATTTTTATTGGTGGAGGGGATTTTTACATTTTTCAACTTTTTAATTTTTTTATGTCCCCATAGGGGACTATCTATAGCAATCATTTAATTGCTAATACTGTTCAGTGCTATGAAGAGGACATAGCACTGATCAGTATTATCGGCTATCTCCCACTCTGGTATGCTCTATCTCAGACCAGAGCAGGAGACGTTGGGAAACAGATAGAGGCAGGTGAGGGGACCTCAGTCCGCCATTACAGATGATCGGATCACCGTGGCAGTGCTGCGGGCGATCCGATCATCTATTTTATCATGTGCATTGCCGCAGATGAAGTGATCTGTACAGATCATGGCATCTGAGGGGTTAATGGCGGACATCCGCGCGATCGCGGATGTCGGCCACTACCGGCGGGTATGACGCGATCACAGCTCTGATTTTCGCGGTCATACACAGGACATAATTGTACGCCCTGGTGCACGAAGTACCGCCAAACCAGGGCGTACATTTATGTCCGTGGTCGTTAAGGGGTTAAATAAGAAAGATAATTATTTTTGTAAGAATATGAATATATTACATATGCCTTTTATTTATTTTTTATTACATTTTCCTTTTTATTTGTCTATTTTATTTATTTTAATCATATTTTAAAGGGGTTATCCACCATAAGGTGATTTTAGTACGTACCTGGCAGACATGGACATGCTTAGGAAGGATCTGCACTTGTCTTGGGGCTAAGTGGCTATGTTGTGAGATTATCATAACTAGCTTTTTCTGAACTGGTATTTCCTGTTGGAGTTTTCTTCTTTGCCTACAAATCCATAATTCCATTTTCCTCCCTCCCACACATCAGTCAACCCACCCATTGAAACATCTATGAGCTGCATCCATTTAAAAGACCTGTAGTTTTCAATCAGGGTGCCTACAGCTGTTTCATTAGTTTGATCTCTCATCCACCAAGTGATCCACTCATTGAAGCAGACAGGCTCCCTATCATCAGCTGACTAGTGAGTCAGGTCTTGGCTGCATTGCAACCTGGGAAAAATCTGAGACAACAGTCATTTTGTATGCTGTTAAAAATAAATATTGGGGTGAAAATCACATAAGAATTGTGAGAAAACCGTCACACACAGGTAAGACACCATGTTATGAACTACATTAACTTTACAGCCCCTGTAGCATAGTCAAATAAAAAAAAAAATCCTGGAATGCCCCTTTAAGGAGAGCAGAACAAAAGCAAAAATCATAGATTAATAATTGAATAATTTTATGCCAATGTAGAAAAGCAAAAAATAAAAAATGACAGCTTCGGCTCATGTTTGGAAATTCTGTATACACTTCTAGATAATTCATTTATCATGTGTTATCAGGCCTGATATATCATTTCCCCTGACAAAACACATCAAATGTGATACAACATATCACATTAATCATTGGACCCTTGGGAATATTTGTCAGCAAAGGGAAATGCAGGCATGTTATTTTTATAATTTATGTCTGTAGATTTGTTTTATTCCTTGTTAGAGGGCAGAGAACATTTTATGGTTCATGAATGGTCACTATTTAACAATTACTGTTGTT
Source organism: Hyla sarda (assembly GCF_029499605.1). Classification (NCBI taxonomy): domain Eukaryota; kingdom Metazoa; phylum Chordata; class Amphibia; order Anura; family Hylidae; genus Hyla; species Hyla sarda. The sequence continues at coordinate 190,627,951 of NC_079194.1, forward strand.
TCCTGTCACACAATTCTTAAAGACAAATTTAAAGATGTATAGAAATTTCTTTTGTGTTTAAATCCATGTAGCTGACACCTCAGGAATTTTTAAATGTCCCAGGATTAAAAAAAGATAAGTTTCATTAAGCTAAAGATCCTAAAAAGTAAACTTTTCAATATATTTACCTTTAGAATCAAAGGCACTTTAGAATTTCCAGTTGCATCTGGTTATGATGGTGATAACCCTAACAGAAGAAGGCTGGAAAGTGATGGGTTGTTGCAGTAACATTTTTGTTGTCCCTGTCATTGACAGACACCTAAACATGGAACTGGATAAAAGCAATGAGTTAAACTATAAAAGTATGGAAAACCCAAGGCAACGCATTTGGAATTTTCTGTAGATTTTTGGGTGGGAGTTTTCCTTAGGTGAAAACTTTCACTGCCTGTAAGGATATCTTGTGTGGTTACTATTAGGAAAGAGTAGGGATCATTGAATCTATTCAAAAGTTTAGTGAATCTAGTGAAATGGAGTTGTACCTAAACCAATATCTAAAACTGCATACACCATGTAAGGCCTCACCAATGATTGGTAATATTACATTATTTCACATAAATGAGTACACCTCCTCCATTGTTTTAAATATTTTATTATATCTTTTCATGTGACAACACTTAAGAAAAGATACTCTGACAAAGTAGTGAATGTACAGTGTGTATAACAGTGTTTAACTGGTTGTTGTCTAAGGAAGAGCCGGCTCCTCCTACAACGGCAAGCGGTGTATGGCTCTGACTCGAGCTCATGCCCATGCCATACCGGCCGGCCCCCAGCTGATTCCTGTAGCTGAGGGCTGCCGTTAATAGCCGACATGGGGCTATTAACCCTTTAGCTTGCCGCTGTCAAAGGTACATTTAAACCATCCCTTGTGGTCCGGTGGGGTGGATCGCTCCCCGCAGGAGCAATCCACTGCTGAGGTAGAAGGAGGGATTGTCTCTCCCTCTGTCCAGGTCCTGGCCCTGAGATTGATAGAGCCTGACTGAGCCAGGCTTTATCAATCGAGCGCAGAGCACACAAATCAATGTGATTCTATAGAACCACATTGATCTGTATGAGGAATCTACTAATTCCTTTTAAATGTCCCCTAAGGGGACTAAAAGTGTAAAAAAAAAACACTCATTAACCCCTTCCATAATAAAAGTTTGAATCACCCCCCTTTTCCCAAATTCCATATAAAAAATATGTAATCATAATAAAAATAAACATATGTAGTATTGCCGTGTACGTAAATGTCCAAACTATAAAAATATAATGTTAATTAAACTGTGCGGTCAATGGCGTACACGTAAAAAAAAAAATCCAAAGTCCAAAATTGTGTATTTTTGATCATTTTGTATACCCTAAAAATGTATAAAAAGTGATCAAAAAGTCCCATCATAACAAAAATGGTACCGATAAAAACTTGGGATCACAGCACAAAAAAATTAGCCCTCATACATCCATGTATATGAAATAAAAAAGTTATAGGGGTCAGAAGATGACAATTTTACACATACAAATTTTAGTGCATGTAGTTATATATTTTTTTTAAAGAAGTAAAATAAAATAAGACCTATATAAATTAGGTATCCTTGTAACTGTATGAATCTACAGAATAAAGATATGGTGTCATTTTTTCCGAAAAGTGCACTTTATAGAATCGTAAGCCCTTAAAAGTTACATTTAGTTTAGTTTTTATTTTTATTTTGCCCCACCAATGTTTTATCTGGTTTTGCCGTAAATTTTGTGGTGAAATGATTGATGTCAATATAAAGTACAATTGGTGGCGCAAAAAAAGCCCTCATATGGGTCTGTATGTGCAAAATTAAAAGCAATATGATCTTTAGAAGGTGATGAGGAAAAAACGAAAAAGCAAAGATGGAAAAACCCTGCGTCCTTAAGGGGTTAATGTTGTGTCCCCTAAAAATAATTCAATACACAGCCATTAATGTCTAAAGCTTGGAAACAAAAGTGAATACACCCCTAGTGGAAATATCCAAATTGGGCCCATTTAGCCATTTTCTCTCCCTACTGTCATGTAACTTATTATGAATGGGAAGCAAGTGTCTTAAAGAGGCACTGTCATTGTTGAAAACTTTTGATATATTGCAGAACTCATTATAATATGCCAATTCACAATATACAACTGTTGTAAAAACGGTGTAAAAGAGTGAACATGGGTGACAGGGCGGCATAGGGTGTGACAGAGGGGTGGACAGGAGTGACAAGATGGTAACAAAGGGGGGGGACAGGGACAAAGGAATGAATAGGGGGTGGACATGGGTGACAAGGATGTGGTCAGAGGGGTCGACAATGGAGGGTGAACATGGGTGACAGGGATGGGCAGGGGTGACAGAGGGTTGATAGGGGGGTGGACATGGATGACAGGAGCGTGGACATGGGAGACGGGGTCAGGAGGGGTGGACAAGGGTGACAAGTGGGTAAAAGAGGGGGGACAGGCGTGAAAGAGAGGGGTGGACTGGGGAGGCAAAGAGACAGAGGGGTGAATGGGGGGTGGACATGGGTGACAGGGATGGATAGGGAGTGGACAAGGGGGACATATATGACAGGAGGGTGGACATGGGTGACAGGAGGGTGGACATGGGTGACAGGGATGGACAGGGGTGGACAAGGCGGACATGGATGACAGGAGGGTGGACATGGGTGACAGGAGGGTGGACATGGGTGACAGGGATGGACAGGGGGTGCACAAGGTGGATATGGATTACAGTAGGGTGGACATGGGTGATGGGGGGTGGACATGGGTGACAGGGATGGACAGGGGGTGGACAAGGCAGACATGGATGACAGGAGGGTGGACATGGGTGACAGGGGGTGGACATGGATGACAGGAGGGTGGACATGGGTGACAGGGATGGACAGGGGGGGGACAAGGCGGGCAAGGATGACAGGAAGGTGGACATGGGTGACAGGGGGTGGGCATGGATGACAGGAGAGTGGACAAAATGCCACAGCACCCCGGGCAGTGCCAAATGGCACCCCAGTGTGCCGGGGCACCCCGGTTGGGAATCACTGCTCTACATAAAGATGGCCTAGGCTATAAGAAGATTGCCAAGACCATAAAACTGAGCTGCAGCTTGGTGGGAAAGGCCATACAGTAGTTTCCTAGGACAGGTTCTACTCAGAACATCAAACATATGAATCAAATTAGACACCCTTCCATGTCTTTATTCACTATTACCCTAACTACATGGTGTCACTATGTTTAATTTTCCTAAAAATAAAAAAAAGGGAACTCCATCAAACTATCCACACAAGCAAACTAATTCAAAAACCACCACCTTTAAAATGCCACATTTATTGAAATCATTAAAATATTATGTATACATTTACAACCATAAGATAAGTCTTACTTCATAGAAATCAAGAAAAAATTAGGGGATACACCTCTATAACATATCCACACCATGGCGCGTGTCAGTATAGTGTGATAAGGTGGCAAGGAAAGGGTGTATTTCCTTTGCTCACCCTGAATAATAGCTCAACCGGCTTCTTAAGTAATGAGGCAGCAGGGATGGGAGGTGTATATAAGATGGAGACTCAGTCTAATCTGTGCTCTCCCTGGGAAACAGCATGTTGCTGTAGGGGGAGACACTCAGACCCTGTTGAGGAAGCACACAGCTGAAGTTGTGAGTGGTCCAAGAAGTGGTGTGAACTGTGAGTAGCAGGTTGCAGGAGTCACATGTTTTACTGGCTGAGGGTAGCTCACCAGATAGTAGTCAGGGCATGCTGATATGTGTAGTCAGTGACCAGACGGTCTAGGATTTTATTGTGTTCCTGTGTTATGTTTGTTTTTCCCCTGCAATCTGTTTAAATAAAGTTGTCAAGGTGCCAAACTTGCATGAATAACCTTTGTCTGCGGGTTTATTGAGAGAAGACGTGTCCCGTGGCAAGTGACCAGGAAGGTCCCAGAGCTAATCCCTGAGACGGAATGTCACATTTTGGTGGAGGATGCGGGCACACCGTTGCTAAGGGCAACCCGTTGCCAAGGGCAACCAACGGGCGAGTTGTAGAGGAGCCGTTGCTAGGAGCAACCCCCTGCAATATTGCAAGTCAGAGGAGCCCAGCAGAGGAGTTCAAGCACAGGATGGTTTCTGTGGAGGAGCATTGCCAGGGGCAACAGATCGAGATTTTTTTTCTGGAAAAAGGACATCGGCAGGCCGTTGCTGGGGGCAACCGACATGGGCCACAACCGGTGGTCGCCAGGATGAAGCCAAGGTCCCGTGAGGTGTTGGTGTGTGGAATCCCACTGTGGGTGGACTTGGATGGACGTAAGACTGTGTCTCAGATAATGCTGGAAATAATTCCCTTTGTGAAGTCCCGCCCGGAGCCCAGTAAGACAGTTCAAATTACCTTTGATACATGTTTTGGGGCAGTAAGCCATATGATGGAGGTATGTGCGGAACTTACAGTTGAAATTGTACTGGACAGAGACTTTCCGTATTTCTGGCAGCTGTGGGATGCCGAGAGTGCACCTGAGAGTTTGCACCCAAAGGTTCTGGAAGTAGTGAGGACTGGGGTGTCTCTACTGGACTGTGTGAATGGTGCTGTATATTGTGAACCCATGCAGGCTGATAATGTTTTTCTTGAAACACTTATGTTAATGTGTTCTGATGTAAAGAGTACTGTTGCCACCTCTCGCAGGACAAAAGAAAACCTGTGTGAGCTGGAAATAGAAGGTAAAAAGATGATGGTTTTGTTAGATCCAAAATGTGTAATAAGTCTGGTAAAGGCCAGCTGCAGAAAGCCAGACCCCACTGTAATGTCTATACAAGCCAGTATTTGCGGTTATAAAACAGTTAATGTGTGCATTTCTACTCCCTATGGTACCACAAGTCACAAGGTAGCAATAGAGCCTACCTTCGAGTATAAAGTAGTGCTGGGGAAGGATTTTCTGTTTTTTTCAGCAGTTGTGGGAAGATAGTCAGGTGACTAGAGCAGGAACACCTGATAGGCTCACAACACTTGATTTGCACCACATAGCAGGAGACAGTAACTCAGCAGAGGCTGAGGACGAGGGGTGTCAGTAGACCCTAGGTATATCTCAGGTGGGAGTGTGCCAGACCACTAGGGGAGCTGAAGAGCAGTCCGTGAGTCAAGTTAAAGAGGTGACTGGAAAAGAGACTAAGGAGAAGTCAGGCGGGAAATCCTCTGAACCTGAGCAGACCAAAAATTCTGAAGGTAATGCTGAGGCAGAGAAATCCTCTGAAGCAGAAGCTAAACCAGAGTCAACCTCACAAGCTAGGAGTAAAGAGAATGGCACAACTGAAGCTACAAGTGAAGAGAAGAGTAAGCCTGAAAAAGCGGCAGAGAAGAGCCAAACAGTAGTAGAAGCTGATTCTACACAAGAATCTGAAGGAGCCAAAGACTCTGAAGCCAAACCTGAGGAAGCTGGTGCCCCTGAAGAGAAAGCTAGAAGGGATGAGGTGAAACCATGTGAGAAATCCACTGAAGTCAAAACTGTGGTGAAACCAGGTGGGAAGTCCTCTAAAGTTGAAACTGAGATGGACCCGTGTCTGGGGTCCTCTGAAGCTACAGAGAACAAGACAGTGGTTGGTGAAGCCACTGAGGCCGAAAGATTCTCTGAAGCAGAGGCAGTGGTCCGGGAAGCCAGAAGAAGACAAAGGATAGAAGCATCGGTCCTCTCTGTCCTTAATTTCAAGAACCCTGCCCACACCGGGGTGAAGAACCTTATATTGGAGAGGTGTGACCGAGAGACTTGCAATTGGTGGCTGGTAAAAGTCCGGAAGAAAAAAGTCAAGGACTTCAGAGACTGTAGGACAATAGTTGTCCAAGAGAAAGGAAAGGCAGATGGTTTCTGCCTTTCAAATACATGTGCTCCTTCCAGGTGGTCTGAGCAAAGGGGGGGGGGGGATATGTGATAAGGTGGCAAGCAAAGGGTGTATTTCCTTTGCTCAACCTGAAGAATATCTCACCTGCTTCTTAAGTAATGAGGCAGCAGGGATGGGAGGTGTATATAAGATGGAGACTCAGTCTAATCTGTGCTCTCCCTAGGAAACAGCATGTTGCTGTAGGGGGAGACACTCGGACCCTGTTGAGGAAGCACACAGGTGAAGTTGTGAGTGGTCCAAGAGGTGGTGTGAACTGTGAGTAGCAGGTTGCAGGAGTCACATGTTTGACTGGCTGTGGGTAGCTCACCAGATAGTAGTCAGGGCATGGTGATATGTATAGTCAGTGACCAGACGGTCTAGGATTTTATTTTGTTCCTGTGTTATGTTTGTTTTTCCCTTGCAACCTGTCTAAATAAAGCTGGCAAGGTGCCAGACTTGCATGAATAACCTTTGTCTGCGGGATTATTGAGAGAAAAAGTGTCCCATGGCAAGTGACCAGGATGGTCCCAGAGCTAATCCCTGAGACGAAATGTCACAATAGCTCTTCACATGTTGCACTAAATATCTAAGCCTCTATGGCTACAATGTACAAGTTCCATGTACAATGTAAATGTTGGTAGAGGCTGGTTAACTCATACATACAACCATAATAGGTCATTAGCCCCCCAGCCTCCACTAATACGCTGCGATATTATGCTTACATTGTTACCAGCAAGTGTGGCAACAAATACATCATATCAAAACATGTGTAGACAGATAGTTCTTACCTATATTAGTATCTTGTGTTCCATCCCTGTGCCCCTACGTATGTTTTGATCCTACTTTGTCAAGGGGCCGTTCAGAACATGCCTCACTATTGTCGACTTAAGAAGTTTAGTGCACATGATCAGTGTCACATTCAGACATTGTCTTTGGGAAATAGGGAAAAGTAGTGTATAGACTGCAGCCACACTACAAAGTATACATTTAAATATGTAGCAAGCTTTGATCTTGCACAGTTACAGTAATCAGTGCGAGTTGTTAGGTAGATAGATTGTTTTTAATCTTTTTTGAGCCATTAAAAGTTATGTTTTAAAAATTCACAGTGGATGGTAAATTTAGGATTCTAGCGGTCACAGCTGTGACGTTTGTAAATATGTCTTTGGGAAATAGATGCCTGAGTGCTGCCGACATTGTTGCAGAGGTTGAAGTGGTGAAGGGTCAGTCTGTCAGTGCTCAGACCATATTCCACACACTGCATCAAATTGGTCTGCATGGCTGTCATCTCAGAAGGAAGACTTTGCTGAACACAAGCAGACTTAGGACATTAATTACAGGAGCAATGTTCGACGGTCTGATGAGTTATGTGGTTTACATGGTGTCAAGTGTATGTGAGGCAACCAGTTGAAAAGTACAAAGACAAGTGTGTCTTGCCTACAGTCAAGCATGGTAATGGTAGTGTTATGGTCTGGGCCTGCATGTGTATGCCTGACACTGGGGGCTTCAGTTCATTGAGGGAACCATGGATGTCAACATTTACTGTAATATCCTGAAGCAGAGCATGATCCCCTCCCTTCGGAAACTGGGCAGCAGTATTTAAAAATGATAACAAACGCAAACACACCTCCACAATGACCACTGCCTTGCTAAAGAAGCTGAGGGTAAAGGTGAAGGACTGGCCAAGCATGTCTCCAGACCTAAACCCTATTGAGCATTTGTGGGGCATCCTCAAAGAGAAGGTGAGGGATCGGGAGGTCTCAAACATCTAACACCTCTGTGATGTCATCATGGAGGAGGAAAAGAGGACTGCAGTGGCAACTTGTAAAGCTCTGGTGAACTCCATGCCCAAGAGGCTTAAGGCAGTGCTGAAAAATAATGCTGGCCACACAAAATATTGACACTTTGGACACAATTTAAAACTTTTCCACTTAGAGGTGTACTCACTATTGTTGCCAAGGTTTAGACATTAATGGCTATGTTTTGACTATAGGTGCCCTTACTACTGTATGGGGACAGATGAGGGGTTCTTACTATTATATGGGGCAGCATGAGGGCCCTTACTACCATATGGGGCAATATGAGTACCCATCGATCTCCCGCCTGGTACCCCGGCTTTCCACTTGAATCACATGAATGAAAGTGTGTCGACCACGGAACGAAGCTGTGGCCGACACGAGCCCTCCACTTAACACTGTATCTCCGGCTCTCGCATAGAGAGGCATGGAGTGGGGAATGGGTGCTAGCCACAGCTACGTGCCATAGTACACGCTTCATTCACACACAGAGCCCGGTCACCGGGCGGGAGATGACACTTATCCCCTGTACTGCGGATAGAGAGATACTTTTTTTTTTTTTTACTAGACAACTCCTTTAATGCATAGTTAGTTTGATCATATTAAAACATAACAAAAAGTCCATTACAATTCCAAAAAATAAAAGCAGTTTATTTTCTCATCTTCTTAAAAAGTTCAATTCACGTTTTATGACAGGTCTGTGTAACCACAGTTGACACATTTCCTATGCCTTGTATCCTTACTCTGTGCTCAGAGCTATGATTAAGACAGCATGGCATCTAAAATTGTTAGCTGTTTTAACATGGACCTGTCATGAAAGTTTTTCTAATACTTTTTATGATGATGTTGGATTTTTAGTTCTATGTTTATAATAATATTTCTTTGCAGCCATCAGCATATCCTGTGCATGTCCAGAGAATATGAAACTTAACTTTACTTCAGACTGGAATGTCTGTGAATGGTGAAATTAACTTTTCTCTATGCATTCTTAGTTTTTGTATTTTTTTCAATAAGATTATCACCCATAAAACCAGTCACTGGCACATTGGGTATTAATTAGATTATAAACAAATAGAAGAGAAGGCAAGGTGTCACGATTCGGCTGGCAGGAGGTGGATCCTCTGTGTCAGAGAGGGATTGGCGTGGACCGTGCTAGTGGACCGGTTCTAAGCTGCTACTGGTTTTCACCAGAGCCCGCCGCAAAGCGGGATGGTCTTGCAGCGGCGGTAGTGACCAGGTCGCATCCACTAGCAACGGCTCAACCTCTCTGACTGCTGAAGATAGGCGCGGTACAAGGGAGTAGACAAGAGCAAGGTCGGACGTAGCAGAAGGTCGGGGCAGGCAGCAAGGATCGTAGTCAGGGGCAACGGCAGGAGGTCTGGAACACAGGCTAGGAACACACAAGGGAACGCTTTCACTGGCACAATGGCAACAAGATCCGGCGAGGGAGTGCAAGGGAAGTGAGGTATACATAGGGAGTGCACAGGTGAACACACTGATTAGACCCACTGCGCCAATCAGCGGCGCAGTGGCCCTTTAAATCGCAGAGACCCGGCGCGCGCGCGCCCTAGGGAGCGGGGCCGCGTGCGCCGGGACAGGACCGACTGAGAGCGAGTCAGGTACGGGAGCCGGGGTGCGCACCGTGAGCGGACGCCACCCGCATCGCGAATCGCATCCCGGCTGGGGGCGGTATCGCAGCGCACCCGGTCAGTAGATCTGACCGGGGCGCTGCAGCAGCGAGGATGCCGCGAGCGCTCCGGGGAGGAGCGGGGACCCGGAGCGCTCGGCGTAACAGTACCCCCCCCCTTGGGTCTCCCCCTCTTCTTGGAGCCTGGGAACCTGAGGAGCAGACTTTTGTCTAGGATGTTGTCCTCAGGTTCCCAGGATCTCTCTTCAGGTCCACAGCCCTCCCAATCAACCAAAAAGAACCTTTTTCCTCTGACCGTCTTGGAGGCCAGTATCTCCTTCACTGAGAAGACGTCAGAAGAACCGGAAACAGGAGTGGGAGAAACAAGCTTGGGAGAGAAACGGTTGATGATGAGTGGTTTAAGAAGAGAGACATGAAAGGCATTAGGAATACGAAGAGAAGGAGGAAGAAGAAGTTTGTAAGAGACAGGATTAATTTGGCACAAGACTTTGAAAGGACCAAGATAGCGTGGTCCCAGTTTGTAACTGGGGACACGAAAGCGGACATATTTAGCGGAGAGCCATACCTTGTCTCCGGGAGCAAAAATGGGGGGAGCTCTTCTTTTCTTATCGGCAAACTTTTTCATGCGAGATGAAGCCTGTAAAAGAGAATTTTGGGTCTCTTTCCATATGGTGGAAAGATCACGAGTCACTTCATCTACAGCGGGCAAACCAGAGGACAAGGGAATAGGGAGGGGGGGGAAGAGGGTGACGGCCGTACACCACGAAAAATGGGGATTTAGCAGAAGATTCAGAGACTCTAAAGTTGTACGAGAATTCGGCCCAAGGTAGAAGATCTGCCCAGTCATCCTGGCGGGAGGAAACAAAATGCTGTAAATAGTCACCCAGGACCTGGTTAATTCTTTCTACTTGCCCATTGGATTGAGGATGATAAGCAGAAGAGAAGTTTAATTTAATCTTGAGTTGTTTACAGAGAGCCCTCCAGAATTTAGACACGAATTGGACACCTCTATCCGAGACAATCTGCGTGGGCAAACCGTGAAGACGAAAAATGTGTACAAAAAATTGTTTTGCCAACTGAGGCGCTGAAGGAAGACCAGGAAGAGGAATAAAATGTGCCATCTTGGAAAATCGATCAACGACCACCCAAACAACAGTGTTGCCACGGGATGGGGGTAGGTCTGTAATAAAGTCCATACCAATCAGAGACCAAGGCTGTTCGGGGACAGGCAGAGGGTGAAGGAGACCAGCAGGCTTCTGGCGAGGAGTCTTATCCCGGGCACAGACAGTACAGGCCCGCACAAAATCCACAACATCTGTTTCCAGAGTCGGCCACCAATAGAAACGAGAGATGAGTTGCAAGGACTTTTTGATGCCCGCATGGCCTGCGAGGTGGGAGGAGTGACCCCATTTGAGAATCCCGAGACGCTGGCGTGGAGAAACAAAGGTCTTCCCTGGAGGAGTTTGCCTGATGGAGGCTGGAGAAGAGGAGATCAGACAGTAAGGAGGAATGATGTGTTGCGGAGAGACCTCTACCTCCGAGGCATCCGAGGAACGAGAGAGAGCATCGGCCCTAATGTTCTTGTCGGCAGGGCGAAAATGAATTTCAAAGTTAAAACGGGCAAAGAACAACGACCACCTGGCCTGGCGAGGATTCAGCCGTTGGGCAGACTGGAGATAGGAGAGATTCTTGTGATCGGTGAAAATGATAACTGGAAATTTTGATCCCTCCAGCAGATGCCTCCATTCCTCAAGTGCCAATTTAATGGCCAGTAGTTCTCGATCCCCGATGGAGTAGTTCCTCTCCGCCGGAGAGAAGGTCCTAGAAAAAAAACCACAAGTAACAGCATGCCCGGAAGAATTTTTTTGTAGAAGGACCGCTCCAGCTCCCACAGAGGAGGCATCAACCTCCAATAGGAAGGGTTTAGATGGGTCAGGTCTGGAGAGCACGGGAGCAGAAGAAAAGGCAGACTTGAGCCGTTTAAATGCGTCTTCCGCTTGAGGAGACCAGGACTTAGGATTGGCATTCTTCTTGGTTAAAGCCACGATAGGAGCCACAATAGTGGAAAAATGTGGAATAAATTGTCTGTAATAATTGGCGAACCCCAAAAAACATTGGATAGCACGGAGTCCGGAGGGGCGTGGCCAATCTAAGACGGCAGAGAGTTTATCTGGGTCCATTTGTAGTCCCTGGCCAGAGACCAAGTATCCTAGGAAAGGAAGAGATTGACATTCAAACAGACATTTCTCCATTTTGGCATAAAGTTGATAGTCTCGAAGTCTCTGAAGAACCATGCGGACATGCTGGCGATGTTCTTCTAAGTTGGCAGAAAAAATCTGAATATCGTCCAGATACACAACAACACAGGAATATAAGAGATCACGAAAAATTTCATTAACAAAGTCTTGGAAGACGGCAGGGGCGTTGCACAGGCCAAAGGGCATGACCAGATACTCAAAGTGTCCATTTCTGGTGTTAAATGCAGTTTTCCATTCGTCCCCCTCCCTGATGCGGATGAGATTATATGCACCTCTTAAGTCCAGTTTGGTAAAGATGTGGGCACCTTGAAGGCGATCAAAGAGTTCAGAGATAAGAGGTAGGGGGTAGCGGTTTTTTACCGTGATTTTATTAAGTCCGCGGTAATCAATGCAAGGACGGAGGGAGCCATCTTTTTTGGACACAAAGAAAAATCCAGCTCCAGCAGGAGAGGAGGATTTGCGGATAAACCCCTTTTTTAAATTTTCCTGGATGTATTCAGACATAGCAAGAGTCTCTGGGGCGGACAGAGGGTAAATTCTGCCCCGGGGTGGAGTAGTGCCCGGGAGGAGGTCAATAGGACAGTCAAAAGGCCTGTGAGGGGGTAAAGTCTCAGCTTGCTTTTTGCAAAATACGTCAGCATAGTCCATATAAGCCTTAGGGAGACCGGCTACAGGAGGAACCACAGGGTCACGGCAGGGAGTACTGGGAACCGGTTTAAGACAGTCCTTGAAACAAGAAGTACCCCAGCTCTTGATCTCTCCTGTGGACCAATCAAGGGTTGGGGAATGGCGTTGAAGCCACGGTAGTCCAAGGAGAATTTCGGAAGTGCAATTGGAGAGGACCAAAAACTCAATTTTTTCGTGATGAGGTCCGATGCACATTAGGAGGGGTTCCGTGCGGTAACGCACGGCACAGTCCAATCTTTCATTGTTAACACAATTAATGTAGAGGGGTCTGGCGAGACTGGTCACAGGGATGTTGAACCTGTTGATGAGAGAGGCCAAAATAAAATTTCCTGCAGATCCGGAATCCAAGAAGGCCTTAGTAGAGAAGGAGAAGGTAGAGGCAGATATCCGCACCGGCACAGTAAGGCGTGGAGAAGCAGAGTTGACATCAAGAACTGTGTCACCTTTGTGCGGAGTCAGCGTACGTCTTTCCAGGCGGGGAGGACGGATAGGACAATCCTTCAGGAAGTGTTCGGTACCGGCACAGTACAGGCAAAGATTCTCCATGCGGCGTCGTGTCCTCTCTTGAGGTGTCAAGCGAGACCGGTCAACTTGCATAGCCTCCACGGCGGGAGGCACAGGAACAGATTGCAGAGTACCAAAGGAGAGAGGAGCCGGGGAGAAAAAACGCCTTGTGCGAACAAAGTCCATATCCTGGCGGAGCTCCTGACGCCTTTCGGAAAAACGCATGTCAATGCGAGTGGCAAGATGAATGAGTTCATGTAGGTTAGCAGGAATTTCTCGTGCGGCCAGAACATCTTTAATGTTGATGGATAGGCCTTTTTTAAAGGTCGCGCAGAGGGCCTCATTATTCCAGGATAATTCGGAAGCAAGAGTACGGAATTGGATGGCGTACTCGCCAACGGAAGAATTACCCTGGACCAGGTTCAGCAGGGCAGTCTCAGCAGAAGAGGCTCGGGCAGGTTCCTCAAAGACACTTCGAATTTCCGAGAAGAAGGAGTGTACAGAGGCAGTGACGGGGTCATTGCGGTCCCAGAGCGGTGTGGCCCATGACAGAGCCTTCCCAGACAGAAGGCTGACTACGAAAGCCACCTTAGACCTTTCAGTAGGAAACTGGTCCGACATCATCTCCAAGTGCAGGGAACATTGTGAAAGAAAGCCACGGCAAAACTTAGAGTCCCCATCAAATTTATCCGGCAAAGAAAGTCGTAGGCCGGAAGCGGCCACTCGCTGCGGAGGAGGTGCAGGAGCTGGCGGAGGAGATGATTGCTGAAGCTGTGGTAGTAACTGCTGTAGCATCACGGTCAGTTGAGACAGCTGGTGGCCTTGTTGCGCTATCTGTTGCGACTGCTGGGCGACCACCGTGGTGAGGTCGGCGACAACTGGCAGTGGAACTTCAGCGGGATCCATGGCCGGATCTACTGTCACGATTCGGCTGGCAGGAGGTGGATCCTCTGTGTCAGAGAGGGATTGGCGTGGACCGTGCTAGTGGACCGGTTCTAAGCTGCTACTGGTTTTCACCAGAGCCCGCCGCAAAGCGGGATGGTCTTGCAGCGGCGGTAGCAACCAGGTCGTATCCACTAGCAACGGCTCAACCTCTCTGACTGCTGAAGATAGGCGCGGTACAAGGGAGTAGACAAGAGCAAGGTCGGACGTAGCAGAAGGTCGGGGCAGGCAGCAAGGATCGTAGTCAGGGGCAACGGCAGGAGGTCTGGAACACAGGCTAGGAACACACAAGGGAACGCTTTCACTGGCACGATGGCAACAAGATCCGGCGAGGGAGTGCAGGGGAAGTGAGGTATACATAGGGAGTGCACAGGTGAACACACTGATTAGACCCACTGCGCCAATCAGCGGCGCAGTGGCCCTTTAAATCGCAGAGACCCGGCGCGCGCGCGCCCTAGGGAGCGTGGCCGCGCACGCCGGGACAGGACCGACGGAGAGCGAGTCAGGTACGGGAGCCGGGGTGCGCACCGCGAGCGGACGCCACCCGCATCGCGAATCGCATCCCGGCTGGGGGCGGTATCGCAGCGCACCCGGTCAGTAGATCTGACCGGGGCGCTGCAGCAGCGAGGATGCCGCGAGCGCTCCGGGGAGGAGCGGGGACCCGGAGCGCTCGGCGTAACACAAGGCATGACAATAGCATACACAGTATTTAACCCCTTAAGGGCCAAGCCCATTTTCACCTTAAGGACCAGAGCATTTTTTGCACATCTGACCACTGTCACTTTAAGCATTAATAACTCTAAAATGCTTTTACTTATGAATTTGATTCCAAGATAGTTTTTTCGTGACATATTCTACTTTCACATAGTGGTACATTTTTGTTGATACTTGCATAATTTCTTGGTGAAAAATTCCAAAAGTTAATGAAAAATTTGAAAATGTTGCATTTTTCTAACTTTTGAAGCTCTCTGCTTGTAAGGAAAATAGACATACAAAATAAATTATATATTGATTAACATATACAGTATGTCTACGTTATGTGGGCATCATAAAGTTGACATGTTTTTACTTTTGGAAGACATCAGAGGGCTTCAAATTTCAGTAGCAATTTTCCAATTTTTCACAACATTTTCAAAATCTGAATTTTTCACGGTCCAGTTCAGTTTTGAAGTGGACTTCAGGGGAGTTTACCCCATTATAAAAACTGCACCCCTCAAAACTGCACCCCTCAAAGTATTCAAAATGACATTCAGAAAGTGTGTTAACCCTTCAGGTGTTTCACAGGAATAGCAGCAAAATGAAGGAGAAAATTCAAAATCTAAATTTTTTTACACTAACATGTTCTTGTAGACCACTTTTTTATTTTTACAAGGGGTAAAAGGAGAAAAAGCCCCCCCTCCCCCGAAAAAAAATAAAAAAATAAGTTGTAACCTAATTTCTCTTGAGTCAGGAAATACCTCATATGTGAACATAAAATGCTCTATGGGTGCACTAGAGGGCTCAGAAGGGAAGGAGCGACAATGGGATTTTGAAGAGTGAGTTTTTCTGAAATGGCTTTTGGGGGTCATGTCACATTTAGGAAGCTCCCATGGTGTCAGAACAGCAAAAAGAGAAAAATAAATAAAAAATGCTATTTTGGAAACTACACCCCTCAAGGAACGTAACAAGGGGTACAGTGAGCCTTAACACCCCACAGGTGTTTGTTGACTTTTCATTAAATTTGGATGTGTAAATGGATACACCCGTTGTCCTTAAGGGGTTAAAACGTACCTGTCACCAAATAAACTTTTTCTAAACTAACTCAGGCTATGTTCTCTAACTACTCCTAACACTCCTCCCACTCTTAAAAAATAATTCAGAGCGTTAAAGAGCTCTGTATCATACCTTTATTCTTGCTCACATAGTGCAATCTCCCAGCAGGAAAAAGTGGGCATTTCCCAGCAGGCAGGACAACACTGAAGCCTGCTGGGGGACCACTTCCGCCCTTACATGGTTGCAGTGTTGTGATGAATAGAAGACCTCAGGCTCTGATCATCTTTTAGTGATGGTCTATGCATGTTTCCATGAGGCTCTGTGCAGCTTTCAATCAAGCTCAGTGCAGAGAAGCACTTCCTGAGTTTGGTCTCTTGCCAGGCTGGGAGGAGACCAAACTCACTGTATTAATTGCAACAGGGAAAAGAACAGAGACACCTAGTGGCCATTTTTTGTATTACATTTTAAACATATTTATGTTGATAATTTTAAAAGCAAGTGAATGGGAAAGTGTCTGCTAATTCCACAAGGAATACTATATTAAAAATTTTATTTGCTGACAGGTACTCTTTAAGATCTGTCTCTGCTGGAAATTGTCGACACCCAGCTTCTATCCTGACTACTATTGTAAATAATATTGTTGAGGTTATGCACTGTCTGCCCTATAAAGGTAAAAAAAAAAAGAGATGAGAAGGAAAATGGACAGATGTTGCTGCTAAAATATCATCCTACATTAGCTTTCCATTTCCGAATGAAACCATGCAAACCTTCAACTAAGAACGATCAGCTAACAAGCTCTTTCATATGCAAATGAGATCACATTGGGAGAGATATTAAACTTGTAATGAACACATGGTCACTAGTATAGAGTAAAGAGTATAAAATAAGAAACCTTTCTAAATCCAGCCATTAAAGGTATATTATTCCATCAGATATTCTCAAAATGGCATAAATACTCAAACCAGTTAAAGTAGGCCTTTTAGAGATTTTTTCACAGGAATAGCAGCAAAATAAAGGTGAAAATTCTAAACCTCAATTTTTTACACTAACATGTTCTTGTAGACCATTTTTTTTAATTATTTTTTTACAAGGGGTAAAAGGAGAAAAAGCACCCCCCCAAAAAAAATAAATAAATAAATAAATAAATAAATAAAAAATAAATAAAAAAGTAAAAAAAAAATGTAACCTAATTTCTCTCGAGTAATGAAATACCTCATATTTCAACATAAAGTGCTCTATGGGTGCACTAGAGGGCTCAGAAGGGAAGGAGCGACAATGGGATTTTGAAGAGTGAGTTTTAAATGATGAGTTAATATATGTGCGGCATTATAGGTAGTAAAACATGCAATGTACAGTTCCTAAAAAAGACTCCAGCAATATGAAATGTAATATCGATATATGAATATGTAATATCGATATATGAATGTATATATATATATAATCAAGATAAAACAATTAAAATGTCTCTGGCATCAGATCTCCCATATCAAACCCTGTTGGTCCAATTTGTAATCCAGTAAAGGTGGGTATGCAGTTTGTGAGAATAACATGTGGTTTCCCCTAGTGTTCGTGATGCCAGCATGTGGTGGCTTGGTGTAAGGCACCGGCTACAACCAAGCCAGAAACAGCATATATTAAAGGGGTATTCCAGGAAAAACTTTTTTCTTTATATCAACTGGCTCCAGAAAGGTAAACAAATAAAAAAATCGTAATTCTTTCAATAATTATCAGCTGCTGAAGTTGAGTTGTTGTTTTCTGCCTGGCAACAGTGCTCTCTGCTGACATTTCTGCTTTGTCTCGGGAACTGCACAGAGTAGAAGAGGTTTGCTATGGAGATTTGCTTCTAAACTGGGCAGTTCCCGAGACAGGTGTCATCAGAGAACACTTAGACAGAAAAGAACAACTCAACTTCAGAAGCTCATAAGTACTGAAAGGATGAATATTTTTTTAATAGAAATCATTTATAAATCTGCTTAACTTTCCGGAGCCAGTTGATATATAAAAAAAAGTTGTTTCCTGGATAACCCAAGCAGATTTTCCTGGATAACCAAAGCAAGTTTTGATGCAACTGGAACTTCACTGAAGAAGGCAGTATAACGTTTCTTACAGATAGCCAACTTCCACAGTGATGATCGGGACACATGGAAACTCTCAGACTTGCTTGGACTTGTAGTTGCAGTAATAATGATGCAGGCCACTGTGCTACTGTTGTGAATTTGGTAGGGACAGTAGAGACTTGACTTGTAAACATAGATGAAACTTAGGTACAGTCATTGTACACAAAACTTTAGATGGGCACTCTTCTATCCCAGCCTCGCCTATCCGTATGCTTCCTAGTTTGGGACATAAATCTTTGAGCGCGAGACTGGATCCCCTCCATAAGGTTATCATTAGTGTTCCACACCACGTGGGTTATTCGTGACTGAGCAATGTCAGGCTGACAGTGACCACTACACTCACAGCAGCAGCTTGCCCCACCAGGGAAATTGTAGGTGCCTGTTGGTCTGGCCAAACCTCTTTGACATCCTGAGTAGGCCGAGGCACATTTGTTGGAGCCTCTTGATCGGGCCTCACCTCCGTGACTGGAGAAGGCCTAGGCACATCAGTTGGTGCCTGCTGATCAGGCCACACGTCCGCAGGGGGAATAGGCCTGGGCACATTTTCTGTAAAGGATGATGAAGAGCTGGATCTTTGAAGAAACTTGGGCTCAAGCATAACTCTCTTTTGTGCCCTCAGTTTCTCCACTATAGCAGCAACTTCGGCTTCTCTACAGGCTCCTTCGACCTGAGCTGTAGGAACTGGGGGATAAGGCTTCCCTGGCAGGGGAAGAATGTGTTCATTCCCTCATGTATCGGATCAATGCAGGCTCATTGCTGAACAACCATCGGGGTAGAGGGGGTGACTGCAGGCGTGCAGTAGCTTCAGCAGCTTTCTGGGCCTGGGTCTCTCTCTGGGCTAGAAGTGGAAGAGGGTGTAGAAAATGCAGCCTCAGCCGGGGTATTTACTTTACTCCTTTGTACCAATCTCTGCCCAAGATCCCCAGGTCCTATGGTGAGGAGACAGACTCACCAGCGATGCCTCTGCAGAATTGGATGATTCCCCTTCCGGTGGCCAGGATGGCTGGCCATTTGTCATCCCCTGGAAGCGGGGGTAGGTTGCAGGCCTCCTTGGCCACAAGAGACAACGGATGCAAACGGTCAGCCAGGTCTTGAAATAATTGCGCTGAGGCCGTGGCAACTTTCCGATCCACTAGCACCAACTTGGTGCTCTCTCCATGTGCTCTGGGGTGCTCCGCCATCTCTGTATTCCTCTCTGCCATCTCTGTACTGAAGAGCACGGGCCACTTGGTTTCTTTTATAAGAGGCTTCGACAAAATGGTGGCCGTCTGGAAGGACGTCATCGGTGCAGTGCTGACTTCCGGTCCCCTGGCAACAATAAGCAAATACCAGCAGTTCCACTTCGGCATGGAGATGGCTACATGATGTCCATGCCCAGGGGTGGGACGCTGACCAGCTCGGGACATTTTCCACGCTTCTCGGGTTCCTCCTTAATCCTTGCAGGTACAATTTGTAATGGAGTACGTAGCATAGCTTCGGCCCAAATCTTACACATGGCATCACTACAATATTCTTCACCTCGCCCTTACTTTTTTCAGCCTCCTAGCAAAGCACAATTTCACAGACAATGTCCGGTACACTTTTGGGTGCAATTTCCATCGCAGCTTGCGACAATTACGAACAATTCTCGAAGCACATTTCTGAATAGGGGGAGGACTAGTAGCTTTGTGGCACTGGCACATACCTGTATCATGTTGCGGGTGGCCTGGTGGTCGAGTGGTTAAGGCACACACCCATATCCTGTTGCGGGTGGCCTGATGATTGAGTGGTTAAGGCACACACCTGTATCCTGGTCATGACGCCAAAGTTGTGGTGACCCACGGTGTATGGTGGGACCATGGGATGTAGCGGTGTAGGTGGTGGGGCCAGATGGTATTAACCTCTGGGGCAAGATGTTGTTAAACCATAGTGTTCGTGACACCAGGATGTGATTGTATGGTGTAGGGCACCGCCGACAACCAACCCAGAAATGGCATATGTTAAATGAGAGTCCAAAGCATGTTTTGAAGCAACTGGAAATTTACTGAGGAAGGCAGTATAACATTTATCAGAGGTGACAGGGAATCTCTCAGCCTTGCTTGGACTTTTAATGATAATAATGATGATGCAGGCCACTGTGCTACTGTTATGAATTTGGTAGGGACAGTAGAGACTTGACTTGTAAACATAGATGAAACTTACAGATTAGATGTGGCTGCAGACTTGTAGGCTTTGGCCTAGCTGTACTGAACTGAACTTGTACACACCTTGTGTTTGCTTTAATGTTCTGGAACTAAAAAGACCTAGTGTGGAGACCACAGCCCTTTATATATCAGTGGGTTGGAGAAAAGCCCATTGGTAGCTTGTTGCCTGTGGTTACCTGTGCCTCTGGAACTCTGGGTATCAGGTGATCACATACCACATGACTAAATCACATGACTTTAGGAAGGTTCTGTACAGTTTAAACATCCTAATAACCCTTATACATAGCTTATATTCACTGTACAATACCTGAAATAAACATACATAATTAATGTACAATTGAAACCATAATAATGACCTAGGGGGATCTTGCCCTGTGGACTTGAGGGACTCTACCTGAGGGGACTTTAGGAACTGTACACAACCACGTTCTGTATCGGGACACAACAAACACACTCTCCTGATATATTCCCCAGTGAGTACTATGGGGAAGATTTATCAAAGGACCCGTGCAGAGGAAAGGTTGACCAGTTGCCCATAGCAACAAATCAGATTTCTTCTTTTATCTTACAAAGGCCTTTTCAAAAATGATACAAGCAAGCCAATTGGTTGCTATGAGCAATTCAGCAACTTTTCCTCTCCACAGGGTTTGATAAATCTCCTCCTATGTACTCCAAGTTGTTCCTTTAAACACAAAATGGTGTATCTGTTGGAGCACTATGTGCCCTGGGATCGTCCTTGTGGAGGAAAAATACATAGGGACTATACCAGGGCACATAGTGATCCAACAGATACACCATTTTGTGTTTATAGGAAGAATTTGGAGTACATACTGTAGTACTCATCAGGCAATATATCAGACAGTGTGTTATTCATACAAACTGCATACCCACCTTTACTGGATTGCAAATCGGACCAACAGTGTTTGATCTGGGAGATCTGATGCCAGAGACATTTTAATTGTTTTATCTTGATTATATATATTTATATATCTATATTTTATTTCATATTGCTAGAGTCTGTTTTAGGAAATGTGCATTGCATGCTTTACTACCTAAAGATATTTTATCTAGAGTGCCGCACATATATTAACTATGCATTTAAGACTGGGAGTGATAACCGCAAGGGCCCTGTGGTTTAAACTACCCTTCTTTATTAGGACCCATCTGAAGTTTGCCAATAAACATCTGAATGATTTAGAGGTTCATTGGCAAGCCTCATTCTGGCCTGTACATGTGCTTTTTGAACAGTGGGATCATGAGGGCACTGCAGGATTTCAGCCCTTAAAGGAGATGTCCAGTTCTCACTTTTCTTATTTTATCCGTTCCGAGCTGAAAAATAAAAGAAAACAAATTTTCTCTTACCTGCCTAGGCTCCCCCGGTGCTTCAGTACATGTGTTTGGTCCCCGGGCTGTATTCTTCCTACTTCCTGTTAGCCCGGCACGTCACACGGAGCTTCAACCTATCCCCAGCCACAGCGATGTCCCGCCTCGGCCAGTTACATAGTTACATAGTTACATAGTTAGTACGGACGAAAAAAGACATATGTCCATCAAGTTCAACCAGGGAATTAAGGGGTAGGGGTGTGGCGCGATATTGGGGAAGGGATGAGATTATATTGGGGAAGGGATGAGATTTTATATTTCTTCATAAGCATTAATCTTATTTTGTTCCAGGAATGTATCTAATCCTGTTTTAAAGCTGTTAATTGTTCCTGCTGTGACCAGTTCCTGAGGTAGACCGTTCCATAAATTCACAGTCCTCACGGTAAAGAAGGCGTGTCGCCCCTTGAGACTAAACTTTTTCTTCTCCAGACGGAGGGAGTGCCCCCTCGTCCTTTGGGGGGGTTTAACCTGGAACAGTTTTTCTCCATATTTTTTGTATGGGCCATTAATATACTTATATACGTTTATCATATCCCCCCTTAAACGTCTCTTCTCAAGACTAAACAATTGTAACTCCTTTAATCGCTCCTCATAGCTAAGATGTTCCATGCCCCATATTAGTTTAGTCGCGCGTCTCTGCACCCTTTCCAACTCCGCAGTGTCCCTTTTATGGACAGGTGCCCAAAACTGAACAGCATATTCCAGGTAAGGCCGTACCAATGATTTATAAAGGGGGAGTATTATGTCCCTGTCCCTTGAGTCCATGCCTCTTTTGATACATGACAATATCCTGCCGGCTTTGGAAGCAGCAGCCTGACATTGCATGCTATTCTGTAGTCTGTGATCTACAAGTACACCCAGATCTTTCTCTACCAGTGACTCTGCCAGTTTAATCCCCCCTAAGACATACGATGCATGCAGGTTATTAGTACCCAGATGCATAACTTTACATTTATCCACATTGAACCTCATTTGTCAAGTGGATGCCCAGACACTTAGTCTATCCAAGTCATCTTGTAACTTATGCACATCCTCTATAGACTGTACTGTGCTACAAAGCTTGGTGTCATCTGCAAAGATAGAAACAGAGCTGTTAATACCATCCTCAGTGATGGGCTGAAGCTCCGTGTGACGTGCCGGGCTAACAGGAAGTAAGAAGAATACAGCCCGGGGACCGAACGCCTGTACCGGAGCACCGGGGGAGTGTAGGCAGGCAAGAGAAAGCTTATTTTCTTTTTTTTTTGCAGCCCGGAACAGATACAATAAGAAAAGTGAGCACCGGACATGTCCTTTAATGATATAGTGTGTTACTGGTTTCTTTGTGACTATAGTCCCCGCAGCCTTTAGATCACTGACATGATCCTTCTGTGCAGTTCTGGGCTGATTCCTCTCTGTTCTCATGATCATTGAATCCGCGAGATGAGATCTTGCATAAAACCCACAGAGAGATTAAGAGTTATTTTGTGTTACTTCTATTTGTGAGTAATTGCACCAACTATTGTAAACTTCTCATCAAGCTGATTGGCAATGGTCATTCCAGCCTTGTGTAGGTCTAAAATCTTGTCCTTGAGTGATCATTTTTTATCAGTGGCAAAATATACCTTTTTCTTTCACTTTACCTGAAAGACAAAAAAAAATAAAAAAATAAAACAACACAAGAAATGTGTATTTTAAGGAGAAAGGCTGGAAGGCTGTACTCACACATTATGCTTTGAATATGCATTTTTCTTACTAAAAAGACATGTTTAAAATGCAATGTGTAAATAAAGCTTGGTTCATCCATCCCTGTTCTTGTGTGTCAGCTTATCCTGAAGTCCTGCCTCTAGGGACTAAGACATCATTACTAGAGGAGGGGCTACAGGACAAGACTACAGACAGGAATCAGGACGGGTAAAAAAAGAACATTTCACCAGTATATCCATTTAAATGGTTGTATACTGTATAGGCCCCAATAAGTTAACTAATGATGCTTGGCTTCGCTAGTTAGCTCATTCAATGCTTAGCTGGTGCAGAACGCTCAGCCAAAGAATGAATGGGGGGGGGGGTGGCGTTCTCTGTCTAGCGATCGTTAGAGATTGCTGGTATAAGTGTCCTCAACACAGTTAAGTGGTGTTGTACAATATTGCTACTTAACTCTTTCCTGGAAAGACAGGTAGTATACAGTGTATACCTTCTGCTCAGCCACAGCTTCAATCATGGCTATAAAGCCTCAGACACAGCTAGTACAGATTAGGGACTCCCTTCATTAGAGTAATGGGAGTCTGAGTGCATGGAGTGATACATATGGTGCATACATACAAGTCAGCATAGCCCAGCTTGTGTTCTGTCGTGGCATTTGTGCAAAAGTGTGCAACTTTTGTCGATAAAGCACATCATACATCAGCAGACTTTTTTTTACACCTTTGAAACCTCATAACATGCCCCTAACACACCCAACTGTCTTGCATAAAGTTTTCTGTGCTGGCAAATAGCCCTTCATACATGTTGCATGCATAGTACACCCCAACAGGGGGAAAAGATTGACAAGTTTTGCCCTTCCTACATTAGCCCCTTTATCTTTTAGCACAATCACTTCATCTTTTAAGGACCTTGCTTTTTTTTTTTTCATTTACAATAAAGATTAAAAGAGGTATCCGATCAAAAGTGGTAAAAATTAAAACTTAAATAAGTTATATTTAGTTGCTTACCATGATGCAACAAGGCATCCCAGCTTACTTATTTCAAAATCAGACCCCAGTAGCCCCCATAAACAGCCTTTGAAAATCCAGGTACTTCCTAGTTTGTGCAGGGAGCTGAGAGCTGCACAAAACTGCACAGACCATCACCGTCTGCACTCCTGTGTGAACTGTGGGGAGGAGCTGCCGTCAGAGAGCTGAGCAGGTCACATGGTCATAGACCTGTAGTAAAGATATAGGGGGGCATTTACTAAGGGGTTTAGTCATTTTTTTCTGACTATTTTTGGCGCAAAATTGTCGCAATTGCGCCTACCCTATAAATTGTGCGACTTTCCCTAGCAAGAGCTAGAAAGTCAAAAAAAAATTTCCCGCTTAATTTACGCAAGTTTTCAGTTTTGACTTGCAGTGGTCAGGAATTTATTAACTGAGACAGTCGCAGTTGCGCAATAAACTGTCGCAACGGCCATAAAAATTGACTAAATTTACTCCAGCTCCAACATGGAGCAGGAAAAGCTACTGCCGCCCGGGCTCCGACATACTTTCTCCCGGCTACCCTCACTTCGCTACCGGGACACTACAGTGATTTATATCCCCCCCTCTCACCTGCCAGCGCCACACAACTCCCATCTGTCTGCTGTTGCAAGACTACAAGTCCCAGCATGGCCTTACAGTGAGGACACGCTGGGAGTTGTAGTCTTGTAGCAGCGGGAGCTGAGCGGCGCGGGCGGGAGACCGGGGGGGGGGGGGTAGCGGGGAGGCCGTATGAGGAGCCCGGGCGGCTGCACTGTAATGTCAGCCCGGGCTCCTGCCCTGAGAGCCATAGGCTTTGGCTGTCAGGGCATGCTGGGTGTTGCAGTTTTGCAACAGCTGGAGGGCCACAGTTTGCAGACCACTGGTGTGTGGTCTGTAAACTGTAGTCCTCCAGCTGTTGCAAAACTAAACAGCTGAAGGGGACCGGCGAAGAAGTTCACTTACCCTTCCGAGGCTCCAGCGACGATCGCTGACGGAGATCGTCGCGCGGCACTGTTGCGCGGCAGTGTCGCGCGGCAGTGTCGTGCAGCGCTGGATCCTACGGAAGCCGGTAAGTTGCGCAAGCTTCCCAACCAGGGTGCCTCCAAATGTTGCAAGACTACAACTCCCAGCATGCCTGGACACCCTTTGGCTGTCCGGGCATGCTGGGAGTTGTAGTTTTGCAACAGCTGGAGGCACCCTTGTTGGGAAACACTGGCCTAAAACAGTGTTTCCCAACCAGGGTGCCTCCAGATGTTGCAAGACTACAGCTCCCAGCATGCCTGGACAGCCATTGGCTGTCCAGGCATGCTGGGAGTTGTAGTTTTGCAACAGCTGGAGGGCCACAGTTTGCAGACCACTGGTTTGTGGTCTGTAAACTGTAGTCCTCCAGCTGTTGCAAAACTAAACAGCTGAAGGGGACCGGCGAAGAAGTTCACTTACCCTTCCGAGGCTCCAGCGACGATCGCTGTCGGAGATCGTCGCGCGGCACTGTCGCGCGGCAGTGTCGCGCGGCAGTGTCGTGCAGCGCTGGATCCTACGGAAGCCGGCAAGTTGTGCAAGCTTCCCAACCAGGGTGCCTCCAGTTGTTGCAAGACTACAACTCCCAGCATGCCTGGACAGCCTTTGGCTGTCCGGGCATGCTGGGAGTTGTAGTTTAGCAACAGCTGGAGGCACCCTGGTTGGGAAACACTGGCCTAAAACAGTTGGGAAACACTGGCCTAAAACAGTGTTTCCCAACCAGGGTGCCTCCAGATGTTGCAAGACTACAACTCCCAGCATGCCTGGACAGCCAAAGGCTGTCTAGGCATGCTGGGAGTTGTAGTCTTGCAACATCTGGAGGCACCCTGGTTGGGAAACACTGTTTTAGGCCAGTGTTTCCCAACCAGGGTGCCTCCAGATGTTGCAAGACTACAACTCCCAGCATGCCTGGACAGCCTTTGACTGTCCAGGCATGCTGGGGCTTGTAGTTTTGCAACATCTGGAGGCACCCTGGTTGGGAAACAGTTTTAGGCCAGTGTTTCCCAGCCAGGTTGCCTGCAGATGTTGCAAAACTACAACTCCCAGCATGCCTAGACAGCCTTTGACTGTCCAGGCATGCTGGGACTTGTAGTTTTGCAACATCTGGAGGCACCCTGGTTGGGAAACACTGTTTTAGGCCAGTGTTTCCCAGCCAGGTTGCCTCCAGATGTTGCAAAACTACAACTCCCAGCATGCCTAGACAGCCTTTGGCTGTCCAGGCATGCTGGGACTTGTAGTTTTGTAACATCTGGAGGCACCTTGGTTGGGAAACACTGTTTTAGGCCAGTGTTTCCCAGCCAGGTTGCCTCCAGACGTTGCAAAACTACAACTCCCAGCATGCCTAGACAGCCTTTGACTGTCCAGGCATGCTGGGACTTGTAGTTTTGCAACATCTGGAGGCACCTTGGTTGGGAAACACTGTTTTAGGCCAGTGTTTCCCAGCCAGGTTGCCTCCAGATGTTGCAAAACTACAACTCCCAGCATGCCTAGACAGCCTTTGACTGTCCAGGCATGCTGGGACTTGTAGTTTTGCAACATCTGGAGGCACCCTGGTTGGGAAACACTGTTTTAGGCCAGTGTTTCCCAGCCAGGTTGCCTCCAGATGTTGCAAAACTACAACTCCCAGCATGCCTAGACAGCCTTTGGCTGTCCAGGCATGCTGGGACTTGTAGTTTTGCAACATCTGGAGGCACCTTGGTTGGGAAACACTGTTTTAGGCCAGTGTTTCCCAGCCAGGTTGCCTCCAGATGTTGCAAAACTACAACTCCCAGCATGCCTAGACAGCCTTTGACTGTCCAGGCATGCTGGGACTTGTAGTTTTGCAACATCTGGAGGCACCTTGGTTGGGAAACACTGTTTTAGGCCAGTGTTTCCCAGCCAGGTTGCCTCCAGATGTTGCAAAACTACAACTCCCAGCATGCCTAGACAGCCTTTGACTGTCCAGGCATGCTGGGGCTTGTAGTTTTGCAACATCTGGAGGCACCCTGGTTGGGAAACACTGGCCTAAAACAGTGTTTCCCAACCAGGGTGCCTCCAGATGTTGCAAAACTACAAGTCCCAGGTTGGGAAACACTGTGCCCGGCCTCCGCCCCACCTTACTGTAAGGGCATGCTGGGAGTTGTAGTCCTGCAGCTGGGGGCAGGGGACAAGCTTGTCACTTGCCCACACATCTCCTGCACCACACAACTACAACTCCCAGCATGTCCTTACTGTAAGGGCATGCTGGCAGTTGTAGTCGTGCGGGGCGGGAGATGTGTGAGCAGGTGATAATAAATGTACTAACCCATTTTTTTTGTTTTCTTCTCATTTCAGATCCGTGTATCCTGTGGACTCCTTCGGATTCGGTGGACTACTTCGATGACCAGCGTTTTTCTTTGTTTGATTTTAATAAAATGGTTAACGAGGGCTTGTGGGGGAGTGTTTTTTGTAATAAAAAATTTTTAAAACCTGTTGTGTTTTTTTCTTACTTTACTAGACAGGCTTAGTAGTGGAAGCTGTCTTATAGACAGAGTCCATTACTAACCTGGGCTTAGCGCTAGCCACAAAAACAGCTAGCGCTAACCCCCTATTATTACCCCGGTACCCAACACCACAGGGGTGCCGGGAAGAGCCGGTACCAACAGGCCTGGAGCGTCAAAAATGGCGCTCCTGGGCCTAAGCGGTAACAGGCTGGCGTTATTTAGGCTGGGGAGGGCCAGTAACAATGGTCCTAGCCCACCCTGGGAACGTCAGGCTGTTACTGTTTGGTTGGTATTTGGCTGAGAATGAAAATAGGGGGGACCCTATGCGTTTTTTTTTTTTAAATAAATAATTAAATATATTTAAAAAACGCATAGGGTCCCCCTATTTTTATTCTCAACCAAATACCAACCAAACAGTAACAGCCTGACGTTCCCAGGGTGGGCGAGGACCATTGTTACTGGCCCTCCCCAACCTAAATAACGCCAGCCTGTTACCGCCTAGGCCCAGGAGCGCCATTTTTGACGCTCCGGGCCTGTTGGTACCGGCTCTTCCCGGCACCCCTGTGGTGTTGGGTACCGGGGTAATAATTGGGGGTTAGCGCTAGCTGTTTTTGTGGCTAACGCTAAGCCCGGCTTAGTAATGGACTCAGTCTATAAGACAGCTTCCACTACTAAGCCTGTCTAGTAAAGTAAAATAAAAATAAAACACAACAGGTTTAAAAAAAAATTTATTACAAAAAACACTCCCTCACAAGCCCTCGTTAACCATTTTATTAACATCAAGCAAAGAAAAACGCTGGTCATCGAAGTAGTCCACCGAATCCGAAGGAGTCCACAGGATACACAGATCTGTAGAAGAAGTAACCAAAAAAAAAAAAAAGTGTAAGTACATTTAGGGAGAAAAAAACTGTGTTAAAAAAATGTAATAAACAAACACACTAAACGCCGTTTACCACTTCTGAGCCATAACTACAATTTACAGTGATCCCTCAACTTACAATGGCCTCAACATACAATAGTTTCAACATACAATGGTCTTTTCTGGACCATTGTAAGTTGAAACCAGACTCAACATACAATGCTACAGACAGTCCAGATCTGTAAAACGTGTCAATGGCTGGAAGAACCAACCAATCAAAATGGGCATTCACTGGTAAAACCCCTGTATTACTGAAGTGTATGCACTGACTGGTGTCTGGTATTACATGTTCTGTACACTTTACCTGTATCAGGGTTAGCTGCTCTTTTGGACACCAGGTGAGGGCGACTCCATTACTTGTTTGGGACATTGCCTGTACTGTACAGGACCCCTGAAGAAGCTCCTGTCCTCTACATAGACAGTGTTTCCCAAGCAGGGTGGCCCCATCTTTTGCAAAACTACAACTCCCAGCATGCCCGGACAGCCTTTGGCTGTCCAGGCATGCTGGGAGTTATAGTTTTGCAACAGCTGGAGGCTCCCTGCTTGGGAAACACTGACATAGACAGTAATTTACAGCTCCCAGCAGATCTTTATTACTTTTATATGTAAGGATTTGCTTTATCTATATCAGTTATCTACTTATTTTTCTTTGTCACTTTTTCCTATTTTGGATGACATTTTGGTGCCTTTAGAACCAATTACCACGTTTCCATAGAGTTATGGTCTCAACATACAATGGTTTCAACTTACAATGGAACCAATTAATATTGTAACTTGAGGGACCACTGTAGTTATTGAATTATTTAGATGTGGTGAAAAAGCTAAAAAAAAACTCAAAAACAAAAGATCCAGAAGGAAACCTAGCAGCCAAACCTATTCAGACAGCAGGAAAAAGGAACAGACTATTTTTTCTACTACATAAAGTAAATTTCCCACTTTTGCCTATGTGTGCCAAATTTATTAATGCCGTGCAACAATTTAGTAAATTTGTCGCACATAGTCAAAAATGAAGTAGAAAAAAACAGGGTAAAAACCAGACTACATAGTAAAAGATTAGTAAATGCCCCTCATAAAGTAGAAAATAGAAAAGACCTCAAGGGAGACACCTCGTGTATTATCCTCAGTACGGTGAATGATACCAGTTGTCGGCCACCCGACACATCTAATAGGTGGACCACTCACCTCAAATAGATAGGTCACAAGCCTATTGCCCCAGACATAGCAGGGGTACCACAAAAGTCAGGTTGCTGATGAAGCCGGTAGTTCACAGGGAACAGGAGCACACACTGTCCTGTATGAAGATGCAGAGATACCATCCTACTGCTGCAGAGTGTGGAGTGAGACAGAAGTAAGTAGGTTGAAGGTCCATTGCAGGACCACTTTATTGTAAAAAAAAATAAAAAAAAAACACAAAAGTAACAAACAATAAATGATGATTCATTTCAAAGGCTGCTTGCTGGTCATGTGAGCATCAGTCCCATAACAGTGCATCCTATGTCTATATACTTGCAGAAAGCGCATCACTACCCGAGGGTTTATTGGTCCTGGTTACAGGAAGTGCAGGACACGATCACAGCCCCACTGCCATGATCTATTGTTCCTGTTATCGCACAGGATATTCTTTACCTTTGAACTTTGGCTTTATGCATTCTAGTATCACTTTTTTTCTGTATATATTAACTCCATTAAATTTATTTATGTTTTTAATTGTCTTGCTGTTTATTTTTGTTGACATGTATTTGTATTCTGTTCATACTTGTGGCTCCTCCCACTGTATTTGGTACCAATCTGTACAGTATTTCTACTCCAACATTTTGAGCATTCTATACACTGATCTGGGGAAGAGGGTGTGTCAGGCCCAAGGCCTGATTATGGAAACATACCTGTGTTTTATTATTGCATTTGTGTATAAACTAAGACCTGGGGGGTGAGGGGTCATTCAGACGGTGTATCCTGTGTCTTTTGTGTATTGCAGTTTATTGGGGGGGGGGGGGGGGGTCTGGCTGTGTGTTTACATCGTCTTTGAAGTCCTGCATATAATCAACCAGATAAGAGGGCCAGGAAGAGAGATGCCCCCCCTGGTGGGACCAGAGGGGAGGGGGGAATGGAGTCCCTCCAAAAAGGAGATATATATTATATATAACAATGCTAGAGTCAGTTGTTAAGATCTGTGCCCCAAGCTGACAAGACCATCCTAAGAACAGCTGGAGACCCTCTCTCATGGACTGCTATAATATCAATGCTGTAAGAACTTCATTTTTACTTTTCTGAACTTGATTGCTAAACTCTTATATATATTCTTATACCTGTATGCCATTTGTTAATTTTTATGCATAGCACTGTGATACCTTTTATCAGATTAAATGTTTAATTAATCAGCTCTGGTCCTTGATCTCTAAATATATGAGCTCACCTTTCTGAAGGCAGCTCGGGTGAAACACATTTATCTAAGAGTTAATTTGGGGACTTTCAGGGACTAGTAGTGGAGACCCAGAGGTCTGGTGGCTTTAACCCTTGCACCATCACACTCTCTCTAGTGTCTTGGCTGGACCGATAGGGTGTGATCGTGACAGGGTGTTTCCCTTGAAACACGTCATCATTTATTATTTGTTATTTTTGTACTTTTTTACAATAAAGTGGTTCTGCAAGGGACCTTTAACGTACTTCAATGGTTTCACTCCACTTCAATGGTCAAAAGTCTGCTGTGCCAGGGTGAAAGGTCTGTTTCTGTTTTTTATCTCTACATAGTCATAGAAGTAGTGAATATAGATGAGGGAAGTGTGTGCGGCAATTACAGCCCATCAAGCACTGAAGTGCTCTCAGCTCTCTGAGAGCTTAGGTAAAGGGGGTGTGACATTGCAAGGTGACGTTGTGTCATCTACACCCATGAGTACTAAAAACTACTGAACTTTCTGCCTGGAAGAAAAATTGAAAGAAACAGGGGATGTGCTCAGGAAAAATTACACTTGTACATGCCAAATTTATATAATGTTAACATGAGCAGCTATATAAAGGTAATTTCAAGTGGCTGGAGTTCCCCCTTAATGGTATACTCCAGTGGAAAACTTTTTTTCTTTAAAACAACTGGTGCCAGAAAGTTAAACAGATTTGTAAATTCTATAAAAAAAATCTTAATTCTTCCAGTACTTATTAGCTGCTGAATACTACAGAGGAAATTATTTTCTTTTTGGAACACAGAGCTCTTTGCTGACATCACGAGCACACTGCTCTCTTCTGATATCTCTGTCCATTTTAAGAACTATCATGAGTAGGAGAAAATCCCCATAGCAAACATATTCTGCTCTGGACAGTTCCTAAAATGCAGAGATGGACTTCAATGGGGATGCCGGCTTAGAGAGGTGCAGGTCACAGGACAATCAAGGTAAGTAAAAGCAAGGGTCCACCCTTGCTTTTACTTACCTTGATTGTCCTGTGACCTGCGCCTCTCTAAGCCGGCATCCCCATTGAAGTCCATTTCTACATTGCTCTTTGTCTAGCCGGCTGGCTGCGGACACTACATGCACTCACCAATGTTGTGTATGTGGATACACAACACTACCAGGTGAGCAACCGCCTTATTACTTACTGTCACCTCACAGGTCATTCTTTTATCACACCATGGAGCGCTGTGCCTTTTGTCTTTTTTAGTTCCTAAAATGGACAGAGATGTACTGGAAGGATTATGATTTTTTAATAGAAGTAATTTACAAATCTGTTAAACTTTCTGGCATCAGTTGATTAAAAAAAAATAAAAGTTTTCAACCGGAGTACACCTTTTAGGTTTTAGATGATAAAATGCATACAATCTCTTGTCTTTTTGTGTGTGATTTCTTGACTTTTCTGCCCATAGACTTCCTTATGGTGGAGATGTTGGCCCCCTCTTAATTATTGTTAGAACCATTTCCGTTTAATGTTGTTGAATTAATCAATTATTGTGAATCGTTGTATCAGTATAGAGCCAAACATCTTAAACAGCATACATAAAAATATATATTTACAGCTTTTGATAAGAAAAAAAACCAGTTGACTGTCTGTCTGGGGTTAAGCCCATGGACACTGGCCCACCTTCCATTAACAAGGATTTGCAGCTCATAGAAAAACAAGATGCACATATTTATTTTACAATGAAAGTATACAATCAGTTTATATGACTAGGTTCTCTGCTTTACTTTCAACTGTCTTTATTCTGCTCTTTATTGCACGTAAAAATTGATTTTTTTAATATTTGTTTCTAAAAATTGGTTGGGTATATCTCCAAGTTTTAATACAACAAGATGTATCAGTACAATAAAGCAATTTACAGTTTGTGCGCAGGGTCATGAAAAACATTATACTTGAAAGAAAAGCAAGAACAGTATATACTTGGACAAAGGCAAAAGAACATAGATCTCTGGTGAATTGCTTTCTAGATTTTATGTCCTTCATATAAATAAATTCCCCATTTTCAGTATATGTACCATATATATTTTTGCCTATTTTTCAGTTTATACGAGAATATATATATGATACGAAAACATCAGCTAGGGAGTTATACTTTACTCTATGTTATCTGCTAATCTGAATGTACTGTATTATAGGGATACTAAATCTAACAATTGTATGGAATTGATAATTCAGTACTCAAAAGTCAGACTGAATTTTTGAGGATGAGGTTCAAAATCTTGTAATTTAAATCTGAAAAATGCAAATTAAGAAAAAATTCAATGCAATGATTACATTTAAAAGATGACTGAAGTTACCACTGACTACAAAACCTAGAAAGGAATAATCCAAGTACAGAAATATAACTCAGTTTGTCATGTTTCTAAAATAAATGAACTTATAAAAAAAAAAAAAAAAAATATCCAGGAGGATATTATTTCTTGTTACACTTTTGGCAGTTGATTGGCACAGGTGGAAGAACTTGACTATATTTATTTTGTACTGAACACAGATCAGAGGGGGGAGGATCCTGCTTCAGCTATCTGTTTTATAGCCAGGTATAAGAGAAGGTAGGAAGAAGAGAAGGACATGGTTGAACTTCTATGACACATGAAAAATGTTATTCTCAATTTTTAACTGCATTATGAGACAAACTAGGATTAAATAAATTAAGACAGGAAGGTATGGGATATTTTTTGTGCATCTATTTTTTTTTTTTTTTTTAAAGATACCGGAAACCACACTGCCTTGGGAGTCACATAAAAACAGCCAGTATACAGACATGATCTCCCCGTGGGGAAGATACAAAAGCGTGCATTTTGAGGCCAAGCAGCCAGTGTCTCCACTTTACAGCCCTGGGTAAGTGTGACTCTGGGTCATGAGGGACCTCTATATATTCAACTACATTGATGTGGTCTGAAATGGCAGGAGGTGCTCAACCCCAGGTGCAGTTGTGCACCTACGCTGTGATCCCCAGCATAATGTGCATACAATGGAGGATGCCTGCAGACGGTAACCAGTACCACAATATGGTTCACTACTGTGGTAGATGTAAACAATGACATTAGCTAACCCTCCAAACTGATGTAAAATTGAGACATTAGCCAGTATATCTTTATATGAAGGACATATCTGAGCCCGCACACCAACGCCAAGGTTTCTCAAGTTTTACAGGACCTAAAACTGCTGTAATTTGGTTCCTGGTTTTGCTTATCCGGCACGCTTGAAAAACCTTGGTGTTGGTGTGCGGGCTCAGGTATGTCATTCATATAAGGATATACTGGCGAATGTCTCAATTTTACATCAGTTTTGAGGGTTAGCTAATGTAATTGTTTACATCTACCACAATAGTGAACCTATATTGTGGTACTTGTTACCGTCTGCAGGCATCCTCCATTGTATGCACATTATGCTGGAGATCACCCATAGTGTGATATCCTGGGGGATGTAGGGTATGGGGAGTGTAGCTGTGCAGCAATTAAAGGGTGCTTGTTAACCCTTGCTATTCGTGACGCCAGGGTGAGAACTCCTCAGTAACGCTTGTCCTACCACCACCCTTCCCAAGAGCAATAGGGGTAGAGAAGAATAGATTGTCCACAACTGGAGAGTTTTCTGAAACAGTATTAACTTTTACTGAAGGTTTTCTGCAAGCTTCAATAACATAACCGTCTTTAAGCATAGCAATGGCTTTCCTTGGAGATTGACAAAGGTTGGGACTTTAGCATTTAGAGGCCCACATTTATCATTGTAGTGTAAGTGAAGCAATTTTTTACACCTTTTTTTTTTGTGTGCTGGTAATGTGTGGGAACACCAAATTTATTAAATGGTCAAAGAGCATTTGATAAATTTTGTGCAGGTCACATTTTCTGAGATTTCTGTCTTCACATACACCGAAAAGCTACACCATGTCTGGGCTGGTGTAGTTTTAGAGACTTTTCAGTGGATTTGCACCTCTTTTTTTGCTCCTTTTTTACAAAAAAGGTGCAATGATAAATCCCTTCCATATCATGTCTATTGCCAAAATCAGTGGATTGCAACTCAAAATCTGCAGAAATGTGTAAACAAAAAGGGGCAAAAAACCACAAAGGCACAAAAAACCCTGCTTGCTCCTTTTTTGCCCCTTTTTTAGACACAAAAAAACAGTCTAAAGACAATGATAAATGTGGGCCAGAGTCTTTTAGTACTGTGCGTTATTCCACTAGATTTAGGTGACTTAGTTGCGGTCCAGTAGTCACGGGATTTTCGATTTGAACTCACGGTTTTGGTTCAGCTGAGGCCGGCAGGTTTTTGAGGCCTAGCGTGTCTTTGAAAGTTGTGCAGAACCGTCCTGTTAGTCCGGCATCCACGAGAGCAGCAACCCAAGAGAGCGATAATTGGACGCAGCTCCCTTATATGGGCAGGGGCTGGACCAGTGCTAATTGGTCCATACTGATGTCAATCCCCATTACAAAGATTTGTGGGTAACACGTGACCCAAGGACCTCCTAAGGTCTTAAAACATACCATAGAAGTGACTAGCATGGTCACATGACCGAAGGTCCTGCGATGCCAAACAAGGTAAGTACTATACATTACTATAAAATATATATAATTATTACATATATACGCATATATTATCATTAGAGATAGACTTGAGGAGAGGCGACTAGGGGCTGTCCCACCTGAGAAACCCTACCTGAATTTAGTTACTCTGACTTTGGGGACCTCTGCACTAGGTACGGTATGCAATACGGTACCGGGACATCACAATAGCAACGGACCACAAGGGCAGGACCTTCACCCCAGCATAGGGGCACAACTGCACTTGGGGTTGAGCACCTCCTGCTATTTCAGACCACATCAATGTAGTTGTTTAATGTTTAAATTATTAGTGTTCCGCATCCACACATTTATCTTGTGTAGGATGTCATTGTGGTACTTGTGATCGTCTGCTGGCATCCTCCATTGCATGCACATTATGCTGGGGATCGCCAATAGCAACGGACAACAAGTGCAGGACCTCCACCCCATCGTAGGTGGACAACTGCACTTTGGGTTGAACACCTCCTGCTATTTCAGACCACGCCAATGTAAGCTGTTTAACCTCTATATATTCACAGGCTATATTATTGATTGTGTTTTGGTCACTTATATATGGTTTGCGATTGCTATCTCCACAAGGGATATACGTTTTATATGTTTGTAATTGCTATTTGCATTAACCATGTGTTCTGTATTTGAGTCACATTTCCTGTTTTTTGCTGAAGGTTACTATGGCTATTATGCAGCAATACTAATAAGTATTGGAGACATTATCTGCCCGTTGAAGTTCTCTGAATGTGAATACCATTTACTGTTTTATGTATATATTTTTAATTAATAATCAAGTAAGTATTCTTGTCTTTGGTAGATGACTTTGTATCCAGTATACAAAGTCATGTGGAAGTCATCCTACATATAATAGGTCTTGATCACTACACTATGTGGTACAAAAGTATGTTAAGGCGTACAGCCTCAAACAACTTGGAGTTTCTAGTGTTAATTCGCTATTTATAGGGGTAAGGCTAGGTTCACACTGCGGAATCTCCCGGTAGAAAATTTCCGCCTGGAAAATCCGAATGCGGCCAGCGCCAACTAAATCAGTCAGAGCTAGGAGCGCGCGGACACTGCAGTTTTCAATAGACTGCAATGTGTTCCACAAGTATTTCCACCTGAAGAATGAGCAAGGCCATTCTTCAGGCAGAAATTGTAAAGCGGACTTTCTGTTCAAATTCCGCTTCACAAATTCTGAAGTGTGAATTTGTTAACAGAAACCCATTCATTATGCTATACATTTTAGTAAGCAGAATTTCTGCCTGCAATTTCAAAGCGGAATTGCAAGCAGAATTCTGTAGCATGAACCTAGCCTAAGAACTCTGTTTTTTTGACACAGAAGTTTAAAAATCATGTTTCCCATCACACAGTAAGACAGCAAAGGGGGGAGAAGGGCTCTACCTGTGTGATGTATCAATATATAGGGGTGCTACTCACAGCAAATAGAAGCATATAATGCATATACAAAAAAAGGTTTGCGGCATATAGTGCACACCCAGAGAGTATATAGATTGTATAAAGGTAAACTTTATTATGGAAACCACATATAAACAAGGGAGACACATACATCTAAAAACAATTAAAAAGGCTCAATATTGAGCCTAACACAACCACTAGTGGAGGGGCCATGAACCCCCTCACCCTAACCCTGCCCTGAATACAATACAGCAATTTGACTAGTGCTCCGAGATGTAAAAGGATAAACCACATGCAGAAATGATCATGGTCAGTGGAAAAAAGTGCTATTCAGATAATACATTGCTAATACAAATGATGAAATAGACAAGCAAACCACAGACGGAGGAGCAATGGTAAAGATGACAGTAGGGCAGGGAGACCGGAACCCCACGTGTTCCATCACTCTCAGGTGACTTCCTCAGGGGTGATATGATTCTGGTCTACCTGCCCTGCTGTCATCTTTACCATTGCTCCTCCGTCTGTGGTTTGCTTGTCTATTTCATCATTTGTATTAGCAATGTATTATCTGAATAGCACTTTTTTCCACTGACCATGATCATTTCTGCATGTGGTTTATCCTTTTACATCTTGGAGCACTAGTCATATTGCTTATTGTATTCAGGGCAGGGTTGGGCTGAGGGGGTTCATGGCCCCTCCACTAGTGGTTTTGTTAGGCTCGATATTGAGCCTTTTTAATTGTTTTTAGATGTATGTGTCTCCCTTGTTTATATGTGGTTTCCATAATAAAGTTTACCTTTATACAATGTATATCCTCTCTGGGTGTGCACTATATGCAGCAAACCTTTTTTTGGTATGTATTGTTTCCCATTTATCAGTCATAGTTACACATCATAAAACTCTTTCTAAGTGCAGCCATAACAAAATCATATTATTTATTTTAATTGAAATGGAAATTGCAAGTTTGTCTTTATAAGCTCCCCCTGTTGGCAGTTGTAGGGTGCCAGAATTTTTTGTAGTCCTATATATATGGTTATATAATAGGATCTGGAGCTATGTATTAGAAACTGGCAATAAATAAAAATAAATCAGGACATCATTTAATAAATTAACTAATAAGCACATTTGAAAGCTATTCTATAATGTGCCTATGTTTTCATTTTGTCATATTTAATGTTTACAGATACCAATTTAAAAATTATTTTTAAGCATACAGAGATAAAGGGGTAAGCAGAGTTAAAGGGTTAAAGCAGGAAAACATTTTATTTTTTATTTTTTTAAATCAACTGGTGCCATTGTTAGGAACAGTCCAGAGAAAGAAAAAATCCCCATAGCAAACCTATACTGTCCTGGACAGTTTCTGACATGGACAGAGGTGTTAGCAGAGAGCACTGTGGTCGTGACAGAAAAGAAATCCAAAAAGCAAAGATTTTCCTCTGTAGTATAAAGCTGCTAAAATGTACTGGAAGGATTAAGATTTTTTTTAATAGAAGTAATTTACAAATCTGTTTAACTTTCTGGCATCAGTTGATAAAAAAAAAAAAAAAAAGTTTTCCACTAAAGTACCCCTTTAAGTACTAGATTTATGAAGGGACTTACTTAGAAATAAGAGTTAGGAGTTAGTAACATAGACACATAGTTCATAAAGTTGAATAAAGACTGGAAGGGTTAAGAATTTTTAATAGAAGTAATTTACAAATCTGTTAAACTTTCTGGCACCAGTTGATTAAAAAAAAAATAGTTTTCCACCGGAGTACCCCTTTAACCTCTTAAGGACCCATGACATACCGGTATGTCATGAGTCCGCTCCCGTTCTATAACTGGTCGGGACCCATGGCTAATAGCGCGCAGCGGTGATCGCGGTGCTGCGCACTATTAACCCTTTAGACGCGGCGTTAAGAGTTGAATGCTGCATCTAAAGTGAAAGTAAAACCATGATGGTTAGCTCAGGGAGCTGTTCTGGATCACCGCGGCATCCCGAAGAGCTTACATGACAGCTGGAGGGTCCTTACCTGCCTCCATGCTATCCGATTGCCGAATGATTGCTCAGTGCCTGAGATTCAGGCATGAGCAGTCAAGCGGCAGAATCATCGATCTGTGGTTTCTTATTAGAAACCACTGATCAATGTAAAAGATCAGTGTGTGCAGTGTTATAGGTCCCTATGGGAGCTATAACATTGCAAAAAAAAAGTTAAAAAAAAAAAGTGAATAAAGGTCATTTAACACCTCCCCTAATAAAAGTTTGAATCACCCCCTTTTCCCATAAAAAAAAAAACTGTGTAAATAAAAATAAAAATAAACATATGTGGTATGGCCGCGTGCGGAAATGTCTGAATTATAAAAATATATAGTTAATTAAATTTGCAATTACTTTAAATCACCTTTAAAGATTTTTTTCTTGTAGATCTTTATTGTATGAAGAGTATTTAGTTACACTGTAAACTAGTGTAGTCCACTGAATGGGGCCATATTCTTGAATGTGTCAGAGCAATTTCCCATGTCACACAAAATGATTTGACTGTGAAAGTCAAAGGTGTAAATGTCCCTTTTACAATCCTTGCCAGCTTATTGTGTGACTGACATTTTACTTTTGACAGAGAGCAAAATGATTCTTTATTCAGCTTTGTATGGATCCAGCTGTGTATGAAATCTATGAAGATGGTGATACTGTGAACATTCACACAAAATTGTCATCTTTACAATATATGGGAACTGAGAATGATTGTGTATCTATAACATAAAGACATTTATTAATGCTTTTTACAGCAGGACTAGTGTTATCACCCATAAAAGACAAGCTGATGCTGGGGAAAATTGTGCACTAAAACAGCTGCAATATTCAAGGTGTTCCTAACACTTCAAACAATTTTTACGAGTCATAAGAGATATGTCAAAAGTTTGATCAGTCAGGGTCTCAGTGGTGAGACCCCCACCAATCAGTAGAATTAGCGTAGTAGCCCACTTTGCTCCCTGGCTCTCAGCAGTCTTCATTGCCCTATTATAAGTCTATGGGGCTGTCAAGTGAAGCAGATCACTGTGATGTAAGTCGCTGCAGGTCAGGATGTGCAGCATCACTGCTAGTTCTACTGAGGGGTTTTTGACATGTCTCTGTGACATGTCAAAAGCTTTTTGAAATGACAGGGCACTTTAAGATCGTTCAGCCTCACATATGCTCCTCACAAACAGTTGGAAGCAAGATTGTATTTACAACTTACACTGTTTTGGACACACTGACTACACCAAAATAACGGCCCCATTATTCTCTTAAACAATGTTTGTGTTTTCTTTTGACAAATCTGTTTTCATTGAACATAAGTAAACTTGATGTACAGTACAATACAACAGCCATCACGGTTAAGTGCCTGATCGGCGAAACTGCTGCAATTGGCATTAGGAAGCAGTATGATGAGGCATTCACAAATATGATATCACTTCCATGAATAAAGTATGAAGTAATAAAGAGGGCAAGCCATCAAAGTTGTAACATTGGAAGATCAGAAGCAAATAGCCATTGTAAACGGGGGGGGGGGGGGGGGGCTTTCTTTGATGTTAGAACAGGTAACAAGTAATTCAAGTTGTAACTGCACATAATGAAGTTAAGTCGTGTAGGTCATATATTGTGGTGCATAGTGTCGAGTGCCTGGCCAAGTAGGGTGGAGAAAGGAAGTGAAGAGAGCGGAGAAGGAGGGGGAGGAGGAGGGGAAGGGGAGACAGATTAAGCTGAGATTGTTAAAGGGGTACTCCACTGGCCAGAGTTCGGAACAATTAGTTCCAAACACTGTGCGCTGTGGGGGTCGACCACGCCCCCTCGTGACATCAGGCAACGCCCCATCAATGCAAGTCTATTGGAGGGGCATGAAAACAGCCACAACCCCTCCCATAGACTTGCATTGCAGGGAGAATGGCCTGACGGCATGGGGGGACGTGGCTGACCCCCGCTGCATGCACACAACGTTCGTAACTAAATGTGGAGTACACTGGCCAGTGGAGTACCCCTTTAAACTAACTAGATATATCAGAGGGCGGTAGTAGAGACATTTTATGAGTGAGCCATGGGCCCCCAACTCTTTCAAATAAATCATGCTTGAGAGACTGCCAGCTAGTTAATTCTTCTAGCCTACAAATCTGATTCAGTTTATCAATCCATTGGGTTTTGGTGGGGGGAGTCTGTTGTAGCCACATCAGTGGGGCAAGTTTTTTTGCCGCTGCCAGCATATGTGTGGGCAGAGAAGATACAGATGGCTTAAAGGGGTACTCCACTGGAAAACTTTTTTTTTTAAATCAACTTGTGCCAGAAAGTTAAACAGATTTGTAAATTACTTCTATTAAAAAATCTTAACCCTTCCAGTACTTATCAGCTACTGTTATGATCCACAGTCAGTTCTTTTCTTTTTGAATTTCCTTTCTGCATGACCACAGTGCTCTCTTCTGACACCTCTGTCCATGTCAGGAACTGTCCTGAGCAGGAGAAAATCCCCATAGAAAACCTATCCTGCTCGGGACAGTTCCTAAAATGGACAGAGGTGTCAGCAGAGAGCACTGTGGTCAGACAGAATCTGGAATCTGTATATATAAAATAGTCCAACCCCAAAATCATGAAAATAAATATAACACTAACATCACCATATCGTAAATGAATAACATCATACCGTGATTGAGTTACATTACTTTACTATTACCGGATAACACTAGCATACCATGGCTGCTGGATAATATCAATATACTGTAAATGGATAGCACAATCTTGCTGTGACTGAATACTACCATCAAAATTGTAAAACACCATCATACCATAGCACACTCTACCATAAAGCAAACATACCTCCATAGCATAACTGAATGAAGCTAAATTCTGTATTTAAATAACACCATTTTACAGGGGCATAATTATAGTCCAGTGAGCCAGAGGACACCTGTCAC
Organism: Hyla sarda; assembly: GCF_029499605.1. NCBI lineage: Eukaryota > Metazoa > Chordata > Amphibia > Anura > Hylidae > Hyla > Hyla sarda. The sequence goes on from NC_079194.1 coordinate 190,669,498, forward strand.
GATTCGGCTCACAGGTTGTGGATCCACTGTGTCAGCGAGGGATTGGCGTGGACCGTGCTGGTGGACCGGTTCTAAGAGGCTACTGGTGTTCACCAGAGCCCGCCGCAAAGCGGGATGGTCTTGCTGCGGCAGTAGCAACCAGGTCGTATCCACTAGCAACGGCTCAACCTCGCTGACTGCTGAGAAGGTGTGGGACAGAAGGACTAGGCAGAGGCAAGGTCAGACGTAGCAGAAGGTCGGGGCAGGCGGCAAGGTTCGTAGTCAAGATGGATAGCAGGAGTTCAGGTAACACAGGCTTGGACAACACTAAACGCTTTCACTGGCACAAGGGAACAAGATCCGGCAAGGGAGTGCAGGGGAAGTGATCAAATATAGCCAAGCCCTTTAAGTCTCAGAGAGCTGGCGCGCGCGCGCCCTAGAGAGCGGAGCCGCGTGCGCCAGCACATGACAGGAGGGGCCCGGGACGGGTAAGTGACTTGGGATGCGATCCGCGAGCGGGCGCGTCCCGCTGTGCGAATCGCATCCCCGACGGCCATGTCAGTGCAGCGCTCCAGGTCAGCGGGACCGACCGGGGCGCTGCAGGGAGAGAGACGCCGTGAGCGCTCCGGGGAGGAGCGGGGACCCGGAGCGCTAGGCGTAACAACACCTTTTAAGGCCTCCTATTTATACATGTATAGCATTAAGACCCCCCTATGTGCCCCAATATAGCCCCTTTGTGCTCGTATAAAGCATGATGCCCCTCTGTGCCACCATAACATAGTTAGGATTTCACACAGGATTTCCTAAAAACAATTTGGACCCGACTTGCCTCTATGGTGATGCATGCCACACTATGTTCCCATGAAGTATGACCCCCACACTACCCATATATAAGCAAGACCATACTGTTTCCTTATAAATTCCCTAATCCACGCTTCCATCTTGCCTCCCTTGGATTACCCATGTCTAGTTCTCCAACAAAAAAAGTTTCTGCTGCACACTACATAACTAGTGCAGAGTGCCATGGAATCTTCTTAAGTGGAACAGGCACTCCTGTTAAATTCCTGTGAAATTCTGAACAGTAAGTCAGTGGTGTTTAATATATCTCCAGCTTATTGTTAATAGATTTGTTCTGTACCCAGCACATCAACTTTGGGCGGTGAGAAGAACAGTAAGCAATGCTTTATGCAAACTCTGCACCTAACCCAGCAAGTCTAGTATGCCTGCCCGCAGTGTACTACAAGGAGCAGGGGCTCAGTTCCTGCTCTTATTTCAAGTGAGCCTTATGCTTATAGAAAGTATGCAAAGGAACACAGACTCCTGATTATGTTAAAATGATATAAAAATATTTTTGTTTACCTTAAATTCTTGAAAAGTTGTGTCCACCAAGGACACTTGAAATATATAAAAAGGCTCTATCTATGACATTCTGTTACTTCTGATGCCCCTTCCCCACCCCCCTAACATCATATATGTTTTTGGGGGTAACAAAAACATTCATCTTATAATTTTTGATTCTACATGTACTTACGAGAGAAAAAGCATCGGGAATGCAACTATTATACGCTTTGCTTGGCAAATCATGTTGAAAGAATTTCTGAAACTTCTACTCAAGACAGGTACCAGGGTAAGATTACCCAAGGGAAATCAGCACCTGCCTAGCTGCAAGGAACAAATTAGACACATTTGTCCAAGTGCTAATCAGGTTGTTTGAAAAAGACAAAAAAAAAACCTCAGTTCACCTTGAGTATGTAAGGGCCACATTTTGATTTGATGTGACAAATTACTTGAAGAAGTTGAAGCAACAGCTGATTACCTTATCAGACGCACTAATGACGAACATATATTTTAATTACAACAACCGTCTTATAACATGGCTGTAGAAGTTTATTGCTTCAATGTTTATCCTCTGCTCCTACCCGTCCCAATCTTTTATATGTGGGCGATATTATTAGCAAAAAAAAAAAAAAAGGTAGTTTTATTTCTATTTAACATGTATATTGCTTTTGACAAAGATATGACAAAGTGATACGGTTTCATTTCAGAGATGTGCCAATCACAGCATCAAATTCTCAACACGGAACACAGTGGAAGTAGAATTTCATGAGCGCAAAAAAGGTATGAATTACAATCTTTTCTGCTGGAAAAGCAGAAAGACTTCTTAAAAGAAATGGATATTGGAATAAAAAAATAAAAAAATAAAAAAGAGAATTATCATTTTGATTGTATCAATAGGAAAAAAAATTCAATTTTCCTCTTTCCTATGATACATTGTTGAAAATAAAAAGGACAAAATGAGATATGTCTGTTTCAATGAATACATGATGGAAGTTATTCCATGAGTAGTAATGTTTAGATATGTTGTATCGGTAGTAATCATAAATTGATAGTATGTGGGGTAAATGTCGACAATAGATCTAATAAGTTAATGAGTTTGTTATATTTTTCCAGAAAGGTTGTCCTAATGTCTTAAGGGAATCCACTGCGCAAGATTTATTATTACTTTTTTCAAACAAACTTATCTAGGGAGGCAGAAGATGCACCAAATATCTCACAGTGGTGCATGGGAGGACAAACATCTTATCTTTAAAGGGGTACTTCAGTGGAAACATTTTTTTTTTTTTCAAATTAGCTGGTGCCAGAAAGTTGAACAGATTTATAAATTACTTCTATTTAAAAATGTTAATCCTTTCAGTACTTATCAGCTGCTAAATGTTCCACAGGAAGTTGTATTTCTTTTCAATCTGAACACAGTGCTCTCTGCTGCCACCTCTGTCCGAATCAGGAACTGTCCAGATTAGGTGAAGTTTGCTATGGGGATTTGCTTGTACTCTGGACAGTTCCTCAAATGGACAGAGGTGTCAGCAGAGAGCACTGTGGTAAGACTGAAAAGAACTCCAGAAAGAAATACAACTTCCTATGGAGTATACAGCAGCTGACATGTACTAGAAGGAATAATATTTTTATATAGATGTAATTCACAAATCTGCTTAAAGGGTTATTCCAGGATTTTTTTTATTTGACTATGCACCAGGAGCTATAAAGTTAATGTAGTTCATAATATAGTGTCTGTACCTGTGTGTGACGGTTTTCTCTCAATTCTTCTGTGATTTTCACTCCAATATTTATTTTTAACAGCATACCAAATGACTGTTGTCTCAGATTCTTCCCAGCTTGCCGAGGCCTGACAGGGAGCCTGTCTGAATCAATGAGTGGAGGGATCGCTTGGGGAACTAATGCAACAGCTTTAGGCACCCTGGTTGAAAACCACAGCTCTTTGAATGGATGCAGCTCATTTATGTTTCAATGGGTGGAGTGGCTGATGTGTGGAGGGAGGAAAATGGAATCGTGGGATTTGTAGTCAAAAAAAGAAAAGTCAAACAGGATATACTAGTTCACAAAAAACTAGCCACAGTGATATGGTAATCTCATGACATAGCGATTTAGCCCCAAGACAAGTGCAGATTCTTCCTAAACATGTCCATTACTGCCTGCCTGGTACGCACTAAAATCACCTTATGGGGGTCAACTCCTTTAGCTTTAACTCTATCAATTTTGCACCTAAAAATCCATATGATTACTTTTTTTTGCGCCACCAATTCTACTTTGTAATGACATCAGTCCTTTTACCCAAAAATCGACAACGAAATGGAAAAAAAAATCATTGTACGACAAAATTGAAGAAAAAACACCATTTTGTAAATTTTGGGGGGTCCGTTACTGCGCAGTACATTTTTCGGTTAAAATGACACCTTATGTTCCTTCTATAGGTCCATAAGTTAAAATGATACCCTACTTATATAGGTTTGATTTTGTCGTACTTCTGGAAAAAATCATGACTACATGCAGGAAAATTCATACGTTTAAAATTGTCATCTTCTGACTTTTTTATTTTTTTGCGTACAGGGCGGTAAGAAGGCACATTTTTTTTGCCGTGATCTGAAGTTTTTATCAACACTATTTTGTGTTGATCAGACTTTTTGATCACTTCTTATTCATTTTTTCATGCTCTAAAAAGTGACCAAAAATAGACTATTTTGACTTGGAATTTTTTTGCGCATACGCCATTGACTGTGCGGTTTAACGATATATTTTTACAATTCGGACATTTCCGCAAGTGGTGATACCACATATGCTTATTTTTATTCACACAGTTTTTTTTTTTTTTTTTTTTTTTTATGGGAATAGGGTGGTGATTCTAACTTTTATGAGGAAAGGGGTTAAATGATCTCTATTCTCTTTTTTCCACTTTTTTTTTTTTTTTTGCAATGTTATAGCTCCCATAGGGGACTATAACACTGCATACACTGATCTTTAACATTGATTAATGATTTCTCATAGGAAACCATTGATCAATGATTCTGCCACTTGACTGTTCATGCTTGGATCTCAGGCACTGAGCAGTCATTCGGCGATCGGACAACAGGAGGCAGGTAAGGGGACCCTCCTGCTGTCCTACAGCTGTTCGGAATTCCGCGATTTCCCCGTGGCGATCCCGAACAAGTCCCTGAGCTAACAGGTATTGGTTTACTTTCACTTTAGACGCGGCGTTAAACTTTGAACGCCGCGTCCAAAGGGTTACTAGCACACAGTGCCGCGATTAGTGCTGCGCGCTATTAGCCACGGGTCTCGGCCGTTGTTAGAGGCCGGGCCGAACTCCCAATTACGGTGGCCCGGCATTATACAAAGTGAAATGACCCAGAACATACTGGTACGTCCTGGGTCCTTAACCCCTTAAGGACCCGGGGTTTTTTCTATTTTTGCATATTCGTTTTTTCCTCCTTACCTTTAAAAAATCATAACTCTTTAAATTTTTTCACCTAAAAATCCATATGATAGTTTACTTTTTTGTGCCACCAATTCTACTTTGTAATGACATCAGTCATTTTACCCAAAAATCTACCGCAAAAAGGAAAAAAAAATCATTGTGAGACAAAATTGAAAAAAAAAACGCAATTTTGTAATTTTTTGGGGCTTCCGTTTCTACACAGTACATTTTTCGGTAAAAATGACACCTTATCTTTATTCTGTAGGTCCATACTGTTAAAATGATACCCTACTTATATAGGTTTGATTTTGTCGTGCTTCTGGAAAAAATCAAAACTACATGCAGGAAAATGTATACGTTTAAAATTGTAATCTTCTGACCCCTATAACTTTTTATTTTTCCGCATATGGGGCGGTATGAGGGCTCATTTTTTGCGCCGTGATCTGAAGTTTTTTGCTGTACCATTTTTGCATTGATAGGACTTATTGATCATTTTTTTCATGATATAAAAAGTGACCAAAAATGCACTATTTTGGAATTTCACATTTTTTTGCGTGTACGCCATTGACCGTGCGGTTTAATTAACAATATATTTTTTTAATTCGGACATTTCCGCACACGGCGATACCACATATGTTTATTTTTATTCACACAGTTTTTTTTTCTTTATGGGAAAAGGGGGGTGATTCAAACTTTTATTAGGGGAGGATTTAAATGATCTTTATTCACTTTTTTTTCACTTTTTTTGTGCAATGTTATAGCTCCCATAGGGACCTATAACACTGCACACACTGATCTTTTACATTGATCAGTGGTTTCTCATAAGAAACCACTGATCGGTGATTCTGTCGTTTGACTGCTCATGCCTGGATCTCAGGCACTGAGCAGTCATTCGGCGATCGGACAGCGAGGAGGCAGGTAGGGATCCTCCGGCTGTCATGTAAGCTGTTCGGGATGCCGCGATTTCGCCTCAGTGATCCCGAACAGCTCCCTGAGCTAACCGGCATGGTTTCACTTTCATTTTAGACGTCGCGTCTAAAGGGTTAATAGCGTGCGGCACCACAATCAATGCCGCGCGCTATTAGCCACGGGCTATTAGGTCGGGCCCAACCCGCTATGACGTGGGGCCAATTCGTGGCCACCCGTTATAGAACGGGAGCGGACTCAGGACGTACAGGTATGCCCTGGGTCCTTAACAGGTTAAGGGGTTAAAGGGGTACTCCAGTGGAAAACTTTTTTTTTTGTTTAAATCAACTGGTGCCAGAAAGTTAAACAAATTTGTAAATTACTTCTATTAAAAATTATTAACCCTTTCAGTAGTTATTAGTGGGATTTGGGGATTTATTTTCTGTCCCGAACACAATGCTCTCTGCTGACACCTCTGTCCATTTTAGGAACTGTCCAGAGCAGCATATGTTTGCTACAGGGATTTTCTCCTGCTCTGTACAGTTCCTGACATGGACAGAGGTGTCAGCAGAGAGCACTGTGGTCGTGACAGAAAATAAAATAATTTCCTCTGTAGTATACAGCCGCTAATAAGTACTGGAAGGATTATGATTTTTTAATAGAAGTAATTTACAAATCTGTTAAATTTTGGTATCAGTTGATTTAAAAAAAAATAAAAATAAAAGCTTTCCGCCGGAGTACCCCTTTAAATACTAGATTTCTGAAGGGACTTACTTAGAAACAAGAGTTAGGAGTTAGTAACATAGTAACATAGTTCATTAGGCTGAAAAAAGACCAGAGTCCATCAAGCTTAACCTATATCCCTAATAAGTCCCTATTGAGTTGATCCAGAGGAAGGCAAAAAACCTTAATCTTAGAGGTAAAAATTCCTTCCCAACTCCAAATATGGCAGTCAGAATAAATCTTTGGATCAACATTCTGTCCCTATAAATCTAGTATTCATAACCAGCGATGCTATTATTCTCCAGAAATGCATTGAGGCCCCTTTTGAACTCTTTTACAGAGTTCACCATGACCACCTCCTCTGGCAGAGAGTTCCAAAGTCTCACTGCTCTTACAGTAAAGAACCTCCATCTGTGCTGGTGTAGAAACCTTCTTTCCTCAAGACGTAGAGGATGCCCCCTTGTTATAGATACAGTCCTGGGTATAAATAGATCATGGGAGAGATCTCTGTACTGTTCCCTGATATATTTATACATAGTTATTAGGTCTCCCCTAAGCCTTCTTATTTCTAAATGAAATAACCCCAATTCTGATAATCTTTCTGGGTACTGTAGTCCTCCCATTCCCCGTATTACCCTGGTAGCCCGTCTTTAAACCCTCTCCAGCTCCACTATATCTTTCTTGTACACTGGTGCCCCGTACTGTACACAGTATTCCATGTGTGGTCTGACTAGTGTTAGACAGTTATATCCTATTAATGAGGGTTTATTTTCTCTATGGTAGACTAGATTTATGCAAGTTTTGCATTAAGTTAACGATGCATATTCAATATGCAGCATGTACATTTTTGTAATATTGATATACAGTATTTTTTATGTTGATATATAACAGTAGTACGAATTATGTTGCACCTGTATGTCTTGTGTGTAGGAGGTCTGATCGTACAACAGTATCTCTCATTAGGTCTCGAGTAAGGGCCAAGGGTCATGACCTGAAACTCGTAGACCTGTACGTTCACATAGCTCCCAGAGCATGTTTGTTCTTATGGAATATGTTTTAACTTGTTGAAGTAAACTCAGATGCCTTGTTCTTGTAAAAGTGTTGGAGGACAATTCTATGCTGAGTAATAAACCAACCATAAGGGATTTTGAATGTCCAAGTAATATCAGGAACGATCTCAGATGAGGACTTCAGACTTGGATCGTAATAGGATGATATTATGTTTTTTCTGTATTTTGTGAGACAACAAGTGCTTTTTTTTTTTTTAAATAGGAAGTCCAGGAAAGGTTACAGATCTACTGTAAACTAAAATGTAGAGACAAGAACAATAAAACAGTTGAAGTATGTCGGTCATTTTTTAATATTATGTACTGAGAATATTTTTTGTGAAAATGCAATTATTCTAAACACTTATTGTTACAAGAAACCAGCTAAAAAGTCAAGGAGAACCATTTTCATTTAGATGTTAACCTCATTGGATTCAGACCAGCACAACTATTGTAACCAATGAGTCAACATGTCTAAAAATGAACTGCTGTAAAAAAGACATGGAAACACATTCATATGTTATACATTATTATTTTTTCTCTCAGTCTATTGTCTGGGAGTACAGGCCAATCTTTTACTTTGGTTGAGCTGTTGTGCCTGTGAAATTATGTGGCCCAGCAATGTGTTGCAAAACTCTTAGGTTGCTGTGGTTACTGTTATTGTGTCTGTGGTGACTGCCATGCAGTAGGATACATAAAAGGTTAAATAAAATCAGACATAGGCAAGGCTATGTTCACACTTTCGGAGAGTGCGGGTGCTGGCTTAATATGCTGGTGCTAAGAACGCACAGGAATCCCCGTTTCATAGACAGCTATGTATTCCATGCAATGTCAGCACAAAAAAATAAACAGGTTCATTCTTTGTTTGGACACAGAAAACTGAAATTTTGGACGAGTGAACAGCGCAGCAGAATCCTAATGAAATCAACAGGGCTCAGCGGCAGATCTTCGGCAGAATTCCGGCCTTGTGAACATGGCCTAAGGGATCCATCTTCTTAAAATTAGCATACCCTTTGTAGTAGCCAGTACTACAATGATGGCAACACAGCCAAAAACACTAATAAATTGGGACTTCTTTAAGTTATTGCTTAAAGAGAATCTGACACCCTGTTCACTTGCACTAAACCCAATATACTGTATTATAGTGCTTGTAAACAGCTTTACAAAGAGGGGTCACTTACTTAAAAGGGGCAGTATTTGCAGAGTTCCAATGTAATCTTCAAAGTGCAACGGGGCCTGGAACCGACTCAGCCAGCTTCCCTGCCTCCTCCATATATTACGTTTGCCTGCCTAATTAATATGCTAATGAATGCTCTCCTCTGCTCTCTGTACACTCACTTGCAGCCTTAATTAGCATAATAATGACAGGAGTGGGACAAAGAGAGATTATGGAGGAAGCAGGGGAGCTGGGTGAGCCAGCTCCCCTGCCTCCATTGCACACAGGAGCACAATGCAACAGAAGATTACAGTTCCAGAACTCTGCATACACTGAACAGATTTATGTAAGTGGTCCCTCTTTGTAAAGCTGTTCACTGACACAATAAACTATATTGGGTTTAGTGTGGGTGAACAGGGTGTCAGATTTTTTTCAGGAGATTTAAGCAATAAGCAGAGTAAGAATTGATACACATACCAAAGGTATGTCTAATAAATAACAAGAAAAAAAAAAAAACAAGTATATAGCAGAATTAGGGGCAGAGGGATCATTCTAGCATTATGGCAGGACCTTTACTGCTCAGAGGGTCAGAGTGTTCTCAATTCTTCACTTGCTCAAATAAAGGAAATAGAACAGTTAGGTTTGACTTAAAGGACATCTGCAGCGTTACAAACACTTATCCCCTATCCTCAAGATAGGGGATAAGTGTTTGATTGCAGGGGGTCCGAACGCTGGGGCCCCCGGTGATCTCCTGTACGGGGCCGCGGCTCTCCCGTGCAGGGGGCGTGCCAGCCACAGCATGATGTTGCAGCCGGCACGCCTCCTCCATACATCTCTATGGGGGAGGCAGCATTCGCGCATCCCCCATAGAACTGTATGGGGACTGGATAAGTGTAATGCCGCTGCAGTTGTCCTTTAAAGGGGTATTCCGCCCCTAGACATCTTATCCCCTATCCAAAGGATAGGGCATAAGATGTCAGATCGCCGCGGTCCCGCTGCTGGGAACCCCCGGGATCCCCGCTGCGGCACCGCGCTATCATTACAGCACAGAGCGAGTTCACTCTGTGCGTAATGACGGGCGATACGGGGGACGGAGCAGCGTGACGTCATGGCGCTGCCCCTCGTGACATCACGGCCCATCCCCTTAATGCAAGTCTATGGGAGGGGGCGTGAAGACCGCCATGCCCCCTCCCATAGACTTGTATTGAAAGGGGCGGGCCGTGACATCACGAGGGGCGGAGCCGTGATGTAACGATGCTCCGGCCCCTGTACCGCCCATCATTACGTGCAGAGCGAACTCGCTCTGTGCTGTAATGATAGCGCAGTGCCACAGCGGGGATCCCAGGGGTCCCCAGCAGCGGGACCGCAGCGATCTGACATCTTATCCCCTATCCTTTGGATAGGGGATAAGATGTCTAGGGGCGGAATACCCCTTTAATGGGATAATTAGATCAAATATGGATTGTGTTGCATTAATCTATATTGCTTTTTTTTCAAGAAAAAACTAAGTGGTATGTAAAGTTGTGTGATGGCTATTGCTAATATAATAGGGTTAATAACAATTGTTATCATTATATTATTTATAGTCTCCAGAACACCCTTATGGCTCCCTAGAGCATTATTACCCTTAATGTTCTTTGACAGATTCAAGGACTGGCTCACTTACTGAGTAACATAGATGCAAGATTAAAGTGACTCTCGCTGAAACACCATTTGCATAATATATAGCCTTTCTCCACCTTTGATTCATAACCCATTATGCATATAGAGAAACATGCGTGCAATATTATTTAGATGTCACTTTGGACATTGCATATAACTATGAACTAAGTTTTCTGTAGGCATCTTGTAGACATTTTACTAATATAAATAGTGCCATAACCGATTATGAGTAGCTTAAAGCTAGCAATGAGGCATTTAGTACAGTTTTAGAGCTTTAATTATCATGCGGCTCCATTCTGAAGGTAATGTATTTATTTAAATCATAATATCATTCACCTAACAACCAACAAGGATGCCCTTGGATAAGGGAAGATGTATCATATGACCAAAACAACAATATACATTTTTATGGAATAATTTCCCAGTATTTACTGTACCCACTACCACTCTCTTGTGGTTTTAAAAATGTTGTCCACACGTGGTGTTCATTATTATTTTGACTATTAAAAGTTAAGTTTTAATGGATAGTGGTAGGGTGTTTTGCCTTCAGGGCTATATTGTTGTTTTGATAATATCATTCACTACTCAGTATCTTCTACCTCTGATTCAAATGGTAGCTACAATGTATAATGTTGGGTAGCATTTTATCAACTATTGAACTTTTTGGACTCAAAGGACCATTTTAATGGGTAATCAAGTTATTCATTTATGACATCACATAGTCAATAGTTGTACACATGAACAGTGAGTCCCTGAAACATTATATCCATACAGTACGTGATTATAGAACATCTCATTTTAAAAGCAGTGTTGGTACAAAGTTGGTGCTCAGACTCTTCTGGGGCTCCTGGGGCACATTTTCCATTAGGTTTTAGAATATAGCTATAGGGAAAACATTGCAGGTCACAAGAGCATTTCTCAAAAATAACATTAGAAGAGAAGTCTTGGCTTGCAGTGAGACATCTGTGTCAATCTTGTGTTGATGGGATTTTGGTCAGGGCTTTATGAAGGACAGCCAAATAATCATTTGCTGCTGGGTCACTTTTATGGGTTATTTCACATTTGAATAATAACCCTTTATTGGTGATATTGTAAAGGGGTATGTATAAATGTTAATGATTTGCAAATGTATATATATACCCTAGTAGCTTGGATAGGCCAAGGCACAGGAAAAAGGCAGCTGCCGGGGATGACAGGCAGCTAAGTGTGGTAAGCACTGTGCAAAAGACATAAGTGGAATGCTGCTGTATGATGAAATAGCCTACAGGCTAGAGAAAGATCAGTCCCAGTGTAAACATCCAGAAGGAAGTGGAGAATCAGGCTGTCAGTGCCAAGTTGGCAAGCCACTGTTGTCCTCCCTGGTTTACCTCCTTGGAGTGAATAGATAACTAATAGGTCACATTGTGGATAAAGTCAGAACTGAAATATATACCAGTATACAAATGTGAATATCAGTAAACAGTAATAGTCAGCTTAGAATGCTTTTCACATATAGCGCTGCGGTGGCATATGTATATAGATGTGCTGCGCTGGGTATATTATACATGTTGTCACGATGCCGGCTGGCAGGTAGTGGACCCTCTGTGCCAGAGAGGGATTGGCGTGGACCGTGCTAGTGGACCGGTTCTAAGCCACTACTGGTTTTCACCAGAGCCCGCCGCAAAGCGGGATGGTCTTGCTGCGGCGGTAGTGACCAGGTCGTATCCACTAGCAACGGCTCACCTCTCTGGCTGCTGAAGATAGGCGCGGTACAAGGGAGTAGGCAGAAGCAAGGTCGGACGTAGCAGAAGGTCGGGGCAGGCAGCAAGGATCGTAGTCAGGGGCAACGGCAGAAGGTCTGGAAACACAGGCAAGGAACACACAAGGAACGCTTTCACTGGCACTAAGGCAACAAGATCCGGCAAGGGAGTGCAAGGGAAGTGAGGTAATATAGGGAAGTGCACAGGTGAAAACCCTAATTGGAACCACTGCGCCAATCAGCGGCGCAGTGGCCCTTTAAATCGCAGAGACCCGGCGCGCGCGCGCCCTAGGGAGCGGGGCCGCGCGCGCCGGGACAGAACAGACGGGGAGCGAGTCAGGTAGGGGAGCCGGGGTGCGCATCGCGAGCGGGCGCTACCCGCATCGCGAATCGCATCCCGGCTGGCAGCAGGATCGCAGCGCCCCGGGTCAGAGGACGTGACCGGAGCGCTGCAGCGGAGGGAGTGAAGCGAGCGCTCCGGGGAGGAGCGGGGACCCGGAGCGCTCGGCGTAACAGTACCCCCCCCCTTGGGTCTCCCCCTCTTCTTGGAGCCTGAGAACCTGAGGAGCAGACTTTTGTCAAGGATGTTGTCCTCAGGTTCCCAGGATCTCTCTTCAGGACCACAACCCTCCCAGTCTACTAAAAAAAAATTTTTCCCTCTGACCTTTTTGGCAGCCAAAATTTCCTTGACCGAGAAGACGTCCGAGGAGCCGGAAACAGGAGTGGGAGGAACAGATTTGGGAGAAAAACGGTTGAGGATGAGTGGTTTGAGAAGAGAGACGTGAAAGGCATTAGGGATACGAAGAGAAGGAGGAAGAAGAAGTTTATAAGAGACAGGATTAATTTGACACAAAATTTTGAAAGGACCAAGATAGCGTGGTCCCAACTTGTAGCTAGGGACACGGAAGCGGACATATTTAGCGGAGAGCCATACCTTGTCTCCAGGGGAAAAAACGGGGGGAGCTCTTCTTTTCTTATCCGCGAACCTCTTCATGCGTGAAGAAGCCTGTAAGAGAGAATTTTGGGTCTCTCTCCATATAATGGAAAGGTCACGAGAAATTTCATCCACAGCGGGCAGACCAGAGGGCAAGGGGGTAGGGAGGGGGGGAAGAGGGTGACGGCCGTACACCACGAAAAATGGGGATTTGGAGGAAGATTCAGAGACCCTGAAGTTATACGAAAATTCGGCCCATGGAAGGAGATCTGCCCAGTCATCCTGGCGGGAGGAAACAAAATGTCGCAAATAATCACCCAGGATCTGGTTAATTCTTTCTACTTGTCCATTGGACTGGGGATGATATGCAGAGGAAAAATTTAATTTAATCTTGAGTTGTTTACAGAGAGCCCTCCAGAATTTAGACACGAATTGGACCCCTCTATCCGAGACAATCTGCGTAGGCAACCCGTGAAGACGAAAAATGTGTACAAAAAATTGTTTAGCCAACTGAGGCGCAGAAGGAAGACCAGGAAGAGGGATGAAATGTGCCATTTTGGAGAATCGATCAACGACCACCCAAATAACGGTGTTGCCACGGGAAGGGGGTAAATCAGTAATAAAATCCATACCAATCAGAGACCAAGGCTGTTCGGGGACAGGCAGAGGATGAAGAAAACCAGCGGGCTTCTGGCGAGGAGTCTTATCCCGGGCACAGATAGTGCAGGCTCGCACAAAGTCCCCAACATCCGTCTCCAGAGTCGGCCACCAATAGAAGCGGGAGATGAGTTGCACAGATTTCTTGATGCCCGCATGACCTGCGAGATGGGAGGAGTGACCCCATTTGAGGATTCCGAGGCGTTGGCGTGGAGAAACAAAGGTCTTTCCTGGAGGAGTCTGCCTGATGGAGGCAGGAGAAGTGGAGATCAGGCAGTCAGGTGGAATGATGTGTTGCGGAGGGAGATCAACTTCTGAGGCATCCGAGGAACGAGAGAGAGCATCGGCCCTAATGTTCTTATCGGCAGGACGAAAGTGAATCTCAAAATTAAATCGGGCAAAGAACAGAGACCACCGGGCCTGGCGAGGATTCAGCCGTTGGGCCGACTGGAGGTAGGAGAGGTTCTTGTGGTCGGTGTAGATAATAACAGGAAATCTTGATCCCTCCAGCAGATGCCTCCATTCCTCAAGTGCTAATTTAATGGCTAGAAGCTCTCGATCCCCGATGGAGTAGTTCCTCTCCGCTGGAGAGAAGGTCCTAGAGAAAAAACCACAAGTGACAGCATGCCCGGAAGGATTTTTTTGTAGAAGAACAGCTCCAGCTCCTACTGAGGAGGCATCAACCTCCAATAGGAAGGGTTTGGAAGGGTCAGGTCTGGAGAGCACGGGAGCCGAAGAAAAGGCAGACTTGAGTCGTTTAAAGGAGTCTTCTGCTTGAGGAGGCCAGGACTTGGGATCAGCATTTTTCTTGGTTAAAGCCACGATAGGAGCCACAATGGTAGAAAAATGTGGAATAAATTGCCTGTAATAATTGGCGAACCCCAAAAAGCGTTGGATAGCACGGAGTCCGGAGGGGCGTGGCCAATTTAAGACGGCAGAGAGTTTGTCTGGATCCATCTGTAGTCCCTGGCCAGAGACCAAATATCCTAGAAAAGGAAGAGATTGGCATTCAAACAGACATTTCTCAATTTTGGCATAGAGTTGGTTGTCACGAAGTCTCTGAAGAACCATACGGACATGCTGGCGGTGTTCTTCTAGATTGGCAGAAAAAATTAGGATATCGTCCAGATATACCACAACACAGGAGTATAACAGATCACGAAAAATTTCATTGACAAAGTCTTGGAAGACGGCAGGGGCATTGCACAGTCCAAAGGGCATGACCAGATACTCAAAGTGTCCATCTCTGGTGTTAAATGCCGTTTTCCACTCGTCCCCCTCTCTGATGCGGATGAGGTTATAGGCGCCTCTTAAGTCCAATTTAGTGAAGATGTGGGCACCTTGGAGGCGATCAAAGAGTTCAGAGATGAGGGGTAAGGGGTAGCGGTTCTTAACCGTGATTTTATTAAGACCGCGGTAGTCAATGCAAGGACGTAGGGAGCCATCTTTTTTGGACACAAAGAAAAATCCGGCTCCGGCAGGAGAGGAGGATTTACGGATAAAGCCCTTTTTTAGATTCTCCTGGACGTATTCGGACATGGCAAGAGTCTCTGGGGCAGAGAGAGGATAAATTCTGCCCCGGGGTGGAGTAGTACCCGGGAGGAGGTCGATAGGGCAATCATAAGGCCTGTGAGGAGGTAGAGTCTCAGCTTGTTTTTTGCAGAAAACATCCGCGAAGTCCATATAGGCCTTAGGGAGACCGGTTACTGGAGGAACCACAGAGTTACGGCAAGGGTTACTGGGAACCGGTTTTAGACAGTTCTTGGAACAAGAGGACCCCCAACTCTTGATCTCCCCAGTGGACCAATCCAGGGTTGGGGAATGAAGTTGAAGCCAGGGAAGTCCAAGGAGAATCTCCGAGGTGCAATTGGGGAGGACCAAAAGTTCAATCCTCTCATGATGAGATCCGATGCTCATAAGAAGGGGCTCCGTGCGGAAACGTATGGTACAGTCCAATCTTTCATTATTTACACAATTGATGTAGAGGGGTCTGGCGAGACTGGTCACTGGGATGTTGAACCTGTTGACGAGAGAGGCCAAAATAAAATTTCCTGCAGATCCAGAGTCCAAGAAGGCCACTGTAGAGAAGGAGAAGGCAGAGGCAGACATCCGCACAGGCACAGTAAGACGTGGAGAAGCAGAGTAGACATCAAGGACTGTCTCACCTTTGTGCGGAGTCAGCGTACGTCTTTCCAGGCGGGGAGGACGGATAGGACAATCCCTCAGGAAGTGTTCGGTACTAGCACAGTACAGGCAGAGGTTCTCCATACGGCGTCGTGTCCTCTCTTGAGGTGTCAGGCGAGACCGGTCGACCTGCATAGCCTCCACGGCGGGAGGCACAGGAACAGATTGCAGGGGACCAGAGGAGAGAGGAGCCGAGGAGACGAAACGCCTCGTGCGAACAGAGTCCATATCTTGGCGGAGTTCCTGACGCCTTTCAGAAAAACGCATGTCAATGCGAGTGGCTAGGTGAATAAGTTCATGTAGATTAGCAGGAATTTCTCGTGCGGCCAGAACATCTTTAATGTTGCTGGATAGGCCTTTTTTGAAGGTCGCGCAGAGGGCCTCATTATTCCAGGACAATTCTGAAGCAAGTGTACGGAATTGTACGGCATACTCGCCAACGGAAGAATTACCCTGGACCAGGTTCAACAGGGCAGTCTCAGCAGAAGAGGCTCGGGCAGGTTCCTCAAAGACACTTCGGATTTCCGAGAAGAAGGAGTGTACAGAGGCAGTGACGGGGTCATTGCGGTCCCAGAGCGGTGTGGCCCATGACAGGGCTTTTCCGGACAGAAGACTGACTACGAAAGCCACCTTAGACCTTTCAGTGGGAAACAGGTCCGACATCATCTCCAGATGCAGGGAACATTGGGAAAGAAAGCCACGGCAAAACTTAGAGTCCCCATCAAATTTATCCGGCAAGGATAAGCGTATCCCAGGAGCGGCCACTCGCTGCGGAGGAGGTGCAGGAGCTGGCGGAGGAGAAGACTGCTGAAGCTGTGGTAGCAACTGTTGTAGCATAACGGTCAGTTGAGACAGCTGTTGGCCTTGTTGCGCTATCTGTTGTGACTGCTGGGCGACCACCGTGGTGAAGTCAGCGACAACTGGCAGAGGAACTTCAGCGGGATCCATGGCCGGATCTACTGTCACGATGCCGGCTGGCAGGTAGTGGACCCTCTGTGCCAGAGAGGGATTGGCGTGGACCGTGCTAGTGGACCGGTTCTAAGCCACTACTGGTTTTCACCAGAGCCCGCCGCAAAGCGGGATGGTCTTGCTGCGGCGGTAGTGACCAGGTCGTATCCACTAGCAACGGCTCACCTCTCTGGCTGCTGAAGATAGGCGCGGTACAAGGGAGTAGGCAGAAGCAAGGTCGGACGTAGCAGAAGGTCGGGGCAGGCAGCAAGGATCGTAGTCAGGGGCAACGGCAGAAGGTCTGGAAACACAGGCAAGGAACACACAAGGAACGCTTTCACTGGCACTAAGGCAACAAGATCCGGCAAGGGAGTGCAAGGGAAGTGAGGTAATATAGGGAAGTGCACAGGTGAAAACCCTAATTGGAACCACTGCGCCAATCAGCGGCGCAGTGGCCCTTTAAATCGCAGAGACCCGGCGCGCGCGCGCCCTAGGGAGCGGGGCCGCGCGCGCCGGGACAGAACAGACGGGGAGCGAGTCAGGTAGGGGAGCCGGGGTGCGCATCGCGAGCGGGCGCTACCCGCATCGCGAATCGCATCCCGGCTGGCAGCAGGATCGCAGCGCCCCGGGTCAGAGGACGTGACCGGAGCGCTGCAGCGGAGGGAGTGAAGCGAGCGCTCCGGGGAGGAGCGGGGACCCGGAGCGCTCGGCGTAACACATGTGCTGCGGGGGGCACATTATACATGCACTGCGGGGGGTATATATTTATTAATGCGCCGACGGGGGGCATATATTCATGAATGCGCCAGCAAGGGTATATATTTATAAATACGCCAGCGGGGGGTATATATTTATAAATGTGCGGAGGGGGTCATGTCTGTGCTGCAGGGGGCATATTATAAATGTGCTGGGGGGCTAGATATATAGGCTATATATCCCTATATATGCCCCCCCTTCAGTGCTATATATCTTGCCACCCACAGCACTTTTAATATAGATATGCCCCCCCCCCCCCCCCCCCCCCTGCTACTCACAATTTTTAAATACCCTGGCAGGAGCCCTGAATGGCTCCTCAGTACTGGCCATTCAGGGCTCACTGAAGGGGATTTAAAAATGAAAGTTACATGATACATCTCAGGGTTGCAGACCATGCCGCCCGATCCCCCGCTTAATAACATCTGATCGCATCGGGTCTCAGACCCAAGAGCCGTTGCAATCAATCCCTCAGCCCCTTTACTACAACCCCCATCATGGAACAGATTCTGTTCCATGATGGGGGTAGTAGTACAAACACTAATGTAGCCTCCCCAGCTGTCTGCAGACTCCCACAGCGGGGGAATTACTACTGCCATCATGGAAACAAGTCTGTTCCATGATGAAAGTAGTAGTAGTCCCGGCAGTGGGAGTCTGTAGGCAGAGGTGTTACGGCCATACAGGAGGGATGTTATAACGGGTCTTAATGGATTAATATTTATTCAGCCGTTAGCACCAGTTATTTCATCCATTATTATACATCAGTTTTTACACAGAAAACTGATGAATGTTCATAGTGTGAAAGGAGCCTTGCCCCACACGCCAAGCCATACCATGGGCGGGTGCAGACCACACCGGAAGCAAAGCAAACTATAAGGAAATTAGTTCAGCTCTGCAGCTCAAGAATGACATGTGACTTTATTGAGAAACAATTACATGGAACAGTGTAGGCATGCGGGATTTAAGGTGATGCGTTTTGGCTGGCTAAACCCGCCTTACTCATATGTGTGCTTCCTTAACTTGACTTCAAACCCGTGCCCCCCCCCCCCAATGCCATTTTCATGATACATCAGAACTCCATAAACTACTGTCTGCAGAACATGCAGGTACCCTCTCCCACCTCTCATTGGTATGGAAACATTTGACTTACTATCATAATTATTTTGTTTTTCTTTTATGTTTTGTTTGTCTTCATTCTTCTAAATATATATTACAAAGAAAACAAAGTGAATTAATGTGATATTGCTTGAGCAATCTCATGTAACTTTCTGCAACAAGCCGCTGTTATTAGCCTGTTCATACTCCAGTCTCTTTTATCAAGTATAGAATAAAGGTACAGAGCAAAACAGTGCACAGAAAACAGACTTGAAAGTAAAGCTTTGATACACATTGTGTATTATGTTGATCTATTTTCCAAATCACATTAACATTCAAACTACATGAATTATTAAATACTCTGCTGCTAAATCATTATACCTCACATTAAAATGAACAACAATCCCTGAGAATTGCACCACAAAGCAAGAGAGGAACATAATTTTGCAAAGCCTCATTTAGTAATTAATTTTAAAACATCCATTTGCTACAATATTAGTCTATATCTATATTTCTAAAAAATAATATTTGCATATTCAATTTTCTATTACCTCCCAGAAATGCTAGCTCTGTGACCTATTTTATTATGGCAATTATGGTCAACATATGTCCCTTCAATTACATCTCCCTAAATAATGTCAGTGAAACGCGTTACCTGTTCATTACCTCATGCTGCTCTTCATTAACATGACTCAATTACAATCCATAGCCAAGTATTAGGCTTGATATGAATTTTCATAATAGTAAAAGTGGCTTTTTGCTGTTTATAAACAAAGTCTTTTATTTACTCAGTGTAATAAAATATTCATGTGTAATTTATTATAATATTCTCTTTTTGCATATTAGCGTTTTGTTTCAACAGAATTTTCTTAATGTAAATGTATGGCTTAGATTATTTGCATTAAGAGCGATAATTCTCAATGTCGGCTGCAAAATGAAGTACCTGAGACATTGCAGATGAAAAATGAAACATATACGTAGTACAAGACCCAGGCAAAAAATAAAAAGTATTTCTAGATATAGGTTTTTCTATTTTTTCTCTACAAGAAGAATCATCTTGGTTTTTTCAAGACAATTTTCTCTCTGTAACACAGCTGCACATTGAGATGAGTTTTGCCTCCTGATGTCGATGTTGGGAGGGTCATAAATGTTCATCATCTCTGGAAGGTTTTGCATTTGAAGGTCAGGAGAGAAATCTTCACACAAAACACATAAGTTAGAACAAGAGAAACAATGGAAAAGGCTAGTTTTCAAAAATGAATGAGGCTTGTAAAGTGAAGACAGATTATTTGCCGATTTTTAGATGTAGCAGATCTGGATTTACCATTAGGTACAATTTAATAAGATTGCAAGTGACATTATACTCTACTTTCTTCTGTATAATATTTTTTAAGGCAACATTTTCTATCTCTTATAAAAATCAGAGTGAGAGTAAATGACTGTCCTGTGTCTATTTTTACCAGGGTGGGATATTTACACGGGTGTCTGCTATACTCAGACACCTGTGATTGTGGTTTCTACCCATCACCAGTGTTCCTATCCCTTGCTCTCGTTACCTGAATACTCTTTTGCCTGCTGGTTTGGACCTGACCCTGATTTTCTGATTTTACCCTTGCATAGTTCTGTGTTTTGATTCTGGTTCTGATTCTGTACTGTGCTTTCCTCTGGTTATCCCTCTGTATGTTGCCTCCTTGGCCTGTCTGACCTCCCTTGATGCCCCATGCACTTAGATACCGTAGGGACTGTTGCCCAGTTAGGGGACGATGTTTAGTGTGGATCAACCAAATAGGTAGTGACAGAGGTTTGGGACAAGTATAGGTCTTCAATGCTACCTACCATGACACCAATGTTATTAAAAATACCAGTATACAAGGAAGAATATCATCACTAAATATATTTCCATCATTCTGTTACTGACCAAGTCCAGTATACCAAGACCAATATTACCGATAAATACCAATATGCAAGGGACAAATAATACCATCACATCATGATCACTGCCATTTAAACCACATAACACATTGCTACTAAACTTTATTCTACAGAAATACAATATTCTCAACATACAGTGACCATATAAATGTAGATATCAGCACTATACATGTTCTGCAGTTGGTATAAGTGATTACAGTGCAGGTACATTCAGTGACTAGCAGGTGAATCTTTCTTTAAATGACTCACAGGTGATGTCTTCTCTAATCAAAGTCATTCCCTTTTCTTTTTCTTCCACAACTTGTCTCCACAGAATCTTTTGGACAAACATTTTAGGGTTCTGACAGATGCACCATTCTCACTTCTCTCTAAATTTCACATTTATATTGTCTCAAACCATAATTGTGCCCACTTTGTGCCCCCTTAACCCCTTAAGGACGCAGCTCATTTTCATCTTAAGGACACAGTTCTTTTTTTGCAATTCTGACCACTGTCACTTTCAGCATTAATAACTCTAAGATGCTTTTACCGATTATTCTGATTCTGAGATAGGGAAACTAGCGGCAACGGTGCGTTTGGGAGCAGTGGACAGTCCGGGGATAGTGTCCCACGTGGAAGCTTTAGCTGCAGGAGATGTAGGCTGTGGAAGATGGTTAGAGGACCTCTTGCTGGAGTGTCAGATCAATACCATCAAGAGACAGCCGGTGAGTAAGTGCAGCCTACAGCACGGAACATCACATCGCACTCCCCTGCCATCGGAGCTTGCGGCACGGACCATCACTCTGCGCCCCACTGCCATCGGGGCTGCAAGGGAGACATGAGACTGCCATGCCCCCCTGTCATCGGAGCACGAGAGGAGTACGGGACTGTGATACATAATAGAGGATCATCGAGCCGCCAGAAGCAGTGGTGAGAAATAGTTTAACACCATTTGTATACATTATCTGGAGATTGACTTTATTCTTTAAGTGACTTACTCTGTTACAAAACGTTTTTTTTTTTCGTTTGCGGATTAACAGACTTTTTCTTCATACACAATAGAATACTAGATTATTGGACATTATCCATTTTAATATTCATAATTTTTTGATACCCCAGTGCCAATCAAATGTATAAATTTGTTCATAATATATATTTTATTTATATCTAATTAAATTTTTTTTATATGAGTAACGCTGTTATACCCAGACCCATATAAAGGCTTGTTTTTTTGCATCACCATTAAGTCCTCAAATGCGCATGGCGCTCTCTCACTTCGGAGCCCTGTTTAGGGCCACATATGGGGTAGTTCCGTACTCAGGAGAAATTGCACTACAAATATTGGGGGCTTTTTCTCCTTTTACCTCTTATGAAAAGGAAAAGTTGGGGGCTACACCAACTTGTTAGTGTAAAAAATAAAATAAAATTACACTAACATGCTGGTGTTGCCCCATACATTTTATTTTCACAAGCGTTAAAAGGAAAAAAAGACCCCCAAAATTTGTAACGCAATTTCTCCTAAATACGGAAATACCCCATATGTGGGTGTAAAATATTCTGCGGACATACAACAAGGCTCAGGAGTGAGAGTGCACTATGTATATTTGAGGCCTAAATTGGTGATTTATACAGGGGTGGCTGATTTAACAGCGGTTCTGACATAAATGCAAAAAAAGAAATACCCACATGTTACCCCATTTTGGAAACCAAACCGCTCATGTAATGAAATAAGGGGTGCAGTGAGCATTTACGCCCCACAGGTGTCTGACAGATTTTTGGAACAGTGGTCCGTGAAAATGAAAAATGTAATTTTTCATTTGCACAGCCCACTTTTCCAAAGATCTGTCAAAGGCCAGTGGGGTGTAAATACTCAAGGCACCCCTTATTAAATTCTGTGAGGGGTGTAGTTTCCAAAATGGGGTCACATGTGGGGGGGTCCACTGTTCTGGCACCACGGGGGGGCTTTGTAAATGCACATGACCCCTGACTTCCATTCCAAACAATTTTTTTCCCAAAAGCTCAATGGCGCTGCTTCTCTTCTGAGCATTGTAGTGCGCCAGCAGAGCACTTGACGTCCACACATGGGGTATTTCCATACTCAGAAGAGATGGGGTTACAAATTTTGGGGGGCATTTGTCCTATTGTCCCTAAAAATCATTTACACATCCAGCTTTAACGAAAAGTCGTCAAACACCTGCGGGGTGTTAAGGCTCACTGGACCCCTTGTTACGTGCCTTGAGGGGTGTAGTTTCCAAAATAGTGTACCATGTATTTTTTTTTTTTTGCTGTTCTGGCATCATAGGGGCTTCCTAAATGTGACATGCCCCCCAAAAACCATTTCAGAAAAACTCACTCTCCAAAATCCCACTGTCGCTCCTTCCCTTCTGAGCCCTCTACTGCGCCCGACGAACGTTTGACATACACATATGAGGTATTTTCTTACTCGAGAGAAATTGGGTTACACATTTTAGGAAGATTTCTCTCTTTTTACCCCTTGTAAAAATTTAATAACTAGGTCTACAAGAACATGCGAGTATAAAAAATGAAGAATTTGAATTTTCTCCTTCAATTTGCTGCTATTCCTGTGAAACACCTAAAGGGTTAACAAACCTTTTGAATGTCATTTTGAATACTCTGAGGGGTGCAGTTTTTATAATGGGGTCATTTATTAGGTATTTCTAATATGAGGGCCCTTCAAATCCATTTCAAAACAGAACTTGTCCCTGAAAAATTTTGATTTTGAAAATTTTGATAAAAATTTGAAAATTGCTGAGATACTTTGAAGCCCTCTGGTGTCTTCCAAAAGTTAAAACATGTCAACTTTATGATGCAAACATAAAGTAGACATATTGTATATGTGGATCAATATATCATTTATTTGGAATATTCATTTTCCTTATAAGCAGAGAGCTTCAAAGTAAAAAAAATGCAAAATTTTTAATTTTTTCATCAAATTTTGGAATTTTTCACCAAGAAATAATGCAAGTATCGACAAAATGTTACCACTAACATAAATTAGAATATATCACAAAAAAAACAGAATCAGAATGAAAGGTAAAAGCATCCCAGGGTTATTAATGTTTAAAGTGAAAGTGGTCAGATGTGCAAAAAATGGCCCGGTTCTACTGTGAAAATCGGCTGGGTCCTTAAGGAGTTAAAAATTTTCTCTTCTGACCCATATAACTTTCTTATATTTCCGCATATGGTGCTATATGAGGGCTCATTTATTTATTTTTTGCACCATAATCTTTAGTTTTTTATCCCATTTTTGTTTTGATGGGACTTTATGATCGCTTTTCATAAATTATTTTATGGTATATGAAGTGACCAAAAATGCACAATGTTGGACTTGGGGTTTAACTAACCTTCTATTTTAATTGTTCAGACATTTACGCATGTGGAGGTATCACATGTTTGTGTTTATTTTGTTTAAAAAAATGGGAAAGGGGGGGTGATTCAAACTTTTATTAGGGTAGGGGTTAATTCACTTTCATTAATCTTTTTTTATTTATTTTATTTTTTTACACATTTTTTTTTTTGTCCCCATAGGGGACTATACCATGCAATCTTTTTATTGCATACACTGTTCAATGCTGAGCTTTGTCTCAGCATTGACCTGTGTTATCAATGCTCTGCTGCTTTACCTTGCCATGGCTGGCTAGAGCATCAATTGGATGATGAGAAGTTAAGGGCCCTCCCACCGTCAAATCATCTGATAGGGACCACACAATTTCACCAGGGATGTCCCGATCAGCTCCACTGAGCTAACCGGCATGTTAACAACTGCATTTAGACACAGCAAACAACTTTAATAGCAGCGTCTAAAGGGTTAATGTTGGATTGGTGATGCTTGGCATTAACATGGGTCCTGGCTACTCATAGCAACCAGGACTCACTGGGTATGAAGCGTGCTATACTCTTGAGCATGCTTTAAACCCTGGTTATGGGACCAGGGCGTACAGGTATGCTCTTCTTCCTTAAGGTTTTAAAATGCTGTGGTCATAAAGTGACAATAACACTCTGGCAATTAAGGTGTTAATATTTCTAATAAATGAGTTTCTATTTTCGGAGACTGTAGGCCCCTTACATTTAGTTCATTTTAAAAATGCATTTTGTAAACCTTCCTGCTGTTTTCCTCTGTTTAGAATTTCATCCACCTCACATTTATCAAACATGTATTAATTCAAATGGAAAATTTGTGACGATCGTCCCCTCTCATACTCTGTCACGCTCTAGCAATCTCCTTCATGACTGCGTCTTGCACCGAAGAACTGAATTATCAAAAAGTAGTGCGATTATGAACACTCGGTTGGATTATTATTACCAAATTAGAAAGCTGTCACAGTGAGAAAAAAAAAAACAGACTGTGATCTCCAGTGACCTTATAAAGAGAATATGTCACCATAGCCAGCCGATTCACACTGTTTCAGTCCCGCACATCACAATATTGACCAAGCTGACTCATCTGTTTTACAAACCACACTACCTTTGGGTGTCACACAGCAAGAATACTTCAATGGATCAGTGTGATGAGATACATTATTGGCTTTTGTGACACAATTATGAGAGATGAGGCTGGGTCGGTAGGAACTCCTGACACAGAATTCCTCTGCTTTATATGGCTAAGAAAACATAGCTCAGATAGCATCTTGTTATAAAAGGTCCATAACCATTATTAGGAGTACAGTCATTAGTTAATTGAGATTTCATTAGTGATACCATTTATTAATTGTAGTTTATTAACCAGGCAAATTTTAGTTTTTGCACTTCAGTTTATTCCTCTATGCCTTTTTATAGCCATATGGGGGTTGGATTTTTGCAGGACCAAATGTTTTTTGTAATGATTTCCTTCAATTATCCATACCTTATATTCCTAAACTCCGAAAAATATTTGTGAAGTGAAATTTGTTAATTTTTACTACTTTAAAAAGATTCTCAAATATATTTTTTCTAAATTGCCCTGTAACTCTTTTATTTTTCTGAACCGGAAAACGAATAGGGTGAAAAATCAGTTTTCAGAGGCTCTGCTCAAATTGTGGACATAGAAACAGACTCAAGCGGCACAGGATAACTGTTACGCCGAGCGCTCCGGGTCCCCGCTCCTCCCCGGAGCGCTCGCTACACTCTCCTCACTGCAGCGCTCCGGTCAGATCCACTGACCCGGGGCGCTGCGATACCGCCTCCAGCCGGGATGCGATTCGCGATGCGGGTAGCGCCCGCTCGCGATGCGCACCCCGGCTCCCGTACCTGACTCGCTCCCCGTCGGTCCTGTCCCGGCGCGCGCGGCCCCGCTCCTTAGGGCGCGCGCGCGCCGGGTCTTTGCGATTTAAAGGGCCACTGCGCCGCTGATTGGCGCAGTGGTTCCAATTAGTCTGATCACCTGTGCACTTCCCTATATCACCTCACTTCCCCTGCACTTCCTTGCCGGATCTTGTTGCCATCGTGCCAGTGAAAGCGTTTCCTTGTGTGTTCCTAGCCTGTGTTCCAGACCTCCTGCCGTTGCCCCTGACTACGATCCTTGCTGCCTGCCCCGACCTTCTGCTACGTCCGACCTTGCTTCTGTCTACTCCCTTGTACCGCGCCTATCTTCAGCAGCCAGAGAGGTGAGCCGTTGCTAGTGGATACGACCTGGTCACTACGGCCACAGCAAGACCATCCCGCTTTGCGGCGGGCTCTGGTGAAAACCAGTAGTGACTTAGAACCGGTCCACTAGCACGGTCCTCGCCATCCCTCTCTGGCACAGAGGATCCACCTCCTGCCAGCCGGCATCGTGACAGTAGATCCGGCCATGGATCCCGCTGAAGTTCCTCTGCCAGTTGTCGCTGACCTCACCACGGTGGTCGCCCAGCAGTCACAACAGATAGCGCAACAAGGCCAACAGCTGTCTCAACTGACCGTTATGCTACAGCAGTTACTACCACAGCTTCAGCAATCATCTCCTCCGCCAGCTCCTGCACCTCCTCCGCAGCGAGTGGCCGCTTCTGGTTTACGCCTATCCTTGCCGGATAAATTTGATGGGGACTCTAAGTTTTGCCGTGGCTTTCTTTCCCAATGCTCCCTGCACTTGGAGATGATGTCGGACCAGTTTCCCACTGAAAGGTCTAAGGTGGCTTTCGTAGTCAGCCTTCTGTCTGGAAAAGCCCTGTCTTGGGCCACACCGCTCTGGGACCGCAATGACCCCGTCACTGCCTCTGTACACTCCTTCTTCTCGGAAATCCGAAGTGTCTTTGAGGAACCTGCCCGAGCCTCTTCTGCTGAGACTGCCCTGTTGAACCTGGTCCAGGGTAATTCTTCCGTTGGCGAGTATGCCGTACAATTCCGTACTCTTGCTTCAGAATTATCCTGGAATAATGAGGCCCTCTGCGCGACCTTTAAAAAAGGCCTATCCAGCAACATTAAAGATGTTCTGGCCGCACGAGAAATCCCTGCTAATCTACATGAACTCATTCACCTAGCCACTCGCATTGACATGCGTTTTTCCGAAAGGCGTCAGGAGCTCCGCCAGGATATGGACTCTGTTCGCACGAGGCGTTTCTTCTCCTCGGCTCCTCTCTCCTCTGGTCCCCTGCAATCCGTTCCTGTGCCTCCCGCCGTGGAGGCTATGCAGGTCGACCGGTCTCGCCTGACACCTCAAGAGAGGACACGACGCCGCATGGAGAACCTCTGCCTGTACTGTGCTAGTACCGAACACTTCCTGAAGGATTGTCCTATCCGTCCTCCCCGCCTGGAAAGACGTACGCTGACTCCGCACAAAGGTGAGACAGTCCTTGATGTCTACTCTGCTTCTCCACGTCTTACTGTGCCTGTGCGGATGTCTGCCTCTGCCTTCTCCTTCTCTACTATGGCCTTCTTGGACTCCGGATCTGCAGGAAATTTTATTTTGGCCTCTCTCGTCAACAGGTTCAACATCCCAGTGACCAGTCTCGCCAGACCCCTCTACATCAATTGTGTAAACAATGAAAGATTGGACTGTACCATACGTTTCCGCACGGAGCCCCTTCTAATGTGCATCGGATCTCACCACGAGAGGATTGAACTTTTGGTCCTCCCCAATTGCACTTCTGAAATTCTCCTTGGACTTCCCTGGCTTCAACTTCATTCCCCAACCCTGGATTGGTCCACTGGGGAGATCAAGAGTTGGGGGCCCTCTTGTTCCAAGGACTGCCTAAAACCGGTTCCCAGTAACCCTTGCCGTGACTCTGTGGTTCCTCCTGTGACCGGTCTCCCTAAGGCCTATATGGACTTTGCGGATGTTTTTTGCAAAAAACAAGCTGAGACTCTACCTCCTCACAGGCCTTATGATTGTCCTATCGACCTCCTCCCGGGCACTACTCCACCCCGGGGCAGAATTTATCCTCTATCCGCCCCAGAGACTCTTGCCATGTCTGAATACGTCCAGGAAAATTTAAAAAAGGGCTTTATCCGTAAATCCTCCTCTCCTGCCGGAGCCGGATTTTTCTTTGTGTCCAAAAAAGATGGCTCCCTACGTCCTTGCATTGACTACCGCGGTCTTAATAAAATCACGGTTAAGAACCGCTACCCCCTACCCCTCATCTCTGAACTCTTTGATCGCCTCCAAGGTGCCCACATCTTTACCAAACTGGACTTAAGAGGTGCTTATAATCTCATCCGCATCAGAGAGGGGGATGAGTGGAAAACGGCATTTAACACCAGAGATGGACACTTTGAGTATCTGGTCATGCCCTTTGGCCTGTGCAACGCCCCTGCCGTCTTCCAAGACTTTGTTAATGAAATTTTTCGTGATCTTTTATACTCCTGTGTTGTTGTATATCTGGACGATATCCTGATTTTTTCTGCCAATCTAGAAGAACACCGCCAGCATGTCCGTATGGTTCTTCAGAGACTTCGTGACAATCAACTCTATGCCAAAATAGAGAAATGTCTGTTTGAATGCCAATCTCTTCCTTTCCTAGGATACTTGGTCTCTGGCCAGGGACTACAAATGGATCCAGACAAACTCTCTGCCGTCTTAGATTGGCCACGCCCCTCCGGACTCCGTGCTATTCAACGCTTTTTGGGGTTCGCCAATTATTACAGGCAATTTATTCCACATTTTTCTACCGTTGTGGCTCCTATCGTGGCTTTAACCAAAAAAAATGCCGATCCCAAGTCTTGGCCTCCTCAAGCGGAAGACGCCTTTAAACGGCTCAAGTCTGCCTTTTCTTCGGCTCCCGTGCTCTCCAGACCTGACCCTTCCAAACCCTTCCTATTGGAGGTTGATGCCTCCTCAGTGGGAGCTGGAGCTGTCCTTCTACAAAAAAATTCTTCCGGGCATGCTGTTACTTTTGGTTTTTTTTCTAGGACCTTCTCTCCGGCGGAGAGGAACTACTCCATCGGGGATCGAGAGCTTCTAGCCATTAAATTAGCACTTGAGGAATGGAGGCATCTGCTGGAGGGATCAAGATTTCCAGTTATTATTTACACCGATCACAAGAACCTCTCCTACCTCCAGTCTGCCCAACGGCTGAATCCTCGCCAGGCCAGGTGGTCTCTGTTCTTTGCCCGATTTAATTTTGAAATTCACTTTCGGCCTGCCGATAAGAACATTAGGGCCGATGCTCTCTCTCGTTCCTCGGATGCTTCTGAAGTTGAACTCTCTCCGCAACACATCATTCCTCCTGACTGCCTGATTTCCACTTCTCCAGCCTCCATCAGGCAAACTCCTCCAGGAAAGACCTTTGTTTCTCCACGCCAACGCCTCGGAATCCTCAAATGGGGTCACTCCTCCCATCTCGCAGGTCATGCAGGCATCAAGAAATCTGTGCAACTCATCTCTCGCTTCTATTGGTGGCCGACTCTGGAGACGGATGTTGTGGACTTTGTGCGAGCCTGCACTATCTGTGCCCGGGATAAGACTCCTCGCCAGAAGCCCGCTGGTTTTCTTCATCCTCTGCCTGTCCCCGAACAGCCTTGGTCTCTGATTGGTATGGATTTTATTACTGATTTACCCCCTTCCCGTGGCAACACTGTTATTTGGGTGGTCGTTGATCGATTCTCCAAAATGGCACATTTCATCCCTCTTCCTGGTCTTCCTTCAGCGCCTCAGTTGGCTAAACAATTTTTTGTACACATTTTTCGTCTTCACGGGTTGCCTACGCAGATCGTCTCGGATAGAGGCGTCCAATTCGTGTCTAAATTCTGGAGGGCTCTCTGTAAACAACTCAAGATTAAATTAAATTTTTCTTCTGCATATCATCCTCAATCCAATGGACAAGTAGAAAGAGTTAACCAGGTCTTGGGTGATTATTTACGACATTTTGTTTCCTCCCGCCAGGATGACTGGGCAGATCTTCTTCCATGGGCCGAATTCTCGTATAACTTCAGAGTCTCTGAATCTTCCTCCAAATCCCCATTTTTCGTGGTGTACGGCCGTCACCCTCTTCCCCCCCTCCCTACCCCGTTGCCCTCTGGTCTGCCCGCTGTGGATGAAATTTCTCGTGACCTTTCCATCATATGGAGAGAGACCCAAAATTCTCTCTTACAGGCTTCATCACGCATGAAGAAGTTCGCGGATAAGAAAAGAAGAGCTCCTCCCATTTTTTCCCCTGGAGACAAGGTATGGCTCTCCGCTAAATATGTCCGCTTCCGTGTCCCTAGCTACAAGTTGGGACCACGCTATCTTGGTCCTTTCAAAATTTTGTGCCAGATTAATCCTGTCTCTTACAAACTTCTTCTTCCTCCTTCTCTTCGTATTCCTAATGCCTTTCACGTTTCTCTTCTTAAACCACTTATCATCAACCGTTTCTCTCCCAAATCTGTTCCTCCCACTCCTGTTTCCGGCTCCTCGGACATCTTCTCCGTCAAAGAAATTCTGGCATCCAAAAAGGTCAGAGGGAAAACCTTTTTTTTAGTGGATTGGGAGGGTTGTGGTCCAGAAGAGAGATCCTGGGAACCTGAGGACAATATCCTAGACAAAAGTCTGCTCCTCAGGTTCTCAGGCTCTAAGAAGAGGGGGAGACCCAAGGGGGGGGGGTACTGTTACGCCGAGCGCTCCGGGTCCCCGCTCCTCCCCGGAGCGCTCGCTACACTCTCCTCACTGCAGCGCTCCGGTCAGATCCACTGACCCGGGGCGCTGCGATACCGCCTCCAGCCGGGATGCGATTCGCGATGCGGGTAGCGCCCGCTCGCGATGCGCACCCCGGCTCCCGTACCTGACTCGCTCCCCGTCGGTCCTGTCCCGGCGCGCGCGGCCCCGCTCCTTAGGGCGCGCGCGCGCCGGGTCTTTGCGATTTAAAGGGCCACTGCGCCGCTGATTGGCGCAGTGGTTCCAATTAGTCTGATCACCTGTGCACTTCCCTATATCACCTCACTTCCCCTGCACTTCCTTGCCGGATCTTGTTGCCATCGTGCCAGTGAAAGCGTTTCCTTGTGTGTTCCTAGCCTGTGTTCCAGACCTCCTGCCGTTGCCCCTGACTACGATCCTTGCTGCCTGCCCCGACCTTCTGCTACGTCCGACCTTGCTTCTGTCTACTCCCTTGTACCGCGCCTATCTTCAGCAGCCAGAGAGGTGAGCCGTTGCTAGTGGATACGACCTGGTCACTACCGCCGCAGCAAGACCATCCCGCTTTGCGGCGGGCTCTGGTGAAAACCAGTAGTGACTTAGAACCGGTCCACTAGCACGGTCCTCGCCATCCCTCTCTGGCACAGAGGATCCACCTCCTGCCAGCCGGCATCGTGACAATAATGAATAATTTATTGGGTATGGACAGGTCGAGAAAAATAAATCATAAAATATTGTACATGACAAAATGGTAGGTACATGGCAATTGAAGGAAGAACGGAATGCTCCAGCATATGGGGCTGGATGAATAAGGGGTAGTGTATAAAAAACAACATAAGACCAGAATTCTATGCACATACACCCTTGTGTGTATTTGCATATTGCTATGAGGCTGGACATGCTGTACACATATTGCAAATATATATATATATATATATATATATATATATATATATATATATATATATATAGAAAATTCATAAAAAGCAGCACATCCAGAATAGTGAGATGGGTGCAAGCCTGTTGAACCTCGGTGCTCCGGTTCTTACTAGATATGAAATGGATAAAGGCAGCACACCACGATGGTATAATCCAAAAAATCGTGAATTTATTCCATGATGTAAAAAACAACGTTTCGGCGATCTCTCACCGCCATTTTCAAGTGCATACAAGTGATTCAGAGGGGTTTAAATACACACTTCCCCAATTAATGACATCATCACACATTAGCATAATCAGTGACATCACAATCAAAACAAAATATAAACAAAGTATAAAAACCGTGATATACAGTCATATATAGTATAGTAACTATACATAGTATTTCTAGTGCTCTAAACATGCATTTGGCACGTTATTATATGTGTCGATCTACCAACACACTTCTATGGATCGACATAAAAAAGTGTAGCATAAGTGTCAACAGTGACAGTGTACAGGTGTATAAGGTTAAAAACATTAATTGTCATGGTGCCAACCACGCCACTGACCTCGTGTGCGCCGCCATTGTCCGCAACCCCGGAGCCCCAGCTAACATTGCCGGATGTAGACTTCCGGGTAAGGAGAGTATTAACCAATAACAGTGTGGCGTCATGGTTGCTAGGCTCCAACAGGAGGAGTCCAGCTAAAGTGTATTGTAATATAGAGCCAATCAATGGCACTCTATTGCGCATGTACGTGTCACGATGCCGGCTGGCAGGAGGTGGATCCTCTGTGCCAGAGAGGGATAGTGAGGACCGTGCTAGTGGACCGGTTCTAAGACACTACAGGTTTTCACCAGAGCCCGCCGCAAAGCGGGATGGTCTTGCTGCGGCGGTAGTGACCAGGTCGTATCCACTAGCAACGGCTCACCTCTCTGGCTGCTGAAGATAGGCGAGGTACAAGGGAGTAGGCAGAAGCAAAGTCGGACGTAGCAGAAGGTCGGGGGCAGGCGGCAAGGTTCGTAGTCAGGGGAGATAGCAGAAGTTCTGGTACACAGGGTATAAACACACAAAGAACGCTTTCACTGGCACTAAGGCAACAAGATCCGGCAAGGGAGTGCAAGGGAGGAGACTAGATATAGCCAGGGAACAGGTGGGAACCAATTAAGCTAATTGGGCCAGGCACCAATCATTGGTGCACTGGCCCTTTAAGTCTCAGGGAGCTGGCGCGCGCGCGCCCTAGAGAGCGGAGCCGC
Organism: Hyla sarda; assembly: GCF_029499605.1. Lineage (NCBI taxonomy): Eukaryota > Metazoa > Chordata > Amphibia > Anura > Hylidae > Hyla > Hyla sarda. Next base: position 190,702,155 of record NC_079194.1, read on the forward strand.
GCGCGCCAGCACATGACCGCAGGAGACGGGAACGGGTAAGTGACCTGGGATGCGATTCGCGAGCGGGCGCGTCCCGCTGTGCGAATCGCATCCCCAACGGCCATGGCAGAGCAGCGCTCCCGGTCAGCGCTGACCGGGGAGCTGCAGGGAGAAAGACGCCGTGAGCGCTCCGGGGAGGAGCGGGGACCCGGAGCGCTAGGCGTAACAGTACCCCCCCCTTAGGTCTCCCCTTCTCTTTATCGGGTAACTGCCTCCCCTGGGATGAGGACACCGGGAAAGGATAGAGGGATTCCTCAACGGCAGGCAGAACCGCAGGAGTAGGAATGGGGAGAGAGGGCAGAGGGCGAGACCTGGCACGGGGCAGTGTGACACCAGGACGAGGGCCATGAGGGGACACAGAAGCTTGCCTGATGGAACTGGGAGGGGGGGAGGGGCATTTCCTGTGGCAGGCAGAGTCCTTAATGACCTTAGGGGGACCGAATACAGGAGGAACCACAGGGTCACGGCAGGGAGTACTGGGAACCGGTTGAAGGCAGTCCTTGGAACAAGAGGGGCCCCAACTCTTGATCTCCCCAGTGGACCAATCCAGGGTTGGGGAATGGTGTTGAAGCCAGGGTAGTCCAAGGAGAACTTCAGAAGAGCAATTAGGAAGGACAAAAAATATAATCTCCTCGTGATGAGGTCCGATGCACATTAGGAGGGGCTCCGTGCGGTAACGCACGGTGCAATCCAACCTGGCTCCGTTGACCGCGGAAATGTGGAGAGGCTTGACAAGACGGGTCACCGGAATGCGGAATTTATTCACAAAGGACTCCCGAATAAAATTCCCAGAAGCTCCAGAGTCCAGGCAGGCCACGGCTGAGAGGGGAGAGCTGGCAGAAGTGGAAATCCGAACAGGTACCGTGAGACGTGGAGAAGCCGACTTGGCATCAAGAGACGCCACACCCACGAGAGCTGAGTGCGAGCGTGCGTTTCCCAGACGTGGAGGACGGATTGGGCAATCCACCAAAAAATGTTCAGTACTGGCACAGTACAGACAAAGATTCTCTTCCTTACGGCGATTCCTCTCTTCCAGGGTCAGGCGAGACCGATCCACTTGCATGGCCTCCTCGGCGGGAGGCCTAGGCGCAGATTGCAGTGGAGACTGTGGGAGAGGTGTCCAGAGATCTAAGTCCTTTTCCTGGCGGAGCTCTTGATGCCTCTCAGAAAAACGCATGTCAATGCGAGTGGCTAGATGAATGAGTTCATGCAGGTTAGCAGGAGTCTCTCGTGCGGCCAGAACATCTTTAATGTTGCTGGATAGGCCTTTTTTAAAGGTCGCGCAGAGAGCCTCATTATTCCAGGATAGTTCAGAAGCAAGAGTACGGAATTGTATGGCGTACTCGCCTACGGAGGAATTACCCTGGAACAGGTTCAGCAGGGCAGTCTCAGCAGAAGAGGCTCGGGCAGGTTCCTCAAAGACACTTCGAATTTCCGAGAAGAAGGAGTGTACAGAGGCAGTGACGGGGTCATTGCGGTCCCAGAGCGGTGTGGCCCATGACAGGGCTTTTCCAGACAGAAGGCTGACTACGAAAGCCACCTTAGACCTTTCAGTAGGAAACTGGTCCGACATCATCTCCAAGTGCAGGGAACATTGCGAAAGAAAGCCACGGCAAAATTTAGAGTCCCCATTAAATTTGTCCGGCAAGGACAGGCGGAGGCTAGGAGTGGCCACTCGCTGCGGAGGAGGTGCAGGAGCTGGCGGAGGAGATGATTGCTGATGAAGTTGCGACTGAAGTTGGTGCACAATGGTGGACATTTCCGACATCTGGTGGGTTAGATGGGCGATCTGTCGGGCTTGCTGGGCGACCACCGTGGTGATATCAGAGGCAACTGGCAGGGGAACCTCAGCGGGATCCATGGCCGGATCTACTGTCACGATGCCGGCTGGCAGGAGGTGGATCCTCTGTGCCAGAGAGGGATAGTGAGGACCGTGCTAGTGGACCGGTTCTAAGACACTACAGGTTTTCACCAGAGCCCGCCGCAAAGCGGGATGGTCTTGCTGCGGCGGTAGTGACCAGGTCGTATCCACTAGCAACGGCTCACCTCTCTGGCTGCTGAAGATAGGCGAGGTACAAGGGAGTAGGCAGAAGCAAAGTCGGACGTAGCAGAAGGTCGGGGGCAGGCGGCAAGGTTCGTAGTCAGGGGAGATAGCAGAAGTTCTGGTACACAGGGTATAAACACACAAAGAACGCTTTCACTGGCACTAAGGCAACAAGATCCGGCAAGGGAGTGCAAGGGAGGAGACTAGATATAGCCAGGGAACAGGTGGGAACCAATTAAGCTAATTGGGCCAGGCACCAATCATTGGTGCACTGGCCCTTTAAGTCTCAGGGAGCTGGCGCGCGCGCGCCCTAGAGAGCGGAGCCGCGCGCGCCAGCACATGACCGCAGGAGACGGGAACGGGTAAGTGACCTGGGATGCGATTCGCGAGCGGGCGCGTCCCGCTGTGCGAATCGCATCCCCAACGGCCATGGCAGAGCAGCGCTCCCGGTCAGCGCTGACCGGGGAGCTGCAGGGAGAAAGACGCCGTGAGCGCTCCGGGGAGGAGCGGGGACCCGGAGCGCTAGGCGTAACAGTACGTAAGTTGTTTGAAGCTGCGGGCGCCATTTTAGAAAAGGTAAATATAGAAGTGCCGATACTGGCAAACTAATATATGGCCGGTTCAGTTGTTCTAACTTATACAGTGAACATAGGAACTAGGTTACACTAGGTAACTCCCAGTAAACCCCTACATACATACAATTATCACTTGCAATAGTACAGTCACGGGGCCGGAACACAGCAGTCTCCCCATAAATTTGTGTACCTGGCTGTGTATCAAAGGATACAATTAAGTACCCCCTGTACCACAGTACTCCTGATCCACTGGGAGTGAATCCCTCCCCCTATGGTCCATAGAGTCTCTTACCAGGACACTATTGTTATATGGGAGACAGTGTTCCCAGGCTCCCTATCATCCACATGCCACTCATTGGGGTATCTGTAGAGTGATGTAAGGGAGTACCTCTAATGTAAATGATGTTAAGATGAAGATAGAATTTTTATAAATTTATATGAAACCATGGCACCACACTATACTGACATCAACATCTCCAATCAAGAAAAAGGAATAAACAATTATATGCTACAAAAAAAAGATTATTTATAAAAATACATATATAGAAGACTGCGGACCCAGGCGCAATATTTGGCTATTCAGTGATCTTGTGGCACCATGACAAAATCTTGAAAATCACAGTTCGTGCATTTGTCATGGTGCCACAAGATCACTGAATAGCCAAATATTGCGCCTGGGTCCGCAGTCTTCTATATATGTATTTTTATAAATAATCTTTTTTTTGTAGCATATAATTGTTTATTCCTTTTTCTTGATTGGAGATGTTGATGTCAGTATAGTGTGGTGCCATGGTTTCATATAAATTTATAAAAATTCTATCTTCATCTTAACATCATTTACATTAGAGGTACTCCCTTACATCACTCTACAGATACCCCAATGAGTGGCATGTGGATGATAGGGAGCCTGGGAACACTGTCTCCCATATAACAATAGTGTCCTGGTAAGAGACTCTATGGACCATAGGGGGAGGGATTCACTCCCAGTGGATCAGGAGTACTGTGGTACAGGGGGTACTTAATTGTATCCTTTGATACACAGCCAGGTACACAAATTAATGGGGAGACTGCTGTGTTCCGGCCCCGTGACTGTACTATTGCAAGTGATAATTGTATGTATGTAGGGGTTTACTGGGAGTTACCTAGTGTAACCTAGTTCCTATGTTCACTGTATAAGTTAGAACAACTGAACCGGCCATATATTAGTTTGCCAGTATCGGCACTTCTATATTTACCTTTTCTAAAATGGCGCCCGCAGCTTCAAACAACTTACGTACATGCGCAATAGAGTGCCATTGATTGGCTCTATATTACAATACACTTTAGCTGGACTCCTCCTGTTGGAGCCTAGCAACCATGACGCCACACTGTTATTGGTTAATACTCTCCTTACCCGGAAGTCTACATCCGGCAATGTTAGCTGGGGCTCCGGGGTTGCGGACAATGGCGGCGCACACGAGGTCAGTGGCGTGGTTGGCACCATGACAATTAATGTTTTTAACCTTATACACCTGTACACTGTCACTGTTGACACTTATGCTACACTTTTTTATGTCGATCCATAGAAGTGTGTTGGTAGATCGACACATATAATAACGTGCCAAATGCATGTTTAGAGCACTAGAAATACTATGTATAGTTACTATACTATATATGACTGTATATCACGGTTTTTATACTTTGTTTATATTTTGTTTTGATTGTGATGTCACTGATTATGCTAATGTGTGATGATGTCATTAATTGGGGAAGTGTGTATTTAAACCCCTCTGAATCACTTGTATGCACTTGAAAATGGCGGTGAGAGATCGCCGAAACGTTGTTTTTTACATCATGGAATAAATTCACAATTTTTTGGATTATACCATCGTGGTGTGCTGCCTTTATCCATTTCATATCTAGTAAGAACCGGAGCATCGAGGTTCAACAGGCTTGCACCCATCTCACTATTCTGGATGTGCTGCTTTTTATGAATTTTCTACATAGTGGTGAACAAGCGTGCACTCTCAAGTCAACATGGAAGTTACCAATAGCAACCAACCCGGTATGTCATCTCATTACAACTCCAATGATGTTTTTTCTTATACCAACCTGGACGCTGATCGCATCTTGGGGAGTTTGCCAGTGGATGCAGCTTTCCTTCATAATCCCTCAAGCACAGATCTTCGTAGAATGTACGAAATGGAGACCAAGAGACTACTCAGCCTAGAATTGCATATTACAACAATGAGTGAGTACTATCGTAATCGTAGGATACCTAGAGGCATGAGAAGCCAACCTCGTGCCAATTCCTTCACAAATGATATGGATTACAGATCACGCTTTGAAGCTATCTCGAATAAATATGCTCTGGACTTAATCCTATTAAATATTGAATTTCTTCAGCGAGATTTGGGAGTGGCACAGAATAAAGTACTAGAACTTGAGAACTCTATAAAACAAAATTTAATTAAAGAGGATCAAGAAAAATTATTTGATAAACAAAAGACCTTTCTTTCCAATCAGCGAACCCTAATAGAGGAGACGAAACGTAGAAAGTGGTTCCGGGACAGTCAAGACTACAATGGAGGCAGAGTATATATGTGGGATAGCATCACAGCCGCTGGGAGACGAGCATCTAAAAAAGGCAACATAGAGATTGATGGAAATGAAACGTCTGATTTTCCAAAGAAGAGTGGACATAAAATCAAGGAACAAGCTACATCATCATCTTTTTTAGGGGCACATGCCTCCCCGAGAGACGGAGAAGGGGAGGCCGGAAACACTCCCGCCAGCGCAAAAGACAGACCACAGAGGAATACAAGATACCAAGGCCAAACACCAACTATACAGAAGAAGAAATGAACTCTTTAGATGCACGAACTGTGGTAAATATTTCCTCCTGTTCTTTATCGAATGATCAATTATTATTATTATCCAAGGGCCTTAATTTTTGTCCTAATCAATTCAACGATTGGTTCCAACTAGAGTTGGATTTGGTACAGTTTTTGCGAAAAATTAAGCTGAAAATGTGGTTTTCCCAACAGGTTGTACAGGAATCAGTGATAACCGACACACACAGCAATATTGGTTTTGAGTTTAAAAAATTACAATTACAGATGTCCAGTGATTTCCAACCAATGGTGGAATCACATGCATTAACCACATTTGCTGATTGTGTCAGAAGGGATCTTACTCAAATTAGACAAGTACAAACACAACTTAAACATCCTAATCTTACCCATGGGGAACTCACTGCCATTCAAGAACTTGTCCATGACCACAACCTCATCGTCAAGCCGGCCGATAAGGGTGGTGGGGTTGTGGTCATGGACAGGAGCACATATTTGAGAGAGGCTTATAGACAATTGAATGACCAGAATGTATACAAGATGTTACCTAGAGATCCTAGGAAGGAAATGGAAAGGTCTCTACAAGTGATTATTAATAACGCATACGAACAGGGTTTGATTGATAGAAAATTAAGTGAATTTTTACTTGTACAGCATCCAATTACGCCTCTTTTATACCTTCTGCCAAAGATACATAAGTGCCTGCAGAATCCACCTGGCAGGCCTATTGTTTCTGGCAAGGGTTCTTTGTCCAGCAATGTATCCATCTTTCTGGACAAAGTGTTAAGATCATTTGCAACAAATACTAAGTCATATCTTAGAGATACAAGTGATTTTCTATCTAAAATTTCCTCTGTAGTCCTTCCACCTGATGTAATTATAGCCAGCTTTGATATTGTTAGCCTCTACACTTCAATTCAGCATGAACGGGGTGTAGAGGCGGTCAGAAAATGTCTGGTGAATGCCAATTTTGATCCCCAGCAAGTATCTTTTGTTATAACACTGCTTATGTTTGTACTACAGAATAATTATTTCCTTTTTGATGAGAAATACTATGTGCAGCTGCGTGGGACTGCCATGGGCAGCAACATGGCGCCCACGTATGCCAACATAGTGATGGCGGATTTGAGGAGACACACATTTATGTAGCCCACCACTCCAGGAAGATCCTGGGGTGGTGGCGCTACATAGATGATATTTTTTTGATTTGGAAGGGTACAGAAAGTGACCTTATGGATTTTCAATCGTATTTGAATGGTATAGATAGTAATTTACAATTTACTCTATCTCATTCTAGACACAAAATACAATTTTTGGATACGGAAATTTTAGTGGAGAACGATAGGTTATCAACAGACCTATTTTGCAAACCTACTGACTGCAATACCTTGTTGAAATTTGACTCATGTCACCCTAGGGCAATGATTAAATCATTACCCTATAGTCAATTTTTACGTGCAAATAGGATTGTAGACACTGAGGAAAAGTTAGACAAGGCCTTGGATAAAATGACATCTCAGTTTATCTCTAGAGGCTACCCCATAGAGATAGTAGAACAACAAAAACAGAAATTACAGAAGGAGAGACAGGGCTTGAGACAGCCTAGGAGGAAAAAGGATCAGACATCCCGGATCCCGTTCATCTCTACGTATAACGAGGTCTCGGGGATGATTGCCCAAAAAATAAAAAAACACTGGCATCTTATAAGCGGGGGTTACCCCAATATATCTGAGCTACAAAACGTTCCATTGATGTCTTATTGGAGGGCTAGAAATTTAAGGGACCGCCTGGTAAAAGCTGATGTAGCGAAATCAGGATTAGGTCCGCAGAAATTTCTCACTGTGCAATCCAAGGGATGCTTTCCCTGTCGGAGATGCATAAATTGCAAATATATTCAGAAAGGGGAGAAGTTTGTACACCCCAAAACGGGGAAGACATTCCCTATTAAACATTACTTAACATGTGATAGTGAATTTGTAATTTACATTTTGTGGTGCCCCTGCAACCTTATATACATAGGGGAGACAAATGTGAATTTAAAACTAGACTCAATCAGCACCGGTATACAATTAGAAAAAAAAGGATTGACCTTCCGGTATCCAAGCACTTTTTGGATGCAGGCCACTCTGAACGTGATCTAAAATGTATGGTGGTAGACCACATCCCGCCACTCAAGAGAGGTGGGGATAGGGTCACCATCCTACAAAAAAGAGAATTGCGATGGATCTTTGAATTAAACTCACTCAAACCAAATGGTTTAAATGTCGAATTTGTGGTCCCCCCAAAAATGGTTTGATGAGGGATTGCTGCACCATGGGGCATAGCCACTTGATGTTGACGGTGTCCAGGTTGCTATAAATATGTACAAGTGATAATGTACACGAATATTTATAATTAATTCTTTCTTTCCTCTTTTTTTAGATTTTCAAGATTTTGTCATGGTGCCACAAGATCACTGAATAGCCAAATATTGCGCCTGGGTCCGCAGTCTTCTATATATGTATTTTTATAAATAATCTTTTTTTTGTAGCATATAATTGTTTATTCCTTTTTCTTGATTGGAGATGTTGATGTCAGTATAGTGTGGTGCCATGGTTTCATATAAATTTATAAAAATTCTATCTTCATCTTAACATCATTTACATTAGAGGTACTCCCTTACATCACTCTACAGATACCCCAATGAGTGGCATGTGGATGATAGGGAGCCTGGGAACACTGTCTCCCATATAACAATAGTGTCCTGGTAAGAGACTCTATGGACCATAGGGGGAGGGATTCACTCCCAGTGGATCAGGAGTACTGTGGTACAGGGGGTACTTAATTGTATCCTTTGATACACAGCCAGGTACACAAATTTATGGGGAGACTGCTGTGTTCCGGCCCCGTGACTGTACTATTGCAAGTGATAATTGTATGTATGTAGGGGTTTACTGGGAGTTACCTAGTGTAACCTAGTTCCTATGTTCACTGTATAAGTTAGAACAACTGAACCGGCCATATATTAGTTTGCCAGTATCGGCACTTCTATATTTACCTTTTCTAAAATGGCGCCCGCAGCTTCAAACAACTTACGTACATGCGCAATAGAGTGCCATTGATTGGCTCTATATTACAATACACTTTAGCTGGACTCCTCCTGTTGGAGCCTAGCAACCATGACGCCACACTGTTATTGGTTAATACTCTCCTTACCCGGAAGTCTACATCCGGCAATGTTAGCTGGGGCTCCGGGGTTGCGGACAATGGCGGCGCACACGAGGTCAGTGGCGTGTTTGGCACCATGACAATTAATGTTTTTAACCTTATACACCTGTACACTGTCACTGTTGACACTTATGCTACACTTTTTTATGTCGATCCATAGAAGTGTGTTGGTAGATCGACACATATAATAACGTGCCAAATGCATGTTTAGAGCACTAGAAATACTATGTATAGTTACTATACTATATATGACTGTATATCACGGTTTTTATACTTTGTTTATATTTTGTTTTGATTGTGATGTCACTGATTATGCTAATGTGTGATGATGTCATTAATTGGGGAAGTGTGTATTTAAACCCCTCTGAATCACTTGTATGCACTTGAAAATGGCGGTGAGAGATCGCCGAAACGTTGTTTTTTACATCATGGAATGAATTCACGATTTTTTGGATTATACCATCGTGGTGTGCTGCCTTTATCCATTTCATATATATATATATATATATATATATATATATATATATAGAAGGAATTTGAGTCAGACAAGAGGCCGAAATTATAATGATGGTGATATATACACTATATACATACCCTTCGAGAAGGTGGATTCTGTTCTGCAGTTGAATCAATAGTGCAAATTTTACTTGCATTTAATACATATAAGTGAGTATAGAAAGCTGTAAGTATATGTGAACTTACCCCAAAATATATATGAATGAGTATAGAGAGCTCTAAGTATATGTGAACTTACCCCAAATTCCATTGGTGTTCAGTGTGCTGGGGTACTGGAAAAGGAGCATAAGCATGTCAGAGTTTCTGCTGGATTTGGTTATAGGTGAGGGGAGAGATAGGGTGCAGGGATTTGCTCATGTCTGGGGAGTCACGAATACCTGGTATGGAGATCCTGTTCAGTAGCTGTGCTGCAGCGGTCTGAAGGGGCCTGTCAGGAACATGCGCATAAGGCAGTGAGTCCCAACACGTCACGTCCGGTCAGGTTTCCACGGAGACCAATGACTCTATGGAGGTCTTGCGCTCGGTGTGAGCGCAGAGGTAGCAGCATGCGCAGGGCTGGAGTAAGCCATGTGTAATGTCAGTAAACAATAGGGGAGTGTTATATGTTGTGGAGGAATTGCTGTGGGTAATGTTGATTGATAGGATGGACTGGTATATTTGAGATTGTTGGGGTGTGTGAGACTGGGAAACCCATGGGACAGATATATTGAGATTGCTGTAGTGTGTAAAAAATCAAAGAACAGAGGGGCTGAAAAAGAGAATAGGTGATGTGTAGGAGGATGGATGTAACAAGCTGGGGGGAATCAGAAATTGGGGGATATTGTGTGGCATTGAGCTGGCCCAGAGGTGTTATAGGATAGGGAAAGAGATATCTGGCAGTCTGAAGTGTTTATGACATTTTGAGTGGTGGCAAAGGGAATGGATGTCTTTTGGAGGAACATATGGAGCAGAAATGAGAAGAAAAGTGATAATTGGGCACTGTATTATTAAACATGTGCTGGATGGGAATGTAAAGGGATAAACTGAATGGCTATTATACTGTATGTTCTATTGGGAGAAGTGGAAAGGATCTTGGAGAAAGAAATGAAAAAATGGTGGCAATGGTGAGAATAAGACAATAAAATAATATACTATAATAAATTAAAGGAAATTTGCAGCGAAAGGGGCAACTTCATGTATTGGATGTCCATATGTAAATGTTCATCATAGTGAATGATCATCATAGTTCGATACATTCGTTCAAACCATCAGGTTGAAGGCTGCATATTTTAAATATCCAAAAGGCTCCTCTCTTGTTCAAAACCGCCATTCGGTTCTCTGTCGCTGGTGAGATTTGTTCTATGGGTGTAATCCGGATCTGAGTGAAGTTTTTGTTTTTTTCAGCGAAGTGGCGGGAGACACTGTGTTTCTGGTATCCAATAGAGCCATTGTGGTGACCATTAAGTCACTTACACAGTGGTTGGGTTGTTCTGCCAATATATTGCAATCTGCAATATATTGATTAGATATATTACATGGGTGGAGCCACAGTTCAGATGTGATTTTATGGAAAAGGTGGTAGAGGTTGTGTTTGAGGTGAAGGAAACTTTGTTGTGATTGATGTTGTTACAACACAGACCTTCTTTTTTGTCCGCATTTGAATGAACTGGAGGTTGTCAGTTGGGCTTACTAGAGAAGTGGGGCATAGAATGTGGGGAACAATTTTTATTATTAGGGGGTGGGACATTAATGTAACTACTGTGGGGAGCTGTATTCTGACTATTTTCAAGTGATGTATGAAGCCAGGCAAAGCGATTCCTAGTTGCAGTAAGTTGGCTGGGTATTTTTTCTCCCTCGGCTCATCAATCAGGCTGTATGAACTTGACCCTTTATAGCAATGTGAACTTTAGTTACAACTTGCTTGAAACTGAACAAAGGGATCTTTATTGTTCTACTAATAATGGTAGTAACTGGACAGAAAAAGATTATTATTAGAGTAGAAAATGTGATGGCATTTTAGGATTACTGCACAATGATACAATAATAGAGCAGAGCTGCCATACTGCAGAATCAAACATATGCTTCTAATATGTATATAGATCCTATACAATGTAAAACATATCATATGCATTCTACTTTATATGTTACTTGAAAGATTAGACAGGAACATGTATGAAAACTAAATCGTCAATAATATAGGCAAGTTCCTTACTCTGAACCTTTTGTTGCTGTACATAAATCCTCTCATCCCTGTTAGAGCTACCTGTCAATCTCTATTAAATAACTGGTCCACCATCCTGCTCTATAAATGGGTAATCTAAGCTGGAGTGCGCCTCATCTCCTTCCAATGTTACTAATCCCTCAGATCTATGTCATGACACTCAATGGGGACTGAGCTAAAATCAATGGTGGGAGTAATTGTATGGGAGCCTCTATAAAGCCCAAGAAGAAAAGGAATACAGAAGTCATTTAGTGATGTTCTCATCAGGCTGACATGCTGACAAATGAAGACTCTTTGTGAGATCTCCAACAACTGCCCTTTAACCTTTGATAATGTTGGCAGACGAGACACAAGCATATATACACTATCTATAGTTTTCATAATAGGAAGAACAATCAAGATAAAATGGGAATCCAATGGACTTTGAGAATAATAAGTCTAACATTATCTGATCATGAAACCCATCATGTAAAAGACGTAAAACATGGCAGATGTGGCAGAACTGAGTTTATTATTTGTTGTTACTATATATCATAACATAAAATGTATGGTTTTCAATAAGACCAGCTCCAGAGTAATTCAAGAATTCCCTGTGGATGATAGCTATTGTACAGTTGCATCCAATATGAAATGTTAAGAAATATCAAAGAGAGAAATAAATTGGGGGAACCTATAGAAAGAAGCCCTGATGTATATTTTATAATAACAGTATATATTTGCAACACATTGTAGGGACTGGCGGACTACCTGCAACCTAAATGTTTACATCTGAGTTGTTTTAATGGTATTAATGGCAGTATGTCTTTTCTTCTATCTTGGGTACTACTTAGTATATAACATAGGAAGACCCAAAAGAAGGATTGGTTTTAATCTCAGCGTCCAAATTTTATCTTTACAAACATTCATTCCAGTTTTATCATCATCTTGCTTGAGTATATCCCTGACTTGCTTAATCAGAAAGAGTTATACCAATTTATCTGAAATACAGGTTTATTGCCTTCTTATGGATCAATGCTGAAGGATAATAGGTTGAACTTTATGGACTTTTGTTCTCTTTCAACCTTATTGACTGCATTACTGTGAACTCTTTGCCTTCATGAATACATTGTAAGCATGGGTGGAATGTCGACAATGTAATGTAATGATAATTATTTACTAATGTGCTATTTCACCTAGATTGTTAGGCAGTAGGCTCGCATTGCTATTTATAATTACCCTTATTTTACTAATACATTGCTCCACATAAAGCTTTTCAATATCAGTATAAAAAGCATACAGTAACATACAAGAAAGAACCTTTAATTCTCCTTATACAACCGACAGATGTCATTGGATCAGCCGGGGGATAATTTAATATTCATTTGTGTACTTGTCATGTGTTATTTTCATGTGTTACAGTGAAAGTGTTTGTCAAAGTTTGAAGGAATGTAAAACTTGGTGCAAATAGGGTCAGAACTGTAACATTTGCTCATTGTTATACTTTTTCCACTGAAATAATGCTCAAATTATATGCAATTGCATGAACATCAAATAGAGTAAGCCGGTCTTAACCAGGTATGCTAATATGCCTGATTAAACACTACTGAAATAATTCTAAAGTCATTTTCAAAGTCACTGGTTATTTCCTTTGAGTAATTAGTCACCTGGTGCAAACTAGAAATACAAAATACGAACTTTAGAAAGACAAAAAGAAAACATTTTCTACAAGAGACAGTACAGTTTTGCTTTAAAGAAAATATTCAGACATAACATTACAATTAAACCCCTTTTCCATGTCTGTGGTGGTCTGGCTTGAAAAATGTAAATTAGGAATCTTTTATGGGCTTTTTTCTTTTGTTATATCACATGATGAATCATTTTCATGATTGCTTCCACCTGCCAAATGACACAAAGGGGATTTACATATAACTGATACATTTCCTGGTATTGAGAGACTAAAAAATGACAGTGAGATTTCTGGATATTTGTTATAGAAAATGGTAGCTAAAAGTTTGTCTTCTCTTTGAATGCTATAGTTCCCACTTTTGATAGGAGCCCCCTAATAAAGTGCTTTACAGGTTGTCCGGCCATTGGAACCTTCAGTGATTGGCTGTAAAGAGTGCTTGCTGCAAGGAAGTGGAGCATACACTGATGACCAGCTGTAAACCTCTAGCACCTCCACAGGAGTGAGATAACAACCCTATACTATGGATAATGCATAAAGATCCTAGATGAAACGCCACCTTTACCGTTATGAACTTGGAATTAAAGGAATACTTCCCTGGCCAGTGTGGAACTAAATGTTCCAAACGCTGTTTTCGTGCTGCGGGGGTCGGCCACGCCCCTCGTGATGTCATGGTCACTCCCCCTTAATGCAAGTTTATGGGAAAGGGCATGACAGGTGTCTTGCCTCCTCCCGTAGACTTGCATTGAGGGGGCATGTCCCTGATGTCACAAGGGGGCATGGCCTACCCCCGCAGCACAAAAACAGGGTTCGGAACATTTAGTTCCATGCTGGCCAGTTGAGTACCCCTTTAAATTATCACAAACTTTTTCGGATTTGCTGTCATGTGTGTGTATATAAGAAGTTGTACTAATTATATATTGTGTTATATTATGTATGTTATTTTTCAGTAGGCTTCAACTGTAACCTTCAATTGTTCCTTAGCTAGTGAATGGAGATTAGCCGCTGTGATTTCTTCTATATACTACATACACAGAATGGGGTATACTGCTCCCCATATCTCTATAGCACACCTTCAGAATCAGCTGTGAATAAAGCAAAAAAGGTAGATATAACACTTACTATAGGCTCCTGCAGTCTCTCCATAAGTCTCCATGCCCCTGTCTCAGCCTGCAGTTTCCTCTTCTTTTGCCCTCCCCTCTCACTTTCCAAAAATGTGAATCCTAAAAGTGAAACCTAAGTTTAGTGGGGAAAGAAGAAAAGAGCATGCATGGGTGTAAGCAGATTTTTTTTTTTTTTTGGGGTGGGGGGTACCGGACAAAATGTTAATGTTATCCATGCTTAACCCCTTTTTGACAATGTCATAAAATAAAAGTGCATAGTCAGTATCATGTTAAGTGCAAGCTTATAAAGGGTTGAGAAATACAAAAGCAAAAGCAAGCTGACAAATTGTTTCATCCTAGTGCAAATCACATTAGGTGTGAAAGTTGCGCAAATTAAAAAAAAAAACACTTTTTTGGCTGTTAAATAAAATCAGTCGTCACTGTTAGTTCACGTCACAGTTGCCATTTTTCCTGCCTGCAGGGCAAAATGTGTCACCCTAGTGCAAATCACATTAGGTGTGACAGTTGTGCAGCATCTTCAGCCAGGTCAACCACTGCTGCCCTCCTTGCCCCCTCTCAACCATCCGCCTCTCCGTCTCTCACCTTGAGCAGTTCCTGCTCATCTGCCCACAGTCAGGTGTCTGTCAAGGAGATGTTTGAGTGCAAGAAGACAATGTCTCAAAGTCACTCCCTAGCCCGGCGTCTGACAGCTGGCTTGTCGGAACTGCTAGCCAGCCAGCTTTTACCATACAAGCTGGTGGAGTCTGAGGCCTTTAAAAAAATTGTAGCCATTGGGACACCGCAGTGGAAGGTACCTGGACGAAATTTTTTTGCACAAAAGGCAATCCCCAGCCTTTACTCCATTGTGTAAAAGGAAATTATGGCATGTCTGGCACACAGTGTAGGGGCAAGGGTCCATCTGACCACTGAAACCTGGTCTGCAAAGCATGGTCAGGGCAGGTATATCACCTACACTGCTCATTGGGTAAACCTGGTGACGGCTGCCAAGCATGGAATGTGTGACTCTGCAGAGGAGTTGGTGACACCGCCACGGCTTGCAGGCAGGCCTACTGCCACCTCCTCTACTCCTCCTACTCCATCCTCTTCCATAACATCCTTGGCCGAGTCCTCTTCCACTGCTGCGTCTTGCTCCACATCACCGGCACCCCCCCAGCTCCCCAGGTGCTATTCCACATCCCGGATATGGCAGTGTCACGCCATCTTGGGGTTGACTTGCCTCAAAGCAGAGAGTCACACCGCACCAGCGCTCCTGTCGGCCCTGAACGCACAGGTGGACCAGTGGCTGACTCCACACCAACTGGAGATCGGCAAGGTGGTTTGTGACAACGGAACAAATTTGTTGGCAGCATTGAGGTTGGGCAAGTTGACACATGTGCCGTGCATGGCACATGTGTGTACTCTGATTGTACAACGCTTTCTGCTCAAGTACCCAGGCTTACAGGATGTCCTGAAGCAGTCCAGGAAGGTTTGTGGCCATTTCAGGCGTTTCTACACGGCCATGGCACACTTGTCAGATATCCAGCAGCAAAACAACATGCCAGTGAGGCGCTTGATTTGCGACAGCCCGACACGTTGGAATTCAACACTCCTAATGTTCGACCGCCTGCTCCAACAAGAAAAAGCCGTCAATGAATATTTGTATGACCGGGGTGCTAGGACATCATCTGCGGAGCTGGGAATTTTTTTGCCACGTTACTGGAGGCTCATGCGCAATGCCTGTAGGCTCATGCGTCCTTTTGAGGAGGTGACAAACCTGGTCATTCGCACCGAAGGCACCATCAGGGACATCATACCGTTTGTTTTCTTCCTGGAGCGTGCCCTGGGAAGAGTGCTGGATCAGGCAGTAGATGAGCGTGAAGAGGAAGAGTTGTGGACACCATCACCACCAGAAACAGCCTTATCAGTATCGCTTGCTGGACCTGCGGCAACGCTGCAAGAGGATTGTGAGGAAGAGGAGTCAGAGGAGGAATGTGGCTTTGAAGAGGAGGAGGAGGTAGACCAACCACAGCAGGCATCCCAGGGTGCTGCTTGTCACCTATCTGGTTCCCGTGGTGTTGTACGTGGCTGGGGGGAAGAAGATTATACCTTCCCTGACATCACTGAGGACGAGGAATGGGACATGAGTAGCTCGGCATCCGTCCTTGGGCAAATAGGGTCTTTCATGCTGTCGTGCCTGTTGAAGGACCCTCGTATAAAAAGGATGAAGGAGAATGACCTGTACTGGGTGTCCATGCTACTAGACCCCCGGTATAAACATAAAGTGCCTGATATGTTACCACATTACAGCAAGGCGGAAATGATTCAGCAGGTCCAAAATAAATTAAGAAGTATGCTGTACACAGCGTATAAGGGTCATGTAACAGCACAACAGGGATCTAACAGGGGAAGAGGTGAAAGTAATCCTCCTCCTCCTCCCACAAACACGCCGGCAAGGACAGGAAGCTGTACAGACATGCTGTTGATGGAGGACATGCAGAGCTTTTTAAGTCCTATGCATCGCCACAGCCCTTCGGGGTCCACCATCAGAGAATGACTTGACCAACAGGTAGCAGACTACCTGGCCTTAACCGCAGATATCGACACTCTGAGGAGCAATGAACCCCTTGACTACTGGGTGTGCCGGCTTGACCGGTGGCCTGAGCTATCCCAATGTGCGCTTGAACTTCTGGCCTGTCCTGCTTCAAGTGTCCTGTCAGAAAGGACCTTCAGTGCAGCAGGAGGTATTGTCACTGAGAAGAGGAGTCGCCTTGGTCAAAAAAGTCTTGATTACCTCACCTTTCTTAAGATGAATGAGGGATGGATCCCGAAGGGACTGACATTGGACGATACCTTTGACTGAACAAATCCTGATCAGATGAGCTGCCTTGGGCTAAAAATGGTCCACATGCTGCTGTATTTGAACTCTGAATGCCGGATGACTTGCTTAACTTATCTGCCACCAACTAGGGTTCAAGCCGCAATGTTTTAGGGCACTTTCTGCCTGGCAAAACAAACAGAAATTTTTCAGGCCGCTGCTACAGTAGCGTCTGCGACAATACCAAATTTTCCAGCCAGGTGTACATGCCTAATTTTTCTGGCCTCTGCTGCTGCACTTGTTATGGTGCTGCAAATTTTATGGCCGCTTCTACAGCTGCGACAATACCAAATTTTCCTGCCAGGCGTACATGCCTAATTTTTCTGGCCTCTGCTGCTGCACTTGCTATAGTGCTGCAATTTTTCTGGCTGCTGCTACAGATGCGGCTGCGACAATACCCAATTTTTCATCCATGTGTACATGTCTAATTTTTCTGGCCTTTGCTGCTGCAATTGTTATGGTGCTGCAATTTTTATAGCTGCTGCTACAGAAGCGGCTGCAACAATACCAAATTTTTCAGGCATGTGTACATGCCTAAATTTTCTGGTACTCTCTGCTGACATCTCTGTCCATTTTTGCAACTGTCGATATTAGATGTATGCTAAGGGAAGCATGGTGGCTCAGAGGTTAGCACTGCTGCCTTGCAGATCCCACTATGTGCTGCCTCAAGGGGGGCTCTAACTATGTGCTGCCTAAAGGGGAGCTCTAACTATGTGCTGCCTAATATGGGGGAATCTATGTGCTGTCTAAAGGGGGCAATCTAACTATGTGATGCCTAAAGGGGGCTAAAGCACGTTATTCCAAACCATTTAGGAATAATAGGTGATTTATGCACTTTATGGATTAAAACCAGACTCTGCATCAACTATGTAATTTTCCATGGGAGTTTTGCCATGGATCCCACTCCGGCACGCCACAGTCCAGGTGTTAGTCCCCTTGAAACAACTTTTAAATCACTATTATGACCAGAAAGAGTCCCTGTGGGTTTTAAAATTCGCCTGCCCATTGAAGTCAATGGCGGTTCCCCCGATTCGCTGGTTTGCGAACTTTTGCGGACGTTTGCATTTGCGGTTCGTGAACCGAAAATTTTAGGTTCGCGACATCACTATAGGACACATAAAGGAAGGACTTTTACTTCTCCTCCCTTATGGATCCACTTCTGACATTGGCTCAAAAACTGCAGTGGCAGTTTTCCAAAAACTGCCAGAAAAAAAAACAAGAAAAAAAACAAGTGGAAACTTAGCTTAAAAGTGGTTTATTCAATTTGCCTGGTCCTGACGTTCTTGTAACCTGTTTTACATTGACACTAATGAATGCAAAAGTAATTCATCATTGAAAAACTATAAGACCAAATTTTCCAATGATGAATTACTTGTGTATTCATTTCTTTGCGTTCACTACTTTACATTTACTGTCAGTTGGCAGCTTGCTACAAGCAGATTTGGAATGGAGACCACCAACAGCGTGTGAGACTGTTTGAGACTCAAGGGGCAGACATGATGTTGATGCAGTTTTCCTGCTGACCTGCTACTGCCACTGCATGATAACAACATCACTGCAGTCAGCGCCATTTGTGATACCAGAATATACCTCTGTAGCTTCCACAATTGCTAGAACTTAGTGGTGGTAACATAAGAAAATGTTGCCTACTCCTTGTCTACTGTTAGTTCCAGCCTTCTACAAAGGCATAAAAAATGTCCAATTATAGTCAACTGATTACCTTGCAGCTGTCTGCAAAAAAGGTAAAGTTTCATACCCTTGTACAAGTGCAGCCAAAAACATTTTTTTTTTTTTTTTGTAGCGCATTGCATTAGGCAGAAAGTTGCCTTGGTGGTTAGGGATTTATGATATGTTCTATTGCCGTTTTAATCCTTAGATTGTGGGAGGATGAAGCCAAACTAGGAATACACCCCAGAGTAATGAAGGCCCAGCTACTCCACTTTTTCCATCCTATACAATCTAAAAATACCTCTTGACTTGACTTTCATATTGGGACAAAGAAAGAAATCGAATGTGGGTAATATTTACATTCCGTGTTTGTTCCTCTCATGTTAACAGCCTCCATTCACACATATTTTGGTTTGATGTGATCATAATAAAATGTGACTTTCACATAATGTTCACAAAATGATTTTAATTTTTTTTTTTGCAGATAGCTGGGGACATCCATGCTCTGCTGCCTCTGTATTTCCATTCCCATCTCCCGCAAATCGGTAAGGTGCTTTTGGCAGCAATGAGAGTCATTTGTAACAAATACAAGCCTGGCTTATTCTTCAAGACTTTTCAAATATCCATGGTGATAACTTTTTATCATTTATTTGGTCCAGCCTAATGGAGAACACACTACATTCTTAAATAGCTATTACACGTCCAATAAAGTGGGCAATTCATCATCTGTTTATCTGTCATGCCAATAGCAGATTACATGTCATAATTAATTACCTGGGTAATAAATAGTCTTATTAATAAGATCTGATGACAGGGGAGAATTATTTCATTGATAAAGACTGATGACATAGTTGAGTATGTGACGAGACATTGCAAACACAGCCCAGATTGAATTGGTGGCCTCCCGCATAGATAATAAAATAGTTATTCTACAGAACAAAATGATTGATACATTTGCTTGCTGCAGCAAAAGCAACAGGGAAAAGATTCTGCTCTCTTACTTATTTAAACAGACTGTGGTGAATATTTTTTTTTTCCCTGTGACAAATTCAACTTTGTAACAAAGTGACAGCTGTTTGGCAGGAATAACGGAATTGATGCCTTCTTGGGTTCCTGACTTACAGAGACTCATAGAAGTCAAATTCATTTGGAAAAATCTCCTGGCATTCTCACCACTATAAACGTTCCCCAGGCATCACCTGAAGGAGTGGCCGAAGAACAGAAAAAGGGAATGATGGCAAACCGTGACATGTGACATTAGGGCAAGGTCTGCATGGAGATAAATGAAGTCTGTCAGACATCTTTTGGAGAAGAGGCCCTGGCTTTTATCATTGCTCGGATGAGCTTGCCTGTTTAACACGCTCTTTGTATTTTTCTATTGGCCTGATTCTACCTTTCATGACAACCCAGCCCTGGAGATTATCCATCACTTGACAGCTTGGAAAATGGCCATGCTTAAATGGAAAAAGAAATAACTAAATAAATAAAAGTTTTATAAATAAAAAAATAGAAAAGAAAAAGCAGTTAAAAAAAGAGATTATAGAAACATAGAACAATAAATTAAGTTATTCAATAGCTGCACTATATTACTTACTTATATTTCTATGAGAAAGAAAATGCAATTTATATTACATTTTATTTCACTTTATTTTCTATAATTATTTTTTAATTCATTTTCCTTTTAAGGTTTTAATGTTAAACGTGAATGGCAACCTTTTCTTTGATGTCCAAATAAAAAAAAAATCCTGGAATACCCCTTTAAAGGGGTACTTCGGCCCCAAGATGTCTGATCGCGGGGGTCCCACCGCTGAGGACCCCCGCAATCTAGCATGCAGCACCCACCTGTAAGCTCTGCAGGAAGCGCAGGAGGCTCTCAGCATTATGCCTCCTGACCACGGGGACGGAGTATCATGACATCATGACTCCGCCCCCGTGTGATATCACGCCCTGCCCCTCAATGCAAGTCTATGGGCGGGGGTGTGACAGCCTTAAATCAACTGGTAGACTTTGCAATAACACCCTTTATTCTATCATAATATGTACAGAATAATAAAGATACATTTATTTGTGGTATGGGTAGGAAGATTGGAAATATCACTTTTGCAACTTTGAGTCTTTGTGTGTGGGGGGGGGAGTATTGCTGCTCAGCTTGTTGACATGCTCCACTCCTGTTGCAAACCTTGGAGTTTTTATTTATTTATTATTTAACCCTTTAACAACAATGGATGTATATTTACGTCCATTGCCGACTCCCGTTACATGAAATGCGCTCAGGAGCTGAGTGTGTTTCATACCCAGTGGGTGCCGGTTGCTATCAGCAACAAGGACCCGCGGCTAATCGCCAAGGCTAATCGCCAGTCAGGTTGATGTCCGGTATTTATGCTTTAGACGCCACAATCAAAGTTGATTGCGGCTTCTAAAACGGGAGAAAACACTTGTTAGCTGTTAGCTCAGCGGGCTGTTCGAGACCGCTGCTGTGAAATCGCGGCATCTCTAACAGCTGAGAGGACAGCTGAGAGGCGTGATCACTTGCCCCATTGCTGTCCGATTGGTCATCTGCTGCTCCATGCTTGAGATTGAGAGCAGAGTGCCGATAACACTGATCTATGCTATGGCATAGCATTGAACAGTGTATGAAATCTGAAGATTGCATGTAATATTCCGCTATGAAGGCTAGAAAATAGTTTAAAAAAAGGTTAATTAATGTGATTTAACCCCTTCCTTAATAAAAGTTTGAATCACCCCCTTTTGCCCATGTAAAAAAAATGTAAATAAAAATAAACCTATATCCATAGAAGAAAAAGAAAGCAGAGCACTCACCAGTGTCTTCTCTTGCAAGCAGCTTTTATTTCAGAGTGCAGATCAGAAAGGTCTGGTACACATCGGGGAAGTACAGATAGGGGAGTGAGACTGTAAGATGCGGGGGTATCCTCTAGGTGATGCACCGTTGTACGCCGTAGCTCTTCGCCAGAGGCCGCAGCGACAGGAGCTGGTGTAAGACTTCTTGCCAGACGGCCGGGGGGGACTTTATAACTTAATATCTTCACCATCCCTGGGGCACAAACGTCCCACGGTGATGGTTAGGATAACAATTTTAGCATATATAACGCATTGTCAAGCATTATATATATTAAAATCTTCTGATTGGTTCCTTTTAACTCTCACTGGGCTGAGCTCTGTGTGCCAGCCAAGCAAGGAGTTAGGACTACTTTAATTAAACTTTTGACATGTCAATCAGACATGTCAAAAGCTGTCATTTGCAGCGGATCATTGATGACAAGCTGGGGAAGTGGGCAGCATTGCCGAAAACCAAGATTTGCTATGATTAACAACTTTTGACATGTCTGATTGACCAGTCAAAAGTTGTTTCTTGCTGGGCTGATAACTATGTGCCAGCTCAGCAAGATAAGAGTTAATCAGGGCTGCAGAGTGCTAATTAATGCATGGGGGGGGGGGGGGGTTGTATAGAATAGATAGCCTTTGCTGCATACTGTATAAAGATCTACTTCTTGGTCCATCGGTCTTGTGTAGCCACACATCATCAGGACCCACGGATAATGCCGGGCACTGCCGATCTGGCCGATGCCTGGCATTAACCCTTTAGATGCTGCAATAAAAGTTGATTGCGGCATCTAAACTGAAAGTGAAATTATCCCAGCAGCTCAGCGGAGCCGATTGGAACTATCACAATAGAATCGTAATGTCGCGATAAGCTTACTGGACGACATGAGGGCCCTCACCTGCCTCCTCGTCGTCCGATTGGCTATCTGCTCCATGGCATAGCATTGAACAGTGTATGCAAACAGAAGATTGCATAAATGTAAAAAAAATACCAAAGTCCAAAATATTAATAAATAGTGATCAAAAAGTCCCATCAGAACAAAAATGGTACAGATAAAAACTACAGACCTCGATCCAAAATTAAGCCCTCATATAGCCCCATACACGCAAAAATAAAAAAGTTATAGGGGTCAGAAGATGACAATTTTAAACATTCTGATTTTGATGCATGTAGTTATAATTTTTTTAAAGTAGTAAAATAAATAAAACCGACATAAATTGAGTATGCCTGTAACCGTATGGACCTGCAGAATAAAGATAATGTGTAATTGTTACCAAAAAGTGTGCTACGTAGAAACGGAAACCCTAAAATGTTACAAAATGGCATATTTTTTTCTTTTTTCACCCCACAAATATTTTTTTGTCTTGTTTTGCCACATATTATGTTAAAATATAAGTAATGTTATAACAAAGTACAATTGCTGACGCAAAAAACAAGCCCTTATATGGGTCTGTAGGTGCAAAATTGAATGCATTATGATTTTTAGAAGATGAGGAGGAAAAAACAAACATGCAAAAACAAAGATTGTTTTGAGTCCTTTAGCAGAAAATGGGCTGAGTCCTTAAGGGATTAAAGGTCTCCAGAAATGATGGGAGTTGTAGTTTAAGTAGCAGTGAGCCTCCAGCTGGAGGATCGCTGATGCTAAACTACAACTCCCATTTAAATAAAATAGTTAATGAGGGCTTGGGGGGAGAATGTTTTTTTGTAATAAAAAATTGAGTTGTGTGATTTTTTTTTTTATTGCTTTTACAGGCTTAGTAGTGGATCTTAGCATTAGTCCCAATAAAAAAAAAAAACATGTACATATAACACACATTAGCCTTCTAAAGAGCTTGTATGTATACTTTTTTTGTTTAATCAAACACACATTATATTTACCTGGTTGTTAGCTAACGGCTCAATAAAAACAATCCCAATAAAAAACAATCCATTTTACCAGCATTAGTCTTCTAAAACAATTGCATGTTTATATTCTTGATTTAATCAAACACATGTTATATTTACCTGGTTTTAAGCTAACAACAAAATAAAAAAAAGTATGCATTAATGTGTATCAACCTTCTAAAATGCCTGTATGTATATATTCTTGGTTTAATCAAACAGTATACCTACCTGGTTGTAAAAGTTAACAGGAAGATGAGTTAACCATCACCCTGAAAAGCTCAAAATAACCCCACAATCTTTTACAATACACAACAAATATGTGTGGTAAAGTAATTATTTGACAAGGTAGAAGACAGAGCAACTCTGCAATGTCCTCTGCCAGTAAGAATGTTGGTGGAAGTACCAGCACCAGTACAGGGAGCAGCAGCACCCAGGTGTCTTATCGTAATAGTAGCAGCCATGTTAGCCAACCAAAGTTCTCACTGTCTGCCAAGGGCTGTGATGTCTCACACAACAGTTTGGCCCACGTGGAGTGGTTGACTAATTTAAGGTCTTCTCAGGAGGAGGAAGAAGAGTCTGCCGATATGACATTGAGCCAGCTGTCAGTGGATTCCTCATCATCTACAGTAATATAGCATTGTGGAAATGTTTGTCCTAGACGATCTGTCATGTCCTCTCTATCCCCCCTCCCCCTACTGCTATGCAGGATAGAGTTATGCAGTATTTTCTCTAAGTGTCATTTTTTCTTCTGCAGATAGGCAATGTTTTTAATCAGTTTGGCTGCATTTTACCCCCTGTACTGTTTTCCTTCAGACCCCGCCCAAGACTTCTAAGTCGTCCTTCAGACCTATCTCTTTCCCTTCTTTCTCCAGATGCATCTATCCCTCCAGGCCCTTCTATATTTTTCCCAGACCCTTCTATTCCCCAGACCCCTTTGTCTCCTCCCCAGACCCATCTGTACTCTCCAATAGAACTGTCCATTCCCCCAGATCCCTCTCTCCCCCTCTTCTCCAGACCCTTCTGTATTCTCCCTAGATCCCTCTGTCCTCTTTAGACCCATCTGTCCCCTCCTTAGATCACTTTGTCCCCCAGACCCATTTGCCTCTTCCTCTTTTAGACCCCTCTGATCCACAAGACCCCTCCTTCTCCAGATGCCCCTGCCCCCTTAGTCTTTTTCAGACCCCTATGTCCCTTTCTTCTCCAGATCCCTGGAACCCCCTCCAGATCACTTCTTTTCTTGATGTCTCTAACCCCCCAGACCCCTAAGTCTTTATTCAGATGCCTCCATTCCCTCCTTCAGACACCTCTGTACTCTGCTCCTTCAGATACCTTTCCCCTTCCCAGACCCCTTTGATGCCTCCCCACACCTCTCTTTCCCCTTTGTTCCTCCACCTCTAGATGCCTCTGTCTTTTTTGCAGATCCCTCTGAATCCTCCTCCTCAAGATGACTCTGTCACTTTCCAAGATTCTTCTGTCCTCTCCTTAAGATGTCTCTGTCCCATTTCCACACCTTTCCGTAACCTTCCCAGACCCCTCTGTCTCCTCCTAATCTAGATGCCTATGTCCCCTTCCAAGACCTTTAAATTCTTCAGACTACTATGGCCCATTCACCCTTTCATCCTCCTCTGCCTAGAAACCCCTCATTGCTTGCCTACCTCTTGCACATTGGCATCTTATAGTGTTGGCACGGTGCTAGAGGATATCAATGGAGTTCTTATCCTTCTTGGAGCACAGCAGTTGGGGCAGAAACACATCTGGGGTGGTAGCAGGCCTGCACACAGCACGTCTGCTCCCAGCAGTCACTGCTGCTTCAAGCTGATAGGACTTAGGACTCAGGAAGAGTGGGGTGCCCTGCAGCTCCCGGTTTCAAAGAGCAGCTAGAGTTGCAGATATATATAGAAAATAAATATCTGGTTCTAAGGGCCGGTGGATGGTCCGAAGGACGTCCCAGCCCATCAGGGAATCAAGACACCCATTAGGCCCGGTGTGCCTAATGGGCAGTCTGGGCCTGTATGCAAATGTCATGTACAATGCCTTTGGAAAGTCTTTAGGGGTATTTTTTTTATTTTATTTTGATGTGTTGAACCCTTGTGCTAAAGTAATAATAAAAAATCATGTTTTCTCCCATCATTCTGCACTCAATACCTCACAATAAGAATAAAAAAAATAGTTTTAGAAGTTTTAGAAGATCAGAAAAAATGATACTAGTACAGGGTCTGAATTCTTATGTCAATGCAATATTTTAGTTATTCATTTTTAACAAATTAGCAAATATTTTTAGCATTTTGCTATCACTTTGTCATTAAGGGGTATTGATTGCAGAATAATTGGGATAATTTGGGCACAGTAAGATAAAAAAAATGTTTATATGTTGTACATCTTGGCAAAACCTTAAAGGCAGAAAAAATATAAAGATGTACATACCTTCCTTCGCTTCCCAGGGGCCTCCGGTAACCGTCTCCAGTCTCCGCCACGATCCTCTTCCTGGTTGCCGGTGGTCAGCAAGTCATACTGCACTCAGCCAATCACTGGCCTCAGTGAAGTCCCGACTCTGCCGGCGATAGGCAGAGCTGCAGTGTGGGAACGCTTTAAGACACAAAATTCTTCACTACACCGGCACCTGCTGCTGGGGCCGAAAACATCACATTGCCGCTCAGCCTATTGCCGGCTGAGTTGGGACTTCGCTGCGGCCGGTGATTGGCTGAGTGCAGTATGACTCGCCAACCACCGACAACCAGGAAGAGGATCGCAACAGAGACCGGAGCTGGTTACCATACCAACCAGAACATAATCCTGTCAGGCTGCATTCTCTTTCTCTCAACTAAAAAATGAGCTGGGAAACAACCCAATAGGTGAAGGTGGAACTAGCATTCCTCTGTGTTCACTCCTTTTTTTTATCAGACTGCAGCATGAAAACAGAGAGGAGGGGGTGACAGAGCAGCCTGCAGTGATTGGATGAAGACCCAGCACTGCATAGTAGACTTAGGGAGAAGTATGAGTCATGCAGAATGAGGACACCCCCCTCCAGAGCACAGTATGACTAACCAAGTGAGCAACTGATAGAAGGTATTTATGAGAGAGAGTAAAAACTTTTTTTTTTTTGTGGGATATGACAGGTACTCTTTAAATTTGTTGTTTTGCAATATAACAAAATGTGGAAAAAGTGAAAGGGTTTCAAGACTTCCACACAGTAGTTTGCTATGTATTTCTACTAAAATGTATACAGTCTTTTGAGCTCCTCTTCTTCCTAGTGCACTCGCTATTCACAGATGTTTCGTCAAGGCCCTAGGGATAGTGAATATATCAGGAGAAAATCTACAGGGAAACACTTTTTATGTAGATCTTGTGATGTTCTGTTGCCAGATGGTTGGAAACTGTTTTCAGTACTGATCAAGTTAAACTATTTGCTACATCAAATCAGCCTATGTCCAATAGGGAAATGTAAGAGTGGATGAAAGACTTTGGCTGACTCCCAAAAGAAACCCCTCATGACTGGAAAGTATCAAGAGAATCTATTTGGCCCCAGAGGCCAAAGTCTAGACCAATAAATGACAATATGTCGTGCACTAGAGAGTGAAAACATCACCCTCTGAGAGTGATAGTGATCTAAAGGTCCATCTTTTATAATTTGGGGAAGATATCTTGCCTCCTTAACACCTTAAGAACATGCATTGTAAATGTACAGTGCATCAGCGAGTAACTTCGCACACCGCATTTTACCATAAAATTTGCAGCATAAAAAAACGAAAACCTCCAAAAGTTGTAACTATTCGAAGTATTTAAGTATTTGTACAAATCTGTAAAGTTTCTATTTTTGCCAGGAGAACCAGATATATAATCATATATTAGTGTAATATAGGGAATGACCACAAGTTGACCGAATGGCCAAGCAGGAGAACACAAAAGTGGTGCAATATTGTTTTCCATTCAGGCACTGGATGTTCTTTCCATTCCCTAGAAGTTTCACCTGGAATAAATATGGCCACCTATTCAGATGATCTGAAAGTAAGTAAGCTGATCTTCTGGTTTCTACCTTACACAGTTGCAAGGAAAAGTATGTGAACCCTTTGGAATTATATGGATTTCTGCACAAATTGGTCATAAAATGTGACCTGATCTTCATCTAAGTCACAACAATAGACAATCACAGTATGCTTAACTAATAACACACAAAAAAATTAATCTTACCATGTTTTTTATTGAACACACTATGTAAACAGTTGGAAAAAGTATGTGAATCCTTGGATTTAATAACTGGTTGAACCTCCTCTGGCAGCAATAACTTCAACCAAAGGTTTCCTGAAGTTGCAGATCAGACGTGCATAACGCTCAGGAGTAATTTTTGACCATTCCTATTTACAGAACAGTTTCAGTTCAACAATATTCTTGGGATGTCTGGTGTGAATCTCTTTCTTGAGGTCATGCCACCGCATCTCAATCCAGTGAAGGTCAGGAATCTGACTGGGCCAATCCAGAAGCCGTAATTTCTTCTGTTTAAGCCATTCTGTTATTGATCTACTTCTGTTCTTTGGGTCGTTGTCCTGTTGCAACACTCATCTTCTGTTGAGCTTCAGCTGGTGGACAGAAGGCCTTAAATGGGCACTGTCAGATATAAAAACTTTTGATATGTTGTAAAGCATGCAAAACCAATAGGTTGTGCAATTGCTTTCATTAAAACATTTTCCCTGTCTCCTGGGATACATACCAGCTGTTACGCCTAGCGCTCCGGGTCCCCGCTCCTCCCCGGAGCGCTTACGGCGTCTCTCTCTCCGCAGCGCCCCGGTCGGTCCCGCTGACCGGGAGCGCTGCACTGTCATGGCCGTCGGGGATGCGATTCGCACAGCGGGACGCGCCCGCTCGCGAATCGCATCCCAGGTCACTTACCCGTTCCCGTCCCCTGCTGTCATGTGCTGGCGCGCGCGGCTCCGCTCTCTAGGACGCGCGCGCGCCAGCTCCCTGAGACTTAAAGGGCCAGTGCACCAATGATTGGTGCCTGGCCCAATTAGCTTAATTGGCTTCCACCTGCTCCCAGACTATATCTGATCTCTGCCCCTGCACTCCCCTGCCGGATCTTGTTGCCTTAGAGCCTAGTGAAAGCGTTACTGTGTTTGTCCATACTGTGTACTTGACCTCCTGCTATTACCTTATTGACTCCGATCCTTGCTGCCTGTCCCGACCTTCTGCTACGTCCGACCTTGCTTCTGTCTACTCCCTTGTACCGTGCCTATCTTCAGCAGTCAGAGAGGTTGAGCCGTTGCTAGTGGATACGACCTGGTCACTACCGCCGCAGCAAGACCATCCCGCTTTGCGGTGGGCTCTGGTGAACACCAGTAGTGACTTAGAACCGGTCCACTAGCACGGTCCACGCCAATCCCTCTCTGGCACAGAGGATCCACCTCCTGCCAGCCGGCACCGTGACAGTAGATCCGGCCATGGATCCCGCTGAGGTTCCCCTGCCTTCTATCTCTGATCTCACCACGGTGGTCGCCCAGCAATCCCGACAGATCGCCCATCTAACCCACCAGCTGTCGGAAGTGTCCACCATGGTGCAGCAACTTCAGTCGCAACTTCTGCCTCTGCTACAGCAGCAACCATCTCCTCCGCCAGCTCCTGCACCCCTTCCGCAGCGAGTGGCCACTCCTAGCCTCCGCTTGTCTCTGCCGGACAAATTTGATGGGGACTCTAAGTTTTGCTGTGGCTTTCTTTCGCAATGTTCCCTGCACTTGGAGATGATGTCGGACCAGTTTCCTACTGAAAGGTCTAAGGTGGCTTTCGTAGTCAGCCTTCTGTCTGGAAAAGCCCTGTCATGGGCCACACCACTCTGGGACCGCGATGACCCCGTCACTGCCTCTGTACACTCCTTCTTCTCGGAAATTCGAAGTGTCTTTGAGGAACCTGCCCGAGCCTCTTCTGCTGAGACTGCCCTGCTGAACCTGGTCCAGGGTAATTCTTCCGTTGGCGAGTACGCCATACAATTCCGTACTCTTGCTTCTGAACTATCCTGGAATAATGAGGCCCTCTGCGCGACCTTTAAAAAAGGCCTATCCAGCAACATTAAAGATGTTCTGGCCGCACGAGAAATTCCTGCTAACCTGCATGAACTCATTCATCTAGCCACTTGCATTGACATGCGTTTTTCTGAGAGACATCAAGAGCTCCGCCAGGAAAAAGACTTAGATCTCTGGGCACCTCTCCCACAGTCTCCGTTGCAGTCTACGCCTAGGCCTCCCGCCGAGGAGGCCATGCAAGTGGATCGGTCTCGCCTGACCCAGGAGGAGAGGAATCGCCGTAGGGAAGAAAATCTTTGTCTGTACTGTGCCAGTACCGAACATTTCCTGGTGGATTGTCCTATCCGTCCTCCACGTCTGGGAAACGCACGCTCGCACCCAGCTCTCGTGGGTGTGGCGTCTCTTGATTCTAAGTCGGCTTCTCCACGTCTCACGGTGCCCGTGCGGATTTCTCCTTCAGCCAACTCCTCCCTCTCAGCCGTGGCCTGCCTGGACTCTGGTGCCTCTGGGAATTTTATTCGGGAGTCCTTGGTGAATAAATTCCGCATCCCGGTGACCCGTCTCGTCAAGCCACTCTACATTTCCGCGGTCAACGGAGTCAGGTTGGATTGCACCGTGCGTTACCGCACGGAGCCCCTCCTAATGTGCATCGGACCTCATCACGAAAAAATTGAGTTTTTGGTCCTCTCCAATTGCACTTCCGAAATTCTCCTTGGACTACCCTGGCTTCAACACCATTCCCCAACCCTGGATTGGTCCACAGGGGAGATCAAGAGCTGGGGTACCTCTTGTTTCAAGGACTGCCTTAAACCGGTTCCCAGTACTCCCTGCCGTGACCCTGTGGTTCCCCCTGTATCCAGTCTCCCTAAGGTCTTTATGGACTCTGCCTGCCATAAGAAGTGCCTCTCCCCCCCTCCCAGTCCAGTCAGGCAAGCCTCGGTGCCTCCTCATGGCCCCCGTCCTGGTGTCACACTGCCCCGTGCCAGGCCTCGCCCTCTGCCCTCCCTCCCCATTCCCACTCCTGCTGTACTGCCTGCCGTTGAGGAATCCCTCCATTCTTTCCCGGTGTCCTCATCCCAGGGGAGGCAGTTACCGGACAAAGAGAAGGGAAGACCTAAGGGGGGGGTACTGTTACGCCTAGCGCTCCGGGTCCCCGCTCCTCCCCGGAGCGCTTACGGCATCTCTCTCTCCGCAGCGCCCCGGTCGGTCCCGCTGACCGGGAGCGCTGCACTGTCATGGCCGTCGGGGATGCGATTCGCACAGCGGGACGCGCCCGCTCGCGAATCGCATCCCAGGTCACTTACCCGTTCCCGTCCCCTGCTGTCATGTGCTGGCGCGCGCGGCTCCGCTCTCTAGGACGCGCGCGCGCCAGCTCCCTGAGACTTAAAGGGCCAGTGCACCAATGATTGGTGCCTGGCCCAATTAGCTTAATTGGCTTCCACCTGCTCCCAGACTATATCTGATCTCTGCCCCTGCACTCCCCTGCCGGATCTTGTTGCCTTAGAGCCTAGTGAAAGCGTTACTGTGTTTGTCCATACTGTGTACTTGACCTCCTGCTATTACCTTATTGACTACGATCCTTGCTGCCTGCCCCGACCTTCTGCTACGTCCGACCTTGCTTCTGTCTACTCCCTTGTACCGTGCCTATCTTCAGCAGTCAGAGAGGTTGAGCCGTTGCTAGTGGATACGACCTGGTCACTACCGCCGCAGCAAGACCATCCCGCTTTGCGGCGGGCTCTGGTGAACACCAGTAGTGACTTAGAACCGGTCCACTAGCACGGTCCACGCCAATCCCTCTCTGGCACAGAGGATCCACCTCCTGCCAGCCGGCACCGTGACACCAGCCTGGCTGTGTCCACTTGTTATCACCTACATCATGGACCCACTTTATGATTGACAGGTCTGCAGATCTAAAGCTGCTGTGATCGTCTCCCTCATTGTCTGTGTTTACTTTCCAGTCTATATATATATAAAAGCACAGCACTCCTCCAGTACGGGAAAAAAAATGTATTTATTAGCTAACATGTAAAGCATTGATTTTTACACAGAATACGTCACACAGGTATCTATCCGTAATTATTATATTTAATATGTTACAGCTGGTAGAATTATCTATGTATTAACCTGTTTCAAGCTTGTTTTTATCTTCACTCTGCACTTTACTATGTAAAAAACTGTGTACAACACTCAGTATGTTACTATGTAATGTAGCTTATATGTATTGCACTGATGTGAAATGATTTTTATGCACTTGAAATGATGATTGAAACACTTTATTATGTAATTGATTAAGCACCTTATGTGGGTATAAAAACCCTCTTGTTGAATTGTGTCACTAAGCTTGAAAATGTTCCTATAGTAGGACAGAAACGTTGCCGCTTTACATGTGAGCTAATAAATCCATTTTTTTTTCACGTACTGGAGGAGTGCTGTTCTTTTCTATTTCTATACTACGAGGACTCTGATCAAGTCTGGGTGCTGGCACCCCACACGGACTGGGATAAGTAGTGCTGCAATACCTTTATATATATATATATATATATATATGCCTCCCTATATATATATATATATATATATATATATATATATATATATATATATATATGTGTGTGTGCATAAATCTGTGTTGTCTAGTTAAAGTGCATGTGTATGAATAAATGAAGTCATTTTGTGTGTGTGTGTGTGTATCTAATACAGGGGGACTACAATCATATGCCTCCAGCTGTTGCAAAACTACAACTCCCTGCATGCCTGCACAGCCAAATGATGTTTGGGCATGCTGGGAGTTGTAGTTTTGCAACAGTGCCTGCAGCACCACTGCTGTAAATCTGAGTTTTACCAATCATATGCCTCCAGCTGTTGCAAAACTACTACTCAAAGGATGTGTGGGCATGCCGGGAGCTGTAGTTTTGCAAAAGCTGAAAGCACACAGTGTGTGTGTGTGTGTGTGTGTGTATAGCATAAAACCAGAAAGGAAAGGATTATAGATGCTCAACCCTGAGACCAGTGACAGTGACCAGAGGAGAGTGAGGGAAGGGGAGGAGGGGGGAGTGGTTATCACCTGAGGAGACGGAAGGGACCTGCCCCCCTGCTTCTAGTTGAAAACATTAAGGTAATTCAGAAATAAAGCTAATTCTGAGAGACACATAAAAATGATATGTACATGATCAGGATGAGATACTGAGCAATATATAACAGTTTAGTTTTTTTTTGGGGTGATCTGCCAGGTATGCTTTAAGTTCTCCTGCAAAATGTCTTGATAAACTTGGGAATTCATTTTTCCTTCAATGATAGCAATCCATCAAGGCTGTGATGCAGCAAAGCAGCCCAAAACCATGATGCCCTTACCCCCATACTTCACAGTTGGGATGAGGTTTTGATGTTGGTGTGCTGTGCCTCTTTTTCTCAACACATATTGTTGTATGTTTCTTCCAAAAATTCAACTTTGGTTTCATATGTCCACAGAATACTTTGCCAGTACTGCTATCGCACATCCAGGTGCTCTTGTGCAAACTGTAAACGTGCAGGCAGCTAATTAATTTTTTTTTTTTTTGGACCGCAGTGGCTTCCTCTGTGGCATAATCCCATGAAATCCATTCTTGTTTAGTGTTTTAAGTATCGTAGATTCACTAACAGGGATGTTAGCATATGCCAGAGACTTTTGTAAGTCTTTAGCAGACACTGTAGGATTCTTCTTCACCTCATTGAGCAGTCTGCGCTGTGCTCTTGCAGTCATTTTTACAGGATGGCTACTCCTAGGGAGAGTAGCAGCAGTGGTGAACTTTCTCCATTTATAGACAATTTGTCTTACGGTGGACTAATGAACAGATACTTTTATAACCCTTTCCAGCTTTATGCAAGTCAACAATTCTTAATTGTAGGTCTTCTAAGAGCTCTTTTGTGCGAGGCATCATTCACATCGGGAAATGCTTCTTGTGAAAAGCAAACCCAGAACTGGTGGGTGTTTTTTTATAGGGCAAGGCACCTGTAAACAAAACCTCCAATCTCATCTCATTGATTGGACTCCATTTGGATGGCACCTCACGCCAATTAGCTCTTGGAGATGTCATTAGTCTAGGGGTTCACATACTTTTTCCACCTGCAATGTGAATGTTTACATGGTGTGTTCAATAAAAACATGGTAAGATTAAATTCTTTGTGTGTTATTAGTTTAAGCAGACTGTGATTGTCTATTGTTGTGACTTTGAAGATCAGATCACATTTTCTGACCAATTTGTGCAGAAATCCATTTATTTCCAAAGGGTTCACATACATTTTCTTGCAACTGTATTTTGTGTTCATTGACAAAGGGCAACCATTTTTCTCCTCACCTAGGCTGTTTCCAATAGACAGCTTGGCATGATCAGCCCCTTTTAGCTGACAAATGAGTGTTGGAAGCAATTAA
The DNA here is from genome assembly GCF_029499605.1 of Hyla sarda. Taxonomy (NCBI): domain Eukaryota; kingdom Metazoa; phylum Chordata; class Amphibia; order Anura; family Hylidae; genus Hyla; species Hyla sarda. The sequence goes on from NC_079194.1 coordinate 190,736,015, forward strand.
CAACACTCTATCTCTTGTGTTCAAGAGATTCTGCTAAAAGCAATACCTATTTCAGAATTAAAGGGGTTCTCCGGCACTTAGACATCTTATCCCCTATCCAAAGGATAGGGGAAAAGATGCCTTATCACGGGGGTCCCTCCGCTGGGGACCCCAGTGATCATGCACGCAGCACCCCAGTTAAAATCAGTCCCCGGAGCATGTTCCCTCCGGGTCTGGTTACCTGCGACCACGGGGCAGGCGGCATGTGATGTCACGCCTCCGCCCCCGTGTGACGTCACGCTCTGCTCCTCAATGCAAGCCTATGGGAGGGAGCGTGACTGCTGTCACGCCCCTCCCATAGGCTTGCATTGAGGGGCGGAGCGAACATGCACCAGGGACTGATTTTAACTGGGGTGCTGCGTGCAAGATCACGGGGGTCCCCAGCGGCGGGACCCCCGCAATCTTTTGGATAGGGGATAAGATGTCTAAGTGCCGGAGTACCCCTTTAAGTTGGCATTTTCAAAATGGAACAGAAATGACCATGTTTCCCCTTGTATTATAATTTATTCAGATTATACTGGAGCATTTATGAGAAATAAAAATTATACAGGACTCAAATCCGGTCAGATGAAGATTAAGATTTTTGCCTTGTTGTCTTCCTTGTAAAATAAATAAGAATGTATAAAAAAAAAAAAAAACTTTTATAGGAGATATCCGCCTCATCTACCACAGTAGTGCACCTAAATTCCTGTATTATTCAAATTGTTACACATCCACATCCGTTTATCTGGTGTAGGATTCTATTGTGGCACTTGTAGTCTGCTGCAGGCATCCTCCATTGTATGCATTTTATTCTGGGGATCGCCCCTAGCAACGGACCACAAGGGCAGGATATGTATTCGCAACTGCATTTGGGGTTGAGCCCCTCCAGCCATTTGAGACCGCGTCTTTGCTGTTGTTTAAACTTTATACTAGGAGGTGTGTAAACTCCATATGTTATGCGCCTTGTACATCTGCCAGGCAGCATTAAGGAGCACCTGTGAGGCTGGCAACTATATTAGCCAACTTAGGTGGGGCTTGTAACCTGCCTCCCTCCTCCCATTGTATGTGTGTGCTTGCAGCCACAATGGAGGGTACCTGGGAGGAGGTTATGAGTCGGCCTAATACTGCTGTAATTGCCCACTGGCCCCTTGTATTTCCCATATGGCACAGGTAGGTTTAGTGTTAGGTCCCGTGCCACTTGAGAAACCTTGGCGTTGGTGTGCGGGCTCAGGTATGTCCTTCATACAAGGATATACTGGCTAATGTCTCAATTTTAACATCAGTGTTGAGGGTTAGCCAATGTCATTGTTTACATCTACCACAGTAGTGCACCTAAATTCCTGTATTATTCTAATTGTTACACATCCACACCGTTTATCTGGTGTAGGATTCTATTGGGGCACTTGTAGTCTCCTGCAGGCATCCTCCATTGTATGCATTTTTATGCTGGGGATCACCCCTAGCAACAGACCACAAGGGCAGGATCTGCTCCCCCAGTATAAATACACAACTGCATTTGGGGTTGAGCACCTCCAGCCATTTGAGACCACGTCTTTGTTGTTATAGGAGATATCCGGCAATAATAAACATATTCCCTATGCACAGGAGGGAGGATAAGTAGGTGATTGTGGGGGGTCTGAGAGCTGGGACCTGCCACAATCATTGGTACGGGACCCGATGCTCAGTGAGGAGTACATACATTTCTATAGGAGTACCGAAGAGACTCAAGTACAGCACTCAAGAATCATTGCCACTCTCATAGAAATAAGGAGGGCGTGCCATCTACCAGTAGACAACATCTTCTCCTCGGAGATCGTGGGGGTTCCGAGCGCTGTGTATAGGGGATAGGTTTACTTTTGCCAGAGTTCTCCTTTAAAGTGGTCAAGAATAGGAGATTGTCACTAACTGATTATTATTATTATTATTATTATTTTTTTTTTTGGAGGGTGGGGGTGGGGGGTGGGGGACTTTATACATTGTCCTGATCTATCTTCCATTGTAAACCCTGTATTCAGTGAATATGGAATATCTCTTACTGAGGGTCTTTTTCTGGTGGCCGTTCATGATCTTCTGATCCTTATTGTACAGTTCTTCAGTATAGCATTTTTATAAGAACATAATTCAGGACCTTCTATACTGAAAATAAATCAGTAGAATGAACCTACAATGTTTTATCCAGACCTATTCTAAAAAGGAGTAGAAGTAACATTTCTTAGCTGTCGGAAGAGCTTTAAAGATTGCTACAGACCATACCAAAGACTTCACAATATCAGACCATTTTCTATCCTTTCTTGAAACATCTAAGGCATCCGGGTCCAGGTGGAAAAGGTAGTTAATAATAATCTGCTCTGACTATACAGTCATACAAACTCAGTGTTAGAGCTTATTCCATTACAGCAGTATATGTGTCTTGGATAGAGAATAATTGCATTCCTATGTTTCTATTTTTCAGATCAGCACAAAGACTACAAGGAGCAGATTTCAATCCTAGTGAAGTTTCTTCTACAGATCTTGAGTCTCATTTATTGGGCTATGTTTACACAACGTTGCTGTAGGCTGGTAGTGTACTGCACACGGTTTAGCACAGTGGTTCTCAATCTTTTTCATGACTGTACCCGGGTGTCCGCGGGTACCCCTCGAGTGGAACTTTGGAACCTATGCGCGAGGGGTACCCGCGGACAAAATAAGCCATAAAAGTACTTAATTTCATAATGGTGTGTGCTTACCTTTCTAATGTGAGACTAATGTGATACTTAATCCCCTTGTGCCATTATTTCCCCATCTATCTTAATTCCCATGTGCCATTATTTCCCCCTCCCTCTGATCCCCTTTTGCCATTACCCCCCACCCTCCATCTTAAACCCCTTGTGCCATTATTTCCCCCTCCTATCCCCCTGGGCCAATATATGAGATATAAACAATAACACCTTCCCATAATGTGATGTTACACTTAGTTTAACATTCTTACCAGGCCTGTGTCTATCCTGTTCAGCGGGAGTCGGAGGGCCACACTGACAGGTGACGTCCTTCTGCAATATACTGGCACCTCCGCACAATGTCAGGGATGTCACACGTCAGGCCCTGCAGCCACTGCAGCTCACAAAAAGTGGCCGTGGTCGGAGCTGTACAATATAGTGAGCTGCCGTGGGGACTGTGGTGTCCAATCCCCGTTCTGTGCTGACAAATACTGGCCAATGCATGGTCGGCATTTGTCAGCAAAGTGCCATACCCCCGCATAACCCTTGGCGTACCCCTAGGGGTACACGTACCCCTGGTTGAGAACCCCTGGTTTAGCAGGAATTGCCAAAGTATTGAAGCAAGTGAAACCTATAGAAACCATGAGCTTCACATGTCTTTGCAATTAAAAACCATAGTGTTGATGGCTCTACCATGCGATTCTCTGCAGAAACACATATGGTGGGAGATTTATCAAAACATGTGCAAAGGAAAAGCTGCCCAGTTGCCCATAGCAACCAATCAGATCCCTTCTTTCATTTTGCAGCGGCCTTGTTGAAAATGAAAGAAGCAAGCTGATTGGTTGCTATGGGCAACTGGACAACTTTTCCTTTGCACAGATTTTGATAAATCTCCCCCATTGTCACTATTTTGATGGGGTATTTTACAATAAAATATACAATATTTTGCAACAATAGTCAATTGTTTTGAACAATTCATACCATCTGTCCTATCTTTACTAAGATTCTGAAAAAAATCACATTAGAAGCTACAACATTATACTGTGCAAAATAAACATGTGAACACAGCCTTAGATGTATAAAATCCTTCAGTGGTGCTTCTTGGAAAATAGAATTCACAGTGAGTAGAAATTACACTTTCTTGATATGCTAATTATATTAAACAAGTAGATTATATTATTTATTTATGCTCTATACCAATAATAGAATGTAAAGTTTAAGTTAAACCCTACCAGAGCTGTATGCGTTATGGCATTTTTCTTTCACAATTTTAATTATCTTTTATTTCCTTGCCAGTAACATAAGTTTTTTTTTAATTTCCATCTATGCATCATGAAAATGTTCATTTTTTGATATGAAAGAGTTTTTTCTCCCCTTTCTTTACAGGAAATATATGCTGAATTATAATCACAAATACATTCACAAGGGATGATAATTTCCGCCATAAGATATTCAAAAAGAAAAGTGTCCTTAGTTATTTTCATAAGCACCTGATAGCAGTTAAACTATACTGAACTATAATTTTTGTGTAATTGCTCAGTGGTGCTTATTTTGTTCCAATTACTGAAAGCAACAACTTATGATTAGATCATTAAAAGAGTAAGAATCCACTTAAAAACTGAAGTATAAAGTTTTAGATTGTACATAAGGCAATAGCTGCCGACCTGCACTAAATTGGGGCAGCTGTATTGTTACTTTTTTTTGTTTTTTTAATCAAATGCTATTATTATATGAACAGTTATGCAGACGTGAAATTTGTTTTATAGTTTCCTGCACCTTCCATATTTGCCTCCTGAAGGGTATTATTGAAGACTTGACTACAGTGGGAAGGGAATTGTTTAGTGAAAGCAGTTGTAAAATTAGTATTAAAAAATATCCTTTTTTTTTTTCAAGGACCTGTGCCCCTGTGAAGAATACAAGTACCGGTATTTGCTAAAACAGACATCTTCAGTGAGATTATGGTCCTCTTTAAACATTTAAGTCCTCTTTAAATATTGTTTTTTTTTTAACTAGTCAAGATAATAGGGACACTACCATCAGATAATTATGTTATTTTTTTAAACTCAATATTGATGAAAAAAAAATTTGGGGAAAATTGTTGGCAGTATATTTATAATTTTGGCCATTATGCAGTTATACAATTAAATACAAAATATTGTATAAGCAGTCAGCAGGGAGGCTTCACACTCTTGAATATCAGAGGGTCTATTATCAGTTTACTGCTATTGTAAGGGGATCTCATTATAAGAGTAAGTGAAGAGTGGAAGAAGAGATTGACATCTCTATTGTTTTCTTGATAGGCCTAGCTATACATTGCCGAGACAGACAGGAACACCAACAAGTGGAAATATGAAGGAGATTTAAAAAAAAAAAGCAATGTACTCCACAGTATCACTAGGCATTAACCCAGCTTTCCCTGCCCTAGCATTAGTTTCAGAATGTATCATCACTGTGTTGAAACCAATTTCTCACTGCTCGAGTTATCATTGTATCATCACTGATTTGTAACTCAGCTTTTCCAATCTCAGGACTAAAGATAAGTGAACCGACCTGTAGAACCCGTGTTCAGTCAGAACTTTGCAAATGAACTAGTTTTTCAGAAACTGCTAAAATACCATCAGCCACATGGCAGAAGGGAGAAGGAAGAAGGATCACATGACTTCAGAGAACCCCACAATTCCTTTCAAAGAGCTTTCAATTCGGAGGAAGAAGGAGATGCCAAGGCCACTATAAAAGCCTATGCACATAGCTTCAGTAGCCAGTTTAGGCATAGCAGGTGTTAGGTGAAGAATGAAGCTCTCTAGGAGGGGCAGTGAGCAGTGAACAATGTAGAAATTAGTGGGACCAGACATATAGAATAACTGTAGTAAAGCAGCAGAGAGGAATCTGTGTCTGTTCTGGCAGTGCAAAATATGTTTTAATTGGAGGTTAACCCTTATAGGACCAAGATTTTCTTTTTTTTTTTTTGAGGTTTTGTTTTTCATCCTCGCCTTCTAATAGACTCTTTCATTTTCCCATCTAAAGACCCATATGAGCATTTTTTTTTTGCTGCACCAACTGCAATTTGTAATGATATCACTCATTTTATCTCCAAATGTACGGTGAAACAAACAAACAATTATTTGTAGGGCAAAATTGGAACAAAAAACCCAAAATTTTGCAACATTTTGGGGGGGAGGGGGGATTTTGTTTCTATGCAGTGGATTTTTCTGTAAAAATTACACTTTAGCTATATTCTGTAGATCCATACGATTAAAATGATACCCAATTAATATAGTTTTTGTTACTACTTCTGAAAAATTCTAACTTTTTTGTGCAAAAATTAGTATGCTTAAAAGTGTCCTCTTCTGACCCCTATGAGGGACATTTATCATTGTTGCTTTGGTAAGCAAGTTCTGTAGTAATTATTATTATTATTATTTTTTGCTTTCGTTTTGCCTATGTGTTACATATTTATCATACTATCAAGGGAGTTGATACATTTCACTCACATAAGCAAAAAACAATAAATCACTTTTGAATACCATTTTTTAGCACACATAAGTAAAAACCAATAAATGACTTCAGAAGAACAATTTGAAACCCCATCTCAAAAATGGGATATATGTGTGTGTATATACATATATATATATATATATATATATATATATATATATATATACACATATATACACAGTACAGTTACAGTTAAAACTAGTTTTTAGGTAAAACTAGTTTTCCCTCGTGAAATGTGAAAATTAGTATTGACTGCTCTTCCCCAGTGAAAACTTGACTGAATGCCTTTGTGAAAACTAGAATTGACTGCTTTTCCCCAGTAAAAACTAGACTGAATGCCTTTGTGAAAATGAGAATTGACTACTGTTCCCCAGTGAAAACTAATTTTGACTGAATTTATTTGTGAAAACTACAGTAGAATTGACTGCTAGAATTGACTGCTCTTCCCCAGTAAAAACTAGTTTTGACTGGATGCCTTTGTGAAAACTAGAAATGACAGTTTTTTCCTAGTTAGAAACTGTTTTTACTGAACACTAGAGATAAGCAAATTTTTTTTAAATTTGATTAGGCCGATTTGATGAATTTTCCTCAAAATTTATTCACAGTGAATCAATATTAAAAGCAGCTATTTCTGTCCTACAGCCTCAACAGGGGTGTAGAACACTTTGCCTTGCTGTAACACTCATAGAGTGTGTGCTGGGTTAGTGAAATAATATTGTTTTTCAGTATGACATGCAGATTACACCACCAAGTATTATTTTTTTGCAAAGACCTCTAAAAGGTGGAAGGGAACCACATATGGTTCAATGTAACCGGTGGGGGTAAAAACTTTCCCTGTAAGGCCCTACTCTCGCATTATTAATTCCCTTCCCTGTTACTCACCCTAAAAAGGGCAGCCCCACACAGGAAACTCTCCCCATTTCCCCCTAAAAATCGTGGGAAATGGAAGTGTTTGCAGGTGGAAATAGGGAGAGGTTCCTGTGTTTGGCCACCCTTTTTAGGGCAAGTAACACTTGCCAAGAAAGGAATTAATAATGTGACAGTAGGGCCTTACAGGGGAAGTTTTTACCCCCACCAGTTACAATGAACCACAAGTTGCTCCCTTCCACCTTTTAGAGGTCTTTGCATCTCATCAATACTTGGTGGTGAAGGTGGCACATGGTGTTTTTTGCGCACCTTTCCTTTTGTTTGATTAAAAAAAATGGGGTACATATATTTTATCCTAAGAAAAGTTAAGTTTTAGCTAATTCATATCCTCAATACTTACTTGTGGTCTGATGCGGAGGAATGTCTGTAAGTGGGGAGCAGCACCTTAAATATGTTTTCACTATCCATATTTGTGAAGTATTGGTGTGGCACCATGGCCAATTTGATGCATCAGGCATTGGTGGATGGAAATCCTGGACTATCCATGCATGATTCATTTTCACAAAGATCAGTCCCTCCACAATTTTTGTGGACAGACAAGTTCTCGTTGGGGTGACTATGGCCCCCGCTGCACTAAACACCCGCTCTGATGGCACACTATTGGCTGAGCAGGACAGCTTTTCCAGGGCAAACTCTGCTTGTTAGGCCACAAATCAAGTTTGGCTGCCCAGAATTTCAGCGGATCTTCCAAGTGTGTTGGCATGGTCATGTCTAGGTATGCCACCACTTGCTGGCTCAGGTCCTGCTCCAGGTCTACCTGCTGCTGATGAGTTGCTTCACTATGCGGGTGAAGAACGCTACTCATCAGCAACTGTAGACTCAGGCTGCTGCTGATGGAGCTGGTACTGCTCCTGCCACCCCACTGATCCCCAGCACTTATTGCAGTGGAAGGTGAGCGCAGAGGGTTTCCCGAGATATGGCCGATGCACAGATAGGCATCGGCCAACTGTCTACGTAGGATGTCTCTGTAGTAGGTCAGTTTGTCCTCCCCCTCAGTGGGAGTAAAAACGGCCCCCATTTTGTGCCAGTAGCGAGGGTCCAATAAGGTGGAGAGCAAGAAGTCATTCCGTTGCCAAATGGTGACAATTTGGCAGTCACTACGCAAGCAATTAAGCATGCATCATGCCATTTGTTTAAGTGACTCGGAGGGGCTCCCTAACTCCATCTCCACTGCATATTGCCACGGTGTGTCTGGGTCCTCTGTCTCACCTACCTCATAACCCTCTGGCTCCACTGTGCCCCTCCTCCAATTTAGCCCCCACATGACTCATGTGGTCATGAGATGTAGGCACCAATTCACCAGTGCCCTGACCAGCCATCGTTTCCAATGTGTGTTGTAGTAAATGAAGCAGTGGAATGATGTCGTTTATCCCGTAATCCTGGTGACTGATTAATTAGGTGGCTACCTCAAAGGGCCTGAGCAAATGCAGGCAGGTGTCACGTATGAGCTGCCATTTGTTGACGTTGAAGTTACACAGGGGAATCACCCAATGCGCTTGGATGATCAAGAAATTGGTGATGACTTTTCTCTGTTCGTATAGTTGGTCCAACATATAAAGGGTGGAATTCCATTGAATGGAAACGTTGCAATTCAGACTATGTTTTGGGAAACCGTTCTGATGCTGCAGCTCAAGGAGGGTGTGCTTTGCGGTGTACAAGTGGCTGAAGTGCATGCAAAGTTTCCTTCCCATTGTTAGGATGTCTTGCAGATGGGGAAACACTTCTGGAACAGCTTGACAAGCAGATTGAACATGTATGCCATGCAGGGCGCATGTCTCAGACTTCCTTGTTGCAGGCTCAGTTCACCAAGAGCAAACCATGTGAAGAACAGTGTTACACCCCTGTGCCCTACATACATGATATGCTGGAGGTACACTGAGACTTGTCAGTGCAAAGGAGGCTGAGGACATGGGGGAGAATGAGGAGGCAGAGTCGCACACTGTCACAGGGCAAACAGCCTGAGAGCGAGGAGGCGGAAGCGGTGTGACCTGTCCAAGTTGCTGTTGTGGCTGTGCAAGAACAAAATTTTCCCAGTGGGCTGTAAAGGACATGTATTGTCCCTGACCGTAGTTACAGCTCCACATGTCAGCGCTGCCGTGCACTTTGGTACACACCGACAGGCTCAAGGACTGGCCCACCTTCTGTTCCGCAAAGTTGTGCAGGGCTGGTACTGCCTTCGCAAAGGAATGGCGGCTTGGGACTCTCCACCTCAGCTCGGCACAAGCCATCAATTATTTGAAAGGTGCAGAGTCCACCACTTGAAAAGGGAGGGACTGAAGCACCAACAACTTGGACAGGAGCACATTCAGATTCTGCGCCGTTGGATGAGTGGGCGCATACTGTTGTCTCTTGGACATGGCTTTGCTGATGGATTGCTGGCGGGATGACTGACTCGAAGTAGGAGGAGCATCTGGAGCGACAGAAGATGGGTATGACACACAGCTCCTTTCGGCTGAGCTGGTGGAGCCTTGGCTGGCTGAAACAGGGAGCAACCTGCCACTAGGTGATGCAGCAGGCTGGACCACCACATCAGAGCCACGGTTCTCCCAGGCGCTGGTGGTGCTGCATATGTTGACACAGGGCTGCGGTGCCAATGTTGGGACCCTGGCCACGCTTCACCTTCTGCCGACACATCTTGCATGTGGCCAGGTTAACCTCCTCCGGATGCTTGATGAAAAACTGCCACACCGCAGAGTAGCTGATTTTACCACCAACAGGTAGGCTGCAAAGCAGGTGGTCTACCCGGGCATGTTTGGCTCCAGACTTTCCACTTTTGCCAACATGTTTACTGCAAACCATGCTACTACCTTGCTAGCTCAGCTGCTGCCTCACGGGAAACCTGCAACCCTCTTCTCCTTATGATGATGAAGCCCCTTCTGCACGTGACTCCCAAGTGCGAATGGCTTCATCATCATCGAGTTGTGTCTACACGTTACTCCTCCTCAGTTTCCTTAACAGTGTCTGCTTCAGGAGCCTGAATGCTGGCAAAACCACCTCCCACGCCATTCTCCTTATCACTACTTGCCCACCTAGCGGAGGAAGCAGCGGATGTGTCTACAACACCAGCAGCTGTGTACTTTTGGCTGGCCTTGCAATGAACTAGGCCCTTAAAGGGGTACTCCGGTGAAAACCTTTTTTCTTTTAAATCAACTGGTAGCAGAAAGTTAAACATATTTGTAAATTACTTCTATTAAAAAATCTTAATCCTTCCTGTACTTATTAGCTGCTGAATACTACAGAGGAAATTATTTTCTTTTTGGAATGCTCTCTGATGACATCACGAGCACAGTTCTCTCTGCTGACATTATTATAATAATAATAATAACAACGCTTTATTTATTGTCTTTAGTGGGATTTGAACCCAAGTCCCCAGCACTGCAAGGCAGCAGTCCGAACCACTGAGCCACCATGCTGCCCTTAGCATGCATCTGCTATGCATGGTTGCTAAAATGGACAGAGATATCAGCAGAGAGCACTGTGCTCGTGATGTCATCAGTGTTACAAAAATAAAGGAATTTACTCTGTAGCATTCAGCAGCTAATAAGTACTGGAAGGATTAAGATTTTTTTTTTTTTAGAAGTAATATACAAATATGTTTAACTTTCTGCCACCAGTTGATTTAAAAGAAAAAAGGTTTTCACCGGAGTAACCCTTTAAGACTTTAACAGGATATAAATGGTACACCACTTAGATGTACGTATGTGGTATGCACTTATGAGGGGAGGTTAATGAATTCCAATACACTTAAAAAAGTATTTGTGTACAACACCATCAGGTGTGTACTTTTGCCTGGCCTTTCATAGTATCTAGGCCCTTGAGACTTTAACAGGAACAAGATAGTATACCACTTAGATGTACGTATGTAGTATACACCAGCAGTATACACAGTTGCTGTGTACTACACACAAATTGTACTTTCTCTCTCAATCTCACTCCCTTCCCTATCAGTGTTTGTAAGCAGGATTTTTGCTTGAGCTGAATCACTGCTGTTCTGTGTAATACACTGCAACACACTGCTCTCTATCCCTCTCTGTAATAGAACGCTGTAGTGACTGGGAGGTGAATCGCTACAGTCAGAATGCTCTTCTGTTCAACACACACTGCTCTCTGTCCCTCTGTGCAACAGAACGCTGATGTGACTGGGAGGTGAATCGCTGTTGGAAAAATGCTTTTCTGGCCAACACACAGCGCTGTTTGTCTCTATCTATCTCTCTGCAATGAAAGGCTGAAGTGACTGGCTGCCGATTATATAGGGCTCTGACATCCCAGAGGTGACTGGCTGCTGATAGGCTGCATGTGATTCAGGGTAATCCCACCTACCCTTGTTCGCGCCTTCCCAGTATTCCTTGCCCCATGTCCTCACATGTGGATCCACCATTTTAGATATCCTGGAGACTGGACTACAGTAATGGAGTTCAAATCGTGGCGATATTCGCATTCATAGCGAATCTCATATTTTCCTGAAATTCATAACGAATTCAGATTTGTCAAAATTGATTCGCTCATCCCTACTGAACGCCTTTGTTGAAACACCAGTTAGGAGTACTTAGGGAATATAATATGAGTTAGTTTCGAAAATAGGGTTTGTTGACAGGTACTCTTTAAAGAAAAGTATCGGTACTCGTACATGGTATTAAAAGAATGGTATTGGGACATCCCTAATAAATAGATTTATTTGGCATGACTATCTCTCTTACAAGTAGAGAGTTTCTAATCTAGAAAAATGCTGAAAACCACTGCATGTATGAACAAAATGTACTACTAATATAAAGTACAATATAAAAAATGGTATCGGGGCATCCCTAATAAGTAGATTTATTTGGCATGACTATCTCTCTTATAAGTAGAGATACCTAACTATCTCTCTTACAAGAGTTTCTAATGTAGAAAAATGCAAAAAAAAAACACTGCATTTTTACTACTAAAATAAAGTACAATATAAAAATGGTATCAGGGAAAAAAAAATTACTACTAATATAAAGTACAATGAAAAAAATGGTATTGGGACATCCCTAATAAATAGAGTTATTTGGCATGACTATCTCTCTTACAAGTAGAGAGTTTCTAATCTAGAAAAATGCTAAAAACCCCTGCATGTATCAACAAAATGTATTACTAATATAAAGTGCAATAAGTCCCAAAAACAAAAACAGCCTCAAGCTAAAAATTAAAAATAAATAAAAATGATATTTATAGTTTTCACAAAAGCATAAATTCTAGTTTGTGAAAAGGCGTCCAGTAAGTATTCTAGTTTTTACAAAGGCACTCAGTAAATATTCTAGTTTATACAAAGGCATTCAGTAAATATTCCAGTTTGTATGAAGACGTTTAGTAAAAACTGGTGTTTCAACAAAGGCATTAAGTAAAAAACTGGTTTTAATTAAGAAATAGCAGTCAATTCTAGTTTTCACAAAGGTGTTCAGTCAGAACTAGTTTTCATAAAGGCATTTAGTTAAAACTAGTTTTCACTGGGGAAAACTAGTTTTAACTAAATGCTGTTTATATGTATATGTGTGTGTTTATTACATCTTTTTACATTTTTCACCCTAAATGTACTAACCCATTTTTTGTCTATTTATTTTTTGCTTCTCATTCCAGATCCGTGTATCCTGTGGACTACTTCAGATTTGGTGGACTACTACGATAGTAGTTAATTATTAATATTAATATTATTAATATTAACAAAATGATTACCGAGGGCTTGTGGGGGAGTATTTTTTTAAATAAAAGTTTTATAAATGTATTGTGTTTATTTTTTTATACTTTACAAGTTTAGTAGTGGAAGCTGTCTTATAGACATATAGGCATACAGGCATAGGCATATAAACATGTAGGCATACACTGATTAATGCTCCAGTACTTCATCCTGGCATGGCTGATTGCAAGTTTGGAGCAACGATCGGCAGGGAACAAGGTAAGAGATCTCCCACCATCCTCTCAGCTGATCGGTATGCCACAGTTTTGACACGTGCAGTCCCAATCAGCCCACTGAGCTATCTGGAAGCAGGACTTACTGCATTAAGATGCCGCGATCAGCTTTGGTCGCGGCATCTAAAGGGTTAATGCCGGACATCAGCCCAATCCTCGATGTCTGGCCATGGGTCCTGGTTGCTGACACAAGTGCAGTATGCTTTTATTCAAGCTGTTAGATACCACCGGGTACCATCCATTTGCCCAAAGCCATTCAGGTATGTGTAATTGTTGAAATTAACTTTGCTTTAAAAAGAAGTACATAAATGCATTCATTGGTGTTCTTAAATTGTTATATAGGGCTTTTAGGGCTTATACACATTTTTGGGATATGTATGAACAGAATTAGTTTGATGAACCGACAGAACCGATCTTTCGCTCATCTCTACACTTTGTTCATCTCTATTTAGAACATCTAATTGAGTAGTAGCCCAGCTACCATAGGGGGCTATAACACTGCACACACTGATCTTTTACACTGATCCCTGCAAAGCCATAACTTTGCATGGATCAGCGTTATAGGGGGTTGTTTGCTCAAGCCTGTAGCTCAGGTTTGGAGCAATCAAACACCGATCGGATGCGACAGAGCAAGGTTAGGAGACCTCTGCTAACGTCCTAGCTGATCGGGACATCACAATTTTGTCGCGATAGTCCCGGTCAGCCCGACTGAGCTGCCGGGAAGCTTTTACTTTCGTTTTAGATGCGGCAATCAACTTTGATCGCTGCATCTAAAGGGTTAATAGCTTGCGGCACAACGATCAGTGTTGCACGCTATTAGCCCAAGGTCACGGCTATCATAAGACAGACCCGGTATGATGTGGGGTCACGGCGTTTTAAATACTGGGACCGGGCGCAGGGCGTACAGGAATGCCCTGCATCCTTAAAAGTTACATAGTTACATAGTTAGTATGGTTGAACATACATCCATCAAGTTCAACCAGGAAATTGAAGGGAAGGGTGTAAGGGGATAAGGGGAAGGGATGTAGTTTTATAATTCTGCATAAGCATTAATGTTATTTTGTTCCAGGAATGTATCTAACCCTGTTTTAAAGCTGTTAATTGTTCCTGCTGTGACCAGTTCCTGAGGTAGACTGTTCCATAAATTCACAGTTCTTATGGTAAAGAAGGCGTGTCGCCCCTTTAGACTAAACCTTTTCTTCTCCAGACGAAGGGAGTGCCCCCTCGTCCTTTGGGGGGGGGGGGGGGGGTTTAAACTGGAACAGTTTTTCTCCATATTTTTTGTATGGGCCATTTATATACTTATATACATTTATCATATCCCCCCTTAAACGTCTCTTCTCAAGACTAAACAATTGTAACTCCTTTAATCGTTCCTCGTAGCTAAAATGTTCCATGCCCCATATTAGTTTAGTCGCACGTCTCTGCACCCTTTCCAACTCGGCAGGGTCCCTTTTATGGACAGGCGACCAAAACTGAACAGCATATTCCAGGTGAGGCTGTACCAATGCTTTATAAAGGGGGAGTATTATGTCCATGTCCCTTGAGTCCATGCCTCTTTTGATACATGACAATATCCTGCTGGCTTTGGAAGCAGCAGCCTGACATTGCATGCTATTCTGAAGTCTGTGATCTACAAGTACACCCAGATCCTTCCCTACCAGTGACTCTGCCAGTTTAATCCCCCTTAAGACATACGACGCATGCATGTTATTTGTACCCAGATGCATAACTTTACATTTATTCACATTAAACCTCATTTGCCAAGTGGATGCCCAGACACTTAGTCTATCCAAGTCATCTTGTAACTTATGCACATCCTCTATAGACTGTACTGTGCTACAAAGCTTGGTGTCATCTGCAAAGATAGAAACAGAGCTGTTAATGCCTTCCTCTACATCATTGATAAATAAATTAAACAACAGCGGGCCCAGTACAGAACCTTGGGGTACACCACTAATAACCGTGGACCAATCAGAGTACGAATTATTGACCACCACTCTCTGGGTACGATCCATGAGCCAGTGTTCAATCCAGTTACAAACTAAAGTTTCCAAGCCCAAAGACCTTAACTTACCTGTCAGACGACTATGAGGGACAGTATCAAATGCTTTAGCAAAATCCAGAAACACTATATCCACAGCCATACCTCTGTCAAGGCTTCTACTCACATCTTCATAAAAGCAAATTAGATTGGTTTGACAGCTTCTATCCTTAGTAAACCCATGTTGGCTATCACTTATAATACTATTATCCCCTATGTATTCCTGTATGTAATCCCTTATAAGTCCTTCAAACAATTTACCCACAATGCACGTTAAACTTACCGGTCTATAATTGCCTGGCGAAGACCTAAAGCCCTTCTTGAAGATTGGCACCACATTCGCCTTGCGCCAGTCCCTTGGCACAATGCCAGACACCAGATAATCTCTAAATATCATGAACAGGGTGTCACGATGCCGGCTGGCAGGAGGTGGATCCTCTGTGCCAGAGAGGGATAGCGAGGACCGTGCTAGTGGACCGGTTCTAAGACACTACAGGTTTTCACCAGAGCCCGCCGCAAAGCGGGATGGTCTTGCTGCGGCGGTAGTGACCAGGTCGTATCCACTAGCAACGGCTCACCTCTCTGGCTGCTGAAGATAGGCGAGGTACAAGGGAGTAGGCAGAAGCAAAGTCGGACGTAGCAGAAGGTCGGGGGCAGGCGGCAAGGTTCGTAGTCAGGGGAGATAACAGAAGGTCTGGTACACAGGGTATAAACACACAAAAACGCTTTCACTGGCACTAAGGCAACAAGATCCGGCAAGGGAGTGCAAGGGAGGAGACTAGATATAGCCAGGAAACAGGTGGGAAGCAATTAAGCTAATTGGGCCAGGCACCAATCATTGGTGCACTGGCCCTTTAAGTCTCAGGGAGCTGGCGCGCGCGCGCCCTAGAGAGCGGAGCCGCGCGCGCCAGCACATGACCGCAGGAGACGGGAACGGGTAAGTGACCTGGGATGCGATTCGCGAGCGGGCGCGTCCCGCTGTGCGAATCGCATCCCCAACGGGCATGGCAGAGCAGCGCTCCCGGTCAGCGCCGACCGGGGAGCTGCAGGAAGAAAGACGCCGTGAGCGCTCCGGGGAGGAGCGGGGACCCGGAGCGCAAGGCGTAACAGTACCCCCCCCCTTAGGTCTCCCCTTCTCTTTATCGGGTAACTGCCTCCCCTGGGATGAGGACACCGGGAAAGGATGGAGGGACTCCTCAACGGCAGGCAGAACCGCAGGAGTAGGAATGGGGAAAGAGGGCAGAGGGCGAGACCTGGCACGGGGCAGTGTGACACCAGGACGAGGGCCATGCGGGGACACAGGGGCTTGCCTGATGGGACTGGGAGGGGGGGAGAGGCATTTCCTGTGGCAGGCAGAGTCCTTAATGACCTTAGGGGGACCGGATAGAGGAGGAACCACAGGGTCACGGCAGGGAGTACTGGGAACCGGTAGAAGGCAGTCCTTGGAACAAGAGGGACCCCAACTCTTGATCTCCCCAGTGGACCAATCCAGGGTTGGGGAATGGTGTTGAAGCCAGGGAAGTCCAAGGAGAATTTCCGAGGTGCAATTGGGGAGGACCAAAAGTTCAATCCTCTCGTGATGAGATCCGATGCTCATAAGAAGGGGCTCCGTGCGGAAACGTATGGTACAGTCCAACCTGGCTCCGTTGACCGCGGAAATGTGGAGTGGCTTGACAAGACGGGTCACCGGAATACGGAATTTATTCACAAAGGACTCCCGAATAAAATTCCCAGAAGCTCCAGAGTCCAGGCAGGCCACGGCTGAGAGGGGAGAGCTGGCTGAAGTGGAAATCCGAACAGGTACCGTGAGACGTGGAGAAGCCGACTTGGCATCAAGAGACGCCACACCCACGAGAGCTGAGTGCGAGCGTGCGTTTCCCAGACGTGGAGGACGGATTGGGCAATCCACCAAAAAATGTTCAGTACTGGCACAGTACAGACAAAGATTCTCTTCCTTACGGCGATTCCTCTCTTCCAGGGTCAGGCGAGACCGATCCACTTGCATGGCCTCCTCGGCGGGAGGCCTAGGCGCAGATTGCAGTGGAGACTGTGGGAGAGGTGTCCAGAGATCTAAGTCCTTTTCCTGGCGGAGCTCTTGATGCCTCTCAGAAAAACGCATGTCAATGCGAGTGGCTAGATGAATGAGTTCATGCAGGTTAGCAGGAGTCTCTCGTGCGGCCAGAACATCTTTAATGTTGCTGGATAGGCCTTTTTTAAAGGTCGCGCAGAGAGCCTCATTATTCCAGGATAGTTCAGAAGCAAGAGTACGGAATTGAATGGCGTACTCGCCAACAGAGGAATTACCCTGGACCAGGTTCAGCAGGGCAGTCTCAGCAGAAGAGGCTCGGGCAGGTTCCTCAAAGACACTTCGAATTTCCGAGAAGAAGGAGTGTACAGAGGCAGTGACGGGGTCATCGCGGTCCCAGAGCGGTGTGGCCCATGAGAGGGCTTTTCCAGACAGAAGGCTGACTACGAAAGCCACCTTAGACCTTTCAGTAGGAAACTGATCCGACATCATCTCTAAGTGCAAGGAACATTGCGAAAGAAAGCCACGGCAAAACTTAGAGTCCCCATTAAATTTGTCCGGCAAGGACAGGCGGAGGCTAGGAGCGGCCACTCGCCGCGGAAGGGGTGCTGGAGCTGGCGGAGGAGATGATTGTTGCTGCTGTAGCTGCGACTGTACTTGCTGTAGTTGTGACTGGAGTTGCTGTGTCATGGTAGTCAAGTACGACAGCTGGTGATCTTGTTGCGCTATCTGTTGCGACTGCTGGGCGATCTGACGAGCTTGCTGGGCGACCAGCGTAGGGAGGTCAGCGACCACTGGCAGAGGAACTTCAGCGGGATCCATGGCCGGATCTACTGTCACGATGCCGGCTGGCAGGAGGTGGATCCTCTGTGCCAGAGAGGGATAGCGAGGACCGTGCTAGTGGACCGGTTCTAAGACACTACAGGTTTTCACCAGAGCCCGCCGCAAAGCGGGATGGTCTTGCTGCGGCGGTAGTGACCAGGTCGTATCCACTAGCAACGGCTCACCTCTCTGGCTGCTGAAGATAGGCGAGGTACAAGGGAGTAGGCAGAAGCAAAGTCGGACGTAGCAGAAGGTCGGGGGCAGGCGGCAAGGTTCGTAGTCAGGGGAGATAACAGAAGGTCTGGTACACAGGGTATAAACACACAAAAACGCTTTCACTGGCACTAAGGCAACAAGATCCGGCAAGGGAGTGCAAGGGAGGAGACTAGATATAGCCAGGAAACAGGTGGGAAGCAATTAAGCTAATTGGGCCAGGCACCAATCATTGGTGCACTGGCCCTTTAAGTCTCAGGGAGCTGGCGCGCGCGCGCCCTAGAGAGCGGAGCCGCGCGCGCCAGCACATGACCGCAGGAGACGGGAACGGGTAAGTGACCTGGGATGCGATTCGCGAGCGGGCGCGTCCCGCTGTGCGAATCGCATCCCCAACGGGCATGGCAGAGCAGCGCTCCCGGTCAGCGCCGACCGGGGAGCTGCAGGAAGAAAGACGCCGTGAGCGCTCCGGGGAGGAGCGGGGACCCGGAGCGCAAGGCGTAACACAGGGGTACAGATATTACTGAACTTACCTCTCTAAGAACTCTTGGGTGTAGTCCATCCGTTCCTGGAGATTTGCTTACATTTACTTTACTTAACTTACCTTGTACCATTTCTACATTAAGCCAGTTCAGTACATTACATGATGTGTTACCAGCACTGACCTGTCCAAAGTCAGCTCCTCCTTCTTCCATAGTATATACAGAACTAAAGAACCCATTCAGTAGCTCCGCCTTCTCTTGATCGCCCGTGACAACCTCCCTATTATCATTATTTAGGGGTCCTACATGCTCTGTCCTTGGTTTTTTTGTATTTATATATCTAAAAAATATATTTAGGATTAGCTTTGCTTTCTTTGGCCACCTGTCTCTCCTTTTGAATTTTTGCTGTTTTTATTAAATTTTTACAGATTTATTTAAGCTCCTTGTACTGTTTAAATGTTATAGCTGACCCTTCAGATTTGTATTTTTTGAAGGCTATTTGTTGTTGTTTATTGCTCTTTTAACATCATTTGTCAGCCATGTAGGATTTAGTTTTAATCGTTTATATTTGTTCCCCTTTGGTATATATTTAGCTGTATAGTTATTTAGAGTTGATTTAAAAATTTCCCATTTACCTTCTGTATCAGTATTTGAGAACACCTCCCCCCAGTCTATGTCCTGTAGTGCAGCTCTCAGCCCAGGTAAATTTGCCTTTTTAACCCCTTAAGGACCAATACAAATAAACCTGTACGCCCCTGAAAGACCAGGCCTGTTTTTTCAAATCGGGGATGTCTGTCTTTATTATAGAATAACTCTGGTAATGTTTTGCCAATCACAATAATTCTGACATTGTTTTTTTGTCACAAGTTGTCCTTCATGTACATAGTAAAAGTAAGCCGATATAATTTGTAGTTTTTTTTTTTTACAATGCAAAAAATCATGACATTTTTACAAAAAATTTAGATTTTTTGCAATTTTAACACTAATAGGTTGCATATATTTATACTTACTGACCAAATAGTTTATGAAACTTATACTTTCTGATGTCTATTTCATTTTGACGTCATTTTTTTGTTTTTAATTAACATTTTTAATTAGTTAGAAGCCTAATTAGTTAGAAGCCTAAATTAACTTGAAATTTTGAAAATTTTTAACATTTGAAAAGTACATCTTTTTTTATGTGCTATGCAAGGTTTGCAGAAATTTGAAGGTGGTAGAACATAGGAACACCCCCCCAAATGACCCCATTTTAAAAACTAGACCCCTAAAGGTATTCGCTAGGGGGTACAGTGAGTATTTTTAACACCATCGTTTTTTGGCAGGAATTATTACAAAGTCAGTGTTAGAAATTCGAAATTTGCAATTTTTCATAAATGCATCATTTGGGGGGCATATTTTTTGTACATCACTTCTGATATTGAAAGAAATGCACCCTATATTTTATTTAGCTGCTTGTCCCATATTCGGAAATACCCCCGCTTAGGCCATATATGGTTCCTTGGCCGCGTGGTAGGACTCAGAAGGAGAGGAGCGCCATTTGGCTTTTACAGTAGAACAGTACCCCCACCCCCACAAGTGACCCCATTTATATACCGCACCCCTACAAGTTATTGGCTGGACCAGGGACCTCTCTGATTGGTCCTTGGTCGGCTAGCAGTATAACGCCTCTGTTTGTGACAGTTAAGGCTCCTGATGGATATATCCGCCATGTTGTGGGAATAAGCACCCGCTCATGGCGAATATTTCCATCACTGCTGCGGCTGGGTAGCTCAGTGTGTTTGCTCACGACTGCCGGCGGGAAATCCGCCGCTATGAGCGGACACACAAAGCTACCCAGCCGCAGCAGGGAGCTCATTATCATGACTGCTGCATAATGTGTAGGATCACATGGTGGACATCCGCAGCATATTACATGCTGCGGATGTCCGCCTATGCGATCCTACACATTATGCATTTTTTTAAATTAGATTAATTTAATAAATGTATTTTTTTTTTACACTTTTATTACATTTTTATTTATTTTTACACTTTTATTTTATTTATTTATTTATTTTTACACTTTTTAATGCTTTGGAATACTTAGTATTCCACAGCATTGCAGTTTTCACTAGCAGGCAGCATATTAGGACGTGCCTCTGGCAAGTCCTTTCAGGCAATACCCAGGGCAGACCTGGGGGTCTTTGTAGGACCCACGGCTGCCCAGGTATGCAGCAGCACCCTGCGATGCTCCGGGGTGCTGCAGGAGAGACAGATGGAGCCCCCTCCCTCTGTCAGAACTCCTTACAGCGCGCCGGTTAAACTGTCGGGAGTGAAGTGAACTTCACTCCCGGCAGTGCGGCAGGCCCCGGCCAGCCACGGCCACACACAGCACCCCGCGATCGCGATGCGGGGTGCTGCAGGGGTGACAGAGGGAGCTCCCTCCCTCTGTCATAACGCTTACAGCCCATGGTCACTTCCGACCACGGCTGTAAGGGTTAAAACTGCCGGGACCGAAGTTTACTTCGGTCCCGGCAGTGCAGCAGGGTCCTGGCTGTGTGATACAGCCAAGTCCCTGCCGCGATCTTGTGGGTGCACTGGGCAGCACCCACGAGAATAATGGACGAGTATAGACGTCCAGGTGCCGGAACGCCCGCCAACCTGGACATCTATACTCGTCCATGGTCGTTTTCAGGTTAAAGTTATATGTTTTTGCCGTCCCCGTCTGTCATTGTTTTCTACATTTTTAGTCAAAAGTAACTATATTGTGGTCGCTATTACCAAGGTTTTCCCGCACAGTTACATTACCAACCAGCTCTGCGTTGTTGGAAATGATCAGATCCAACAAGGCATCACTTATTGTTGGGTCCTCCACAAACTGGCCCATAAAATTATCCTGCAATAAATTTAGGAATTTTCTCCCCTTTGTAGTTTTAGCCAGCCCCCGACCCCAATCTATATCTGGATAGTTAAAATCTCCCATTATTACCAGAGGTTATAGATAGATTAATAGTTATATTGTTGTTTGTTTAAATTTTATATTTGGAGGTGTGTAAACTCCAACATTAATGCACCTTGAATATCTACAAGGCAGCATTAAGGTAGCACCTGTGAGGCCAGGCACCCATATTAGCCAACTCAAGTGGGGCTTGCAGCTTGCCTCCCTCCTCCCATTGCATGTGTGCTCAGTCACGCTGGAGGGTATCTGGAAGGAAGTTGTGAGTCAACCGAATGCTGCCGTAATTGCCCACTGGCCCCTGTTCTGCTTATCAAGCACAGGTAGGATTAGCGTTAGGTCTCGCACCAATTTGAGAAACCTTGGCGTTGGTGTGCGGGCTCTGGTGTGTCCTTCATATAAGGATACACTGGCGAATGTCTCAATTTTAACATCAGTGTTGAGGGATAGCCAATGTATTGTTTACATCTACCACAGTAGTGCACCCATATTCCTGTATTGTATTCTAATTGTTACACATCCACACCGTTTATCTGGTGTAGGATTCTATTGTGGCACTTGTAGTCCGCTGCAGGCATCCTCCATTGTATGCATTTTTATGCTGGGGATCGCCCCTAGCAACGGACTACAAGGGCAGGATCTGCTCCCCCAGTATAAATGCACAACCGCATTTGGGGTTGAGCACCTCCAGCCATTTGAGACCACGTTTTTTGTTGCTTGTTTAAATTTTTTATTTGGAGGTGTGTAAACTCCAACATAAATGCGCCTTGAATATCTACAAGGCAGCATTAAGGTAGCACCTGTGAGGCCAGGCACCCATATTAGCCAACTCAAGTGGGGCTTGCAGCTTGCCTCCCTCCTCCCATTGCATGTGTGCTCAGTCACGCTGGAGGGTATCTGGAAGGAAGTTGTGAGTCAACCGAATGCTGCCGTAATTGCCCACTGGCCCCTGTTCTGCTTATCAAGCACAGGTAGGATTAGCGTTAGGTCTCGCACCAATTTGAGAACCCTTGGCGTTGGTGTGCGGGCTCTGGTGTGTCCTTCATATAAGGATACACTGGCGAATGTCTCAATTTTAACATCAGTGTTGAGGGATAGCCAATGTATTGTTTACATCTACCACAGTAGTGCACCCATATTCTTGTATTGTATTCTAATTGTTACATATCCACACCGCTTATCTGGTGTAGGATTCTATTGTGGCACTTGTAGTCCGCAGCAGGCATCCTCCATTGTATGCATTTTTGTGCTGGGGATCGCCCTTAGCAACGGACTACAAGGGCAGGATCTGCTCCCCCAGTATAAATGCACAACTGCATTTGGGGTTGAGCACTTCCAGCCATTTGAGACCACGTTTTTTGTTGTTTGTTTGGATTTTGAATTTGGAGGTGTGTAGACTCCAACATTAATGCGCCTTGAATATCTACCAGGCAGCATTGGGGTGGCACCTGTGGGGCCAGGCACCCATAGTAGCCAACTCAGGTGGGGCTTGCAGCTTGCCTCCCTCCTCCCATTGCATGTGTGCGTAGTAACACTGGAGGGTATCTGGAAGGAAGTTGTGAGCCAGCCGAATGCTGCCGTAATTGCCCACTGGCCCCTGTTCTGTTTATCAAGCACAGGTAGGACTAGCGTTAGGTCTCGCACCAAAATGAGAAACCTTGGCGTTGGTGTGCGGGCTCTGGTGTGTCCTTCATATAAGGATACACTGGCGAATGTCTCAATTTTAACATCAGTGTTGAGGGATAGCCAATGTATTGTTTACATCTACCACAGTAGTGCACCCATATTCCTGTATTGTATTCTAATTGTTACACATCCACACCGTTTATCTGGTGTAGGATTCTATTGTGGCACTTGTAGTCTGCTGCAGGCATCCTCCATTGTATGCATTTTTATGCTGGGGATCGCCCCTAGCAACGGACTTCAAGGGCACGATCTGCTCCCCCAGTATAAATGCACAACCGCATTTGGGGTTGAGCACCTCCAGCCATTTGAGACCACGTTTTTTGTTGTTTGTTTAAATTTTTATATTTGGAGGTGTGTAAACTCCAACATTAATGCGCCTTGAATATCTACAAGGCAGCATTAAGGTAGCACCTGTGAGGCCAGGCACCCATATTAGCCAACTCAAGTGGGGCTTGCAGCTTGCCTCCCTCCTCCCATTGCATGTGTGCTCAGTCACGCTGGAGGGTATCTGGAAGGAAGTTGTGAGTCAACCGAATGCTGCAGTAATTGCCCACTGGCCCCTGTTCTGCTTATTAAGCACAGGTAGGATTAGCGTTAGGTCTCGCACCAATTTGAGAAACCTTGGCGTTGGTGTGCGGGCTCTGGTGTGTCCTTCATATAAGGATACACTGGCGAATGTCTCAATTTTAACATCAGTGTTGAGGGATAGCCAATGTATTGTTTACATCTACCACAGTAGTGCACCCATATTCCTGTATTGTATTCTAATTGTTACACATCCACACCGTTTATCTGGTGTAGGATTCTATTGTGGCACTTGTAGTCCGCTGCAGGCATCCTCCATTGTATGCATTTTTATGCTGGGGATCGCCCCTAGCAACGGACTACAAGGGCAGGATCTGCTCCCCCAGTATAAATGCACAACCGCATTTGGGGTTGAGCACCTCCAGCCATTTGAGACCACGTTTTTTGTTGTTTGTTTAAATTTTATATTTGGAGGTGTGTAAACTCCAACATTAATGCGCCTTGAATATCTACAAGGCAGCATTAAGGTAGCACCTGTGAGGCCAGGCACCCATATTAGCCAACTCAAGTGGGGCTTGCAGCTTGCCTCCCTCCTCCCATTGCATGTGTGCTCAGTAACGCTGGAGGGTATCTGGAAGGAAGTTGTGAGTCAACCGAATGCTGCCGTAATTGCCCACTGGCCCCTGTTCTGCTTATCAAGCACAGGTAGGATTAGCGTTAGGTCTCGCACCAATTTGAGAAACCTTGGCATTGGTGTGCGGGCTCTGGTGTGTCCTTCATATAAGGATACACTGGCAAATGTCTCAATTTTAACATCAGTGTTGAGGGATAGCCAATGTATTGTTTACATCTACCACAGTAGTGCACCCATATTCCTGTATTGTATATATATATATATATATATATATATATATATATATATATATATATATATATATATGTGTATATGTGTGTTTTAGGGGTTACATAATATTAGGAAACCATAGCTGCAATGTTTTAGATATTTGAAAAAAAAAATTTAAAAAATAATATATATATATATATATATATATATATATATATATATATATGACTATTAATCTATCTTTATAGAGACCCAGCTGATTTATGGCTATGCAGATAAATAATGCCCGCACAGCTAGAAATACGTGTTAAAAATGATCAGCCCAGACTAAAGACAAAATGTTGATATTCACTTTAAAGGTATGAACTGTCTTTTATCTGTAAAGGACCAAGTTGAAATCTATGATGAAATAAAGTGATATCTATATAAGCCAGAAAATTTGTCATTTTGAATGTTTGCTCCAGTGTGGCACCAAAATAACGCACTGTCAGCCCTGCAGTTATTCAACAAACCCCTCTCGGATGAAAAGCATTGTCCCATACAAATAATGGCTGGTGGTAAACGATGATTGTTAAGAGGAATCAAGTAACAAAAAGAGCAGTAACTGAAATGCATCAAGTCCCGGTTAAATCATATTCCCACTTTAAGATGACTAAGCCAGGTTTGCTCGAAGCAAGTCCAATCATATGTCATCTGTTCAATGAGCAAGATTAATTTTCCACTTTTATCACATTAAATCAGTAAAATTGCTAGAAGCATACAAATTGAATGTACATTTATTATTCCAGGATTCTAATATCAGTGACAGTAATGTGACAAAGACTAGCTGTGTTCTTTTTTTTTCTTTTTTTATATATATGCATAATAAGTCATTTATATTATATTAACCAATTCCTTGCAGTGGAGGTATGGGGTTTTTACTCCAGAGACACATTGGGGTATTGTTCTAAGGCGGTGTAATACTTAGTAAATTAACTTTTAATTTTAGATATTGTTGCTTGCAGTGCCTTTATAAAAATGATTTTCCTCCAGTGAAAAATTAAATTGGGTTGTACTTGGCGAGATAAATATATTTTAATTATTTTTCTTCATCTGAAAAAATAAACAATAATATAACATGAATAATTGCTATTTGAATACAGATATATTTGGATATATTTATATAAGAATATGGTAACATTTATAATAACAAAAATGTAAAGTTTAATAATGAAGTAACATATCAAAGAATTTTTCAACTTAATGGCAAGGCGTAAATACTTGTGTGTTTGTTAATTTAACCCCTTAAAGACACACAGCAGGTTTTGACCTTGAGGCATTTTAGTTTTTCCCTGTTTACCTTATAAAAGCCATAAAAGCCATAACATGTTTTGGACTTTGGCATTGTTTTGTGTTTACACTGTTTACCATACGGAATGAAAAATGTTTTATTGTAGTAGTTGGGACAATTCCAGATATGGCAATACCACATTTTTTTCATCTAGAAAATGGAAAAAAGGAAGATATTAATTCTTATTAAAAATAAAATATAATAAAATACTTTTTTATTTACACTTTTTATTTACATTCATTAAATAATGTTCTGTTTTTGCATAGTATTATACATTGTCATCAGCAATCCATTGATTGCCTGAGGCATATCCCAAGACGGGATTAGCTGAGGAGACCTCCAGCAGGGGGACTACCCTTGATGCTCTTAAGTGTTGAAATTGCTACTGATCATGACATATAAGGGGTCAATGATTACCGATGTCCGTTACTGACTGTGAGTTCACGGCTGCTGATAGCAACCATTGCTCGTAATCTATAAAGCAAGTACAGCTTGCCATCATGCCCCTTCCCTTACACATGAATGGAGATGAGGGGGTGTAACGTCATGACAACGGCCTATTGAGGCTTCCGAATAAATGTTCAGAGCTCAGGGATGCTGGGCCAGAGATTGTGCGGGATCCCAGTGGCCGGACCCTCCGTGATCAGACACATTATCTCCTATCCTTTGGGAATAAGCTCTCTAGGGGTGGCGTACCTCTTTAAGTTGTTAATTTTACTGGCAGATCGGCTGGCACTGATTAAGATGGAAGATACCCCAGCTCCTCTCCTATATATGTGGTGACTAACTAGCGTTGATGTGACAAGAATAAAGTTTGTGATGCCAGGGTAGTTTTGCTCACCTCGCTCCAGAGATTGCAGTTCTCCTGGGCCAAGCACTGAGGTAAAGAATACATCAGACGCAGGGTTAAGGAAAATTGCCTTTCAGTGAGGATTAGGATAGCTGTTGTAATCCTTAACAATGCAAATCAGAGCAGGGAAAATGCAGAGTAACTCAATGAATCATTTTCCCTTGCTGGGACCTCTGGTAGCCTTCCTTATCTGACTTTTGCCTTGACTGTATTCAGTTGCTAAAGACTTGGATTTGTGAATAGATCCTATTGAAACTCCCATCAACAGGATTTGGACTTTACACTTTTGGACCAAGGATTTCCTGAGGATTTCTTGTATATGCGTGGCTACTGACTTTTAGACTTCTCCTCAGTTACCACAGACTTCTCCTAACTCCTCTCCGCACTGCTACCTCAGCTCTCCCCCACTGCTAACTCCTCCTCCGTACACTACTTACTACTTAAGGTCTAAGCCAGGGGACATCCCATTGGGCATAAGAATTACATGGTCTCTCTGCATTACACCACCTTAAAGGTACAATAACACTTAATAAAGGTAACATAATGCATACATTAGAAATCATGGTACAGTAAATCAGACTACTGTATAATACAATACAGTATTTGGAGCAGTGGGATCCAAGACAGGCTGGGACAACACACATATATTAAGGATTTGTGGTTCAAGAAGATTAATGAGATCTTTAATGATATAATCTGGGGAAAGAAGCGAATAAGGATGGAATTGTGTTATCTTTTTGTGCCTAAGGATTTGGCAGTGCTCCATTGCTTCAGGCTACCATAGATTCCTGCAGCACTGGAGTGGTGATTTAATGGCATGGAGGCAGATAAGGGCCCTCCCCTCATCCTCTTAGCTGATCGGGACCCTATGATTTTTTTTCTAATTGGTACCGAGCAGCCAAATAAGCTAGCCGGGATGAGTTTTTCTCCCATTTTAGATGCCACAATCAACTTTGATTGTGGCATTTCAAGGGTTAATGCTGGACATCAGCCTAATCGGTGATGTCCAGCATTAGCCACGAGTCCAGGCTGCTGATTGCAACTGGGGCCCATCGGGTAGGAAGTGTGCTCAGCTCTTGAGCACATTTCATATAACAGGACCAGGGTGTACAGGTATGTCCAATGTCCTTAAATATGTTAAAGGGGTATTCAAGGAAAAAACTTTTTTATATATATATATCAACTTGCTCCAGAAAGTTAAACAGATTTGTAAATTAATTCTATTAAAAAATCTTAATCCTTTCAGTACTTATGAGCTTCTGAAGTTAAGGTTGTTATTTTCTGTCTAAGTCCTCTCTGATGACACCTGTCTCGGGAAACGCCCAGTTTAGAAGCAAATCCCCATAGCAAACCTCTTCTAAACTGGGCGTTTCCCGAGACAGGTGTCATCAGAGAGGACTTAGACAGAAAAGAACAACCTTAACTTCAGAAGCTCATAAGTACTGAAATGATTAAGATTTTTTTTAATAGAAGTAATTTACAAATCTGTTTAACTTTCTGGAGCTAGTTGATATATATATATATATATATATATATATATATATATATATATATATAAAAGTTTTTTCCTGGAATACCCTTTTAATTCTGCGTGAACATATGGGAGAAGTTTCAGAAGTTTTACAACTTATGGAACAAAGAGACAGCTGTTACTGATAGCTGGGCTTTCCAGAGAGAAGGCAAGGATAGTTTATTACCATCCTCGTGTTCCCAAATGTCTTCCTGCTTCCCATTCTGGTGATCTTTTGATTGCCAGAGCTAGATATTTCCATCAGCTCTGCAGTAAGTGCCAACAGGGCTGTATTCCCCCTCAGAAAAAATATTAAAAATATATTACTGTGTACATGCCTCCCCCCCCAAAAAAAAAAAAAAAAAAAAAAAAAAAAATTATTGTTTTTTTTAGGACATTATGAAGTCCCAATATGTTAAAATATGTTAAAAATGTGGGGACAATATAAAAAAATATTAAAAAATATAAAAAATGGAAATGTATTCCCATTTTGCATTCATATTATAAACCTGATGTATCAGGAAAACCCAGGAAAGTAATTTCATAACCCAAAAGGAAAACAAGAAAAAAAAGGAAGGTGGTCAATTAACCTGGACTGGAAGTGGCTAAGTATGATGAAAAATATGTTTTGCTACAGCATTCTGGGTGAAATTAATAAACTCTGTTATATCTATTGTGGAGTTTGATGAATGTCACAGGGATTTGAAAAAACACTAAACAGAATATAATGTAACACTCCCTCAGGCATTACAAAGTGGATCACTTTTCAAAGAAATGTTCCTTTAAAAATAAGGCAAGATTATTATTTGCTTATTTATTGTATTGGAAAAAGATGTACTAGGAGAAAAAATATTGCGTATTTATTGTATGCGCTTTTTTTTAGTGTAAGTTGTCTTTATAAAGAGTTGACCTATTACTTGTTTATTATTTTTTAAGCCAACATTTCTATATATTAAAACAATAAGTATACTGCTATTGATCGTGAGCATAATCAATAATGCATGATATGGGATATACACAGTCCTCAAAGAGTGAAACAGAAACATCTTTTTAATGGCTAAACGTGGCTAAAAGAATTTTGACTACAGAAGGCAAAGCTTCATCCAAAGTAATGTAACCCAGTCACTGCAACATTAGTCACCCAATAGAACATTTTATACTGTAAAAATAAAGTTACTGGTGAAGAATAAAACTGCTGACATCTTATCTGAGATTTCTAGTTTCTCTTTATTTTCCCTATGATACATAGACCAATGCATTAAAACTAAAATCAAATCTGAATCACAGACCGGCTTAGGAGTATAAAGATAGACATCCCACACAGTGACATCTGTTTCAACCTTCTGGGCCTCATCTTTGTTCTGTTGTTTTCTGGCTTCTTGAGGGTGCCCCTGGAAAAGAATCACATGCTAGTCACAGAAAGCAGCAGCAGATCGTGGGCAGAGAAATTAAAAATCCTCCACTTTGGAAACCAGAGCTAATGATACTTGCAAGTACCAGAAAGTTAGACCTCCAGCAGAAACACAGAAAATGGAAGTTTTCCTAATAGTCTATGCAGTTGATGTTCTACAGGGGTCTATAAATTAAATGTTACATTTCTAAGGCAGCTTTTTATTTCATAGATATAACCCGGACTCTAATAGCAGCTGCCCCGAGCATCAGTCCATTGACGTGGGTCAAGGTTCTAGAACCCCCAATGGCTAGCTGGGAAGGTTTGTCCAGTCAATATACTGTATGATTAATAAAGGGTGAACTCCTATTACTTAGCAGTTCTGTCCATATGTCATAGTACTTTAGTGCCCTGATTGACAACGCATTGATAAAAATGTATCAATAGATTGTGGATAGGTATTATGTTAATTGTCAGATATTCTCTATTTCAAAGCTGCTTTTATATGTCATATTATAATTTTGAAATTTATTTACTTACTTTTTAGTAACGTTATGGTGGTTATATGTGGTCATAGTATGGTGGTATTTAGATGGATGGACACCACAGTCCTTGTAGGTAGGGTCCTCTCTCTCTCTCTATCTCTCTCTCTCTGTATTTGTGAAACACTGCTTTAGTTTTTTTTTATGTTTTTGTTTTACACACTTAAAGTGGTTCTCCGGCGCTTAGACATCTTATCCCCTATCCAAAGGATAGGGGATAAGATGCCTGATCGCGGGGGTCCCGCCGCTGGGGACCCCTGTGATCTTGCATGCTGCACCCTGTTAAAATCAGTCCCCAAAGTGTGTTCGCTCCGGGTCTGATTACTGATGATAACGGGGCTGTAGCATTGTGACGTCACAATGCTCCGACCCCGTGATCGACAGTAATCAGACCCGGAGCGAACACACTCCGGGGACTGATTATAACGGGGTGCTACATGCAAGATCACGGTGGTCCCCAGCGGTGGGACCCCCGCGATCAGGCATCTTATCCCCTATCCAAAGGATAGGGGATAAGATGTCTAAGCGTCAGAGTACCCCTTTAAAGCCTTTTTTAGACAGCACTCTGAAATCATGGCACTTTAAAATAACTTATTACTGTGATGTTGTAATAGAGAACATCTGGTAATAAAAATTGTAATTGTCCACAATCTTTTGGTAGATTGTGGTCAATGTGCTTCCCATCTGGGTACTAAAGAAATAAGGCAAATTAACACCATAAAAAAATCCCAACTTGCCAGTGTGGAGGAGTTGCTAAGCAATATGGGTCTCCCTCTGATAGATGTTCATAAGGCTGCAGTCACACTAAGTTTTGTCCATATGGGGACCGTATCCGGCTGGGAGATGGAAAAAAACGGGCACTTCCGTATCCCAGCCAGACCCGGCCCCCATCTAATTCATTTTAACCCCTTAAGGACCAGAGGTTTTTCCGTTTTTGCATTTTCGTTTTTTGCTCCTTGCCTTTAAAAAATCATAACTCTTTCAAATTTACACCTAAAAATCCATATGATGGCTTATTTTTTGCGCCACCAATTCTATGACGTCAGTCATTTTGCCCAAAAATCTATGGGGAAGCAGGAAAAAAATCATTGTGCGACAAAATTGAAAAAAAACCGCTGTTTTGTAAATTTTGGGGGCTTCCGTTTCTACGTAGTACATTTTTCGGTAAAAATGACACCTGATATGTATTCTGTAGGTCCATACGATTAAAATGATACCCTACTTATATAGGTTTGATTTTGTCGGACTTCTGGAAAAAATCATAACTACATGCAGGAAAATTAATACGTTTAAAATTGTCATCTTCTGACCCCTATAACTTTTTTTATTTTTCCGTGTATGGGGCGGTATGAGGGCTCATTTTTTGTGCCGTGATCTGAAGTTTTTAACGGTACCATTTTTGCATTGATAGGACTTATTGATCACTTTTTATTCATTTTTAAATGATATAAAAAGTGACCAAAAATGCACTATTTTGGACTTTGGAATTTTTTTGCGCGCACGCCATTGACCGAGCGGTTTAATTAATGATATATTTTTATAATTTGGACATTTCCGCACTCGGTGATACCACATATGTTTATTTTTATTTTTATTTACACTGTGTTTTTTTTTTTTTATTGAAAAAGGGGGGTGATTCAAACTTTTAATAGGGGAGGAGTTAAATGATATTTATTCACTTTTTTTTTTCACTTTTTTTTTGCAGTGTTATAGGTCCCATAGGGACCTATAACACTGCACACACTGATCTTCTATGTTGATCACTGGTTTCTCATAAGAAACCAGTGATCAACGATTCTGCCGCATGACTGCTCATGCCTGGATCTCAGGCACTGAGCAGTCATTAAGGCGATCGGACAGCGAGGAGGCAGGAAGGGGCCCTCCCGCTGTCCTGTCAGCTGTTCGGGATGCCGCGATTAGCCGCGGCTATCCCAAACAGCCCGACTGAGCTAGACGGGAACTTTCACTTTCACTTTTAGCCGCGCGGCTCAGCTCTGAGCGCGCGGCTAAAGGGTTAATAGCATGCCGCGCCGCGATCGGCGCTGCGCGCTATTAGAGGCGGGTCCCGGCTTCACTATGACGCCGGGCCCGCCATGATATGACGCGGGGTTACTGTGTAACCCCGCGTTATATCAGAAGAGCAGGACCAAGGACGTACCGGTACGTCCTTGGTCCTTAAGGGGTTAAAGAGCCGACCGAAGTCAGATGGTGACTCTGGTCGGCTAATTTTTGCCCCGTATACGGTTTTCTGGCCAGACTAAAACTGCAATAGCAGAATAAAATTTAAAGTATATACGGCTGTTGCATCAAATGCTTAACCCCTTAAGGACTCAGGGTTTTTCCGTTTTTGCACTTTCGTTTTTTCCTCCTTACCTTTTAAAAATCATAACCCTTTCAATTTTCCACCTAAAAATCCATATTATGGCTTATTTTTTGCGTCGCCAATTCTACTTTGCAGTGACATTAGTCATTTTACCCAAAAATGCACGACGAAACAGAAAAAAAAAATCATTGTGCGACAAAATCGAAAAAAAAACGCCATTTTGTAACTTTTGGGGGCTTCCGTTTCTACTCAGTGCATAATTCGGTAAAAATTACACCTTATCATTATTCTGTAGGTCCATACGGTTAAAATGATACCCTACTTATATAGGTTTGATTTTGTCGCACTTCTGGAAAAAATCATAACTACATGAAAATGTATACGTTTAAAAATGTCATATTCTGACCCTCTATAACTTTTTTATTTTTCCACGTACAGGGCGGTATGAGGACTCATTTTTTGCGCCGTGATCTGAAGTTTTTATCGGTATGATTTTTGTTTTGATCGGACTTTTTGATCACTTTTTATACATTTTTTTAATGGTATAAAAAGTGACCAAAATACGCTTTTTTGGACTTTGGATTTTTTTTGCCCGTACGCCATTGACCGTGTGGTTTAATTATTGATATATTTTTATAGTTCGTACATTTACGCACGCGGCGATACCACATATGTTTATTTATTTATTTTTTTTACACTGTTTTATTTTTTTTTATGGGAAAAGGGGGGTGATTCAAACTTTTATTAGGGAAGGGGTTAAATGACCTTTATTAACACTTTTTTTTTAAAAATTTTTTGCAGTGTTATAGGTCCCATAGGGACCTATAACACTGCACACACTGATCTCCTATGCTGATCACTGGCGTGCATTAACACGCCTGTGATCAGCATTATCGGCACTTGACTGCTCCTGCCTGGATCTCAGGCACGGAGCAGTCATTCGTCGATCGGACACCAAGGAGGCAGGTAAGGGCCCTCCCGGTGTCCGATCAGCTGTTCGGGACGCCGCAATTTCACCGCGGCGGTCTCGAACAGCTCGACTGAGCAGCCGGGATACTTTCAGTTTCACTTTAGAAGCGGCGGTCAGCTTTGACCGCCGCTTCTAAAGGGTTAATACCGCACATCGCCGCGATCGGCGATGTGTGGTATTATCCGCGGGTCCCGGCCGTTGATGAGCACCGGGACCGAAGCGATATGATGCAGGATCGCGGCGCGATCCCGCTTCATATCGCGGGAGCCGGCACAGGACGTAAATATACGTCGTGCGTCGTTAAGGGATTAAACTGTTTGAAATACTCACATGTTTTTTTATGTCTTCCGGAGTTCAAAACGATTGCAAGAATCAATTGTCTCTGGTTTTCCAAAATGTAGGATTGACAACCATTCATAAAATGCTTTTGAAAAATGAAAGCTGAACCACAACTGGTTCTTATGGAAAACAAGGACAGTTGTGCAAATCAGGCCCCAAATACAGGTGAAACTCGTAAAAATTAGAATATCATGCAAAGTTCATTTATTTCAGTAATATGCAACTTAAGAGGTGAAACTTATATACGAGAGAGACTCATTACATGCAAAGCAAGATAGTTCAAGTGGTGATTTGTCATAATTGTGATGATTATGGCTTACAGCTCATGAAAACCCCAAAGCCCCCACAATTACTATGATTTGGGGAGCCATGTCATCTGCTGGAGTTGGTCCACTGTGCTTAATTAAGTCCAGATTTTGGAGCACTTCTTGCTTCTTTTCCTTTTAAGTTGCATTTATGAAATACAATGAACTTTTGCACAATATTGAAATTTTTCAAGTTTCACCTGTAGGTCGTAAAATGTAGACCAATCCCAAAAAATGATTCTACACTTGTCCTTATGTGTGGTACTGTAGATTACTCCTGTCAATTGAATTGACCTGCAAAGCCACAAGAGCCAAAAGACCAAGTGTGACACTGTTTCTGGAAGAAAGCAGCCATGTATTTTAATCCTGTACAACTCCATAAACACTTATATTCATATATTAGCAACAAATTTAGATTTTCTGACTAGATAAAGCAAGAGGAATGTTTGGCACTAGTTAAGAAAGTAAATGAAAGTGTATTGAGACATCCTTTATCTTCATTGTTGCTCTAAATAAGTAAAAGACTTAAAGATAGATTCAATTGTTTTGTGATCCAGAAAATTTCAGTATGTTGGACTAGTACTTCTGAATCTGAGTCAGCAGAACTGGATATGGATTTGCTGTTAATGCATTTAGTTATAGCTTTCCTGACCAAAATATGTTATACAAAGTAAACTTTTAATTCTCAGAATAAAACTAGAATAAAAATGATATTACAGATAAATAATACAATATTAGGTAAAACTTGAGTAATCTAGTATTAGTGTTGGGCGCGAATATTCACATTTAGAATTTTTATCGCGAATATCGCAAATTTGCGAATATTGTGCATATATTCGCTATATATTTGAAATTGCGAATATTCGCATTTTACCGCATATGCCCATATTAGCATATGTTAATATTTGCATATGCGCATATTCGGATATGTGAATATTCACATGTGCGCATATTCGCATATGTGAATATTTGCATATTCCTTCTTTTCACTTGTGGGCCAATTAGATTAGGTTATCAACAACATTCCTAACAACCAATAGTAAAGTTGCCCACCCCCTCATTGTTTTCTTCCTCGAATACACGAATATGCGAATATTCGCATATGCGAACATAACAAATACACAACATTTGCGAATATAGGACGAATATTCATCTATATATTCGCGAAATATTGCAAATTCGAATATGGGCAATGCTGCTCATCGTTATCTAGTATCTGATAATATTACATACAGGAAATACATCATGTGGAAATATAGTTTTAAAGGAAGCTTCTCGGGATATTCATAGATGTCTCTGTGGCTGGTGAGGCTTCAACCACCAGGGCTGTGGTACGCCAATCGGGGGCCTGGACCAAATCTGGAAAAAAAAGGGACTGCCAACCAAATTAAGATGCTTGTTGAATAGAACAGTCATCTTTGCAGAGTGGCAAGGCCTGTTCTTTTAACCAAGGTAAAATTCTAGCGACCCAGTGTGGTCCACCGCCACTAGAAGTCAAGGACTTACTTGGAGTGCCAGGAGTTCACCATTAATAGGTCCTGCAGGATACCACAGTTGTTCCTAGGACAAAAGAAGAGGATGCCGAGTTCTATTATATCGCAATTAATCTGCTATTATTAATACACAGAAATGTTGGTGCCTGAATGGAGGAAGTAATAGAAACATTGAGAAGATGTGCTGGTAGCCCAACATACATTGCAGCTATCAGCAAGATCACATGACCCCTGGCTATCCAATCATTGCTTGCATTTGTGACATATAGCTCCCAGGCCAATCAGGAGACAGCATAGGAGTGGATTTAAGAAGCTGATAAAATCCTAGACACTGCATTGCATGAACCCAGTATGCCATGAGCAGTCTGTCTTGTCCACCCTCTATTGTAGTTATGGAGAGAGTGTTCAGTCCAGCAGGTGTTGTCATCACTCCTAAGCAAACAAGATTGTCTGCCAACAACGTGAAAAACTCCCATTTGTTAAAATGAATCAAGCATGGATCAGTGAGGAATTTTAAACTCCTGTGCCAGATGCCACAGATTAGATAATACTACGACCATGCTGCTGTCCACAGACTACAACTCCCAACAGTCCACCACTGTCTGCTGTCCACTAGCTACTACTACTTCCACCATCTGATACTGCTTGCTATCCTCTGGCTACTACAACTTACACCAGTCCACCACTGCCTGCGATCCGCTGGCTACTACCTCTCCTACCAGTCCACCACTGCCACTTGTCCTCCGGCTACTACACTTTCACCCGTCCACTACTGTCTGCTGTCATATCCGTTGGCTACTATAACTATCACTAGTCCCTCACTGCCTGCTGTACTGTCTGCTGGCTACTACACCTACAACCAGTCCACCACTAGCTGCTTTATGCTGGCTACTACAACTACAACCAGTCCACCACAGACTGTTGTCTGTTTGCTATAACTACCACTATTACCCTTGCTGCTGCTAATTCCAGCTAGGCCTACAAATTTATAAACTCATGATGCCCAAAAAGTGAATATATATTTTTTTTTCATACAAAAGCTACAGTATTTATTCTTCCCTATTTTTGGTCATCAATTGTGTTGCAACTCCAAAAAGGAAGAATTTTTGGAACGCTTGGAAAAATCCATGGTGTTTTCACTTGCCAGACTCAAAATACATTTCTACACCCAAAAAGGAAGAATTTTTGGAATACTTGGAAAGAGCCATGCTGTCTTCCAATCGGCAGACATCTTTCAACAAAAAGCAGTACTCTGTGCATTTTTATTTTAGTGTTAAAAAGCATACAACATGGTATTGCAGTGGGTTTTTAAAAAACAGTGTTTTTTTCCATGGTGAGCACTTAGGAAGGGTTTTACACATGTTTTGAGATCTATATCATTGCCTGTTCGCAGAGAATCTGTTTGCAGCAAACCAAACTTTTTCGAAAAATTTGGAGATGCTTGCCGAGTCAAGTCATATCTGTGTCAGGCTGTATGTAAACTGTGGGTGTTTAATTTTCTCCCTGATCTGTATAGCAGCAGGTTTAGTTTAATGATTCTTTTTGTTAGTCCTCCCTAACCCCCCCCCCCTCACAGAGCCTCTGCCCAACCAACCCATCTCAATTCATCCACACAATATTCTGCTCCCTTCCTCTACAGAGCCCTTGAAATCTTGTGACCCCTTTTCTCTCATATATACCCAGAGCTGTGACACATTCTGCTGTTCCCCTCCCATCACAGAAACTGTGTCCAACATCATACTTCTTATCCCCACAGTGCCTTGACATACTCCCCCTCTCTCTACAAAGCCCCTTCCACATTCTATCTCCCTTATACCCCACCCTTTCCCTTTTCCTCTAATCCTGTGCCACATTCTCTTAGTTTGCTTCCTTCCTCCATGGCTACTTTGAGTCCCCTCACTTCCTCTTATTCTCACAGTACTCCTTCTGTATTCTGCAGTTTTCCTCTCCCCTAAAGAGGTACTCTATTTCTTTCTCCCCTCTGCTCTTTCTTGTCCCCACAAAGCCACTTTCTGTACTCACACCCCATCTCTCCAAGAGTTCCCCCTGCTCTACTTTCCCTCCTGCCACATATCTATCTCATCTAACAAAGCTTCTGCCACCTTGTGGACTCAACCCTACACATTGAGCCTCTACAACCTCACAGCCCCTTTATGGTAACGCATTGTGAAGCTGATGGGGTATGAACAAATAACCAGGTGTTCAGTTACTTTTGGACACATACATATTTGTTTTCATAGCTATATATGATAATATTGTGAAAATGTTATTAATCAAGAATCACAATATACCAATGTGAGCTCTCAGTCATACTTATATTCTTGTTCTTTGACTATGAGGCCACTGTATATATGATATGTAAGGGAAAAATGAATAAAATTATTGTTAAAAAGATAGAAGCTCTTTAAATTTATTTGCATTGCTAATTTCAACTTTAAAATGTTCTAAGTGCTGTGGAATAGAAAAGCAGGGACAATGGCATTTACATCTATTTCTGCATTAGAATATTATAATCAATGGTTTTCATACAAATAGGCAGTTTAAACTTTAGAAGAATTATAGACTATCCTATTAATACATAATTTTAAAGGATAACATTTGGAGATTTAAAGTGGGCTAACAACAAATTGTGTTTAAAAATTTGTTAAGGGTAAAGAAGCTGAAACATGTATCAACAACATAGGTGATAAATGTTTCAGCCTCTGACACATCCACTGTTTGGTACAAGCCCCTTCCCCCTGGTATGGATCAGCAAGTATTCAGTGAAGAGGTTGAGCACGTTTTGCCCTATGAGAGGTGTGGATGGTTTGTATGTTCTTTCTATGTGTGTTTTTCTTTCAGATATTGTCCTTTCACACAGAAAAAACATACAGAGCACTATAGGCGACAGGCATTGGCACAGCTATAGGGGTTATGGCACTGAAGTTATGACCGATCCCTTGACCATAGGAGGGATCGGTCTTCTGACCTTCTCCTGTGCTGTACGATCGCCAAATGAATGCTTCAAGCCTGAGATCCAGGCTTGAGCAATCAATCACCGAAAACACTGATTGATCCATTCCTATGGAATCAGTGTTAGAGATCAGTTAATGCAATGTTATAGCCCCCTATTGGAGCTATAATATTGCATAAGAAAAGTGTAAAAAAAAATCATTAACCCTTTGAATTATCCCTTCCCCTAATTAAAGTTTGAATCACCCTTCATTTCCAAGAATAAAAAAAAAAAAAAAACAGTGTAAATAAAAATAAACAGATGTGGTATTGCCGCGTGCCGAAACATCTGAATTATAAAAATATACCACTTTTTAAACCGCACGTTCAATGGCGTTCGCAAAAAAATTGTCCAAAATAGCGCATTTTTAATCACTTTTTATACCACAAAAAAGTGAATAAAAAGTGATCAAAAAGTCTGATCAGAACAAAAATTGTACCGCTAAAAACTTCAGATCACGGCGCAAAAAATTATCCCTCGTAGTGCCCTGAACACAGAAAAATAAAAAAGTTATAGGGGTCAGAAGATGACCATTTTAAACGTATACATTTTCCTGCATGTATTCAGGATTTTTTTCTGAAGTGATACAAAATCAAACCTATACAAGCAGGGTATCATTTTAACCGTATGGACCTACAGAATAAAGATGAAGTGTCATTTTTGCCGAAAAATATACTGCGTAAAAACGGAAGCCCCTAAAACTTACAAAATAGTGTTTTGTCATCAATTTTGTCGCACATTGTTTTTTTTTTCCCGTTTCACCGTAGATTTTTGGGTAAAATGACTAATGTCATTACAAAATAGAATTAGTGACGCAAAAAATAAGCCATATAGAATTTTAGGTGAACATTTTTAAGAGTTATGATTTTTTAAAGTTAAGTAGGAAAAATTGAAAATGAAAAAACGGAAAAAGCCCACCCTGTTTCATATCACTGAGCCAGTTACTTACCCACTTGCACACATTCTCCCCCAGCCCAATTCTTCTCATTTTATGCACCAACCTTTTATGTGGCACCGTATCAAATGCTTTGGAAAAATCAAGATATACAACATTCAGCGATTCCCCCTGGTCCAGCCTGGAGCTCACCTCCTCATAAAAGCTGATCAGGTTAGTCTGACAGGACCGATCCCTCATAAAGCCATGCTGATATGGGGTCATACATTTATTTTTATCAAGATACTCCAAAATAGCATCCCTTAGAAAACCCTCAAACTATTTACATACAACGGATGTTTAACTAACAGGCCTATGATTCCCGAGGTCACCTTTTGATCTCTTTTTAAATATTGGCACCACATTTGCCATGCGCCAGTCCTGGGGAACAGTCCCTGTTACTATAGAGTCCCTGAATATTAAAAATAGGGGTCTGTCTATTACATTACTTAATTCCTTTAGAACACGGGGGTGAATGCCATCTGGACCTGGTGATTTGTCTATTTAGCTTTTTTGTAGGTGATACTGTACTTCTTCCTTGGTTAGACAGGTCACCTGTACTGGGGAGTTTACCTTATCTCGCTGTATTTCACCTGGCATTTCATTTTCCTCTGTGAATTCAGTAGAGAATAATTTGTTTTATATATTTGCTTTTTCCTGATCCCCCTCTATAATTTCTTCCTCATCGTTTTTTAAAGGGCCTACACTTTCATTTTTGACCTTTTTGCTATTTATATAGTTAAAGAACATTTTTGGGTTAGTTTTACTCTCTTTGGCAATGAGTCTTTCTGTCTCTATTTTTGCGGCTTTTATCTGTTTTTTACATATATTTTTTTTCTCTATAGCCTTTTAATGCTTCTTCACTGCCATCCTCGTTTAGTAGTTTAAATGCTTTATTTTTGTCATTTATTGCGCCCTTAACATTTTTATTCATCGACAGTGGTTTTCTTTTATTCCTGACCCTTTTATTCCCATAAGGTATATACATCTTACAGAGAGAATGTAAGATATTCTTAAAAGTGTCCCCATTTAGTGTCAGTATTCTTGTTTTTGAGAACATTATCCCATTTTATATTGTTAAGGGTTTCTATGAGTTGATCAAACTTTGCCTTCCTGAAGTTCATTGATTTTGTGGCCCCTAATTCCCTTATTGAAGAACAAGTTACAGGCTGACATTTATCATTGTCTTTAGACAGTTTTTTGTGTCTAGAAAAGGTGCAAAAAAGGCGCAAGCAGGGTTTATTTGCACTCTTTTTGCGCCTTTTGGTTTACACATTTCTGATGATTTTGAATTGCAATCCACTGATTTTGGCAATACACATGATATGGAAGGGTTTTATGAACTGTGCCTTTTTGTGAAAAGGCACAAAAAAGCCATAAAGCCACTGAAAAGTCTCTAAAACTACACCAGCCCAGACTTAGCTTAGCTTTTTGGTGTATGTGAAGAGAGAAATTTCAAGGACACCCCCATGGACATCAATAAGTCCCCTCTCTCTATCTACACTATCTTCCCCCTCTTTGTTGTAGGTTCCCTCCCCCCCCAGTCCCTAGTTTAAACACTCCTCCACCCTTCTAGCCATCTTCTCCCCAAGCACAGGTGAAGGCAGAAACAGTAACAAGGTGAGGGGAGGCATTGTGGAGAACTAAGGGAGTTGTGTGCCTTGTTGTGGTGTTTGCTCAGTTTTATGTATTAATTTATATTTTCCGTGTTTCATATTTTTTTTTCTCTTTTTCTTTCTTTTGACACAGATTGGTATAGAGACTTCCAGAGCCGTAGCTTGTAGCTTTGAGGCTCCAATGCAAAATCTGCAACAGGGCCCCCACTGCTCTCTTATGGGACAGATGCTTGGAGAAGGATAAAAAACACAGGGGGCGCTCCCTGATGAGGGGTATCTGCTGTTGTGTGCCCTTCACCAAACCCAGTGAGATACCCACCTTACATAGCCGAGAACTGGATGGTCCGGTAATAAGTACTGGCTGGGTAAATGGTGTTGGTTGGCTGCTGCGCTCCTACCGGTATCGGGCCCCAATAATGGGGGCCGATGGTAAAGGTAGACAGATGAGGCGTAAAAAGACGGTATTTCTGAGGTGCTGCACAACAAGAATATGAAGCGAGGACAAGAGCAGCACAGGACAATAAAATATTTTTAATGGTATAACGGGGACAATGCGTTTCGACATGTACTCATGCCTTCCTCAGGTCCACTTACAGTGCCCACGTAGATGCCTGTGGTAGTACCGTAGAGCTGGTCAGAGGTCCTGTGTGTGTCTGTGCTGCCGCCGGTCGGTTATGGGACAGATGTGTTTTGGGGCCCCCTTAGGCACCAGGGCCCCGGTGCGACTGCTACCTGTGTAGCTACACCCTTGGGGACTTCTTTAAAGGGGTATTTCACTGCCCCAGCGTTCGGAACATTTATTTACGAATGCCCGGTGTGCGCTGCACGTGTCGTGACATTATGACATCACACCCGTGACATCACACCATGCCCCCTCAATGCAAGTTTATGGTACGGGGAAAGGCAAATGTTCCCAACGCTGGGGCAGTAGAGTACCCCTTTAAGTTAAGCGAGGATAAAGAGCCGAAGTATGCTACCTTGGGTAGTAAGAAAAGATATGTGAATATATTTCACTGTGACTTGAGGGCATGCACCAACAATCGTATAACACTGGGAGTATCACATCATACTGCATATACTGTTGATGGTTGCAGTCCTAACAACAAGTATAATAAAAAATATGATCGGTGACACAGGCTTATTAAAAACTCAGACAGATAGGTTTTGGGGTATCTCCCAATTTAAATATGGTCCACAAAAAAGGAATCTGGATTGACTACTCTAGGTTTAAATAAAGGTTTTTACTTCACAGTTTATTTGAAGATTCAAAATGATAATAATAATAATACTGATTATTTGATGATAATAATGTACTAGCTCAATAGTGAGGTATGACTATGCTATGGAGAATCACATTAGGGAAATTAATAGGGAGTTTTGGGAAGGGAATCATTTAATTATGATGAGTATGGCAAACATGTTGTCCTTGGGGGGGGGGGGGGGGCGGATTGGCCACCATGCTGCCCAGTGATTTGAACAGGGAGAAATGTGAGTAATCCAGTAATAGGAGAGATTCTGAGCGACAATGAACATCAATGATTGGTGAGAATAACTGTCAGTCAATCTCTTTGATTTATCACCTTTGTGAATTGGAGAGAGTCACTGTACATCATGAGTATGGTGTTTTATTGGATTGTGTGTGATGTCATGCTTAGTTACCTTGAAGGTAATTGGCTGTGTCTGGCAACACATCTAGTATATTGGTAACCATTAGATAAAATTGTTCCATTCCTTAAAGGGGTACTCCGGTGAAAACCTTTTTTCTTTTAAATCAACTGGTGGCAGAAAGTTAAACATATTTGTAAATTACTTCTATTAAAAAATCTTAATCCTTCCAGTATTTGTTAGCTGCTGAATGCTACAGAGGAAAATCCTTTCTTTTTGGAACACTGATGACATCACGAGCACAGTGTTCTCTGCTGACATCTCTGTCCATTTTAGCAACCATGCATAGCAGACATATGCTAAGGGCAGCATGGTGGCTCGGTGGTTAGCACTGCTGCCTTGCAGTGCTGGGGACTTGGGTTCAAATCCCACTAAGGACAAAGATAAATAAAGTATTATTATTATTATAATAATGTCAGCAGAGAGAACTGTGCTCGTGATGTCATCAGAGAGCATTCCAAAAAGAAAAGAATTTCCTCTGTAGTATTCAGCAGCTAATAAGTACAGGAAGGATTAAGATTTTTTTTATAGAAGTAATTTACAAATATGTTTAACTTTCTGCCACCAGTTGATTTAAAAGAAAAAAGGTTTTCACTGGAGTATCCCTTTAATCTGTGGTGTCATCAACAAAGGATACATAAAGCCAAGCAGTCTCCATTTTGAAAGCCACTAGCCCAGACCTTTAATGAAGCAAAACATGTCAGGGGGGGCTATTTGTCTGAGTTTTTAATAATCCTGTGTCACTGGTTATATTTTTATTATACTTTTTAGGATTGAAGCCATCAACAGTATATAGGATGTGATACTTCCAGTGTTATATGATTGTGGGAGCATGCCCACATGTCACTGGGATGTATACCTATTATGGTTTGACTGGTGACACTGGTGTTTTTAAACATATTTTTTGGTTATACCTTTTAATATACATGTTAACAAAAGTGATGTTTTAGGGTGGGGTATTAATAAGGGGATTTTTGATCCTGGTAACTGGATTTGTTGGTTTAAGTTAGCCTGCTTATCCACTTCAACAGGTCCTTCCTACTTGCTGTCACCCAGAGAACCGTCTTCCCTGTCTTGTGAGTTCTGTAACTGTGCCATTGTGAGGGCTTTACTTGTGGAATACTTCCTCCACCTGTCTTCCTGATAGATTTCCCTGCTTGTGGCTCGTTGCTTTTGAGGAGCAAAACAGGCTCT
The DNA here is from genome assembly GCF_029499605.1 of Hyla sarda. Classification (NCBI taxonomy): domain Eukaryota; kingdom Metazoa; phylum Chordata; class Amphibia; order Anura; family Hylidae; genus Hyla; species Hyla sarda. The sequence goes on from NC_079194.1 coordinate 190,780,106, forward strand.
AACAATACATATAGTACCCATCTTCAGGTCCCCTGGACAAGTGTATAAAACAGTTATGCATCACTGCATTTTCCCTGCAGTCTACTGCCATGCTTGTATCCTCTCCTTGGATGCTTTACTGTAGCCTCTTTGAAGGTTGTTAAATGTGATATTTGGAAGGGGGCACAAAGGTGGTATTATAACTTTTCATCGGTTAATAGGTGCACCATTACTTTGTGGCAGAACAAATAGGACATATTATTTTTCCAGCCTAAAGGAGAGAAAGGAATATCATTAAACAACTTAATTGTGACTGGCAAAAATGGGTAATGTGTTTGAGCAGGGTACAAAGAGGGAATTCTTAATTTAGGTCACAAAGAAGGAAACTATAATTTTGGGGGGTACAGAGGAGGGCATTATTACATTTCTTTCACATGAAAGTTATCTTATAGATATATCTTTAACATTTTGCAAGAAGACCTTTTAAGACCTATGAATACAGCCGAAAATTCTGAATTGCCAAAAATCATGGTAATATTTGGTAAAATTGCAGGAAACAGTCACTCACAAGCCAAGTTAACATGGCCATAAATGTTATCCTCAGAAGGAAACACTTAAGTTGTACCTAGCCTATAGCTTAGTAAACCTATGCCTCTATATTTGCCACTAAAATGCATTTTTTTAAGTTTTAATTTGAAGTTTACTTGTAAACAGAACAGAACATCAGGTTGACCTTGGCTCAGCAGCAAAGCTGGTATATAAAGAATAAACCATGCACTTGCATTCAATCACACACATTTACACAATTGGGTTGATTTATTATTATATCCATAATTACGGATGCTTATTTACATAGAATATTCCAGCAGGCACCTCAGGACCAGGGCATGTTTTATTGTTTTATATTATGGAGATAAATAATGTTTTTGTAGGCATGGTGATATTAAGAGGAAAGATGATAAAGGATATAAGGGGGAGATAGTATCAACGCTATATCTGGGAGATGAATGTAAGAAATTCAACATATGCATGAGCCTGAAAGTGATGTTAAATGATCGTAAACCAGATTGCCAGTCAGAGGCCGAGGCTTTATCATGAATTTAAAAGAACCCCATTTGCTGGTCATACATATCTTTGAATAGGAGGTGATGTAAATTTTGTTTATACGGCCACAAGATGCAGTGAGATGAAACATTCCATTTTCATCTTACTTAGAGTAAATCATAGTGAATGAAAGATAGATTGGTTTCCGTACAATTAGTATGGAGTGAATTCTAGCTGTCCGATAAAGGTCATGTTACCTCTTCACTTGCTGGAAGTGAAAACTTTTATGAGTTTGCAATTTCAATGTGAAAACAAAAGAAAAATACCAAAAATGAAGATTAACTTAGCCAAGCAGAGAAAGGAAAAAAATATATAGGTAAAGTAAAATGCCAAAAAAATCACAATAATCTGATATTATTCCCAAGCAAGATTATAATGTGCAATAAGATATTCTACCACTACAGCAACTGTAGGCAGGTCTTCTGCTGGTTAGTAATGACAAATTATCATTCGTAATAATACATTTTACCGTGATCTGTACTACTGCTATCATCATTTTTTTATTATGCTAATATGTGGCACCAGAACTTCTGGTTACTACTATTTTAAATAGTGACCAATACAGTGGCATAAAAGTAGTATAGGTACTGTTATGAAGTCTACATATGCATACGCAACACGTATGATTGATTAAAACCATATGGCTGCTACGTGGCACTGGCAATGGGGATTCCCCTTGTAGCTTCCATCTGCTACTGGTTGCCAAAACCCATTAATTTATGAAAGACATGGGCCAAAAATGTATGGTGCTTCAACAGGCTACTTTGCACACGGTGCCGTACAATTAGGTGAACCCATACATAGCTGAAAACCTCTTCGTGCCCCCAAATATGGTTATAGGCCCCTTGTGCTTCCATATAGGTTTATGCCCCCCAGTGCCCAATATATATAGTTGTAGGCCCCCTGTACCCCCATATAGTTAAAGACCCCCTGTGTCCCCATAGATGCACTGCCTTCAGCCACATACAGTTTATAGCTGTAGGCAGTATGTCTGTGTACTGCCCTGCTTCAGTGTTCTGACAACTGCTCCTCTGGTCTTGGGCCTATGGGTGCATCTTCTTGCTCCACTGCTCTTCTTCTTTGACCTGGGCTCACGCAGGCATGTCCGTGCCTCTAGGGATTTAAAGTGGCTGTGGGTCTGCATAAAAGAGATCTTTCAGGACACAGGGATGTCCCTGTTACACTGACAATGCTGGCTGGTCTAGGGGTACTAACATTATGGATTTCCCTGAAATCATGTTATCCTTCATTCTACTACCTTCTGTCATGTGACTGATGTTATTTTACCACCCAAAGATTAGGTCCTAGCCAAACTGAACAATTGGGAAAGTTTTGACCAAACTGGGGATCTACAGATCTCTAAACAGGATATCAGATGCAAACTATGAACAAAATGGATGGGATATAGAGAGTCAAAACTCTTAATGCCAGTGGCATAATTTGAATGTGCTGGGCCACAGCACTAAATCTGTCCCAGGACCCACAGCTATAATGCTTCTTCATTTATAGTAGTAGTCTACTTATATATGGAAGGGAGACCTTATTGGCCTCTTCTGAGCTGGGCTGCAACTGCGCCCTCAGTACTGCCTATGGTTATGCCTCTGCTTAATCTATGGTAGATAAATCACAGGATGCCTAGCTGTTGGATACTCAGTCACCAAATTTAAACAGGAAATTTTGGCAGCATGTTTTCAATTTTCCTGCAGCAGGACCATGGAGGAAAATACACAATGCCCAAGTATCAAATGTGTTACCTTTATGGACATATTGCATGGACATACCAATTCTCCTGAGGAAGAGAATACCTTTATATCTGCTCTATTTATGATTAAAAGGGTCTTAAAATTTGACTACTGCAGAATTACTATAACATTTGACAGTATTTTTTTTTTAACCAGACAACTTAAAAGTCTAAAAGTTGAATGATAGTATTGAAAAAAAATATTGGAGAATAAAGTTGATCATGATGAAAAGCTTGAAGGATTGATGTTGTAGTAAGTTCTCTCCATAACATTGCATACCTGGGGGTTATGTAGCCATCTAAAGAAGTCTCCGCCTTTCTTGTCTTAACCAAAGGGTATCATGATCCAGTATCATGCAGGCATTACATACAGTAAGTAAAAAATTATGACTGATGTCCCACTAGGTTATGGAACCATGGTTATGGCGAAAAGAACCCTGTCATTTGAGCTTGGCTTTACTTGCGACTTTCACAATTCCTGTTTCTATGATTTGGTGGATAACTTATGGAAACAAACTTCAGAGACGAAAGTTTAAGTCTCTAAGACCCAATGCAAAGTCTATGACAGGCTTCCCAGTTACCATTTATCATACAGGTATTTTTCTACTTTTGTAACAAATGTATTTTTGTACTTTTGTAGCAAATGTATTTTTGTACTTTTGTAGCAAATGGTATTTTTGTACTTTTGTAGCAAATGGCCTTCATTAGGTACCTGGAGCCAAATATTACTGATACTTTTGCCAGATTACAGCTACCTCTAGAACCCTAGATTTTTTTCAGAATGATACAATTCTTTGAACTTGTAATCACATTAGATAATATGCTATAGGCAGGAAATACCTAATAGAATCTAGCCATCATGTCCACAAAAAAGGAAGACAATAAGAAAAAGACCTTTCACTGTGTAGTGCAAAAAATTGGACTAGTTCTTGCCTATTGTATAGTGTTCATCTACTAATACAACTAATGCCATATAAGTGTTTAGTGTGTTAAAATGTGTATTTTTTGGCCCAGTATTAAATAGGTAAACTGTGATTAGTGTAAAAAAAAGGAAAAAAAGAAAAAAGGCAATTTTTATTGAGCATATAGCAGTGCACCACTCCTGCACATGGGCCGTGTCTGGTGTTAAAGCCCAGTCTTATGCAAATGAGGCTGAACTGCAAAACCAGAGTATACTGATCTTCATAAAGTGTTGCAGACCCCTTTTTTATATTATTATTTTTATTCTTATTATTATTATTTGCACAGCAGTGCTCTCTGAGGTGCAAGGAACTGCAGATGGGTTCATTCACAGCACCCAGCCACCTACTGGAACTAGTTTGCATCAGCTCCATGGTTAGACCCCATGATCATAAAGTAATGACATATCCTAGCCCTAGGCATATGTTGTGACTTTATAAGATATAAAAACCCCTGTAAAGTTGGATGCAGAGTAAAAGATTTCTCGTATCTTATATGTTTAAGCAAACATTGGCTGGGATTGTAACCTCTTGTCTTTGGCATTTAATATGCCACGATTTCAGGATAATTAGTGTCACGGTTTTGTCACAGACTTGCACAGTTCAGTAGAAAAGTGAAGTCTTGACTTTTGTAATATCATGTTCTACTTACTGATAATGAACACTGACATTAGGGCTCAATTAACATGATCAGATGTATGCCTTGCATTGTCATTGAAATAAGAAAATTATTTTTTATGAGCTTAAAATGATAGAATAGTACAAAATACAACTGTTCTGGGCTGTTCACACTGCCTGCTTTATGTACTCATTTATTGACAGTCAAAGAGCTTCTGCGTGTAAATTATGCTATATAATGAGTCCAGATAGAGAGGAATTCCAAAATAAACTCACTATTTAAAAGGTTTCACACTGGCCATGAACGCTTTCCTCTCCAGCCGGCGGGACCGGGATTTGCATTCCCCCCGCCTCCTGAGGGCGTGCATGTACCGGAGCTCTCTGATTTAAAGGGTCAGTGCACCTGTAATTATGACATACACCTGCACGTTTGTTATAAGTACCTGCACCTCCCACTATCATCTGACAAATCTTTATTGCCATTGTGCCCTAGTGAAAGCTTTCCTGTGTCTTGCCTTGCCCGTTGCTGACCCCTCTTTTCCGTTACCAGTCCTTGCTCCTGTGCCGCCTTCCTTTGACCTTCTGCCACATTCCTTTCCAAGCACCTGTGCCGCCAGCCCTGACCTTCTGCTGTTCTGACCATGACTAGCTGTATCCCTCCTTTGCCATGAACCTCCTCAGCTGCCTGTGTGATCAAGTCGTGCCAGGGGTAGCAACCTGGATGCCACCTGCCACAGCAAGACCATCCCGCTTTGCGGTGGGCTCTGCTGAAAACCAGCAGTACCTTAGACTCCGCACCCTAGCACAGCCCACATCATCTACTACACAGGTCCAGCGGATCCACTACTACCTTGAGTGCTACTGCCTACTGCCGTGAATCTTACAATAAGATCCAGCCATGCATCCCACTGGAGTGCCTCTGTCTGATGTTTCAGATCTTTCTACCGTTGTGGCTCAACAGTCTCGGCAGTTAGCTCGACAAGCGCAACAACTGAATCAATTGTTTGCCATGATGCAACAGCTTCTTGCTAGTGTTGAGCGGCATAGGCCATATTCGAATTCGCGAATATTCGCGAATATGCGTATGAATATTCGTCCTACATTCGCGAATATTCGCATATTCGTAATATTCTCGTTTTATTTTCACATATGCGAAAATTTGCGAATGCGAAAATTAACATATGCAAAAATTAGCATATACAAAAAGTTGCATAAGCGAAAATTCGCGTATGCGCAAATTAGCATATGCAAAAATTAGCATATACAAAAATTAGCATAAGCAAAAATTCGCAAATGCGAAAATTTGCGCACTGGTCTCACACAGTAGTATTAGAGCCTTCTTTACACCACACAAGCTGGAAGCAGAGAAGGGTGATCACTGTGATGTGTACTGTGAAGAAAAAAAAACGAATATTCGTAATTACGAATATATAGTGCTATATTCGCGAATATTCGCGAATTCGCGAATATGTGATATTCGCGAATAAAATTTGCATTGTGAATATTCGCGAGCAACACTACTTCTTGCTGCCCAGCAGCAACAACAGCACCAGCAGCCGCAACCTGCTCCTGTTTCTCCCCCTGTTCCTGCTGCTCCTTCTGGATCCAAGATTCATTTATCCCTACCCACGAAGTATGAAGGTGATCCCAAGTTGTGTAGAGGCTTCGTGACACAGTGTTCTATGCATTTGGAGCTCATAGCGGATCAGTTCCCCATGGAACGAGCTAAAATTTATTGTCCGGAAAAGCCTGGGCAACTCCTCTCTGGGATCGTAATGATCCGCTCTCCTCTAATCTGCCAGCCTTCCTAGCAGAATTCTGCAGTGTATTTGAAAAACCAGCATGAGCTTCCTCTGCCGAGACGGCTCTACTGAACCTCTGCCAAGGGAACTCCTTCATTGGCAAATACGCAATTCAATTCTGCACTCTTGCCTCTCAACTGGCTTGGAATGATGAGTGATGTGTGCTACATTTAAAAAGGGGCTGTCCAGTAGAATCATGGATGCTCTCGCTGCACGAGATCCTCCGTCTACACTGAGTGGACTAATTCTTTTAGCCACTTAACTTGATGTGCGTTTTACCGAGAGGCAGGAAGAATTTGGTTTGGATGGAGAACCTGTCCGAACACGGCGACTTCCTCGTCTGTCACCCGTGTTCCAACGTTCACCTCTTCTGTCTTCTTTGCCTCCTGCCAAAGAGGCTATAGAGGTGGATCCCGTCGATGCTTTGAGAATTTGTGCTTATATTGTGCCAGTCCGGAGCACTGTCTCAAAGACTGTTTTATACGTCCTCAGCGTCCGGGAGAACGCGCGCATCCATGACAAGTAGGTGGGACGACACTATGTGTGGATTCTACTTCTCCTTGTTTGTACCACTGCGGTCCAAGTTTTCACTCCTTCCAAAACTTCATTCATTGCTTCTGCCTTTTTGGACTCTGGTTCCGCTGGTGACTTCATTGATGCCTCCCTGGTCCATAAACACTGGCTTCCAGTGACTCGCCTTCCTAAGCCCTTGTATATTACCTCTGTTAATGGGCAAAACCTGAACTCTACAGTGCTATTCCGCACTGAACTTCTCGTCATGGAAGTGGGACCCTTGCATAAGGAAAAAATTGAATTCTTTGTGCTTCCTCATTTTACTTCGGAGCTTCTTCTTGGTCTTCCTTGGCTTCAACGCTATTCTCTGCACTGGAAATCTGGTGAAATCACACACTGGGAACAGTTCTGCCCATATCACTGTTTTCTGCTTATCCAGCCTAAAGCTGTCTCTTCATCTCCGCCTATGCCTGGTCTGCCTCTTCCATATCAAGACTATTCAGACGTATTCTGCGAAAAGCAGGCTGAGACTCCTCCACCGCATCGCCCCTACAACTACTTCATTTCATGAAAAATGTAAAAATTTTGCATTTTTCTAATTTTGAAGCTCTCTGCTTGTAAGCAAAATAGACATACCAAATAAATGATATGTTGATTGACATATACAGTATGTCTACATTATGTCGGCATCATAAAGTTGACATGTTTTTACTTTTGGAAGACATCAGAGGGCTTCAAAGTTCAGCAGCAATTTTCCAATTTTTCACAAAATTTTCTATATCAGAATTTTTCAGGGACCAGTTCAGTTTAGAAGTGGATTTGAGGGGCCTTCATATTAGAAATACACCATAAATTACCCCATTATAAAACCTGTACCCCTCAAAGTATTCAAAATGGCAATCAGAAAGTGTGTTAACCCTTTAGGTGTTTCACAGAAATAGCAGAAAAGTGATGGAGAAAATTCTAAATGTTCATTTTTCACACTCGCATGTTCTTGTAGATCCAGTTTTTGAATCTTTACAAGTGGTAAATGGAGAAAAAGCCCCCCAAACTTTGAAACCCCATTTCTCTCGAGTAAGGAAATACTTCATATGTGAATATACAGTGTTCTGTGGGTGCACTTGAAGGCTCAGAAGGGAAGGAGCGACAATGGGATTTTGGAGAGTGAATTTTGCTGAAATGGTTTTTGTGGGCATGTCAAATTTAGGAAGCCCCAATGGGGCCATAACAGCAACAAAAAAAAAAAAAAAGCACATGGTATACTATTTTGGAAACTACACCTCTTAAGGCACTTAACAAGGGGTCCAGTGAGCCTTAACACCCCACAGGTGTTTGACGACTTTTCGGTAGATGTGTAAATTAATTTTTTTTCACTAAAATTCAGTCCCCTCCAAAAAAAAATGAGAGGTAATAAGAGAAAAAGCCCCCCAAAATTTGGAACCCCATTTCTTCTGAGTATGGAAATACCCCATGTGTGGACATTTGGCTTTTGGAGAGATCATTTTGCTGAAATGGTTTTTGGGGGGCATGTCACATTTAGGAAGCTCCTAAGGTGCCATTACAGCAAAAAACACCCCATATGGAATGCTATTTGGAAATCTACACCCCTCAAAGGAACATAACAAGGGGTACAGTGAGCATTAACACCCCACAGGTGTTTAACGTCTCTTCGTTAAAGTCGGATGTGTAAATGTAAAAAAATATATACATTTTCTCTAAAATTAATTTTTTCCCCAAATGTTAAATTTTTACAAGGGGTAATAGGGGAAAATGCCCCCCAAAATTTGTAACCCCATTTCTTCTGAGTATGGAAATACTGTGGGGGACGTCAAGTGCTCTGCTGGCATACTACAATGCTCAGGAGAGAAAGCGCCATTGAGCTTTTGGAGAGAGAATTTGTTTGGAATGGAAGTCAGGGGCCATGTGCATTTACAATGCCAGAACAGTGGACCCCCCACATGTGACCCCTTTTTGGAAATTACACCCCTCACATAATTTAATAAGGGGTGCAGTGAGCATTTACACCCCACTGGCGTTTGACAGATCTTTGGATCATGGATCATTGTTCCAAAAATCTGTCAGACACCTGTGGGGTGTAAATGCTCACTGCACCCCTTATAACATTCTGTGAGGGGTATAGTTTCCAAAATTGGGTCACATGTGGGGGGATTGCATTGTTCTGGCACCATGGTGGTTTTTATAAATACACGTGGCCTTCAATTCTGGAAAAAAAATCTCTCAGAAGTAATGGGGTTACAAATTTTGGGGGGCTTTTTTCCTATTTTACCTTGTGAAAATGAAAAATTTAGGGTAACATCAGCATTTTAGTTAAAACATTTTTTTTTTATAAATTTTATAAATTTTTCCATCCAAATTTAACGAAAATTTGTCAAACACCTGTGTTAAAGGAGCTATCCAGGAAAAAAACTTTTTTTTTTTATATCAATTGGCTCCAGAAAGTTAAACAGATTTGTAAATTACTTCTATTAGAAAATCTTCTGAAGGTTGTTTTTTTCTGTCTAAATCCTCTCTGATGACACCTGTCTCGGGAAACGCCCAGTTTAGAAGCAAATCCCCATAGCAAACCTCTTCTAAACTGGGTGTTTCCCGAGACAGGTGTCATCAGAGAGGATATAGACAGAAAAGAACAACCTTAACTTCAGAAGCTCATAAGTACTGAAAGGATTAAGGATTTAATAGAAGTAATTTACAAATCTGTTTAACTTTCTGGAGCCAGTTGATATATGTAAAAAAGTTTTTTCCTGGAATACCCCTTTAAGGCTCACTATACCCCTTGTTTCATTCCGTGAGGAGTGTAGTTTCCAAAATGGGGTCACATGGGTATTTATTGTTTTGCATTTATGTCAGAACCGCTATAAAATCAGCCACCCCTGTGTAAATCACCAATTTAGGCCACATGTACATGGTGTGCTCTCACTCCTTAACCTTGATGTGTGTCCGCAGAGCATTTTATGCCCCACATATGGGGTATTTCCGTACTCAGGAGGAATTGCTTTACAAATTTTGGGGGTATTTTTTTCCTTTTACCTCTTGTGAAAATGAAAAATATGGGGCAACACCAGCATGTTAGTGTAAAATTTTTAGTTTTTTTTATACTAAAAGGCTGGTGTAGACCCCAACTTTTCCTTTTCATAAGGGGTTAAAGGAGAAATTGCCCTCCAAAATGTGTAGTGCAATTGCTCCCAAATACGGAAATACCCCATATGTGGCCCTTAACTGTTTCTTTGTAATACAACAGGGATCCAAAGTGAGGGAGCGCCATGCGCACTTGAGTACTAATTTAGGGATTGCATAGGGGTGGACATAGGGGTATTCTACGCCAGTGATTCCCAAACAGGGTGCCTCCAGCTGCTGCTAAACTTGCAGCATGCCTTGACAGTCATTGGCCTTCCAGAAATGCTAGGAGTTGTTGTTTTTCAACAGCTGGAGGCTCTGTTTTAGAAACACTGCTGTACGACACATCTTTAATTTTTATTGGGGGGCAGAGTGTAAGGGGGTGTATATATAGTGTTTTACCCTTTATTATGTGTTAGTGTAGTGTAGTGTAGTGTTTTTAGGGTACATTCGCATGGGCGGGGGTCTACGGAGAGTTTTCCACTAGGAGTTTGCGCTGCAACGGAAGATTTGCCGCAGCTCAAACTTGAAGCAGGAAACTCACTGTAAACCCGCCTGTGTGAATGTACCCTGTACATTCACATGGGGGGGTGGGGGGTGGGCAAAGCTCAAGCTGTTTCAAAACTACAACTCCCAGCATGAACTGACAGACAGTGCATGCTGTAAGTTGTACTTTTGCAACAGCTGGAGGCACACTGGTTGGTAAACCTTCAGTTAGGTTCTGTTACCTAACTCAGTATTTTCTAACCAGTTTGCCTCAAGCTGTTGCAAAACTACAACTCCCAGCATGTACTGATCGCCGAAGGGCATGCTGGGAGATGCAGTTATGCAACAGCTGGAGGTACGCAACTACAACTCCCAGCATGGCGAGACAGCCGTTTGCTGTTGGTGCATGCTGGGAGTTGTAGGTTTGCAAGATTTAGAGGGCCACAGCTTAGAGACCACTGCACAGTTATCCCCAAACTGTACTCCTCTAAATCTTACAAAACTACAAATCCCAGCATGCCCAAACAGCTGTCTGTGCATGCTGGTAGTTGTAGTTTTGCAACATCTGGAGGGCTACAGTTTAGAGACCACTGTGTAGTGGTCTCCAAACTGTAGCCCTCCAGATGTTGCTAGGCAACAACTCACCGGCTTCCGTAGGATCGCCGCCCACAGTCGTCCGCTGCCGAACGCCACCAGTTAGTAACCACTGGCGTCGGTCACCGCCGGTTCCCCCGCTCTGCCCGGACAACAGTCGGGGGGCAGAGCGGGGAACCGAACGTTAACCCCCCCCGCCCCCGATTTTCTATTGGTCGGTCACTTCTGAGCAGGGATAGGAGGGGTGTCTGGGATCCCCCTGATCTCCATTATTTTTCTGGTCACCGGGTCACCAGAGACCCGTATTACCAGGAATCGCTGCAGATCGCCGGTCTGAATTGACCGTCAATTTGTGGCGATCGCTGACAGGGGGGGTGGTCTCAGGACCCCCCAAGGGGTTTGCACGGGGTGCCTGCTGAATTATTACAGCAGGCATCCCAGTCCGGTCCCCGCCCGGTGCGTGGCAGGGACTGGATTTTCCCACAGGCATACAGGTATGCCCTGGGACCATAAACCCTTAAGGACAAGGCTAATTTTCACTGTAGGACAAGAGCGTTTTTTTGCACATCTGACCACTTTCACTTTAAGCATTAATAACTCTGGGATGCTTTTACCTTTCATTCTGATTCTGAGATAGTTTTTTCGTGACATATTCTACTTTATGATAGTGATAAAATTTTGTCAATACTTGCATCATTTCTTGGTGAAAAATTCCAAAATTTGATGAAAAAATGTAAAATTTAGCATTTTTCTAACTTTGAAGCTCTCTGCTTGTAAGGAAAATAGACATTCCAAATAAATTATATTTTGATTCACAAATAAAATATGTTTGCTTTATAATTGCATCATAAAGTTGACATGTTTTTACTTTTGGAAGACATCAGAGGGCTTCAAAGCTCAGCATCAATTTTCCAATTTTTCACAAAATTTTCAAAATCGGAAATTTTCATGGACAAGTTCAGATTTGAAGTGGATTTGAAGGGCCTTCCTATTAGAAATACCGCACAAATTACCCCATTATAAAAACTGCACCCCTCAAAGTATTCAAAATGACATTCAGTTTAGGTGTTTCACAGGAATAATAGAAAAATAAAGGAGAAAATTCAAAATCTTCATTTTTTACACTCGCATGTTTTTGTAGGCCCAGTTTTTGAATTTAGAAGTAAAAGGAGACAAATCCTCTCAAAATTTGTAACCCAATTTCTCTCGAGTAAGGACATACCTCATATGTGTATGTGAAGTGTTCGGCGGGCGCAGTAGAGGGCTCAGAAGGGAAGGAGCGACAATGGGATTTTGGAGAGTGAGTTTTTCTGAAATGGTTTTTGGGGGCATGTCACATTTTGGAAGCCCTTATGGTGCCAGAACAGCAGAATACCCCCCCCACATGGCATACCATTTTGGAAACTAAACCCCTCAAGGCACGTAACAAGGGGTCCAGTGAGCCTTAACACCCCACAGGTGTTTGCTGACTTTTCGTTAAATTCGGATGTGTAAATGAAAAAAAAAAATGTTTCACTAAAGTGCAGTTTTTTCCCCAAATTTACCATTTTTATAAAAGTTAACGGGAGAAAATTCCCCCATTATAATCAACAGTACCAGTCATGCACCCTATAGAGGAACATCTCACCTACCCCGAACGCGTTTTCGCTATTCGCTTCGTCTGGGGGCGAATAGCGAAAACGCGTTCGGGGTAGGTGAGATGTTCCTCTATAGGGTGTATGACTGGTACTGTTGACTATATATGTTTTGCCTTCATTTTCAGTCTCCCCTATTCTATTACTCCATCTGATTATATCATCTGATATACTATTACCTCCATCCATTTACATTTTTACTAATTGTGTTTAGTCAGCTATTTCATTGCATGTTGGAGGATACTATTGTATATACAGACATAACTATTATTACTTATTTATTTGTATTTATCCCCAAGTTTAATATTTGGGACAATCTCACTCTGCTTTTCAGTGTGTGTTTGTCTGACCACCATATCATGCCTCTCGTGATTTTAATGTGTATGTACTTTTAATGTACTGTGAAATAAAGATTATACATTTTTTTTGTTAAATTTCACCTAGATTGCTTCCTTTTTTGTGAGACCAGCATATTAGTGTAATTTTTTTTTTTACTCTAACAGGCTTGTGTAGACCCCAACTTTTCCTTTTCATAAGGGGTAAAAGGAGAAAAAGCCCCAAAATTTGTGGTGCAATTTCTCCCGAGTACGGAAATACTCCATATGTGGCACTAAACTGTTTCCTTGAAATACGATAGGGCTGGGAGTTGTACTTTTGCAACAGCTGGAGGCACACTGATTGGAAAACCTTCAGTTAGGTTCTGTTACCTAACGCAGTATTTTCCAACCAGTGTGCCTCCAGCTGTTGCTAAACTACAACTCCCAGCATGTACTGATCGCCGAAGTGCATGCTGGGAGATGTAGTGATGCAACACCTGGAGGAACGTAACTACAACTCCTATGCCGAGACAGTTGTTTGCTTTTTGGGCATTCTGGGATTTGCAGTTTTGCAACATCTGGAGGGCTACAGTTTAGAGACCACTGCACAGTGATCTCCAAACTGTGAACCTCCAGATGTTGCAAAACTACAAATCCCAGCATTTCCAGACAGCAAACTGCTATGTGGGCATGCTGGGAGTTGAAGTTTTGCAAGATCTAGAGGGTCACAGTTCACTGCACAGTGATATCCAAACTATAGCCCTCCAGCTGTTTCAAAACTACACATCCCAGCATGACAGCTTGTCTGGGCATGCTGGGAGTTGTAGTTTTTCAACATCTGGAGGGCAACAGTGTAGAGACCACTGTATAGTGGAAACTTACCAGCTTCCGTCGGATCCAGGGAGCCCGCCCGACATGCCGCCCGCCAATCTCCGACACCGATCGTCACCCGCAGCCTCGCCCACAGGGTAAGTGGTAAGTTCAAAAAAGAAAATTATTTCCTCTGTAGTATTCAGCAGCTAATAAGTACTGGAAGGATTAATATTTTTTAATAGAAGTAATTTACACATCTGTTTAACTTTCTGGCACCAGTTGATTAAAAATAAAAAAAGTTTTCCACCGGAGTACCCCTTTAACCTCTTCAGGACATAGGGCGTATGGATACGCCCTGCATCCCGAGTCCTTAAGGACCGAGGGCATATCCATACGCCCATGGGAATTCCGGCCCCCACCGCTAGCCGGAGGGGAGCCGGGGCCGGATGCCTGCTGAAATTGTTCAGCAGGCATCCCGGCATATCGCCCAGGGGGGTCATTATGCTCCCCCATGTCGGCGATCGCCGCAGATCGCTGGACAATTCAGTCCAGCGATCTGCGGCGATTCCGGGTCAATCGGGTCTCCAGTGACCCGGTGACCCGGAATTACTGGCTGTTCGGGGCCGTCTCTGACGGCCCCGAACAGCCAGAGCCTGCAGGGGTGAGGTGGCACTGGTGCCACCTCACGATCGCCCTGATTCGTCGGCCGGATTACCGGCCGACCAATCAGGGCGCCTGCTGCGGGTGTCACTCCCGCACCCGCTCCGCCCCTCTTCAGGAGGATGTGAGCGGGTGCGGGACGTGCACCCCGGGTGCTGGGGACCCCGATCCCCGGCGTCAATGTTGGGATCGGGGCCCCAGGAGCAGCGGCGGTGGCGGGACTGACACCATGCGGCTGGATCGTTGGAGGTGAGTGACAGCCTCCTGCTGTTGCTTAGCAACAGCTCCCAGCATGCAAAAAGGGCATGCTGGGAGCTGTAGTTATGCAACAGCAGGAGGCAGACCACCACAACTCCCAGCATTCCCTTATGGGCATGCTGGGACTTATGGTTTTGCAACAGCTGGAGGCACATTTTTTTCTATGGAAAAGTGTACCTTCAGCTGTTGTATAACTACAACTCCCAGCTTGCACAAACAGCTAAAGTGCATGCTGGGAGTTGTAGTGGTGCATCTGCTGGTTGCATAACTACAACTCCCAGCATGCCCGTTGGCTGTCGGTGACTGCTGAGAGTTGTAGTTTTGCAACAGCTGAAGGCACACTGGTTGTGAAACTCAGAGTTTTTTTTTACCTAACTCAGTGTTTCACGACCGGTGTGCCTCCAGCTGTTGCAAACTACAACTCAGCAGTCACCGTACACCATGCACCGTACATGCTGGGAGTTGTAGTTTTGCAACAGCTGGAGGCACACTGGTTGTGAAACACTGAGTTGGGTCACAAACTCAGTGATACATAACCAGTGTGCCTACAGTTGTTGCAAAACTACAACTCTCAGCAGTCACCGACAGCCAACGGGCATGATGGGAGTTGTAGTTATGCAACAGCTGGATGTCCCCCCCCCCCCCCCCAATGTGAACGTACAGGGTATACTCACATGGGCGGAGGATTACAGTAAGTATCTGGCTGCAAGTTTGAGCTGCCACAAACTTTCTGCTGCAGCTCAAACTGCCAGCGAGAAACTACTGTGAACCCCCGCCCATGCGACTGTACCCTAAAAACACTACACTACACTAGCACAAAAAATTAAATAAAAAGTAAAAAAACACTACATATACACATACTCCTACACAGCCCCCCTCCCCTCCCCAATAAAAATGAAAAACGTCTGGTACGCCACAGTTTCCAGAACGGAGCCTCCAGCTGTTGCAAAACAACTCCCAGTATTGTTGGACAGCCGTTGACTGTCCAGGCATGCTGGGAGTTTTGCAACAGCTGGAGGCACCCTGTTTTGGAATCACTGGTGTAGAATTCCCCTATGTCCACCCCTATGCAAGTCCCTAATTTAAGCCTCAAATGCGCATGGCGCTCTCACTTTGGAGCCCTGTCGTATTTCAAGGCAACAGTTATGGGGTATCGCCGTACTCGGGAGAAATTGTGTTACAAATTTTGGGGGGGTATTTTCTGCTTTTACCCTTTTTAAAAATGTAAAATTTTTGGGAAAACAAGCATTTTAGGTAAAAAATATATATTTTTTTTTACATATGCAAAAGTCGTGAAACACCTGTGGGGTATAAAGGTTCACTTAACCCCTTGTTACGTTCCCCGAGGGGTCTAGTTTATAAAATGGTATGCCATGTGGTTTTTTTTTTGCTGTCCTGGCACCATAGGGGCTTCCTAAATGCGGCATGCCCCCAGAGAAAAATTTGCTTTCAAAAAGCCAAATGTGACTCCTTCTCTTCCGAGACCAGTAGTGCGCCAGCAGAGCACTTTTCACCCCCATATGGGGTGTTTTCTGAATCAGGAGAAATTGGGCTTCAAATTTTTAGGGGTATTTTCTGCTATTACCCTTTTTAAAAATTAAAAATTTTGGGGAAAACAACCATTTTAGGTAAAAAAAAATTTTTTGGGACATTTGCAAAAGTCGTGAAACACCTGTGGGGTATTAAGGTTCACTTTATCCCATGTTACATTCCCCGAGGGGTCTAGTTTCCAAAATGGTATGCCATGTGTTTTTTTTTTGCTGTTCTGGCACCATAAGGGCTTCCTAAATGCAACATGCCCCCCAAAAACCATTTCAGAAAAACGTACTCTCCAAAATCCCCTTGTCGCTCCTTCGCTTCTGAGCCCTCTACTGCGCCCGCCGAACACTTTACATAGACATATGAGGTATGTCCTTACTCGAGAGAAATTGGGCTACAAATACAAGTAAAAATGTTGTCCTTTTACCCCTTGTAAAAATTCAATAATATGGTCTACAAGAACATGTGAGTGTAAACACCTAAAGGGTTAAAACACTTATTGAATGTCATTTTGAATACTTTGGGGGTGTAGTTTTTATAATGGGGTCATTTATGGGGTATTTCTAATATGAAGACCCTTCAAATCCACTTCAATCCTGAACTGGTCCCTGAAAAATACTGAGTTTGAAAATTTTGTGAAAAATCGGAAAATTGCTGCTGACCGTTGAAGCCCTCTGGTGTCTTCCAAAAGTAAAAACACATCAATTTTATGATGCAAACATAAAGTAGACATATTGTATATGTGAACCAAAAAAAATGTATTTGTAATATCCATTTTCCTTACAAGTAGAGAGCTTCAAAGTTAGAAAAATGCTAAATTTTCATTTTTTTCATCAAATTTGGGGATTTTTCACCAAGAAAGGATGCAAGTTACCACAAAATTTTACCACTATGTTAAAGTAGAATATGTCACGAAAAAACAATCTCGGAATCAGAATGATAACTAAAAGCATCCCCGAGTTATTAATGTTTAAAGTGACAGTGGTCAGATGTGCAAAAAACGCTCCGGTCCTTAAGGCCAAAATGGGCTCCGTCCTGAAGGGGTTAAGCACCAAGGAGTCAGGGCGTACCCATACGCCCTGGGTCCTTAAGGGGTTAAAGTCAGCATTTGCCTCTGCTCCCGTGCTTTCAAGACCTGATCCTGAAAAACCCTTTGCTTTGGAGGTAGATGCTTTATCCATAGGAGCCTGTGTCGTACTTACCTAGAAAAACTCCAAGGGCAAGATTGTAACCTGTGGTTTCTTTTCTAAGACTTTCTCGCCTGTGGAAAGGAACTACTCTATTGGAAATTGAAATGAAACGTCTCTTGGAGACAAACATGCTACTCTCACTGAGTACATAAGCTTCCTGCTTGCCATGGAAGCTTGCCATGGAAGAGTGGCAACATTTATTAGAAGGTTCTTCTAATCCGGTCTGTATTTATTCAGACCATAAGAATCTCCTATATTTCCAGTCTGCTGGGCGATTGAACCCTCGCCAGGCTAGATGGTCTTTTTTCTTTTCCAGATTTAATTTCTACATTCATTTTTGCCCTACTAACAAGAATCACAGAGCCTATGCTCTTTTCAGGTCTTCTGATGTTGTAGGATTGGACTCCACACCAAGGCACATTATTTCTCTTGAGCGATTGATCTCTGCAGCTCTTACCAATCTTCAGCAAGTTTCCCCTGGGAAGTCCTTTGTGCCTATTCAACTGAGATGTAAAGTCTTGAATTCTTCTTTGCTGGCTGGTCACCCTGGAATATGAAAGACTTTTAAACTAATCTCCTGGCATTACCGGTGGTCGCACCTTGAATGCGATGTCACCGATTTTGTCTATTCCTGTTTTACCTGTGCCTGTGACAAAACTCCTAGTCAGAAACCTGTGGGACTCTGCAGCCTTTACCCATTCCGGAAACTCCTTGGTCTCACATAGCTATGGACTTTTTGAACCTCAAAAAAAGGGGAGACATAGGATGGGTGGGTGGTGAGAATAAAGAAAATAGGGAAAAAAAACTCCAAAAATGGCGCTATCCCATAGAAAACAAAAATGGATGTCTTGGTTAGCAAACCGTTCTTTATTGAAAAAGACAGTCTGCATGTACATCCATCAATTGTAGAGGGTAGGAGAATACTCGAAACACGTCTTGCCTATCTGTCTTTTTCAATAAAAAACGATTTGCTAACCAAGACATCCATTTTTGCTTTCTATGGGATAGCACAATTTTTGTAGTTTTTTTTTCCATTACCCGCATACAGGGGTGATATGCATAACCTCAAGGTTATCCCAGGTGAGAGTCGATAATCTAGACCCCCACCTTATCCTCCGCTGCATCCACAGGATTACACAAGGTGCTGTCCTCGTTTTTTTGGTACTTTTTCTCTCTAAGTGGAGGGGGGTACTGTAACGTCCTGTACTCACGGCAAGACATGCTGGCTGTGAGCACTTTCCTCTCCAGCCGGCTGGGCTGGGATTCGCATGCTGCCCTGTCTGTCCTTCCTCAGCGCTCTCCGTCCTTCCTCAGAGATCTCTGATATAAAGTGCCAGTGCGTCCGTAATTATGACATACACCTGCACCTTTGTTATAAGTATCAGCCCCTTCCACTAACCTTTGCCGGATCTTTGTTGCCATTGTGCCCTAGTGAAAGCTTTCCTGTGTCTTGCCTTGCCTGTTCCTGACCCCTCTGTTCCGTTACCAGTCCTTGCTCCCGTGCCCCCTGCCTTTGACCTTCTGCCACGTTCCTTTCCACGCACCTGTGCCGCCAGCCCTGACCTTCTGCAATTCTGACCATGACTAGCTGTATCCCTCCTTTGCCATGAACCTCCTAAGCCGCCTGTGTGGTCGAGTCGTGCCAGGGGTAGCAACCTGGGTGCCGCCTGCTGCAGCAAGACAATCCTGCTTTGCGGCGGGCTCTGGTGAAAACCAGTGACACCTCAGACTCCGCTCCCTGGCACAGCCCACGTCATCTACCACACAGGTCCACACACCAAGATGTACAGTTATGTCCTGAGAGGTGGTCCGACTATGAAACGAGTGCAAAAGCTGCATTCACCTCATAGACAGTAAGTGATAGATTATATCAACAGCCGTGCATTTACAGTCACTGACGGAGAATGGGGATCCAGATATTCTCCATTATTAACCTTAATAGTGGTCAATACACTTTAGCGCCGCAATCGCTGCCCTCCTAACTGACCGCCCCCTCCCTTACAAAATGTATGTGGGGGTTTGATCGGTTTGTTCGTTCTACCATGCAAGAGATCGCAGGGTACCCCAGCAGCCAGAACCCCCATAATCTGAAATTTATCACCTATCCAGTTTTTTTTTTTCCTTGGAATTCTTTTTTGAAGTCTGAACTGAGAAATAATGTCTAGTTCTGATATGTTTCAAGTTACTAAACTCGTCTTGATCAAAGAGCAATGCAAATAAAAACAAGTTACTATAGATATTGTAGATACAATTGCAGATACAAACGGGCAGATGCTCCATCATGATCTAGTATTTATTATACACCAACATCTCCTCACCCAATCAAAGCAACAACATGAGCCAGAAATTATTTGTATAGTTTATATAAAATTACAACATTGTTACAGCACATGTTCTGTAATCTGGTATAATTGTGATTTGGTGCATGCAAAATTATCAAGTAATCGAGATTACTGTAGAGTGATAGAAAAATATATATGGTAAATTGTATTTAACAGAGAATCTTGAGGACTAAAGATAAATGCATATTTTTTATATTTCTTTCTCAACATGGACATTTTATTAGCTTTTTCCCCCCTTAGTGTTCTAGTGAAATGTCCTATTTTAATGCAGTTTCTGTGTTTGAAATAATTCAGAATAATCAGATTATTTTGGATTATTGAATATCAGATTAAAGGAATTTTACTTCAATATTATTCCTGAGATTTAAAAAGTTAATAATCCAAAATCAAAAATACCTATACATCAGCAAATGTCAGAAAGTTGTATGCTTTGCATGAATATTAACTGTATAAATAATACATTTAAAAATATAAATAACACAAATAAATACTATAACTCAGTGATCTGTCAAGCAATATGCATAGGTATAAATTATCGAGCGCTCTGGAGATTTGGTAAAGCCAGATCCTCTGGATGTATTAACTCTGTCAAGTATTGATTGGAAATAAATTGTCATGAATGAATGAATATTCATTTTGCAGACATATTGGCAGCATTTGTCATAGTACCATGGAAAGAATGAAACAAATACATGAAATTGTGTTACATTATTGTGATCATTTCTTGATCCAGTTTGATAATTTTTTATTTGTCTCATATTTCTTGGGGTGCCATACTGATAAGTCAGTTTGCCTTATTAATGAAAATACATTTATTTTATTGCTGTCACTATACCTTTGGATTTATCGTCCTTAATATTCAGGTCTTTGAAATAATCTGAAGCAAAGCATTTATTGCAAAACATTTCAACAGCACCATCTACAGGCTCTTTATTAAACTAGATCTGCATATATGTATATGCGCTGATATTTGCTGTACATTTAGTTAGTGAACAGTGTTTTCTGGAAAAAATGAAAGAGGTAAAAACTATAGTTGAGCAAAATTTTGTTTTATAATTGTATTTTAATGTCAGTCAAAACTTCTAGTAAAATCTGGAATTGGAGCATTATTAGTCATACAAATTCTTGTTTAAAAGAAATAATTGAGTTTTTAGTGACTTTGGAACTGGTCTGGACCCTTTTGTTGCTCGCTGTCACCAGGAGGTATATGCGTGACTCACCTCCAAACAACAGCAACAAACAAATCTATGGTATGGTGACAGCACTCTGCAATTAAGTGTGTAAATTCTTTATTCTAACATGCAAAATTTCTTCTTAAAGGACATCTGCAGCCTAAATACACTTATCCCCTATCCACAGGGGATAAGTGTTTGATCAGAAGGGCAGGGGGGGTCCGACCGCTGGGACACTCCGCGATCTCCCGAATGGGGTCCTGGCATTGCCACGCTATGCTGGGGGTAATGCATGTAGCGTCGACCTCACGTAGGTCAATGGTACGCCCCCTTCATGCCCCATCCCCATACAGCTCTATGGGAGAGGCGTGGAGGCACAAAAGCTGCATCCCCGCCTCTCCCATAGATCCACATGGAGGAGGCGTGTCGGCCACAGCAATATGCTGCGGCCAGCACACCTCCTGCATGGGAGAGCCGTGGCAGAGCCGGGGCCCCATGCAGGAGATCACGGGGGGTCCCAGCATTCGGACCCCCGTGATCAAACACTTATCCCCTATCCTGTGGATAGGGGATAAGTGTATTTAGGCTGCTCTTAAGTAAAGTTGTAGTTTTGCAACAGCTGGAGGCACATGCTTGGTAAAACTCTGTTTTACCAAGAAGTCTGTGTTCCTCCTGTAGCCTTTTACATCAGCCATCTCGTGTCCAGGACTCTTGGACACGCTCATGAGGTTGTGGGACTCATCAATGTCCCAGGATGTAAGAAAACCCCTAGTGGTGGGATTTTCAAAGGCAGTTTTCTTTAATTTTTCAGAGGCCTTTTAAAAATTTTAAGAAGCAATCTGATTGGTTGCCATGGGCAACTGGTCAACTTTTCTGCTGTGCGGGTTGTGATAAATCTCCCCCCCATGGTCTCTATGGGTGGCAGACTGCACTTGATATGTGATGTGTAAAGGGGGTCTGGCTTGCAAGGAGATGGAGGAGCATGCTTGAACCACATTTACACATTAGAGACCTGGGGGAGATTTATCAAAACCTGCCTAGAGGAAAAGTTGCTGAGTTGCCCATAGCAACCAAACAGATTGCTTCTTTCATTTTGAGAGAACTCATGAGATAAGTCAAACTGACAGCCAGAGGTCTTAAGTGTTATAAAGTTGTCTATGGAATATACCCGTAAAACTCTTCAAACCTGTTCATATTGTAGTTTCTGTAATGTTTCTAGTGATTTTGAAATTCCAAATTGCTCAATCACTTTTTTTTTCCTTTATATGATAGCCTATGTGATTCCTAACATTTCTCTGAATCACCTCATTTTCCAGACATGACTTCTTCACCAAGAAAAACAATGTCACATGTTGGTCAATTGGTGTCTTCCTTACCTGCAGTTGGCAGTGGAAATTCATCTCTACTAACAGACATAACAAGTGGAAACACACAACGGCAGACCTTTCATTATCATCATCATCATCATCATCATCATCAATAGCAGCAGCAGAAGCATCAGCAGTAGCAGGAACAGCAGCAACAGTTTAGTGCTTAGTTTAACCTCTTCCTTGCTTTGCTGATACTGTTGCTTTTATTTATGTTCACATAACATCTTGCAAATTCAGTGTACCAATAATCATTCATTCGCAACCTACTATACACCTATCATAGTGTATTGTGTAAACCCTCAGTCTGGTTCAGTGCACCACTATGTCATGGAAAAGCAGAGAAGAGTAGGTCCCATGCTGTGCTATGATTGAACAGGCAACTAAAGGAGGAAGTCCTGTGTATGTACTACTGGCAAGGAGCTCACCCCCCCCCACCCAACATGAATGAGAATGAAAGAGAATGAGAAATAGCTGTTCCCCATGGAGGAAACTCTTAGGAGCTTAACAAAGCAATGAGAGGACTAAAATCCCCTCGTCAGCAAGTTAAAGTAATGCTGTACATTTTAGCATGCTTAATTATTATATCTAATAAAAATAACACAACCATGATGGGCTCATTTAGGTTGATAAAAATAAACATCATACTTCAGTAAATAGTTGCATAGGCAACATAGTTCACAAAGTGTTTGATTCCTAGTATAAAAAGTGTCTCAAATTCTTAATCTCCTTTTATCAAACATCTGTAAGTCCCAGTTAATTAAAAGTATTACATTAGCGTTATTGCATATACTGTAGGTATTGGTCACTTATATGCCTGAGTGCTGTTTCAGCAATTGTTCCTAACCTCCAGCTTCCATTTCATCCAATCTGTGGTGTAGTGTAGTATCCTTCTGCGGTAATGAGACTTTTTATTCCCAGCTTAAGCGTAAGTTCTGTTTTATCAACCAGCTAGTGTACTGGATTCCACTTAGCAGCTGAAAGCTGTGCTGTCCACATATTATTCAATGCATTTCAAAAAGATTATCCATTATTTGGGACCATCAAAAGATCCTCTAGGACTCTAGTAAACTACTGTATTCCATTTTTATCAAACACTTATACCCTATTCTGTAAATAGGGGATAAATCAAGTTCTTTAGACAACCCCTTTAAGGTCAGTAGACAATTAGAGTTAAAAATGAAAGTATCTGTACAAAACTATTCATTAACCTCTTCAGGACATAGGGCATATGGATACGCCCTGCATTCCGAGTCCTTAAGGACCGAGGGCGTATCCATACGCCCGTGGGAATTCCGGTTCCCACCGCAAGCCGGTTGGGGACCGGAGCCGGATGCCTACTGAAATCGTTCAGCAGGCATCCCGGCATATCGCCCAGGGGGGTCATTATGCCCCCCAATGCCGACAATTCAGTCCAGCGATCTGCGGCGATTCCGGGTCAATCGGGTCTCCAGTGACCCGGTGACCCGGAATTACTGGCTGATCGGGGCCGTCTCTGATGGCCCTGAACAGCCAGAGCCTGCAGGGGTGAGGTGGCACTGGTGCCACCTCACGATCACCCTGATTCGTCGGGCGCCTGCTGCGGGTGTCACTCCCACACCCGCTCCGCCCCTCTTCCGGAGGACGTGAGCGGGTGCGGGACGTGCACCTGGGGACCCCGATCCCCGGCGTCAATGTTGGGATCGGGGCCTCAGGAGCAGCGGCGGCGGCGAGGGACTGACCTCATGCGGCTGGATCGTTGGAGGTGAGTGACAGCCTCCTGCTGTTGCTTAGCAACAGCTCCCAGCATGCAAAAAGGGCATGCTGGGAGCTGTAGTTATGCAACAGCAGAAGGCAGACCACCACAACTCCCAGCATTCCCTTATGGGCATGCTGGGACTTATGGTTTTGCAACAGCTGGAGGCACATTTTTTCTATGGAAAAGTGTACCTTCAGCTGTTGTATAACTACAACTCCCAGCTTGCACAAACAGCTAAAGTGCATGCTGGGAGTTGTAGTGGTGCATCTGCTGGTTGCATAACTACAACTCCCAGCATGCCCATTGGCTGTCGGTGACTGCTGAGAGTTGTAGTTTTGCAACAGCTGAAGGAACACTGGTTGTGAAACTTAGAGTTTTTTTTTTTTACCTAACTCAGTGTTTCACGACCAGTGTGCCTCCAGCTGTTGCAAACTCCAACTCTCAGCAGTCAATGTATACCATGCACCGTACATGCTGGGAGTTGTAGTTTTGCAACAGCTGGAGGCACACTGGTTGTGAAACACTGAGTTAGGTCACAAACTCAGTGATACAAAACCAGTGTGCCTACAGCTGTTGCAAAACTAAAACTCTCAGCATGTACAGTCTGTCAGCGCATGCTGGGAGTTGTAGTTTTGCAACAGCTGGATGTCCCCCCCCCCCCCCCCATGTGAATGTACAGGGTACACTCACATGGGCGGAGGATTACAATAAGTATCTGGCTGCAAGTTTGAGCTGTCGCAAATTTTCTGCCGCAGCTCAAACTGCCAGCGAGAAACTACTGTGAACCCCCCGCCCATGCGACTGTACCCTAAAAACACTACACTACACTAACAAAAAATAAAATAAAAAAGTAAAAAACACTACATATACACATACCCCTACACAGCCCCCCTCCCCTCTCCAATAAAAATGAAAGCGTCTGGTACGCCACAAGTTTCCAAAACGGAGCCTCCAGCTGTTGCAAAACAACACCTCCCAGTATTGTCGAACAGCCGTTGACTGTCCAGGCATGCTGGGAGTTTTGCAACAGCTGGAGGCACCCTGTTTGGGAATCACTGGCGTAGAATACCCCTATGTCCACCCCTAAGCAATCCCTAATTTAGGCCTCAAATGCGCATGGCGCTCTCACTTTGGAGCCCTGTCGTATTTCACGGCAACAGTTAAGGGCCACATATGGGGTATCGCCGTACTCGGGAGAAATTGTGTTACAAATTTTGGGGGGTATTTTCTGCTTTTTTCTTTTTTTTTACATATGCAAAAGTCGTGAAACACCTGTGGGGTATAAAGGTTCACTTAACCCCTTGTTACGTTCCCCGAGGGGTCTAGTTTCCAAAATGGTATGCCATGTGTTTTTTTTTTTTTTTGCTGTCCTGGCACCATAGGGGCTTCCTAAATGCGGCATGCCCCCCAGAGCAAAATTTGCTTTCAAAAAGCCAAATGTGACTCCTTCTCTTCCGAGACCTGTAGTGCGCCAGCAGAGCACTTTTCACCCCCATATGGGGTGTTTTCTGAATCGGGAGAAATTGGGCTTCAAATTTTTAGGGGTATTTTCTGCTATTACCCTTTGTAAAAATTAAAATTTTTTGGGAAAACAAGCATTTTAGGTAAAAATATATATATTTTTTTTACATTTGCAAAAGTCGTGAAACACCTGTGGGGTATAAAGGCTCACTTTATCCCATGTTACATTCCGCGAGGGGTCTAGTTTCCAAAATGCTATGCCATGTGTTTTTTTTTTTTGCTGTTCTGGCACCATAAGGGCTTCCTAAATGCAACATGCCCCCCAAAAACCATTTCCGAAAAACGTACTCTCCAAAATCCCCTTGTCGCTCCTTCCATTCTGAGCCCTCTACTGCGCCCGCCGAACACTTTACATAGACATATGAGGTATGTGCTTACTCGAGAGAAATTGGGCTACAAATACAATAAAAAATTTTGTCCTTTTACCCCTTGTAAAAATAAAAAAATTGGGTCTACAAGAACATGTGAGTGTAAAAAATGAAGATTGTGAATTTTCTCCTTCACTTTGCTGCTATGCATGTGAAACACCTAAAGGGTTAAAACTCTGACTGAATGTCATTTTGAATACTTTGGGGAGTGTAGTTTTTATAATGGTGTCTTTTATGGGGTATTTCTAATATGAAGACCCTTCAAATCCACTTCAAACCTGAACTGGTCCCTGAAAAATACCGAGTTTGAAAATTTTGTGAAAAATCGGAAAATTGCTGCTGAACTTTGAAGCCCTCTGGTGTCTTCCAAAAGTAAAAACACATCAATTTTATGATGCAAACATAAAGTAGATATATTGTATATGTGAACCAAAAAAATGTATTCGTAATATCCATTTTCCTTACAAGCAGAAAGCTTCAAAGTTAGAAAAATGCTAAATTTTCAAATTTTTCATCAAATTTATGGATTTTTCACCAAGAAAGGATGCAAGTATCGACACAAATTTACCACTATGTTAAAGTAGGATATGTCACGAAAAAACAATCTCGAAATCAGAATGATAACTAAAAGCATTCCAGAGTTATTAATGTTTAAAGTGACAGTGGTCAGATGTGCAAAAAACGCTCCGGTCCTTAAGGCCAAAATGGGCTCCGTCCTGAAGGGGTTAAAAGTGATGTACCATATATATAGTCAGTAGTCACCATAAAATAACTTTTATTTTTGTCAGCATGTTTCAACACTGAACAGGTGCCTTCATTGAGCTATATTACAAGCGCTGCAGAGATCACAGTAGAAATATGTTTCAAGATCATAATGAATTTTTAAAATTTGTGCAAAAAAAAACAAAACAATATCTTCACTTCTTTTTTCTGGAAATTATAAATTAATAATACACCTCTGCTAGCGGAAGTGATTGAACATGTTAACTCATCATGCTTGGTGCAACAACATTGTTTATCCCCGTTTGGCAGTTATGGGGTATTTGGCTTACCAGTGGCTGCCCCTCTATTACTCTATGTAAAACCCTGCTTGAAATCCCCACACAATGTATTTCCCTAGATGTCATTCTAACCTATAAAGCTTCCAATACCCTTCTAATGATAAGAAGGCTACCTGGATGTCTGAGCACTGTTTATTACTTTGTTTATTTGTCAAGTCCTGTTATGTATGATCACTGTTGAATCTACTCTGCTTTACCACTTGTGAAGCCATCTTCCCTCATGCATCCCAGCGGCTAATACACAGACAATGATTGCATTCTGTTTGACATGATTTCTTTGCTGATTTTGCTTTGCATTGTGAAAAATACAAGGAAAGAAAATATCTTCAATAAAAATGATTGAATTTAATTTTTGTACCCAAAGGTACACAGAACACAACAGGTGCTATAGAAAACCACACAGGACACCTTACATTCACAGCATTACAAAACTTCCTGTCGCACTGTCTAGCACTACAACATATGTATATATGGATAAGGGTCTATTCACACGTACAGTATTCTGTGCAGATTTGATGTACAGAATTTGAAGCTGGGTTCAGTCATTCAGTTTACATTGAAACCTGCAGCGGAAAATCTGCGCAGAATACTGTACGTGGGAATAGACCATAAAGGTTTTCACCTCACATGAAACATGTTTTTCTTGGTTAGCCTCTTCTTTGCAAACTGACATCTTCACAGATAGTACATTGATTTCTCAAAAATATTTTTTTTAATGTTTCATCACATAAGGTAACTTTTCCGCACTCGATATTACAGAAATTCACGTTTCGCGCCTTGTCAAACACATTCTTTTTAATGTGACAAAAATCTTCTTGTATTTTGTGCACCAGGAGATGTGCTCCAGCAAGTGTCCTCTGCCCTGTTTCTTAAGAATAAATGATGAAAAAGAAGAGTATGTGGCAGTCTCCTCCTGCGGAAGAACAGAAGGACAGATCTGGGTAGTTTAGCTCTGCAATGCCAGGATGCAAATATGTTGTTCTTACTGTGATTGATTACTAAGGTACAACACGGATTCCTTTTCAACAATTCCTCCGAGATCTTTTGTTGTCTAGAGGATTAAGCTCAACCTGTACCTGTCAGAACAAAAATGATGACAAACACCAGTGATGATGTTAAATGTTCTCCACATCAGGGAATTGGGGAAAAAAGAGCAAGCACTTTTTATAGATAAAATAACTAACATATATGGCTAAGATAAAGACAAAATGACTCTGTGATGGAACTAAAATTGAAACTTTGAAAAAGTAAAGAATTCTATTAAATATATTTTGTAACAACTAAGTATAATATAGTGAAACTCTCAAAAAGCATTACTGTTACGCCGAGCGCTCCGGGTCCCCGTTCCTCCCCGGAGCGCTCGCCTCATCCTCGTTGCTGCAGCGCCCCGGTCAGATCCACTGACCGGGTGCGCTGCGGTCCCGCCTCCAGCCGGGATGCGATTCGCGATGCGGGTGGCGCCCGCTCGCGATGCGCACCCCGGTCCCCGTACCTGACTCGCTCTCCATCGGTCCTGTCCCGGCGCGCGCGGCCCCGCTCCCTAGGGCGCGCGCGCGCCGGGTCTCTGCGATTTAAAGGGCCAGTGCACCTATGATGGTGCCTGGCCCAATCTTCCAATTAGCTTAATTAGTTTCCACCTGTGCACTTCCCTATATCACCTCACTTCCCCTGCACTCCCTTGCCGGATCTTGTTGCACTTGTGCCTAGTGAAAGCGTTCCCTTGTTTGTTCCTAGCCCGTGTTCCTGACCTCCTGCCGTTGCCCCTGACTACGATCCTTGCCGCCTGCCCCCGACCTTCTGCTACGTCCGACCTTGCTTCTGCCTACTCCCTTGTACCTCGCCTATCTTCAGCAGTCAGAGAGGTGAGCCGTTGCTAGTGGATACGACCTGGTCACTACCGCCGCAGCAAGACCATCCCGCTTTGCGGCGGGCTCTGGTGAAAACCTGTAGTGGCTTAGAACCGGTCCACTAGCGCGGTCCTCGCCATCCCTCTCTGGCACAGAGGATCCACTACCTGCCAGCCGGCATCGTGACAGTAGATCCGGCCATGGATCCCGCTGAAGTTCCTCTGCCAGTTGTCACCGACCTCCCTACACTGGTCGCCCAGCAAGCCCTAAAGATCGCCCAACGAAATCAACAGCTGGCATACTTGACCTCCGTGACACTGCATCTTCAGTCACAGATACAGCAAATTCAGTCACAGCTACAGCTGCAACAACCATCTCCTCCGCCGGCTCCTGCAACTCCTCCGCAGCAACCGGCCGCTCCTAACCCCTGCTTGTCCCTGCCGGACAAATTTGATGGGGTCCGCAATGATCCTGCCACAGCCACAGTCCAGTCCTACTTCGCTGAGGTCCGTGGTGTCTTCGAGGAGCCTGCCCGAGCCTCTTCTGCCAAGACTGCCCTGCTGAACCTGGTCCAGGGTGTTTCTTCCGTTGGCGAGTACGCCATTCAGTTCCGTGCTCTTGCTTCCGAGTTGTCCTGGAATAGTGAGATTCTCTGCGCGACCTTTAAAAAAGGCCTATCCAGCAACATTAAAGATGTTCTGGCCGCACGAGAAACTCCTGCTAACCTGCATGAACTCATTCATCTTGCCACTCGCATTGACATGCGTTCTTCCGGATGGCGTCTGGAGCTCCGCCTGGATATGGACTTTGTTCGCACGAGGCATTTTTTCTCCCCGGCTCCTCTCTCCTCTGGTCCTCTGCAATCCGTTCCTGTGCTTCCCGCCGCGGAGGCTATGCAAGTTGACCGGTCTCGCTTGACACCTCAAGAGAGGACACGACGCCGCATGGAGAATCTTTGCCTGTACTATGCCGGTACCGAACACTTCCTGAAGGATTGTCCTATCCGTCCTCCCCGTCTGGAAAGACGTACGCTGACTCCGCACAAAGGTGACACAGTTCTTGATGTCAACTCTGCTTCTCCACGCCTTACTGTGCCTGTGCGGATATCTGCCTCTACCTTCTCCTTCTCTACTATGGTCTTCTTGGATTCCGGATCTGCAGGAAAATTTTTTTTGGCCTCTCTTATCAACAGGTTCTACGTCCCTGTGACCAGTCTCGCCAGACCCCTCTACATCTATTGTATTAACAATGAAAGATTGGACTGTCTCATGCGTTTCCGCACAGAACCCCTCCTAATGTGCATCGGACCTCATCACGGAAAAATTGACTTTTTTTTCCTCAGGTTCTTTGGCCCCAAGAAGAGGGGGAGACCCAAGGGGGGGGGTACTGTTACGCCGAGCGCTCCGGGTCCCCGTTCCTCCCCGGAGCGCTCGCCTCATCCTCGTTGCTGCAGCGCCCCGGTCAGATCCACTGACCGGGTGCGCTGCGGTCCCGCCTCCAGCCGGGATGCGATTCGCGATGCGGGTGGCGCCCGCTCGCGATGCGCACCCCGGTCCCCGTACCTGACTCGCTCTCCATCGGTCCTGTCCCGGCGCGCGCGGCCCCGCTCCCTAGGGCGCGCGCGCGCCGGGTCTCTGCGATTTAAAGGGCCAGTGCACCTATGATGGTGCCTGGCCCAATCTTCCAATTAGCTTAATTAGTTTCCACCTGTGCACTTCCCTATATCACCTCACTTCCCCTGCACTCCCTTGCCGGATCTTGTTGCACTTGTGCCTAGTGAAAGCGTTCCCTTGTTTGTTCCTAGCCCGTGTTCCTGACCTCCTGCCGTTGCCCCTGACTACGATCCTTGCCGCCTGCCCCCGACCTTCTGCTACGTCCGACCTTGCTTCTGCCTACTCCCTTGTACCTCGCCTATCTTCAGCAGTCAGAGAGGTGAGCCGTTGCTAGTGGATACGACCTGGTCACTACCGCCGCAGCAAGACCATCCCGCTTTGCGGCGGGCTCTGGTGAAAACCTGTAGTGGCTTAGAACCGGTCCACTAGCGCGGTCCTCGCCATCCCTCTCTGGCACAGAGGATCCACTACCTGCCAGCCGGCATCGTGACAATTACCCACTGATGATGTCCGTTTATATGTGGACATAGATTTACCCAGAGAATACCAGAGGATACAGTTGTTGGGCATGGTTATGACATTATTACCCAGCCTTAGCACACAAGGATAGCCAAAGAAAAAACAAAAACAGATAAGAGTATTTCATCTATTAAATCTTTTAGCGATATGATTGGTTGGACAGATTAACTGTCTGCTTTGCATTTAGGTATAATACCAATACTGCTGTTATGCCTTCTCATTGGTCATTGCTCAGGTACTGGGTGTCAGGCCCAAGGCCTGATTATTAAAATCCTATATGTGTTTTATAATTATAACTGTGTGATGTATTATCCAAGCCATGGGTGAGAGGTCATTCAGACTGTGGGTTTGTGTATTGCATTTTATTGGGGGTCTGGCTGTTTGTTTACATCTCCTTTGAAGTCAAAGGCTTTTTTGAATTCATGCACGCTGGTCCCATCCTATAATCAAACAGATAAGGGGCCAGGAAGAGAAAAGACCCCCTGGTGGGATCAGAGGGGAGGGGGGAATGGAGTTTTCCTCCCAAGAAAGCAGATATGATATTTAAAACAATGCTGGACTCAGGGTGTTGAAGGCTGTACCCAAAACTGACAAGACCATCCTAAGAACAGCTGGACTCTCACTCTCATGGACTGATACCATCATGCTGTAAGAACTTCATCTTTTGTTTTCTGAACTTGTCTTTCAAAACTCTTTTATATATTGTATACAACTGTATGTCATTTGTTTCTGTATTTTCATATAGTCAGCACTGTGATACCTTTTATCAGATTAAATGTTTAATTAATCAGCTGTGGTCTTTGATCTCTAAATATATGAGCTCACCTTTCTGAAGGCAGCTCTGGTGGAAACACGTTTTTCTAAGGGTTAATTTGGTGACTAGTAGTGGATACCCAGAGGTCTGGCGGCGTTAACCCTTGCACCATCACACTTTCTCTAGCATCGTAGCTGGAACGATAGGGTGTGATCGTGACAACTGGTGGCAGCGTTAGGATATATTTAGAGATTTTTAGTGCTTGCTGGATTTTACCTGTAAGGAAATCTTAGCACTAAAAAAGAAATTGCATACATATTCTTGTGTGTAAATTCCAAAGACAGAGCTCAGTGCTGGTTTAAAAGACATACAAAAAGAGTGCAAGACAGTTCTGTCCTCCCCATCTCCTGTTTTACCTCCTCTGTCTCATCTCGGAAATATGGAGGCATATCGCAAGCAGTTCAAGCCTGCACTGGAGATAATGTGTCAAGAAAAGGACATCCCTACTGCAGGAAAGAGCAAGGAACCACTTATTGCTTATCTTGTGGAGTATGATGCCCGTGCAGAAGAGCTGATTGACATGAGACACAGTCCTACAGCTGGAACTGCCATCCAAGGACTGATATCTCCTGGGGAATACAACATTACTCCCCATCAGGACAGTACTCCCCATGAGGCATTGGACTCTTATATGCGGACTGCCTTACAACACCTTGGGAATGTGGATGCCAATATGAAACTCCAACTGCTTCTCCAGTACCAAACTGCAGAGAGAGTGGCACAGGCATGGGCTGCAGAGAGAGAGGCACAGATACAAGCTGCAGAGAGAGAGGCACAGATGCGAGCTGCAGAGAGAGAGGCCCAGATACGAGCTGCAGAGAGAGAGGCCGCAGAAAGAGAGGCCCAGTGAAGGCATGAACTGGAGGTTCTGATGCTGAGAGGGGATGCTTCATCCGCACGCAGTGATGTGCAGGATCAAGGAGACCACAAACCTCGCCTGGAACATTTCCCCATGTTGGAGAAAGATGGTGATCTGGATGTGTTCCTGAGGGGATTTGAAAAGGTTTGTCGGCAGTTCCATCTACCTAAGGAACAGTGGGGACGATATCTAACCCCACGGCTGCGAGGGAAAGCTCTGGATGTGTTTGCTCCGCTTCCCACTGAAAGGGACCAGGACTATGAGGCAATAAAATCTGCCCTGCTAAAAAGTTTTAATCTGACTCCAGAGGCTTATCGGAAAAGATTTAGGACTTTGCAACAAAGTGCCACAGAAAGCTGCACTGAACATGCAGGTCAGCTAAGGACTGCATTCAGGCAATGGACTGGGGGCCTACAAGTCACTACCTATGAGGCCCTGGAGGACTTGATGTCCTGGATCAGTTTCTTCAAACACGCAGCTTCGAAGCCAGAGAGTGGATTTTGGACCGCAAGCCCAAGACAGCAATGAAAGCAGCAGAACTAGGAGATTACTTTGCATATAACCGGGCGCCAGCAGCAAAGCGTGGATCTGCACAAGCTGGAGCAAGTACCTGGAGGGGAGCCACACACCCACAGAGCACCACCAGGTCAGCCGGGAAATTCTTGCCATCATTCCCAAAAGCAACAGGATCCACATTGGGTCAGGGGGACACCCGCCGATGTTACAGATGCAACAATATTGTGCACCTGAGTGCCACTTGTCCCAACAAAAATAATTCTCCACCAGTAGCTGGAAGACACAGCCATTCTTCTGGTGTCCGGAGAGGTGGAGAAAAGAGCGGATAACCTGCAGGGTGTAACTGTGGGTGACCGGGTGACAGTGGGTTTGTGAGATTCTGGAGCCTCCTTTACCTTGGTGCGGCCTGAAGTGGTGGATACAGAGGACATCATCCCTGGAAGAACCATGGCCTTAAAAGGAATTGGAGGTGTGCGGCCTGCTGTGCCCATGGCCCGTGTGTACCTGGATTGGGGTACAGGCAAAGGTTTGCGGGAGGTGGGGGTCTCTGAGGACATCCCTGTTAATGTTCTGCTGTGGAATGATTTGGGTCGGATGTTCTGTCATTATGCTCCAGAGGACACTACCTGCACACCGGATGGGCTAGGAGAGAGCCCTGTTCATTCTGAGGTACTGTGCGAGACTTTGGGAGACACTGCGAGATGTGGTAACTGGGAGGGAGTGCAGGGGATTGATAAATGTTTACCTGTCACTGAACCAGTAATGGTTTCCAAAAGTGAAATGGGGTGTATTGTAAAATGTGGTGACAATGAATTGCCAATGCCAAAACCTAGTGGAGATGGGCTAGGGGGAGGGGTTGGTATGCCCCTGGTGACATGTAAGGATGAGGGACCAGCAGTGAGTGATATGTCCCAATCCTGAGAGCCTAAGGAGGAGGAGGGAAGGAGTGATAGCCCTGTGTATGATGCCTGTATTGTTATGTCTGGAACTGAGGGGGAGGAAGGTAAATTCCAGGGAGGCATACCAATGGTGGCAGTGGTAACGCATAAGCAGCATGCCAGGGCTGCAGCTTTAACAGGAAGGGAGGATGGTGATGCAAGGGGCAAGATGTGTGACTTGCAAGCCCCAGCAGAGGAAGGTGGAGATGCTAGTTCACCTGGGGGAAATGTGCTCCCTGATGCCATGAGATGAGGGGAGGGAAATGAGCATTTCCGGGAAGCTCTGCGCAGTGACCCTTCCCTTGAAGGGCTGAGCCAACGGGCTGAGCATACAGATGTTGACACAGAGGGGCATCGGGTATATTGGGAAAATGATATCTTGTACTGGGAGTCCCTTTCCAAAGGCATGCTAGGGGCCCAGGAGAGAGAAAGGCAGTTAGTGGTTCCTAGGCAGTACAGGAAAGAGCTGCTGAGGTTGGCCCATGAGACCCCCCTGGCAGGACATTTGGGAGTGGCCTATGTGGTCATAGAGAAGGAATGTCTAGCTGTGGTCTGGGCTTTGCAAAAATTACATCCATACCTGTATGGCAGGGATTTTACTGTCATAACTGATCACAACCCTCTACATTGGTTGGACAGAGTGTCCAGTAACAATGGCACCTTGAAACAAATGCTAAAAACATTTGTAGAATCGGAGGGCAGATACTGGGGAAAGCATTTACCACATCTGTTATTTGCTTACAGGGAGGTACCCCAAGAGTCTACAGGTTTCTCGCCCTTTGAGTTATTGTATGGTCGCAAAGTGCGGGGACCCCTAGATTTATTTAGGAGAGAATGGGAACTGGGGCTACATGCCCCTGAGACTTCTGTGGTGGAGTATGTTCTAAGATTCAGGGACAGGATGCAGACATTGACTGGGCTGGTACACGACAACCTCACAGCAGCACAGTCCAGGCAGAAGTGCTGGTACGATCGCGTCAGGGAGAAATAGAGGAATAATGGAGACAGATCGATTAGCCTGGAAAGGCAAGATCTCTCTGTCCCCATCTTAAGGGGGAGGTGTCAGGCCCAAGGCCTGATTATTAAAATCCTATATGTGTATTATAATTATAACTGTGTGATATATTATCCAAGCCATGGGTGAGAGATCATTCAGACTGTGGGTTTGTGTATTGCATTTTATTGGGGGTCTGGCTGTTTGTTTACATCTCATTTGAAATCAAAGGCTTTTTTGAAGTCATGCACTCTGGTCCCATCCTATAATCAAACAGATAAGGGGCCAGGAAGAGAGAAGACCCCCTGGTGGGATCAGAGGTGAGGGGGGAATGGAGTCTCCCTCCCAAGAAAGCAGATATGATATTTAAAACAATGCTAGACTCAGGGTGTTGAAGGCTGTGCCCAAAGCTGACAAGTCCATCCTAAGAACACCTGGACTCTCACTCTCATGGACTGATACCATCATGCTGTAAGAGCTTCATCTTTTGTTTTCTAAACTTGTCTTGCAAAACTCTTTTATATATTTTTGTAACTGTATGTCATTTGTTTCTGTATTTTTATATAGTTAGCACTGTTATACCTTTTATCAGATTAAATGTTTAATTAATCAGCTCTGGTCTTTGATCTCTAAATATATGAGCTCACCTTTCTGAAGGCAGCTCCGGTGGAAACACGTTTATTTTAAGAGTAAATTTGGTGACTTGCTGGGACTAGTAGTGGATACCCAGAGGTCTGGCAGCTTTAACCCTTGCACCATCACACTCTCTCTAGCGTCGTAGCTGGACCGATAGGGTGTGATCGTGACACTGGGTACAAATTAAGCCGGCAGTACTGGAACCAGATGTTTTCACAATGAAAATTCTTCATGGATGCAAAAGTGTCTTTGAACAAATATTTTAACAATTAAACCATAAATCTTTTATTGGTTGCAAACAAAATATAGTGTCAATACATCAATCAAAACAGGGCCCGACAGGGCAAATACAATAGAAACAGCATGGGTCCAAGATAAAGGAGAGTTTCCAGAAATTAAGCATAATATGGAGCAATAGTGTACAGGCTGTGAAAAAAATAGGACAGAAAATAAAGATCAAGTATAAAGTAAGTTGGCAGCGAGCCAACCACCCCCATTCCAAGCAAAATATAAGTAAGTACAAGGACACACAGTGGTGCATATCCGGACAAATTGGGGATGAAAACCTAGTGTCCCAAACATGTTAAAGTGCTTCACAGCATCCTTGCACATCACCAACAACTACATAACATTGATACAGTCTCTGACTATTCAGAATGATAGAGAGGGGAACTTTCATTGGGACGCTAAATGAATGTGGGCCAGGAGCAGTATATGTTGTGCCAGGCAGAAAACAAATATTTTAATGTGTACATTAACATACCCAGAATCATGTGTTATGCACTTGAACAGACCTTTCCCAGATTTTAACATTTAAGCATACAATGGTTTGGAGCTGTCCTGCTAGTTTGGTTAAGAGTTAAACAGGGGCAGTACTTGCTAAGTGCTATCCTTAAACTTAAAACTTTATCTTTTCACAATAAAAAAGCAAAAAATAAATATTAAAAAACTAAATATCACAATTAGAGATGAGCGAAGTTACAGTGATTCGATTAATCACAAACTTCTGGGCTCGGCGGTTGCTAACTTTAGCCTGCATAAATTAGTTCAGCATTCAGGTGCTCTGGTGGGCTGGAAAATGTGGATACAGTCCTGTGCATCTATTTACAGCAGTCGGCCAGTTTAATATCCCACTGCTGTGGGGTGTGCAACCACCTCCCAAAAGGCTAAGCTGACAGCATCATACTTGAAGAGTAACCCTGTGCTAGGGCTGGTCATCAGGATGTGATGTCCCGGCACCGGATTGCCTCCATTGCCTTGTGGTGGGGTCCCCAAAGTCAGAGTCCCCAGGTTTAGGTGGGGTCCTCATCCTTAGCTAGCCCCTTGTCACCCCTTTTGTAATTAAAATTATTAAAATTTAATGTGTATATATTGATATAGTAAGTGTACTTACCTAGTTAGCGTTGCAGGACCTGCGGGTCACGTGATGCGTTCCAAAGACTCTATGGTTTGTAGTTCAAGGACCTTTGGAGGAAGTCAGGTGTTTACCCATCAGGCTATGTAACGGTGAGTGACAGCTGACTTGGACCAATCCAAAATGGCCCTGCCCCTGCCCATATAAGGGAGTGGGGGCCATTACTCTCTATCTCTTTCCTCGTGGGCTGTTGACAGGGAAGGATCTGCGCTGCTGTCATCAGTGGGTTTAGGCCCGAGCCTTGCGGCGACGGCTGATCTCTACAAAACTGTGAGTGTAATCAATCCCAAAGCACTCTGCAAGATCACCGGACCGTATCTAACCCCTAAATCCGGACGGATTTTCGCAAATTACCCTAAATTCTGAGATTTATATAAAAAATCAAGGTCCGCAACAACTGTCAGTCACTGAAGTGTACGGAGACTGTTACTGTTCATTGGATGTACGGCAAGTCTTTAAGTAAAGTTTATCCAAGTTCAAGTTCAACTACCTTGTGGACCTTCAGTCATTTTATGCATGCACCTATCGTTACTGGGAAGGGCGGCGATAGGCTGGAGAATTACCTCAGCATACTAGCCCTCAGCCTGGCATCACGAACAATAGGGTTAACCTTAACCCCTGATATACTGAAGCAAAACCCTGACTACCCTACCCCAGAGGCCTACCACAAGAACAACAGAGGATGTTGTCAGCAGTGCCCAGGGCTGAACCTAGGCGGCATGACAATTTTATCAACCGCCACCAGGTGGTGTCCATTGTGCTCCTCAGCGTATCTGATTGGTGGGTGCAGACTAACCTAATCTGCATGCTGCCCTGAGATGCCTTCCCTTTCATCCTGACTTATCAGATCACCTCTCCCTAAAAGGGGTCAGGGAGCAATAAAAGACAACTGCAACTCAGCTCCTACCAGCTGTCTTCTGACTACTTCCAGACCCATGTTGTCTTTGCAATGGCAAAATAGGCAGATCGGACTTCTACTCCAAAACAGAAAAATTCTCAGACAGACATAAACAAACTTCTTAAAAAGCACTTTACCCCAGAAGTTAATGAAAAATATTATCAACAATAATAATTATCAGCAGAAATAGAATGGAAGTTGATGTCCGCCATATCGGCTACAGGGTCAAACAACTGGAAGACACCCAGAATGCCCTTATTGACTTTGGAGAAACCCTGTCCACTTCCATTCAGCCCTGCGAAGATCACTTAAATAGTCTGTTGCTTTCCATAGAAAATCAGGGCAACAAAGGCAGGTGCAACAATCTTTGACTCTATTGAGTCTCTGAAAATGTTTTCGCAGCTCAAACCATGAAGCTAGAAGTGAGCCATAGTCCACTTGTCTCTAGTGCATATTTCTAGTTTTAGGCCCCACATGATCTTTAGCGCCAGTATGGGAAGACACAGGCCACACTAAGCGTGACAGGGTTGCGTTGGCAACTGCACGGCTTAGCATGGCATACATCTCTATGTTGGAACTGAAAATCGTGTGCACCTGAAACTTGGTACTTGCACTTTAAAGAGTGAACACCTATGAAAATTAGAAAAGCCAGAGAGACAACAGAGTTATCCATATCTTGGGGACCCTTAAATTATGACACTGATGCTTTGTGAGCCAAACGGATCCCTTACAGCAGGCTCTTCCCTTTTGGCCTTTCCTTTTTACTGAATGAATCTGTGAAAATAATCAGACATCATGACAACCTAACATCTCTGACTGAATATCCTTGACTGGCTACAGATTATAGATGTGGCTGTTTTCCCTAAACTACCAAATATCTTCCATGGCAAGATTTCCCGAGTTGATCAAGCCATAAAAAATTGATTACGACTCAGGACCGAACTGCCCAACCAGGTAGATCCTCAGGGATACTGCCCTCTGCTGTTTTACTTAATGTTTTCATATCCATACTTCCTCACCCATCCCCTCTATCTCTCTTTTCTTTCCTTGTGACTTGAATCTTTTCTTAGCCACCAGTTTGCAGACTATTTGGTTAATTAACTTTCTCTGTTTAGTTTGTGTAAAATTTTCCTGTCAAATATAGATGTAGCCCCATGGAACGTAAAGAGGCGCAATTCTCCTAGTAAACATTTTAGAATGTTTCATTTTTCAGGGAACAAAAATGTTTCTCCAAAAAAATTTCAGCCCTACTAACCAATTACTTCTTCTCATGGTACCTCTCTAGGCATCTCTCCAAAAAGCGTAAAGGGGTCACAGTCGCTTTTAGTCTGTCCATTTTATCCAATTGTTCATGGAAAAAAAGAAAAACTCCAACTTTGGCACTGTTCCAGTAAAGCACTGTTCCATTTTTTAATCAAGTAAAACCATATTTATTGCACCAAATAAGTTTTACAGGCACATCAGAGGCAAGACGCGTTTCGGGTCACTGCGTACCCTTTCTCAATTGTAGATGGGTACGCAGTGACCCGAAACGCGTCTTGCATCTGATGTGCCTGTAAAACTTATTTGGTGCAATAAATATGATTTTACTTGATTAAAAAAACGGAACAGTGCTTTACTGGAACAGCGCCGAAGTTGGAGTTTTTTTTCTTTTTCTTTTCTTTTTTTTTCTTTTCATGAACCTTTGTCTCTGGACCCGCTGATTCGGTGTCCAGCAATTACTCCTCTGGCCTGCAGTTCCTTGGTACCCCGACATATGGGGTGATATGCATCAAAACCAAGAGGTGACACAGGTGAGAGTCCACTTTAAGACTGCCACCATCCTCTTATACTCGCAGGGTTACACAAGGCACTGCCCTCTTTTCTTCTTTTTATCCTCTCCATTTTATTCAATTGGCACAGCTAGCCAGCATTGAGGGTAAATTTCTCTTCTCCAAGGGATCCATAGCTCATACACCAATTACCTTTGCTTCCTTTATGCACCAAATGAGAAGCAAATCTAGTGGGTGTTGCATACTGTACACCAACTTAACCTCTTTTCTGATGAGATCTGATCAATAGAGGGGGATTTTAACGTTGCCCTGGAGCCCTCAGTAGACACCTCTACAGGTTTCTTCTCCCATTCATATAATATGCTAAAGAGCGTCTCTAAACTTCTAGCTGTTCTGCACTTGTAGGATGTGTGGAGGTCATCCTTCCCTTTAGGGAAAGATTTGACTTTGTATGCCCACCTACACAACCCTTACCAGAAGTTGGATTACCTATTTGTTCAACAGGGCCTCCTGTCATTGCTTTCTTATCCTACTATAGATTATATGGCTGCACACCTGTTACGGTGAACATCTCCATAGGATCTCTTCCTCCCAGGTCCCCTTCTTGGTGACAAAATTAGACTCTATTGTTTGAACTCATCTGTATTGGCTCTCCCTTGTGATGTCATATCCACTCTCTGATTGACAAATAGAGCTCACTTACTAGTGGAAGTCCATGTGGAAATCCCCATGCCCCATTAAATGGTGATTTCTGTAAAATTCACAGTGAGCCTTTGAGTTTATTGATTACCTGTGAAACTCACTGTGTGTGTGCCGCAATCACCATTCACACGCATGTGATGGATGTTTACATGTGTCCCCACTAGTAGGCAAGCCCTGAGTATCAATTAAAGAGAAAGCCAGTGTGATGTCTCAGAAGAGAGGTATTGAAGCACAGGGTACAGTGGAGTCCAAAACTACACCTCTTTGACACTCTGGGACTGCATTAAAAGTCCTTTTTTTCAAGGAGATGTAAGTGTACCTGTCAGATCCCACAGGAAAAAAACTAAACTGTTATATGTTGTTCAGTACCTCATCCTGATCATGTACATAAAATTTGTTATGCCTCTATAACCCAAATTACGCTAAAAAATAGTGAATTAAAGGGGTACTCCTTTGGAAAACATTTTTTTACATCAATTGGTGCCAGAAAGTTAAATAGATTTGTAAATTACTTCTATTTAAAAATCTTAATCCTCCCAGTACTTATCAGCGGTTGTTTACTACAGAGGAAGTTCTTTTTTTTTTTTCCTTTCTGTCTGACCACAGTGCTCTCTGCTGACACCTCTGTCCATTTCAGGAACTGTTCAGAGCAGGAGAGGTTTGCTATAGGGATTTGCCTCTACTCTGATCAGTTCCTAAAATGGACCGCGGTGTCAGCAGAGAGCACTGTGGTCCGACAGAAAAGAAATTCAAAAAGAGAAGAA
Source organism: Hyla sarda (assembly GCF_029499605.1). Lineage (NCBI taxonomy): Eukaryota > Metazoa > Chordata > Amphibia > Anura > Hylidae > Hyla > Hyla sarda. The sequence continues at coordinate 190,821,303 of NC_079194.1, forward strand.
CTTCCTGTGGAACATAAAGCAGCTAATATGTACTGGAAGGATTAAGATTTTCAAATAGAAGTACTTTAAACACACAAACAAACAATGATTATAGGAGATTGCATGTACTCTACCAAAGACAAAATGAGTGAGTGTATATCTTACATCTTCCTTTCATTCATTTGTGTCATCCTGTGGCAGTCCCGTAATGCTGGGAATTGTAGTTTTGGAATATTTTGAGGTATAGTGTTTGGATAACTCTTTTTTTTTTTTTTTTACAACAGTGTTGCCTTCAGCTATGAGCCTACATCTTTTGCAAAACTACACCTCACAGCATGCCCAGACATCCTTTTACTATCTAGGAATGATTGGAGTTGCAGTTTTGCAACAGCTGGAGGCATATGTTTGGTAAAATTCTGTGTTACAGCAGTAATGTTTTGGGATGTGTTCCTCCTGCAGCCTTGTCAATCAGCCATCTTACACTCATGCTGCTGTGGAACTCATTTGTGTCCCAGGAGGTACGGGACCCTATTTTCGGAGGCAGTTTCCTTTCATAAAATGTGAATTTTTTTTAAGAAGTGTATTAGAAAAACTATTGTTTTGCCAAGATCTACAACATATGAAAAAGTTTTTTTTTTTATATCTGACAGTGCCCATTTAAGCCAACAACCTATATAAATATATAATACACTTTTTTGGTGCTTTTTTAAGTGACAGGTGCAACTCATCGCTGTCCCTCAAAGATAACTTCTCCTACAATCTGCTATGTCTAAAATGGCTGCTGAAACTATGTGCATAGGCTTCTATAGTGACTGTCACATCCCCCCTATACTGCCTACTGATTGGCTAGGAGCTAGGATTGGCTATCTGCAATTATGGGCTACATTGAGGATATATGATCCTTCCGCTATCTTTATGCCATATGGCTGAAATATTTTAGCAGGATTAGCCAAAACAAAACTCCTGAGGTTCTAGTTAATGCCAGACCAACAATTTTTGCATAATTCAGCCCATAATTCAGTGGGCTTGTTTTTTGCGCGACCAGTTGTCCTTTGTAATGACATAACTCATTATATCATAAAATGTATGGCACAACCAAAAAACACTATTTTTGTGGGGAAATTAAAAAGAAAAACGCAATTTTGCTAATTTTGGATGGTTTCGTTTTCACGCCGTACAATTTTTGGTAAAAATGACATGTGCTCTTTATTCTGAGGGTCAATACGATTAAAATGATACCCATTGTTACATACTTTTCTATTATTGTTGTGCTTAAAAAAAATCACAAACTTTTTAACCAAATCAGTACTGTTACGCCGAGCGCTCCGGGTCCCCGCTCCTCCCCGGAGCGCTCGCTACACTCTCTCCGCTGCAGCGCTCCGGTCAGATCCACTGACCCGGGGCGCTGCGATTCTGCTTCCAGCCGGGATGCGATTCGCGATGCGGGTAGCGCCCGCTCGCGATGCGCACCCCGGCTCCCGTACCTGACTCGCTCTCCCTCGGTCCTGTCCCGGCGCGCGCGGCCCCGCTCCCTAGGGCGCGCGCGCGCCGGGTCTTTGCGATTTAAAGGGCCACTGCGCCGCTGATTGGCGCAGTGATTCCAATTAGTGTCTTCACCTGTGCACTTCCCTATATCACCTCACTTCCCCTGCACTTCCCTGCCGGATCTTGTTGCCATTGTGCCAGTGAAAGCGTTCCTTGTATGTTCCTAGCCTGTGTTCCAGACCTCCTGCCGTTGCCCCTGACTACGATCCTTGCTGCCTGCCCCGACCTTCTGCTACGTCCGACCTTGCTTCTGTCTACTCCCTTGTACCGCGCCTATCTTCAGCAGCCAGAGAGATTGAGCCGTTGCTAGTGGATACGACCTGGTCACTACCGCCGCAGCAAGACCATCCCGCTTTGCGGCGGGCTCTGGTGAAAACCAGTAGTGACTTAGAACCGATCCACTAGCACGGTCCACGCCAATCCCTCTCTGGCACAGAGGATGCACTACCCGCCAGCCGGCATCGTGACAGTAGATCCGGCCATGGATCCCGCTGAAGTTCCTCTGCCAGTTGTCGCTGACCTCACCACGGTGGTCGCCCAGCAGTCACAACAGATAGCGCAACAAGGCCAACAGCTGTCTCAACTGACCGTTATGCTACAACAGTTACTACCACAGCTTCAGCAGTCATCTCCTCCGCCAGCTCCTGCACCTCCTCCGCAGCGAGTGGCCGCTCCTGGGCTACGCCTATCCTTGCCGGATAAATTTGATGGGGACTCTAAGTTTTGCCGTGGCTTTCTTTCCCAATGTTCCCTGCATCTGGAGATGATGTCGGACCTGTTTCCCACTGAAAGGTCTAAGGTGGCTTTCGTAGTCAGCCTTCTGTCCGGAAAAGCCCTGTCATGGGCCACACCGCTCTGGGACCGCAATGACCCCGTCACTGCCTCTGTACACTCCTTCTTCTCGGAAATCCGAAGTGTCTTTGAGGAACCTGCCCGAGCCTCTTCTGCTGAGACTGCCCTGTTGAACCTGGTCCAGGGTAATTCTTCCGTTGGCGAGTATGCCGTACAATTCCGTACTCTTGCTTCAGAATTGTCCTGGAATAATGAGGCCCTCTGCGCGACCTTTAAAAAAGGCCTATCCAGCAACATTAAAGATGTTCTGGGCGCACGAGAAATTCCTGCTAATCTACATGAACTTATTCACCTAGCCACTCGCATTGACATGCGTTTTTCCGAAAGGCGTCAGGAGCTCCGCCAAGATATGGACTCTGTTCGCACGAGGCGTTTCTTCTCCTCGGCTCCTCTCTCCTCTGGTCCCCTGCAATCTGTTCCTGTGCCTCCCGCCGTGGAGGCTATGCAGGTCGACCGGTCTCGCCTGACACCTCAAGAGAGGACACGACGCCGCATGGAGAACCTCTGCCTGTACTGTGCTAGTACCGAACACTTCCTGAGGGATTGTCCTATCCGTCCTCCCCGCCTGGAAAGACGTACGCTGACTCCGCACAAAGGTGAGACAGTCCTTGATGTCTACTCTGCTTCTCCACGTCTTACTGTGCCTGTGCGGATGTCTGCCTCTGCCTTCTCCTTCTCTACCGTGGCCTTCTTGGACTCTGGATCTGCAGGAAATTTTATTTTGGCCTCTCTCGTCAACAGGTTCAACATCCCAGTGACCAGTCTCGCCAGACCCCTTTACATCAATTGTGTAAACAATGAAAGATTGGACTGTACCATACGCTTCCGCACGGAGCCCCTTCTAATGAGCATCGGATCTCATCACGAGAGGATTGAACTTTTGGTCCTCCCCAATTGCACCTCGGAAATTCTCCTTGGACTTCCCTGGCTTCAACTTCATTCCCCAACCCTGGATTGGTCCACTGGGGAGATCAAGAGTTGGGGGCCCTCTTGTTCCAAGGACTGTCTAAGACCGGTTCCCAGTAACCCTTGCCGTGACTCTGTGGTTCCCTCAGTAACCGGTCTCCCTAAGGCCTATATGGACTTCGCGGATGTTTTCTGCAAAAAACAAGCTGAGACTCTACCTCCTCACAGGCCTTATGATTGCCCTATCGACCTCCTCCCGGGTACTACTCCACCCCGGGGCAGAATTTATCCTCTCTCTGCCCCAGAGACTCTTGCCATGTCTGAGTATGTCCAGGAAAATTTAAAAAAGGGCTTTATCCGTAAATCCTCCTCTCCTGCCGGAGCTGGATTTTTCTTTGTGTCCAAAAAAGATGGCTCCCTACGTCCTTGCATTGACTACCGCGGTCTTAATAAAATCACGGTTAAGAACCGCTACCCCCTACCCCTCATCTCTGAACTCTTTGATCGCCTCCAAGGTGCCCACATCTTTACTAAATTGGACTTAAGAGGCGCCTATAACCTCATCCGCATCAGAGAGGGGGATGAGTGGAAAACGGCGTTTAACACCAGAGATGGACACTTTGAGTATCTGGTCATGCCCTTTGGCCTGTGCAACGCCCCTGCTGTCTTCCAAGACTTTGTCAATGAAATTTTTCGTGATCTGCTATACTCCTGTGTTGTTGTATATCTGGACGATATCCTAATTTTCTCTGCCAATCTAGAAGAACACCGCCAGCATGTCCGTATGGTTCTTCAGAGACTTCGTGACAATCAACTCTATGCCAAAATTGAGAAATGTCTGTTTGAATGCCAATCTCTTCCTTTTCTAGGATATTTGGTCTCTGGCCAGGGACTACAAATGGATCCAGACAAACTCTCTGCCGTCTTAGATTGGCCACGCCCCTCCGGACTCCGTGCTATCCAACGCTTTTTGGGGTTCGCCAATTATTACAGGCAATTTATTCCACATTTTTCTACCGTTGTGGCTCCTATCGTGGCTTTAACCAAAAAAAATGCCGATCCCAAGTCGTGGCCTCCTCAAGCGGAAGACGCCTTTAAACGACTCAAGTCTGCCTTTTCTTCGGCTCCCGTGCTCTCCAGACCTGACCCTTCCAAACCCTTCCTATTGGAGGTTGATGCCTCCTCAGTGGGAGCTGGAGCTGTTCTTTTACAAAAAAATTCTTCCGGGCATGCTGTCACTTGTGGTTTTTTTTCTAGGACCTTCTCTCCGGCGGAGAGGAACTACTCCATCGGGGATCGAGAGCTTCTAGCCATTAAATTAGCACTTGAGGAATGGAGGCATCTGCTGGAGGGATCAAGATTTCCAGTTATTATTTACACCGACCACAAGAACCTCTCCTACCTCCAGTCTGCCCAACGGCTGAATCCTCGCCAGGCCCGGTGGTCTCTGTTCTTTGCCCGATTTAATTTTGAGATTCACTTTCGTCCTGCCGATAAGAACATTAGGGCCGATGCTCTCTCTCGTTCCTCGGATGCCTCAGAAGTTGAACTCTCTCCGCAACACATCATTCCACCTGACTGCCTGATCTCCACTTCTCCAGCCTCCATCAGGCAAACTCCTCCAGGAAAGACCTTTGTTTCTCCACGCCAACGCCTCGGAATCCTCAAATGGGGTCACTCCTCCCATCTCGCTGGTCATGTGGGCATCAAGAAATCTGTGCAACTCATCTCCCGCTTCTATTGGTGGCCGACTCTGGAGACGGATGTTGTGGACTTTGTGCGAGCCTGCACTATCTGTGCCCGGGATAAGACTCCTCGCCAGAAGCCCGCTGGTTTTCTTCATCCCCTGCCTGTCCCCGAACAGCCTTGGTCTCTGATTGGTATGGATTTTATTACTGATTTACCCCCTTCCCGTGGCAACACTGTTATTTGGGTGGTCGTTGATCGATTCTCCAAAATGGCACATTTCATCCCTCTTCCTGGTCTTCCTTCAGCGCCTCAGTTGGCTAAACAATTTTTTGTACACATTTTTCGTCTTCACGGATTGCCTACGCAGATCGTCTCGGATAGAGGCGTCCAATTCGTGTCTAAATTCTGGAGGGCTCTCTGTAAACAACTCAAGATTAAATTAAATTTTTCTTCTGCATATCATCCCCAGTCCAATGGACAAGTAGAAAGAATTAACCAAGTCTTGGGTGATTATTTGCGACATTTTGTTTCCTCCCGCCAGGATGACTGGGCAGATCTCCTTCCATGGGCCGAATTCTCGTATAACTTCAGAGTCTCTGAATCTTCCTCCAAATCCCCATTTTTCGTGGTGTACGGCCGTCACCCTCTTCCCCCCCTCCCTACCCCCTTGCCCTCTGGTCTGCCCGCTGTGGATGAAATTTCTCGTGACCTTTCCATTATATGGAGAGAGACCCAAAATTCTCTCCTACAGGCTTCATCACGCATGAAGAGGTTCGCGGATAAGAAAAGAAGAGCTCCTCCCGTTTTTTCCCCTGGAGACAAGGTATGGCTCTCCGCTAAATATGTCCGCTTCCGTGTCTCTAGCTACAAGTTGGGACCACGCTATCTTGGTCCTTTCAAAATTTTGTGTCAAATTAATCCTGTCTCTTACAAACTTCTTCTTCCTCCTTCTCTTCGTATCCCTAATGCCTTTCACGTCTCTCTTCTTAAACCACTCATCCTCAACCGTTTTTCTCCCAAATCTGTTCCTCCCACTCCTGTTTCCGGCTCCTCAGACATCTTCTCTGTCAAAGAGATCTTAGCCTCTAAAAAGGTCAGAGGGAAAACTTTTTTTCTAGTGGACTGGGAGGGTTGTGGTCCTGAAGAGAGATCCTGGGAACCTGAGGACAACATCCTAGATAAAAGTCTGCTCCTCAGGTTCTCAGGCCCTAAAAAGAGGGGGAGACCCAAGGGGGGGGGTACTGTTACGCCGAGCGCTCCGGGTCCCCGCTCCTCCCCGGAGCGCTCGCTACACTCTCTCCGCTGCAGCGCTCCGGTCAGATCCACTGACCCGGGGCGCTGCGATTCTGCTTCCAGCCGGGATGCGATTCGCGATGCGGGTAGCGCCCGCTCGCGATGCGCACCCCGGCTCCCGTACCTGACTCGCTCTCCCTCGGTCCTGTCCCGGCGCGCGCGGCCCCGCTCCCTAGGGCGCGCGCGCGCCGGGTCTTTGCGATTTAAAGGGCCACTGCGCCGCTGATTGGCGCAGTGATTCCAATTAGTGTCTTCACCTGTGCACTTCCCTATATCACCTCACTTCCCCTGCACTTCCCTGCCGGATCTTGTTGCCATTGTGCCAGTGAAAGCGTTCCTTGTATGTTCCTAGCCTGTGTTCCAGACCTCCTGCCGTTGCCCCTGACTACGATCCTTGCTGCCTGCCCCGACCTTCTGCTACGTCCGACCTTGCTTCTGTCTACTCCCTTGTACCGCGCCTATCTTCAGCAGCCAGAGAGGTTGAGCCGTTGCTAGTGGATACGACCTGGTCACTACCGCCGCAGCAAGACCATCCCGCTTTGCGGCGGGCTCTGGTGAAAACCAGTAGTGACTTAGAACCGATCCACTAGCACGGTCCACGCCAATCCCTCTCTGGCACAGAGGATCCACTACCCGCCAGCCGGCATCGTGACAAGTACGTTCGCTTATAATCCCTTTATTTTGATGACCTCTAACTTTTTTATTTTTCCGTATAAGCGGCGGTGTGAGGGCTCATTTTTTGCACCATGATCTTTACTTTTTTTTATACCACATTTGCATATAAAAAACTTTTAATAATTTTTTATCATTTTTTTTTAATAAAATGTATTAAAAAAGTAGGAATTTTGGACTTTTTTTTTTACGTTCACGCCGTTCACCGTACGGGATCATTAACATTTCATTTTAATAGTTCGGACATTTATGCACCAAATATGTCCAAATATGTCTATTAAATTAATTTTTTACGCTTTTTGGGGGTAAAATAGGAAAAAACGGACATTTTACTTTTTTATTGGGGGAGGGGATTTTTTCCTTTTTTTTTACTTTTAGTTTTACATTTTTTAACATTTTTTTTTTACACTTGAATAGTCCCATAGGGGACTATTCATAGCAATATTATGATTGCTAATACTGATCTGTTCTAAGTATAGGACATAGAACAGATCAGTGTTATCGGTCATCTTCTGCTCTGGTCTGCTCGATCTCAGACCAGAGCAGGAGACGCCGGGAGCCAGAAGGAGGAAGGTGAGGGGACCTCCGTGCGGCATTCTGAATGATCGGATCCCCGATCGGATCCGATCATTTATTGAAATCGCGTACTGCCACAAATGCCGGGAACTGTATTGATCCCGGCACCTGAGGGGTTAATGGCGGACGCCCGCGAGATCGGGCCAGAGGGTCCCTGGCTGCGATCAGCAGCCGGGATCAGCCGCGCATGACACGGGCATTGCTCCGATGCCCACGGTTATGCACATAACGTAAATGTACGTCCTGGTGCGTTAAGTACCACCGCACCAGGACTTACATTTACGTCCTGCGTCCTTAACCCCTTCGCGACGAGTGACGTACATGTACGGCGCCGCGTCACCGGTAGAGGTGATCGGACCGGGATGACTGCTGTTATCTAACAGCAGGCATCCCGGCACATCGCCAAGGGGGGTCCTGAGACCCCCCCATGACCACGATGCGCGCAAATCGCAAGTCAATTCAGACCTGCGATCTGCGCGATTCCGGGTCATATGGGTCACTGGTGACCCGGTGACCCAGAAAATAAGAGGGATCGTAGGTGTCCGAGACACCCTAGATCCCCCTAAAGGGATAGGAGTTTGGTGGCAGGGTTGCCACCCCTCCTATCCCTGCTATTGGTCGGCCGAGCGACCGACCGATAGCAGACCGGGGGAGGGGGGGGTTAAAGTTCGGTTCCCCCGCTTTGCCCACCTATCGGTGTCCAGGCAAAACGGGGGAACCGTCCAGGGAGGGTCGGCGCCGAAGGTCCCTACCTGGATCCCGGATCCCGGATCGCGATCCTCCATGCGGGGATCCCCCACGTGCGGCGGCAGCGGCGGCGGCGGCTTCCGGGTCCTGCTAGGTGAGTTGTTGCCTAGCAACATCCGGAGGGCCACAGTTTACAGTGGTCTCTAAACCGTGGCCCTCCAGATGTTGCAAAACTACAACTCCCAGCATGCCCAGACAGCTGTTTGCTGTGTGGGCATGCTGGGACTTGTAGTTTTGCAATATTTAGAGGGGTTCAGGTTGTAGATCACTAAGTGGTCTCAAACTGTAGCCCTCCAGATGTTGCAAAACTACAACTCTCAGCATGCCCAGACAGCAGTTTTCTGGCTGGGCATGCTGAGAGTTGTAGTTTTGCAACATCTGGAGGGCCACAGTTTTGAGACCACTGGACAGTGATTTACAACTTGAACCCCTCTAAATCTTGCAAAACTACAACTCCCAGCATTCAGGAACAGCATAAGGCTGTCTTGGCATGCTGGGAGTTGTACTTGCGTGCCTCCAGCCATTGCATAACTACATCTCCCAGCATGCCCTTCCGCAATCAGTACATGCTGGGAGTTGCAGTTTTGCAACAGTTGGAGGCACACTGGTTGGAAAATACTGAGTTAGGTCATAGAACCTAACTCAAGGTTTTCCAGCCAGTGTGCCTCCAGCTGTTGCAAAACTACAACTCCCAGCATGCATGGTCTGTCAGTGCATGCTGGGAGTTGTAGTTTTGACCCCCCTCCCGTGTGAATGTACAGGCTACATTCACACTGGCGGCAGATTACAGTGAGTTCCCCGCTGCAAATTTGAGATGCGGCAAATTTTCCGCCGCAGCTCAAACTCCTAGCGGGAGACTCAGTGTAATCCGCCGTCAGTGTGAATGTAACCTAAAAACACTACACTACACTAACATAAAATAAAGAGTAAAACACTACATATACACACGTACACTGCCCCCCCACCCCCCTTCTCCAATAAAAATTAAAAACGTATTGTACGGCAGTATTTCTAAGATGGAGCCTCCAGCTGTTGAAAAACAAAAACTCCCAGCATTTCTGGACAGCAATTGACTGTCCAAGCATGCTGGGAGTTTAGCAACAGCTGGAGGCGCCCTGTTTGGGAATCACTGGCGTAGAATACCCCTATGTCCACCCCTATGCAAGTCCCTAATTCATGCCTCAAATGCACATGGCGCTCTCACTTTGGAGCCCTGTCGTATTTCAATGCAACAGAATAGGGTCACATATGGGGTATCGCCGAACTCGGGAGAAATTGCCTAACAAATTTTTGGGGGCTTTTTCTCCTTTTACCCCTTATGAAAAGGAACAGTTGGGGTCTACACCAGCATGTTAGTGTAAAAAAATAAAAAATTTTACACTAAGATGCTGGTCTTGCCCTATACTTTTCATTTTCACAAGAGGTAAAAGGGAAAAACGCCCCCCAAAATTAGTAACACAATTTCTCCCGAGTACGGAGATACCCCATATGTGGGCGCAAAGTGCTCTGGGGGCGCACAACAAGGCCCAGAAGGGAGAGTGCGCCATGTACATTTGAGGTGATTTGCACAGAGGTGGCTGATTGTTACAGCGGTTCTGACAAACGCAAAAAAAAAAAACATACCCACATGTGACCCCATTTCGGAAACTACACCCCTCACGGAATGTAATGAGGGGTGCAGTGAGAATTTACACCCCACAGGTGTCTGACGGATCTTTGGAACAGTGGTCCGTGAAAATGAAAAATTTTGCACAGCCCACTGTTCCAAAAATCTGTCAGACACCAGTGGGGGGTAAATGCTCACTGTACCCCTCATTACATTCTGTGAGGGGTCTAGTTTCCAAAATGGTATGCCATGTGGGGGTTATTTTGCTGTTCTGGCACCATAGGGGCTTCCTAAATGCGACATGCCCCCCGAGCAAAATTTGCTCTCAAAAAGACAAATATGACGCCTTCCCTTCTGAGCATTCTAGTTCGCCCGTAGTGCACTTCAGGTCCACTTATGGGGTACCTCCATACTCAGAAGAGATGGGGTTACAAATTTTGGGGGGTCTTTTCTGCTATTAACCCTTGCAAAAAATGTGAAATTTGGGGGTGAAACCCACATTTTAGTGAAATTTTTTTATTTTTTTTTACATATGCAAAAGTCGTGAAACACCTGTGGGGTATTAAGGCTCACTTAATTCCTTGTTACGTTCCTCAAGGGGTCTAGTTTCCAAAATGGTATGCCATGTGTTTTTTTTTTTTGCTGTTCTGGCACCATAGGGGCTTCCTAAAGGTGACATGCCCCCCAAAAACCATTTCAGAAAAACGTACTCTCTAAAATCCCCTTGTCGCTCCTTCGCTTCTAAGCCCTCTACTGCGCCCGCCGAACACTTTACATAGACATATGAGGTATGTGCTTACTCGAGAGAAATTGGGCTACAAATATAAGTATACATTTTCTCCTTTTACCCCTTGTAAAAATTCAAAAATTGGGTCTACAAGAACATGCGAGTGTAAAAAATGAAGATTTTGAATTTTCTCTTTCACTTTGCTGCTTTTCCTGTGAAACACCTAAAGGGTTAAAACATTTACTGAATGTCATTTTGAATACTTCTGGGGGTGCAGTTTTTATAATGGGGTCATTTATGGGGTATTTCTAATATGAAGACCCTTCAAATCCACTTCAAACCTGAACTGGTCCCTGAAAAATTGCGAGTTTGAAAATTTTGTGAAAAATTGGAAAATTGCTGCTGAACTTTGAAGCCCTCTGGTGTCTTCCAAAAGTAAAAACTCGTCACTTTTATGATGCAAACATAAAGTAGACTTATTGTATATGTGAATCCAAAAAAATATATTTTGAATATCCATTTTCCTTACAAGCAGAGAGCTTCAAAGTTAGAAAAATGAAATTTTTTTAATTTTTTCATAAAATTTTGGAATTTTTCACCAAGAAAGGATGCAAGTTACCACAAAATTTTACCACTAAGTTAAAGTAGAATATGTCACGAAAAAACAATCTCAGAATCAGAATGATAACTAAAAGCATTCCAGAGTTATTAATGTTTAAAGTGACAGTGGTCAGATTTGCAAAAAAGGGCTTCGTCCTAGAGGTGAAAATGGGCTCCGTCCTTAAGGGGTTAAGGGGTTAAGGACCTGGGGGTTTTCCGTTTTTGCACTTTAGTTTTTTCCTCCTTACCTTTAAAAACCCATAATTCTTTCAATTTTGCACCTAAAAATCCATATGATGGCTTATTTTTTGCGCCTCCAATTCTGCTTTGTAATGAAATCAGTCATTTTACCCAAAAAGCTATGAAGAAATGGAAATAAAATCATTGTGCATCAAAATTGAAGAAAAAATGGCATTTTGTAAATTTTTGGGGCTTACGTTTCTACGCAGTACATTTTTCGGTAAAAATGATACCTTCTTTTTATTCTGTAGGTTCATACAATTAAAATGATACCCTACTTATATAGGTTTGATTTTGTTGTACTTTTGGAAAAAATCATAACTACATGCAGGAAAATTTATATGTTTAAAATTGTCATCTTCCGAACCCTATAACTTTTTATTTTTCCGCATATGGGCAGTATGAGGGCAAATTTTTTGCAACGTGATCTGAAGTTTTTAGTGGTAACATTTCTGTATTGATGGAGTTTTTCATTGCTTTTTATTTATTTTTTCATGATGTGAAAAGTGACCAAAAATACGCTATTTTGGACTTTGGAATCTATTTGCGCGAACGCCATTGACTGTGGGGTTTAAATAACAATATATATTTTTAATGTGGACATTTCCGCACGTGGCAATACCACATATGTTTATTTTTTTTTTTATTTACACACATTTTTTTATTATTTTTTTTTTTGCAAAAGGGGGGTGATTCAAACTTTTATTAGGGAAGGGGTTAAATGATCTTTATTAACCTTTTTTTCACTTATTTTTTTGCAATATTATGCAATATTTGCATAACACTGCACACACTGATCTTTTACATTGATCATTGATTCTGCCGGATTCTGGAGGATAACATTGATCAATGATTCTGCCGCTCGACTGATCATGCCTGGATCTCAGGCACAGAGCAGGCATTCGGCTATCGAACATGCAGGAGGAAGGTAGGGACTCTCCTTGTGACCTCCAGCTGTTTGGGACACTGTGATTTCACCGCAGCGGTCCCAAGCAGCCCACTGAGCTAGCCGGGAGTAGCTAAATCTCACTTTAGACGCGGCAATCAACTTTGAACGCCACATCTAAAGGGTTAATAGTGCATGGCACCGTGATCAGTGCCGCATGATATTAGCCATGGCTTCGGGCCATTATAAGAGGCTGGGCCCAACTCTGTGGCTCCGCATTATAGAAAGGAAGCGAACTCAGGGCGTACAGGTACGCCCTGGGTCCTTAAGTGGTTAAAAAATTTGATTTGGACGATTCACAGAATTTTCCGAAAAAATTTGGTTAGATCCAAATATGTTCGCGGCAAATCGCTATTAAAAACAGCTATTTTCGGGCAACAGAGAGCCTCAGTAGAGGTGTAGAACATTTTGCCTTGCCATAACACACATAAGGACGGTGCTGGGGTAATGACATAATACTGTTATTATGTAGTATGTCCCTGGTCGCTTTGGTCGCTTGCAGTCTTTGAATTGGGAGTGCTTCCTGTGATGATCTCAATTGGCAGACTATGAAATGACTTCTAAACACTCCCTGCATTCCTGCAGTGATGTGGGCTTGAGGTCAAAGGATTTCCCCTGTGCTGATCTGTATTGTCAGTAACGGTGATTAGTGCACACACACAGTCTCTGCTCTCAGAAATGCCCATCTTCGGCAATGGCTGCTGAATATACAGAGCTGAATATATAGGTCAGAATCAAACTTTTCATGAAATTCAGAACAAATTTGACTTCATCAACTTCGACTCGCCCATCTCTATTGTAGACTCTCAGATTTCTTCCATCTTGCACCTTAGTCTCACCTATCCCGTCCTCCTATCTTGACTTCCTATCCTAACCTCCTATCTCGACCTCCTATCCCGACCTCCTATCCCGACCTCCTATCCCGTCCTCCTATCCTGACCTCCTATCACAACCTCCTATCCCGACCTCCTATCACGACCTCCTATCCCATCCTCATATCCCGTCCTCCTATCTTGACCTCCTATCTCGACCTCCTATCTTTACCTCCTATCCCGACCTCCTATACTGGTCTCCTATCCCAACCACCTATCCTGACCTCCTATCCCCTCCTCCTATCCCGACCTCCTATCCCGTCCTCCTATCCCATCCTCATATCCTGTCCTCCTATCCCGTCCTCCTATGTTGACCTCCTATCTCGACCTCCCAACCTGACCTCCTATCCCCACCTCCTATCCCGACCTCCTATCCTTACCTCCTATCCCGTCCTCATATCCTGTCCTTCTATCCTGTCCTCCTATCCTGACCTCCTATCCCGACCTCTTATCCCGTCCTCCTATCCCGACCTCGACCTCCTATCACTTCCTACTATCCCGTCCTCCTATCCCGACCTCCTATCTCGACCTCCTATCCCAACCTCCTATCCCGACCTCCTATCTCGACCTCCTATCCCATCCTCATATGCTGTCCTTCTACCCCATCCTCCTATCCTGACCTCCTATCCTGACCTCCTATCCCGACCTCCTATCCCGTCCTCCTATCTCAACCTCCTATCATGTCCTACTATCCCATCCTCCTATCCAGTCCTCCTATCTCGACCTCCTATCCCGACCATCCCATCCTCCTATGTCGACCTCCTATCTCGACCTCCTATCCTGACCATCCCGTTCTCCTATCTCGACCTCCTTTCCCGTCCTCCTATCCCGACCTCCTATCTCAACCTCCTATCCCGTCCTCCTATCCTGATCTCATATCCCGACCACCTATCCCGTCCTCATATCCCGTCCTCATATCCTGTCCTCCTACCCCGTCCTCCTATCTCGACCTCCTATCCTGACCTAATATCCCGACTTCCTATCCCATCCTCCTATCTCAACCTCCTATCCCGACCTCCTATCCTGACCTAATATCCCAACTTCCTATCCCGTCCTCCTATCTCGATCTCCTATCCATCCCGACCTCCTATCCCAACCTCATATCCCGTCCTCCTATCTCGTCCTCCTATCCCGACTTCCTATCCCGTCCTCCTATCCCGACCTCCTATCCCGTCCTCCTATCCCGACCTCCTATCCTGTCCTCCTATCCCGACCTCCTATCCCGTCCTCCTATCTCGACCTCCTATCACGACCTCCTATGCCATCCTCCTATCCCGTTCTCCAATTCCGTCCTCCTATCTTGACCTCCTATCCCGACCATCCCATTCCTCCTATCTCGACCACCTATCTCGACCTCCTATCTCGACCTCCTATCCCGACCTACTATCCTATCCTCCTATTCCATCCTCCTATATCGACCTCCTATCTCAACCTCCAATCCTGACCTCCTATCCCATCCTTCTATCTCTACCTCCTATCCCCACCTCCTATCCTGACCTCCTATCCTGTCCTCCTATCTCAACCTCATTTCCCATCCTCCTAACTCGACCTCCTATCTTGACCTCCTATCCCAACCTCCTATCACGACTTCCTATCCCGATCATCCCGTCCTTCTATCTCGACCTCCTATTTCGACCTGCTATCTCGACCTCCTATCCCGACCTCATATTCCGACCTCCCATCCTGTCCTCATATCCCGACCTGTAATATGTGTACCAGGTATTGAAATATCTCCAGCCGTACGGAAGTTATGTGGGAACATACATTTCCCATTGATTTGCATGGGACTTTAACCCCTTAAGGATTCAGGGTTTTTCCGTTTTTGCACTTTCGTTTTTTCCTCCTTACCTTTTAAAAATCATAACCCTTTCAATTTTCCACCTAAAAATCCATATTTTGGCTTATTTTTTGCATCACCAATTCTACTTTCTAGTGACATTAGTCATTTTACCCAAAAATGCACGGCAAAACGGAAAAAAAATCATTGTGCGACAAAATCGAAAAAAAAACGCCATTTTGTAACTTTTGGGGGCTTCCGTTTCTACGCAGTGCATATTTCGGTAAAAATTACACCTTATCATTATTCTGTAGGTCCATAAGGTTAAAATGATACCCTACTTATATAGGTTTGATTTTGTCGCACTTCTGGAAAAAATCATAACTACATGCAGGAAAATTTATACGTTTAAAAATGTCATCTTCTGACCCCTATAACTTTTTTATTTTTCCACGTACGGGGCGGTATGAGGACTCATTTTTTGCGGAGTGATCTGAAGTTTTTATTGGTATGATTTTTGTTTTGATCTGACTTTTTGATCACTTTTTATTCATTTTTTAATGTTATAAAAAGATACCAAAATACGCTTTTTTGGACTTTGGAATTTTTTTGCGAGTACGCCATTGACCATACGGCTTAATTAATGATATATTTTTATAGTTCGGACATTTACGCACGCGGCGATACCACATATGTTTAGTTATTTATTTTTTTTTACACTGTTTTATTTTTTTTATGGGAAAAGGGGGGTGATTCAAACTTTTATTAGGGAAGGGGTTAAATGACCTTTATTAACACTTTTTTTTTACTTTTTTTTTGCAGTGTTATAGGTCCCATAGGGACCTATAACACTGCACACACTGATCTCTCATCCTGATCACAGGCGTGTATTAACACGCCTGTGATCAGCATTATCGGCGCTTGACTGCTCCTGCCTGGATCTCAGGCACGGAGCAGTCATTCGTCGATCGGACACCGAGGAGGCAGGTAAGAGCCCTCCCGGTGTCCGATCAGCTGTTCGGGACGCCGCGATTTCACCGCGGCGGTCCCGAACAGCCCGACTGAGCAGCCGGGATACTTTCAGTTTCACTTTAGAAGCGGTGGTCAGCTTTGACCGCCGCTTCTAAAGGGTTAATACCGCACATCGCCGCGATCGGCAATGTGTGGTATTAGCCGCGGGTCCCGGCCGTTGATTAGCGCCGGGACCCACGCGATATGATGCGGGATCGCGGCGCGATCCCGCTTCATATCGCGGAAGACGGCGCAGGACGTAAATATACGTCCTGCGTCGTTAAGGGGTTAAACAAAAACCCCAACCCTCACAAATGGGAGTAGTTAAGGGTTAAATTAACTATCCTATATTTTAAGTGGAAATATAAGTAACATGTGACCAAGTATTATCGAAATATCTCCAGCCGTTTGGAAGTTATGCAGTATTTCATAGACTTATATGGGACTTTAAAAAAATCCCCAACCCCTTTTTCACCCCCTTAAGGATGGAATTTTGAAAAATCATTTCTTATACCTTGTCTACGTCTTAAAAACAACACCAGTGCAAAAATTCAGGTTTCTAGGTTCAAGGGTTTAGGCTGGGCGTTGATGAGTCAGTGATTCAGGTCTTCTCCTTTTATATATAAGATTGCAGTAAAACAATTGATCAATCACTACAGTACTGAAATTGGCACTGTCAGAATAAAAAAAAAACACATATATATATATATATATATATATATATATATATGTATATGTATATATATATATATATATGTATATGTATATATATATATATATATATATATATATATATATATATATGTATATATATATATATATATATATATGTATATATATATATATATATATATATATATATATATATATATATAATGAAAGAAAAACATCATATAGAGACTATTATCACCAATAACATCACTATACAAAGGACAAATAGTTTTGCCATAGCATAATGACACATAGTAAAACGAATGATGTCCAGCGCAGTCTCGATGCAATACGAATCTTTTTTATTCAACAATTAGCCAACATGGTGAACAGGTGACGCGTTTCACCCACAGTATGTGGCCTTAGTCATACCAGTATGTGGCCTTAGACATGTATGACTAAGGCCACATACTGTGTCTGAAACGCATCACCTGTTCACTATGTTGGCTAATTGCTGAATAAAAAGGATACATATTGCATCGAGACTCCACTGGACATTATTTGTTTGTTGTCTATAATGACACATAATAACAGAATAATACCACCATACTATTACAAATAATTTCACAACACCATGACCACTACCATTACCTCACATAGTGACTGGATAATACCACCATACTTATACTAATACTACCCAAAATAATGCCTCCCTCTGTGCCCTGCATAGTATTAGTGAGTAAGCGTGTGTTGGGGGGAAAGGGTATGGGTATTGGATGGTATTAGGTAGCTAATTACCCCCAGTAGGTTGATACTCCCTGCATGTAGGTAATTTCCCCCAAAAGGTAGAGGCCCTTGAAGGTAGGTAATCACCCACATTAAGTAGAAATCCATGTTGGCAGATGAACCCCCTCTCCTCACCCATTAAATAGAAGCCCTCAGTAGTTAGGTAGGTAAGTAAGTAGGTAGGTGATACCCACGTTAGGTAGAAGCCCCTAGTAACAAGTTAATATCCCCACTTAGACCCCTCCAAAAATAATAAAAATCCCACTCAAAAACCCTACCCAACACTCCCCCCCCTTGGCAGGACCCTCCTTCGACTCCTCCACTCTATGCTTTATCAATAGGAGTAGTGCAGGACTTCTACTGCAGCTGCATACAGTTAAAGGGGTTTTCCAGGAATAGAAAAACAGAGCTAATTTATTTCAAAAACTTGTCTCCAGGTTGGGTGTGGTATGACAACTTGGCTCCATTCACTTCAATGGAGCTGAGCTGCAGACCCACAGCCAACCTGGAGACAGATAGGGAGCATTTTCTGAATGAAATTAGCTCTGTTTTTCTTTTCCTGGATAACCCCTATAAAGTATGTAATCAAGCCTGACATAATAGCAGCGCAGCACTGCTATACAGTGCAGGAGTGGGGAGTCAGGATAGCACTAGAGTCCCTTCTTCTACTATATATTTACATACATGATCAGGAACTGCTGTTTACTACAGTACTCCCTTCTTCTGTAAAATGCTGAGAGGCGCTGCATACAAGTAGCAGGCAGCAACCCCCCCCCCCCCCCCTGGCCAAGGGGCCTTGGTATTATTGAGACTTTTGCAACCTATATAGCTAAACCACTGGTTGTTCACAACAATGGTAACCAATTATATTATGAAGGCAAAATCTGGGGAAGCCAGTTGGCTGAACACTAGATGGCGGTTTACCCTAGGTGCCTGCCTAGAATGCCTATCCATAGCACTAGCCCTTGTCATTATTCCATTCTAGCCAATCATGAGTGATGTGGGCCAATGAGGCAATCCTAAAACAATGAAACCTCATTTTCTCTTTCAATGGGGCCCTGTTTTTTTCTTTCTGTGGCCCCTAACACAGTAAATATTGGATTTGCATTCGTTGTCATTATAGCTTCTTGTGAATCACTACCCCATCTTACTGCCAGTGCTTTTCATTGTTTTTTTTTTTTTTGTCCATATGTTGTGTGAAAGATTCTCAACTTTCTATATTAAGGAAAAATTGAAATGTAGGAAACTGTCCTGTCATTTCTGAGAATATGTTCACTTTTGAACATTTCTGTGCATAAACAATATAATATGCATTTAGAAAAACGGCAGACGCATGCAGTTTTTCTGTCAGCATCCATGTAATTCATTGTGTCAGTTCAGAAATTTTGACAAAGTGAGAATTAATTTTGTCAGGTGTATGCATCTGTCTGTCTGGAAGATTTGTGAAATTCTTGGCTCCTGACACAGCACTAACTGCAAAATTCCCAAAAGCATTTTTGACATGATAGTGTGGCAAATACATTACAAATAATCTAAATGGCTCCATCGTCATGGCTACTTAATGACCCAAATTAAGAGGTCATTTGTATAATCCTTCTATATGACATATTATAAATCACCCTTCCAACTACTGAGAGGAAGTACCCTTCAGATGCCCTCAATATAAAAACATAGCTCACAGCCGTGCTGCCTTTCAATGTTATTCAGCATAACCTGCCTTCAAATATTGGAATATGTTCAGAGTTGTATTTACCATGTATGCAAACTAGACATATGTCTGAGGAAGGGCATTTCAGGTCAGAAATTTTTTTTATTAATTTATCTTCTTTTTTTTCTACTATGTCCACTTAATTTTGAAAATTAAAAACCGGCAGAGGTTTTAGGTGGGTAAAAAAAATAAAAAAAAATATCAAAAACAAGCGCTAAAATTTACACTACATTAAATGATCATGTCATGATTTACAGTTTCTATGGTCCCACAGAACCTTCATCTGAACATCATTGAGTCTCTCTGAGATTTTCTAAAGAGATAGAAGGATCTGAGCAAGCCTACATCCATAGAACATTTTTTGGAACAACCTCATAGATGAGTTTCTTAAACTCCTTAAAGGGGTACTACGCCCCTTGACATCTTATCCCCTATCCAAAGGGTGGGGGATAAGATGTCAGATTGCGGGGCTCCCGCCGCTGGGGCCCCCCTGGGATCTCGGCTGCAGCACCCCACTGTCATTACTGCACAGAGCAAACTCGCTCTGTGCGTAATGACTGGCAATACAGGGACCGAAGCATCGTAACGTAATGGCTCTGCCCCTCATGACGTCACGGCCAACCCCCTCAATGCAAGTCTATTTGATGGGGCATGGCAGCCATCACACCCCCTCCCATAGACTTGCATTGAGGGGGTGGGCCGTGATGTCACTAGGGGCGGGGCCATGACATCACTATGCTCCGGCCTCTACATCGCCCGTCATTGCGCACAGAGCAATTTTGCTCTGTGCAGTAATGACAGTGGGGTGCTGCAGCCAAGATCCTGGGGGTCACCAGCGGCGGGACCCCGGCGATCAGATATCTTATCCCCTACCCTTTGGATAGGGGATAAGATGTCTAAGGGCGGAGTACCCCTTTAAGGAGTTTAAAAAACTCATCTAGGAGGTTGTTCCAAAAACTGTTCTATGGATTGACCATTTTGACCTTAGGGCCAATTTTAGTTTAGTGTTTTCATTTTTTCCTCCTCGCTGTTATGCCGAGCGCTCCGGGTCCCTGCTGCTCCCCGGAGCGCTCGCGGCGTTCTCCTCTCTGCAGCGCCCCGGTCAGACACGCTGACCGGGAGCGCTGCACTGACACTGACGACGGGGATGCGATTTGCATAGCGGGACGCGCCCGCTCGCGAATCGCATCCCAAGCCACTTACCTGTCCCGGTCCCCAGCTGTCACGTTCTGGCGCGCGCGGCTCCGCTCTCTAGGGTGCGTGCGCGCCAGCTCACTAAGATTTAAAGGGCCAGTGCACCAATGATTGGTGCCTGGCCAAATCAGTCTAATTAGCTTCCACCTGCTCCCTGCTCATATAACCTCACTTCCCCTTCCCAGCATTGCCGGATCTTGTTGCCTTGTGCCAGAGAAAGCGTTTTGTGTATGTCCCAAGCCTGTGTTCCAGACCCTCTGCTGTTGCCCCTGACTACGAACCTTGCTGCCTGCCCTGACCTACTGCTACGTCCGACCTTGCTCTTGCCTTGTCCTTTTGTACCGCGCCTGTCTCAGCAGAGAGGTTGAGCCGTTACCGGTGGATACGACCTGGTTGCTACAAGACCATCCCGCTTTGCGGCGGGCTCTGGTGAATACCAGTAGCAACTTAGAACCGGTCCACCGGTTCGGTACACGCCAATCCCTCTCTGACACAGAGGATCCACCTCCAGCCTGCCGAATCCTGACAGTAGATCCGGCCATGGATCCCGCTGAGGTGCCGCTGCCAAGTCTCGCTGACCTACCCACGGTGGTCGCCCAGCAATCCCAACAAATCGCCCAACAAGGACAGCAGCTGTCGCAGTTGACCGCCATGCTACAGCAACTTCTGCCACTGCTACAGCAGCAACCATCTCCTCCGCCAGCTCCTGCACCTCCTCCGCAGCGAGTGGCCGCTCCTAGCCTCCGCTTGTCCCTCCCGGACAAATTTGATGGGGACTCTAATCTCTGCCGTGGTTTCCTGTCTCAATGTTCCCTACATTTGGAGATGCTGTTGGACCAATTTCCTACAGAACGGTCTAAGGTGGCTTTCGTATTTAGTCTTCTGTCTGGAAAGGCCTTGTCTTGGGCCACACCGCTCTGGGACCGCAATGATCCTGCCACAGCCACAGTCCAGCTCTTCTTCGCTGAAGTCCGTAGTGTCTTCGAGGAGCCAGCCCGGGCCTCCTCTGCCGAGACTGCTTTGCTGAACCTAGTCCAAGGAACTTCTTCCGTAGGCGAATACGCCATCCAGTTTCGTACCCTTGCCTCAGAGCTAGCCTGGAACAATGAGGCCCTCTGTGCGACCTTCAAGAAAGGCTTATCCAGCAACATCAAAGATGTACTGGCTGCACGAGAAATTCCAGCTAACCTGTCTGAACTTATCCTTTTGGCCACCCGCATCGACAAGCGTTTTTCTGAAAGACACCAGGAGCTCCGCCAGGAAAAGGACCTTGATCTCTGGGCACCTCTCTCCCAGTATTCTTTGCAATCTACCCCTGTGCCTCCCGCCGAGGAGGCTATGCAAGTGGATCAGTCTCGTCTGACCAATGAAGAGAGGTCTCGTCGCAGAGATAAAAACTTATGCCTGTACTGCGCTAGTACTGAACATTTCCTAGTGGACTGCCCTATTCGTCCTCTGCGTCTGGGAAACGCGCGCACCCTGTTCAAATGGGAGTGGCGTCCCTTGGTGTGAATTCTGCTTCTCCACGTCTCACTGTGCCCGTGCGGATTGCTCCTTCGGCCAACTCCTCCTTCTCAGCTGTGGCCTTCTTGGACTCTGGTTCTGCTGGAAATTTTATTCTGGCCTCTTTTGTTGATAGGTTCTGCATCCCAGTGACCTGTCTCGTCAAGCCACTCTACATTTCTTCGGTCAACGGAGTAAAATTGGACTGCACTGTGCGTTACTGCACAGAACCCCTGCTTATAAGCATTGGACTGGATCACGAGAAATTTAAATTTTTTGTTCTGCCCAACTGCACCTCTGAAGTCCTCCTTGGTCTGCCATGGCTCCAACGTCATTCTCCCACCCTTGACTGGACCACCGGGGAGATCAAGAATTGGGGTCCTGCTTGTCACAAACGATGCCTCACATCTGCTGCTCATAGCCCCCTTCCTGGTAACACTCTGCCCCGTGACAAGCTTCACCCTCTGCCCCCCCTCCCCATTCCCACTTCTTCTGGATTTCCTGCCGCTGATCTAGCTTCCCAGGACTTCTCTTTTTTCCGGAAGGAAACTCAAGAGTCGCCCCCTATGTTCTCGTCTCATTTGAAGGGACAAGGAGACAAAAAGAGGGGGAGACCTAAGGGGGGGGGGTACTGTTACGCCGAGCGCTCCGGGTCCCTGCTCCTCCCCGGAGCGCTCGCGGCGTTCTCCTCTCTGCAGCGACCCGGTCAGACCCGCTGACCGGGAGCGCTGCACTGACACTGATGACGGGGATGCGATTCGCATAGCCTGACACGCCCGCTCGCGAATCGCATCCCAATCTATATACCTGTCCCGGTCCTCGGCTGTCATGTTCTGGCGCGCGCGGCTCCGCTCTCTAGGGCGCGTGCACCAGCTCTCTAAGATTTAAAGGGCCAGTGCACCAATGATTGGTGCCTGGCCCAATCAGTGTAATTAGCTTCCACGTGCTCCCTGCTCATATAACCTCACTTCCCCTTCCCAGCATTGCCGGATCTTGTTGCCTTGTGCCAGAGAAAGCTTTTTGTGTATGTCCCAAGCCTGTGTTCCAGACCTTCTGCTGTTGCCCCTGACTACGACCCTTGCTGCCTGCCCTGACCTTCTGCTACGTCCGACCTTGCTCTTGCCTTGTCCTTTTGTACTGTGCCTGTCTCAGCAGTCAGAGAGGTTGAGCCATGAAAGGTGGAAACGACCTGGTTGCTACCGCCGCAGCAAAACAATCCCGCTTTGCGGCGGGCTCTGGTGAATTCCAGTAGCAACTTAGAACCGGTCCACCGGTACGGTCCACGCCAATCTCAGCCTGCCGAATCCTGACACTCGCATTCTAAAATTCATAACTCTTTTATATTTCCATTCACAGACCTCTATGAGGGCTTGTTTTTTTTGCGTGACCAGTTGTACTTTGTAATGACATCACTCATTTTACCCTAAAATGTATGGTAAACCCCCCAAAAAAATTTCATGTAAGGAAATTTAAATGAAAATCATAATTTTGCAAATTTGGAGGGTTTTCTTTTTCACGCTGTACACTTTACAGTAAAATTTCATGTTTTCTTTATTCTCTGGGTCAATGCGATTGATATGATACCCATACATTTCTATTTTTGTGCTGCTTTTAAAAAATCTTAAACTTTTTTTTTTTACAAAATCAGTACGTTTAAATTTGCCCTAATTTGACCACCTCAAACTTTTTTATTTTTCAGTTTTTAAGAATGTGTGAGGGCTAATTTTTTGTGCCATGATCTGTAGTTTGTTTTAGTATCACTTTTGTGTATATGTGACTTTTTGATCACTTTTAATAATTTTTTTTTTTGCAATTTGATGTGACAAAAAGCTGATTTTTTTAACTTTTTCTTTTTAATGTTTACGCTGTTCCCTTAGGAGATTATTAACATTATATTTTTATAGTTCAGACATTTATGCATGCGACAACACCAAATATGTTTATTATTTAAAATTTTTTACGCTTTTTTTGTATTAACCCTTAAGGACATAGCGTTTTTCCATTTTTGCACTCTCGTTTTTTCCTCCTTTTGCACCTAAAAATACATATGATGGCTTATTTTTTTTTGCGCCACCAATTCTACTTTGTAATTACCCAGAAATCTACAGCGAAACGGGAAACAAAATCATTGTGAGACAAAATGGAAGAAAAAAACGCCATTTTTAAAATTTTGGGGGCTTCTGTTTCTACGCAGTACATTTTTCATTAAAAATGACACTTTATTTTTATTCTATAGGTCCATGCGATTAAAATGATACCCTACATATATAGGTTTGATTTATTATTACTTCAGAAAAAAAAATCATAACTAAATGCAGGAAAATTTATACGTTTAACCCGATAACGACCACGGACGAGTATAGACGTCTAGGTTGGCGGCCGTTCCCGCACCTGGACGTCTATACTCGTCCATTATTCTCGTGGGTGCTGCCCAGTGCACCCACGAGATCGCGGCAGGGACTCGGCTGTATCACACACAGTAGACTTCGGTCCCGGCAGTTTTAACCCTTATAGCCGCGGTCGGAAGTGACCGCGGGCTGTAAGTGTTATGACAGAGGGAGGTAGCTCCCTCTGTCACTCCTGCAGCACCCCGCATCACGATCGCGGGGTGCTGTGTGTGTCCGCGGCTGGCCGGGACCTGCCGCACTGCCGGGAGTGAAGTTCACTTCACTCCCGACAGTTTAACCCTTACAGCCACGGTCAGAAGTGACCGCGCGCTGTAAGGAGATCTGACAGAGGGAGGGGGCTCCCTCTGTCTCCTCTGCAGCACCCCGCAGTGCGATTTTTAAACATAAAAATGTTTATCTGTTTGTCTGTTTGTTGTTTGTCTGTAGCTTGGTCTGTGTGTTTTTTAGATCCTGGAAGAAGTGTCAGCTTGACGTGGACCGGAAGGCACTAGTGAAGCACCTTTTATGGCCAGGTGACTTACTAATTGTGTCATGATATGGCCCTTATTGTCCCATTTTAATATTTAGTATGATACCCCTAGGGGTATGATGGGTGGGGCATGCTTTATATTAAAAAAATGTTTTATTATAATAATTTTCATGATAACAATTTTATAGCTAGATCAGTATATGTATTGATATTTATTATAGTTGCTTCTATATATTGCACATTCTAGTGCACTTCTTTTGATAATAGCCTATCTATACAGCACTTTATCTCAGTACACTGTATGATTACAAGTAACAACGATTGATAGTTATATTTATCAATTTTATTTATTTTCCTTACACTTTTCACGAACATTGTATTTTTACACATTTATCAAAAATAGTTTTACATATATTTTTTACCTGAGTGTCAATTCTTAATACCTGACATTCCATTCTACACGCGCATATATATATATATATATATATATATATATATATATATATATATACATATTGTCACACTTACATGTTGTTCACGAGTTTGCTTAATAGCACATTATGACTAATATAGGGGTATATTATTTTTATTTATATATTTTTTTCTAAATGATTCATATGCTTTGTATATATATACATACATAAATCTCTCTGCATGCTTCACGTGTGTTTACGTTTGTTCTTATCTTTTGCACCTGCACTCCACGTTTTTTCTGCTTTTTATTATAAAATTTTCTCTCTATATTAAACTCCTTATATCTATGCCCTAGGGTTTCACTATGCACACCAATGTTAGTGCATTCGTCTCCTTGTTCCATGTCTAAGTTCATGCGCATGCCCAGACCTGGCTCCGTGTCATAGCGGACTCTAGTTTGTCTGCGCATGCGCCAAACACTTCTACATACCATCTACTTTGTGGACTCTTGTGCGCACGCGCCGACTCAGTGCTTGGTGACGTTGGTGCACAGACGTCGCCTCTCCACCATGCGCGTGCGCCCGAGAGCCCAAGATGGTAACGGCAGCTATGAGCTCTGGCGGTACGGAACACAGCTGCTTCTATCCAGGTAATTCTCATTCCAAATATCTGATTGGTCCTCTGTTGTATAAATAGTTTACCCAGCTATCACCCAGATACTTCCTGACGAAGCGGGTAGCGAAATGGCGTAGGGGTTGTGTGTGATCTCTTATGTGAGTATAACGTGGTGACTCCGGATGCACTGTGGCAGCGTGTTTATCCTCTCTTCCCTTCCGTGGGCTGGTGTATTTCTCTAGTGCAGTGATGTTGCTATGGATGCACTTAATTTCTTCAGGTCTCATACCAACACACTTTTGTCTCTAGGTTTCTCAGGCTCCCACAGTGCACCAATAGATCACCTGTATACGTTGTCTCTCTTCTCTTTTTATCATTCATTTTTTGTTTGCCTTTACTATGTGTGCTCAATGTCGCAGTGTTTTTCTGCAGTATGTGTTTAACTGGTAACGGCAAACCTTTAAGAGAATAGTCTTCATTAGATCATTAGACATTTTTCTGGCTATTGCTGATTCTCATTATTTATGTTTTTTATTCAATTATTATATATGTTTAATAAAGCTTGTTATTTTATTTATATTTTCACGTCTGGTGCATTTATTTGATAGGAGGTGTACCTTTTAATTTCTGCAAACCTTGCATAGCACACAAAAAAAGATGTACTTTTCAAATTTTTAAAATTTTCTAAATTTCAAGTTAAATTGTGCTTCTAACAAATTTAAAATGTTAATTAAAAACAAAAAAAATTATGTCAAAATAAAGTAGACATCTGAAATTATAAGTTTCATAAACTATTTGGTCAGTATGTATAAATATATGCAACCTATTAGTGTTAAAATAGAAAAAAATCTTATTTTTTTGTAAAAATTTCATGATTTTTTGCATTATAAAAAAAAAACTACAAATTATATCGGCTTACTTTTACTATGTACATGAAGGACAGCTTGTGACAAAAAATCAATGTCAGAATTATCGTGATTGGCAAAACGTTACCAGAGTTATTCTCTAATAAAGACAGACATCCCCGATTTAAAAAAAAAACAGGCCTGGTCTTTCAGGGGCATACAGGTTTATTTGCATTGGTCCTTAAGGGGTTAAAATTATCCTCTTCTGAGGGCTCATTTTTTGCGCCGTGATCTGAAGTTTTTATCGGTGCCATTTGTTTTGATCAGACTTTTTGATCGCTTTTTTTTTCATATTTTTATGTTATAATAAGTTACCAAAAATACGCTATTTTGGACTTTTGGAATTTTTTTGCACGTACGCCATTGACCTTGCAGTTTAATTAATTATATATGTGGTAACTGTCTTGGTGTGTAGTGTAGTTGGGATGTTGCTTCGTTATATGAGGGGTTAATTTAAGCCTTGTCACTCGTGACGCCAGGGTGTGGGTTAATACACTGAGGTAAATCTTCGGCCTATCGCCACCCTTCACAGAAACGATAGGTGCGTGCTTAAATAAATGAAGGTCCACAATAGAGTTGAACTTTAACTTGCATAAACTTTACTGAGGTACTTGCGGTACATCCAATTAACAGCAACAGTCTTAGCAATACAGTCTCTATACAGCACTGCAGTGATTGACAGATGCTGAGGACCATTGACTTATCCAAAGGATTATTAGAATTAGGATTGGTGCAGAGATTCGTCCGGATTTAGGGGTCTATTTAGGTCCGGTGATCTTGAGAGTTAACAGGGATTGAGATAACTCACAGTTTTGTAACGATGGCCGTTGTCGCAAGGCTTGGGCCTAGTCACTGCTGATGACAGCTGCGCAGATCCTTCTTCATCAGCAGCCCACGAGGAAAAGAAGAGAGAGTAAAGGCCGCCGCTCCCTTATATGGGCAGGGACAGGGCCGTCTTGGATTTGTCCGGGTCAGCTGTCACTCACCGTTACAATGCATGGTGGGCGATCACTTGACTTCCTCCAAAGGTCCTTGAACCAGAAAACCATAGAGTTTTGGAACGCATCACGTGACCCGCAGGTCCTGCGACGCCACAACAAGGTAAGTACACTTTATTTACATATTTACACATTGAATTTGAATAATTGTAACTATTAAAGGGGTGACAAGGGGCTAACTATTGATGAGGGCCCCACCGGTACCCAGGGACTCTGGCTTTGGGGACCTCACCACAAGGTATTGGATGCAATCCGGTACCGGGACACCACATACATTTTTTTAGTTCGCACATTTATGCACGTGGCGATACCACATATGTTTATTTTTATTTAAACAGTTTTGTTTTTTTTAATGGGAAAAGGGGGGTGATTCAAATTTTTATTAGGGAAGGGGTTAAATGATCTTTATTCCCTTTTTTTCCCTTTTTTTGCAGTGTTATAGCGCCCATAGGGGGCTATAACACTGCAATACACTGATCTTTTCCACAGATCATTGCAAAGATATAACTTTGCATTGATCAGTGTTATCGGTAATTGATTGCTCAAGCCTGGATTTCAGGCTTGCAGCAATCATTAACCGTTCGGACATGCAGGAGGAAGGTAATGCGCCCTCCTGCTGCGTCCCAGCTGATCGGGACATCATGATTTTATCGCAATGTCCCGATTAGCCTGACTGAGCTGTCGGGATGGTTTTACTTTCACTTTTAGATGCGGCAATCAACTTTCATTGCCGCGTCTAAAGAGTTCATGCCGAACATCTGCCGGAACGAAGATGTCCGGCATTAGCCACGGGTCCTGGCTGCTGATAGCAGCCGGGACAATGCGGGTATGATGCGAGCTCAACTCCTGAGCTCGCTTCATAACCCTCCTGTGCCGTAAAAAGGGGGTTAATATGAGGAAAAGGGGTGATTTAAACTTTTTGGGGGGAGAAGCTTTTTAAATAGTTTTTCCCTTTTTTTCTTACTTTTTTTTACATTTATTTAAAACTTTTTTATGCCCCATAGGGGACTATTTATAGAAATCATTAGATTTCTAATACTTTTCAGTGCTATACCTAGGGCAATCTTCTGCTCTGGTTTGCTGAAAGGCAGATTAGTGCAGAAGACCCCAGGAGACGGACGGAGGCAGGTGAGGAACCTCTGTCCACCATCTTGGCTGATCTGATCCTCGCGGCAGTGACTTGGGCAATCAGATCAGCCATTTTAAGTGCCACACTGCCCCAGATGCCATGATCTGTATTGATCACAACATCTGAGGAGTTAATGGTGAACATCAGCGTGATTGCAGCTGCTGACAGCCACCGGGACCCGCAGTGAATGAGGCGAGCGCAGCTGCTGCACTCTTGGCACAGCCACACTGTAAATGTACGGTGCTGTGCGCAAAGTAATGCTATGCAGCACCGTACATTTACAGTGCAAGGGGTTAAAGGGGTGCTGCAGTGGAATATTTTTTTTTTTTTGCCGCGTCTAAAATTTTAAAAAAGCATTTGCGGCAGCTCAGTCGGGCTGATCAGTCGGGCCAGACTGCAGCAATCGAGCGCAGATAACACTGATCAATTCTATGCTATTGCATAGCATTGAACAGTGTATGCAATCAGAAGACTGCATGTAATAGTCCCCTGTGGGGTCTAAAAAATGGTGTAAAAAAGTTTTTAAAAAGTTAATAAATGTGAATTAGCCCCTTCCATACTAAAAATTTAAATCACGCCCCTTTTACCAAATTCCATATAAAAATATGTAAACATATGTGGTATCGCTGTGTGCGTAAATGTCTGTACTATAAAAATGTAATGTTAATTTAACCGCTCGGTAAACGGAGTATTAGTAAAAAAGTTCCAAAGTCCAAAATATGCATGTACATTTTCTATACCCTAAAGAAACTAATAAAAAGTTATCAAAAATTCCTATCAAAACAAAAATGGGGAAAACTCAGATCATGGTGCAAAAAATGAGCCCTCATAAATCCCCGTATGCGGAAAAATAAAAAACTTATAGTCAGATAATGACAATTTTAAACATATTAATTTTGGAGCATGTAGTTATAATTGTTTTATGTAGTAAAATAAAATAAAACCTGAATAAATTAAGTATCTTTGTGACTATATGGACCTACAGAATAAAGATAAGGTGTATTTTTTACCAAAGGGTGCACTGTGTAGAATCAGAATTTTGTGGTGAAATGATGTATTACAAAGTAAAATTGGTGGCGCAGAAAACAAGCCCTCATATGGGTCTATAGGTGAATAATTGAAAGTGCTATGCTTTTTGGAAGGTGAGGAAGAAAAAATGAAAGTGCAAAAAAGAGGAAACCCTTTGTCCTTAAAGGGGTATTCCACTCCGCAACATTCAGAACACTTAGTCTTGAACACTAGGTGCGGGCTTTGGGGGTCACCCCACCCCCTCGTGACATTACACCCCGCCCCCTCAATTCAAGTCACACCCCCTCCCACAGGCTTGCACTGAGGGGCGTGGCGTGAAACCACAAGGAGGCATGTGATGTCACAAGGAGGCATGGTGACCCCGAAGCACTCATCCAGCATTTAGAACTAAATGTTCCGGACACTGGGGATTGGAATACCCCTTTAAGGGGTTAAGAAAGTATTCAAATGCTTTAACTTTTTTCACATTTTGTTATTTTGGTTCCTTAACCTGTCAAGGACCAAGAGGGTACAGGTATGCCTTTGCTCCCTGGTACTTAAGAACCAAGGGCGTACCTGTACGGACATCGATCAGCAGGCACCCTGCACAGATGCCCAGGGAGGTCATCAGACCTGGGGTCTCACTCCTGAGCCTTGTTGTGTGCCCGCAGAGCATTTTATGCCCACATATGGGGTATTTCTGTACTCAGGAGAAATTGTGTTACACTAACAGGCTGGTGTAGACCCCAACTTTTCGTTTTCACAAGGGGAAAAAGGAAAAAAAAGCCCCTCAAAATTTGTAGTGCACCATGTACATTTGAGGCCTAAATTGGTGATTTGCACAGGGGTGGCTGATTTTACAGCGGTTCTGACATAAGCACAAAAAAATAAATGCCCACATGCGACAACATTTTGGAAACTACACCCCTCATGGAACGTAACAAGGGGTATAGTGAGCCTTAACACCCCACAGGTGTTTCATTAAAGTTGGATGGGTGTTACCCTAAATTTTTCATTTTCACAAGGGAAAATAGGAAAAAAAGCCCCTTAAATTTTGTAACCCCATTTCTCTTGAGTATATAAATACCCCATATGTGTATGTAAAGTGCTCTGCGGGTGAACTACAATGCTCAGAAGAGAAAAAGCGCCATTGGGATTTTGAAGAGAAAATTTGTCCGGAATTGAAGGCCACATATGTTTACAAAGCCCCCATAGTGCCAGAACAATGGACCCCTCCCACATGTGACCCTATTTTGAAAACTACACCCCTCATGTGATATAATAAGGGGTACAGTGAGCTTTTATGCCCTACAGGTGTCTGACTGATTTTTGGAACAATGATCCGTGAAAACGAAAAATGTAATTTTTCATTTGCACAACCCACTGTTCCAAAGATCTGTCAAAGGCCAGTGGAGTGTAAATACTTACTGCACCCCTTATTAAATCATGTGAGGGGTGTAGTTTACAAAATGGGGTCACATGTGGGGGGGTCCACTGTTCTGGCACCACGGGGGGCTTTGTAAACGCACTTGGCCCCTGACTTCCATTCCAAACAAATTCCCTTTCCAAAAGCGCAATGGCACTCCTTCTCTTCTCAGCATTGTAGTGCGCCAGCAGAGCATTTAAAGTCCACACATGGGGTATTTCCATACTCAGAAGGAATGGGGTTACAAATTTTGGGGGTAATTTTCTCCTATTACCCCTTGTAAAAATGTAAAATTTGGGGGAAAACCAGCATTTTATTGAATTTTTTTTTTCATTTACACATCCAAATTTAACAAAAAGTCTGGAAATACTTGTGAGGTGTTAAGGCTCACTGTACCCCTTGTTCCGTTCCTTGAGGGGTGTAGCTTCCAATATAGTATGCCATGTGATTTTTTGCTGTTCCGGTACCATAGGACATGCCCCCCAAAAACCATTTCAGCAAAATTTGCTTTCAAAAAGCCAAATGTGACTCCTTCTCTTCTGAGCATTGTAGTTCGCCCACAGAGCATTTTACATCCTAACATGGGGTATTTCCATACTCAGAAGATATGGGGTTAAAAATTTTGGGGGGCATTTTCTCCCATTACCCTGTATAAAAATGGTAAATTTGGGGAAAAAACTGCAGTTTAGTGATTTTTTTTTTTTTTCATTTACACATCTGACTTTAACGAAAAGTCATCAAACACCTGTAGGGTGTTAAGGCTCACTGGACCCCTTGTTACGTGCCTTGAGGGGTATAGTTTCCAAAATGGAATGTCATGTGGGGGTTTTTCTGCTGTTCTGGCACCATAGGGGCTTTCTAAATGTGACATGCCCTCCAAAAACCATTTCAGAAAAACTCACTCTCCAAAATCCCATTGTCACTCCTTCCCTTCTGTGCCCTCTACAGCACCCGCCGAACACTTGACATACACATATGAGGTATTTCCTCACTCGAGAGAAATTGGGTTGAAAATTTTGAGAGGATTTGTCTCCTTTTACCTCTTGTAAAAATTCAAAAACTGGGTCTACAAGAACGTGCAAGGGTAAAAAATTTAGATTTTGAATTTTCTCCTTTATTTTGCTGTTATTCCTGTGAAACACCTAAAGGATTAACACACTTACTGAATGCCATTTTGAATTCTTTGAGGGGTGCAGTTTTTATAATGGGGTCATTTATTGGGTATTTCTAATATGAAGGCCCTTCAAATCCACTTCAAACCTGAACTGGTCCATGAAAAATTCTGATTTTGAAAATGTGAAAAATTGGAAAATTGCTGGTGAACTTTGAAGCCCTCTGATGCCTTTCAAAAGTAAAAACATGTCAACTTTATGATGCAAACATAAAGTAGACATATTGGGGGAGATTTATCAAAGCATTTAGACTGGTTTTTCCTGTCTAAATTTGTCTCACAGAAAGTCGCAGTCTAAATATGTGCGACTTTTCTGCGACTTTTGCTGTAGAGGATTTTTAGAACATGATGTATGCAAGTCTATTTTAGACGGAAATGCATTGGAAAATCCATTGGTGCTGAATTTATCAAGTGCGACTTTTGTGCGACAAGTCGCATCTGCCCAAAATACGCTGAAATGTCAGACCATGTTGGAGCAGGTCTAAATGCAGTTTAAGATGTAGACCCTGAAGTCTGAGCACAGAATTTATCAAGGGCTGTGAGACCTTTGATAAATTAGGAGCACAATAGACAGGAGACTACCACATACGCTGGTCTAAAAGCATACCCAGAATAGACTAGATTAGTAAATGTCCCCCATTGTATTGTGAATCAAAATATAATTTATTTGGAATGTCTATTTTCCTTACAAGCAGAGAGCTTCAAAGTTAGAAAAATGCAAAATTTTCAAATTTTTTTAAATCAAATTTGGGAATTTTTCACCAAGAAATGATGCAAATTTACATAAAGTAGAATATGTCTCGAAAAAACTATCTCAGAATCAGAATGAAAGGTAAAAGCATCCCAGAGTTATTAATGCTTAACCCGATAACGACCATGGACGAGTATAGACGTCCAGGTTGGTGGGCGTTCTGGCACCTGGACATCTATACTCGTCCATTATTCTCGTGGGTGCTGCCCAGTGCACCCACGAGATCGCGACAGGGACTTGACTGTATCACACAGCCGGGACCCTGCTGCACTGCCGGGACTGAAGTAAAATTGGATCCCGGCAGTTTTAACCCTTATAGCCGTGGTCGGATGTGACCGCGGGCTGTAAGTGTTATGACAGAGGGAGGGAGCTCCCTCTGTCTCCTCTGCAGCACCCTGCATCGCTATTGTGGGGTGATGTGTGGCCGTGGCTGGCGGGGGCCTGACAGAGGGAGGGGGCTCCCCCTGTCTCTCCTGCAGCACCCCGGAGCATCGCCGGGGGCTGCTGCATACCTGGGCAGCCGGGGGTCCTACAAAGACCCCCAGGTCTGCCCTGAGTATTGCCTGAAAGGACGTGCCAGAGGCACGTCCTAATATGCTGCCTGCTAGTGAAAACTGGCAGGCAGCATATAACTGCAATGCTTTGGAATACTAAGTATTCCAAAGTATTAAAAAGAGTAAAAATAAATAAAATAAAAGTATAAAAATAAATAAAAATGTGATAAAAGTGTAAAAAAAAATATTAAAAATACATTTATTAAATGAATCTAATGAAAAAAATGCATAATGTGTAGGATCGCATTGGCGGACATCCGCAGCATGTAATATGCTGCGGATGTCCACCATGTGATCCTACACATTATGCAGCAGTCACGGTAATGAGCTCCCTGCTGCAGCTGGGTAGCTTTGTGTGTCCACTCATACCGGCGGATTTCCCGCCGGCAGTCATGAGCGGACACACTGAGCTACCCAGCCGCAGCAGTGATGGATATATTCACCATGAGCGGGTGCTTATTCCCACAACATGGCGGATATATCCATCAGGAGCCTTAACTGTCACAGACAGACGCGTTATACTGCCAGCCGACCAAGGACCAATCAGAGAGGTCCCTGGTCCAGGCAATAACTTGTAGGGGTGCGGTATATAAATGGGGTCACGTGTGGGGGTACTGTTCTGCCCTGAAAGCCAAATGGCGCTCCTCTCCTTCTGAGTCCTACCATGCGGCCAAGGAACCATATATGGCCTAAGCGGGTGTATTTCCGAACATGGGACAAGCAGCTAAATAAAATATAGGGTGCATTTCTTTCAATATCAGAAGTGATGTACAAAAAATATGCCCCCCAAATGATGCATTTGTGAAAAATTGCAAATTTCGAATTTTTAACACTGACTTTGTAATAATTCCTGCCAAAAAACTGTGGTGTTAAAATACTCACTGTACCACCTAGCGAATACCTTGAGGGGTCTAGTTTTTAAAATGGGATCATTTGGGGGGGGGGGTGTTCCTATGTTCTACTACCTTTTAATTTCTGCAAACCTTGCATTGCACATAAAAAAAGATGTACTTTGAAAATTTTCTAAATTTTCAAAATTTCAAGTTAAATTGTTAGGCTTCTAACTAATTTAAAATGTTCATTAAAAACAAAAAATGACATCAAAATAAAGTAGACATCTGAAAGTATAAGTTTCATAAACTATTTGGTCAGTAAGTATACATATATGCAATCTATTAGTGTTAAAATAGCACAAAATCTTAATTTTTTGCCAAAATGTTATGATTTTTTGCATTGTTAAAAAAAACTACAAATGATATCGGCTTACTTTTACTATGTACATGAAGGACAACTTGTGACAAAAAAACTACTGTATTTATCGGCGTATAACACGCACTTTTTAGGCTAAAATTTTTAGCCTAAAGTCTGTGTGCGTGTTATACGCCGATACCCCCCCAGGAAAGGCAGGGGGAGAGAGGCCGTCACTGCCCGCTTCTCTCCTCCTGCCTTTCCTGGGGTCTAGAGCGCTGCTGTCGGCCCTTTTCACCCCCTGGTTATCGGCGCCGCTGCCCGTTCTGTCCCCCTGACTATCGGTGCCGGCGCCGATAGCCAGGGAGAGAGAAGCGGCGCCGACAGCCAGGGGGAGAGAAGGGGCAGCGGCACCCATTGCCGGCGCCGCTGCCCCGTTGCCTCCCCAGTGGCATAATTACCTGAGTCCGGTACGCGCTGCTCTGCTGCTCCAGGCCTCCGTCATGCGTCCCCGGCGTCATTGCTATGCGCTTGAACGGCGCGGCGCATGACGTCAGAGCGCCGCGCCGTGCATAGCAACGACGCTGGGGACGCACGACGGAGGCCTGGAGCAGCGCGGACCGGACTCAGGTAATTATGCCACAGGGGAGGCAACGGGGCAGCGGCGCCGGCAATGGGTGCCGCTGCCCCTTCTCTCCCCCTGGCTGTCGGCGCCGCTTCTCTCTCCCTGGCTATCGGCGCCGGCACCGATAGTCAGGGGGACAGAACGGGCAGCGGCGCCGATAACCAGGGGTTAAAAAGGGCCGACAGCAGCGCTCTAGACCCCAGGAAAGGCAGGGGGAGAGAAGCGGGCAGCGACGGCCTCTCTCCCCCTGCCTTTCCTGGGGGTATATCGGGGTATACACGCGCACACACGCACCCTCATTTTTTCATGGATATTTGGGTAAAAAACTTTTTTTACCCAAATATCCGTGGTAAAATGAGGGTGCGTGTTATAGGCCGGTGCGTGGTATACCCCGATAAATACGGTATGTCAGAATTATCGTGATTGGCAAAACGTTACCAGAGTTATTCTCTAATAAAGACAACCATCCCCGATTTGAAAAAAACAGGCCTGGTCTTTCAGTGGCGTACAGGTTTATTTGTTTTGGTCCTTAAGGGATTAAAGTGACAGTGGCCAGATGTGCAAAAAACCCTCTGGTCCTACAGTGAAAATTGGCCTGGTGCTTAAGGGGTTAAGCTTTAGGAAAACAAAAAACAATATAAAAATGTCTGCACTCAATACCCCATAATTCTGAAAACTGAATGTAAGTAATTTTTGCAAGTTCATAGAAAAGGAAAAACTAAAATATTGCATTGACAAAAGTATTCAGAAC
The DNA here is from genome assembly GCF_029499605.1 of Hyla sarda. Lineage (NCBI taxonomy): Eukaryota > Metazoa > Chordata > Amphibia > Anura > Hylidae > Hyla > Hyla sarda. The sequence goes on from NC_079194.1 coordinate 190,857,595, forward strand.
ATTTGCTCAGCACTAAGTTAAAGCACCGTTAGCAGACATTACATCCTCTAGTCTTCTTGGGTACAATGCCACAAGGTTTGTACATCTAGATTTTGGGATTTATGACAATCCTTTTGAGTAGATCCTCTTAAGCTCTGTCAGGTTGGGTGAGGACCTTCAGTAGACACTCTCCAGAAATGTTAGATTCAGTTAGGGCTAATGCTGGACCACTAAAGAAGATGCATGGAGTTGTCACAATGCCACTCCTGTGTTGTCTTTGCTTGGTTCTTTAATGCCATTGCCTTGTTGGAGGATGAACTTTCTGCCCATGCCCATTCTAAAGTCCAGAGCACTCTGAATCAGGTTTTCATGAAGAACATGTCTGTACTTTGCTACATTCAGCTTTCCCTCAACCCAGACAAGTCTTCCTGCCCAAATCACTACAAATCACCCCCATGTCATAATACTACTGCAACCATGCTTCTCTATACTGATGGTATTGGGAAGGCGATGAGAAGTGCCTGTTTTTCTTTAGTTATGACACTTAACATTGAGGCCAAAAGTTTCGATTTTGGTTTGATCGGACCAGAGAATCTTGTTTCTCAGTATCTGAAAGTCCTTTATTTATTTTTTTACCAACTTCTTGCAATTTACATGTGCATTTTACTGAGGAATGTTTTTTTTTCTGACCACTCCAGCCATAAAGCGCTAGAGTGACCATTAGGTTTATTGAAAGAGCTTTATTGTCTGTTCAATCATTACAAGTCATAAAATAAATTACAGTCACACAAAGCATAACAGTACAATACACAGCAAAGGTTCCCTAAGCTATACATCGCACATCATGCTACTCTAACACTCCGCTCAATCCTGTAATAGAAAAGCACAAGACACCAAATAACAAAACAATTCAATCTGTGAACGGGGCGGAGACGTGAGGGGTATGGGCGACTATGTGGGGGTGGGGTCCATAGGGTCCATAGGGTCCACCCCTATGCAATCCCTAATTTAGGCCTCAAATGCGCATGGCGCTCTCACTTTGGAGCCCTGTCGTATTTCAAGGCAACAGTTTAGGGTCACATATGGGGTATCGCCATACTCGGGAGAAATTGTGTTAAAAATTTTGTGGGGTATTTTCTGCTTTTACCCTTTTTAAACATTTTAAATTTTTGGGAAAAGGAGCATTTTAGGTAAAATTATTTTTTTTTTTTTTACATATGCAATAGTCGTGAAACGCCTGTGGGGTATTAAGATTCACTTAACCCCTTGTTACATTCCCCGAGGGCTCTAGTTTCCAAAATGGTATGCCATGTGTTGTTTTTTTTGCTGTCCTGGCACCATAGGGGCTTCCTAAATGTGGCATGCCCCCAGAGCAAAATTTGCTTTCAAAAAGCCAAACGTGACTCCTTCTCTTCTGAGACCTGTAGTGCACCAGCAGAGCACTTTTCACCCCCATATGGGGTGTTTTCTGAATCGGGAGAAATTGGGCTTCATTTTTTTGGGGGGTATTTTCTGCTTTAACCCTTTGTAAAAATGTAATTTTTTGGGGAAACCAAGCATTTTAGGTAATTTTTTTTTTTTTACATATGCAAAAGTCGTGAAACACCTGTAGGGTATTAAGGTTCACTTTACCCCTTGTTACGTTCCCCGAGGGGTCTAGTTTCCAAAATGGTATGCCATGTGTTTTTTTTTTGCTGTCCTGGCACCATAGGGGCTTCCTAAATGCGGCATGCCCCCTGAGCAAAATTTCCTTCAAAAAAGCCAAATGTGACTCCTTCTCTTCTGAGACCTGTAGTGCGCCAGCAGAGCACTTTTCACCCCCATAAGTGGTGTTTTCTGAATCGGGAGAAATTGGGTTTCAAATTTTGGGGGGTATTTTCTGCTATTACCCTTTTTAAAAATGTTAAACTTTTGGGAAACCAAGCATTTTAGGTAATTATTATTTTTTTTTTTTTTTACATATGCAAAAGTCGTGAATCACCTGTGGGGTATTAAGGTTCACTTTACCCCTTGTTATGTTCCCCGAGGGGTCTAGTTTCCAAAATGGTATGCCATGTGGTTTTTTTTGCTGTTCTGGCACCATAGGGGCTTCCTAAAGGTGACATGCCCCCCAAAAATCATTTGACGCTCCTTCCCTTCTGAGCCCTCTACTGCGCCCGCCGAACAATTAACATAGACATTTGAGGTATGTGCTTACTCGAGAGAAATTGGGTTTCAAATACAAGTAAAAATTTTCTCCTTTTTACCCCTTGCAAAAATTCAAAAATTGGGTCTACAAGAACATGCGAGTGTAAAAAATGAAGATTGTGAATTTTCTCCTTCACTTTGCTGCTATTCCTGTGAAACCCCTAAAGGGTTAAAACGCTTACTGAATGTCATTTTGAATACTTTGGGGGGTGCAGTTTTTATAATGGGGTAATTTATCGGGTATTTCTAATATGAAGACCCTTCAAATCCACTTCAAACCTGAACTGGTCCATGAAAAAAAGCGAGTTTAAAAATTTTTGGGGAAAATTGCTGCGGAACTTTGAAGCCCTCTGGTGTCTTCCAAAAGTAAAAACTCATCAATTTTATGATGCAAACATAGAGTAGACATATTGGAAATGTGAATTAAAAAAATTATTTGGAATATCCATTTTCCTTACAAGCAGAGAGCTTCAAAGTTAGAAAAATGCAAAATTGTAAAGGAAGGAAGAAAGGATGCAAGTTACCACAAAATGTTACCACTATGTTAAAGTAGAATATGTCACGAAAAAACAATCTCGGAATCAGAATGATAACTAAAAGCATTCCAGAGTTATTAATGTTTAAAGTGACAGTGGTCAGATTTGCAAAAAATGGCCGAGTCCTTAAGGTGAAAAAGGGCTCAGTCCTTAAGGGGTTAAAACAGTTCATAAGGCGCCAGGACTCCTGGATGGCCTCCACGTCGTGGGTCCCAGGGAACAGACCGTAAAGCACCGAATGGTACGATAGGCAGTTCCTGGGTACAGAGTCTCTGAGTTCATGTTCCAGGGCGTCCAACAGACCCTGTGCAAAGGGGCACTGCCAATACGCCAACACGTGCAAAGATGTTTCCTCCACATAGGGGCACCGGGGGCAGTATCGGGTTGTGCACAGGTTGCGGGCATGTATAAATGACCTGAGAGAGAGTCCTCCCTTGACGGCCATCCACAACAAGTCCTTGTGTCCATTGGTAAGCCGCTTTGAGGCCACATTAGTCCAAACTGTCTCTGCAGTGACTGCGGGGAGTCCTGGAACCAGCTCAGTCAAGTCCTTAGCTCGGATGAGCTTCCATAGGTCGGCTTCCATAGGTCAGGTTTCAGTCCTTCCAGCTGGTGCTCCCTCACAAACCGGACAACATCCCCATAGAACCAGGGAGCGTTCCAGTTGTAAGGGATAGAGCTGTCCCACATGTCCCAGCCCAGCTGTCTCCAGAGGGGCATGAGAAACAAGCGAGACATGGACCTGCCCGCTGAGCCAGTCTTTTCAACAAGAGTCTGCTGCATGCTGACACATGCAAAGGAGGCCCTCAGCAGAGTGGGGATATCGGGTATTCCCTTCCCACCCTTGCTGGGCTCCTTGTACATCACAGTCCTCTTGACTCTGTCCATTTTGCGCCAGATGAAGTGAAACACTGTCTGGGTGATGGCCTTGCAAACGGTGGTATGGGGAGGCCAGGCCTGTGCGGTATACTGGAGCACAGGCAAAACTTCACTCCGCAGGACAAGTGCCTTGCCTTCAATAGAGAGCTTTCTGGAGCTCCACAGTCCGATCTTAGAGTTCATCTTTCCTAGTCAGTCTTGCCAAGACTTCCTTCCCGAACCAGACTCCAAGAATTTGAATGAAGTCTGGCTTAACAGTAAAGGGGAAAGGGGCAGAAGAATCCAGGTACCATTCCCCGAAGAGCATGGCTTCCAACTTCCCGCAGTTGACTTTTGCCCTCAAAGCTCTGCCGAAGTCCTCGCTGGTCTGGACGAGTGCAGTCACCGAACGCTGGTCAGCGCAGAAGACGGTCACGTCATCCATGTAGAGCGATCACTTGACCTGGTAGCGATCTGGTCCTGGTGTGGTGATCCCTCTGATCTCTCCATTCTGCCGGATAGTCTCAGCGAAGAGCTCTATAACACAAACAAAAAGAAGAGGTGAAAGAGGGCAGCCTTGTCTAACCCCTGAAAGGATGGAAAAGGGGTCAGTCTTCCAGCCGTTCACCAACACCGTGCTGTAAATATCAAAATACATGATGTTAACAAAAGAGCAAAACATCTTCCCCAGACCTAGCCTGCGCAAAGCCCTGCCCATGAATGCGTGGGAGACACGGTCAAATGCTTTCTCCTGATCCAAACTGACCAGGGCGGCGCGGCCACGACGGTCCTGGATGTAATGGACCGTGTCTCTCACAAGGGCAAGTCTGTCAGCAATCCTGCGACCAGGAATGCCGCAGGTCTGGTTCGGATGGACGATCTGCCCGATGACAGATTTCAGCCTGTTGGCCAGCACCTTGGCGAGGATCTTGTAGTTCACGTTCAGGAGAGAGATGGGACGCCAGTTTTTCAGGTCACATCTCTCCCCCTTTCGCTTTTACAAGATCTTGATCATCCCTTCCCTCAACAACGGAGGCATTCTGCCCCCCACTACCATCTCGAGAGTGACTTGGGTTCTTGGACACCTTTTTTTTTTTTTACAAAGGACCTTATCCCCAATTACTAATGGAGTGGTCAACTCTAAGAACAGAGTACTGTTTGTTCCAAACTTTTTCAATTATGGAGACCCATGTGCTCTTGGGAACTTCCAGTACAGCAGACATCTTTGGTACCCATCTCCAGATATTTGCCTCCACTCAATGTTCTGTCTGAGCTCTACAGATAGGTTTGGCTTTCATATGCATTGTCAGCTGTGAGATCTTATAGAGACAGGGCTTTGTCTCTCCAATCAAGGTGTAGAAACATCTCAGAGATGATCAAGAGGAATAGGAGGAGCCAGAGCTTAATTTCAAGCTTAATAATAAAAGGTCTGAAAACGTATATCCATGCAGAATCCATTTAACCTCATCCCCTTATTACTAGCAGATGAAATGGAATGCATCACCTAGATGGAATGTATCACATTTCCCTTTGCTGTAATTCTTTTATTAAATTTTTGCATGTTATTAAAGGGGCAGCCATATTGTCTAAACTGTTTAAAAAATATTTAGAGAGCTTTACAGCAAGTTACATGGGGATAGAAAACATTAGACCCAAGCTGTCCCGTTCACATGAATGGAAAAGGTGTCTGGCATGCTCAGTGACCTTTGTAGAAGTCATTCTAGAGGTAAGGGAAGGATCAGGGGTGTAGCTATAGAGGTAGCAGTCGCACCGTGCTAAGGGGCCGCAAAGCATATCAGCCCCATAAGAGAGCAGTACAATAATTGGCATATGGGGCCCTGTTGCAGATTTTGCTACAAGCTATGTCTCTGGGGAGGATGATCTGCAAGGAACAGCTATTGTGTGTACCTCTGTTAGCTATACACTGGTGTCAATGTTCACTGTACTCCAGTTTGTAAAGATAAGGAGGGCATTGCTGGGAAATGATCTGTGCAGAACAGTCTCAGTTTAGTTTTAGCCCTAGTGGCCAGAATGGAAACTGCAAGATTTCAGGATTATTTTAAAGAGTACCTATCATCACACCATATTTTCTAAACTAACTCAGATGATATTCCCTAATTACTCCTAACACCCCTCCTGCCCTTAATTTTTTTTCCAGAGCTTTAAAAAGCTCTGCATCATACCTTTCCCCTTGTTCACATTGTGTGAGCTCCCAGAAGGAGAAAGTGGGCGTTCCCCAGCAGGCATGACATCACTGAAGCCTGCGAGAGCTGTTCCTCACTATGCCCAACACACACTTCCTGAGTTTGGTCTCCTGCCAGGCCCGGGAGGAGACCAAACTAACTGTTTGAAAGAACAGAGCCACCTAGTGGCCATTTTTTCAATCACATTTAAAGCAAATTAAGGTTAAGAATGTTAACAGCATGTAACTAGCTAGGTGTCTTACAATTACATAAGTAACAATATATTAAAAGTTTTGTTTGGAAACAGGTACTCTTTAAAATATAGAGAGTAAAAATTTAAACTTGGAAAACAAATATAATAATAATAAAATGGTTAACAAAATATAATAATTAAATGGTTAACATAAAAACTCTAAATTTAGCAACACACTTACTATTCCCCCTATTCGTCATTCCCATCTCCCTCATATAGTGTACTTACCCTGACTGCTTTTAAAGTGGAGTCTTCAGTAACTCCACATAATGATAATGTATAGAAATAGAGTTCCTTGCCATAATATGTTTAATATAATTTATTGAAATGCCATAAAATGTCATCCAGACATAAAAATGACATACTGTCTATACAGATAGCATTTGAAAGCTGGTGCCTATTACTTTTATTTTTCATATTCATTTAAGTGAGATATGCATGATTTTAGCCCAAAACCACATTTTCTTTCTTTGTAATTATTATAACTGAGAGAAGTAGTTTATCCACTACATAGTATTTTACAATTCCTTAGTAATATTTTTTCCAGGACTTGATATAATATTATGCACATTACTCTGCCATAGACATCAGGTAGTGAAAAGGACTTTTTCTGTGCATAGTATATATGATAAGCTTATTCTTAGGCAATAAAAAATGAGTTTATTTGAGGACAGCACACTGCTCCATGACAGCCATGCTAAACTGGATTGTATCTTTTCGCTGTGAAAATATTCATATTGTCAAAGGTTGCAAAAAATAAAAATAATAATACTATGTGGTTTTATTCATGTATATGTATTAATTAGAATTATTTATTGAAATAAATAGTTTGAGTGTCTGCGCTAACAATGATATTACTAATGGTGTTTTTTTTTTTTTTTTTTTTTAAAGTAAGATAATTTAATTACTAGTAGTGCCAAATTGGTGATGGTAATATATGTTTTTGGATACAATGCTGATATTTATTAGTGAATACTGTCTATTGATGTTTACTTTTTAACAATATATACCGTACTTTGGTTATACTATAAGTTGTTCCACTTACGGTATTGATGTCAAGGTCTGGTTGACGGTACATTTGGACATCAGTTTCAATGGAGTCTTTGTGCTGTTATCTTGTGGTGGGTGCTGAAAGACAGCATCGGCTGGTGGTGTCTACAACCGGCAGTTCTGCTGCGAAATTGATAATGACCCGGCTAACCTTAGGCTGATAGTGATGTCACTACAGTTTCCAGTGTGGATCAATTCTAACGTGTTTCGGAAATTAGCGATTTCCTACCTCAGAGATTATAAAATTATTTATTATTTTTTTTGTTCATTTATAAAGTATATGTAATTCATATTTTGTAATTACTAAGCTATATTTCATATCTTACTAAATACTTGTGTTTGTTCCATTTGTAATGCTTTATTTGTATTATATTTTTACTATACACTTATTTAACCCCTAGATGACGCAGAGTAAACCTGTTAGCCCTGTCTTCCTGCAATTTGGGGCACCAGACCGTAGACATACGTCCTGAGTCTCATGTTTGCCAGGAGTTGCTCTTGATTCATAAATAGTCCCCTGTGAGGACTTAAAAAGTGTAAAAAAAAGTTTCGAAAATAAGCCCCTCCTCCAATGAAAAACAAATCTACATACCCTTTTCACATATGACAAAAAAATAAAAAATAATAAATGTATGGTATTTATTGGCATATAACACACACTGGTATAAAAAAACATTCTCATTTGAACATGGGAATTTGAGTAAAAATAAATAAATAAATAAATAAATGTAAAATAGGTGACTTGGAAGCTCTGAACTGAATGCCACATCATTCTATCAACTCTTATTACCCCATTTGCCACATCATTCACCCCTGCTCCTCAGTCTGCCACATCATTCCTCCCCTTTTATCAGTCCCTGTGCCACAGCATTTCCCCCCTCTGATCCCCATGTGCCTCAACATTCCCCCCCCCCTCTGATCCCCCTGTGCCTCATCATTTCCCTCTCTGACCCCCCTGTGTCTCATAATTTCCCCCTCTGATCCCCCTGTGTCTCATAATTTCCCCCTCTGATCCCCCTGTGTCTCATCATTTCCCTCCTCTGATCCCCCTGTGTCTCATCGTTTGCCCCCTCTGATCCCCCTGTGTCTAATTTCCCCCCCTCTGATCTCCCTGTGTCTCATCATGTCCCCCCTCTGATCCCCCTGTGTCTAATAATTTGCCCCCTCTGATCCCCCTGTGCCTCATCATTTCCCCCCTCTGATCCCCCTGTGCCTCATCATTTCCCCCTCTGATCCCCCTGTGCCTCATCATTTCCCCCCTCTGATCCCCCTGTGTCTCATCATTCCCCCCTGATCCCCCTGTGTCTCATCATTTCCCCCCTCTGATCCCCCTGTGTCTCATCATTTCCCCTCTCTGATCCCTCTGTGTCTAATCATTTGCCCCCTCTGATCCTCCCGTGTCTCATCATTTCCCTTCTCTGATCCCCCTGTGTCTCATCATTTCCCCCCTCTGATGCCCCTGTGTCTCATCATTTCCCCTCTCTGATCCCCCTGTGTCTAATCATTTGCCCCCTCTGATCCTCCCGTGTCTCATTATTTCCCTTCTCTGATCCCCCTGTGTCTCATCATTTCCCCCCCTCTGATCCCCCTGTGTCTAATCATTTCCCCACTCTGATTCCCCCTTTGCCTCATCACAAGGGTTTCCTTAGTTCAGGTGTTGCATCTGGGCCCACCGCAGTCACCGCTGGTCATAGTTCTAAAGTGGCTGCAGCAGGGCTGCTGATCTTGCACAAGCAGCCGGTGATGTGAAGAAAATAGTGGCCCTGTAGCCGAATGTGACCCAAGCTGTGATTGGTTAAGGTGCATGCACACCCTTGCCTACAGGGACATAGTTTTCTTCTTTAGGCTAGGATTCCACTTGTTTTTTTTTTTTGGGAGGGAAAAATGCCAAGAAAAATGCCAATTCTGCCGCATGGTGTTTTTTCGGGCAAAAAATGCTGTGGCCAGATGTTAGCTGTAAATCAATGAGAAATCGCAAACATTCTTTTTCCACTTGGTGTTTTTCAGTTAGGTTTTTTTTTTTTAATCCTTTTGGCTTTTGTTCACTCTTTTTTGGCATTTTTCAGCACCTTGGCGGTTTTGCTAAATCGCAGCATGTTGAGCTTATGGCTATTTTTCCCTGAAATTGTGGAGTTTTTCTCCCATAGAAGTCTATGGGAGTTTAAAAACGCCAAGAAAAACACCATGTGGGTTTTAACTTTGTCATTTTTGCAGGCGGTTTTTATTCTCATTTGGACTTTAGCAATCCAAAAAAGTGATGGAGATACCTTTTTTAATTAAATTTTGTAGGGTACCATTAAAAGAATATATAAAAAAAGATACATTAGTGATGGAAAAAATAGTATTTAATGAAATTTATCTATTTTATAACAAAATTTTTATAAAATTTTAAACAAATCAATTTATGTGTGCAGGCAGGGCACTGAAAATATAGCCGATAATGATAAAAATGTAGTGTGTGCGTGTGTTTTCACTTTTTCGTGTATTTTTTAGTTGGTACTACTACTCCCAGCATGGAACACACACTGTTCCATGATGGGAGTAGTAGTACCTGTACTAATTGACAGATCGCCCGGGTTCCATTGAGATCCTTCTGTATAATTTATAGATGCGGCTGGCCGCTCTTCTATTGTCCCCTGCACTGCCGTATATATACACCTATTCCTATTTCCCGCAGAGTTGTGATTGGCCAGATGGTTTCATCCAATCACAACTCTCTGTGGGAAATGTGTAATACATATGCCACATCTATACATTATACAGGAGGATCACAGCGGGTGTCAGGAGTGACATTCGCTGTGATCTTTCCTTAACTGGAGGTACTACAGCTCCCAACATGGAACAGAGTGTGCTCCATGATGGGAGTAGTGGTATCTGCAGTTAAGGACAGATCACAGCGGGTATCACTCCTGACATTCGCTGTGATCGTCCTATCTATTGCAGAGATGCAGAGCGGCTTTCTCCTGCGCTCTCTATACTCTGGCCAGTGACGTGAATAGAACATCACAGCTGAGAGCTGTGATTGGCTGCAACCATCCGGCCAATCCCCACTCTGGGCGGAAAATATGAATGAGTGATGTTCTATTCACATGACTGGCCGGCCGGAGTATAGTGCAGAGATTTGAGGGCTGTGTAGAGCCGCTCCACATCTTTGCTATATTATGGACGATCGCATCAAATGTCAGGACTGACACCCGGGGCGATATGTCAATTAGTACATGTACTACTACTTCCATCATGGAACAGTCTGTTCCATGCTGGGAGTAGTAGTACTACCTAAAAAAAAATAAAAAAATTGTGAAAAAAAGCGAAAAACACACACACTATTAAAAATTAATTAAAAGTTCATATAAAAAAAAATGTCCTTAAATACATTTTTTCTGTTCCCTACTGCATCCTTTTTTTTTTTTTTTTTGGTACCCAACACATTTTGGAAAAAAACGCCAAAGGGGCCAATGCACTTTCAACTCAAATGCAAAAATGACAGAAAAAATACCAGAAAAAATGTCAGACACAGGAAATTGCACTGGTGGTTTTTCTGGCGTTTTTTTGGTGTGAAAAAAAGTTGGAAAAAAAAAAGCAAGTGGGATCCTAGCCTTACAGCTGGACACAGTTTTTGGCATCCCCATACCCTCTCACTCCATCCTCACTACCCTGTTGTTTACATAAGACAAACTTTGTAAAGAAGAAAACTGTCCCTGTAGCGGAGAGTGTTCAGAGGGTGTGTGTGCACCTGAGCCAATCACAACCCGGGTCCCATTCGGCTACAGGGGCTCTGTTTTCTACACATCGCCGGTGCTGCGGCCACTTTAAATCAATGACCAGCAGATTTTTTGCTGCACAACACGCAATTAGGGTTTTTGCCTTATATTTTATTTTTAAAAGTGTGTGTTATATGCCAATAAATACGGTATTTGAAATCACCAAGTAATGTGATTTGAAATCACATTAAAATGAAAGGTATGATTACAAAGTTCAATTGGTCTCACACAAAAACAAGCTGTTATATAGGTCTGTGGATAGAAAAATAAAAGAGTTATGGCTCTTAAAAAGCCAGGAGGAATAAACGAAAATGCAAAAATGGCCAAATGGCCAAAATAGGCTGTGTCTTTAATTATGAATTTGTATTATTTTTATTTTTTATAAATGTACTTAGAATGATTCATTTTTTATTAATTTAGATTTGTTTACATTTGGATAATCAGTTAATATTTATTTATCACTGACACAGTATTTCAAGCTGTCAAGTCAACACCAACTTGGCAACAAGGAATTTTGACTTTTGCAATGACTTTACCCACTCCATCCCATAGTCTGAGTTTATATCTAATATAAAGCAACCTATGTGCTCCTGTTGATAAGATTATATTGTGTTTCTTCTTCTCTTATTTTTTTCACTGTTTTGATTTCTGTTTACAGCTTTCTGGCTCAGGTTGTCTTATGTAACTATCAGTCATCCTGCTTTGTATGCCAAAATGCAATGTAGTGTGATTTTGTTTCTTTGGCTTCTGTCTCGGAGTGGCATGTGCCAATGTATTTTTCCTCCTTCCTGTTTTTCTTCTCATTTCCTTTCTCTAGATCTGTTATTGTTAACCTTCTGTTCCTGCTTCTTCTGAGTTGCCTCTTTAATTTTGTCTTGCTTTATTTAATATATCTCCTTTACAAACATTTAAACTTAACACGCTTTCACTTGTTACCTTACCGGTAACTAGAGATGAGGGAATCGAATCTGCCCAAGTCAAGTTCGTTCCGAATTTCATGAAAAATTTGATTTAGACTAAATCTGAACTTTGACTCAATTTGAATTAACAAATTTCTTCATTAGCGACACCCCATGCGTTTGCCCTGTATAATGTATGGATGTGAGTGGCTTTCTCATGCGCTCGCATCTCTGCAATAGATAGGATGATCACAGCAGATGTCAGGAGTGACACTTGCTGTGTTCTGTCCTCAAATGCAGGTACTTCTGCTCCCAACATGGAGCACAGAGTGCAGGGAGCTGTAGTACCTGCATTAATAGACAGATCGCAGCAGGTGTTACTTCTGACACCCGATGATATTGTCCTGTACAATGTACTAGCTGAGTACCCGGCGTTGCCCGGTTTTTCCTTCCTAATCCTTGTTGGGGAGGAAAATCAACAAAGGAGGAAGCTTTTGACTTCATATCCCGTCCTCATATATTGTTGTCATATCTCAACCTCATATCCCATCCTCATATCCCGCCCTAATATCCTGATCTCCTATGTCGACCTCATTTCCTGACCTCCTATCTCGACCTCATTTCCGTCCTCCTAACTCGACCTCATATCTCGTCCTCATATTCCGACCTTATGTCCCGACTTCATATCCCATCCTCACATCCCCTCCTCACATCCTTTCCTCACATCCCGTCCTCCTATCTCTACCTCATATCTTGATCTCATATGCCATCCTCCTATCCCGTCCTCATATCCCAACCTCCTATCTCAACCTCATATCCTGTCCTCCTATCTCGACCTCATATCCTGTTCTCATATCTCGACCTCCTATCCCGACCCCCTATCCCGTCCTCCTATCTTGACCTCATATCCTGTCCTCATATCCCATCCTCATATCTTGACCTCCTATCCCCACCTCCTATCCTGTCCTCATATTCCGTCCTTATATCTCAACCTCATATCCAATCCTCATATCCTGTCCTCATATCCCAATCTCCTATCTCAACCTCATTTCCCACCTTCCTATGTTGACCTCATATCCCATCCTCATATCCCGACCTCATATCCCGACCACATATCCCGACCTCATATCCCATCCTCACATCCCGCCTTCATATCCCGACCTCATATTCTGTCCTTATATCCCATCCTCATATCCCGTCCTCATATGCCATCCTCCTATCCCGACCTCATATGCCGTCCTTATATCCCATCATATCCTGTCCTCAGGTGGGATTGATTTTTGATCCTGTCCTCATATCCCGTCCTTACATCCCGCCTTCATATCCTGACCTCATATACCGTCCTTACATCCCGTGCTCCTATCCCAACCTCCTATTTTGACCTATCCCGACCTCCTATTTTGACCTCATATCCCGTCCTCATATCCTGACCTCCTATCCTGTTCTCCTATTTCGACCTCCTATCCTGACCTCATATTCCGTCATCATATCTCAACCTCATATCCCGTCCTCATATCCCGATCTCCTATCTCGACCTCATTTCCCGACCTCCTATCTCAACCTAATTTCCTGTCCTCCTATCTCGACCTCATATCCCATCCTCATATCCTGACCCTATGTCCCGACCTCACATCCCCTCCTCACATCCCGTCCTCCTATCTCAACCTCATATCTTGACCTCATATGCCGTCCTCCTATCCCGTCCTCATTTGCTGACCTCCTATCTCGACCTCATATCCTGTCCTCCCATCCCGACCTCCTATCCCGTATTCCTATCTCACCCTCAAATCCTGTCCTCATATCCCATCCTCATATCTCGACCTCCTATCCCAACCTCCTATCCCATCCTCATATCTCAACCTCATATCCCAACCTCCTATCTCAAACTAATTTCCTGTCCTCCTATCTAGACCTCATATCCCGTGCTCATATTCCGACCTCAAATCCCGTCCTCATATCCCGTCCTCACATCCCGCCTTCATATCCCGACCTCATATACCGTCCTTATATCCCATCCTCATATCCTGTCCTCATATCCCGACCTCATATGCCGTCCCAACTTCATATCCTGTCCTCAGGTGGGACTAATTTGTGGTGAAGATATTGTAAGCTGAAAATAGAAAGGGACATGGCTTTATGGGACTGGGCGTGATTTTCAAGCCAGACCGATGCACAAAAAGGGTAGATAATAAAATGGGTGGGGCTTAAAATGTGGGCATGTCTTTGTTAGATGGGGTGTGGCTTGCAAGTCGGATTGACACATTCACCAGGAGATGCAGAGCGGAGCTTGTGGAGTACGGTACTGGAAGTCCCATATACTTGCATGGGACTTGAAACAAAAACACATCTTTTATGTAAGGGTGTAGTTAAGGGTTAATTTCACTATCATATATTTTTATTTGACATATAAGTAATATGTATACCAGAAATATCTTCAGCCGTACGGAAGTTATGTGAGAACATACATTTCCCATTGATTTGCATGGGACTTTAAACAAAAACCCTGACCCTCAAAAATGGGGGTAGTTAAGGGTTAAATTAACTATACTATATTTTAAGTGGACATATAAGTAACATGTGACCAAGTATTATCGAAATATCTCCAGCCGTTTGGAAGTTATGGAGTAACATATATTTTCCATAGACCTGTATGGGACTTTAAACAAAAACCCGACCCTGGCAAATGGGGGTGAGTAAGGGTTAAATTACCTATTCTATGTTTGTTGTTGACATATAAGTAACATGTGTACCAAGTTTCATGTTAATATATTTAGCAGTTTGGACGTGATGCTGGAATATACACGCACACACACACACACATTGAGTTTTCTATATATAGATAGATGTGGGCAGCCGGACGCTCTTCTCTGGTCCCACTGTATAAGTATATGCCATATATACGAATTATTCATATTTCCCGCAGAGAGCTGTGAGTGGTTGGAACCATCTGGCCAATCACAGCTCTCTGTGGGAAATTTGAATGAGTAATGTGAATTCTATTCACATCAAGGGCCGGCCGGAGTATAGTGCAGAGATGCGAGCGCAGGAGAAAGCCGCTTCATCACTGCAATAGAAAGGACAATCGCATTGGGTATCAGGAGTGACACCTGCTGTGATCTGTCTATTAGTACAGGTACTACAGCTCCCATCATGGAACAGTCTGTTCCATGCTGGGAGTAGTAGTATTACCTAAAATATTTATAATATAGAGAAACAAAATATTAAAATATATTACTAACAATTAAAAAAATTATAAAAATATATTATTTTTACATTTAAATGGCCCCTTTCTCCATTTTTTTTGGTGACTATATAATTTTATATACACCCTAGTATGAAGTCTACATTTTAGGCTGCTTTCACACCATGAGTATTCATCTGTTATTAACCCCTTAAGCACCAAGCCCATTTTCACCTTAAGAACCAGAGTGTTTTTTGCACATCTGACCACTGTCACTTTAAATATTAATAACTCTTAGATGCTTTTACTTTTCATTCTGATTCTAAGATAGTTTTTTCATGACATATTCTACTTTATGTTAGTGGTACATTTTCGTCGATACTTGCATCATTTCTGATGAAAATATTGAAAATGTAGCATTTTTCTAACTTTGAAGCTCTCTGCTTGTAAGGAAAATAGACATTCCAAATAAATTATATATTGATTCACATATACAATATGTCTACTTTATGTTGTCATCATAAAGTTGACATGTTTTTACTTTTGGAAGACATCAGAGGGCTTAAAAATTCATCAGCAATTTTCAAATTTTTCACAAAATTTTCTATATCGGAAATTTTCAGGGACCAGTTCAGTTTTGAAGTGAATTTGAAGGGCCGTCATATTAGAAATACCCCATAAATGACCCTTTATAGAAACTGCACCCTCAAAGTATTCAAAATGACATTCAGAAAGTTTGTTAACTATTTAGGTGTTTCACAGGAATAGCAGCAAAGTGAAGGACAAAATTCAAAATCTTCATTTTTTACACTCGCATTTTCTTGTAGACCCAGTTTTTGAATTTTTACAAGGGATAATAGGAGAAAAAGTGCCCCAAAATCTGTAACCCAATTTCTCTCGAGTAAGGAAATATCTCATATGTGTATGTGAGGTGTTTGGCGGGCGCAGTAGAGGACTCAGAAGGGAAGGAGCGACAATGGGATTTTGGAAAGTGAATTTTGCTGAAATGGTATTTGGGGGGCATGTTGCATTTAGGAAACCCCTATTGTGCCAGAACAGACAAAAAAAAAAAAAACACATGGCATACTATTTTGGAAACTAGACGCCTCAAGGCACGTAACAAGTGGTCCAGTGAGCCTTAACACTCCACTGGTGTTTAATGACTTTTTGTTAATATCGGATGTGTAAATGTAATTTTTTTTTCCACTAAAGTGCAGTTTTTCCCCAAATTTACAATTTTTACAAATGGTAATGGGAGAAAATGCCCCCCAAAATTTGTAACCCTATCTCTTATGAGTATAGAAATACCCCATGTTAGGACGTAAAATGCTCTGTGGGCGAACTACTCAGAAGAGAAGGAGTCACCCCTATGGTTCCAGAACAGCAAAAAAACTAAAAAAAACAAATGGCATACTATTTTGGAAACTACTCCCCACAAGGCACATAACAAAGGGTACATTGAGCCTTAACTCCCCACAGGTGTTTGACGACTTTTTGTTAAAGTCACATGTGTAAGTGAAAAAAAAAATTCTCTAAAATGCTGGTTTTCCCCAAATTTTACATTTTTACAAGGGGTAATAGGAGAAAATTCCCCCCACAATGTGTAACCCCATTTCTTCTGAGTATGGAACTACCCCATGTGTGGACGTCAAGTGCTGGCATACTACAATGCTCAGAAGAGAAGGACCATTGAATTTTTGGAGAGAGAATTTGTTTGGAATGGAAGTCAGGGGCCATGTGCATTTACAAAGCCCCCTCTGGTGCCAGAACAGTGGACCCCCCAACATGGGACCTCATTTTGGAAACATGATTAGACACACAGGTATAGGGCGCAACTCCAGCTGACACGCCGGCAACAGGATTTTAGGTGAGTATACACATGAATGTTCTGACTCACGGTTTAGTAGAAAGTTTCTTTCTTGTTTATTCAAGTATATTCGGGTATTGTCTCGCAGGACATCAGGTTAGCAGCATAATATGCAAGCAGCAAAGGTGGATACAAGCTCCGTGCTCCCTTCAGTCATGGCCCAACGTTTCAGGGGCAAGCCCCCTTAGTCATGCACCAAGGGGGCTTGCCCCTGAAACCAGAAGTCCATGCTGTCTTGTCACACTGTGCATCTTAAATTAGTCCTAGATTCCCAGGAAGGCCGCAATGACCAGGGGGGTAATGAATGTGGTCGTAGAGGGTGTCACTGTTATCATCACGTCAATGGGAGGGCAGAGACCCTAATAACCATTGGAAGCCATACAGCTGGGTTTATTTTCAGGAAGGAACCTAGAGCTACAGCTCCATCAGCCCCTACCTTAATTAAGTCCTGCCTCTCATTTGTCATACAGCAGCACAGTGCTAGCACAAAGATACAGATAAAACATGAAATGCTATATTGCTACAGTTAAAAAAAATTAAGAATTGAGGTGCTTTGCTCACCATTTGGTCAAATAGTTTGGACCATGCTAGCAGTGTGCTGCTGTATTCTCCTGTTTGTGTATATTTAGCCTAGCAGTGTGCACCTGTATGCCGGGTCCATGCAATAGTTTGGTATTAGTATGTGCTGGCCAACCTATCCTTTTTTGTGTTATACATATGGGGGAGTGGCTACCTCCATGTTGGTTCCTGCACCCCACCTATCTTGTAAGGTGCTGGATGTTCCAGACCTTACAAGCCTGGTAACTGATTGCACAGAGGCACATTCACAGTGTAGGGTCTGTCCCAATGAGGTCACCTTATCGTGGTGGGATGGCCCAAACCATTTGGCCAAATGGTGAGCAAAGCAACTCAATTTTTCATTGTAGCATTTCATGTTTTATCTGTATCTTTGTGCTAGCATTGTGCTGCTGTATTCTCCTGTTTTTGCATTTAAATTATCATCTATCTTTTTGTCTATTGGAACTAAGCCCATTATTAGAATGCACTCTTGCCAAGTGATCTAAATGTCCATCTATCTATCTATCTATCTATCTATCTGTCATCTATCTATTTTCAAAACATTTTAAAGACAATCACCCACTGGTATAAAAGCATAAAAGTCAAAGCATCAATGTTATATTTAACCCCTTAAGGACTCAGCCCATTTGGGCCTTAAGCACTCAGACAATTTTATTATTACATTTTCATTTTTTCCTCCTCGCCTAATATTTACGCACGTGGCGATACCAAATATGTATATAAAATATATTTTTTTACACTTTTTAGGGGTGAAATAGGGAAAATGGGACAATTTATGTTTTTATTGGGGGAGGGGGGTTTTCAATTTTTTAAAAACTTTTTTTACTTTTATTTTTACACTTTAATAGTCCCCATAGGGGACTATTTATAGCAATCATTTGATTGCTAATACTGTTCAGTACTATGCATAGGACATAGCACTGATCAGTATTATCGGTCATCTTCTGCCCTGGTCTGCTCGATCGCAGACCAGAGCAGAAGACCCGTGGAAGGCAGCGGAGGCAGGTGAGGGGACCTCCGGCTGCCATGCTGGATAATCGGATCACCGCTGCAGCGCTGTGGGCGATCTGATTATCCATTCAAAGTACCGCACTGCCGCAGATACCGTGATCTGTATTGATCACGGCATCTGAGGGTTTACTGGCGGACATCCGCGCGATCGAGGACGTCCACCATTACCGGCGGGTCCCTGGCTGCTATAAGCAGCTGGGACCTGACGCCCATGACCCGAGCATCGCTCCGATGCTTGTGGTTATGTATAGGACGTAAATGTATGTCCTGGTGCGTTAAGTACCAGCTCACCAGGCACTGCCACTAACATTTTAGGACTTTCTTTTATATATGTATCTTAAAATATTATGGCTTTTACCTTGTATTTGGCGATTATATTTGTGGCTACTTGATGTCCTTATACAAGATAATTTGATATTCAGTTTCACAGCATATCTTCATGGTCAGTGAAGCAGGCACTGAAAGACACAGAGTCTGGAAGTAAAATATGACACAGCTTGCTCAGGGCCACACCCCCTGCTAGGGAGAGGAATGCAGGGGAAGTGAGACAGGCTACAGAGTAGATATATGGCCAGAACTAGAGTCTACACAGATAATAGTGACAGTAACATGATCCTAATTACAGTGTGAGTAACATTGTTGGGTATTTTTGCTATTTTCCTTGATGACAGGTAATAAAAAAATAAATTTAAAAAAATGACAACCGCATGTGATAAAGAACTTTTTGTGGACCTACTAGTATTTTGGTATCACAGCCTATTATAGGTCTAAGATTTTTCATAGCAATGGATTCTCTTTAACTTTATTTGATAGGTAATATTAACATAAAAACAAAAAAAGTGGTCTGAGAAAAGTTGAAGGTCATTGGTATTTTAATTGATCTGTTTTCAAGTCTCTACATATCTCACAATTTATTAAGCATTGTGTATTCCCTGTGCCCGCCTTGGAGCTTTCTGACTGATATAAATGTTAATGAATATTTGAATATGATTGTCCCCATAACAATAAACAATTATCTTTATCACCCTTTTCATCCTTGGAAAATTACCTTTGTGTTTCAACTAGTGATTTCTCAAACTTTTTATGAGATATCATTAAATATAAATCTCAAGACCCCATCTCTCTTTACTTATCTTATTTGTTTTACATTATAGGATTATGTTACTGGTATCTCTGCTTTATTATCTATCACTTATACTATATGTTTCATAATATGCAGTTACTGATGTAACTATAGTAAGGGCAACGTTTTCAGTCAAACCTGGAACTTAGTGCCTGAGGGAACCTAAAAGCTCCTCTGTTACATACATATTTATTTATGGTATATGTTCTGTGTTTTCACTGTTCTTTAGACTTCAGCTTTTACATCACTATGTGTATTTTTCTTCTTTTGCAATAACCCTCCTTAAAGGGGTACTCCAGTGTTTTTTTTTTTTTTTTTAAATCACCACATAGATTTGTAAATTACAGTTATTTAAAAATATTAATTCTTCCAGTACTTATCAGCTGCTTAATGCTCCACAGTTCTTTTCAGTCTGAACACAGTGCTCTCTGCTGACACCTGTGTCCATATCAGGAACAGTCCAGAGCAGGAGAGGTTTGCTATGGGGATTTTCTTGTACTCTGGACTGTTCCAGCACTGTGATCAGACAGAAAAGGATTTCAGAAAGAAATACAACTTCCTCTATAGTATACAGCAGCTGATAAGAACTGGAAGGATTACGATTTTTAAATAGAAGTAATTTACAAATCTGCTTAACTTTCTGGCACCAGTTGATTTAAAAAAAATATGTTTTCCACCAGAGAACCCCTTTAAGGACCAAGACCATTTTGGCTTTAGGGATCAGGCCAATTTTCTTTTTTTGCACTGTGTTTTTCCACCTCACCTTCTAAAAATCATAACGCCTTAAATTTTGCACCCACAGACCCATATAAGTGCTTGATATTTGTGTTACCAATTGCACTTTGTAATGACATCAATCATTTCATAACAAAATCTATGGCAAAACCCAAAAATTATATATTTGTCAAATTGAAACAAACAAAAAAACAAAAACGCCATTTTGTAATTTTTGGGGGCTTCCCTTTCTACACAGTGCACTTTTCCGTAAAAATGACGTCTTATTTCTGTAGGTCCATATGGTTACAAAGATACCCAATTTATATAGGTTTTATTTTATTTTACTACTATAATATAATTATAACTACATGCAATTAGCATACTTTAAAATTTCCATTTCTGACCCCTACAATTTTTTTTATTTTTCTGTACACAGGGCTAATTTTCTGCGTCATGGTCTGTAGTTTTTATTGGTACCAGTTTTTGATGGGACTTTTCAATCGCTTTTTATTAATGTTTTAATGGAATAGGAAGTTACCAAAAATGTGTAATCTTTTTAATTTTTTTTTTTTTACGTCATCAACCGTGCCGTTTAACTAGCCTTATATTTTAAAGTTCGGACAGTTATGCACGTGGTCGTACCACATATGATTATGTTTATTTTTATTACATTATTTTATTTTAAAAATGGGAAAAGAGGGGAGTGGTAATTCAAACTTTTATCAGGGAAGGGTTTCATTCACATTTATTAACTTTTTTTTTTACACAATTTTTCAGTCCCCATAGGGGACTATTACATGCAATCCTTGGATTACATACACTGTTTAATGCTATGCCATAGCATAGCTTTGATCATTATTATCGATGAGCTCCACTGAGCTACTGGGATAGTTTTTTTTTTTTTAGCATTTTAGACACTGCAATCAACTTTGATCTTGGCATCTAAAGGGCTAATTTTGGGCATCGGCCTGATCGGCGATGCCTGGCAATTACCATGGGTCCTGGCTGCTCATAGCATCTGGGACACACCGGATATGAAGCGTGCTCAGCTCGTGATCACCCTTCAAACTCCAGTAACGGGACCAGGGTTTATAGGTACTCCCTCGGTCCTTAAGGACCAGGACGCAAGGTCGTACCTATATGCCCTTTGTCCTTAACAGGTTAATAAAAAAGGATACATTATTGCGTGCAGTAACCTTTCTTTTTGACTTCATTGTTTGTTATCCATAAACTCTGACATAACTGTATATATTATGCCTTTTCTTTCACCTAGTTATGTGTATGATTGCCTTAACCTGAGATAACTGTGCTATTTATCCTTGTACTGTAACATTGCTGTGTGCCTTATCCTTATTCTGTGACATTACTGTGTTTTATAATACATATACAGTGATAACACTGAGTTTTATTATTCCTGTGCTGTGGCATCACTGTGTGCATTATACAGCACATGTTCTATGACACAATTATATTTTGTAATACAAAAACTGTGACATTACTGTGTTTATTATTCCTGTATCGTTGCATGCAATGTATTGTGTATGTTGACATCACTCTTTATTTTTTCTCTACTGGCTGTACTAGCACATAATAGCACAACAATTTCATAAATGTTGTTCTATGTATGTTACAATCCTTTCCTATATAGTCCTCAACCTGTGCCGAAGAGCAGGCATCTGTCACATAATCCCCTGCCCTTTAGTTATATTCAGATGACTCTGCTAACCCCACCCTCCAGAGATGAGATAAGTATTTTGACCTTGTCGTAGTCTGCAGAGAAAAGCTAAGAAGTGAGCTGGAATAAAAAAAGAAATGTCAATATATATTGTGTTCTCTAAGGATTCCCTTAAAGATGCTCTTTTTTAGTATTACTTGTTAATATTAATTCTATGTCTGCCCGCCATTAATA
Source organism: Hyla sarda (assembly GCF_029499605.1). NCBI lineage: Eukaryota > Metazoa > Chordata > Amphibia > Anura > Hylidae > Hyla > Hyla sarda. The sequence continues at coordinate 190,879,688 of NC_079194.1, forward strand.
TAGCCAGTGAGCTTCCATGATAGACCATGCTATTGAAAACCTTTAACTCTAATATAACTCAGCCCGTATAGTATTAGTCTTATAAAACACAGCAAATGTTTAAATGCAGGAATAAATAACATTCTGGCAGGTTACATTATGGCTTTAAGCTCAACAAACTGTATATAATGACAAAAAGGAAAACAAATGTACGTGCTTTGTGCTGCATGAGTAATTTTATTTTTCCTTTTATTGTGATTTACAAATGCTTATAAAGTAGGACATAACTTTTTCTTTTTTATCACTAAAACAAACGCTGTGTGTCTCAGTTCCACATTTTTTTTAATGTCGCTACATACATAGTAAATGATTTATGGTTATAAATTCATTTCTACATTCTCATTTATTATACAATGTCATTTTTTATCAATGTTGCACTTAATCATATCCTGTCTGCATATTAATGGTAACAAATATGATACCTGTGTGTTGAGCGAGCAGACAGGCGAGTATTGTATAGTAGTCCTTATGGTGAACGGTTGAATGATCAGATGACAATGAAACAGTGTGGCAAAGTCTTTTTTTTTTTATCATTTAGCATTTTGTCCTAAAGAAAGAAAGGAAATTACTTAAATCATGTTGAATACAATAGTTTTTGACTCATAGTTGGGGACATTTATGAAAGCATTTAGTAGGTTTTTTTCTTAAAATTGTCGCAAAAAAGTTGCATGTGCAACTTTTTGATTGTGCAGTGCCCTAAGAAAAAAAAAGAGACTTTCTTACAAAAGCAGAAAGTGATTTTTGACTTACAGTGTTCAGAGATTTATCAAGTGTGAAAGTCGCAAAAAAGTCGGATCTCACAAAAAAACCTACCAAATTTACTCCAGCTAAAACACGGAGTAGAAAAAGCCACTACCATAGCAAAAAAAGTAAAAATAAATGCTTACATGCAACAAATTTATCAACAGGCTGCAAATAGTTGATAAATAAGTCACACTTCAGCAAAAAAAATTGTAAGGAAAAATTTACCAAAATAAAGAATACATTAGCAAACATTGATAAATGTCCCCCATAGTGATTTCCTTTTTCTACAGCAAAGAGTCATGTTAATGTAAAGTATAAAAATAACTCTAATAATCATGTAATTATTTCATAATAATATCAACAACAAATAATAATAATAATGGTAATAATCATAATTAAAAGTAGCATGAAAAGTATGGTGGACTTCAAATTTATTTTTTTATTATTTATTTGGGGTCCCCACTATTTACCATACCCTGCCAGGTACAAAACCAAACAGCAGCAGCCTAGCATTACCAGGGTGATAAAGGCCATCTATTTTGGTTGTTGCCAGTAGAGATGAGCGAACTTACAGTAAATTTGATCTTCTCGGCTCGGCAGTTGATGACTCTCCTAGAGAAAGAGTCTCCTAGGACTGTATCCACCTTTTTCAGCCCACGGGAGCACCTGAAATCTGAACTAATTTATGCAGGATAAGTCATCAACTGCCGAGCCGAGAAGTTCGTGAAAAATCAAATTTACTGTAAGTTCGCTCATCTCTAGTTGCCAGCCTAATAATATCAGTCTGCTACCGCTCAGTCCTAGAATATCAATTATTTTATTTTTTTGGGTCTCTTTTTGGTGCTCTAGTCTTGGCATTAACCAGATCTTCCTGGGAACTTTGTGCAGGTGGATATTGGGGTAATAATATGGAGTTAACACTAGCTGTTTTACAGGCTAATGCTAAGCCCCAGCTTATTAATGGAAGTAGTCTTTTAGATGGCTATAGTCACAGTGAGTGGCCCTTCTGAGCCAGAGGTCAGCACTTTCTGTTGGGACCTCTAACGAATACTGGCTTTACCTCCCTCTCTTGGCCATGTTACACTGCGTCATGTTCCTTGTCCTGGTTGCTCAAGGTAGAAGAAAACTCTTGTGACTGTGCTAATGCTGGTAAGTTTGCTTGTTTACAGTGCCTCAGTCCATTTACTGCTATTAGACTCACTCCTTATTACCTACCAAACTGATTGTAGAAAATAAAGATGGAGAATGAAGACACCGTGAGTTCCTGTGCATACTTTAGCTAAAAAAAAAATAATCTGTTGTCTTTATTTTAAAGTTTACATGCAATTTCCTTTAAAAATGTCTCAGTTGCTGACAGTATTTGTAAAGAATATTTTTGTCTGCAATTTAATGTGCTTTCACTGTGAATTTAATGGAATTATATATTAGAATGCAACAAAGTTTCCTACTTTTTAATCTGTTCACCAAAAAAAATTCATGCTGCGTGCTCGGTTGTACAAACAAAATATTCTGACCCTCATGCATAAATATGCATCTAAACATTACAGTATGTGGTACCAACACATTGTAATTATATCAATAGCATCTGGATGACTGTAAAAATATGAATGGTTGAGAATTGCAGGGGAAAATAGATTATCTACTATATTGATGGATGTCTCGCCACATGGACTGCTCAATGTGCAAACACCTGTTGTTTATCGCTCTCAGTAGACATAAATAGATGGCTTGGAGTAAAAAACTAGTGTTTTCTAAACAAACTCAGAGGGTGTACACAACTAGAAGAAGCATATAAAATAGCTCTTACATAAGATTTGAGATTAGCGTCTATTTAATTTTTAAAATAGAAATGTATTTATACATTTAAAAAGGAAACTAATAAACATAAATAAATAGTGAAACTGCTTCAGTTTTACCTCTTATTGTCTCATTTAAATTTTCTTTAAATTTCCAAGCACAAATGATACCCCCCCCCCTTCACCAATCATTGATTCCCCCAATTCATTCAGGTATGCAGATGTGCCGTCCTTTCTGAACTCAATGGGGAGGATTTATTATTGTTGCCTTTGGTATGTGGGTTTTAAAGTCTCTTTTTTGCTTTAGTATTGCTTATGTGTGACATATTTATCATATTATCACAGTGGTCAGATAAATTTGCCTCACATAAAGCAAAAAAAAAAAATGACTTCAGAATACCATTTTGTAACATCACTTCCTCTCCTCTGAAAATGTTCTACTCTAAAGTCTCAGTTGTGAAAAAATGTGCGCTAACCACCAATTATCATCCCCATACCCACCGCCACAGGAGTACTGGGAAAAGATGGTGCGAACGGGCCTGGAGCTTCATAAATGGTGTTCTTGGGCCTAGACAGTAACAGGCTGGTGTTATATAGGCTGTTCCCAGCACCCCTGTGGTGGTGTGTACTGAGGTAGTAATTGGGGTTTAGCTCTAGCTACTTTTCTGGCTAATGCTAAGCCCCGACTTACTAATGGACTTAGTCAATAAGACAGCTTCCACTACCAGTCCTGTAAAGGAAATTTACAAAAAACAAAACAAAACACACAACATGTTTAGAAAACTTTTATTCCAAAAGAAAAACTTCCCCACAAGGTCATCAACATAGTCCAAAGCGTCTTAAGTAGTCCTCATACATGGATCTGAAATGCAAAGAAAAAAAAAACTTGAAAAATAGGTTATTACATTTAAGGAGCTCTTAAACCAGGGTTTCTAAACAGGGAGCCTCCAACTGTTGCAAAACTACAACCCTCATTATTCCCAGAAAGCTTTTGGATGTCTGGAAATGATGGGAGTTGTAAAGTGTAAATTAACAACAGCTGGAGGCTCCCTGTTCTCAAACTACAATTCCCAGACAGCTAAAGACTATCTGGGAATGATGGAAGTTGTTGTTTAGTAACAGATGGAGGCTTGCTGTTCCTAAGCTACAACTCCCATCATCCCCAGACAGCCAAAGGCTACCTGGGAATGATGGGAGTTGGTTTAGCGACAGCTGGCCTCCAGTTTATCAACAGCTGGAGGCTCACTGTTGGTAAACTACAAGTGTAGATTAGCAACAGCTGGAGTCTGTCTGGGAATGATGGGAGTTGTGGTTTAGCAACAGCTGGAGGCTTGCTGCTGCTAAAATGCAAGCTGGGGAAGCAGGCAGCATTGTGCCGTGCTCCCTGGCCGGCCGACTTCCCAGGCAATCAAAGCTCCCAGCTGGCACTGTGATATATAAAAAGAAGCCCAGGCTGGCATTACTTTGCATCCACCTGGGACTCTCGCATCTGGGCCTGGGGATGTGCAGGAGCCGTCTCTGTTGTCCCTCAGCACTGTGGTACTACTACTCACATGATTTCCCCAAATATATTTAGTGATACATGAGGTTACCAGCTGTTCACCGCAACATAATCTCCAGACTCTCTTTCACTAAGTGTATACACTGTGTTTGTCTATGTGTCGCAGCAAGTGAGATGAAGGATTTGAATGCTCTGATAGCATGCCCTGCTATTGTGTTGAATTGGTTACATGAAAACAGAAATTCTTAACTAAGCATATGACACATCTCTAAGTGGTAATCGTCAGATGTGAAAATGTCTAAGCTAACATATCACGTTATTTATCCCACTTTGTAATTGTTATTTAAAAAAAATATAAATAAAAATACCAAAAACCAAGTTGGTTTCTCATGAAGGGAAATATGTATTTTTCTCTGATAAGATATATTATATATATTAGAAAGTTTCTTAGATTTGTTGAAACAGTTCATGCAGAGGTTAGTCCCTGATGACAGGCTCAGTTTCATGCTTCATAGTTCCTGAACACCACCCTATAAGTACTGCTGATATCACCAATGAGTTAAAAGCATTTGAGAGCTTTGAAATTGAATGTGACAATGTAAAAACTTTAAAGAACAGTTAAATGATAACACCATTTACCAATGCCAAGGTTTCCATTTTGCCAGTCTTCCAACTTTAAAATTAGATAGTCTTTATTCTTCCCATGATGCATCTAAACTGTGGCCAATTTCAGTAAGTTCATAACCATTTCACATACAGTAGTTCCCAATCATTGCTGTCTTCAGAAATCCAGATGGCTGCCAGGTATGATTTTCTGTTGATATTAAAGACCCATCTGTAAATTCCTGCTTCACACAGAATGTCATTTTATTCATTGTTTAAAGTATATCCAGAGAAGATCATCTTAAGAACTCAACTGAGATGTTCAACTATATATCAAGATTAATGAGGTGGCCTTAGTGTCCCTGTCCAGATGACCCCACATATCTCACAGCTGGGGCACAATGTTTCTAAATGTACTTTATCCTTGAAAAAAAATCCTTGTGAGAGTATGACTTTAATATTCCTATTTACCCTTGCATTCCAGGAAAGCCAAGAAACATGTTTTCCTAAACTTTACAAGAAAATGGAAAGTGACAGTATATTCTACACTATGTACGGTATAAATATTGAATAATTGAATAAATACACTGTATGGTAAGGTTTTTCTGCTGTTGTTCCTCAGGAAAAAAAACATGTTGATTTGAAAAGTTCTGGTTATTAAAAAAAACTATCCAGAATGAGGAATTTCCCATCACCACCAGTAAATTAACCTTCCCTATCATGGTATTTGAAAATAGGATTCCAAAATTACACAACTTTTTCCCAGCCTTCATAGTACAGACATGTCTTGTCTTACCTTTCCACTTCACTCAATACATCCTGACATGTAACAGATTGGCATCAGCCAATAAAGGCTAACCCTCACTCTAACCCCCACATTCAACATTGAGTCGTTTCATGTGTTTTTACTCCTCACCTTTGCCTCCTAACTTTTTGGGGCTCTGCCCTCACATAGCCACCTATGGCTCCAGTCCTGGATCTTTTAGATACATAGCAATGCCTATCCTATCCACATCATCTCTTTCTTTTTCAACAGATACAGTGATTACCCCCACCCTCTCTAAATGGCCCAGCCTATCGAATACTAAAAGCTTCAGTTTTCAAACATTATGCTCAACATCAATGAAATACATAGACACTTGTAATTTAACCCTTTCTGTCGGTAGATATATGTTGGTTGATTCTTTGTTTTACCCATATGATAGTGTGTATAGTCAAAAACGAATCAAGTGCTGATGTGATTCAGATAATTTTGTGACTGGCTATAATATATATATATATATATATATATATATATATATATATATATATATATATATATATATATATATGTAAAAGTCCAAGGTGGATACAGCACCAAATAGCTGAGTACTCAGGCTAGTAGATGGAATAAGACTTTATCTGCCATCCATGTATGGATGGCAAATAAAGTCTTATTCCATCTACTAGCCTGAGTCCTCAGCTATTTGGTGCTGTATCCACCTTGGACTTTTGCATGCCTTTCCGGGTTGGCATTCCCGGATGATCACTTGCACACACTGATTGGATCGGTGCTGTCTCTTCTCTTTACATATACATATATATATATATATATATATATATATATATATATATATATATATATGAGTATTTATCTCAGGGAGAGATTACCACTCCTGATTTGACGGAGCTTCATAAGGCCATTTTGCACTTCATAAGGCATTCATAAGACGGAGCTTCATAAGGCATTCTGGGTAGGGGAATGTGCAAAGCAGCTTATTACACCACCTTATTCAGGTAGTGTTGCCTGGTAACAGCTTAGCTCCTGTTAAGGAATATGAAAAGCTAATCGGGATTTCAGCCAAGCCACACTACTTCCCAAAAGGAAAGTTGCTACCCATATGCAGACAGCTGTTTCGTGGTTTATTGTCATACAATAAATTACAATCACACAAAGCATGACAGCACGATACACAGCAATGGTTCCCTAAGCTATACATCGCACATCATGCTACTCTAACACTCCGCTCAATCCTGTAATAGAAAAGCACAAGAGATCGAATAACAAAACAATACAATCTGTGATCGGGGTAGGGGCGTTGGCGACTATGTGGGGGTGGGGAGGGGGCGGATCACAGGGCCAAACTGCTGGGCTGTATCTTCAAGGAGACATGGGAGAAGGAGAGGGGTCTTCACTCCTCTTCTTCCTCATCGACGGCCGGGCTGTCCAAGATGGAATAGTCTCTAAGCAGGCTCTTGATGAACCTGTGGCAGTCCCGGACGGACATGTTTTCCCTGTTGATCACGAGGCGGTTCCTGGCAAGCCACACTGCGTCCTTAAAACAGTTCATAAGGTGCCAGGCCTCCTGGATGGCCTCAACGTCGTGGGTCCCAGGGAACAGACCGTAAAGCACTGAATGGTACTATAGGCAGTTCCTGGGTACAGAGTCTCTGAGTTCATGTTCCAGGGCGTCCAACAGACCCTGTGCAAAGGGGCTCTGCCAAAACACCTGCAAAGATGTTTCCTCCACATAGGGGCAACGGGGGCAGTACCGGGTTGTGCATAGGTTGTGGGCATGCATGAACGACCTGAGAGAGAGTCCTCCCTTGATGGCCATCCACGACAAGTCCTTGTGTCCATTGGTAAGCCGCTTTGAGGCCACATTAGTCCAAACTGTCTCTGCAGTGGCTGCGGGAGTCCCGGAACGAGCTCAGTCAAGTCCTTAGCTCGGATGAGCTTGTAGATCGTTTTTGGCTTCCATAGGTCACGTTTCAGTCCTTCCAGCTGGTGCTCCCTCACAAACCGGACGACATCCCCATAGAACCATGGAGCGTTCCAGTTGTAAGGGATGGAGCTGTCCCACCTGTCCCAGCCCAGCTGTCTCCAGAGGGACATGAGAAACAAGCGAGACATGGACCTGCCTGCTGAGCCAGTCTTTTCAACAAGAGTCCGTTGCACGCTGACACATGCAAAGGAGGCCCTCAGCAGAGTGGGGATATCAGGTATTCCCTTCCCACCCTTGCGGGGATCCTTGTACATCACAGTCCTCTTGACTCTGTCCATTTTGCCCCAGATGAAGCGAAACACTGTCCGGGTGATGGCCTTGCAAACGATGGAATGGGGAGGCCAGGCCTGTGCGGTATACTGGAGCAGTGCTTTGTCTTCAATAGAGAGCTTTCTGGAGCTCCACAGTCCGATCTTAGAGTTCATCTTTCCTAGTCGGTCTTGCCAAGACTTAAGGGCTGCTCCTTCCTTCCCGAACCAGACTCCAAGAATTTGAATGAAGTCCGGCTTAACAGCAAAGGGGAAGGGAGTGGAAGAGGCCAGATGCCATTCCTCGAAGAGCATGGCTTCCGACTTCCCGCAGTTGACTTTTGCCCCCGAAGCTCTGCCGAAGTCCTCGCAGGTCTGGACGAGTGCAGTCACCGAACGCTGGTCAGCGCAGAAGACGGTCACGTCGTCCATGTAGAGCGAGCACTTGACCTCGTAGCAATCTGGTCCTGGTGCGGTGATCCCTCTGATCTCTCCATTCTGCCGGATAGTCTCAGCGAAGAGCTCTATAACACAAACAAAAAGAAGAGGTGAAAGAGGGCAACCTTGTCTAACCCCTGAAAGGATGGAAAAGGGGTTAGTCTTCCAGCCGTTCACCAACACCATGCTGTAAATATAAAAATACATGACATTAACAAAATAGCAAAACATCTTCCCCAGACCTAGCCTGCCCAAAGCCCTGCCCATGAATGCGTGGGAGACACGGTCAAACGCCTTCTCCTGATCCAAACTGACCAGGGCGGTGAGGACATGACGGTCCTGGATGTAATGGACCGTGTCTCTCACAAGGGCAAGGCTGTCAGCAATCCTGCGACCAGGAATGCCGCAGGTCTGTTCCGGATGGACGATCTGCCCGATGACAGATTTCAGCCTGTTGGCCAGCACCTTGGCGAGCATCTTATAGTCCACGTTCAGGAGAAAGATGGGACGCCAGTTTTTCAGGTCACATCTCTCCCCCTTCCGCTTATACAAGATCGTGATCATCCTTTCCCTCAACGACGGAGGCATTCTGCCCCCCACCACCATCTCCTCGTACACCTCCAACAGGTCTAACATATTCCCACCAATCGCTGATGCAGTTAAACAGACATTTGTCATTACGCCATACAAGGTACGCATCCCTAAGTTCCTCCATGACCTCCCTCTGCTCCATCAGGGCACAATTCAACTTCCAGGAGCCTGGGCCAGGTGGGAATCCATGGCCCAGAGTCCCCCGAAATTGAATGGCCCTGTGGTCAGAGAAGAAGCAGGGGACCATAGAGTACGACACCTTTCTGACTGCTCTCGGAGTGAAGATGAAGTCTATCCGAGAACGGAGCGAGCCATCGGGGCGGCTCCACGTATAGTTTACGGAGCTGTTCCCGATGGACCCAACAATGTCCTGCAAGGATGCCTCTGTCACCATCTCAATCAGCAGCTTAGACGTCACGTCCAGGTTGGCGGATGTGCCAGAACTGCGCCCATCCACCTCAATGGGGCAGTTGAAGTCACCACCCAACACTACTGCCCTAGTGGTGGCGAGCTGAGTCCATAGGGCCTGGAGAACCTCCAGTCAGACATTCTTCTCAGGGGAGGCATACACGTTGATGAGCCGCACAGGCTCACCCGCCCAGGAACCGTCTGCGACGAGAAGTCTGCCACAGGCAAGCTCCCGGACGGAATCAAGTGCAAAGTTATCTCCCCTGATCAGGATGGCCACCCCCGCAGACCTACTGTCACCCCCACCAGACCAGTAGGAAGGGTCGTGAGACCACCACCTGGCCAGATGGTTGTAAGACCTAGAAGCAGACAAAGCACATTCCTGCAGCATGTAAACATCACACCTCTGAAAATCTAAGAACATAAGGACAGTCTGAAATCTAAACCTAGCTCTAATACTCCTCACATTAATGCAGAAGATGTTGAGATCAGCCATGGGAATAAAAAAGAGAGGTTAGTTCAGATACTAGTTACCATTCCGGTCGGGCGGGTCCCCTTCTCTGGCGCCTGTCAGCTTCTGTGGCTTGTCATAGCGCCCTTCCAAGAACTCGTCGTAGACCACGTTTGCCGGTGCATCTAGGATTTCTTTGACCTCTGGGTCCTGCAGCAGCTCCTCTATAGACTGAGCTTGGACTTGCTCTGCTTGGACCTGCTCCACTTGGGCCTGCTCCATCTCCTCTTCTCCATCCGAAGCTTGAAGGCTCTCGCAGACCTGCTCCATCTCCTCCTCTTCCTCTAAAGCTTGAGGGGTCTTGCAGGTCTCGATGATCTTTCTCTTGTGGGACTCAGCTGATGCATTGTCCCTTCCTTTCCTCTTCCTCTGTATGGTACCTGGAGAAGGAAGCACAGGAAAAGCAGCTGGAGGGGGGTTAGGTGCTGCTGGGCCAGGAGAGAAAGGAGGCTGGGTGGGGGGGGGGGGGGGGCAGGAGAGAGTTCCCGGGCAGGGGAGGGCGGGGCAGGGGGGGACAGGGCAGGGGGGGTGCGGGGTGGTGTACGGGGGGCGGAGGAAGGGGAAGGGGAAGGAGCGGGAGGGGCAGGGGATGGATGGGACGGGGCAGGGGTGGTGGCTTTCGCCTTTTTACCCTCCTTGGTCGGCTTGGCCATCCGTGCTGCTGGCTCCGGATCTGGGGCTGGCTTCGGTGCTCTCGCTGCCACAGATGCCCATGTTCTCTCCCTTGTAGGCAGTCCTTGTAGCGGTGGGCCGCCAATCCGTAGAGGTTGCAGGTCTTGCTCTTGGGGCAATCCTTGGTCGTGTGAACTGTCACATGGCAAAACCTGCAGGCATCCTCCTTACAGTCCTTGCCCTCGTGGCCCATCTTGCCACATCTCCTGCAGGTCTGCGGCATGTCTGGGTAGAAGATAAGTCCTGTGGAGTTGCCCAAGGAGAATGTCGGGGGCAGGTGCTGTAGTCCATCTGGAGAAGAAAGGTTCTTGTTCAGTCTGACAACCACAGACCACTTGCAGGTCCAGTATCCGAGGTAGTTCAGGATGCGGGTGGGCTCCCTCACCACGGTGCAGAAGCGCTTCAGGAAGGTCGAGATGTCTGTGCTTGGGGTGTGTTGGTTCCGCATTGAGACCGTCACCCGCCTTTCCTCTCTTTGAATAGGGCAGTTGCCCACAAAGCGAGAGAAAGGGGATTCGAAAGGGGAGCGACACTCCTGAGGAAGTCACTCAGTGACGGAACGCGTGTAGGTTTTTCGGACCAGGCATATGGGTGATATTTTCTCCCACTTCATGCAGGCCTTGCCTCCTATCTGACCTCACATATTTATTTCTTGCTGGCATCTTTAGTTTATTTAATTATTTTTTCATAATTATTGTTTGCTTGGCACTTTATTTCCAGATATACCGCATGTCATTGTCTGATATCTACTGTGATACCTCTATATATAGGTTCAATTTGCACATGACACTTTACGGTTAGTTTGTGTGATCCAGGTCAGACGGGGGCATTGTGCACCGCAATTATTCTTATTTTGGTAGGTGAGCAACATCTTTTCAGCCCTGGTCTGGATGAGACACATACCATGTCTCATCTGTGTGGTGTGGCCCGTTATGGGCCTTTTTAAGTGGTTTTAATTCATTTTTCTGTGTCTGTTATTATTGCTGTTTTTTCTTCTATGTCAATCATGTGCTCCTAATAAAGATTGTTACATTTTTGCATTAATTGAATATCCTTGTGTGCTTCCATTTGTACATTATTTTTGGGTTTGTTGCAGAAAGGGGATTCGGGACTCGCCACTTTCACCGCCTCCCAGTAACTTCTACAGGTCCCAATGGTGGCAAAGGTGATATAGAAGATTCCAGACATGAACGTTGGAATTCCAAGGGTATCCGCTGTGGGGAAGCCTTGATCCGCCAGCATCTTCTTGCAGAACATGTCGTGGGACATGTCTGGCACCCTTCTTCAGCTTCAAGGCAACAGTCTGCCTCATCCAGGGCTCCATGGTTGGAGCTTCAAGGTTGGGGATTCTGCCGCCCTTCTGCCTTGCTGTGGTGGAGGTTGAAGCTTACTGTGGTTGGGGCTGGACCTCCAGGCCTTGCCCTGCAGCCTTCTGGGTGGACTTGCTGGTTGAGGCCATGGCTTCTTCCAGCAGGCTCTTTTCCGCTTCCTTGCTTGTGGAGAGGCTTCACAAAGTCTTCTTTCCCAGGTGGGAGGAGCTATGCAAATCCTTCTCCAGAGGCAGCGAGTTTCTTCGAAAAGATTCTGTGCCGCCTTTTTCTCGCCGGAATTCACGCCGAAATTCACGCCAATTCCTTTCTTCCAAGTTCTTCGTCGGCTTCTTCAGGAGCTGCAGTCTTCAAGATCTTCTCCTTCTTCAGATGTTCCGAGGCAGGCAGGAGATGATCTTCAGGTGGTATGCTCTTGAGAATTGCGGTTCCAATAAGAACGAAAAGTACTGCAATCGTACTACGCAAAATCTCTACCACAATGCTGGGAGTTCTTCAGATCGCCCCTCATCTGTACAGAGCAGAGTGATCTGGCTTGGCTGGGGTAAGAGGCCTGAGAGCAGCTAAAGGGGATGAGTATTTATCTCAGGGAGAGATGACCACTCCTGATATGACAGAGCTTCATAAGGCCATTTTGCACTCCGCGGGCATTCTGGGTAGGGGAATATGCAAAGCAGCTCATTACACCACCTTATTCAGGTAGTGTTCCCTGGTATCAGCTTAGCTCCTGTTAAGGAATATGAAAAGCTAATCGGGATTTCAGTCAAACCAGACTACTTCCTAAAAGGAAAGTTGGCTGGGACATCAGGGAGGAGCTGGAGGAGACCAAAAATAGCCTGAAAAGGCACTTTGAGGAGGAATCCAAGCGAATCGTCTTTCCTTCCAAGGTGGAGAACCTGGAGAAGGGTAAGAAGTGTAACTCTTTCTTTTTCAGGAAGCTCCATGCTGGCGACACGCCCCTGACTGAGCTTCGAGATGAGACCGGACACATGAGGAGGGGTAAGGAGGAGGAGGTGGTGGTGGGGGTCATCTCCGACTTCTACAGCAACCTCTACTCCCCCAAGTCATCCGACCCCGAAGCCGACAAGAGGTTCCTGTCAGGTATCACTAACGTTGTTGATCCCGCAGGTGCGGCGGCTATGGACCATCCCTTGACGGTGGGGGAGCTGCTCTCTGCCGCTTAATCCTTTAAGCCCGGCAGGACCCCAGACAGCGACGGTCTCCCAGCTGAGCTCTACGTAGCGCTGGGTGACCTGATTTGTCCAGACCTGTTGGAGGTGTACGAGGAGATGGTGGTGGGGGGCAGAATGCCTCTGTTGTTGAGGGAAACAATGATCACGATCTTGTATAAGCAGAAGGGGGAGAGATGTGACCTGAAAAACTGGTCCCATCTCTCTCCTGAACGTGGACTACAAGATCCTCACCAAGGTGCTGGCCAACAAGCTGAAATCTGTCATCGGGCAGATCGTCCATCCTGACCAGACATGCAGCATTCCTGGTCGCAGGATTGCTGACAGCATTGCCCTTGTGAGAGACACGGTCCATTACATCCAGGACCGTCGTGGCCGCGCCGCCCTGATCAGTTTGGATCAGGAGAAGGCATTTGACCGTGTATCCCACGCATTCATGGGCAGGGCTTTGCGCAGGCTAGGTCTGGGGAAGATGTTTTGCTCTTTTGTTAACGTCATGTATTTTGATATTTACAGCACGGTGTTGTGAACTGCTGGAAGACTAAAACCTTTTCCATTATTTCAGGGGTTAGACAAGGCTGCCCTCTTTCACCTCTTCTTTTTGTTTGTGTTATAGAGCTCTTCGCTGAGACTATCTGGCAGAATGGAGAGATCAGAGGGATCACCACACCAGGACCAGATCGCTACGAGGTCAAGTGCTCGCTCTACATGGACGACGTGACCGTATTCTGCGCTGACCAGCGTTCGGTGACTGCACTCGTCCAGACCTGCGAGGACTTCAGCAGAGCTTCGAGAGCAAAAGTCAACTGCGGAAAGTCGGAAGCCATGCTCTTCGGGGAATGGCACCTGGCCTCTTCCGCCCCCTTCCCCTTTACTGTTAAGCCGGACTTCATTCAAATTCTTGGAGTCTGGTTCGGGAAGGAAGGAGCGGCCCTTAAGTCTTGGCAAGACCGACTAGGAAAGATGAACTCTAAGATCGGACTGTGGAGCTCCAGAAAGCTCTCTATTGAAGGCAAAGCACTTGTCCTGCGGAGGGAAGTTTTGCCTGTGCTCCAGTATACCGCACAGGCCTGGCCTCCCCATACCACCGTTTGCAAGGCCATCACCCGGACAGTGTTTCACTTCATCTGGGGCAAAATGGACAGAGTCAAGAGGACTGTGATGTACAAGGATCCCCGCAAGGGTGGGAAGGGAATACCCGATATCCCCACTCTGCTGAGGGCCTCCTTTGCATGTGTCAGCGTGCAACGGACTCTTGTTGAAAAGACTGGCTCAGCGGGCAGGTCCATGTCTCGCTTGTTTCTCATGTCCCTCTGGAGACAGCTGGGCTGGGACAGGTGGGACACTCCCTGGTTCTATGGAGATGTCGTCCAGTTTGTGAGGGAGCACCAGCTGGAAGGACTGAAACCTGACCTATGGAAGCCGAAGACAATTTACAAGCTCATCCGAGCTAAGGACTTGACTGAGCTGGTTCAGGGACTCCCCGCAGCCACTGCAGAGACAGTTTGGACAAATGTGACCTCAAAGCGGCTTACCAATGGACATAAGGACTTGTCGTGGATGTCCGTCAAGGGAGGACTCTCTCTCAGGTCATTCATGCATGCCCGCAACCTGTGCACAACCCGGTACTGCCCCCGGTGCCCCTATGTGGAGGAAACATCTTTGTGATCCGCCCCCTCCCCACCCCCACATAGTCGCCCATACCCCCATGCCCCTGCCAGACAGCCCACGCCCCTACCCCGATCACAGATGGTATTGTTTAGTTATTCGATCTCTTGTGCTTTTCTATTACAGGATTTGAGCAGAGTGTTAGAGTAGCATGATGTGCGATGTATAGCTTAGGGAACCTTTGCTGTGTATTGTTCTGTCTTGCTGTGTGTGATTGTAATTTATTGTATGACTTGTAATGATTGAACGGACAATAAAGCTCTTTCAATAAACCATGAAACAGCTGTCTGCAGATGGGTAGAAACTTTTCTTTTGGGAAGTGGTCTGGCTTGGCTGAAATCCTGATTAGCTTTTCATATTCTTTAACAGGAGCTAAGCTTATTCCAGGGAACACTCCCTGAATAAGGTGGTGTAATAAGCTGCTTTGCATATTCCCCTACACACACACACACACACACACATATATATATATATATATATATATATATATATATATATATAGGTGTCAGTATTAAGGACCATAACAACCAATGAAATATGCCTCATCGTGACCAAAAGCCAACCCTAAGACTGCAAACCCTCACATTATGATACAACTGCTAACTCTGATTCTGAAATGTCTGAAGGAGGTATTTTGTGGGAAACCAACTAAAATCAGAACAGGGATATTCCTGCAACATCTCATTTAACTGGCTTTAATGGAAGCCTATCTTTCATGATAATGTTTGCCATTTTTCTATGGAAATGTTGCATTACTGGTTGTTTCCTTGCACTTGCACTTGCTTTTATTGGGGAATTGAGCCTGCTCTTCCTCTCAACTGTCAATGGCTTTTGTTGTCTACACGAAGATGTCTTTTTGACACATTTCTTGCTGAGGTCTCAAAGTGAAACTCAACCCCTTTTTCTCCAACATCCCCCCAGATACAGGACCTGGACTCTAAAAATAAATCCTTTAATTGATTACTGTGATGAGAATGCAGCTCCTGACATTTCCCCTCTGATAGTGCGGAAAGCCCACAAGGCTTTCATGAATGGAGAACTAATAGCTCTTGGTAGCAGATCCAAAAAAAGGGTATCATAGGTGAATAAAATTTGCGCCAAATATCTATTTTAGAATATGTGAACAAGCAAGCTAGGGCTTTGACTGTTTAGGGGGATCTGTTGAGGCTACAAAATGAAAGATTTCTCAATATCAAATCAGGGAGGGTGTTTCAGATGTGTGCAGTCAAATATTAGAAAAGTAATGAAAAAAAGAGAGATGGTAGCGTCTCATGTTTTTTCATAGCTACGGGTGTATAGAGTAGTGTCCTCTGTGAGGATGAATAGTGGTTACCTGTGGTAATGTCCTAGTGGTTGGTATGAAGGCCAGCAGTCTAGTAGACCGAAACCTTGGCAGAGGTCCGTAGTTGTATAGGAAATAAACGTGTGGAAAATTACTGCAGCTGCATTTCCAACCAAAGAATATTAGGATGCAAGGAGTATATAAGTTTCAATGGCTACTTTCTTAAAAACAATAAAAAAAAATAATAAAAGTACATCAATACAGTTCAGGCATGACGTGTTTTGGGAGGGCAATCTCCCTTTATCAATTGCAATTGATAAAGGGAGATTACTCTCCCGAAACGCATCTTGCCTGACCTGCCATTTTGCACTTTTATTTAGTTTTATTGTTTTTATCAAGTTTTCAATAAAAGAGCTACTGAAACTTATATACTCCTTGCATCCTAATATTCTTTGGTTGGAAGCGTTGCTGAAGTAATTTTCCACATGTTTATTTCTGTTACAGCGAGCACTCTGGCCGGTCACACTGGCTGTGAGCGCTTTCTCCCTCTGTCCTCCGGCAGGCACGGGATTAGCATTGTAGGATGCGCCCACATGCAAATCTCGGGCCGTCACCCAACTCTTCCTTCTTCTGTCTCCTCCGTGTTCTCACACCACCGGCCTGTGTTCCCCCACCTCCTAGGGCGTGTGCCGGAGCTCTGAGATTTAAAGGGCCAGTGCACCTTTAATTAATGTTTGCACCTGTCCCTTCTTTATATGTATGTGCACCTCCCTCTACCTCTTGCCTGATCTTTGTGTGCCCTAGTGAAAGCATTTGTTGTGTCTTGCCCTAACGTGTTACTGACCTAACTACTATGTGACCTGACCTTGCTCCCATGCTGCCTGCCCTGACCTTCTGCTATCCTGACCATGAGTTGCCATATCCCTCCTATACCACCTTTTTTCCTCAGCAGTTTGTGTGAACGAGTCATGTCAGGGGTGACGACCTGTGAATACCAGCGGCACCTTAGACTCCGCTCCCTGACATGGCCCAAGCCATCATTCACAAAGGCTAAGCGGATCTACTACCTCCTTGACGCTTGCAATTTCCGAGTCAAATAATAAGCATATGGCTCTAAATTGATGACTTCCCTTTTGAAAACAACAATGGAAAATCCCTTAGGGTGTGTTTACATGTGCATATTTTTGCTGCAGATCCTTGCAGCCTATCGAAGTCAATGGGCTGCAAAATCTGTAGAAGCAAATCTGTAGCAGCAAAAATACACATGTGTGAACGCACCCTTAGGTTACGTTCACACGAGCAGATTCGCAGGGTATTTTATGCTGTAGATCTGCTGCTGAAGGACCGCTACCTGGTGCCTTTACATGTGCCTGCTTGGAGCGGCAATACGCTGCTATGAGCATACACACTGTGATGTTCAAGTAGTTGCGCGCATGCCCAGTATACTCGCACATCGCGGCAGCTCTCAGCCTAGCTCATGGAGCAGGGGACGTGATGTGTCCATGCGCGGCGACTCGCACATCACTTCATTGTGTCTGCTCGGAGCGGTGTATATATAAATATATTACATAAAATTATTCAATTTGAAACAACACAAAGAAAAAGATAAATTCTCCAACGATTGTAAAGTTGTAAGCCAGTGCAATGCAAAAATGAAGATCTGTGAAAGACATCTGTACAAGTCAGTTTCCCAAGCACGGTCATATTTTCAGGTTTTTCTTAGTTTTTCACAGGTGACATTGTTATGGTCATTGCATCAGACATCCTGACATCACCTGTGAAAGACTGAGGAAATCCTGAAAACTTGACCTGTTGTGGGTACTTGAGGAGCGTGCTTGGGAAACACTGGTATAGGTAATAGAACTTTACAAAAAACAATCATAAACATCAAAAAACAATATACAGTAACAATGACTAAAATGGTGCCATGTCGGGCATGGATACGTGTAGCCCAAATGACCAGGAGAGCAAATCGAGAAAAGCAGCAAAGAGACAAACACACACTTAGTCAGACAGGCTGAAAACAAAACCAGAAATAGCAGTGAGTACAAAATCTCAGAGGGATAGTAAGGCAGGAGTAATGGTCAGGAGAACAGAATAAGCAGGAAGAGGATAAACACTAGTGAAGGGTATGAGCTACAATCACAAACAAACTGAAAACACTGTGCAGATTTTAAATAGCCCACCCAGGGGGCATGAAGACAAAATTCCACACTGACTGTTCAATGTTCCAGCAGCTGATAGGATAGAGGAGCTATAATTTACCTGTTCACAACTCTATGTAGTGCAGAGCATTGGCATGGTGAGGCATGATGCTGTTTTACCTGGAGACAGTGGCTGTACAAACGATTGTGAGAAATCAGTAAAATCAATAGAGAGAAAGAATAGATACAAGATCACTTTTAAGAGTCAATATTGTGGTCTCTGGCACAGAAGCTCCCGGATATTAATTATGAACAAAAATTTAAAAACATGTTTAAGGGTACATATATCAAAGAAAAAGGGTAACGAGGCCATAAAAAAGAGGAAGCACCGTAAAGGTTTAAAGTCTGTCTGCAAATTCTCTACTAAATTTCCCAAATCTCCTCTAAGGGTGGCATATGCTGAGAAAGGGCACACTGGTACAACATTCCCAATAGGGGATATCCTCAAAGTGATCAATTTGCTCCACTTTGGCTACCCAATGCTGCATGTCAGGGAGTTGTGTGAACAGCCAATGTTTGGGGAGAGTTTGGCAAAGGAGAGAAGAAGGAATAGGAGATAAATATTTAAGCTGTAGAGGAAGTGCAGACAGAAATTAAAGGGATTGAGGACTGACATATAGAATTACATTGTGTGAGTATGTTAAGCCAGTGGGTAGCTCGCCCAAACCTGTAGTATGATGCAGGTATCTGAATGCAACAGCCAGGGGCAGTTCCTGTATATGAACACAGCGCAAAATCCCATGTGGCATGCTACAGATTTTCCTTACCAGAAAGCATTGAATCTACTTCCCACTCAGACAGAAATGGAGGAGGGGAGTTAAAAGTTTTTTGTTTTTTTCTATAAAGGGTAAAGATAGGTTTAGAAGGGGGCTGAGAGGATGTCACCAGTTTATCAGAGTAGTAAGAATGGTCAGGCAAAAACAGTGCATCATCAAACACAAAAAAAGCAGTACAGAAACACAAACCAGAGAGTCAGTAAAACAAGCAATTGGTCAAACCTAGATGGTGGTTAGTGTTGAGCGGCATAGGCCATATTCGAATTCGCGAATATTCGCGAATATATGGATGAATATTCGTCATATATTTGCGAATATTCGCGTTTTATTTTTGCATATGCAAATATTCGCGTATGCGAAAATTAACATATGCGAAAATTTACATATATGAAAACCTGTGCAAGCAAATATACGCATATGCGAAAATTGGCATATGCAATTATTCGCATATGTGAAAATTCGCACACCAGTCTCACACAGTAGTATTAGAGCCTTCTTTACACCACACAAGCTGGAAGCAGAAAGGGATGATCACTGTGATGTGTACTGTGGGAAAAAAAAAAAAAAAAACTGAATATTCGTAATTACGAATATATAGTGCTATATTTGTGAATATTCGCGAATTCGCGAATATGCGATATTCGCGAATAAAATTCGTATTGCGAATATTCGCGAGCAACACTAATGGTGGTGTGGTACATAAACACAATAAGAAGGATAGTTGGGTCAGATATCACATATATAGAAATATAAAACAATATCAAGATGCTGGGTATATGGAAAACCTGTTTTAAGGACAAGGCAGCAGTGCAGTTGCTGGTGTAAATAACTAAATATGCCCACTTACATTAGATGTGAGCAGCAGCGCAGCATCTGATTATTCTGGCCCTTTTACCTCCTGGTAGGTCAGCAGGACTGTCAGTAATATGACATGCTGTTCTGCATGTCTTTTCTGGTGATGCCCGGCAGGAAGTGAACGCACTGTGGGGGCGAGGACAGGTATGCTTATGACAAACGCATTCAAGGCAACCATGGCTACATCAGTGGGTAGATACAGGCTACTGGCATAGGTCCTGGAAGAGCCTTTGTCTGGTGGAAGGACGGACATGGTGACATTGATGTGCTGCACCAACGTACTGAGTGAAAGGAGCCTTGGACTGGTGTTAAAAACACAAGGCTTGGAACTAAATGAGGAATGTGTGGACTGGTATCAGTGGGAGGAACTGTTGGTCTAGGTAGTGGAAGAAAAGGCATGAGGCTTGGACACCAGGACAGAAGCTTTTCTTTCTACAGAAGAGACTTGAGTCTTAAGGCTACTGAAAAAATATATATCAGCGACATTGCAAACAGGGGCCTGGTTATTAGCGAACAGACTGGAAGCCATGTGAGAGAGCAAGACATAAACCCAAATGTTATATTGTGAATTATTTAAATCAGGGAACAATAAAGTAACATGAAAATAGATTTTTTTTTTTTTTAAGGAGACACATAGGGGAGTGTCTTATAATGAGATTCTCATTGTTGCCCCCATAGCAAATGAAAGCTGAGCTGCGATTGTTAGAGAATTTAACTAAACTATTAGAAATTTTTTTATGCCAATACTAGAGGAAATACTGACCCAGAGGTACTAAAGGTAGAGAAAGTTTTACTTTTGGGGAAGAGTGATACTTCTTCAGTATGCTTCCCCTTTAAATCAAAAGAGCTGACAGATCCTAATCATTTTTATGACAAAATGCATTAGAAGGCATATGTAAATTTTCTTTGTTTTATATGTCATGTAGGGTATTTAAAATGCTAGGTTATCTCCTTTGCACTACCATGATTAGTTGTCGCCCAGCAGGATGAAAAGTTGTCCTTAATTTTTGTCCTTTTAACTGAATTTATTTTAATACCAAATGAAAATATACATGCAATCTAATACAATATAATTAAATTCATAAAACATGACTCAATAAAAGCTGACTCAACGCAGTTTATAGCATATTATTCTCCTGAGAAATGGAATCACTCATCATGGTCTCAAATGAACTGGCTCATTAGCTAAACAAAGTTAAAAGATTTTATGATAAAATGTCAGTTCTGTAAATGTCACTTTGCTAAAGTGGATGGACGGAGGTGTAAACACTAGAGAACAGCAGAACTGATCATTCATAATGACATCACAACTGGCAGTAAGTAGCTGCTGTCTGCAATAGTCACATGACTGCACACAACATTGTGCAAAAATTTAAATAAAAAACAGAGCTGGACTCCAGTGACTGTCAACCTGAGAATAGTACAAAATGTAACAAATAGAGAATCCTTTTCTTTCACATTTCCAATCACTATAATCTCTGTTGAACTTGATGGATATATATTTTTTCAACTGTACTAACTTTGTAACAAAGGGATTTAGAGGGGGTGATAGCCGACACTGGGAGCTCATGACATCATAGCCCCACCCCTGCATGATGTCACACCCCACCCCCTCAATGCAAGTCTATGGGAGAGGGCATGACAACCATTACGGGGCTATGAGAAGTATCAAATAGTCCTGGTGGTGGACTACATGTACATCAGCTCCCACCACTATTTATATCACATACCACATCTTATTTGCATCATCGAATCACGGCCGTAACGATGTGTGTAGCCTGGGTGCCGGAAATTAGAAAACAGTGGTGTGCGTGTCAAATGCCGGAAGTAGCTGCGCACATATTCCTGTGTGTTCCACAGTGAGAACCAGAGACAGAGCCGCGCATGCGTGTACGAAACACCAGCGCTCCGAGAGATATATTAATAGTGCCCCGCCCAAAACTAGCATCGACACTCCAGCTACCAATAATGTAGTACTGCTAAGAGGGTCATAGACTAGGGAACACCTACAGTCCCAAACCCCGACAGTGTATTCAGGACTGAAGGGATTGCCCCCATTAGGGACACATCGTATCAATATTGGGTAGGATAATACAAGCCCCCATGACCCAATAGGGCACCTGAATATAACAAATAGATGTGATGGCTGGATTATATAAATATAATTAAAATATACCGTATGTTTATAATAAACAACTATAAAATAAACAAAATGTGTTATCACTATAGTCAATGTTCAATGATGAATAAAACAGCACAATAAAAATTATGCACCATAAAAATCCTCCATATGGTAGTAAAGGGTACTTATTTTAGCCCAGACCTCCGATATTGATTATAGCAACCAATATTGCCCATAGCAACCAATCAGATCGCTTCTTTCATTTTAGAAAAGCCCTCTGAAGAATGAAAGAAGCAAGCTGATTGGTTGCTATGGGCAACTCAGTAACTTTTCCTCTGGACAGATTTTGATAAATATCCCACCCCCCCCCACCCCACATAATGTTTATGATCCCGTATGGTGAATGGCATAAATGTAAATAAATACCAAGTCCAAAATTTATGGTCACATCCCAGAAGAACTGTATTAAACCGCAATCAAAAAGTCATATGTGCGTAACATATGGAAGAGCTAAGCCATGGCAAGTCCTGCAGGAACATGTGGGAACTCAGTTCCTGCACTTTTTCCACAGCAGGAACACAGTTCCCATTAGTAGGAGTCCAGCGGGACCAGCCATTGAGTGGCAGAGTTTTTTTTCCCCAGGACTGGATCCCTGAGCTAGGCTTTGAGAATTAGGGCTCTTTTACACAAGGCAACTATCAGCTGCATGGCTCAGTGTTTGCCCCTGTAAAAGACCAACCAGATAGAATAGAAATCATTATTTGTGTCCTCCTGTGGTGCCTTAGCGTAAGTGGACACAGAGATGATATTGAGGAGCAATCACTTGTCTATGTAGCTTCCATGTTGCCCTATGAATATACTATAAATATACTAATCAATAAGGTCAAAAGCTACAGAAAAATCATGTTGATTTTTTTTTTCTTTATTTTTTTAAATAATACAACAAATAACCTTTATAGCAGTTAAACTTACATGTCCTAAAACAGCTGAGTGTGTCTCTGGTCCTGAAATCACACATTTGCCCTGAACCAGTTGTGTAGGTGCTTCATGTTTATTATTAGATACAATGCCCTTATTTATTTTTCAAAATTCATCTTTACTGTCTATAAGATTCTACAAATGAGTCAAAGACTATGAAGACTGGCACATGTTCCTATAGCTTGGAATATTTTCTACCAGACTCGATTAATAAAATATGTTTATAATTATTATTGACGATTAGTTTCCTCTGGAAGAGTTTTTCACATAATTTGTTA
This sequence comes from Hyla sarda, assembly GCF_029499605.1. Lineage (NCBI taxonomy): Eukaryota > Metazoa > Chordata > Amphibia > Anura > Hylidae > Hyla > Hyla sarda. Next base: position 190,902,685 of record NC_079194.1, read on the forward strand.
CAGAGGAAGAAGTGAACATTTCTTTAGAGAGAATGTTTACTTGTAATTATTGAGCAAACCATCCAAGAAGTATCTAAGATTACTTACTTAAGAGTGTTTACTGTACTTGTCTAGTCTATTTATGTAGGCCATTAGAGAGCAATAAAAAAAATTAAAGGGGTACTCCAGGCCTAATACATCTTATCCACTATCCAAAGCATAGGGGATAACATGTCTGATCTCAGGGGTCCACCGAAAACTGTCATTCAGCACCCACCTTTCGTGACATCACGCTATATACTCGGAGCCTCCAGCGCTGCGGAGAGCTCACAAAAGAGGGTGATGAATGACAGTTTGCGGTTGCATAAATTATGGCAACCTTGGCTACAATTACGTTCTAGCCATACTGATACCATAGCTCATTAAGCCGAATAGGCATACAATAAATCTGGGCCTCTGGATCTAAACCTAGACCCATTCTTCTCTTTCCTTCTCCTCTCTCATTTTCTTTTCTCTCTCTGTTACTGAGTTTACCTGATTTCAGTGTTCATACTGTTTAACAGTTAATGTTCTGCTAATGAGAATGAGTACCTAACTCAACAAACTTAGTTAATTTACCAGAGATATGTATGGTAATATATAACCTACAGTACCATTTGAGATGTGAATACTTGTACCCTATACCAAGCCATGTCTCCATTATTGTTCTTCAGTTAATACTGAATGCTCTATTTTTTTTCCTAGACACACTGTTTGTGTATTTATTGTTCATTATACCTTGAAAATGTTTAATAAAAATATTGAAACAGAATGACAGTTTGCGGATGTCCCCAGCGGCAGGACCCCTGCAATCAGACATCTTATTCCCTATCCTTTGGATAGGAGATAAGATGTATTGGGGCCAGAGTACCCCTTTAAATCATCAAAGTCTTAATTCCAGATTATATTTAGCATAAGCCAAGGAAAAACCAAGTTGTGACACATGGAACAGAAAAGACTGCTACTGTCATGAATATATTTTTATATTTTATGAATAAGTATCTAATACAGTTTAGATGTTTTTATTTACCAGAAAAATCATTGCATATTCTATGGATGACCTAAAAAAAACACCTAAAAGGCTACAATGTTGGCTCCTTAGACCTTACTGGAATAAATTAAAGTAGTCTTTGAAGCAAATTAAAGTGAAAACTTTAAGCTCTGGGGATTCTGTACTGTAGAGACAGTCTATGTAGCTGATATGGTTGTCTGGAGAGAAGGATAACTGTGTGGGTTGGTTCCATCTTCTTTGCTATTGGATGGTAAGAAGCTGTGAAGTTCTCATCTCTCCAAAATAACTATCATGTCATCAATTAGATGTTGAGGATAAGCCTAAGAGCCAGAGAAAATCTTTGAAGGGGCATATCCACCTTCTTATTCTTTTTTCATAAAACCACCACTCTAAAAGAATACAGTTTTAGGGAAGGGTTACACTTAACGGATCTGCAGCATATTTAACGCTGTGGATCTGCCGGTGACCTAACCAATTTTTTGCCTCCAGCTGTTGCAACCCCCACCTCGCCCCCACCTGGCCTGCTCGCATCGGCAATCTGCTGCTACAAGCAGCCACACAGGGGGCCTGTGAGTCGCCAAGTCCACTCAGACATTACGGAGCAGCCGCGATGACTGAGTACACTGCACATGCGCAATGCACTCAGACATCGCGGCTGCTCTGTGATGTCAGAGTGGTTGACTCGGTGACTCGCCTCCTGTGTGACTGCTCATAGCGGCGGATTGTCACTGCGAGCAGGCCAGGGGCAGGCGCGGGTAACAGCTGCAGGCACACAATGGGTCAGGTCACCTGCGCATCCACAGCATGAAATATGCTACAAATCCGTTATATGTGACCCTACCATTAATGTGTCAGACTTTCCATCTGCCATGGCCTGTTTTTTTTCTGCAGCTTTTCATTGTTTCCATGATGTCATTGCTTGCCATGGCCTTTTAGTTCCCCTTACCTCCTGACCTGACACACTGTCTAGCTCCATCCTTCTACTGAATTAATATCTCTGCTTTTACAGAGTGTACAGGAACTGTGCCCTAGGCTATTTAACCCCTTCAGGACCGAGCCCATTTTGGCCTTAAGGACCGGGGCGTTTTTTGCACATCTGACCACTGTCACTTTAAACATTAATAACTCTGGAATGCTTTTAGTTATCATTCTGATTCCGAGATTGTTTTTTCGTGACATATTCTACTTTAACATAGTGGTAAATTTTTGTCGATACCTGCATCCTTTCTTGGTGAAAAATCCGTAAATTTTATGAAAAATGTGAAAATTTTGCATTTTTCTAACTTTGAAGCTCTCTGCTTGTAAGGAAAATGGATATTACGAATACATTTTTTTTGGTTCACATATACAATATGTCTACTTTATGTTTGCATCATAAAATTGACGTGTTTTTACTTTTGGAAGACACCAGAGGGCTTCAACGGTCAGCAGCAATTTTCCGATTTTTCACAAAATTTTCAAACTCAGTATTTTTCAGGGACCAGTTCAGGTTTGAAGTGGATTTGAAGGGTCTTCATATTAGAAATACCCCATAAATGACCCCATTATAAAAACTACACCCCCTAAAGTATTCAAAATGACATTCAGTCAGCGTTTTAACCCTTTAGGTGTTTCACACGAATAGCAGCAAAGTGAAGGAGAAAATTCACAATCTTCATTTTTTACACTCACATGTTCTTGTAGACCCAATTTTTTAATTTTTACAAGGGGTAAAAGAACAAAATTTTTACTTGTATTTGTAGCCCAATTTCTCTCGAGTAAGCACATACCTCATATGTCTATGTAAAGTGTTTGGCGGGCGCAGTAGGGGGCTCAGAAGGGAAGGAGCGACAAGGGGATTTTGGAGAGTACGTTTTTCTGAAATGGTTTTTGGGGGGCATGTTACCTTTAGGAAGCCCTTATGGTGCCAGAACAGCAAAAAAAAACCACATGGCATACCATTTTGGAAACTAGACCCCTCGGGGAATGTAACATGGGATAAAGTGAACCTTAATACCCCACAGGTGTTTCACAACTTTTGCAAATGTAAAAAAAAAAATAAAAAAATTTACCTAAAATGCTTGTTTTCCCTAAATTTTTTTATTTTTAAAAAGGGTAATAGCAGAAAATACCCCTAAAAATTTGAAGCCCAATTTCTCCCGATTCAGAAAACACCCCATATGGGGGTGAAAAGTGCTCTGCTGGCGCACTACAGGTCTCGGAAGAGAAGGAGTCACATTTGGCTTTTTGAACGCAAATTTTTCTCTGGGGGCATGCCGCATTTAGGAAGCCCCTATGGTGCCAGGACAGCAAAAAAAAAACCACATGGCATACCATTTTGGAAACTAGACCCCTCGGGGAACGTAACAAGGGGTTAAGTGAACCTTTATACCCCACAGGTGTCTCACGACTTTTGCATATGTAAAAAAAAATATATATTTTTTTTACCTAAAATGCTTGTTTTCCCAAAAATTTTACATTTTTAAAAAGTAACACAATTTCTCCCGAGTACGGCGATACCCCATATGTGACCCTAAACTGTTGCCTTGAAATACGACAGGGCTCCAAAGTGAGAGCGCCATGCGCATTTGAGGCCTAAATTAGGGATTGCATAGGGGTGGACATAGGGGTATTCTACGCCAGTGATTCCCAAACAGGGTGCCTCCAGCTGTTGCAAAACTCCCAGCATGCCTGGACAGTCAATGGCTGTCCGACAATACTGGGAGTTGTTTTGCAACAGCTGGAGGCTCCGTTCTGGAAACAGTGGCGTACCAGACGTTTTTCATTTTTATTGGGGAGGGGAGGGGGGCTGTGTAGGGGTATGTGTATATGTAGTGTTTTTTACTTTTTATTTTATTTTTTGTGTTAGTGTAGTGTAGTTTTTTTAGGGTACAGTCACACGGGCGGGGGTTCACAGTAGTTTCTCGCTGGCAGTTTGAGCTGCAGCAGAAAGTTTGCGGCAGCTCAAACTTGCAGCCAGATACTTACTGTAATCTTCCGCCCATGTGAGTGTACCCTGTACATTCACATTGGGGGGGACATCCAGCTGTTGCATAACTACAACTCCCAGCATGCCCGTTGGCTGTCGGTGACTGCTGAGAGTTGCAGTTTTGCAACAACTGTAGGCACACTGGTTATGTATCACTGAGTTTGTGACCTAACTCAGTGTTTCACAACCAGTGTGCCTCCAGCTGTTGCAAAACTACAACTCCCAGCATGTACGGTGCATGGTGTACGGTGACTGCTGAGAGTTGTAGTTTGCAACAGCTGGAGGCACACCGGTCGTGAAACACTGAGTTAGGTAAAAAAAACTCTGAGTTTCACAACCAGTGTGCCTTCAGCTGTTGCAAAACTACAACTCTCAGCAGTCACCGACAACCAACGGGCATGCTGGGAGTTGTAGTTATGCAACCAGCAGATGCACCACTACAACTCCCAGCATGCACTTTAGCTGTTTGTGCAAGCTGGGAATTGTAGTTAGACAACAGCTGAAGGTACACTTTTCCATAGAAAGAATGTGCCTCCAGCTGTTGCAAAACCATAAGTCCCAGCATGCCCATAAGGGAATGCTGGGAGTTGTGGTGGTCTGCCTCCTGCTGTTGCATAACTACAGCTCCCAGCATGCCCTTTTTGCATGCTGGGAGCTGTTGCTAAGCAACAGCAGGAGGCTGTCACTCACCTCCAACGATCCAGACGCTGCAGGTCAGTCCTGCCGCCGCAGCTGCTCCTGGGGCCCCGATCCCAACAGGGGCGCCGGGGATCGGGGTCCCCAGCACCCGGGGTGCACGTCCCGCACCCGCTCACGTCCTCCAGAAGAGGGGCGGAGCGGGTGCGGGAGTGACACCCGCAGCAGGCGCCCTGATTGGTCGGCCGGTAATCCGGCCGACGAATCAGGGCGATCGTGAGGTGGCACCAGTGCCACCTCACCCCTGCAGGCTCTGGCTGTTCGGGGCCATCAGAGACGGCCCCGAACAGCCAGTAATTCCGGGTCACCGGGTCACTGGAGACCCGATTGACCCGGAATCGCCGCAGATCGCTGGACTGAATTGTCCAGCGATCTGCGGCGATCGCCGACATGGGGGGGCATAATGACCCCCCTGGGCGATATGCCGGGATGCCTGCTGAACGATTTCAGCAGGCATCCGGCTCCGGTCCCCAACCGGCTAGCGGTGGGGGCCGGAATTCCCACGGGCGTATGGATACGCCCTCGGTCCTTAAGGACTCGGGATTCAGGGCGTATCCATACGCCCTATGTCCTGAAGAGGTTAACATGGTTTGTATATTTTTCAGCTAATTAAATTTCACAATTGAGCAGTTACATGGATACCTATTCTATCTATGTTGCGTGATTGGTAGAAAGGTTGGGGTACATGAGGAAGAGGAGGGAAGCTATGACCTGTACCTGTTATCTATGGTGAATACTAGAGATAAGTAAAGTTTTGAAAAATTTGATTCGGCCGATTCGCTGAATTTTTCTAAAAAATGTGGTTTGATCCAAATATATTTGTGGTGAATCTATATTAAAAACGGCTATTTATGGCCTACAGAGAGCCTCAATAGGGGTGTAGGACACTTTGCTGTGTTCTAACATGCATATGGAGTGTGCTGGAATAGTGAAATAATACTGTTATTCAGTATGACATGCAGATTACAGGCATCGCTTTTAGAATCACTGCCGCAGAGCAGCACAATGACAGAGAACGGAGGTGGCATCAGTATGAGGAGACCATATAGTGGCTGAATTACACAGCATGGAGGTGTTGGCAGCACGAGGAGACCAATATTGTGAATGAATTACACTGCATGGAGGTGTTGGCAGCATGAGGAGACCATATAGCGTTGAATGACACAGCTTGGATGTGGCTGAAGCATAAGGAGACCATATAGTGGCTGAATGACTCAGTGTGGAGGTGTTGGCAGCATGAGGAGACCATATAGTGGCTGAATGACTCAGTGTGGAGGTGTTGGCAGCATGAGGAGACCACATAGTGCCTGAATGACACAATGTGGAGGCGTTGGCTGAAGCATGATGAGACCATTTAGTGGCTAAATGACACAGCCTGGAGCTGGCAGCAGCATGAGTATACACTAGGGCTTTAAAATCCCTAAGATTAAAATATGAATTTTGAAATTTAAATTGAAGATTTATGGTAGCTAGTGCTATCATAAATTTTTGTTAGGCCCAAACCCAGCAGCATCAGTAAACCATATATTGCCTGAATGACACAGCCTGGAGTGGGCTGAAGCAATAGGAGACCATATAGTGTCTGAATGGCACAGCCTGGAGTTGGCAGCAGCATGAGTAGACAATATGGCTTCAAAATCCCTAAGATGAAAAGATTAATTAATATTAATTATATATTGCCTGAATGACACAACCTGGAGTTGGCTGAAGCATGAGGAGACCATATAGTGTCTGAATGGCACAGCCTGAAGTTGGAAGAAGCATGAGGAGACCATTGAAATTTATGATTTTTAAAGAGACACTGTCATTGTTGAAAACTTTTTATATGTTATAGAACTAATGATATGATGGCTTTTTGCAATATACAATTTTTTTTAAATGTCAATTTCCCCCAGAAATTAAATCTAAAAATAGCCACCACTAGGGGGTCATCTGTCTTTAGCCAGAAAGACTAGTGTTTATTTTGCAGCTTACCAGATACCGGCCATAAAGCGTGCCGGTATCCAGTATAGAAGATTTGTGCTATAGGCATACAGCTTATGCGCGGGCACGCACTGCCTGTGAACGAGCGCAGGGAGTGCACACACACACAGTCAGTGCTGAGTAATCACCACCCCCCCCTCCATCTTCAGCTGCTCCTTCATGCTCGCAACCCCCGGTCTTCAGCTGCACCCGCTACTTCATGCTTGCAACCCCCCAGTCTTCAGCTGCGCCTGCTCCTTGATTCCCCCCGTCGCCAGCACCCCCCTCATGTTTTCATTAGTCCCGATCCTACCTCCTCCTCCACGGCAGCGCCAGCGGCCCATGCAAGAGGATGTCAGGGACGTTAGGGGTCAGGCCATTGCTGAAGAGAAGCACTGTGCAGGATGGGTGAGTGTGTCTGTGTATGTATGTCTGTGTGTGTCTCTGTGTATGTCTCTGTGTATGTCTGTATGTGTTGCGACCTAATGTGGGGGAACTGATACCTAATGTGGGGGAACTGCTATTGTGGGGGAACTGATTGCTAATGTGGGGGAACTGATACCTAATGTGGGGGAACTGCTATTGTGGGGGAGCTGCTACCTAATGTGGGGGAACTGCTACTGCTACCTAATGTGGGGGAACTGCTTCCTAATGTGGGGGAGCTGCTACCAAATGTGGGGGAACTGTTATTGTGGAAGAGCTGCTACCAAATGTGGGGGAACTGCTACCTAATGTGGGGGAACTGCTAATGCGGGGGAACTGCTGCCTAATGTGGGGGAACTGCTAATATGGGGAAACTATGCTAATGTGGGGGAAATTATGCTAGTGTGGGGGAACTGCTACCTAATGTGGGTAAACTGTGCTACTATGGGGGAACTCCAATGCCTTTAGCTACTGTGGGGGAACTCGGGTGCCTGTAATTACTGTGGGGAAACTCAGGTGCCTGTAACTACTGTGGGGAAACTCTGATGCCTGTAGCTGCTGTGGCGGAACTCAGGTGCCTGCACATACTGTGGGGGAACTCTGATGCCTGTAGCTGCTGTGGGGGAACTCAGGTGCCTGTGCCTACAGTGGGGGAACTCTGATGCCTATAGCTATTGTGGGGGAACTCTGATGCCTGTAGCTGCTGTGAGGGGAAATTCTATGCCTGTACCTACTGTGAGGGAACTCTGATGCCTGTAGCTGCTGTGGGGGAGCTCAGGTGCCTGTGCATACTGTGGGGGAACTCTGATGCCTGTAGCTGCTGTGGGGGAACTCAGGTGCCTGTACCTACTGTGGGGGAACTACAATGCCTGTACCTACTGTGGGGAACTCTGATGCCTGTAGCTGCTGTGGGGGAATTCAGGTGCCTGTGCCTACAGTGGGGGAACTCTGGTGCCTGTACCTACTGTGGGGAACTCTGATGCCTGTAGCTGCTGTGGGAGAGCTCAGGTGCCTGTGCATACTGTGGGGGAACTCCGATGTCTGTATCTGCTGTGGGGGAACTCAGGTGCCTGTACCTACTGTGGGGGAACTACAATGCCTGTACCTACTGTGGGGGAACTCGGATGCCTGTAGCTGCTGTGGGGGAACTCAGGTGCATGTAATTACTGTGGGGGAACTCCTATGCCTTTACCTACTGTGAGGGAACTCTGATGCCTGTAGCTGCTGTGGGGGAGCTCAGGTGCCTGTGCATACTGTGGGGGAACTCCAATGCCTGTAGCTGCTGTGGGGGAACTCAGGTGTCTGTACCTACTGTGGGGGAACTACGATGCCTGTACCTACTGTGGGGGAACTATGATGCCTGTAGCTGCTGTGGGGGAACTCAGGTGCCTGTGCCTACAGTGGGGGAACTCCGGTGCCTGTACCTACTGTGGGGGAACTCTGATGCCTTAAGCTATTGTGGGGGAGCTCGAGTGCCTGTCCCTACTGTGGGGGAACGCCGATGCCTGTACCTACTGTGGGGGAACTCCAATGCTTGTATCTACTTTGGGGGAACTGGGGGAACTCTGATGCCTATAGCTATTGTGGGGGAACTCATATGCCTGCAGCTGCTGTGGGGGAACTCAGGTGCCTGTGCCTACGGTGGGGGAACTCCGGTGCCTGTACCTACTGTGGGGGAACTCTGATGCCTGTACCTACTGTGGGGGAACTCCGATGTCTGTACCTACGGTGGGGGAACTGGGGGAACTCTGATGCCTATAGCTATTGTGGGGGAACACTGATGCCTGTAGCTGCTGTGGGGGGAACTCAGGTGCCTGGCCTACGGTGGGGGAACTCTGGTGCCTGTAGCTACTGTGGGGGAACTCCGGTGCCTGTACCTATTGTGGGGGAACTCCAGTGCCAGTAAGTGACAGCTATGTTGATTAGCATCCAACTTTACTAGGAAAAGATAAAACAGATAGAAAATGCCTTCATAAAAATGCTGTACTTTTATCTATAAAATTCTTGCACTAATTTTAGAAAGATCTATTCTTATATTTATAAATTTTATCCTGTTATGAACTCGTCATAATGTCTTAGGAATACTGCAGGCAAGCTACAAGCATCTTCCTCTGTGTAACATGTACAGCATGAAACCAGAGAGGAAAGGGTTTACAGAGTAGAGTGCGGTGATTGGCTGACAGCTCAGGCTCGCACCCGAGACTAAGAGCAGATGAGTCATCACTGTGAGGGAGACAGACTGACACGCCCCCTCCAGCCTGCACAATGAAAAAGTAACTGAGCAGCAGATAAATGCTTTTGTTTCTGGATATAAAGATCCTAGAGACATAAAACATATATGTACATGATCAGGATTAGGTACTGAGTAACATATGACTATTTTTTTTTTTTTTTTACTATGGCAGGTACGCTTTAAATTTAAGATTTTGAAATTTCACTACTCTGCCGGCCATACTTATTGCATATATGAGGGGAGTACAATATGCTTCACTTTGCTTAAAACAGTATTTGTCTATAACAGCAGCAGGTGTATACTATTGGCTGTCCTTTCATAGTATATAGACCCTTGACAGATTAGCAGGTACAAAATAGTGAACTACTTAGGTGTAGGTATGTGGTATGCACTTATGAGGGCAGAAAAATTTGCTACAGTACGCTTAAAAATATTTATTTTTACTTGTGTCCCAGATTCCAAAATTCTTTTACAATCAGAAATTGTCACAATACCACCTGACATTTAAAATAATAAAATGATACATGCATTCTCTGAAGAAAATAATCCTTCATTAAATGACAATATGAGTATTGTGTGTTCCAGTGATATTAGTTCATCGGAGGAACAGGAAAACACGATACAACTTAATTCTGCAACTGAAGAACCACAACAAAGAATGAACAACTTAAAGCCTACTGAGGAACTTCAAAATGGTAAATCTACCACCTGGGATAGTCAGTCAATTCCAACAGCCGGTGATCAGTATCCACAGTTCCCTATTTCTGCTAGTCCTTGGCAATATTCCTTGTATTACTGATCTGGTATCAAGATGGCAATAATGTTTGGAGAGTAACTCAAGGATAACCACATGTTTCCTACAATACACAGTCAATGTATGGAAACCATATAGTGGCTGAATGACACAGCCTGGAGGTGGCTGAAGCATGAGGAGACCATGTAGTGTCTGAATGGCAAAGCCTGGAGTTGGCTGAAGCATGAGAAGAGACCATAAAGTGGATGCATGGCAGAGCCTGGAGGCAGCTGAAGCATCAGTAAAACATCTATTGGATGAATGGCACAGCCCGGAGGTGGCTGAAGCATGAGGATACCATATAGTGTCTGAATGGCACAGCCTGGAGTTGGCAGAAGCATGAGGAGACCATTAAAATTTAAGATTATTACATTTAAATTCAAGATTTTGAAATTGAAATGTTAACTCCCAAGTTTTAGAGTCCAAGGCCCCGGCGTCTGAGTACAAAGGACCAAATCTGACAATGAGTCACATGTCACATGGCAGCACAATGACAGAGCCTGGAGGTGGCATTAGTATGAGGAGACCATATAGTAGTTGAATGACTGACTGGAGTTTGTGGCAGTATAGGGAGACCATATGGTGTCTGAATGACACAGCCGGGAGGTGGCTGAAGCATGAGGAGACAATATAGTGGCTGAATTGCACAGCCTGGAGATGGCATCAGGAGTCCTGAAAGTGACCGAAATACAAGGAATTTCTGAAACTGGGGACCAGCACCTTAATTAAGTCTTGCATTATCAATGGCAGCACAAAGAGAGAGCCTGGAGGTGGTAGCATCAGCATGAGGAGACCATAGAGCAGCACAATTAGAGAGTCTGGAGGTGGCAGCATCAGCATGAGGAGACCATAGAGCAGCACAATGAGTGAGCCTGGAGGTGGCAACATCAGCATGAGGAGACCATAGAGCAGCACAATTAGAGAGTCTGGAGGTGGCAGCATCAGCATGAGGAGACCATATGGCGGCACAATGACAGTGCCTGGAGGTGGTAGCATCAGCATGAGGAGACCATAGAGCAGCACAATGAGTGAGCCTGGAGGTGGCAGCAACAGCATGAGGGCCATGCCAACTGAGGGTTGATTGTGAGGAACCCAGTGACTGTTGACAGGGGGTTTCGGATGTCACTTGGGATGAAGTGGATGACCGAGTGAACCACACTTGGGATGAAGTGGATGACCGATTGAACCAATATATCACAGCTGCTGGGTTGCTGGTCGCGATTTGACTGCTAACTGACACTGGGAGCTCAGACCCCTCGCTGCGACTCCAGCTGCCACACACCCCTACTCTGCTGCGACCTATGTCCGCGCTTGATGAATATAGGCCTCTGCCACTTCTCTGTGCACATCCTGGCACTACTCTGCCTGACATACTTATTGAGTATTTGAGGGGAGTACAATATGCTTCACTACGCTTAAAACAGTATTTGTCTAGACCAGCAGCAGGTGTGTACTATTGGCTGTCCTCTCACAGTATCTAGGCCCTTGACAGATTAACAAGTACACAATAGTACACTGCTTAGATGTAGGTATGTGGTATGCACAGTACACTTAAAAAACATATCTTAGTACAACAAAAGCCGGGGAGTACTTTTGCCTGGACTTTCACAGTATCTAGGCCCTTGACAGATTAACAGGTTTAAAATAGTACACTACTTAGATGTAGGAATGTGGTATGCATTTTATGAGAGCAAAAAAATGCGCTACTGTACACATAATAAATGTATTGGAGTAAAACACCAGACGGGGATTACTTTTGGCTGTCCTTTCACAGTATGTAGGCCCTTGACAGATTAACACGCACAAAATAGTACACCACTTAGATTAAGTATGTGGTATGCACTTATGAGGGCAGAAAAATGTAGTATAGTACGCTTAAAGAAAAAATATTTTAGTAAAACACCAGCCGGTGATTATTTTTGGCTGTACTTTCACAGTATGTAGACCCTTAACAGAATAACATGCACAAAATAGTACACCACTTAGATGTATGTATTTGGTATGCATTTATGAGGGCAGAAAAATGCGGTACAGTATGCTTTAAAAAAAGATATTTTTATACAACACCAGCAGAACACAACAGGGCTGCAGCACAAAAAAGCTGTGTACTAAGCACAACATTGAACTCTGTCACATACTATTAAGAAGGGACTGCTGGGTATTATACCGTCTACAGACTAGTATAACCAGCAGATGAGTTGTTGTGGAACAAAGACACAGAATTGCACTGAAAAATTCTTCCTGCCTCCTCTGCTAAGGTTTATGAAGTTGAGGCAACTTGTTGAAATGTATGAGGCAACACACAGCTCTCTTCCCCTCTCTGTGATACAATGCTGAAGAAAGTAACTGGGAGGTTAATGGCTGCAGTAAAAATCTTATTCAGTGAAAAAAACACTGCTCTCTGTCCACCAGAACGCTGATGTGTCTAGGATGTGAAACACTGCTGGAATGAGATTTTCTGTGTAACACACACAGTGGTGTATGTCCTATCTGTATGCAGTGTAATGAATGATATGACAAGCCGCAAAATGGCTGCTGATTATATAGGGCTGTGACATCACAGGGGTGACTGGCTGCTGATAGGCTGCATCCTGCATGTGATTCCGAGTCATCCCGCCTACTTCCCTTCCCGCCTTGCCTTCCCACGTTCCCTGCCCCATGTACTGACATGTGGATCCCCACATTTTAGATGCCCTGGACCCTGGACCGCAGGAAATGGAGTTTAATGAAGCAATTTGCGCAATAGAATCGCAGTGATATTTGCATTCGTTGTGAATCGAATATTTCATGAAATTCGTAACAAATTTGGGTTCGTCAGCTTCGATTCGCTTCCCTCTAGTAAATACAGTGTTAGCTACACATAAGTGTTGCCTTGTGACAATTGCAACTCATTGTTATTAGCCTATAATTAAACAAATTGGCAAGTGTGACGACTGCAGAAGTTTAGGATGGTTTTATTTTATTTAGAAAATTATATATTCCCCTTTGCTCACTGACTGACCAATGAGGTTCCAGGGTTCCTGCTTGGTTCCTGCTTACTCTGTTCCTGACCTGGCATGTAAGTCTGCCTGTTATGACCTCCTAACTACTCTATGTATTAAAAGAAACTAGTCTGCCTTACTGTAGACTGTCCATTGTATTGATTAAGCAATGTCTGACTGACCTCTGCATCACTGACTAAGCTATACACTAACTGCCTACATCTTTCTTCAGTGCCAATGATACAGTGATACTGATCTAGTAGTTCTCTGCAGCAGTACTGGGGAGATTCTTTGGGCTTTACTCCTCAATTTAGCATTAAAAGAGTATTTCAGCAGTATATAGAGGGTTGACATGTCAGAGGAAGCAGTGAGCAGTGATGAGCAATGGGGAACTTATCAAAATGGCAGCTGTGGAGGATCAGGGCAGGTGAGTTTGCTGTAATTGCTGTAATACCCCTTTAAGTATCAACTGAAACAAAACAATGATTTACATTATCCTTCACATAAATCTCATGAAATTGTGGAAATTTCAAAGAATTTCCATTCTTTTATCCGATGAGCACCTAAGCCTATACTCACGTTTGCGTTGCAGCACAGGACCTGAGCAGGCAAAAGAAAGCTGCAAGCAGTAATTTTTTGTCCGATTGGATGCTACTAAAGCAAACGGACACCAGACGGACCACATTCAAGTCAATAGGATATTTAGTGTCGGTTGTGCAACTTTTTATGGCCCTGAATGTAGTCTGTGATTGAGATGTGAATGAGGCAAATGGGGTCCTGGCAATGGGAGCAGTAAAATCTATCAGAATAAGATCAACAACAAGTTTACTGGGAAAATAACCTTCTCTAATAAAAAGTCATCTTTGTATGGGGACATGTATTCATTTTTACGATCCAACTGGAATTTCTCCATGGAACATCACTCCATGAACTTGCTGAAATGATTGGACCAGTGTTGTCTAAACTGATCCCGGATTTGCTCCACACTTTGTAAAAATTAGTTTTGGCACAAACACAAATCTCAGGTAGTTTTATTCAGCTATATAACCTACACTTGCTATCAAAAAACATATTTTGACACAGTATCATCAAATATCAAAAAACTTTATTAACAACCATATTGCACAAATATCCAAAAAGGACTCAAAGAAGGACAGACACACCTAACCCATAAAAACATACACCCCAAAACAATGACATCAGGGTCCCAAACCGCAATAGCATCTATAATTAAAGAGCAATATGCGTGTTACCAATTTATGGACACCTCCGTGTAAACAATTCGTGGTAATGCTAAATACATATGCGGTACATCTACACAATATATTAATCAAACTGCATTACCTGCTCCAAGCATATTTCCAGCGGCCATTTGGGGACCTCGTGTACCCTCAACGGACGTCATTTCATGGGCTAACCCACTTCGTCAGGAGGTAAGATCAATATGCTTGCCTAGCTATTTATATCCTATACCCTCCTATCGACGCACACTCCAATGTCCGGAACCGGAAGTCCAACCCCGCGGCGTCACAAGGTTTCCGCCGTCATGTAAACATGCCAACTTCCGCCCTTACTAGACACTCAGGGCTCGGGCTTCCGCCCAGACCATCGGCTTGTGCGCATCGGGATCGGATATCATACTAAGGTAAATACTAACATATAGAAGTATAATGAAAATCAATTTCGAATGTTCCCCAGATGGTCCCTGGTCATAAATTATATATTCTGGAGCAGACAATATCACAATATTTACAATAATTCATACAATAGATTACATTAGAAATTGCATCCAGGCATATAAAAGGATTGTACAGCGTAATAAATTATTATCATATCAATATTCATATCCATGTCCATAGCCAAAGAGACATTCCATATGAATATAAATATAACTATCCAATAGGACATCTTCATACAACCAATAAATAATAGCCCATAATTCTAACTATTGCTCATCAAATATATAAATCAATTATTATTCAACATAATAACATATTACATAAAGATCACAACTGTGTTATAACCATACATAAATAAAGATATACAATAATATCATAAGTGTACACCCCTATATAGTGTATTTAAAAATATATTATGATAAATTATAATAACACATCCACATCACTATATCCCAATATGTTATCCCACCTAATACTTCCATTACTATTCGTGTTTGTTACTAATACTGTTATTATAATATTTTAGTATTATTCCATCCTTACATGTCTCTATTACAACAATTCTTGAACCTCATATACATTAAATACCCTTCCCATACCATATCTATAGTGGTTAATCAATGGAATCACCATCATGCCCCAAACCGTGATAGGTGGCTGTAACCCCTATATACCCATACTGTAAACCATGAGATGGTACATAATTATACCAATAAGTGACTATAATATATTAAATCGTGTCACTAAGTAGAAAGTGATCACTACATACAACGTGATTATTCCGAATAAGTGGTTCTAATATCTTATATAGTGACGCTAACGAAGAGTGTTATATATATTACCACTCTAAAAACCTATCCCGGTGCGCAGAAGCAGATGGTCTGGGCAGAAGCCCGAGCCCTGAGTGTCTAGTAAGGGCGGAAGTCGTCATGTTTACATGATGGCAGAAACCTTGTGACGCCACGGGGTCGGACTTCTGGTTCCGGACATCGGAGTGTGCGCCGATAGGAGGGTATAGGATATAAATAGCTAGGCAAGCATATTGATCTTACCTCCTGACGAAGTGGGTTAGCCCTCGAAACGACGTCCGTTGAGGGTACATGGGGTCCCCAAATGGCAGCTGGCAATATGCTTGGAGAAGGCAATGCAGTTTGATTAATATATTATGTAGATGTACCGCATATGTTTTTAGCATTACCACGAATTGTGTTTACACGGAGGTGTCTATATTACAGTATTATAGAATTATAGATCGTATTGCGGTTTGGGACCCTGATGTCATTGTTTTGGGGTGTATGTTTTTATGGGTTAGGGGTGTCTGTCCTTCTTTGAGTCCTTTTTGGATATTTGTGCAATATGGTTGTTAATAAAGTATTTTGATATTTGATGATACTGTGTCTATATATGTTTTTGATAGCAAGTGTAGGTTATATAGTTGTGGTAGTGGTTGCTATCTATAAGTATTTTGAGTATACTATAAATCTTTCCTTAGGAGAGTGTAGGTGATATATAAGTTGTATTCAGCTATACCTGCTGACATACAGTAAGATATAGATGTTTTATGCATCCTCAGCTTACTGTAATAGATTTCCTGGGCTAGGGGCGCTGCAACCGCACCACACAGAAAGCCAACACTGCAAGAAAACGTTGCTGTACATAGATTTGGTTTGCTGCCAACTACCAGCTTCTATTGGTTTCCCAGTTATAACCAGCAAGGTTTTGACATTTCTTTTTAAAAATATATCTAAAATCATTCTTCGTTCTGGGACAAAATTGTTCCAAACTATTAGAACTATTAGCAAGAGAATGGCATCAGCCACCTTCAAAACTTAAAACTAGGGATTTGAAAAGTCAAGGATGTTTTTTTTCATTCTTATTAGTCCCATTATAGAAGATTAGCAAGCGTACAGTAATAATAATAAAGTTTAATGAAAGCAAAAGTACTTGACCATGTGTGTGTTCTGATTTCCCAGTGTGGCCCCCTTTGTTGACAATTTTTGGATAACGGTTCATTGCTGCTAGGCCAGTATTTATGACATTCCTTAACTCTTATCATGCGGTGTACCAACTACTTAGATACAATGATGCCTTGAGGTAACAAAAGCATAGTAAACACTTGCATACTTGCTAAACCCAACCAAATTTCGAAGCGACTATTTTGTCATTGCACATATTTGTCGATGATAAGTACACCCCTTGCCAGCCAAAAGAATCTGTGATCAACATAACACTTAATGAATTGCTCTGTAATTTTTAGCACCTCTGATTTTGTTATACCGATCTAATAATTATCAATTTTGTGATGTTAGTGTTTTATTTTCTTCCCAGCACTTTAACTTTGACTGTCTCAAACAACAGATGGGAAACATCAGCAATAATGATCCTGTAGGAGAAGTGAACACATGTACATGGTTGCAATTTCATTCTTGGCAGCTGAAATGCTGGAGAACTTAATTGAATTCCTTTCCCATCTCTAATCCACTGCTGTTTAAACTGTCAAAAATGTGTCTTTTTCTCTACGTTTAAATTGGAGTCAATACGTTGACTGCTAAAATATTCCTATCAAGCATGGAACCACACTATCCAAATTTCTAGATGTTGTTTTCTCTTAGGCTTACTGTCAATTTTTGTTTCCAAGGGGGTCTGTAGGTTATGTCCACTGGAAAAAAAATTTCAATAAAAAATGTAAATTTACAAAACTGTTAAAATATTTGTTAAATATGCTGAGTATTTCAGAAATGACCAATACCCATCATGGATGGATTTGTTTTATTACAGACAGGAAAATAGTTTGCTTTTTGTCATGCAGACCTCCAAGCTAGATAATGAATTCTTATTTTTATACTGAGAAAATGTAATATCTATTTTTTTACACTGAGAAGCAAATTCACTAGAGGAAAAGATAAGTTTGGCACTTTTGAATTGATGGTGACTTTTGGGACTTTCTTAGAGAGAAGAATGGACGAGAGCTACAGTTCTAGGAAACAGAGGCCTGGTTTTGATAAAGCAAGGCTGGGGAGCAGTGGAATCACTGTGGGGGTTATAAATAGGGGGTTGGATAGAGAGGAGAGGTAAACATATTGAGGACTAGGAGGAGAAAAAAAGTGGGTTAGGTGAGCCACCAGAACAATGAAGGAATACAACAGAATATCCCAGATATTGACATTTTAGATTGTAGACAGATCCAAGTATAAATAATATTGTGTTATGAGCATAGGTATTTACCTGCTGTGCCATCTAACTAGTTTGACTTTGAGTCAATCCCATGGGCATTGGTTTTCTCCCTCTCATGGATGAGGAAGCTGATCTTAACTGCAGGGGTTACTAAGTCGCTACCTCTGGCATGGTCCTGCTGTGGGTGACAGCTGACCCAACAGACCAAAATGCCACTCTACCTGGTTCCTTGGGGTGAGGCAAAGGTAAGTTGAAATATGAGCTGAGTTTAAGACTGACAGCAATTTTTGTGATTAGGTAGGATTGGCATAGCAAGTGAACCAAATTTGTAATGGTTTAACCCCTTAAGGACCAGGCCATTTTACACCTTAAGGACCGGAGCGTTTTTTGCAATTCTGACCACTATCACTTTAAACATTAATAACTCTGGAATGCTTTTAGTTATCATTCTGATTCTGAGATTGTTTTTTCTTGACATATTCTACTTTAACTTAGTGGTAACATTTTATGGTAACTTGCATCCTTTCTTGGTGAAAAATCCCAAAATTTGATGAAAAAAATTAAAATTTAGCATTTTTCTAACTTTGAAGCTCTCTGCTTGTAAGGAAAATGGATATTCAAAATATATATTTTTTTGGGTTCACATATACAATATGTCTATTTTATGTTTACTTTTGGAAGACACCAGAGGGCTTAAAAGTTCAGCAGCAATTTTGAATTTTTTCACAACATTTTCAAACTCACTATTTTTCAGGGACCAGTTCAGTTTTGAAGTGGATTTGAAGGGTCTTCATATTAGAAATACCCCATAAAAGACCCCATTATAAAAACTACTTCCCCAAAGCATTCAAAATGACATTCAGTAAGTGTATTAACCCTTAGGTGTTTCACAGTAATAGCAGCAAAGTGAAGGAGAAAATTCAAAATCTTCATTTTTTACACTCGCATGTTCTTGTAGACCCAATTTTTTAATTTTTGCAAGGGGTAAAAAGGAGAATATTTTTACTTGTATTTGAAACCCAATTTCTCTCGAGTAAGCACATACCTCATATGTCTATGTTAATTGTTCGGCGGGCGCAGTAGAGGGCTCAGAAGGGAAGGAGCGACAAATGGTTTTTGGGGGGCATGTCACCTTTAGGAAGCCCCTATGGTGCCAGGACAGCAAAAAAAACACATGGCATACCATTTTGGAAACTAGATCCCTGGGGGAACGTAACAAGGGGTAATGTGAACCTTAATACCCCACAGGTGATTCACGACTTTTGCATATGTAAAAAAAAAAAAAAAAAACAATTTTACCTAAAATGCTTGGTTTCCCAAAAAATTTACATTTTTAAAAAGGGTAATAGCAGAAAACACCCCCCAAAATTTGAAGCCCAATTTCTCCCGATTCATAAAACACCCGATATGGGGGTGAAAAGTGCTCTGCTGGCGCACTACAGCTCTCAGAAGAGAAGGAGTCACATTTGGCTTTTTGAAAGCAAATTTTGCTCTGGGGGCATGCCGCATTTAGGACAGCAAAAAAAAAAAAAACACATGGCATATCATTTTGGAAACTAGACCCCTCGGGGAACGTAACAAGGGGTAATTTGAACCTTAATACCCTACAGGTGTTTCACGACTTTTGCATATGTAAAAAAAAATATATATATTTTTTACCTAAAATGCTTGTTTTCCCCAAAATTTTACATTTTTAAAAAGGGTAATAGCAGAAAATACCCCCCAAAATTTGTAACCCAATTTCTCCCGAGTACGGCGATACCCCATATGTGGCCCTAAACTGTTGCCTTGAAATACGACAGGGCTCCAAAGTGAGAGCGCCATGCGCATTTGAGGCCTGAATTAAAGACTTGCAAAGGGGTGGACATAGGGGTATTCTACGCCAGTGATTCCCAAACAGGGTGCCTCCAGCTGTTGTAAAGCTCCCAGCATGCCTAGACAGTCAACGGCTATCTGGCAATACTGGGAGTAGTTGTTTTGCAACAGCTGGAGGCTCCGTTTTAGAAACAGTGGCGTACCAGTTGTTTTTCATTTTTATTGGGGAGGGGAGGGGGGTTGTATAGGGGTATGTGTATATGTAGTGTTTTTTACTTTTTATTTTATTTTGTGTTAGTGTAGTGTAGTGTTTTTAGGGTACAGTCACACGGGCAGGGGTTCACAGTAGTTTCTCGCTGTCAGTTGGAGCTGCGGCAGAAAATTTGACGCACCTCAAGCTTGCAGCCGGATACTTACTGTAATCCTCCGCCCATGTGAGTGTACCCTGTACATTCACATTGGGGGGGGGGGGGGGGACATCCAGCTGTTGCAAAACTACAACTCCCAGCATGTACGGTCTATCAGTGCATGCTGGGAGTTGTAGTTTTGCAACAGCTGGAGGCACACTGGTTGTGAAACACCGAGTTTGGTAACAAACTCGGTGTTTTGCAACCAGTGTGCCTTCAGCTGTTGCACAAGCTACAACCCCCAGCATGTACAGACAGCGGAAGGGCATGCTGGGTCTTGTAGTTATGCAACAGCTGGAGGCATACTACTTTGGCTGGGGATGCTGGGGATTGTAGTTATGCAACAGCTGGAGACACACTGGTTTGCTACTTAACTTAGTGTGCCTTCAGCTGTTGCAAAACTACAACTCTCAGCAGTCACCGACAGCCAACGGGCATGCTGGGAGTTGTAGTTATGCAACCACCAGATGCACCACTACAACTCCCAGCATGCACTTTAGCTGATTGTGCAAGCTGGGAGTTGTAGTTATACAACAGCTGAAGGTACACTTTTCCATAGAAAGAATGTGCCTCCAGCTGTTGCAAAACTACAAGTCCCAGCATGCCCATAAGGGAATGCCCTTTTTGCATGCTGGGAGCTGTTGCTAAGCAACAGCAGGAGGCTGTCACTCTCCTCCAACGATCCAGCCGCATCAGGTCAGTCCCTCGTCGTCGCCGCCGCTGCTCCTGGGGCCCCGATCCCAACATTAACGCCGGGGATCGGGGTCCCCAGCACCCGGGGTGCACGTCCCGCACCCGCTCACGTCCTCCGGAAGAGGGGCGGAGCGGGTTGCAGGAGTGACACCCACAGCAGGCGCCCTGATTGGTCGGCCGGTAATCCGGCCGACGAATCAGAGCGATCGTGAGGTGGCACCAGTGCCACCTCACCCCTGCTGGCTATGGCTGTTCGGGGCCGTCTCTGGAGACCCGATTGACCCGGAATCCGCCGCAGATCGCTGGACTGAATTGTACAGCGATCTGCGGCCATCGCCGACATGGGGGGTCATCATGACCCCCCTGGGCGATATGCCCCGATGCCTGCTGAACGATTTCAGGAGGCATCGGGCACCGGCTCCGCTCCAGATGGTTGCGGGGGGCCGGTAAAACACATGACGTTCTCATACGTCATCTGTCCTTAAGGACTCGGAAATGGATACGTATGAGAACATCTTGTGTCCTTAAGGGGTTAAATACAGAAAAGTCAATAAAGTAGAATGGTCAGTAAAATGGGCTCCAGTGTGGTCACTGGTCAAAATCAAAACACTATGTCACATGCTATAAAACGCACTGTATTGCTCAGGATGGGACAATCTCATATACAGTAGGAGGTCATAGGAAGGTTTTCTGTTGGGGAAAGATTTGAGATGTAGCACTATCTAGCCAGTGACCACCAAAACCAGCCCCTAAACATTTAGGGTCAATGATGACAGCAGGAAGTGGAGCACAGGAGGAAGGGGCTGGGCCATGAGCATGAGAGGTCAGTCAGTGGCTATGCCTGCCAGAAAATGTTGACAAATGAAAAAAGCCAACAAATTACAAAAGCCAACAGAATTATGTATAGTAATCCCTCAAGATGTGATGGCCTTGACATACGTTATTTTCAACATACGATGGCCTCTCTGAGGCCATCGTATGTTGAAATCAGTATCGACATACGATACTTTTTGTCGGGGCCATCAATAAAATTTGCGGTCCTCCAGCTGCTACCAGGCTACCACTGGGCTATTAAGCAGGTTTACATACCGGTGCATGCCGGAGCAGCTAACCCCTGTGGTGCCGGTGCAGCCTCCTTGCGGCGCGCGGATCCTCACTGTCATGTGACAATGTATTGTCACATGACAGTGACGTTGCCAGCCTGCGCCTCAGTCGAGGAGCGCCACCGGGAGAGGAAGACGCCGAGCTGGTGAGTGCTCATTTGCATGCCAGCATTAAACCCTCACCCCATGGCAGCGGTGGCATTAACCACTCACCCCATGGCAGCGGTGGCGTTAACCCCTCACCCCATGGCAGTGGCAGTGTTATCGCTGCCGCGAGGTGAGGGGTTAACGCCTCCACTGCCATGGGGTGAGGGGTTAACTTAACCCTTCACCCCATGGTAACGGCAGTGTTAACACCTCACGCAGCGGCAGCGATAAAACTGCCGCTGCCATGGGGTGAAGGGTCAAGTTAACCCCTCACCCCATGGCAGCGGTAGCGTTAACCCCCTTCTCTTAAGAGCAGCACAAATCCCCAGGCCTGGCCCATAGCCCCACCAGGCCTGGCCCATAGCCCCACCAGGCCTGGCGCAAAACCCCACCAGGCCTGGCCCATAGCCCCACCAGGCCTGGTCCAAAGCACCACCAGGCCTGACCCAAAGCCCCACCAGGCCTGGCCCATAGCCCCACCAGGCCTGGCCCAAAGCCCCATCAGGCCTGGCCCAAAGCCCCACCAGGCCTGGCCCAAAGCCCCCACCTCAGGCCTGGCCCCTGGTTAAAACTTCATGGACTCAGAAACCAATTACCAGTTTTCCATAGACATATGTACTCAACATATGATGGTTTCAAGATATGATGGTCCTCCCGTAACCAATTACCATCATATGTTGAGGGACCACTGTATTGTATTAAAGTCTTATATGACTCATTACACAAATCTATTAACTTGGAAGAAAGAACTTTAGATTCTTAATAATATATTTGTGTACAATGAATAGCTTGCTAACCAGGATGGGTTGTATATATAATAGGAGAAACATTCATGTACTTTCTCTTACTGTATGATGGCAGACAATTAAAATGCATTCACATATGTCATTAAAGGGACTGGGGACTGCTAATGGAGTATTTATGGACTATTAATAAACCAATCTCAGAAAACCCCTTAAGTTTGCTTGACGTCATTTAGTTCTCTAATAGTTCTACGTAATGGAAAATACATCTTTAATCTCATCAGCTGATATGTATTTAGAGGACAATGAAAACCTATATGTGTTTGGTACTTATAGAACCATCACACTTTCTTTACTTCTGTTCCTTTTTCCATCCACAGTTTTTGGCAGAAGCTTAAAAACACAAGAAGAACTGTGATGTAAGTGTTTTTTTTTTTTTTAAAGATTGTAATCTTAAAAGACATAACAATTGTTTTACAGTGGCCCTTATTCATGAAATTAAGATGTATTGCAATGTGTATGTTACGTTAATTCCAGGGACGTGTTATGGTGAAGAAGAAGATCTTGTCTCTTTTAATTAACAGTGCTTGTAAACCAGTGATAACTGCCCTTTAAACAAGTCACTAGAGGAATTTACTTGCACACAAAACAAACAGAGTGTTTGTTGCTGTGTCTTGGGAATACCTAAATTGGGTGTCAAGTTGCAGTCTTTCAGCATAAACGAAAAAAAAATAATGTTTTTGTATGGAGCCATGTTGATAGTATAGATAACATTGTGTCATAGGTTTAATGGCCACACAGCGTGATGTCTACATGATATTCATGTTCTTTGTTTTGTATGTGTCACATACCTTGGTTTATAAAATATATAGTTGCCGTAACCAGGGACATGTCTCATAGCTAGCCTCTAAAACATGGGTAGCCAATTAACCCCATACAAGCCACCATAAAATGTCAGCCACAAAGTGTTCATACAGTGTTGTTGACAAAGGCCAAATTTCTGGTCACAGGTTGTTGATCTATTAGGTTGTTCACAGATGTAATGTCCACTTTAGTCTAACTTGCAGTGAGGAGACTTTTACCCTACCAAATTTGGAAATGATCTGCTTTCTCCTATCTATCTATCTATCTATCTATCTATCTATCTATCTATCTATCATCTATCTATCATCTATCTATCTATCTATCTATCAATCATCTATCTATCTATCTATCTATCTATCTATCTATCATCATCTATTTAGCCAACACTGTACAAAGAATAGATGCTACACTCCACTGAAAGTTTCTGCACAGTGCAAAATCAACCAGGTCCTTATCAAAAGCAGAGTCTTTCACTAGCCAAATCCAAAAATGTAGCCAAGTATATTGCCATTAAAAGAAACAAACTGAAAAGTGTTAACCCCTTAATGACAATGGACATAAATGTACGTCCTGGTCCACTGGTACTTAGCGCACCAGGGCGTACATTTACGTCCTGTACATGACCGCGACGCACGACAGGTCCCTTCTGCTATCAGCAGCAGGGGACTCGCCGGTAATGGCGATCACTTTTACTTTTAATTCTGATTCCAAGATTATTTTTTCGTGACATATTCTAATTTATGTTAGTGGTAAATTTTTGTCAATACTTGCATCATTTCTTGGTGGAAAATTCCAAAATTTTATGAAAAAATTGAAAATGTAGCATTTTTCTAAATTTGAAGCTCTCTGCTTGTAAGGACAATAGACATTCCAAATAAATTATATGTTGATTAACATACACAATATGTCTACTTTATCTTTGCATCAGAAAGTTGACATATTTTTACTTTTGGAAGACATCAGAGGGCTTCAAAGTTCAGGAGCAATTTTCAAATTTTTCACAACATTTTCAAAATCAGAATTTTTCAGGAACCAGTTCAGTTTTGAAGAGGATTTGAAGGGCCTACAAATTAGAAATACCCCACAAATGACCCCATTATAAAGACCGCACCCCTCATAGTATTCAAAATGACATTATTACATACATTTTTCACACTAACAGGCTAGTGTAGACCCCAACTATTCCTTTCTTAAGTGGTAAAAGCAGAAAAAGACCCCCAAAATTTGAAGTGCAATTTCTCCCGAGTACGGAAATATCCCATATGTGGCCCTAAACTGTTTCCTTGAAATACGACAGGGCTCCGAAGTGAGAGTGCACCATGCGCATTTGAGGACTAAATAAGGGATTGCACAGGGGTGGACATAGGGGAATTTTACGCCAGTGGTAGCCAAACAGGGTGCGTCCAGCTGTTGCTAAACTCCCAGCATGCCTGGACAGTCAGTGGCTGCCCGGAAATGCTGGGAGTTGTTGTTTTGCAACAGCTGGAGGCTCCATTTTGGAAAAACTGCCATACAATATGATTTTCATTTTTATTGCAGGGGGGGGGGGGGCAGCGTAAGGGATCTATGTGTAGTGTTTTACCCTTTATTTTTTGTTAGTGTAGTGTATTGTTTTTAGGGTACATTCATATCGGCGGGGGGGTTATGGTTAGTTTCCGGCTAGGAGTTTGCGCTGCGAAAAATTTGCCACAGCTCAAACTTGAAGCAGGAAACTTACTATAAACCCGCCCGTGTGAATGTACTCTGTACATTCACATGGGGGGGGGGGGGGGAGGGAGGGCAAACACCTCCAGCTGTTTTAAAACTACAACTCCCAGCATTTACTGAAAGACCGTGCATGCTGGGAGTTGTACTTTTGCAACAGCTGGAGGCATACTGGTTGGAAAACCTTCAGTTAGGTTCTGTTACCTAACTCAGTATTTTACAACCCGTGTGCCTTCAGCTGTTCCAAACTGCAACTCCCAGCATGTACTGATCGCCGAAGGGCATGCTGGGAGATGTAGTTATGCAACAGCTGGAGGTACTCAACTACAACTCCCAGCATGCCGAGACAGCTGTTTGCTGTTCGGGCATGCTGGGATTTGCAGTTTTGCAACATCTGGAGGACTACAGTTTAGAGACCACTGCACGGGGTACTCCTGTGGAAAACTTTTTTTTTAGATCAATTGGTGCCAGAAAGTTAAACAGATTTGTAAACTACTTCTATTAAAAAATCTTAATCCTTCCAGTACTTTTTAGGGGCTGTTTACTCCAGAGGAAATTTTTTTCTTTTTGGATTTCTTATGTCACGACCACAGTGCTCTCTGCTGACCTCTGCTGTCCATTTTAGGAACTGTCCAGACCAGTTAAAATTTTTAATAGAAGTTATTGACAAATCTGTTTAACTTTCTGGCACCAGTTGACTTAAAAAAAAAAAAAAGTTTTCCATGGGAGTACCCCTTTAACCCCTTCCCTAATAAAAGTTTGATTGATTCCACTTTTCCCGTTTTTCAAATAAATTAATGTAAAAAAAGCATAACATAAACATGTGTGGTATTGCTGCATGTATAAATGTCTGAACAAATAAAATTTTATGATAATTAAACTGCGCGGTTAAAGGTACAAGCTTAAAAAAAATTCCAAAGTTCATTTAAACACTTCATATACTAGTTCCAAAGTATTTTTAAACACTTCATATACTAGAAAAAAATGAATAAAACATGATCAAAAGGTGTCATCAAAACAAAAATGGTCCCGATAAAAACTACAGATCATCGCGCAAAAATGAGTCCTATTAAAAAAGTTTTAGGAATCAGAAAAGCTAAATTTTAAGCATACAAAGTTTTGTTATAATTTTTTAAAAGTACTAAAATGAAACAAAACCTATAAAAATTGGGTATCATTTTAATCGTATGGACCTAAAGAGAACAAAGCTAATGTGTCATTGTCACTGAAAGGTGCCTTGATGTATAATTATGTCATGGAGCTATAAAGGATGTTGGGAGAGTGCTCAAGACTCAAACCCGCTTCATACCTGGCAGCTCCTGGCTGCTTTTGGCAGCTGAGGCCCATCGCTGACACCTAATAAATCTAAAAACAACTTTGTTAAAGTATTATTATGAGTTTTTGTGCACTTCCTGACCTGTCCATACAGGATATCTCTTATCTCTTATTTCAATACCTCATTTTTCTCTCACCAATCGTTTATGGTTGTAGGCAGTCTCCATTATACAGGGAGTTTTCCTTATTTATTTATTTTTTTCTTTTTAAACATGCCATACTGTTTTGTGTGCTCCATGTTTTGGTTTTGGAAAAATTTGTTCTGAAACATTATATGAAACAATTGTACTATTCTATAAAAAAAAATTTATATTTTCATTTTTAAATTGGACCAAAATCAAAATGCTAATTCCAGTTATTTTGTGGGGATGAGAAATAGTCATTATTATATAGCTAACTGACTGTAAAAGTCAATGATCGTCATAGACCTTCTATATTGCTGATTAAATATATTAGCCATTTTTTTTTCCTTTAAAATCATGTCTTTCACATGAGATTCACCGGAGCCATTATTTATATGTTGCACTCAACCTTAAATATCCTCCTCTTAGTATGGGAGCTGGTTCTGATGGCACCATTAGATGTTTGTAGGTTAATTTGCACACAGTGATTGCTAGCAGTAATGGGAGCAACATCTGTGCAACTTTTATGGATTGATGAAGATTAATTCTGCTGACGATGAAGGAGATCTGCCAGGGTTTATGAGCAACGGAGTACTAAACCATTAGTCATCTTCCTCACTAAGTCTTAGTTAGAGCAACTACAATGCTTCGCTGGTGCTGCAAACCAATGAGAATGTGATAGCATGGGGGAAAAAATTCACAAAAGAACTAATCAATATAAATTGAAATGCAAAATTCAACGCAATAAAGTAGTTCATAATTGAATATATTGTATGAATAAATGCATCCCTTGCATGATTCTGATTTACTAGAGTGAGGGTTTGTTAAGATAGAGAGCACAAGGCTGAATTTTCTTCTTTTCTTTTTTTAAATAAAAAGTACTTCATTATGACCTCTAAAAATACAGTGACCTCCCGACCTATGATGGCCCCGACATACGATCATTTCAACATACGATGGCCTCTGAGAGGCCATTGCATGTTGAAGGCAGCATCAACATACGATGCTTTTGTATGTCGGGGCCATCACATAAACAGCTATCTGCCGGCGCAGACTGCTTCAGCTGCCACCAGATAGCCGTTTACGGTGCCCCATGTGGTCCGGTGACGATCACTTACCTGTCCTCGGGCCTCCGGCGCCTCCTCTTCGGGATCCCCTGCATCATCGGCGCTCTTCATCGTCGTCATCACGTCACAGCGGACGCCGGCCCATCATCCAATAGGAGCGGCGTGTGTAACGACGTGATGGCGGCGACGGAGAGCGAGGATGCCGGGGATGCAGAGGCCTTGGCGGAGCGTCGGGGATACCCCGGGGACCCGGCGACAGCGATGGAGGGGGCGACATCCATGGCAGCAGTGACGAGCGGTGACGGTCCGGAGCGACGGGGACACGTAAGTATAATCTCCAATACCAGTGGTCTTCAACCTGCGGACCTCCAGATGTTGGCTGTTTGGGCATGCTGGGTGTTGTAGTTTTGCAACATCTGGAGGTCCGCAGGTTGTAGACCACTGTCCTATACTTTACATTGCACGGATCCCTCAACATACGATGGTATCAACAAATGATGGTCCATTTGGAACGGATTACCATCGTATGTTGAGGGACCACTGTATATATATAACAGTGATAAGAGGTGTGATATGAATGTATTCTTCTCTGATTCCTGGGACTAGTGGCATGTAAGACTAAGCTAATAGGGTCATAGGGAAGATATTTAACTGCTTCCTGCCTCCTAATCACACAATTATATTGCATATGGATTTGTCTTTGCCATGAATTTAACTCATTTTAATAAAAGGTAAAACTTGCTACCAAAGAGATGGAGTTGTACCTGTTAAGTGAAAAGGCTGAAGCTCTTGCATGAGTCTTGTGGCCCCTTTAAACGGTTGAATATTGGTGGCGACCCTCAATGGATCAAACATTGATGGCCTATTCATTCATATAAAAGTCTCGAAAAAAAAAAAAAAAACTTTTAAACCCATGACTGAGAATAAAAGCATTCATATTGATGTGGAGGAGGGGAATAGTAGAGGAGAAGGGTGGTCAGGAAATACTAAACAGGACCAATCTCACAGTCCCTGTTTTTTCACTTTCCTTATGGTTCTTCTTCAACTCCTAGAGTTTTACTTTAGTAAAAAGAATAGGACTTAGATAGGACTAATGCCTTTTACCAAATTAGAGCTCTATAGTGGTGGTTGGCTGATCATTGCATAAGAAATAGGGGGCAGTGGTGGTTAACACCATTCTTTTTTAGTTTAGGCTGTTATACAAGGATTTAAAAAAATAATATGATATTATAATATATTTCTAACTTTTCTTAATGTCTACTTTGTTTTGTTATGTTTGCACAATTGTGGGCAGTAATTTAAACATAGTGTTAATAATTAAATATGTTTATTCACTAAACGACCTTAGCACATATATATCACAGTATATTATTAATATATCTCAGTGCATGCAACAATCACTAAGACAACTTTAATATATTAACATTATATTAGTTACAGCACAAATCCATCCTGGCACAACACCTTACTTCCCCATCTGATTAAATGCCAATACTGTAATGCTATAAGGGAACTTTCTGCTTGTTACAGCTTTAAAAAAGGGTTAATTCAGAGTATAGTTAGGGATTGAGGGGTGAAAGGGTTTAATGCAGGGTTTTTGAACATCAGTTTGTACAGCTCAAGAAGAGGGAAGTTTCAGGAGAAGGGGATTATGGCAGGACAGAAACTGGCAAATTAAGGGATAAGCAGAGTGGAGGTAACTAAGAGAGGGAAGAATGACCATATAGTTTGTCACAAATTGTTAAAACAGGGAAGTAGTGAGTGCGTGGATTGTTGCTGAGGCAAGGTTCAGCAGAAAAGAGGAGTCAGGGTAACTTCTTTGTCAGCAGGGGTCTACATGTCCCACAATTCCTTGTTTGTAAGTGTGAGGTCATTTTTCTTCCTCCCACACATCAGCCATCCCACGCATTGAAACACACCTGTGCTCCCTTCAATGCAGTAGACCAGTGTTTTCTAACCATGGTGCCTCCAGCTGTTGCAAACATACAATTCCCTGAAAAATGATATACCACCCACCAAGCGGTCGCTCCACCCATTGAAGCAAAGACAGGCTCCCTCTGAACACCTGACTAGTGATGTAATGTCTTTGGTCACAGTGCAACCTAGGAACACCTGAGATGACACTCATTTTGTATGCTGTTAACAATAAGCATTGGTTCAAAAATCACAGAGTTGTGAGACCACCGTCACACACAGGTACAAACACTATATTATGAGCTACACTAACTTTACAACCCCTGTAGCATAGTCAAAGAAAAACAAAATCCTGGAAAATACCCCTTTAAGGGCAAGGTCTCTCACTCTTCTCAACTGGTTCTATATAGTCCTGTACCTCTAACTCAACAGAATGTCCATAGACAATCATCCTATGAACTGGTCAAATATTCCCAGGCTCCAAACACAGCTTTCATAGGTACATACTAGAGATGATTTTAGGCAATACTACCTGTGAGTTAGCTTCTCTATGGCCTGACAGACACTCCAAGGCTACCATAAAACATGCAGGTGGCAGGTTTGAAGGGCATATTACAGGCTGTTCCACAATACATCCCAAAATATGCCCCCGGCCTAATGGGCCATAAAGGGGTTATCTGATTATTATTTTTTTTAATCTTAATACTATCCCCAGCCAACCAGTGATTCAGTTGCACTGTCAGTTCCCCTGTCTGCAGACTCTATGATCTGCAGCTCTGGCGAAAGCAGTGATACCAGAGAATATGATGGAGCAAGCAAAGTGAGTAAATTTTTTTATTAGGTAGGCTGGGACCATTTAAATATATACTTTTATATAGAATTCTGACATCCAGAAAGTAAATAGATAGGAAAGCCAGCTAAATATTAGTGTTGAGCGGCATAGGCCATATTCGAATTCACCAATATTCGTGAATATATGGACGAAAATTCGTCATATATTCGCGAATTTTCGCATATTCGTAATATTCTCGATTTATTTTCGCATACGCGAAAATTTACATATGCGAAAGTTTGCATATACATTAATTAACATAAGCAAAAATTTGCATATGCGAAAATGAGCATATGCAAATTTTCGCATATGCGAAAATTCGCACGCCGGTCTCACACAGTAGTATTAGAGCCTTCTTTACACCACACAAGCTGGAAGCAGAAAGGTATGATCACTGTGATGTGTACTGTGAAAAACAAATAAAGTAAAAAAAAAACTTTAAAAAAAAACGAATATTCGTAATTACGAATATATAGTGCTATATTCGCGAATATTCGCGAATTCGCGAATATGCGATATTCGCGAATAAAATTCGCATTGCGAATATTCGCGAGCAACACTACTAAATATCTGGAAAAAGAATACCCCCAATCTGTTTATACAACATTCCAGGTCTCTGGAGATACAAGGTCTCTTATAGAACACATATATATGAAATAGATCGATATAAATGTGAACATATGACGTTTCCCTTGGCCCCTGACAGCAGTACCACCAATGGTGATCTGGATGTACAAACTGTGTATGTGTTGTTACTATGTACATTTAGATGTTGGTGTATTTGATGATAAGCAAAATCGAATGATATGATAATAAATAATGAAGAAAAATAAATAAAAATTCACAAATTACTAACTAAACAAAGTTAGTCATAGGTATAATATCCTTTATGTTAAAGGCAATGCCAATGGATTTGCAATGTTGCTGCAAGGGATATTTTTTCAAGTGAGTTCATCTGGAAGATGGAAATGTAGCTCAGCAATAAGGGTTATAAAAGCGACTGTTACTTGTGCCATAAAAAAAGAAAAAAACTTTGTTAAAGTCAGATTTGCATTAGGGAAACAATACAGGATGAAGTTAGGGGATATGGAACAGCTGCATCTATTTTAATATATCATGACGTGACAATTAGTAAACACGCTTATGAAAATGATCCTTTGGAGCAACATTACAGTACCTGCACCATTCTTAAGTTGTAAGCTGCTGACAAAATGAAACACCAGCTGCAGAATAAACTGATGAATATGCAGATAATATGAATTTTAATATAATGCAATTCCTGTCAGCAGCATTCGTGAATAGCAGCTGTCACCCCTTCAATGGAATTACATAGCAAACGTTATTCTTATATTCTCTTCTATTTCAGTAAATTAAACTGTCTTTCTTCATATTCTTTTGGTTGGATTTCTTTATACTTCTATAAATGTGCTGTGCCAAACCACTACATGAAATGGAAATGGGAAAAAAGTGACCAAGATTTTCTGTTTTATTTTTTTTTTCATTAATATTTTTATTATTTCTAGAACAATTCTTTATTTTACAATAGGATAAATATAAATAAAAACATTATTAGAACAGTTTTTACTAACTATGGGCTTTAAAATTTTCACTTGGGAATGAGACCAACGGTTGGAGGGTGAATACATAAAATGTTCACTGGCTTAAACTTAAATAGAATCTGTTGCTTCTGTTGCTTACACACACAAACAAAAAAAAAACACATAAAAATTGTATTTTTTTTTTAACTTTTGTTTTGTGCCTCCAGCTGTTGCAAAACTAATATTCACTGCAGAATTATCTCCCTCCCACCCAACGGTCTCTTCACCAATTGTAGCAAAGACAGGTTCCCTCTGATCACCTGACTAGTGATGTAATGTCTCAGGCCGCATTGCAACCTGGGAAAACCTGAGTCTTGTATGCTGTTGTATTTGCATTTTGTATGCTGTTAAAAAAAAAAAAAACATTGTGGCAAAGATCACATAAGAATTGTGAAACCACTGTCACACACCGGTACAGACACTATATTATGAACTACACTAACTTTACAGCCCCGTAGCATAGTAAAAAAAAATAAAAAAAAATAAATATATATATATATATATATATATATATATATATATATATATATATATATATCTGGACTACCCTTTTAAGAGCAATGAAGAACTAAAAAAAAAAAAACATCAATGTATACACTATTGTATTATTCAATGCTTATGTGCAAAAAATGCCCATCTTTTGAGCAAAAGACAGCTATATAAAGAAGCAATTATTATTGTGGGTTAAATGAAGGGACCAAAAAACGAGATTGTGTGTGAACATAGCCTAGAACCACAATCTGTTGTGTATACATATATATATATATATATATATATATATATATATATATATATATATATGTGTGTGTGTGTGTGTGTGTGTGTGTGTGTGTGTGTGTGTGTGTAGATAGATGTATATTGTAAATGTATACATTAAAATAAATAAATACAATTAAACATTTTACATAAATACTATTTACACATTTTGCTTCTTTCAATTATATCACAATTAGTATAATAATAATAATAATAATAATAATAATAATAAAAATAATGTAATAATAATAATAATAATACCAGTAATAATACTAACAACAACAAGCAAATAATACAATTAATATAAGTATTATTATTATTATTATTATTATTATTATTATTATTATTATTAATATTATTACTACTATCATTTTAATTTTGCCCTTCTCTTCTTCTGGAAAAGTTGCTGAAATCGATATGCTGTTTGTCAATCAATGAATCGTGACAAATCCAGACGCAATGTTCTCTTTTGTTATTACCATGTTATTGTTCATTAACCAGTCTTATTGTCATTTGAAGTGCTTTTTATATTTCAAAAAATTTTTTCAAGCCTGAATGATTTTTGCTAGCTCAAGTAATTTAACTTACGCTTTCAATTCATGGATTTATATTTGATTATAATTCAATATATGGCTTATAAATTCAGCTGAACTAGATTAAATATTTATTTTTCTGGCCTAATATAATGGTCTCTGTCCTCTCTTGAATTGTTTTTAAACACAGTAATAATTTTGTTTTCCTCAGCTGAAATATACAGTACAGTGAATTATAAGAAGGTCATAGAGAGGTACTATCATTAATTTTACGGGTTCCCAGCAAACCCTATGCATATACTGAAATGGTAAAACAAAATTATCATGTATATTTATTTCATATATGAAAATAATGATAGGAAATAATGAAATAATAATGTTTAATAATATATTGTTAGGTATTTTGTTCTTATTTATAATTATTTTTATTGACACTATTTATTATTGGTATAGTATTTTTCACAAGCTCCGTCCCCCTTCCATACCATTAACTTTTTTTTAACCATTTATTTCCCTCTGCTCTTACTTTAGAGTGAGACTCTAACAATTAAATAACATTTCCAGTCACAAATATGGTAATTTCTTCAGTAAAAAAGATAAATTATGATCAAAAAAGTGGGTGGTCTGGTCACTGATTTCTCAAAGGAGTTTTCCAGAATTGTATGATTTTCTAGGGATCCCAGGCTGCCAACTCTGTCTGATCTGTGTCTCTCACAATCACTTTTCCTGGGAGACACAGGCGTACTATAAACGTCAGTGCATTTTTTATTTCATCTGTTTCATAGAACTTTATTCTAAGAGATGGTGATATGTTGAAAGGGATCTGTAAAAGGTGTTGTATTTTCTAGGATGACTGTTACGCCGAGCGCTCCGGGTCCCTGCTCCTCCCCGGAGCGCTCGCAGCTTTCACCTCCATGCAGCGCCTGCATTAGTGTCACCGGCGGGGATGCGACCCGCGTAGCGGGACGCGCCCGCCCGTGGCTCGCATCCCAATCCCCTCACCTGTCCCGTCCTCCGTCGGCTCAGTCCCGGTGCGCGCGACCCCGCTCCCTAGGGCGCGCGCGCCGGCTCTCTGAGATTTAAAGGGCCAGTGCGCCATTGATTGGCACCTGACCCAATTAGTACTTTCACCTGTGTCCTCATTATAAAAACCCACTTCCCCTTCCTGGTGTCGCCGGATCTTGTTGCCTCAGTGCCAGTGAAAGCATTCTTGTGTATGTTCCAAGCCAGTGTTCCAGACCCTCTGCTGTTGCCCCTGACTGCGATCCTTGCTGCCTGCCCTGACCTTCTGCTACGTCCGACCTTGCTCTTGCCTTATCTCTTGTACCGCGCCTGTCTCAGCCGTCAGCTGGGGTTGAGTCGCTATCGGGTGGAACGACCTGGGGGTTACCTGCCGCTGCAAGTCAGTCCCGCTTTGCGGCGGGCTCTGGTGAAAACCAGTAACCCCTTAGACTCCGTTCCCCTGGTTCGGCCCACGTCATCACCCCACTGACACATAGGATCCACCACCAGTATCCTCACTGCATACCCATCCGGATCCTGACACAGGTGAAAGGCTTATCCAGCAACATGGATCCTGCTGAGGTCCCGCTGCCAGTTGTCTCTGACCTTACCACGGTGGTCACCCAGCAATCTCAACAGATAGCGCAACAAGGACAGCAGCTGACCCAACTGACCGTCATGCTGCAACAACTTCTGCCACAGCTTCAGCAACCATATCCTCCACCAGCTCCTGCACCTCCTCCGCAGTGAGTGGCCGCTCCTAGCCTCCGCCTGTCCCTGCCGGACAAATTTGATGGGGACTCTAAACTGTGCCGTGGTTTCCTGTCTCAATGTTCCCTACACTTGGAGATGATGTCGGACCATTTCCCCACAGAACGGTCTAAGGTGGCTTTCATGGTTAGTTTCCTGTCTGGAAAGGCCTTGTCATGGGACACACCGCTCTGGGACCGCAATGATCCTGTCACTGCCACTGTCCAGTCCTTCTTCGCTGAAGTTCGTAGTGTCTTCGAGGAGCCAGCCCGGGCCTCCTCTGCCGAGACTGCTTTGCTGAACCTAGTCCAAGGAAGTTCTTCCGTAGGCGAATACGCCATCCAGTTTCGTACCCTCGCCTCAGAATTATCCTGGAACAATAAGGCCCTCTGCGCGACCTTCAAGAAAGGCTTATCCAGCAACATCAAGGATGTACTGGCCGCACGAGAAATTCCTGCTAACCTGTCTGAACTTATCCATTTGGCCACCCGCATTGACATGCGTTTCTCTGAAAGACGCCAGGAGCTCCGACAGGAAAAGGATCTTGTTCGCACCAGGCGATTTCTCTCCCCGGATCCTCTCTTCTCTAGTCCACTGCAATCTGTTCCTGTGCCTTCTGCCGAGGAGGCTATGCATGTGGATCGGTCCCGCCTGACCCTACAAGAGAGGACTCGCCGCCGTAAGGAGAATCTATGCCTGTACTGTGCTAGTACCGAACACTTCCTAAAAGACTGTCCTATCCGCCCTCCGTGTCAGGAGAGACGCACTCCGTTACCTCACAAAGGTGAGACAGCTCTAGGTGTGAATTCTGCTTCTCCACGTCTCACTGTGCCTGTGCGGATTTCTCCTTCTGCTAACTCCTCCTTTTCAGCTGTGGCCTTTTTGGACTCCGGTTCTGCAGGAAATTTTATTTTGGCCTCTTTTGTTAATAGATTCAACATCCCAGTGACCAGTCTCGTCAAACCACTCTACATTTCTTCAATCAACGGAGAAAAATTGGACTGCACTGTGCGTTACCGCACAGAACCCCTGCTTATGTGCATTGGACTGCATCACGAAAAAAATTGAATTTCCTGTCCTACCCAACTGCACCTCTGAAATCCTCCTCGGTCTGCCATGGCTCCAACGTCATTCTCCTACCCTTGACTGGACCATCGGGGAGATCAAGAGTTGGGGTTCATCTTGTCTCAAACAGTGCCTCACGTCTGCTCCCATTTGTCAAACCCCTGTGGCTCCACCTATACCAGGTCTTCCCAAGGCCTACCAGGACTTTGCCGATGTTTTCTGTAAAAAACAAGCAGAGATTTTCCCACCTCATAGGCCTTATGACTGCCCTATTGACCTCCTTCCTGGTACTACTCCACCCCGGGGCAGGATCTACCCTCTGTCCGCCCCAGAGACTCAAGCCATGTCCGACTTTATCCAGGAAAATCTAAAGACGGGATTCATTTGAAAGTCCTCATCCCCTGCTGGAGCGGGGTTCTTCTTTGTTTCTAAAAAACACGGTTCCTTACGGCCATGCATTGACTACCGCGGTTTAAATAAAATCACCATCAAAACCCGCTATCCCCTGCCTTTGATCTCTGAACTTTTTGACCGTCTTCGTGGTGCCAATATTTTCACTAAATTGGACTTAAGAGGCGCATATAATCTTATTTGCATCAGGAAAGGGAATGTGTGTGTCACGATTCGGCTTACGGGTTGTGGATCCGCTGTGTCAGCGAGGGATTGGCGTGGACCGTGCTAGTGGAGCAGTTCTAAGAGGCTACTGGTTTTCACCAGAGCCCGCCGCAAAGCGGGATGGTCTTGCTGCGGCAGTAGCAACCAGGTCGTATCCACTAGCAACGGCTCTACCTCGCTGACTGCTGAGAAGGCGTGGGACAGAAGGACAAGGCAGAGGCAAGGTCAGACGTAGCAGAAGGTCGGGGGCAGGCGGCAAGGTTCGTAGTCAGGATGGATAGCAGAAGTTCAGGTACACAGGCTTTGGACACACTAAACGCTTTCACTGGCACAAGGCAACAAGATCCGGCAAGGGAGTGCATGGGAGGAGATCAGATATAGCCAGGGAGCAGGTGGAAGTCAATTAAGCTAATTGGGCCAGGCACCAATCATTGGTGCACTGGCCCTTTAAGTCTCAGAGAGCTGGCGCGCGCGCGCCCTAGAGAGCGGAGCCGCGCGCGCCAGCACATGACAGCAGGGGACCGGGACGGGTAAGTGACCTGGGATGCGATTCGCGAGCGGGCGCGTCCCGCTGTGCGAATCGCATCCCCGACGGCCATGACAGTGCAGCGCTCCCGGTCAGCAGCACTGACCGGGGAGCTGCAGGGAGAAAGACGCCGTGAGCGCTCCGGGGAGGAGCGGGGACCCTGAGCGCTAGGCGTAACAGTGTGGAAAACCGCATTCAATACCAGAGACGGACATTTCGAATATCTTGTTATGCCCTTTGGTCTGCAACGCTCCTGCAGTCTTCCAGGACTTCGTTAATGAGATATTTCGGGACCTGTTATATACCTGTGTTGTGGTTTACCTGGACGACATCTTAATTTTCTCCTCTAGTCTAGAGGAACACCGTCGTCATGTCCTTCTAGTGCTGCAGAGACTCAGCGAAAATCACCTGTATGCCAAAATGGAAAAATGTCTCTTTGAATGTGAATCTCTTCCTTTCCTAGGTTACCTAGTCTCTGGCCAAGGACTTCAAATGGACCCAGACAAACTGTCAGAGGTTTTAGATTGTGCTATCCAACGCTTTCTGGGATTTACCAACTACTACCGACAATTTATTCCCCATTTTTTCCACCATTGTGGCCCCGAAGAGAGGTCTTGGCAACTCGAGGATAATATCCTCGACAAGGAGCTAATTTACAGGTTCCTGGGCTCCAAAAAGAGGGGGAGACCCAAGGGGGGGGGGGGTACTTTTACGCCAAGCGCTCCGGGTCCCTGCTCCTCCCCGGAGCGCTTGCGGCGTTCACCTCCATGCAGCGCCCAGGTCAGACCCGCTGACCGGGAGCGCTGCATTAGTGTCACCGGCGGGGATGCGACCCGCGTAGCGGGACGCACCCACCCGCGGCTCGCATCCCAATCGCCAAGGGGATTGGGATGCGAGCCGCAGGTGGGCGCGTCCCGCTACGCGGGTCGCATCCTCGCCGGTGACACTAATGCAGCGCTCCCGTCGGCTCAGTCCCGGCGCGCGCGGCCCCGCTCCCTAGGGCGCGCACGCGCCGGCTCTCTGAGATTTAAAGAGCCAGTGCGCCTCATTATAAAACCACTTCCCCTTCCTGGTATCGCCGGATCTTGTTGCCTCAGTGCCAGTGAAAGCGTTCTTGTGTATGTTCCAAGCCAGTGTTCCAGACCCTCTGCTGTTGCCCCTGACTACGATCCTTGCTGCCTGCCCTGACCTTCTGCTACGTCCGATCTTGCTCTTGCCTTATCCCTTGTACCGCGCCTGTCTCAGCCGTCAGATGGGGTTGAGTCGCTATCGGGTGGAACGACCTGGGGGTTGCTTGCCGCTGCAAGTCCATCCCGCTTTGCGGCGGGCTCTGGTGAAAACCAGTAACCCCTCAGACTCCGTTCCCCTGGTACGGCCCCCGTCATCACCCCACTGACACAGAGGATCCACCACCAGTATCCTCACTGCATACCCATCCGGATCCTGACAATGACTAGCTTTCCCCTTGAAAAAGCTTTGATACAGTCGGGTTTCTGAAAGATATCAGAGTAATCCTTGAGCTGGCCTGCTAGAGATTTAAGGGGACTCACCTGGAAAACATTCTTTTTTAAATCAACTGATGCCAGAAAGTTAAACAGATTTGTGAATAACTTCTATTTAAAAATCTTAATCTTCCAGTACTTATCAGCTGCTGTATACTACAGAGGAAGTTGTATAGTTATTTTCTGTCTGACCACAGTTCCCTCTGCTGACACCTCTGTCCATATCAGGAACTGTCCAGAGCAGGAGAGGTTTGCTAAGAGTAATTGCTCCTGCTCTGGACAGTTCCTGACATGGACAGAGGTGTCAGCAGAGAGCACTGTGATCAGAAAGAAAAGAAATTCAAATAGAAAATAACTTCCTGTGGATCATACAGCAGCTGATAAGTACTGGAAGGATTAAGATTTTTTTTCATAGACGTGATTTACAAATCTGTAATAATAAAATAAATAGATGTATCACCTGCACTGGAGGATACTGTGGCCTATAGACCCTGCTGCATTACTCCAGTACGCTTCCCTGTAAGGCACACAGAAGATGAATAGTAGAATATAAATAAAATAAAATAGGAGTACATACTGGGAAAAATAGCAGTACAAAAGAACAATGAATGTAAAAGAAACAGTGGCCTACCTTCCAACTAGTAGTGCTTCAGTAGTAGCAATAGTGTTCTGAAACATGAATATTATATTTTAGGTAACTGCAAAAATAGTCTCAGGTAGCTACTAAGTGAGTGAGGTAAATTATTACATGTAAAACTACCTGGTAAAAGAAGTGCCGTGTAAAATAGGCAATCTATTAAGTAGTTATGTAGCAGCAAATGAATGAATCCTTCCTGATCCTTCCTGATGTTCCTTAGTAATCGGGATGGTCTCCCTCCAAGGTGTTGATCTTCGAACGGGGTAACGGGAGAGCGCTATCATTGATCTACTTGTAACGAGGACACTAGTTGGTCGAGGCGCTACTGGCCGGAGCGCTCTGCCGCTACCCCGTTCGAAGATCACCACCTTGGAGGGAGACCATCCCGATTACTAAGAAACATCAGGCACCCGTTTTTACCAGGGAAGTTATGTTTTTACGTATATTCTAGACATTAATGAGCTTGTTTTTAACACAATTGCAGCGCTGGAGTACCCCTAAAATGGGCCCACTACACTAAAGGAAGGATTCATTCATTTGCTGCTACATAACTACTTAACAGATTGCCTATTTTATACGGCACTTCTTTTACCAGGTTTACATGTAATAATTTACCTCACTCACTTTGTAGCTACCTGCGACTATTTTTACAGTTACCTAAAATATAATATTCATGTTTCAGAACACTA
Organism: Hyla sarda; assembly: GCF_029499605.1. Lineage (NCBI taxonomy): Eukaryota > Metazoa > Chordata > Amphibia > Anura > Hylidae > Hyla > Hyla sarda. Next base: position 190,943,043 of record NC_079194.1, read on the forward strand.
TTGCTACTACTGAAGCACTACTAGTTGGAAGGTAGGCCACTATTTCTTTTACATTCATTGTTCTTTTGTACTGCTATTTTCCCAGCGCATAATCCTATTTTATTTTATTGATTTACAAATCTGTTTAGCTTTCTGGCATCAGTTGATTAAAAAAAAAAAAAAAAATGTTTTCTGGTGTACCCCTTTAACCCATTAAGGACCAAGCCCATTTTCCCCTTAAGGACCACGCCAATTTTCATTTTTGCTCTTTCGTTTTTAACTCCTCTCATTCTAAAAACCATACCGCTTTCAATTTTACACCTACAGACCCAATTTTTTTTTTTGCGCCACCAATTGTACTTTGTAATGACATAAATCATTTAATAATAAAATCTACCACAAGACCAAAAAAGTATATTTGTGGGGTGAAATAAAAAAAAAAAAAAAGAAAACAACATAACACTATTTTGCAACTTTTGGGGGCTTCCGTTTCTACACAGTGCAATTTTCGTAAAAAAAAAAAGCTTATCTTTAGTCTGTAGGTCCATACGATCCATACAAGGATACCCAATTTATGTAGGTTGTATTTTATTTTACTACTTGAAAAAAAATCCTAACTACATGCACTAAAATTAGTATGCTTAAAATTGAGATCTTCTGACCCCTATAACTTTTTTGTTTGTCTGCATACAGGGCTATGTAAGGGTTCATTTTTTATGCTGTTGCCTGTAGTTTTTATTGTGTACCTTTTTTGTTTTTATGGGACTTTCTGATAGTATTTTATTCATATTATTATGGAATATGAAGTGACCAAAATGGCTAAATTTTTTGCACAATTGCAAGATAACCTTATATTTTAATAGTTTGGCCATTTATGCATGCGGCAGTACCATATATGATTGTTTTTATTTTTTATTACATTATTTTATTTAACAAATGGGAAAAGGGTGGTGATTTTAAATTTTAATAGGGTAGGGGTTAATTCACTTTTATTAACTTTTTTTTTTTAGCTTAAAACATGCGATCTTCTGATTGCATATACTGATCAATGCTATGCCATAGCATAACATTGATCAGTGTAACTAGAGATGAGCCAATTTTTTAAAAATTTCATTCGGCCGGTTCACAGAATTGTCCGAAAAAAATTGGTTTGGTACAAATTTATTCATGGTGAATCACTATTAAAAACGGTATTTCTGGCCTACAGAGAGGCTTAATAGGGGTTTAGAACACTTTGCCTTGTCCTAATACGCATCGGGAGTGTGCTGTGCTAGTGTAATAATACTGTTATTCAGTATGACATGCAGATCACAGGCATCGCTACTAACCCCTTAACGACCACGGATGTAAATGTACGTCCTGGTTTGACAGTACTTCGCGCACCAGGACGTTCATTTACATCAAGGTCAAAATGGGTTGGGTCCTTAAAGGGGTACTCCGCTCCTAGACATCTTATCCCCTATCCAAAGGATAGGGGATAAGATGTCAGTACGCCACGGTCCTGCTGCTGGGGAGCCCTGGGATCCCCGCTGCGGCACCGCGCTATCATTACAGCACAGAGCGAGTTCGCTCTGTGCGTAATGACGGGCGATACGGGGGCCGGAGCAGTGTGACGTCATGGCTCCGCCCCTCGTGACATCACGGCCCGTCCCCTTAATGCAAGTCTATGGGAGGGGGCGTGACGACCGCCATGCCCCCTCCCATGGACTTGTATTGAAAGGGGCGGGGCGGGACATCACGAGGGGTGGAGCCGTGACGTAACGATGCTCCTGTACCGCCCATCATTACGTGCAGAGCGAACTCGCTCTGTGCTGTAATGATAGCGCGGTGCCGCAGCGGGGAACCCAGGGCTCCCCAGCAGTGGGACCGCGGCGATCAGACATCTTATCCCCTATCCTTTGGATAGGGGATAAGATATCTAGTGGCGGAATACCCCTTTAAGGGGTTAACATCACTGCTGCAGAGCATCTGGACGTGGCATATTTTTAATGTAATTTTTATTTTATTTAATTAGAATTTCTAAAAAAATTGATTACCCATTCTGGTGAGCAACAAGCCTGCGGTCCTCCTCCAGGCGAGATACCACCTGTTCCAGCCTCTGCCTCTCAGCGCCAACCTGACTGTGAAAATGCAAATGTTTCATTTAATCAGTTATGGTTCATTGTTATCGCTCCAAGCTGTTTCATTGGATTCTTGTGATAATTCCACAGGTCATATGACATCGAAGAATATGGGGCCTCAGTCTTGAAAAGATGACATAGATTTTATTTTTTATTTTTTTATTTAAGATTTATATTAGATTCCCAAGTTTAATGTCCCGGCGTTTACTTTGAACTAATACTGTATGACCACAAAACCAAATCTAACAAGGAGTCACATGGCAGCACAATGCTACCATAAAAATGTTTAGATAATGTCCCAGCAGCATGAGGAGACCATAGGGCCTCACAATTCCTAAGATAAAAAGATGACTTTTTAAATTTAAATTGAAGAATTATGGTAGCTAGTGGCTGAATGACATAGCGTGGAGATGGCGGCAGCAAGAGAGGAATATATAGTGGCTGAATGACACAGCCTAGAGTTTGCGGTAGCATGAGGAGACCATGTAGTAGCTGAATGGCACAGCATGGAGCAGCCAGGAGGCCAGGGACAGCCAGGAGGCAGTAGGAGGAGACCATATAGTTGTTGAATGACACAGCCTGGAAGTGGTGGCAGCATGAAGAGAACATATAGTGGCTGAATGACACAGCGTGGAGGTGGCGGCAGCATGAGGAGAATATATAGTGACTAAAGGGCACAGCCTAGAGTTGGCAGCAGCAAGAGGAGACCATATAGATGCTGAATGACACAGCCTGGAGGTGGCGGTGTTATGGTTGGCTGCTAGTTTGGCCTTAAAATGTGAGTGACTGCCGCTGTAGACTGCTGAGTGTCGACACAAAGAAATAAAAACCAGACAAAATGTTGGTATATATCTTCTTCTCAGCATACTGGCTAAGGAGCTGTCCCAAGAAGTTCTGTTTATTATACGGAAGTACATTGGTTTTTTACATTTGACAAAAAGGGAGGTTAGTTATCACGTCAAAATCATCATGTTATATTTTGATTGGTTATTTGATTATTGCGTCTGTATATATTAGGTTATAAAGCATTCATTTCTTTCTTAGCCACAGGTCACTTACAATGGAATTTCCTTATTCTACCTTAAAATTCTGGGTGTATTCGTCCTTCTGCACCGTCTATCTTTCTTCAAATATTTTTTCTCTAAACTTCCAACTCCTTCTTTATCTTGCTTCTCTTGGACTCATCCCAAGGTCTTCATCTTAGTTACAAGCAAATAGCTAAAGCTGATATATATATATAGGTTAAGGGTAGGTAAGCATTGGTACAGCCTCACCTGGAATATGCTGTTCAGTTTTGGTCACCTGTCCATAAAAGGGACACTGCAGAGCTGGAAAGGGTGCAGAGATGTGCGACTAAACTAATATGGGGCATGGAACATCTTAGCTATGAGGAGCGATTAAAGGAGTTACACTTGTTTAGTCTTGAGAAGAGACGTTTAAGGGAGTATATAAATGGCCCATACAAAAAATATGAAGAAAAACTGTTCCAGGTTAAACCCCCCAAAAGGACGAGGGGGCACTCCCTCCGTCTGGAGAAGAAAAGGTTTAGTCTAAAGGGGCGGCACGCCTTCTTTACCATAAGAACTGTGAATTTGTGGAACAGTCTACCTCAGGAACTGGTCACAGCAGGAACAATTGATAGCTTTAAAACAGGATTAGATACATTCCTGGAACAAAATAACATTAATGCTTATGCAGAATTATAAAACTACATCCCTTCCCCTTATCCCCTTACACCCTTCCCTTCAATACCCTGGTTGGACTTGTTTTTTCAACCAAACTAACTATGTAACTATGTAACAAATATCTTTATGCAGCATTAGCAGTGGCATATAAATATTAATATATTGATCAGCCATCCGAATCCTTTTAATCAATGGCAGCATGAGGAGAACATATAGTGGCAGAATGAGACAGCGTGAAGGTGGCTAAAGCATGAGGAGACCATATAGTGGCTGAATGACACAGCCTGGAGGTGGCAACAGTATGAGGAGACAAGATAGTGGCTGAATGACACAGCCTGGAGTTGGCAGCAGCATGAGGAGACCATATAGTGGCTGAATGACACAGCCTGGAGTTTGCGGTAGCATGAGGAGACCATTTAGTGGCTAAATGACAGAGCCTGGAGTTGGCGGCAGCAAGAGGAGACCATATAGAGACTGAATGAGACAGCCTGGAGGTGGCGGCAGCATGAGGAGAACATATAGTGGCTGAATGGACCAGCTTGGAGGTGGCGGCAGCAAAAGGAGACCACATAGTGGCTGAATGAAACAGCCTGGAGGTGGCAGCAGCCTGAGGAGAACATATGGTGGCAGAATGAGACAACCTTGAGGTGGCCGCAGCAGGAGACCTGAAAGTGACTCGGTGACAGAGCGATGAGATGGGTGGCAATACCAATACCTGGTGACGAAGGTGGGTGAAAAAAGATCTGATGTGGAGGAATGTTTGTTACTTGAGAGCAGTGCCTTTCATCTGTTTGGCACTATCCATATTTGTGAAGTGTTCGTGTGGCACCATGGTCAATCCATTCTGATGCATCAGGCATTGGGGAATGGAAATCATGGCTGATCCATGCCTGATTCATCTTGACAAAGGTCAGTCTCTCCACATTTTTCATGGACAGATGAGTTCTCCTTGGGGTGACTATGGCCCCCGCCACAATAAACACCCGCTCTGATGGCACACTACTGGCCAGGCAGGACAGCTTTTCAAGGGCAAACTCTGCTAGTTGCAGCCACAAATCAAGTTTGGCTGCCCAGAAGTCCAGCAGATCTTCAAGGTGTGTTGGCATGGGCATGTCAAGGTATGCCACCACCTGCTGGTTTAGGTCCTGCTCCAGGTCTACCTGCTGCTGATGAGTTGCTTCACTATACGGGTGAAGAAAGGTACTCATCAGCGACTGTATACTCAAGCTGCTGCTGATGGAGCAGGTACTGCTCCTACCACCCCACCCCTCCCCAGTAGCATGGCAGTGGACGGAGAGTGCAGAGGGCCCCCCGAGTCAGACCTGCGAGAGGATGGACGATGGCGCCGATAGGCCAACTGACTGCGTAGAATGTATCTATAGTATGTCAGTTTGTCCTCCCTCTCAGTGGGTGTAAAAAAGGCCCCCATTTTGTGACAGAAGCGAGGGTCCAATATGGTTGAGATCCAGAAGTAATTCCACTGCCAAATGGTGGCAATTTGGCGATCACTATGCAAGCAACTGAACATGTATGGTGCAATTTGTCCAAGTGACTCAGAGGGGCTATCTGCCTCCATCTCCACTGCATGCTGTCACTGTGTGTCTGGGTCCTTTGTCTCGCCTTCCTCATAACCCTCTAGCTCCTCCTGCTCCTCCTCTCCTGTCAGATTACTAGAAAAACCATCAATTTCGCAAAAACTTGACTGTGCTCCACTGTGCCCCTCCTCCTCCAGTTCAGCCTCCATAGGGCTCATGTGGCCTTGAGAAATAGGTGCCACTTCTCCAGTGCCCTGACCAGCCATCATTTCCAACAAGTGTTTAAGGAAATGAAGCAGTGGAATGATGTCGTTCATCCCGTAATCCTGGTGACTGACTAAGGGTATGTTCACACTACGTAATTCCGGCGGAATTCCATCAGAGGAATTCTGCAAATGGAATTACGTGCTGTGAACATAAACATCAGTGTGAATGGGTTCCCGCGAGACCCGTTCCCCCTGCGGAATTTCAGCGGCGGACAATTCTGCCGCTGAAATTGTTCTGCGCAGCGAAAGAGCATGTTCATTCTTTGCTCGGAAGTCCGTGAACATTACATAGCCATCAATGGTGACGGCGCAGTGCTGCGCGATCCTACAGCCAAAGTATTGCGGCGGCCACCAGAATGGAATCTCCGCTAGCGGAATTCTGCGAGCGGAGATTCCGTTCATATTCCGTGGTGTGAACATACCCTAATAATGTGGCTTCCTCAAAGGGCCTGAAAAAACACCAGGTGTCACTTATGAGCTGCCACTGGTTGACATTGAAGTTACACAAGGGAGTCCCCCTATCCGCTATGATCATCAATAAATCGGTGATGGCTTTTCTCTGTGCGTATAGTCGGTCCAACATATGGGGGGTGGAATTCCAATGTGTGGCAACGTTGCAAATCAGACTATGTTTGGGGATACCATTCTGACGTTGCAGCTCAAGGAGGATGCGCTTTGCAGGGTACGAGTGGCTTAAGTGCATGCAAAGTTTCCTTCTCATTGTTAGGATGTCTTGCAAATGGGGTGGGGGGACACTTCAGGAACTACTTCACAACCAGATTGAACACATTTGCCATGCAGGGCGCATGGCTCTGCCTTCCTTGTCGCAGTGCAGACAAGATGTTCTTCCTGTTGTCAGTTACCATGGTTACCATTTCCAGTTTTCATGGAGCAAGCCATTCTCCGATTTCTTTATGAATGACTTTTAGCAGTTCCTCCCCTGTATGACTACGTTCGCCAAGGCAAACCATGTGAAGTACAGCATGTGCCATGCACACATGGTATGCTGAAGGGGCACTGAGACTTGTCAGTGCAGTGAAGGCTGATGACACAGTGGAGGATGAGGAGGTGGAGTCGCACACTGTCACAGGACCAATGGCCTGAGAGCGTGGAGGAGGAAGCAGCGTGACCTGCCCAAGTTGGTGTTGTGGCTGTGCAGGAACCACATTCACCCAGTGGGCCATAAAGAACATGTATTGTCCCTGACCGTAGTTACAGTTCCAGATGTCGGTGCTGCCGTGCATCAACAGTCCGCACTAATTGACTGCTACTGCCGCAGTCTACAGGAACCCCCGTTCCACTTCCTCCCGGGAAGGTAGGCTGCCGCGAAGCAGGTGGTCTACCCCAGGCACATTTGGCTCCAGACTTTCCACTTCTTCCACCATGCCGGCTGCCAACCATGCTACCACCTTGCTGGCTCAGCTGCTGCCTCACGGGCAACCTGAAACCCTGTTCTCCTGATGATGATGATGCCTGTTCTGCACCCTGCTTTCAATTGGGATCTGCTTCATCATCATCAACAAGTGTCTGCACGTTACTGATGTCCTCCTCAGGTTCCTCAAAAGTGTCTGTTTTAGGACCCTGAACACTGGCAACACCACCTCCCATGTCACTCTCCTCATCACTACTTGTCCTCCTAGCGTAGGACGCAGCGGATGTCTCCTCCACTTCTTGGCTGGGCAGTAACTGCCAACTGTCATTTATTAGATCGTCTTTACTGAATAGTGGAGCTGAACCCACAGCATAAGATACTTCTTTAGGGGAGAGAACAGCATAGGACAGAGGCAATGGGGGGACAGGGACTGCTCCTGGGCCATGCCAACTGAGGGTTGTGTCTGAGGAACCCACCAACTGTTGACTGAGGATATCAGATTTCACTTGTGATGAAGTGGATGACCGTGTTAACCAATCGATGATGGCAGATGGGTTGCTCGAGAAACAATCACAAGCTAATACCGGGAGATCAGGCCTCTCGCTGTGACTCCTGCTGCCATTCGCCCCTAGTCTGCTGCTACCTCTGCTTACGCCTGATGAATTTAGGCCTCTGCCACTGCTCTATGCACGTCCTGGCACTTCTCTGCCTGACATACTTAGTGCGTATATGAGGGGAGTACAATACGCTTCACTACGCTTAAAACAGCATTTGTCTAGAACAGCAGGTGTTTACTTTTGGCTGGCCTTTTACAGTAACTAGGTCCTTAAGACTTTATCAGAAACAAAATGGTACAACACTTAGATGTACGTATGTGGTATGCACTTATGAGGGCAATAGAATGTGCTTCACTATGCTTAACAGTATTTGTCTTGAACAGCAGCAAGTGTGTACTTTTGGCTGTCCTTTCACAGTATCTAGGCTCTTGAAAGTTTAAAAGGTACAGAACAGTACACCATCTAGATGTAGGTATGTGGTATGCATTAATGAGGGCAGAAAAATGCGCTACAGTATGCTTAAAAAGTATGTGTGTACAACACCAGCCAGTGAGTACTTTTGCCTGGACTTTCACAGTATCTATGCCCTTGAGAGTTTAACAGGTACAAAGTAGTACACCACTTAGATGTAGGTAAGTGGTATGCACTCATGAGGGGAGAAAATGCACTACAGTACGCTTAAAAAAGTATTTGTGCACAACACCAGCAGTAGACACCAGTGCTGTAGCACACAGTCGCTGTGTACTACACCAAAATTGGACTTTCTCTCTCAATTTCACTCCCTTTCCTATCGGTGCTTCTAGGCAGGATTTGTGCCTGAGCTCTATCGCTGCTGTTCTTCTGTGTAACATATTGCTCTTTGTAATAGAATGCTGAAGACAGTGACTGGGAGGTAAATTGCTGCAGTAAAAATGCTTTTCTGTGCAACACACACTGCTCTCTGTCCCTCTGTGCAACAGAACGCTGACTTTACAAGGAGGTGAATCGCTGCTGGAGAAAGCTTTTCTGTGTAACACACAGCGCTGTCTGTCCCTATATATCTCTCTGCAGTGAAAGGATGAAGTGACTGGCCGCAATATGGCTGCTGATTATATAGGGCTGTGACATCACAGGGGTGACTGGCCCGCTTACCCTTGTTCCCGCCTTCCCTGGAATCCTTGCCCCATGTCCTCACATGTGGATCCGCCATTTTAGATGCCCTGGAGCCTGGACCGCACTTAATGGAGTTTAATGAAGCGATTTGCGCAATGTAATTGGGGTGATCTTTTTATTCGTTGCAAATCTAATTTTTCCGGAAATTCGTAACAAATTCGGATGCATCAGATTTGATTCGCTCATCTCTAAGTGTAACCGGTGCTCTGCTGCTCTAGCCTGCTGCGTAGGATTGGAGCAGCAGATCGCCGAATGAACAATGAAGAGGCAGGTGAGGACCCTCAGCACCCCACCTGTCCTCAGGTTGTGTGTGGATTTGCAGCTCAGTCTCTATTAAAGTGAATGGAGACACCATTCAGGGTTGTTTAGTACTGATGCATACTGCACTGGTTAGATACATGGTTTAGGATTAGCCTGCTACCCCTAAAACATGGTCGGATAGTTTACCCAGACCTAGGGAAAACTTTACAGTTTGCATGGTCAAGAGTGGGAACGTCTGCACTGTGAATTCTGTTCGTATGGTTGGATTTGGTTTGTAGTACTAGCCATACCTGGCTTTGTTATATAACTTGCTGCTAAATGCATGGCAGACAGTAGTACACTGTTGTAAACAATAGGTGGAAGCAATCCTGGCTTACTGCAAGTCCAGAGGTTTTAAAATTGAGGAGAGGAATTTTCCAGTTTTCTCCTATTTTATTATTTTACTATGGCTACTGTCTGTCGTTGCAGCCTGTCAAGAACAGCCGTCAAACTCTCTTTTTTCTTTGGAGTTTGACAGGCGTCATTTTGACGGGGGGGCAATGGGCAACAGCGGGTCCTGCTGGACCCCATTATAGTCAGTGGGGTCCATCTGGCACTGCTGTTTTTCAGCGGGAGTAGTGAGAGAAAAAGACGATGCAAGCAGTAATTTTTTCTCCTGCTATTCTTCCCGATGTCCGTCACACCACCATGTGACAACGCTAGTATGAAAACAGCCTTAACCTGTTTCATTCAAAGTAAGGTGGAGTTGCCCCATGAAGTGCTATACAATCCTGTGTGGTAGTTGTCTACACAGCAATCAATCGCATGCCTTTGTACGGAATATATTTGTCTGGGAGTGTGCTACTATTTTCCTGTAAATTGGGAGATGACTTCAAACATTGTGACCCGGGTTGTTTTGTTTGAGTAACCACTTATTGTGGTACAATACAATATTATTACAGCGCAAGTCACTTTATGTGGGATTCTCCTGTCTTCATGGTAGATTCATAAATGACCCTATTAAATCGCCGCGGGGATCCGATTATCTACAATAGCCTGCCTCAGTCCATCTCCTGGGTCTTCATGGCTGAAGATCGCCATTAACACTGATCAGTGCTACACATATGCATATCACTGAACAGTATTAGCAATCAAATTATTGCAATAAATATTCCCCTATGGGGACATAAACAGTGTGAAAAAAAAAAGTAAGAAAAAAAATAAAAAGAAAAAGAAGAAAAAAATGTCATAAACATATTTGGTATTGCCATGTCTGTAAATGTCTGAACTATGAAAATATAATGTTAATGTTCCCATACGGCGTACAGCGTAAATGTGAAAAAAAAAGTCCAAAATGTATGCTTTCTTGTCACATTTTATTACAAATAAAATAATAAAAAGGGATTTAAAAATTTCATATATGCATATGTGGAATCAATAAAAAATACAGATCATGGCGCAAACATTTTGAAAGTCATAGGTCAAAATAGAGGGATTTTAAACATACTGTTAGGAGTCGCACCGCGGTCAGACATGCTGTCTGCGAACGCACTCCTTCTGCGCTGCCCACCACGGTTTGCACTGCGATTGCACCCAGCCCACTGCTCCTTACCTTCCCCGTCGCCCCCGTGCCCTTCATGTTTGCCAGCACGTGCGTCCCCACCTCCTAGGGCACGAGCTCTCTGTGAAATTTAAAGGGCCAGTATACACTTAATTGGTTCTTGCTGCTCCCTGACCCTAAAAGTATAAGCATTTCCTTTTGACCCTTGCAGGATCTTTGCACCATTTAAGCCTTAGAGAAAGCATACAGTTTGTGTCTTGTATTGCCATGTATCTGACCCCATTGCTACATATCCTGACCTTGCTCCTGTGCCACCTGCCTTCTGACCTCTTGCTACGTGACCTGACCTTGCTACAGTGCCGCCAGCCCTGACCTCCTGCCTGTCCTGACTTCGAGTTGCCTCATCCTTCTTGTGCCACGTTACACCTCTGCTGCCTGTGTGGACGAGTTGTATCAGGGGGAATGACCTGGGTGGCGCCTGCCGCTGCAAGTCCATCCCGCTTTGCGGAGAGCTCTGGAGAAAACCAGCGGCACCTTAGACTCCACTCCCTCGTACGGCCCATGACATTATCCACACAGGTTCAGCGGATCCACCTCTGCCGTAACAGTAGGATCCGGCCGTGGATCCCGCCAAGGTGCCACTGCCTTGTGTCGAGGACCTCTCCTCCATTGTGGCACTGCAGTCACAACAGTTAGCTCAACAGGCCCAGCAACTGAATCAGCTGTCCACCATGATGCAGCAGCTTCTTTCCATTTAGCAGCAGCAGTAACAGCAGCAACAACAGCGGCAATCCACTCCTGCAGCTCCTTCGGGAACAGGGACCCTAAATTGCGCAGAGGCTTCGTCACTCAGTGCTCTATGCACGTGGAACTCATGTATGACCAGTTCCTGTCCTAATGTGCTGAAGTGGCTTTCGTGGTGAGCCTTCTTTCCGGAAAGGCACTGGCCCGGGCTGCTCCACTCTGGTACAAAGGTGATCTAGTTATAGCCGATCTGCAAGCTTTCCTTTCGGAATTCTGCAGTGTCTTCGAGGAGCCAGCATGTTCTTCCTCGACTGAAACCACGCTCCTGAACCTCAGTCAAGGGGATTCCTCTGTAGGCGACTACGCGGTCCAATTCCGTACTCTAGCTTCAGAATTGGATTGGAATGATGCGGCCCTGTGTGCTACCTTCAAGAAGGGACTTTCTAACAGGGTAAAGGATGCCTTGGCCACACAGGACCCACCATCTTCCCTGGCTGAATTGATTCTGCTGGCTACCGCATTGATGTGCGTTTTGCCGAGAGGCAAGAGGAGCTCCGTTAAGAACGCAAACCTGCTCATTGACGTTGTCTTCCCCATTTTGCTTTGGTGTTTCAGCGGCCACCTCTGCCTACTTTTATGCCTTCTGCCAAAGAGCCTATGCAAGTGGATCGAGCTCACTTGTCTCCGCAAGAGAGGTCAGGCCAAAGGGAAGAGAATCTGTGCCCGTACTGTGCCAGCCCGGAGCATTTTCACAATAACTGCCCTCTTGGCCTCAACGACCGGAAAACACACACACCTAGGGCAAGTGGGAGAGGCGTCTCTAGGTGTGAATGCTCCCTCTCCTTGCTTGTACATGCCGGTATGGCTCTTCTCCTCTACCAGTTTCTCATTTCTGCTTTTGTGGACTCTGGTTCAGCAGGGAACTTCGTGGATGCCTCTATGGTCCATAAATATCATCTCTCAGTCTCTGTACATATTTACTATCAACATGGAGTGCCTGAATTCCACTATGAAGTTCTATGTGCTCCCTCACTGTTCTCCTCGGTCTGCCATAGCTGCAATGCTGGAGAAGTCTCTCGTTGGGGCCAGGATTGTCTGAACCACTGTCTGGTGACAATTCAATTGAAGCATCCTATTCCTTGCCCCTCTCTGCCTGGTCTGCCTACCCCGTACCAAGACTTTGCTGATATGTTTTGCGAGAAGCAAGCAGAGAGTCTTCCTCCTCATTGACCCTATGATTGTCCAATTGATCTTCTGCCGGGTTCTTCACCCCCGCGGGGAAGAATTTATCCCTTGTCGGCTCCTGAGATTCAGATCATGTCAGAATACATCAGCGAGAATCTACAGGAGGGCTTCATTCAGAAGTCTACCTCTCCTGCCGAAGCCGGTTTCTTCTTTGTGGAAAAAAAGGACAGTTCTCTCCATCAATGCATTGATTACCGAGGACTTAATACAATCACCATCAAGAACCAGTTCCCCCTCCCACTGATCTCAGAACTATTTGATCGCCTATGGGGAGCCAAGATTTTCACCAAGTCGGACTTGTGAGGGGCGTATAACCTTACCAGAATCCGGGATGGAGATTAGACGGCTTTTAATACCTGTGATGGGCATTATGAGTACCTTGTGATGTTGTTTGGTCTCTCTAATACCCCAGACATTTTTCAAGAATTTGTCAACGACATTTTCCAAGATCTCCTTTACACTTGCGTTGTGGTGTATCTGGACGACATCTTGATCATCTGGCCCAACTTGGAAGTTCATCGCACTCATGTGCGACAGGTCCTGCGACACCTTCAGAGCAACCGCCTCTACGCCAAGCTCGAGAAATGTCTTTTTGAGAAATTGACTCTGCCGTTCCTCGGCTATATTGTCTCCAACCAAGGCCTTCGGATGGATCCTGACAAGCTGTCTTTGGTTTTTACCTGGCCGCGACCTTCTGGTCTGCTTCCTTGGTTTTGCCAACTATTTTCGGCAGTTCATTCTGCACTTCTCCACCCTGTTAGCTCTGATTGTGGCTCTTACCAAGAGAGGTGCTAATCCCAAGTCCTGGTCACCTACAGCAGAGGAGGCTTTTTCTCGTTTGAAGTTGGCATTTGCCTCCGCACCTGTTCTGCGAGACCTGACCTGGACAAGCTGTTCTACCTTGAAGTGGATGCCTCTTCTGTAGGAGCTGGAGCAGTTTTGACTCAGAAATCCTCCAAGGGCAAAACGGTGACTTGCGGCTTCTTCTCTAAAACATTTTCTCCTGCGGAGAGGAATTACACCATTGGTGATCGGGAACTCTTGGGCCATTAAGCGCGCTCTGGAAGAATGGCGTCACTTGTTTGAGGGAGCTAGTTATCCTATCAATATCTATACGTACCATACAAATCTTCTTTACTTACAGTCTGCACAACATCTGAACTCTCGGCAGGCCAGGTGGTCACTTTTCTTTTCCCGGTTTAATTTTCTCATTCATTTTTCGACCTGCACACAAGAACGTCAGAGCCGATGCCCTCTCACAAGCTTCCGATGTGGTGGGCCAGGAACCTATATCTTGTCCCATTGTGCCTCCAGATCAATTGGTTATGGCAGCACTGGTCAATCTCCAGCAAGTTCCCCCGGGAAAGACTTTTGTGCCAACTCACCTTACAATTAATGTGCTGAACTGGGGACATTCTTCTTTATTGGCCGGTCACTCTGGAATACGGAAGTCAACTTTGCTCATCACCCGTCATTACTGGTGGCCTAACCTGGAGTGCGATGTTGCAGATTTTGTCTTTACCTCTGTAATTTGTGTTCATGACAAGACGTCTTGTAGCAAACTAGCGGGTCTCTTACAGCCTTTACCTGTCCCTGAATTTCCGTGGACCCACATTGCCATGGATTTTATCACTGATCTGCTGCCCTCCTTCAATTGCACGGTCATTTGGGTGGTCATTGATTGATCATCTTTAATATGGCTCATTTTATACCTCTGCTTGGACTTCCTTCAGCTCCTCAGTTGGCTGATCAATTCTTCTGACATATTTTCTGCCTGCATGGATCTACCGCTTCACATCGTCTCCGACAGAGGGGTTCAGTACGTTTCCAAGTTTTGGCGGGCCCTCTGCTCTCGCCTCAAAGTCAAACTGGACTTGTCATCAGCATACCAACCACAAACCAACTGCCAGGTAGGGCGGGTGAGCCAAGTTTTTGGAGAGTATCTTCGCCATTTTGTTTCTACCCGGCAGGACAACTGGTACAATCTGTTACCTTGGGCTGAGTTTTCTTACTATCATCGTGACTCAGACTCTACAAGTACCTTTCCATTTTTTATTGTTTACTGTCACCATCTTTGTCCTCCTCTACCTCTGCTCGCTTCTTCTGGAGTACCAGCAGTTGATGTTTTGGTTCCGGACTTTCAAACTATTTAGCATGAAACACGGCATTCTTTAGCTTTCACCTCCTCTCGCATGAAGTCCCAGGCTGACAAGAACAGGAGGTCTCCACCAGTCTTTTCCCTCGGGGATAAGGTTTGGCTCTCTGCAAAGTTTGTTCTTCTGAAGCAACTTAGTTACAAACTGGGCCCGCGGTTCTTTGGTCCTTTTAAAGTCCTATGCCACATTAATCCGGTTGCGTACAAGTTACATCTTCCTCCTTCTTTGCGCATCCCGAACTCCTTCCACGTCTCACTCCTCAAGCTGTTGGTCCTTAACCGGTTCTCTCAGAAGTATATCTCTCCTACCCCTGTTACCGGGGCCTCTGATGTGTTTGAAGTTCAGAAGATTCTCGCCCCTAAGGCCATCAGGGGGGGAAACGGTACTTCCTGGTTGACTGGAAGGGTTCTGGTCCTGAGGAGCGGTCCTGGGAACCTGAGGAGGACATCTTAGATCGGGATCTGGTACTCAGGTTTCTCCGGCCTAAAAAGAGGGGGAGACCTCCTCTACTGTTAGGAGTCGTGCTGCGGTCAGACATGCTAGCACTCCTTCTCTGCTGGCGCGGTTCGCACTGCGATTCGCATCCCGCGATGTGATCACACTCAGCCCACTGCTCGTTACCTTCCCTGTCATCCACGTGTCTCCTCTGTTCTTCCTGCTTGCCGGCGGCCCACACAGGTTCAGTGGATCCACTTCATCTCTGCCGTAACACATACTAACTTGGTTAAAAAGTTTGAGATTTTTTTAAATCGGTACAATAATAGAAAAGTATGTAGTCATGGGTATCATTTTAATCTTATTGACCCACAGAATAATGAAAACATGTCATTATTACCATTTCCTACATAAATAATATTTTTTTGGTTGCGCCATCCATTTTACGGTAAAATGAGTGATGTCGTTACAAAGGACAACTGGTCATGGAAAAAACAAGCCCTGTGGATGAGAATATAAAAGACAATAACGATAATGCAAAATTAAAATTGAAATATATTTGCAGATGTGTAGGAAAAAGTCGGCCACTCACTGGTCTTCTTGTTTCAGCAAATTTCTTTTATTAAGCACATACTCACAACCGTGTTACCTAGGGAGAAAACATAGATGGTAATGGGCAGGGGGGCAAATAGAGTGGAATCCTGCAAGTCTGAAACAATATTTCCCACTAGTAAAAACTCTATACTTAGTAAATGAGACCCATCATCTAAGGCCTGAATCTATCTCCTGCTGTCTGTTCATAGTGTGTGTGGTCCTTATGTAATGCTAGCAAGGCTTTATTGGACAGGTAGCACCTGTCTATGACATTGACTGCAGGAATTACTTTCTTCTATAACACAATTTATAGGGTTAATGGGAAAACACTTTTTACATAGGTCAAGGTGTTGTTAGAATGTGACCATGTGTTTATCAAAATTTTCCCATAACAGTATACATTACTTTAAAGTGGAACCAGTAGAAGCCACAAAACAGACCTTGTTCCAATCTGTCTGCTCCCTCCCCACAATTATGTCACCAGCCTGTCTCATGTGAGTGAATAAATCTGCTTCATCTCATCCATGCTGCGAAGTGCCATCTTTTCTTCTTTTATTGGGATTATTTGCCACTTGCTGTAAGCACCGCTTTAAGTGGACTGCACCGAGGATATATACCTGAACCTCCGAGTGATATTTACCCCATTTGAGTCAGTAGTGCCGACTTCCACATTTCTTGATTAAAGTGTAAAAAGTAAATGTAAGGAACTATCAGATAGCTCTTAAACAGTTAAGCTTTAAAGGCCTTATGTCCCTTGCTCCATTGCTGACATACGGAAGCTTTTTAATAAAAGAAAAGTTTCCAAATTAGCATGCTTTTAGTCAGCACCCATGCGGGGGTTTTCCTGTCCCCAACATTTAATGTAATTTACACATCATTTCTATTATGTGTAATGGGTGGAAAGGGAACCTCTAACTGAAACAACACTTTGACAAAGGCAAAGTCTGCATTACTAGAGGAACACAGCATTCGAAAAGGCTGCATTTTCCTTTTAAGAAAGGTTGCCAACATCTGCCAAGGTAAGAATGGCAGCTCACAAGGGAAATGGGATGAGTACGGTCTGTCATCCTGATGTATCTGTCATCTTAAAACCCTTTAAGAAGAGGTAACTTGACACATACTTGTCAGTCCTACTGTCTAATTCTACAGCTTTAAATAAGGCCTGAGGCAGTCACATGTGACCAGTCGCTAAGGGCCTTAGTGGCATTCCTACAGTGAAGCTTGTCTACAGCCCAACAGCTGTTGTTTAGTGATAGATCAGTGAAGCAAAAAATTATGCTGGTATAAAAAATAGATCTTGAGCCACAGCTCTCAGTCTTATGGCTTTGTTCTACATTAGCAGAAAACCTCTGGGATTCATTTGCTTGTAATCATCTCTCACTGAGGGGCAGAGCGTCTTTCATACAGTGATGGTGGAGTCACCTTTGAAACAATTGTAAATGAGAAGAAATTATTTTCCAATCTACTCTCTTAGGATTATATTTGATAAACTGGCACATTTCAAAACCCTGCTCAGAATGTAAAACATGCCTGCAAATATATATTTTGTTAAGAATTTGTTTGGACCCCTGTTGTGTTTAATTGTTGTTACGGCACGCTCTTCTTGTCGGTTATGAATATCTGATGCATTACAGAAATAATTTGAAACAATTCTTTTTCCTTTTTTATTACTGGTGCTCCCAGGATACTCGAGCCGTTTATCCATAAGAAGTTCATGTGCTGAAATGAATCTCTTAACAGTGAGAGTCGAAAGGAAGATGACAACATTTTCCTGGCTCACCAAAGAATGAATATGTTTTGTTTTGTATAAGTACTAAATACACGGGAGCTGGTACAGTCCTACAGAGAGTTGGTTTGTGCAAAGCTTTTTTTTTTGTATTATTTTATTAGGCTGTTGAGATTTTACATTTATAGCAGTTATACAAATCCCAGTGCATTTGTAAGGGAGTGAAAGTTATCCCCTCCTTAATGTTCAGAACTGTTCAGACCACTTTTAGGGATGTACATTTCTTGTTCTGCAAAGCCATGTAAAATGTTATGGTATGGTTTCCTCCCCTTACAATTGCAGTGGAAGCATTTTCCACAGCAGCTATTTGGGTTATAACTTTCTTAACCCCTTAACGACCAAGGACGTATATTTACGTCCTTGGCCGGCTCCCGCGATATAACGCGGGATCGCGCAGTGACCCCACATCATATCGGGTCGGTCCCGGCATGTATCTGAAGCCAGGACCCGGGGCTAACAGCGCGCAGCAGCGATCACGGTGCCGCACGCTATTAACCCTTTAGACGCGGCGTTCAAAGTTGAACGCCGCATCTAAAATGAAAGTGAAAGCTGCCCGGCTGCTCAGTGGGGCTGATCGGGACCACCACAGTGAAAATGAAGTGTCCTGATCAGCTGGGAAACGAGCGGAGGTCCTCTTACCTTCTTCCGGCGTGTCCCTTCGGTGATTGATTGCTCCAAGCCTGAGAAGCAGACTTGAGCAATCGACTGCCGATAACACTGATCACTGCAAAGCTATGGGTTTGCAGTGAACAGTGCTGGCAATCAGTGTATGCAATATTATAGCCCCCTATGGGAGCTATAAAACTGCAAAAAAAAGTGTAAGAAAAGGTAATAAATGGGATTTAACCCTTTCCTTATTAAAAGTTCGAATCACCCCCCTTTTCACATAAAAAAAAAATGTAAATAAAAATAAATAT
This sequence comes from Hyla sarda, assembly GCF_029499605.1. Classification (NCBI taxonomy): domain Eukaryota; kingdom Metazoa; phylum Chordata; class Amphibia; order Anura; family Hylidae; genus Hyla; species Hyla sarda. Next base: position 190,961,387 of record NC_079194.1, read on the forward strand.
AAACATATGTGGTATGCGTAAAAGTCTGAACTATAAAAATATATCATTAATTAAACCGCACGGTCAATGGCGTACACGCAAAAAAATTCCAAAGCCCAAAATAACATATTTTTGGTCATTTTTTATATAATAAAAAAAATGAATAAAAAGCGATCAAAAAGTTCGATCAATACAAAAATGGTATCGATAAAAACTTCAGATAACGGCGCAAAAAATTAGTCTTCATAACGCCCCAAAAATTTTAAAGTTATAGGGGTCAGAAGATGACAATTTTAAACGTATAAATTTCCGTGCATGTAGTTATGATTTTTTCCAGAAGTACGACAAAATCAAACCGATATAAGTAGGGTATCATTTTAATCATATGGACTTACAGAATAAAGATCAGGTGTCATTTTTACTGAAAAATGTACTGCATAGAAACGGAAGCTCACAAAATTTACAAAATGGCGTTTTTTCTTCAATTTTGTTGCACATTGATTATTTTTTTCAGTTTCGCTGTAGGTTTTTGGGTAAAATGGCTGATGTCACTGCAAAGTAGAATTTGTGGCACAAAACATAAGCCATCATATGGATTTTTAGGTGCAAAATTGAAAGGGTTAGGATTTTTAAAAGGTGAGGAGGAAAAAACGAAAGTGCAAAAACCGAAAAACCCTGCGTCCTTAAGGGGTTAAGGGTTGTAACCAGTTTACTGAGAGCCCTTTCCATAACCACTTGGACACTACTGGAGAGTAATAGTTTGTGTTGTTTGCTAGAGAAAACAGTAGGCCTATGTAAAGTCCACTTTGGTGTCAAAAAGACAGTCTGTGAGAGCAGACTGTAGAAGAGCAGGAATGACCTGCAAAGCTTACTGCCATCTATGATGTGACTTTTAAAACCAAGTAAATCAGAAATCAGACCTCAAGGCATAAACTGAATCATGTTAAAGGTGTGTAATTAATTTACATAGAATTGGTGGGAGTGTAACTGGAGAAATACGATGTAGCTGGTTTCATATAAAATTGCATAATTTATTAGATAAATACAAAAGCTGGTATCTGAGCAGGGCCCCTGCTACAGATCCAGTGACAAATGGTTAATAAAATATTGATAAGATTTTAAAACAATATTATATTAATGAAAATCAAACAAGATTAGTAAAAAGGAGTGAGAGTATGCCACCTTAATGAAAAAGTCTCTAATAGTATACTGAAAGTAAAGTAATCACGTTGGTTATGCTAGATCCAATAAGCAGCAATGAGTGGGGTGACTGAATTACTGTATCAGATGCCAGCAACATATAATTCGATTTAGTAACAGTTCTAGGGTACATTGCTAGTTTTATTGCAAGAATAAGGTATTCGGGGGATATGACAAAAGTTAGCAGAGTAGAGATACAGTCTATCCCGTTAAAGTGAACAATACAGGATGGCATGGGCTGCGCCCGGCCTGCAGATACATAATACCTGTATACAAGATGAAGATCGCAGCTTTGGTGGTGGTATATATCGCTAGGATGTGCTGACTCAGCTCTGTACAAGGGGATGCCGGCTGACTCCGTTGATGACTCCGTTGTGGTATGGCCCAGATCTGCGTCCGGCTAGCTGTTGCAACATCTGTGGAGTCCTTGCGTGGCAGTTGGAAGATTGGAAGGTGCGTAACACACCTTGCAGTGGTGTCCAAATGTGGCGACTGCAGCGCTTGCAAGAAAATAAGGATGCAGTTATGCAGTAACAATACGGTGGCAGTAGTTAGCTGTGTGCTGTACTGATAAGGCCAGATGCATTTTGGGGGGTCCCCCTTTATCAATTTCTAGGTATGGATGTCCTTTACATGCTGGTCTTTTATAATGTGGCATGCTGATTGACAATATTTTTAAGATTATTGAAATACATGGTATGGATCCTGTTGGTTAGGATTGGGAGTTGCATATTTGGTATGATAAACAGTGTTTATTCTTGATGTAGCTTCCTATCAATAATTAGTTAAAACAATGTTAAGATAAATTATAATATAAGGTGAAACATAGTGTCCCCAGCTAAATCTTATAAATCTCAAAAAAAGTCAATGAGAGGGATGCAGTGTTTATGTTGATTATTCTCATAGAATGAGAAAATGCTATCTCCATACAAAAGGAGAAAATGAATATGGGAATAAAGATAAACTGAAATACAATAAAAATATAAGTAAAAATAAAAAGTAAAAAAAAAAATAAAATAAAACAATGCACATCAGGATTAGTGTTAAGATATGCGCCGGCCGTGAGCGCATGGCCCCGTTTTCCTCTGCTGACGACAGGGGCTGGGATTCGCATCGCGGGGAGTCCCAGGCTGTCACTCACCTACTGTTCCTCCTTCCTCCTCATTGGTCTCTATGCTCCGGCGCGCATGTCCCCATCCCCGAGGGCACGGGCACGCCATAGCTCTGAGATTTAAAGGGCCAGTGCGCCCATTAGTTAACACCTGTGGCCAGTTAATAAATTCCTCCACCTCCCTCACTTCTCTGCTGGATCTGTGTTGCCCTAGTGCCTGAGAGAAAGCTTTCCTGAGTATTGCCTTGCTGTGTATCGCACCCTTTGTTTTGTGACCTGATCTTGCTCCTTTGCCGCCTACCTACTGACCACTTGCTATGTTCCTGATTACGCTACTGTGATGTCTGCCTTAAACTCCTGCTATCCTGACTATGAGTTGCCTTATCCCACCTGTGCCTCAAATTTCCTCAGCCTCCTGTGTGGTCGAGCTGTGTCAGGCTTAGCCCCCTGGGTGCTTTGCAGCAGACTCTGGTGAAATCTAGCGGCACCTTTGACTCCGCTCCCTGGTATGGTCCATGTCATCTGCTACACAGGTCCAGCGGATCCATTTCCTCCAGTGTTCCAGAAAAGTGAAACATGAGTGTTACAATTAGAATATGAGATATAAGCAAATCTTTGTGAAATGAATAGTGATGAGCGGCATTGCCCATATTCAAATACGCAATATTTTGTGAATATATAGACAAATATTCCTCTTATATTTGCGAATTTTGCGTATTCGTTATATTCGCATATGCGAATATTCGCATATTCACGTATTTGAGGAAGAAAACAGTGAGGGGGTGGGAAACTTTACTATTGGTTGCTAGGGATGTTGTTGATAACCTCTGACAAGTTTATTTGCATCATTCTAATTGGCCCACAAGTGAAAAGAAGGAATATGCGAATATTCACATATGCAAATATTCTCGTATGTGAATATGCGCATATGCAAATTTTCACATATGCGCATATTTTTGAAATGTGAATATTCACACCCAACACTACAAATGAATAAAATCATGGTGGTGGAAATTGAAATGGCTAAAATAAATGAAAATTGAAATAAAGATAAATGAAAATGATGGAATGTTTGCATGGTTTATGACTATGAGTTCAATGGGAGAATGTGGAAGTGTGAATGTGAACTAAGTATGAAAGGGGCAGAAGACAAAACGGGATCAATTTGATAATAATCAAACAAAACATGTTATCAATTATTGAGAATTGTTTTTTTTTTTTTTTTTAATGATGATATTGAAAATGGTAAAAAAAAGTTTAATTCTGACTGCTTGAATGAACTTGCTGTTGCGGTGGATTTACTGGAAGATATTCCTTGTGGGCTAGGAACCAGACACTGTCCAAGCGCTGGGTAAACAGCCAGGCATTGGATAGGGAACGGGTCAGAGTACAACAGGGATCCTACAGAAATCCAAAAATCTCTAACTCGGAATTGAGAACCTTAGGTTCTATTGTTTCGAATTCATAAATCTCCCTTGATTCAGATCTTGACATCTTTGCTAAAAAAAAAAAAAATTGCCACCTCTCCAGTATCTCTTTATGGTCTGAATACCAAAAAAATTAAGCTGTGTTTCTCATTCCCTTTTCTAATATTAAAAATGTGCTCCGATATTTGTGTTTTAAGTAGTCTTTTTGTTCTGCCTACATATTGTTTATTGCATGTGCACTGAAGGATATAGATAACTTGTTTTGTGCTGCATGTTATGGGTTCTTTAATGTCCCATTTGAAACTGTTTGTAGTAGATTGTACTGTAGTAGTTGTTTTGGGGGAAAAAATGAATTTACAGTTGGAACAAGTTCCACAACGGTGGAACCCTTTGATGTCTAAAAATGGTGGTTGCTTTCTGTTTGTGAATTTTGGATGGTTGGGGCTTTTGTAAGGCCTAAGTTTGGAGCTTTAGTGTATATAATTTTTAGGCTGGATGGTATGATATAATGTAATGATCTATCTTGCTGTAAGACATGCCAGTTTTTACAGATGATTGTCTCAACTTTTCTGTGTTCATCATTATAGTGTAGAATGAGACGGATTTCGTTATCAGTGTGATCCTTATCTTTAGGAGTATGCTCAAAATATGTAGATCTGTCTTGCTGTGTAATCTTAGATTGTGCAGTCTGGAGTATTCTGCGTGCATAACCATGTTCCTGAAATTTGGCAATGAGGACCTGAGTTTCTTTTTCATATTGGAAGAAGCAGGTTACCAGGATCAAGGAAAAACCGGGATCAGGCGCAATCCGTGCAATAATAACGACGATCCAAGATTAATAGGATCTATGTCTTTATTCTACCAAATTCAGACCCATTTCGAAACAGTCTCTTTTTCAATGAACAATGGCTAGTACAACACAACTGCTATGAAATATTTCTTTAGACAGAGTTTTCCAACGATTTTTTCAATTCCCACATACGTATCAAATTTGCTAAGTGGTTAGGTGGGGGCAAATTTGAGACCTTTCTCCAATAGTGAAATTTGAGGTTGGGTAAGGGTTGTGGAGCTGAGGTTAAAAATGCTCTCAGAATTAGTTAGTTGGCTTTTCCTACTTTGTTGGGGGGGGGGGGGTTGGTGTTCCTGTCTCTTCGATTAATTTGTTAGAAAACTCTGTCTTAAAAAATATATTTCATAAAACCTCCCTTAGAGACTTCCACCACTACAACAGACCTTTACACTCACACAAAAAGCACCCTCAAATCTAGTTTTTATCCTAGACATGAAATAGGACCTTTGATTACTGTGTTTGAACAAGCAGTAGAAAACGACATCTGAAGATTGACTCCCTCTAAAAACAATAAACCAAATTTGGCATTTAAGGAGAGGTAAGCCATCCAGCAATTGCAGAAAGACAAAGGCATCCCGATACGCCTAGCCAACAAGGTCTGAGGCAAAGCGATTCTTGACACAGACCATTACAATAGAGAGTGTCTGTCACAACTGTCAGACAACACAAAACATCAACCACTATCAAAGGATCCCACAAAACAATACAATCTAGAATTGAAACACCTATGTAATGAAGCAACAGAAATTGGCATTCTCACTGACATGATTACACAAAGATCCGTTAAATCCCCCTGGCCGTCTTATAGTTTCCGGAATCAGTTCAATCATGTCCAACTTATCGCAATACATTGATCAATTCCTGCAACTGTACATCCAGAACACTCCATACTACCTAAAAGACACAACTCAGATAATAAATATTATTGAAAACCTACCATGGAACTCCAACTATTTATTAGCTACATTATATGTCAGTTCCCTTTACACCGTTATCCCACACAACTTAGGCATAGAAGCAGCCAACACAAACCTCTCCAAAGGCAATTTACCACCATCACAAATTCAATTTATTTTAGACAGCATAATATTCATTCTGACACCCAATTATTAAAATTTTAAAGCAATTTTTATTTACAGCAGAACGGCACCGCCATGGGAACCTGATTTGCGAATAGTTTTGCCAACCTATTCATGTCGGCATGGGAGGAAATGACCATTGCTCCACACCTAGGCGCAGGTCTGGTCCTATGTCGGCACTATATCGACAACATAATTCTAGTATGGGACAAATCACCTACTGAACTGGCCACTTTCATACAAAACCTCAATTCTAACAATTGTAATTTAAAAGTCACTGCATCCACTGATCAATCCACAACTTAATTTCCTGAACTTATCATTACCAGCTAATCAGGCAAACCCATTTGCAGTACCTACCACAAGTTCATTTCCACTAACAGTTTATCCTCTTCTCAAGTTGCCATTTACCAACATGGCTCCTCAACATACCAGCAGAACAGTATAGAAGAATTCAAAGGAACTGTACAGAAACCACTCAATAGGAAAAAGAAGCTAAGGTTCTCACTGCCAAATTTCAGGAACATGGTTATCCACACAGAATACTTCAGAGTGCACAATCTAAGATTTCACAGCAAGACAGATCTACATAATTTGGCGACCACCACTGCTGCTGGAAGGCTTTATTACAAGGTCACTGCATCACACCGGTCACAGGCAGAAAAGGGTAGAAGGGAGGCAGGGGGGTACACAGCGTGGGACAGCACGGTTTAATGCCGGACTGGCACTTCTTCAAGCCACACAGGTGGGCCTCTGGACCTGTGTGGCTTGAAGAAGTGCCAGTCTGGCACTAAACCGTGCTGTCCAACGCTGTGTACCCCCCACCTCCCTTCTACCCTTTCCTGCCTGTGACCGGTGTGATGCAGTGACCTTGTAATAAAGCCTTCCAGCAGCAGTGCTGAGTCACCGGGTTTTTCCTTCTTCTTATGTATTATTTGTTATGGGACTTTGAACTCCAGGGCACCACCAGACTGCTTCCCGCACAGGGTCAGGTCTTTCCTAGCTCCTTTATCAGACACACCTATGTCAGAGAGTGAGTAGTGCCAGTCTATCAAGCCTCTTCTGCTCAGTTGTCTACATAATTTGAACATACTCCTAATGATAAGGGTCACACTGATCCGTCTCATTCTACAGTATAATAATGAACAAAGAAAAGTTGAGACAATCATCCGTAAAAACTGGCATTACAATATAGCATACCACCCGCCCCAAAAATGATATACACTAAAGCTCCAAGCTTAGGCCTTACAATAGCCCCAAAAATCCAAAATTCACATACAGAAAGCAAAAATGAGCCGACCAGAGTCACTATCTGATTTCGATCAGCTCATTCAAATTAATGAGATGGGGGGCCGAGGCCGGCTGGGATACGGGAGTGCCCTGTTTTCCCATCTCCCAGACAGACAAAACTTAGTGTGAATGCAGCCTAATTTTCAAGCATCCATTCATGCAATCCTGTTTATCCTGATAAAGTGACATTGACCCATTAAAACATCTTTGTTTGTTGCTTTTCATTTTGCTTTTGAATGTCACGCTATCATCGGTTGGGTTGTTATGGTCAACATAGTTTATCCTTCAAACATTTGTTATGGATATCTGTTCCAATCATCAGGATATATATATATGTCCCCACAGCAGGGAATCACAGCACTGCTTTTATTTAATTTCTCAATTGCCCTGGTGAAAGGAATGTATCAAGATCTGTTTATTCCTTAAGATAGAAGACAGTTTAATTAGTCGTTAAGTTTTATTTACTGGGATATACAGGATGCCAGTCAGACCCTACTATTTTTGAAATTTACATTAGGATGTTTCCTGTGGCTAAAATAGAACAGCATTTCCAGAATTAATTTTAGCTACTGCACATATTTCATTGCTGTTCTGTACTGGCATTTAAAGATGTATGATGATATTCCTTTGAGCTGTCATGAAAACACTTATACACAGTCAATATCACCATTGTGCAAGAAGTCTATTCTAAGGGAATGCATGTCAAGTACAGTTTATATTTATCAAATCCATTTTTACTTGCAAAAAAGTATGGAAAAGTTTTTGACTCAAGGGCTTGTATTTATTATTATTATTTTTATTATAATAGATGAAATAGACGAACTGTTGAAAAATCTGATTTGCCGATTCGCCAGGTTTTTTGAAAAATTTTGGTTCAATCTGAATTTATTTGCGGCAAATCTATATTAAAAACTGCTATTTCTGGCCTACAGGGAGCCTCAATAGGGGTGTAGAAAACTTTGCTGTGTTCTAACACGCATATGGAGTATGCTGGAATAGTGAAATGATACGGTTATTCAGTATAACATGCAGATTACAGGCATTGCTTTTAGAATCACTGCCGTGGAGACCATATATTGGCTGAATGACACAGCATGGAGGTGTTGGCAGCATGAGGAGACCATATAGTGGCTGCATGACACAGCGTGGAGGTGTTAGCAACATGAGGAGACCATATAGTGGCTTAATAACACAGCTTGGATGTGGCTGAAGCATGAGAAGACAATAGAGTGGCTGAATGACACAGCGTGGAGGTGTTGGCAGCATGAGAAGACCATATAGTGGCTGAATGACACAGTGTGGAGGTGTTAACAGCATGAAGAGACCATATAGTGTCTGAATGACACAGCCTGGAGCTGGCAGAAGCATGAGTAGACACTAGGGCTTCACAATCCCTAATATTAAAAGATGAATTTTGAAATTTAAATTGAAGATTTAGAGTGGCTTGTGCTACCATAAAAAAAAAAAAAAAATTAGGCCCAGACCCAGCAGCATCAGTAAACCATATATTGCCTGAATGATACAGCCTGAAGTTGGCTGAAGTATGAGGAGGCCATATAGTGTCTGAATTGCACAGCCTGGAGTTGGCAGCAGCATGAGTAGACACTAGAATTCACAATCCCTAAGATTAAAAGATTAATTCTGAAATTTGAATTCAAGATTTAGGGTAGCTAGTGCTACCATAACAAAATTTTTAGGGCCAGACCCAGCCCTAGCAGCATCAGAAAACGATATATTGGCTGAATGGCACAGCCTGGAGTTGGCTGAAGTATGAGGAGACCATATAGTGTCTGAATGGCACAGCCTGGAGTTGGCAGCAGCATGAGTAGACACTAGGGCTTCACAATCCCTAAGATTAAAATATGAATACTGAAATTTAAACTAACGATTTTGGGTAGTTAGTGCTACCATAACATTCCAAGACCCAGGCCCAGCAGCATCAGTAAACCATATATTGCCTGAATGACACAGCCTGGAGATGGCAGAAACATTAGGAGACATTTAAATTTATGATTTAAAAATTTAAGATTTTTAAATTGATATTAAGAATTTGGAAATCAAAATTTCATAAATGCATGCATTCATGGGGGCAGAAAAAATGCACTACAGTATGCTTAAAAAAACACCAGCTCGTCATTACTTTGGCCGGGACTTTCACAGTATCTAGGCCCTTGACAGATTAACAGGTACAAAATAGTACACTACTTAGATTTAGGTATGTGGTATGCACTTATGAGGGCAGAAAAATGCGCTACTGTATGCTTAATAAATGTATTGGAGTAAAACACCAGCCGGTGATTACTTTGGCCTGGACTTTCACAGTATCTAGGCCCTTGACAGATTAATAGGCACAAAATAGTACACCACTTAGATGTAAGTATGTGGTATGCACTTATGTGGTCAAAAAAATGCGGTACAGTACGCTTAAAAAAAACATATTTTAGTAAAACACCAGCCGGTGATTACGTTTGGCTGTTCTTTCACAGTATGTAGGCCCTTGAAAGAATAACAAGCACGAAAGAGTACACCACTTAGATATAGGCATGTAGGTATGTGATATGCACTTATCAGGGAAGAAAAATTCACTACTGTACGCTTAATAAACGTATTGGGTTAAAACACCAGTCAGTGATTACTTTTGGCTGTCCTTTCACAGTATGTAGGCCCTTGACAGATTAACAAGTATAAAATAGTACACTACTTAGATGTACGTATTTGGTATGCACTTATGAGGGCAGAAAAATGCGGTACAGTATGCATAAAAAAAAACATATTTTTGCACAACACCAGCAGAACACAACAATGCTGCAGCACAAAAAAGCTGTGTACTAAACACAAAATTTCACTCTGTCAAAGACTATTAGGAATGGGCTGCTGGGTATTCTACCATCTACAGACTAGACTATTTCATGAAATTCGTAACAAATTCGGGGTCGTCAGCTTCGATACGCTCATCTCTAATTATTATTATTAATTATTATTATTATTATTACTATTATTATTTTTAATACAAAGACTGGAAATACTGTAAAATGAAAATAATAGAGACATACTCACTCCACCAATGCCCGCCTCTTTCACTTTGACATGTCTTTAATCCATGCACAAAATAGGATATCTGACGGCTGCAGCCAATCACTTTATGGTAAAACAAATGTTCATTTATTGTCACAGCTTTCTTGGCGGTTGCACAACAATATGAGTGGCTCAGTATGCATGGTGGTTGCAGAAATAACTTAGTGACATTAGCTGCTCATTGCCCCATGTAAGTAACAAATGTGCAGCCAATGATGATGTATTTAATAGGCTGCACAAACAAACCAGTGATCGTTTATATGACCCATTCGCAGGATTGAATGGGCTAAGATATCAGTAATTGCATTCAGATTCTTTGCGTTCCATCAGCCCGTCTAAAATTGCCCTAAGTTCACACAGGCATTCTTGCATTAAACACTACCTTATAAAGTCCCCTACCAATGTTGTAGCACTGCACTCAGTATCACAACACATACCACATTACTGTAAGGCTTTGCTCTGACCATGGCACTCCTTCTTGCAAGCTGAAAGGCAACACAATTAGGCCCAAGGGACACCAGAAATACAAAAAAAAGTGGGAGCACAACATAACATGGAACATAACACATCATGCCAACAACAATCGGTTCTTTGAAGGAGATGCACTACTCAAGCAAATGCTGCAGACTTTTGGTTGTTTACTTTGTGTATGTGCACACTAGTGATGAGCGGCAGGGGCCATATTCAAATTTGCAATATTTTGTGAATATATGGATGATTATTTGTCCTATGTTCGCGAAATTCACATATTCGCTATGTTTGTTCTTTTTTTTTTTCATGCGAAAATTCGCAATGAAATTTGAATAGTACGCATGTGCAAATATCTTTTACCTAAAAGAAGGAAGGGATATTCACATAAATATTTGCAAAAATTTGCATATATGTGCATAAAAAATCACAAATATTCGTTATTACGAATATGTATTACTATGTTCTAAATATTCGCGAAATTGCAAATTGCCAATTTTCACAGTAAAAATTTGCATTTCAAATATTCACACTCAACACTAGTGCATACTATATATTTACTAGCAGCTGTGTGAGATATTGTAGCCTTGTCCCATTGTCCTATCCCAGAGTATTGCAACCTTGTTCTGATCAGTTACACCTTTAAACAGCCGATTGGCAGATGATCCTGAAAATCCACTTTAATATGGGATCAACTCTTTTAAAAGTAGTCAGAATCACTATTAAATCTTTAAGATGCTATTTCAACTGCCTGGCCCTTGGCACTATTGTTGTATGATGTTCTTCTTTGCAGTTTGTGTCCCAAGTTATCAGGGAGTGTATAGTCATCTGAACTTTGTCCATCCCCACATTGTCATGTGTGGGGACGGGCAAATTAATCTCCTTCCTCGGACCCAGCCACTCACCAGTTCTTCCTATTTTTTCTTCATGCTATCCACATCGGATTTTACCAAGACATCCTTCAAGTTTCATCCCCTTCTATACGCCATCATTGGGGGACCGACAAGGTTAGAAGTTTTTTGCACAATCACACAATTTATTTTCAAGATGTTGGCAATATGTTTGCTACATGTAGTGTAGGTCAAAACAAATGGGGTCCTTTCATTTTCCTGTTTACCACGTGGTACTAGCAATTTCTCTCTGTGTTGTTGTAGCAACCTATGGGGGTACCCTCTCTTATGGAATTTAGTACACATTTCATCAAGCCTACCTTCCAAATACTCTGTGGGTGAAACAATCCATTTCACTCTTAGCATTTGGCTCCATGGGAGGGATTTAATCATTGGTTTAGGATGAAAACTCTCATAAAAAAAACAGTTTGTTTCCATCTGTCTCCAAGATATAGGGTTCAGTTACCAATTTTGTGCCATGCAGATGTACGGTGGTGTAATGAAATTGTAAGGACTCTGTGGAACTCACCATAGTAAATTTAAATTCCGGGTATATATCATTAAGCTCATTCAATTGATCCCTCGTCCCCATCCATAACACAAAGGTATCATCAATATACCTATGCCATGTTCATACATATTGGAACAGAGGAGAGGGGTGGATGTGAGAAACGTCCTCCTCGGTCATATAAATATTTGTGTAGGTGTGTGCCCATGGTGGTTCCGCTTTCCTGGACATAGAAGTCATCCCCAAACAGAACGTAATTCTGTCTGAGGATGACTCCCAATAGGTTTAGGACAAGGGAGCGTGCCCCTTCAGGCATATCTGTATTTCTCGAAAAATTTTCCACAGCGAAAATATCCCTGATCATGATCAATGGAGGTATATAAATTTAAGACATCAAATGACACCAAAATTGTATTATATGTATGTAATGAAGAAAAGATGAATCCAGATGAATCCAGTGCAAACCTTGTGTGATTCAAAGCTTTATTCCAACACCAACGAAAACAGGATAAAAGTGGCACGTTTCAGCCAGGTAACCTAGCCTTACTCATACTTATAAAAACTGGGATCCAATGTTCTTAGGTAGGTGGAAAACCAATCATGCAGCAAACAGGTGCACCTAAACAAGCCAGGGTCACATCTCCAGAAGGTCCACCTCTCGAGACCAGTGTCTCATAATTGAAATAACAAAACATATGTACAATAAAATATCAGCAGAAAATGCCATATTGCACATTAAAAGTCACAGATAGCAGTATAAAGAATAACAAAAATAAACAATAAATATCAAAAATATACTATCTGACAAAAACTGCATAGGGTAAAAATACATTCCTATGACAGTACAACTATGAGAGACAGTATGCATTGGAGGGAGAAAAACAGAAAAAAAATTACAAAAAATATATATAACCATATACATAAATATGTAATATCATAAGTGAATATCAAATAATAAATAACTCCTTACAAGGAATAATATACCATGGAAAATAGGAAAATATAAAATTATAAATGAAAAATGTACATTATAAATTTCATTTGACTATTTAAGTTAAAGCCCTATTATTCGAGATTCAAAAGAACATAAACATGAGGACGTGTTAATAATGTAATATGTCATCTAGTCTTCTATTAAGTCCTCTTGGAAAACGAGTACCAAGCTCAAGTATCCAGAAGACTTCTCTATTCAAAATCTTCTGGTCGGGGGAGTAACCCTTTCAATGCCCTGTAAGGTAGAATAGCTGCCTTAATTTCTCTGTTCACAATGTTGTGACACCATGGAGGTGTTACAAGAACAAAAATAGGGAATGTCCGAAATCTTATTTTCAATTTATTAGTGGTACAACCCAAATACTGAACTTTTCACTCCCTGCAGGAAAATATATAAATTAAATTAGGCGTGTTACATGTAAGATACCGCACCTACAGCATGTTTGCGCAAGAGTTTGTCCAGGTACTTACTATCCCAGGGAACACAGAGTCCCACCCGGAGACTATTGATCTACCGGGGGGACTCCGTAGATCCTTGTGGATCTTCGGTAACATATACAGTACTGGTGTATCTGGGTGTTCCTGGACCAAAAAATTGTGCAATTCTTCGTCTATGACACCATTTTCCACAGCTCTTGTTAAAATACTGTAAATCATGTTCTGGATACACAACAAGGGATCCGATCACAATTTAGAATATACAGTATGGTCTTCTAGTTGTCTATGTACCTCTGCTAGATATAGGGGGTGTCCATCACAAAGATGGCACCTCCCTTATCCGCAGGCTTAATAGTAATATTAAGATTTTTCTCCAAATTTCTAATTACCTCCATTTAAGCTTTAGAGGCATTATGCCACCTGTCTCTATTATTATGTGTGGATTTTAGTTGCTTAACCTCTCAAGGACCCAGGGCGTATGGATACGCCCTCACACCCATGGCCTGGCATTTTCCGGTCCCTGCCGCGCGCCGGGCAGAGATCGGAAGCGGATGCCTGCTGAAATGCTTCAGTAGGCATCCAGGGCAAACGGCGAGGGGGGCCATGGCGGCGATCGCCGCAAATCGCAAGGGAAATCCCCCTTGCGATCTGCGGCGAAACCGGGCTGATCGAGTCTCTGGGACCCGACCGCCCGGTAATTTTGCATGATCCCGGTTTTCACAGACAGTCAGGACCATGCTTAAGTATAGGAGCGAGGTGGCAAGCCTGCCACCTCCTCCTATCCCCTGCGACCCGTCGGTTAGCTAACCGACCAATCGCAGGGGGGGGGGGGGGGGGGCGGTTACTTCCTCGCGCCCTGCCCAGCCCCTGGAAGTCCGGAGAGGACGGGAGGAAGACCGGAGGATGCAGCGGGGGACGGGGGAGTGCTGGGGCCCGGGCCCGGTACTTACCTCGTCCCTGAAGACCCGGATCCCGGCGATGAAGACGGCGGTGGCGGCGACAGGTGAGTGGATCTTCCGCCGCGGTCGGACCCTTTACATCAATGCACGTCGCCGTAAAGCGACATGCATTGCTGTATTGGGACCCTGTATACTACAACTCCCAGCATGCCCAGACAGCCCTTGGCGTCTGGGCATGCTGGGAGTTGCAGTTTTGCAACATCTGGAGGTCCACAGTTTGGAGACCACTATGCCCTTCCAGATGTTGCAAAACTACACATCCTCAGCATGCCCTTACTGTCCAGGCATGCTGGGAGTTGTAGTTCTGTAACATCTGGACCTTCAGATGTTGCAGAACTACAACTCCCAGCATGCCTGGACAATTTTGGCATACTGGGAGTTGTAGTTTTGCAACATCTGGAAGGGCACAGATTGGAAACCACTGTGTTAGTGGTCTGCAAACTGTAGTCCTCCAGGTGTTGCAAAACTACAACTCCAAGCATGCTGGGAGTTGTATTTCGGCAACATCTGGCTCTAAAGATGTTGCCGAACTACACTTCCAGCATGCCTGAGAATGTTTGGGAGTACTGGTTTTGCAACAACTGGAGGCACACTGGTTGGGAAACATTGTCTGTTTCCTAACTGTGTTTCCCAACCCGTGTGCCTCCAGCTGTTGCAAAATTATAACTACCAGCATGCACTGATAGACTGTGCATGCTGGGAGTTGTAGTCTTGCAACAGCTGGATGTTTCCCCCCCTGTGAATGTGCAGGGTACATTCACATGGGCAGGGGCTTACAGTGAGTATCAGGCTGCAAGTTTGCGATGCAAAAATGTGAAATTTGGGGGGAAACACACATTTTAGTGACATTTTATTTTATTTTTTTACATATGCAAAAGTCGTGAAACACATGTGGGGTATTAAGGCTCACTTAATTCCTTGTTACGTTCCTCAAGGGGTCTTGTTTACAAAATGGTATGGCATGTGTTTTTTTTTTTTTTTTTTGCTGTTCTGGCACCATAGGGGCTTCCTAAATCCAACATGCCCCCCAAAAACCATTTCAGAAAAACGTACTCTCCAAAATCCCCTTGTCACTCCTTCGCTTCTGAGCCCTCTACTGCGCTCGCCGAACACTTTACATATGAGGTATGTGCTTTCTCGAGAGAAATTGTGCTACAAATATAAGTATAAATTTTCTCCTTTTACCCCTTGTAAAAATTCCAAAATTGGGTCTACAAGAACATGCGAGTGTAAAAAATGAAGATTGTGAATTTTCTCCTTCGCTTTGCTGCTATTCCTGTGAAACACCTAAAGGATTAAAAGGCTGACCGAATGTCATTTTGAATACTTTGGGGGTTGCAGTTTTTATAATGGGGTCATTTGTGGGGTATTTCTAAGATGAAGACCCTTCAAATCCACTTCAAACCTGAACTGGTCCCTGAAAAATAGTGAGTTTGGAAATTTTGTGAAAAATTGCTAAATTGCTGCTGAACTTTGAAGCCCTCTGGTCTTCCAAAAGTAAAAACTTGTCAATTTTATGATGCAAACATAAAGTGGACATATTGTATATGTGAATAAAAAAAATATATTTTGAATATCCCTTTTCCTTACAAGCAGAGAGCTTCAAAGTTAGAAAAATGCAACATTTTCAAATTTTTCATGAAATTTTGGGATTTTTCACCAAGAAAGGATGCAAGTTACCAAAAAATGTTACCACTATGTTAAAGTAGAATATGTCACGAAAAAACAATCTCGGAATCAGAATGATAACTAAAAGCATCCCAGAGTTATTAATGTTTAAAGTGACAGTGGTCAGATGTTCAAAAAATGGCCGGGTCCTAAGGTGTAAAATGGCTGGGTTCTTAAGAGGTTAATCTGTTTGCATACAGTTTGTATATATGCCTAAATGCCACTATGGGCCCTCGGTGGTTGATAAATGCTCTTATTAAATAGCCCCACCTCTCTCAGTGTGAGTTTAGTTCTTTACGTGAGGATAACTTAACATCTTTAACATACTCAAAATGGCATTTCAAAGTCTCTAGATCAATTTGTACCAAGAACCAGTCTATATCAGTAGTAGAACAATATGATAGCCCTTTTTCAAGAGCACTCATCTCAAAATCAGACAAAGAAACAGAGCTGATATTTTCCACTGGCATCCTCTCCTGTTGTTGGATCGTCCCCTCGGTGGCTTGTAGGTCGTCTTTTGTCTGGTCCGAAAGCCCCTTTCTGTGCTTTTTGCCCCCACGTCTCCTTCTGGGTGGGGGCCTTTGGCAAAAAAGGTTGTTGTATGGACGTATCGGAGGAATCATTGTCCAAAGCTGTAGAAATAAATCCATCTGTTCTTGCTACTGCTGAATTTGTACAAACTTGGCGGGGTCTTCTTCTATGCCTCTTGCCTTCTCTCTGCTGTTGGGTTTTCCATGTATAAATCTTGCCATTGTTGTAATCTTCGATATCTCTGTGCCATTTCAACCTCTTGGCTTCCTCTAATTTATGTTGATGCTTCAGTAGCCTAGAGGCCAACTTTTCTTTGGATTCCTGAAATTCTTGGGGAGTAAGCAGGGATATTAGCTGGTCCTCCACTTCTAGACATTTAGCTTGAGTCTTATTAATGTCCGTTTGCAGGAACTCCAAACAGTATTCAGCAACATGACATCTAAGGCATACGTGTTTGATATCTGCATGAACTTCTGATGAAACTGGTCATTAGGGATAAGCGTATTGATTCTGACAAATCCGAATTCGTTAAGAAGTTCAGGAAAAATGACATTTGCAACGTATGTGTATATCGGCGCAATTCGATTGCATGATAGTGCAGTCCAGGCTCCAGGGCATATAAAATGGCAGATCCACATGTGAGGACATGGGGCAAGGAATCCTGAGAAGGGAGAAACAAGGGTAGGCGGGATCACCCCTTTGATGTCACAGCCCTATATAATTGGCAGTCATATTGCGGCCAGAGATAGATAGGGACAGACAGCGCTATGTGTGAACAGAAAAGTTTTTTCCAGCAGCGATTCACCTCCTAATCACATCAGCATTCTGTTGAACATAAGGGCTTAGTTACTGTGAAAGGCCAGTCAAAAGTACACACCTGCTGCTGTTCTAGACAAATGCTGTTTTAAGTGTAGTGAAGCGTATTGCACTCCCCTCATATACGCACTAAGTATGTCAGGCAGAGAAGTGCCAGGACATGCACAGAGGAGAGGCAGAGGCCTAAATTCATCAGGCACAGGCAGAGGTCACAACAGACTAGGGTCGAGAGGCCTTAGCTCCTGGTATCAGCTAGCAGTCGTTGACTGGTTAACACGGTCATCCACTTCATCACAAGTGAAATCTGACACCCCCAGTCAACAGTCGGTGAGTTCCTCAGACACAACCATCAGCTGGCATGGCCCGGGATCAGTCCCTGTCCTATTGCCACCCCCATAGAAGTATCCTATGCTGTGAGTTCAGCTCCACTTTTTAGTCAGGACGATCTACTAGAGGACAGTCAGCAGCCCAGCCAAGAAGTGGAGGAGACATCCCCCACTAGGTGGGCAAGTAGTGATGAGGAGAGTGGCATGGTAGGTGATGTTTGGAGCATTCAGGCACCTGACGCACACACTGTTGAGGAACCTGAGGAGGACATGTGTGACGTGCTGACACAACTCGATGATGATGAAGCCGATCAGACTTGGAAGCCAGGTGCAGAAGGGTCTTCATCCTCATGAAAAAGGGTGGCAGGTTGCCTGTGAGGCAGCAGTTGAGCCAGAAAGGTGGTAGCATGGTTGGGAGTCAGCATGGTGGCAGCAGTGGGAAGGTTCACGGCAGTCTACCTGCCCGGGAGGAAGTGGAACAGGGGTCCCTGGATTCGGTGGCAGTAGCAGTCAGTCAGTGCGGACTGTTGGGGGGAAAATCAGCTACTCAGCTACTCTGTGGTGTGGCAGTTTTTCATCACGTATCTGGAGGATGTTAACATGGCCACATGCAATTTAAAAAAATATCCTTAATTTTTTTAATTTGTTGAGGCCTTTTGGTCTGGTCAGGCTGCCGCCACATCCAGGCTATGTCATTCTGTCACCATACTCTTGCTGCTGCCACCTGCAGGCTTGGTCATTCTGCCACATTTTGGTCTCCTCATGCTGGTGCCACCTCCAGGCTGTGTCATTTTGCCACCATGTAGTCTCATGCTGCTGGGACATTACCTAAAAAATGTTACGGTAGCCCTAACTACCATAAAACGTCAATTAAAATTTGAAAATGTATCTTTCGATCTTAGGAATTGTGAGGCTCTATGGTCTCGTCATGCTGCTGGGACATTACCTAAAAAATGTTACGGTAGCCCTAACTACCATAAAACGTCAATTAAAATTTGAAAATGTATCTTTCGATCTTAGGAATTGTGAGGCTCTATGGTCTCGTCATGCTGCTGGGACATTACCTAAAAATTTTTATGGTAGCACTAGCTACCATAAATCTTCAATTAATTTGAAAATGTATCTTTTAATCTTTGGAATTGTGAGGCCCTATGGTCTCCTCATGCTGTTGCCACTTTCAGGCTGTGTCCTTGTGCCACCATATGGTCTCCTTATGGTATTGGCATCTTAGATTCAACTTTTAAATTGTTCATGTATCTAAAATTTTCAATTTAAATTTTACTAAATATCTTTGATCTTTTCTATTGTGAGGCCCTATAGTCTCGTCTGGGTTGCTGCCTCCTCTAGGCTCTGTCATTGTGCCGCCATGTGACTCTTTAATAGATTGGGTTTTGTGGTCATACAGTTATAAGTTCAAAGTAAACGCTGGGACATTAAACTTGGGAATCTAACAGAAATCTAAAATGTAAAAAAATCGATGTAATCTTTTCAAGACTGAGGCACTATGTTCATCAACATCATATATTACCTGTGGAATTACCACAAGAATCCAATGAAACAGGTTGTAGCGATAACAATTAACCATAACTTATTAAATTAAACATTTGAACTTTCATAGTCTGGGGGGCGCTGAGTGGCAGGGGCTGAAACAGGTGGTATCTCACCAGCTCGATGCTCACAAGAATGGGTACTCAAATGGGTGCACCCTGCTGCCATATCCAGACACTCTGCTGCAGTGATTCTAATTGCAATGCCTGTAATCTGCATGTCATACTGAATAACAGTATTATTTCACTAACATAGCACACTCCCTATGCGTGTTAGGACAAGGCAAAGTGTTCTACACCCCTATTGAGGCTAAATGGTCTCCTCATTTTTCCGCCAACTCCAGGCTGTGTCATTCAGCCACTATATGGGATCTCATCGCTCTTTGTATTCGTTGTTTGCGGTAGCATTCGCTGAGGATGACTAAGTGAAGTTCCAGCTTGATGGAACAGTCAAAAATGGCGACTCTCTGTATACCATATTAAGGATTAGTTTTACATCTTGCTCGGAGTATATAAATGTGTTCATGACACTGGCACCTGTCGATGCTGACCCACTACTATGTGGGAGTGACATAATGCAGAAAGCCGCTCACCATCATTTTAAGTCTGTGCACGATTCATGGCCAACATACAATTCCAAAAGGATAATTAGCACTGGACCACCTCTAGTACTGTGCCATAGTATCCAATAGCTTGCCACAGCTATAATTCAAACTTTATCTGACCAAAGATACAGCACCAGTTACGAGGTCCAGTATAATGCGGGCTTAAATCTTTATTGTGCTCAGGAACACACGTGCAACGTTTCGGCTTAGTAGCCTTTTTCAAGCATGACAGATAAATCCACAAGGCAATCTTATATTTGCATAGGACAAACATGACTGGTGCAAATACAAGTGATATACATTACATATTAGTCAGTGGAACAGCCCACCATCAATGATAGGCTAAAAACAGTGATCATGTGATATGCATATGTCAAACATATTATAAACAAATATCAAAAGTGCTATATATGCTATTGTATAAAGTGCATAACATTGGCCAATTGGACAATAAGAGAATGGGGAGTCCACATGTGAAAACATAATTACAGATCTAGGCTGTGAAGCTGATCAGGTCACTTCACAGAATCTTGTGGGTCCGCTGTTTCTAAACAATTCATCTGCGGTTGCGGCAGTATACGTCATCCTAATACATGCGCAGATCTCCTACCTTTTGCCATCTTTAAGACGATCTGCAGTAATGTAATGTTCGTGTGCAAACATTTTGAGCACATCCGCAGATCCCTGTAAGGGTGAGAAGACACCGCCCCCAGAGCGAGTGATCATGCACTCAGTTCGGACACAGTGCCCCTGACACCACGCCCCCCACCCCAGGAATATGTATATTTGCGGAACAAAAAAGGACATAATACTTATTATATGAAACTGAGCAGACATTTATAAATAACGGCTAAATTGTTCTCCTTAGTAATAATACAACTCTGGAGTCCCCATTGTTATTTATCTTCCAATTGGTCCAATTCCAACAAAGTGATGTTAGTGCCTTTAAAAAAGTAGAAAAAGTTTCTTACATCTACCCCTCTCCTCTGTTCCAATATGTATGAACATGGTATGGTTATATTGATGATACCTTTGTGTTATGGACGGGGACGAGGGATCAATTTAATGATTTTTTTCAAGGAGCTTAATGACACATACCAGGAATTGAAATTTACTATGGTGAGTTCCACCGAGTCCTTACAATTTCTTGACACCACAGTATATCTGTGTGGCACGAAATTGGTAACTGACCTCTATATCAAGGAGACAGACAGTAACAATCTGCTTTTTTATGACAGTTTTCATCCTAAACCAATGATTAAATCCCTCCCATGGAGCCTAATGCTGAGGGTCAAACGGATTGTTTTACGCACAGAGGATTTGGAAGGTAGGCTTGATGAAATGTGTACTAAAATCCGTAAGAGAGGGTATCCCCATACAGTGGCGTTGCTAGGGTTGGTGTCACCCGGTGCGGTAGAAAATGGTGTCACCCCCATACCTCCCCCTCCCCCCAGTAAGTTTTTAGCCTGTTGTGACAGACACCACTGTTGTAGCGCATTGTGAGAAATTCCAGTATAATAATCAGATATACCAGTTGCCACAGAATGGGAAAGTGTTAAAGAAGTTTTCACCATTGAAATATACAGCTCCCAGAATTACTTAAAGGGGTACTCCACTGGAAAACATTTACTTTTATATCAACTGGTGCCAGAAAGTTAAACAGATTTTTAAATTACTTCTATTTAAAATCTTAATACTTACAGTACTTATAAGCTGGTGTATGCTCCACAGGAAGTTGTGTAGTTCTTTCCAGTCTGACCACAGTGCTATTTGCTGACATCTCTGTCCATGTCAGGAACTGTCCAGAGCAGGATAGGTTTGCTATGGGGATTTGCTCCTCACAGAGCACTGTGGTCAGACAGAAAAGAAATTAAAAAAGAAAATATCTTCCTGTGAATCGCTTATACAGCAGCTAATAAGTACTGGAAGGATTAAGATTTTTAAATAGAAGTAATTTACAAATCTGTTTAACTTTGTAGCACCAGTTGATTAAAAAAAATGTTTTCCAGTAGAGTACCCCTTTGAGCAGTGGTGAGGTTATGCTGGGAGTTGTAGTTTCACTGACCATAACTGTAGAAATGACAAGCAACTACAGCTCTGATAGGACATAGAGAGGAGAATGTACAATGATATCAGTGACTACAGGTGACGTCTTCGCTATAGTGAGGAGAATACACAATGATATCAGTGACTACAGGTGACGTCTTCTCTATAGTGAGGAGAATACACAATGATATCAGTGACTACAGGTGACGTCTCCTCTATAGTGAGGAGAATACACAATGATATCAGTGACTACAGGTGATGTCTTCTCTATAGTGAGGAGAATACACAATGATATCAGTGACTACAGGTGATGTCTTCTCTATAGTGAGGAGAATACACAATGATATCAGTGAATACAGGTGACGTCTTCTCTATAGTGAGGACAATACACAATGATATCAGTGACTACAGGTGACGTCTTCTCTATAGTGAGGAGAATACACAATGATATCAGTGACTACAGGTGACGTCTTCTCTATAGTGAGGAGAATACACAATGATATCAGTGACTACAGGTGACATCTTCTCTATAGTGAGAATACACAATGATATCAGTGACTACAGGTGACGTCTTCTCTATAGTCTTTCCTTATCTAATTCAGATGGTACATACCGCCAGGACTTGTTCCAGCTAAAACTTCTCTCTGCAGAATGTCCCAGACGTCTCCTCACTATGTCAGCGCATTCTCATCCTCTATATGAAAACAATTATTATTATAAACCTGTCAGACACTCTATCCTCTAAATATAATACTAATATACACTATACTCTTTGATTATAAACCTTCCATACACCATACCCACTGAATATAATACTACCACACACTGTACATTCTGAATACCAACACATACTGTACCCACTGAATATAATACTACCACATACTGTACCCCTGAATATAATACCGCCACACACTGTACCCTCTGAATATAATACTACCACCCACTGCGCCCTCTGAATATAATACTACCACACACTGTGCCCTCTGAACATAAATCTGCAACATACTGTACCCTCTGAATATAATACTGCCACACACTGTACCCACTGAATATAATACTACCACCCACTGCGCCCTCTGAATATAATACTTAGAGATGAGCGAACTACAGTAAATTCAACTCGTCACAAACTTCTCGGTTCGGCAGTTGATGACTTTTCCTGCATAAATTAGTTCAGCTTTCAGGTGCTCCCGTGGGCTGGAAAAGGTGGATACAGTCCTAGGAGACTCTTTCCTAGGAATGTATTCACCTTTTCCAGCCCACCGGAGCACCTGAAGGCTGAACTAATTTACCAGGATAAGTCATCAACTGCCGAGCCGAGAAGTTCGTGACGAATCAAATTTACTCATCTCTAATAATACTACCACAAATTGCGCCCTCTGAATATAATACTACCACAAACTGCGCCCGATGAATATAATACTACCACCCACTGCGCCCTCTGAATATAACGTTGCCATACAGTGCACCCTCTAAATATAATACCACAACCGCAGTAACACCCCTCAACATCCGTTAGCTGATGCTATTACCACGGGAGGGGGGTATTGGTGGTGTTGCTAGTGGATGATGGGGGTGCTACTACTGGGGGGGTGTTGCTGGAGGATGATGAGGGTGCTACTGGCCATCCCCCCTGGCAGTATCACCCCCATCATCCATCGGCAGGATCATCCTCCTGGCAGGAGCACCGCCATCATCCACCATCAGGATCTGCTGAGGGAGGTGCTGCTGCTGGGGGGGGGGGTGTTGCTGGTGGATGATGAGGGTGCTACTGCCAGGGGGGAGCATTAGGTAGGCAGCAGTTCACCCACATTAGGTAGGTAGCAGTTACCCCACATTAGGTAGCAATTTCCCCACATTAAGTAGCAGTTTCCCCACATTAGGTAGCACAGATTCCCCACATTAGGTAGCACAGATTCCCCACATAAGGTAGCATAGACTCCCCACATAAGGTAGCATAGACTCCCCACATAAGGTAGCATAGACTCCCCACATTTGGTAGCACAGATTCCCCACATTAGGTAGCATAGACTCCCCACATTAGGCCGCAGGTTCCCCACAATGGGTCAAAGTCTCCCCACATTAGATCGCTGGTTCAACCCCCCCCCCCCCCCCCCACACACACACACACAAAAAAAACACATACAACACAGAGAGACACACACACAAACACACACACAGTCAGAGAGACACACACTCACAGAGTCACACAGTCACACAAACACACACACTCAGAGAGTCACACACACACACACACACACACAGTCACACACACACACAGTCACATACACACAGTCACACACACAAACATAGATAGAGACAGACAGAGAGACATGCGGCCATGCGATGTGATGTCAGGCCAGCGCAGACGGGGGAGCGGAGGCCGGGCACAGTGCTGGTGAAGGTGAGGGGGGTGTGATGACGGACGGGCGCAAAGTGCAGGTGAAAGGGGGTTTGCTGACGGACGGGCGCACCGCACACACAGCGCAGGTGAAGAGGGGGGGGGTGTGCTGACGGATGGGAGGCCGGTCGGGCACAGATGGGGGGGGGTACTGCTGCGGAGCGTCTTGGTGTCACCCCATTAGGTTGGTGTCACCCGGTGCGGGCCGCACCCCCCGCACCCGGGTCGCAACGCCACTGCCCCCATAGGTTGCTACAACAACACAGAGAGAAATTGATCATTACACCAAGGCAGGATTTGCTAGTACCAACATGTATCAAACAGATTGCAAACATCTTTAGAAAAAATTGGCTGATTGTGCAAAAAACTTCTAACCTTGTCTTGTCTCTGTTCCCAATGATGGTGTATAGAATGGGACATAACTTGATGTTGGTAAAATCAGATGTGGGTAGCATGAAGAAAAAACAGGAAGTACTGGTGAGTGGCTGGGTCCTTTGAAAGGGTAATTTCCCATGCCTTGGATTCAGCCACTGTAACAGTATGATAAAAGGAGATTACTTTGCCCATCCCCACTCAGGCCAAAAGTTTACCATCAAAAATAGATATACTTGTAGATCATCGTACGTTGTATACTTGCTTCATTGTCCATGTGGAGTTTACTATGTGGGTGAAACTACAAATGAATGCAGAATATACCTGAATGGTCACAAATCTTCTATAAGGACAGGGAAAACTGATCTCCCCATTCCAAAGCATATTTTGGAAGTGGAACATAATATCAGTCAACTAAGGTTCCGAATTATTGATTATGTCCCCCCACTCAGACGAGGAGGAGATAAAGAAAAAATCTTGAAACAAAAAGGATCCATACAGTAAAGACTTTGTCCCCTCATGGTATGTAACGTTGATTTTAATTTAAAACCGTATATGTGATTTCATATTTTTCATATTTTATTTATTTTTCCCTCCTTTTTTGCTACTTTTCTCGCATTCCTTCTCCCAGTTTCTCTTTTCTTTTTTCTTATCCTTACCTCCTCCCCCCACTCTCCCCTTCCCACTCCTTTGTTTCCCCTTCTTCATCATATTTTTGTTGCTAGACAGTAATCAATAGTATATATCTCACGAAATATTGTTATGTAATCGAGGGTTGTTTTTATGGATTTTTTTTGTACTTTTTATAGGTACTAAAATCAATTTGTTGGAATTGGACCAATCAGAAGAAAAATACCAATGGGGACTCCATAGTTGTATTATTAATAATGAGAACAATTTAGCCGTTATTTATAAATGTCTGCTGAGTTTGATATAAGTATTAAACGTTGCACATGTGTTCCTGAGCACAATAAAGATTAAAAGGAAAACTGTCATACGTTTTCTAATGCACTATTCACAGGTACCGATGGATAGTGCGGGAGACGCTGAACATTTTGAGTCCTACCTTGCCCGAATGCGCTGTACCGTTCGCCTGTTGTAGTAGTTTTTCTGTATATTTAAATTAGCTGCTAACTGGCACAGGCGGGTTTGCCTTCATCTGGCACTGTGACGTAACCACCACC
The DNA here is from genome assembly GCF_029499605.1 of Hyla sarda. NCBI lineage: Eukaryota > Metazoa > Chordata > Amphibia > Anura > Hylidae > Hyla > Hyla sarda. The sequence goes on from NC_079194.1 coordinate 190,987,150, forward strand.
CGGCCCGCAGCACCGCCCAGATAATGAATATTCATATAGGGGGAGATTTATCAAAACCAGTCCAGAGGAAAAGTTGCTGAGTTGCCCATAGCAACCAATCAGATCTCTTCTTTCATTTTTCAGAGGTCTTTTCCAAAATGAAAGAAGAGATCTGATTGGTTGCTATGGGCAACTTTTCCTCTGACAGGTTTTGATCAATCTCCCCCATAATGTCGTACACTCTCCTTCTCATCCCGGCCGATACTGCACATTTGCGGGATTTCTACTATATCCGGAAGCAGTCTTCAGAGCTGCTTCATTATATTGCTAATAAATGGTAGGCATGAACATGCCTACAACCTTACTCCAGCGCTGCTCCGGACTAATGAAGCAGCGCTGAAGACCACTTCCGAATATAGTAGGAAATCGCGAACATGATTTGAAGGGGATGAGAAGGAGAGTGTAAGACATTATATGAATATTCATTAGCCAGGCGGTGCTGCGGGCCGGGCGGCGATTACGTCACAGTGCCAGATGAAGGCAGTATACAGAAAAACTGCTATAACGGGTGAACGGCGCAGCGCATCCAGGCAAGGTAGGACTCAAAATGTTCAGCGTCTCCCGCACTTACCACCGGTACATGTGGATAGTGTATGGGGGAAAACATACGACAGTTTTCCTTAAAGCCTGCTGTATCTTTGGATGGATAAAGTTTGAATTATAGCTGTGGCAAGCTATTGGATACTATTGCACACTACTAGAGGTGATCCAGTGCTGATTATTCTTTTGGAATTCAAAATGACACCATTTATTGTAACACAAACCAAACTTTTTTAGTCTGCCTGGAGACATGTATAAGCATACATTTTATTGTTTATAAAGTTCAGTGCAACATCCATGCATTGCATTAATCTGGTTAAGTATGCTTTTGGAAGGTCTCAGTCTGCCAATAGCTTGGCTTCTTTCAATAGACATCTCAGTGGATACTGAGCTCTCTTTATACCTTCTTAACCCCTTAAGGATGAAGCCCATTTTGGCCTTAAGTGCCAGGTCAATTTCCACTTTTACACTTTCGTTTTTTCCTCTTCCCCTTTCAAAAAGCCCTTAATGCCAAAATGGGGTTTATCCTTAAAGGGGTACTCTGCCCCTGGCATCTTATCCCCTATCCAAAGGATGGGGATAAGATGTTAGATCGCCGCGGTCCCGCTGCTGGGGACCCCGGGGATCGCTGCTGCAGCACCCCGCCATCATTACTGCACACCCCCTTCCCATAGACTTGCATTGACGGGGCGGGCTTTGATATCACGAGGGGCGGAGCCGTGACATAACGATGCTCCGGCCCCTGTATTGCCCGTCATTACGTGCAGAGCGAACTCGCTCTGCACAGTAATGATAGCGGGGTGCTGCAGCAGCGATCCCCGGGGTCCCCAGCAGCGGGACCCCGGCGATCTGACATCTTATCCCCTATCCTTTGGATAGGGGATAAGATGTCTAGGGGCGGAGTACCCCTTTAAGGGGTTAAGGCTTTCAATTTTGCACCTATCGACCAATATAAGAGCTTGTTTTTTGAATAATCAATTGTACTTTGTAATGACATCACTTATTTTATACAAAAATCTGCAAAAAAAAAAAATATATATATATATATATATATATATATATGTTATTTGTGGAGTAAAATAAAAATAAATAAAAAATGCCATTGTGTAACTTTTGGAAGCTTCCAGTGCACTTTTCGGTAAAAATAAAAGCTAAACTTTTTTCTGTAGGTTCACACGGTTACAAGAATACCCAATTTATCTAGATTTTATTTTACTACTTTTAAAAAATTACATGGACCAAAATTAGTATATTTATAATTGTCATCTTCTAACACCTATAACTTTTTATTTTTCCGCATACAAGGCAATATGAGAGCTCATTTTTTCCACCGCGATCTGAAGTTTTTATTGATAACATTATTTTGATGGGACATTTTTATCGTTTTTTATTAATTTATTCATGGTATATGAAGTGACCCAAAATTTACATTTTGGACTTTGGTATTTTTTTACATGTAGGCCATCAACCTTGTGGTTTAACTAACCTTATATTTAAATAGTTTGGACATTTATGAACGTGGTGGTACCACATATGATTATTTTATTTTTCCTTACATTATTTTATTGAAAAATGGGAAGGGGGAAATCAAACCGTTATTATGAAGGGGTTAATTCCCTTTTATTATAATTTTTACACTTTATTCTTATTTTTTTAGGCCCCATAGGAGGCTTTACCATACAATCTTTCAATTGCATACACTTTTCAATGCGATGCCATAGCATAGCATTGATCTGTGTTATTGATGCTCTGCTGCTCCAGCCTGCTGAGGCTTCCTGGAGCAGCAGAGGACTGGTCAGACGGTGAGCAGGCAGGAAAAGCCTGCAGCCCTGTCGCCGTCCACTCAGCTGATTAGGTTATTGCTATTTTACCGTGATGGTCCCGATCAGCTCCGCTGAGCTTCGGGGATCGTTGAGCTAGCATTTTAGACACCGCAATCAGCTTTGATCATGGATTCTAAAGGGTTAATGCTGGGAACCGGCTCGATCGACAATGCCCAGCATTAACCGTGGGTCCTGGTAGCTGATAGCAGTCGTGATTTACCGGGTTTTAAGCGTGCTCAGCTCGTGAGCATGCTTCAAACATCGGTAACAGGACCAGGGCGTAAAGGTACGTCCTCAGTCCTTAAGCACCAAAGACCATGGGCATACCAGTACACCCTTGGTCCCTTTAGGTGTTAATGCTGCCATGATGTGTAGAAATATCAAGGGCATTAAAGAGTTAATATTAGCTTCACACTTGTGGAATTAGAATGTTTTCCATGTTGGTGTTACGCCGAGCGCTCCGGGTCCCCGCTCCTCCCCGGAGCGCTCGCTTCACTCCCTCCGCTGCAGCGCTCCGGTCACGTCCTCTGACCCGGGGCGCTGCGATCCTGCTGCCAGCCGGGATGCGATTCGCGATGCGGGTAGCGCCCGCTCGCGATGCGCACCCCGGCTCCCCTACCTGACTCGCTCCCCGTCTGTTCTGTCCCGGCGCGCGCGGCCCCGCTCCCTAGGGCGCGCGCGCGCCGGGTCTCTGCGATTTAAAGGGCCACTGCGCCGCTGATTGGCGCAGTGGTTCCAATTAGGGTTTTCACCTGTGCACTTCCCTATATTACCTCACTTCCCTTGCACTCCCTTGCCGGATCTTGTTGCCTTAGTGCCAGTGAAAGCGTTCCTTGTGTGTTCCTTGCCTGTGTTTCCAGACCTTCTGCCGTTGCCCCTGACTACGATCCTTGCTGCCTGCCCCGACCTTCTGCTACGTCCGACCTTGCTTCTGCCTACTCCCTTGTACCGCGCCTATCTTCAGCAGCCAGAGAGGTTGAGCCGTTGCTAGTGGATACGACCTGGTCACTACCGCCGCAGCAAGACCATCCCGCTTTGCGGCGGGCTCTGGTGAAAACCAGTAGTGGCTTAGAACCGGTCCACTAGCACGGTCCACGCCAATCCCTCTCTGGCACAGAGGGTCCACTACCTGCCAGCCGGCATCGTGACAGTAGATCCGGCCATGGATCCCGCTGAAGTTCCTCTGCCAGTTGTCGCTGACCTCACCACGGTGGTCGCCCAGCAGTCACAACAGATAGCGCAACAAGGCCAACAGCTGTCTCAACTGACCGTTATGCTACAACAGTTGCTACCACAGCTTCAGCAGTCATCTCCTCCGCCAGCTCCTGCACCTCCTCCGCAGCGAGTGGCCGCTCCTGGGATACGCTTATCCTTGCCGGATAAATTTGATGGGGACTCTAAGTTTTGCCGTGGCTTTCTTTCCCAATGTTCCCTGCATCTGGAGATGATGTCGGACCTGTTTCCCACTGAAAGGTCTAAGGTGGCTTTCGTAGTCAGTCTTCTGTCCGGAAAAGCCCTGTCATGGGCCACACCGCTCTGGGACCGCAATGACCCCGTCACTGCCTCTGTACACTCCTTCTTCTCGGAAATCCGAAGTGTCTTTGAGGAACCTGCCCGAGCCTCTTCTGCTGAGACTGCCCTGTTGAACCTGGTCCAGGGTAATTCTTCCGTTGGCGAGTATGCCGTACAATTCCGTACACTTGCTTCAGAATTGTCCTGGAATAATGAGGCCCTCTGCGCGACCTTCAAAAAAGGCCTATCCAGCAACATTAAAGATGTTCTGGCCGCACGAGAAATTCCTGCTAATCTACATGAACTTATTCACCTAGCCACTCGCATTGACATGCGTTTTTCTGAAAGGCGTCAGGAACTCCGCCAAGATATGGACTCTGTTCGCACGAGGCGTTTCGTCTCCTCGGCTCCTCTCTCCTCTGGTCCCCTGCAATCTGTTCCTGTGCCTCCCGCCGTGGAGGCTATGCAGGTCGACCGGTCTCGCCTGACACCTCAAGAGAGGACACGACGCCGTATGGAGAACCTCTGCCTGTACTGTGCTAGTACCGAACACTTCCTGAGGGATTGTCCTATCCGTCCTCCCCGCCTGGAAAGACGTACGCTGACTCCGCACAAAGGTGAGACAGTCCTTGATGTCTACTCTGCTTCTCCACGTCTTACTGTGCCTGTGCGGATGTCTGCCTCTGCCTTCTCCTTCTCTACAGTGGCCTTCTTGGACTCTGGATCTGCAGGAAATTTTATTTTGGCCTCTCTCGTCAACAGGTTCAACATCCCAGTGACCAGTCTCGCCAGACCCCTCTACATCAATTGTGTAAATAATGAAAGATTGGACTGTACCATACGTTTCCGCACGGAGCCCCTTCTTATGAGCATCGGATCTCATCATGAGAGGATTGAACTTTTGGTCCTCCCCAATTGCACCTCGGAGATTCTCCTTGGACTTCCCTGGCTTCAACTTCATTCCCCAACCCTGGATTGGTCCACTGGGGAGATCAAGAGTTGGGGGTCCTCTTGTTCCAAGAACTGTCTAAAACCGGTTCCCAGTAACCCTTGCCGTAACTCTGTGGTTCCTCCAGTAACCGGTCTCCCTAAGGCCTATATGGACTTCGCGGATGTTTTCTGCAAAAAACAAGCTGAGACTCTACCTCCTCACAGGCCTTATGATTGCCCTATCGACCTCCTCCCGGGTACTACTCCACCCCGGGGCAGAATTTATCCTCTCTCTGCCCCAGAGACTCTTGCCATGTCCGAATACGTCCAGGAGAATCTAAAAAAGGGCTTTATCCGTAAATCCTCCTCTCCTGCCGGAGCCGGATTTTTCTTTGTGTCCAAAAAAGATGGCTCCCTACGTCCTTGCATTGACTACCGCGGTCTTAATAAAATCACGGTTAAGAACCGCTACCCCTTACCCCTCATCTCTGAACTCTTTGATCGCCTCCAAGGTGCCCACATCTTCACTAAATTGGACTTAAGAGGCGCCTATAACCTCATCCGCATCAGAGAGGGGGACGAGTGGAAAACGGCATTTAACACCAGAGATGGACACTTTGAGTATCTGGTCATGCCCTTTGGACTGTGCAATGCCCCTGCCGTCTTCCAAGACTTTGTCAATGAAATTTTTCGTGATCTGTTATACTCCTGTGTTGTGGTATATCTGGACGATATCCTAATTTTTTCTGCCAATCTAGAAGAACACCGCCAGCATGTCCGTATGGTTCTTCAGAGACTTCGTGACAACCAACTCTATGCCAAAATTGAGAAATGTCTGTTTGAATGCCAATCTCTTCCTTTTCTAGGATATTTGGTCTCTGGCCAGGGACTACAGATGGATCCAGACAAACTCTCTGCCGTCTTAAATTGGCCACGCCCCTCCGGACTCCGTGCTATCCAACGCTTTTTGGGGTTCGCCAATTATTACAGGCAATTTATTCCACATTTTTCTACCATTGTGGCTCCTATCGTGGCTTTAACCAAGAAAAATGCTGATCCCAAGTCCTGGCCTCCTCAAGCAGAAGACTCCTTTAAACGACTCAAGTCTGCCTTTTCTTCGGCTCCCGTGCTCTCCAGACCTGACCCTTCCAAACCCTTCCTATTGGAGGTTGATGCCTCCTCAGTAGGAGCTGGAGCTGTTCTTCTACAAAAAAATCCTTCCGGGCATGCTGTCACTTGTGGTTTTTTCTCTAGGACCTTCTCTCCAGCGGAGAGGAACTACTCCATCGGGGATCGAGAGCTTCTAGCCATTAAATTAGCACTTGAGGAATGGAGGCATCTGCTGGAGGGATCAAGATTTCCTGTTATTATCTACACCGACCACAAGAACCTCTCCTACCTCCAGTCGGCCCAACGGCTGAATCCTCGCCAGGCCCGGTGGTCTCTGTTCTTTGCCCGATTTAATTTTGAGATTCACTTTCGTCCTGCCGATAAGAACATTAGGGCCGATGCTCTCTCTCGTTCCTCGGATGCCTCAGAAGTTGATCTCCCTCCGCAACACATCATTCCACCTGACTGCCTGATCTCCACTTCTCCTGCCTCCATCAGGCAGACTCCTCCAGGAAAGACCTTTGTTTCTCCACGCCAACGCCTCGGAATCCTCAAATGGGGTCACTCCTCCCATCTCGCAGGTCATGCGGGCTTCAAGAAATCTGTGCAACTCATCTCCCGCTTCTATTGGTGGCCGACTCTGGAGACGGATGTTGGGGACTTTGTGCGAGCCTGCACTATCTGTGCCCGGGATAAGACTCCTCGCCAGAAGCCCGCTGGTTTTCTTCATCCTCTGCCTGTCCCCGAACAGCCTTGGTCTCTGATTGGTATGGATTTTATTACTGATTTACCCCCTTCCCGTGGCAACACCGTTATTTGGGTGGTCGTTGATCGATTCTCCAAAATGGCACATTTCATCCCTCTTCCTGGTCTTCCTTCTGCGCCTCAGTTGGCTAAACAATTTTTTGTACACATTTTTCGTCTTCACGGGTTGCCTACGCAGATTGTCTCGGATAGAGGGGTCCAATTCGTGTCTAAATTCTGGAGGGCTCTCTGTAAACAACTCAAGATTAAATTAAATTTTTCCTCTGCATATCATCCCCAGTCCAATGGACAAGTAGAAAGAATTAACCAGATCCTGGGTGATTATTTGCGACATTTTGTTTCCTCCCGCCAGGATGACTGGGCAGATCTCCTTCCATGGGCCGAATTTTCGTATAACTTCAGGGTCTCTGAATCTTCCTCCAAATCCCCATTTTTCGTGGTGTACGGCCGTCACCCTCTCCCCCCCCTCCCTACCCCCTTGCCCTCTGGTCTGCCCGCTGTGGATGAAATTTCTCGTGACCTTTCCATTATATGGAGAGAGACCCAAAATTCTCTCTTACAGGCTTCTTCACGCATGAAGAGGTTCGCGGATAAGAAAAGAAGAGCTCCCCCCGTTTTTTCCCCTGGAGACAAGGTATGGCTCTCCGCTAAATATGTCCGCTTCCGTGTCCCTAGCTACAAGTTGGGACCACGCTATCTTGGTCCTTTCAAAATTTTGTGTCAAATTAATCCTGTCTCTTATAAACTTCTTCTTCCTCCTTCTCTTCGTATCCCTAATGCCTTTCACGTCTCTCTTCTCAAACCACTCATCCTCAACCGTTTTTCTCCCAAATCTGTTCCTCCCACTCCTGTTTCCGGCTCCTCGGACGTCTTCTCGGTCAAGGAAATTTTGGCTGCCAAAAAGGTCAGAGGGAAAAATTTTTTTTTAGTAGACTGGGAGGGTTGTGGTCCTGAAGAGAGATCCTGGGAACCTGAGGACAACATCCTTGACAAAAGTCTGCTCCTCAGGTTCTCAGGCTCCAAGAAGAGGGGGAGACCCAAGGGGGGGGGTACTGTTACGCCGAGCGCTCCGGGTCCCCGCTCCTCCCCGGAGCGCTCGCTTCACTCCCTCCGCTGCAGCGCTCCGGTCACGTCCTCTGACCCGGGGCGCTGCGATCCTGCTGCCAGCCGGGATGCGATTCGCGATGCGGGTAGCGCCCGCTCGCGATGCGCACCCCGGCTCCCCTACCTGACTCGCTCCCCGTCTGTTCTGTCCCGGCGCGCGCGGCCCCGCTCCCTAGGGCGCGCGCGCGCTGGGTCTCTGCGATTTAAAGGGCCACTGCGCCGCTGATTGGCGCAGTGGTTCCAATTAGGGTTTTCACCTGTGCACTTCCCTATATTACCTCACTTCCCTTGCACTCCCTTGCCGGATCTTGTTGCCTTAGTGCCAGTGAAAGCGTTCCTTGTGTGTTCCTTGCCTGTGTTTCCAGACCTTCTGCCGTTGCCCCTGACTACGATCCTTGCTGCCTGCCCCGACCTTCTGCTACGTCCGACCTTGCTTCTGCCTACTCCCTTGTACCGCGCCTATCTTCAGCAGCCAGAGAGGTGAGCCGTTGCTAGTGGATACGACCTGGTCACTACCGCCGCAGCAAGACCATCCCGCTTTGCGGCGGGCTCTGGTGAAAACCAGTAGTGGCTTAGAACCGGTCCACTAGCACGGTCCACGCCAATCCCTCTCTGGCACAGAGGGTCCACTACCTGCCAGCCGGCATCGTGACAGTTGGTCTTCTGTAGCCCACTGTAATACTAAATTCTTTCCAACTCCCTTATTAGTTCTGGATATTGATGCACTTGAGTACTCTTAAGAGGATGACTTCACTTACTACAACAGTTAATTAGCTCAATATCCATTTTTAATGCAAACACATTGACTCTAAAATATTATGCAGTGGGCATCTAGTTTGCTAAGTATCCACTCTTGTTTCTATCCTTGGTAATGATTTATTTATTTGCCCTTTTATCATGTTGCTATATGGTGTTTGAAGTGTACTATGGTGCCTATATTATAATGTATTCTTATCTGAGGATCATGATCATAATAATAAATTAGAAGACAGAAATAAAAATTCTAATCTGCTGATTATGCCCCACATTTTATTGGTTTAAAGGCTTCTCACCCTGGTGATCTTGCAATATAATACATTGTCTTCTATGCTCTATATTGCTATGTCAATGATTTATTAGAAAGTACAGCTATCTATACCTATTCTTTGACAATATTTCTATGTTTCAGTACCTTGCGGCTATGCTAAGGTTTTGTGGCCCAAGAAAACATTCCTGTATTAAATTAAAAGGGTACACAGAAAAAAAACATTTGCTAAATCAACTGGTACCAGAAGGTAAAACAAATTTGAAAATTATGTTTAAGCCTACCAGTGTGTATTAGCTGTTGTATGCTCCAGAGAAAGTTGTGCAGTTTTTTCCAGTCTGGCCACAGTGCTCTCTGCTGCCACCCCTGACTGTGTCAGAAACTGTCCGGAGCAGAAGAGATTTGCTATTGGGATTTGCTCATGCTTTGGACAGTTTTGGACTGATATGGACAGTGGTGGCAGCAGAGAGCACTGTGGTCAAACTAGAAATAACTAAACAACTTTCTTTGGAGCATACAGCAGCTGAAAAGTACTTGAAGGCTCCAGATTTTTAAATGGAAATAACTTTCTGGCACCAGTTGTTTTAAAAACATTTCCCCCTCCATTTTGATGAAAAACTTCTAGGAGTATTCTCAAATCTATCAATGACATTACGTATCCTCATAGTCAACATATCATCAGGACATACTCCACACACAGAAGATATGCATAGGCAATTTGTTGATAGTTTATAGTAAGGCAGTCATTTAATTAACATCCATATGATGTTTCGGTCCTGACACGTTTATGAGAAATTATAGTTACACAAAAAGGGTACATCTCAGTTAAAGGGGTACTCCGGTGGTTAACTTTTTTGACTATATGGCATCTTCTTTGTAAGTTTAGTTTTTTTGCAATGTACATGTGTTATATGCTTTGGCAGCATGTATGTGTTTTTCTTACCTGTTTGTTGGGCAGGAAGTTCTGTAGTTCAGAGCGTTTTCTTTTACTGCTGTCCACAGTTCCGAGTCTGTTGTGGACAAGATGTCACAGCTTTTTTTTTTTTTATCTGTCTGCATGAGAGGAATAAGCCATGCCCCTCATCTCATCCAGCTGAGTACACAGCTCCTCACCTCCCCTCCCCCTGCTCTGTATTCTAAGGACGCAGGTCTGCACAGGAGAAGGAACACAGAGAAGATAAGTGTTATCTGAAGGTGAGGATGAGAAGGTGCAGGGGCTGGGGATGTATGGACTGCAGGGGAATAAATCTCATACTGGGAATGATCTCTGTAGGGGAGGTTTATCAAAACTTCTGCAGAGGAAAACTTGCCCAGTTGCCCATAGCAACCAATCAGATTGCTTCTTTCATTTTTCACAGGCCTTCATAAAAATGAAAGCAGCAAGCTGATTGGTTGCTATGGGCAACTGGGCAAGTTTTCCTCTGCACAGGTTTTGATAAATCTCCCCCTATATGTGAAGCGGGACTCCTGAATGACACATGCTGGGAGTTGTAGTCCCTGTTGTGTGTGTGTGTATGCTAGTGTTTACAAACCAGTGTGCCTCCAGCTGTTGCAAAACTACAACTCCCAGCATGGCCTGACAGACTTTGGACATGCTAGGCGTTGTAGATTTGCAACAGCTGGAAACACACTGGTTGGGAAATACTGTTCTAGCCTTTTCAGCATACACATCATGTAACACCAGTGTTTCCCAACCAGTGTGCATCCAGCTGTTGCAAAACTACAACTCCTAGCATGCCCAAAGGCTGTCAGGGCATGCTGGGAGTAGTAGTTTTGCAACACCTGGAGGCACCCTGATTGGGAAACACTGGTGTATGCCTTATAGAGGTGTGGTGAACTACAACCCCCAGGAGACTACAGAGGCAGCATGCTGGTGTTATGCAATAGTCCCTTTTGTGTGTGTATGCCAGTGTATCCCAACCAAGGCTGATTATATTAGTGTGCTGTGTATAAGGGGGCTGACCCGGGAAAATAGTAGGGGGGTAAAGGGTGGAATAAACAAACAGGAAAAAAGGAGCCATCCCAAACCAGCAAGGCATGTGGCATGCTGGGATTTGTAGTTTTCAGCAAGGCAAGAAAAAGGAAATAGAAGCAAAGATAGGAAAACAAAGTGGGGGATAAAAAGACAACAAAGAATGGAAATAGAGTAGGCTAAACAACAAGAATAGAAATGAAACAAAACAAATAGGGTAAGTCAAAAACGGAAAAACACGTTGACCACCGGAGTACCCCTTTAAGGATATATGTTAAACATAGCATTCATAATGTGTATTACTTGTGTAGTCCATTCCCATTGAGTACACAGAGTCCAAAAGTATCTAATTCAGTACAACAGAAAAAAAAATTAAACAAACTAGCATGAAGCTCACAACAGTCGAATGTAGGCTTTACAACTTTTAAGTTCCTTATTGAGTTTCTTTAACAATTTTTGGCCGATAAAGTTGGAGGAAAAACAAATGTTTTCAAATCAACTGGCTCCAAAAAGTTATACAGATTTGTAAATTACTTCTATTTATAAATCTTAATCCTTCCAGTATTTATCAGCTGCTGTATATTACAGAGGAAATTGTGTAGATCTTTCTAGTCTGAACACAGTGCTCTCTGCTGACATCTCTGTCGATGTCAGAAAGGGTCCAGAGCAGGAGCAAATCTCCACAGCAATCCTCTTCTGTTCTAGACAGTTCCTGACAAGTACAGACACGGCAGCAGAGAGCACTGTGGTCAGACTGGAAATAACTACACAACTCCTTCTGGATCATGCAGCAGCTGATAAGTACTGGAAGGCTTAATATTTTTCAATGCAGTCATGGCCATAAATGTTGGAACCGCTGAAATTCTTCAAGAAAATTAAAGGGGTTTTCCACCATAAGGTGATTTTAGTACGTACCTGGCAGACAGTAATCGACATGCTTAGGAAGTATCTGCACTTGTCTTGGGGCTAAATGGCTATGTTGTGAAATTACTATAACACTGTGGCTAGCTTTTTGTGAACTGGTATTTCCTGTTTCAGTTTTCTTTTTTTGTCTACAAATCCCATAATTCCATTTTACCATTACACACAGGTACAGACACTATATTATGAACTACACTAACTTTACAGCCCCTGTAGCATAGTCAAATAAAAAAAAAAATCCTGGAATACTACTTTAACACCTTAAGGACTCAGCGTTTTTCCGTTTTCATTTTTCTTCATCACCTTCTAAAAATCATAACGCTTTCAATTTTGCACCTAAAAATCCATATGATGGCTTATTTTTTGCGCAACCAATTCTACTTTGCAGTGACATTAGTCATTTTACCCAAAAATGCACGGCAAAACGGAAAAAAAATCATTGTGCGACAAAATTGAAGAAACAATTTCATTTTGTAACTTTTGGGGGCTTCCGTTTCTATGCAGTGCATTTTTTGGTCTAAATTACACCTTATCTTTATTATGTAGGTCCATACGGTTAAAATTATACCCTACTTATATAGGTTTGATTTTGCCACACTTCTGAAAAAAATCATAACTACATGCAGGAAAATTTATACGTTTAAAATTGTCATCTTCTGACCCCTATAACTTTTTTATTTTTCCGCGTCCAGGCTGGTATGAGGGCAAATTTTTTGCGCCGTGTTCTGAAGTTTTTATCGGTACCATTTTTGTGTTGATTGAACTTTTTGATCGCTTTTTATTCATTTTTTTATGATATAAAAAGTGACCAAAAATACACTATTTTGGAATTTGGAATTTTTTGGTGCGTACGCCATTGACCGTATGGTATAATTAATGATATCATTTTATAGTTTGGACATTTACGCATGCAGCGATACCATATATATTATTATTTTTTTTTATTTACACAGTTTTTTAATGGGAAAAGGGGGGTGATTCAAACTTTTATTAGGGAAGGTGTTAAATGACCTTTGTTAACTTATTTTTTTCACTTTTTTTTTGCAGTGTTATAGCTCCCATAGGGAGCTATAGCACTGCACACACTGATCTCTTAAGCTGATCCCTGCAAAGCCATAGCTTTGCACAGATCAGCGAGATAGGGGCTCGATTGCTCAAGCCTTTAGCTTAGGCTTGGAGCAATCAAACCCCGATTGGACGCCGCGGAGAGAGGTAAGGAGACCTCCGTCTGCGTCCCAACTGATTGGAACATCACCGCGTCTGAAGGGTTAACAGCGCGTGGCACAATGATCAGTGCCGCACGCTGTTATCCCAGGGTCCCGGCTATCGTTAGCAGCCGGGACCGACCCGGTGTGATGCAGGGTCATGGCGTGACCCCGTTTTTCACACCGGGACCGGGCTCAGGGCGTACAGGTACACCCTGAGTCCTTAAGAGGTTAAGTATTTCTCAAAGAAAAGGATTGCAGTAACACATGTTTTGCTATACACATGTTTATTAATTTTGTGTATATTGGAACTAAACCTAAAGAGGGAGGAAAAAAGCAAATTGGACATAATGTCACACCAAACTCCACAAATGAGCTGTACAAAATTATTGGCACTCTTAACTAATATTTGGTTGCACACCCTTTGGAAACAATAACTGAAATCAGTCGCTTCCTATAACCATCAATAAGCTTCTTACACTTCTCAGCCAGGAATGTTGGACTACTCTTCCTTTGCAAACTGCTCCAGGTCTCTCTTATCAGAAGGTCACATTTTTCCAACAGCAATTTTAAGATCTCTCCACAGGTGTTCAATGGGACTCATTGCTGGCCACTTCAGAACTCTCCAGCGCTTTGTTGCCATCCATTTCTTGGTGGTTTTTGACATATGCTGGAAGACCCAAGATCACGCATGCAAACCCAGCTTTCTTACAGAGGCCTGTAAAGTGTGACCCAAAATCCATTGGTAATCCTCAGATTTCATGATGCCTTGCACACATTCAAGGCACCCAGTGCCAGAGGCAGCAAAACACCCCAAAACATCATTGAACTTCCACAATATTTCCCTGTAGGTAATGTGTTCTTTTCTTTGTAGGCCTCATTCTGTTTTTGGTAAACAGTAGAATGATATGCTTTACCAAAAAGCTCTATCTTGGTCTCATTTGTCCACAAAACATTTTTTCAGAAGGATTTTGGCTTACGCAAATTCATTTTGGCAAAATGTAGTCTTTCTTTTTAATATCTCTATGTCAGCAGTTGGGTCCTCCTGGGTCTCTTGCCATAGCATTTCATTTCCTTTAAATGTCGTCGGATAGTTCGTGCTGACACTGATGCTCCCTGAGCTTGCAGGACAGCTTGACTATCTTTGGAACTTGTTTGGGGCTGCTTATCCACCAGGACTATCCTGCGTTGACACCTTTCATCAATTTTTCTCTTCCGTCCATGCCCAGGAAGATTAGCTACAGTGTCATGGGTTGCAAACTGTGGACAAAGGCAAATCTAGATATCTGGAGATGGACTTGTAACCTTGAGATTGTTGATATTTTTCCACAATTTTGGTTCTCAAGTCCTCAGACAATTCTCTTCTCCTCTTTCTGTTGTCCATGCTGTTGTGGTTCGTGGCTCTGGGGTTGAATTATATCTGGCTCCAAGGGTCACACGACCAGTTAAAATCTGCAGACCATGCATCTGGGAAACAAAATGTCCGACAAAAATGTCTGCCACCGTGCAGTGTTGTAAATACAATATATTCACAGACCAGGTGCATAGACACTTAACTGAGCAGTACTACCGGAGACAAAATGCATTCATAAACACCCCACAGACCAACCTATTTAGGAATTTTGGAAGAGTTATATCCTAATGTCCAATGCACAAATTAACACTACACACCCAAATACTGGCATAAATAAAGATGTTTTAATATACAGCTAACTAAAACACACTTTAACTAAGAGAGAAAAGAGAAAAAGATTTTACAAATAGCTAGAAACTTAAATCTGCAGTGTAAGTAGACACATATACAACGATTATAGTAGAAAACACTATCCGCTGGCTATTTAGGTGGATTTTCCTTAAAATATACAACTATACTAAATGAAACACACAGAGAATATAATACTGAAAAATACTTAGCTTCGCGGACCCTTTACAGCAAGTATGATGAACAAAGACCGGCATGGGAGTAGGCTGCAGTCCTTTGTTTCAGGATTCAGGCCCAAACAGGAAGTTGAATGGCCAGGTGTGTTGGTATCCAGCCCCGCAATAGAAAGAGAGCCCTTTGCCCCCTTTGAATGGCCTTTTTATTAGATGTTCTCCGCCCCCCAGCCAGCCCCCAGGTGGTCTGTCTAATGTTACAAAAGCCCCTGTAAGCATGCCTTGGAGACCCCCTACTATAAAGATGATCCTCCATCTTTTCTTTTGTCTAAACTCCATGCGGCCTTCTAGGACTAGAATCACAAAATATAGCAAATAAAATGTATGTCATTTTCATGTCCATAACACATGCTTAGTGTGGCACAAACACAAACACACAATGCAAAGACTAAGTGAACTTATCTCCTTTTTATCTGCTTTCAGGTGTGATTTTTATATTGCCCACAACTTTTACTTGCCCCAGGTGAGTTTAAAGGAGCATCACATGCTTGAAACAATCTTATTTTTCAACAACAATGCCAATAATTTTGTCCAGACAATTTTTGGAGTTTGGTGTGACATTATGTCCAATTTTCCTTGTTTACTCCCTTTTTTGGTTTAGTTCCAATACACAGAAAGGGAATAAATATGTGTATAGCAAAACCTGTGTTATTGCAATCCTTTTCTGTGAGAAATACTTCATTTTCTAGAAAAACTTCAGTGGTGTTAACATTTACGGCCATGACTGTAAAAGTAATTTACAAAGTTGTATAACTTTCTGGCACCAGTTGATTTAAAAACATTTTTTCCCCCATCTGAGTACCCCTTTAACTCCTTAAGGACACAGCCTATTGTTACCTTAATGACCAGGCCCAATTTTTCAAAATTGGCATGCTTCTCTTTAAGTGGTAATACCTCTGACATGCTTCTGAGATTGTTTTTTCATGACATATTTTACTTTATGTTAGTGTTGATTCATTTAGAATTTTTTTGTGAAAAACACCAAAATATTGTGAAACATTGGAAAGCGTCTGGCATTTTTTTTCTATGGCATTCACTGTACAGAACAAAAAATATGTTCTTTTTATTCTCTGGGTCAGTACAATTATGGTGATACCCAATTTATAAAGCTTTTACAACTTAGTTTACTTTTTACAAAGTTTGACTTTTTCCTCTTTTTTGTTTTGTCATGTTCTGACAGCAATAATTTTTTTTTCATCCAACACCATTGTGTGAGAACTTATTTTTTGCAAAACAACTTGTACTTTTTATTTGTGCAATTTTTGTGATTCGTGCTACCATTTGATCTTTTTTACTCCAAGTTTTGGAATTTGCGATTTTTGCACTTTTTTGTTGTTTTTCTTTACAGCCTTCTTCATGCAGGATATATAACATAATCATTGTATTGTTCAAGTCATTATGAACATGGCAATACCTATAAAGTATAGGTTTGGGCTTTTATTTGGGGGGGAGGTCGATTATGTAGGGTTTTATTAGGATAGGGGCATTTATTTAATTGTTTGTTTACACTTTATTAATTTATTAAAGAAACTTTAAATTTTATATTTTTCTCTTTTTACAGGTTTTACTTTGCTACAGGACATCGCCAGCTACGACAGCCAGGTCCCGCTGACAATCTCCTGCTGCGCATCACACTGACCAGCATAATGCCAGGACGTATACATACGTCCAGTTGCACAATCAAGTCACCAACTGGGACTTATTTATGCTTACTGGAGGGGGGAAGGGGTTAAGATCTTAGTAGAGAAAAACCAAGAAGTCCTGT
The DNA here is from genome assembly GCF_029499605.1 of Hyla sarda. Classification (NCBI taxonomy): domain Eukaryota; kingdom Metazoa; phylum Chordata; class Amphibia; order Anura; family Hylidae; genus Hyla; species Hyla sarda. Next base: position 191,003,795 of record NC_079194.1, read on the forward strand.
ACTTTTCTAAGGGGATCCCTGTCCAGGTTACAATGAACGCAGGAAATCTTGTTTGGGAAACATTGGTTTTTGTCAAAGCAAAATAATTCCAGATTGAGTAACAGGTCTATAGAAGAAACAAAAGATACCTGCATACTTCCTTAGTGTTTCCTTTTACAAGCAATACTCCTCATAAACTGATACACAAAGGAAAAAAGCAAGAGTTGGCCATCACTTTGCTTTTCTAAGCCAGAATAGGAGCTATTAATGATTTTAAGGAAAGCCAAGAAGAATGACTTCAAATAACATTTCGAGCTTCATAACTATTAATGGAATTTGCATGGTTGTCTGTGCATTAATATTCAATAGCGAGGAGCAGAGTTCTAAAACCTGCTTCATTTTCTAACATATGATCCAAAAAACAACTATTAATAGTTGGAAGAATCAATTCTAAGTGCACACATTTCCTTTGGTGCTCCAGTAATTGAAATCATAGAAGACATTAGCGAAAGTGCTCTAAGTGTTGACAATGATTTTAAGATGCAGAAGCTTGGATGATGGAGAGCATGCAAGCTAATGCGATTCCAAAATGAAATTGTATCACTTTATTAATAAGCTGAATGAACTAAACAGAAGTCCACATTTGTTTGGGGAATTTACAAACGTATACAATGGTTAGGATTAAATGTATTGTCCAGAAACATGGTACTCGCAAATGATCTAAAACCCCATTAACTTATCAAATGTCATACACAGATACATGGTATTTAAGTCTCTGAATTATTTAGTACGGTCGTAAGAATATTCTGTCCGCGACTAATGATCCCACTGAAAATACATTGTCTCCCTTTTATTTGTATAAGTAGAGGATTTGGATAATCTGTTATTGTGTGAGATTATCCAGATTTCACGGGAGCCACAGTGAGAAAATATGATAATGTCGACATACAAAGTTAATGAATTGTTCAAGCATCCCCACCAGCCCAGTGTTTGCATATTGTGCAGATAGATAATCCTAGTGGGAAAGCAGCAGTCATATGTAGGGTTCAGGTGAGCAGGGGACATATAGAATCAGACGGAAGCTGCAGTTAACTATTTGTTCACATGGAAGAATACAAATGGAAGTGTTACAGCAGCAGTATGTATATGAATAACTTTAAAATGGGTGTTTATTCTGTCTTTATGTTACAGAAAGACTTATTGGAACAATTCAGCTACACAACAAAAGTTCATTGAACAAATTTTGCAACAGTTTATGTCTATATTTCACTTAAAGTAAGCAGCTTCATATACCGGGTGTCATTCTTTGATCTTGTCAATGAAGACTAGCTCACGGCTCTGTCTCTTTTTACAGGATACACAGGCTGTTTCTACTTCTGTGTTGCAGCTTCTGTCTTAGGCTGTCTCTCTCTGTGCAAGGCAGCTCATGAAGTAGATGGTCTTCCTCTCTACAAATCAGCTCTTCTAAAGGGCTCACTTCCTCTGCACAAAGTAGTTCTTGTAACAGACTACCTCCCTCTCTGAAAAACTTCTCTTGTGGAAAGCTGTCTCTTTCTCTTTTGCTCTCTTTAAAAATCAGCTATTGTAGCTGTGGTGTCCCGGTACTGTACATGTACTGTACCTTGTGTGGTAAGTCCCCAAAGTCAGAGTTCCTCCGTCCTGATAGGAGTCTCTTAGTGGGATAACCCCTAGTCGCCTCTTCCTTCTAGAGTGTAGATATTCCTTCCAGGACCTTAGGTCACATGATTAATAATTATATTGTTCTGCTAAGGTTAAGGACCTTCCAGGTCAGGTGCTCATGTCACGTGATGTGCCACAATGCTTTGTAATAGGACTGACAGGTTTGGGGGTCCAATAAGCTATGAGCCTGCCCCCATATAAGGGTGCTGTTATCCAATCCTCGCTCTCTTGGGTTCCGGACTAGCAGAGAGAGGGACTCAGCCCAGACACTGCTGATATAAATCCAAAAGAACCGAAAGAAAATGTCCAGTGCAGCCAAAAGCTCAAATGCTAGTTACTTTATTCCAATACACAACGACATACAGGGAGATAGCAGTGACGCTTTTCAATCGACTACACGATCTTAATCATACTGAATCAACTGGTGCCAGACAGTTACACAGATTTGTAAATTTCTTGTATTAAAAAATCTTAATCCTTCCAGTACTTATTAGCTTCTGAATACTACAGAGGGAATTATTTTCTTTTTGGAACACAGTGCTCTCTGCTGACATCTCTGTCCATTTTAGGAACTGTCCAGAGCAGCATATGTTTGCTATGGGAATTTTATCCTACTTTTGACAGTTCTTAAAATGGACAGAGATGTCAGCAGAGAGCACTGTGTTCGTGATGTCAGCAGAGAGCTCTGTGTTCCAAAAAGAATAGAATTTCCTCTGTAGTATTCAGCAGCTAATAAGTACCGTAAGAATTAAGATTTTTTAAAAGAAGTAATTTACAAATCTGTTTAACTTTCTTGCACCAGTTGCTAAAAAAAAAAAAAAAAAGTTTTCCACAGGAGTACCCCTTTAAACTAGTTGCAAACATCTTTACCTCTTAACACATGGGGCACAGTGTGCATGATATACAAAAAAAAAAGTGGTGCTTGAAAGTTGGTGAGTTATTGAGCATTTTCAATATATCTGCATACATTTACAAAAATGTATGAACAATTCCTAAAAGTAGATTAAAAAAAAATAATAACTGAGTAAAAATATTAGATGTTGCGATTTATTATTTAGATAAAATGACCCAATATTACATACCTGTCAGTGGCAAAAGTATGTGGACCTTTTAAAAAAGTCTGTGAATCTGGTATGATCTCTTTGCAGCAATAACTGCATCTAAATATGTCCAGTAATTGTTGATTAGTTGTGCACATTGGCTGGGAGATAATTCTGCCCATTGCTCTGTACAAAAAGGTTTCAAGTTTGTTATTGTTGGTCTCTAATAGGTGGATCAAAATGCATTGATTTCAAAAACGGTATTTGGTAATGTTGTCCTATTTTCATGTGACGTGCCTGAAGTGTCATAACCAGATATAGAGGAGTTTGCACATGGTTTTGTCCGTGGTGAAGAAGTTCTGTAAATGCAGATGCAACCCTACCTGAAGTTTGGATTCTGTATTTATTACCTTTGTGACCTCATGCACTATTACATGCCTTGTTCTTGGCATAATCTATCTGAAACCACTCCTGGGGGGGGGGGGGGGGGGGGGCTTTTAATGGTCTTGAATTCCCTACATTTGTACAAATGTGGTTGGAACCCAAATGGAGGTCCTCAGAAATCTCCTTTATTGGTGGCATGATACACTTCCACAAACGGGTTGTGAAAATCCGACTTTAATAGATTACTGTTCTTGAAATGAAACAGGTAATTCACCTGCTTGTCTGTTGGTTTTCCTTGTAGCTCCCACAGGCCATAGCATTGCCTGCCACTCCTGCACAATGGAAGCCATTCACTGGGAAGATCTTAAAGGGGTACTCCGGTGGGGAAAAAAAAATCAGATCAACTGGCTCCCCAGAAAGTAAAAAAGATTTGTATATTGCTTCTATTAAAACATCTTAATCCTTCCACAGTAAGTTGAGTTGTTCTTCTCTGTCTGACCACAGTACTCTCTGCTGACACCTGTCCATGTCAGGAACTGTCCGGAGCAGGAGAGGTTTGCTATGGGGATTTGCTTCTACTCTGCACAGTTCCTGACATGGACAGAGGAGTCAGCAAAGAGCCCTGTGGCCAGACAGAAAAGAACAACTCAACTTCCTCTGTAGTGTATTGTTTAATTTATTTATCAATGATATAGAGGATGGTATTAACAGCTCTGTTTCTATCTTTGCAGATGACACCACTTTGTAGCACGGTAAAGTCTGTAGAGGATGTGTATAGGTTACAAGAGGACTTGGATAGACTAAGTGTCTGGGCATCCACTTGGTAAATGAGGTTCAATGTGGATAAATGTAAAGTTATGCATCTGGGTACTAATAACCTGCATGCGTCGTATGTCTTAGGGGGGGGGGGGGGGATTGAACTGGCAGAGTCACTGGTAGAGAAGGATCTGGGTGTACTTGTAGATCACAGACTTCAGAATAGCATGCAATGTCAGGCTGCTGCTTCCAAAGCCGGCAGGATATTGTCATGTATAAAAAGAGGCATGGACTCAAGGGACAGGGACATAATACTCCCCCTTTATAAAGCATTGGTACGGCCTCACCTGGAATATGCTGTTCAGTTTTGGTCACCAGTCCATAAAAGGGACACTGTGGAGCTGCAAAGGGTGCAGAGACGCGCAACTAAACTAATATGGGGCATGGAACATCTTAGCTATGAGGAGCGATTAAAGGAGTTACAATTGTTTAGTCTTGAGAAGAGACGTTCAACCCCTTAACGACGCAGGACGTATATTTACGTCCTGCGCCGGCTCCCGCGATATGAAGCGGGATCGCGCCGCGATCCCGCATCATATCGCGTCGGTCCCGGCGCTAATCAACGGCCGGGACCCGCGGCTAATACCACACATCGCCAATCGCGGCGATGTGCGGTATTAACCCTTTAGAAGCGGCGGTCAAAGCTGACCGCCACTTCTAAAGTGAAACTGAAAGTATCCCGGCTGCTCAGTCGGGCTGTTCGGGACCGCCGCGGTGAAATCGCGGCGTCCTGAACAGCTGATCGGACACCGGGAGGGCTCTTACCTGCCTCCTCGGTGTCCGATCGACGAATGACTGCTCCAGGCAGGAGCAGTCAAGCGCCGATAATGCTGATCACAGGCGTGTTAATACACGCCTGTGATCAGGATGAGAGATCAGTGTGTGCAGTGTTATAGGTCCCTATGGGACCTATAACACTGCAAAAAAAAAGTAAAAAAAAAGTGTTAATAAAGGTCATTTAACCCCTTCCCTAATAAAAGTTTGAATCACCCCCCTTTTCCCATTAAAAAAATAAAACAGTGTAAAAAAATAAATAACTAAACATATGTGGTATTGCCGCGTGCGTAAATGTCCGAACTATAAAAATATATCATTAATTAAGCCGTACGGTCAATGGCGTACGCGCAAAAAAATTCCAAAGTCCAAGAAAGCGTATTTTGGTCACTTTTTATAACATTAAAAAATGAATAAAAAGTGATCAAAAAGTCCGATCAAAACAAAAATCATACTGATAAAAACTTCAGATCACGTCGCAAAAAATTAGTCCTCATACCGCCCCGTACGTGGAAAAATAAAAAAGTTATAGGGGTCAGAAGATGACATTTTTAAACGTATAAATTTTCCTGCATGTAGTTATGATTTTTTCCAGAAGTGCGACAAAATCAAACCTATATAAGTAGGGTATCATTTTAACCGTATGGACCTACAGAATAATGATAAGGTGTCATTTTTACCGAAATATGCACTGCGTAGAAACGGAAGCCCCCAAAAGTCACAAAATGGTGGGTTTTTTTTTCGATTTTGTCGCACAATGATTTTTTTTTCCCGTTTCGCCGTGCATTTTTGGGTAAAATGACTAATGTCACTGCAAAGTAGAATTGGCGACACCAAAAATAAGCCATAATATGGATTTTTAGGTGGAAAATTGAAAGGGTTATGATTTTTAAAAGGTAAGGAGGAAAAAACGAAAGTGCAAAAACGGAAAAACCCTGAGTCCTTAAGGGGTTAAGGGGGGATATGATAAATGTATATAAGTATATTAATGGCCCATACAAAAAATATGGAGAAAAACTGTTCCAGGTTAACCCCCCCCCCCCCAAAAGGACGAAGGGGCACTTCCTCCGTCTGGAGAAGAAAAAGTTTAGTCTCAAGGGGCGACACGCCTTCTTTACCATGAGAACTGTGAACTTATGGAAAAGTCTACCTCAGGAACTGGTCATAGCAGGAAAAATTTACAGCTTTAAAACAGGATTAGATACATTCCTGGAACAAAATAACATTAATGCTTATGAAGAAATATAAAATCCCATCCCTTTGCCAATATCGCCCCACACCCCTACCCTTCAATACCCTGGTTGAACTTGATGGACGTATGTCTTTTTTCAATCGTGCTAACTATGTTACTATGTAACTAATAACTATGTATTACTTTCTGGCACCAGTTGATTAAAAAAAAAAAAAAGGTTTTCCACCGGAGTACCTCTTTATTCCTCTATCCTCTAATCCCCCCCCCCCCTCCCCCCCGGTGACTCCTCACAAAATGTATTTAGATCCAGGCAGAAGTAAAGCTTGTTGCCAATTGGAATCCATTTCTCTGTCCACTGCTCAACATTTTCCACCCCATAACACAGCTTCCTCAGCAGGCACGATGCTATAGCAGGCTAAATAATATGATAATTGTATCATATAGCTTGTGTCATTACACACTGAGTACTTTTTTTTTTTTTTTTTTTACTAAATAATACATTTGGAATTGAGGGAAATTTATTGTCTTACTAGAGAACAAAACTATGAAATTGCTGAAATCATGAATTGCAGTGCAGCATTGTACTGAAATGTGTGTATGTGTTACAGTATTAGATTCTATGACGCTAGTGGTGAGGACAGTCTCTGCACTCCAAGAGGGGTAAGCAGTGTATAAAGAAAGTGATGCGTAAAAGGAGATATGTGCCTAGCATCTCGGAGGTGCACTTACATGGAAAGAATGACTTCACTGATGCTACAAAGAAGAAAGGAGAAATGCACTCACCCAGACTGAATGCAATGAGGGGGTACTTTATTTCATAGTCCTGGGTACAATAGCAGGGATGGGGGAGGAAAGAAAGGTCAGGCGCTCCTTAAAGGTTGTGGGTTTAAAGCTCTCGTTTCGCGGGTGATCCGCTTGGTTACGTCCACCATTTCTCCTTTCTTCTTAGAACCCCATAGCAAAATCAAGTTTTGTGTTTTAATTTTTCTAAATAAAGCAATGAGCAAAGTATGGATTATATTGACACAGAGGGGAATTCATCAAGCTGTTTAGATTGTTTTTTGTTTTTTTTAAATCTAAAATTGTTGCATCAAAAGTCTGTCACTTCCCCTGCGACTTTTGTGCGACATTTGCTATCGTACAAATCTAAAAGTGAACTACCATTTGCAGTGGTTTAGACTACTTTTATGCAGTGGTGAGGGATTCATGATCTGCGGCTCTTTTATGAAAGTCACAAAAAAGTTGCAGCGCCGTGATTTACTCGGAAACTCAGGCCATGTAAATTCTGCACTGTAAAGTACTCTAAAGGGGTACCAGGAGCGTAGAAGCAAGGGCTATGTGGGGCAATTTTAACCCATTCATCGTATCATTCCTCCAGTGACAGCTCCCCCCCCCCCTTTCCCTATTGTAGTTGCAGGATGTGGATTCCTATCATGAAGGTGTCATGCAAGTGAGTCTGCCTGTTTACACTGCCCCACGCTTGCCTGTGTACTTCATTTCCAGTGTTGCCCACTTGTCAAATTAATTAATCACGTCTCGCAGCGGGGTCAGAAGGGTTAATACATGATACATGTTAATGTTGAAAGCCGATGCCCTGCATTACAAAACATATAAAAAAGATCTGGAGCAGGTTGTTAGCATACGGGGGGGAGGGGAGACACAGTGAAAGCACTTTTAGATGCTGTGTTCAAGTGTGAGCACAGTGTCTAAAGGGTTCATTGCGGACAGCAGCCATGAGCAACTTTCCAACATTTGGAGATGGGCATGTCACTTGGGGGAGGGGTTAAAAGCATTTAGGGGTTTACAAAGTGGAAAAACAACATTAAGGATAGAACATTGGGAAGCTCTTACTCACCCTGCCTCGTACAGGGGACAAAACATGCACAAAATGTAGGAGCACTCTGAGGTAACTTTTATGTAATATTCCCGTGCGCCAGATTCATCAAGTGGCGTGCAACATTTTATGAATTGGGCGTGGGAAGTTAAAAAACAAGGCAATGTTTCATTACTAAAAAAGGATACAAAGGAGAGCAGAATTGATGAATGTCCCTCACAATGTACATCAGCCTTTCAGTACAAAATAAATTATCTACAGAGAAGTAAACTGCAGAAAACTACTATGATATTTTCTCACAGAAAACTTAGAGGGGTACTCTGGTGGAAAACATTTTTTTTTTTTTTTTAAATCAACTTGTGCCAGAAAGTTAAACAGATTTGTAAGTGACTTCTATTAAAAAATCTTTACCCTTCCAGTACTTTTTAGCAGCTGTATGCTACAAAGTAAATTCTTTTATTTTTGCATTTCTTATTTGTCTTGTCCACAGTGCTCTCTGCTGACACCTGATGCCCGTATCAGGAACTGTTCAGAGCAGGAGAAAATCCCAATTGCAAACCTATGCTGCTCTGGACAGTTCCTGACACGGACGGAGGTGTCAGCAGAGAGCACTGTGGACAAGACAAAAAAGAAATTTAAAAAGAAAATAATTTCCTCTGTAGCATAGGCATACAGCTGCTAAATAGTACTGGAAGGGTAAAGATTTTTTTTATATAAATCATTTACAAATCTGTTTAACTTTCTGGCACCAGTTGATAAAAAAAAAAAAATGTTTTCCACCTGAGTACCCCATTAAGTGTCCCTCTGTATGTAAGGTGGGCACATCTCAAAATGCCACTCTTACTTAAAATTGTGTATATGTCACTGAACATGTGTGTTATTGTTGCTATATTGTGTTATGTTTAGTTATATTCTGTTTTGTTGTGCTCTCATTTTTTGAGCACCTGCCCTTAGTCTTGTGGACCACCCTTCATGGCAGCACTGCCTCACCCTGACAGACTCTCATTTTGCCAATATCAGTATGGACCTAAATAAACTTAAACAATGACATAGGTGTCTGCATTGTGATGCTGAGCTTTGCCACAATGCTGGGGAAGAGGAAAGGTAGGTGCCAGACTCAGTGACGTAGCAACTGGGGGTGGCAGGGGGTGTAAGCCGCAGGGTGAAACCAGCCTGAAGGGGTATCACCATGACCGCTCAGCACCCCCCACCCCCCCCCCTCATCAGCTGTGCTGGCCGGCGAGATGTCCGCTAGCAGCACCCCCCCTTCTGCCATCATGAGGCATTTCTGTCCCGCATGGAGGCACCTCTGCTAGAACCCCCCAGTCCTCAGCTGTTCCACCCGGTGGTGTTAATTTGCCGGAGCTCCTGAGCGTCAGGACATCGATGTGAGCATGTGCGGAGCCTGTGACAGAACAGCAGATCGGAGCTGATGTCCATTACACAGGTCGCAAGCAGGAACAACAGTCCTGGCAAATTGGTGAGGGATGCTTGGTGAATAAACAGCAGGGGGGGTCTTGATTAGGAGGGGGTAGGGGTGTTTGGATGGGTTCTGTGTGGGGTTGTGCATACATTAAGAAGTTTTATTGGTTGGGGAGGTGGTTAGGGGTATGCAGCCAGCAGGTTGAGGCACAGTAATGGAGGTTGGGGGTTGCAGACATGATGAAGCACAGCAATGAGTGTGTGGGGGGAGTGATGCAGACATGATGGGGCACAGTAATGGGGAGGTTGGGGGAATGATAAGGCTGATATCAATCATATCAGCCTCATCACATCCCCCCCACATTACTGTGCCCCATCATGTCTGCATCCCCCCCTTGAACTTCCTGTGCCCCATCACGTCAGAATTACCCCCCCACATTACTGTGTCTCAAAATGTCTGCTTTACACCCCCCCACATTACTGTGCCTCTTATTGTCTGTATCACTGTATCATCACTCAAGAGGCAAAGCAATGAGGGGGATGATGATGTAGACATGAGGCACAGTAATGGAGGCACAGTGTGTAATAATATTATATTCATAGAGCGCAGTGTGTGGTAGTATTATATTCAGAGGGCACAGTGTGTGGTAGTATTATATTCAGAGGGTGCAGTGTGTGGTAGAATTATATTCAGAGGGTGCAGTGTGTGGTAGTATTATATTCAGAGGGCGCAGTGTGTGATAGTATTATATTCAGAGGGCGCAGTGTGTGGCAGTGTGGTGTCCCGGTACCGTATTGTATACCGTACCTTGTGTGGTGGTCCCCAAAGTCAGAGTTACTTCGTTCCAGTAGCATCCTCATGGTGGGATAGCCCCTAGTCGCCTCTTTCTTATGTAATACTATAATGATTACATGTATAAATAATTGTATATTTAATTAGCTATATAGTATCGCAGGACCTTAGGTCACATGACTCACGTTAATTCTAGTAAGATGTGTTGAAGGACCTTTGGAGGTCTCACGTGTGGTCACATGGTCAGACCATAATTCCTTGTAAAGTGAATGACAGATGGTATGGACCAATGAGCTTATGGCCAGCCCCTGCCCATATAAGGGAGCTGCAACCAATTATCGCTCTCTTGCGCTCTTTTTCCTGTATAGCAAAGCAGCATATCTCTTAGGTGCCGGACAATCAGAGAGAGAAGTGATCCGCGCAACTTACAAAGACAAGCTTAGACCTGAAGCCTTCCAGCCTTAGCCTGAATCTAATCTTGAGTTACGATATCAATCCCGCTAAAGCTTGCATGACTGCTGGACCTAAACTCAATCCCCTAAATCCAGCGGAACAGCACTTATCCCTTTTCTAAGCTCAGAACTCACAAGGTCCCAACCAACTGTCAGGATCGTAATGGACTCTTGTACAAAGACTGTTTCTGTTTAATGTTGCATAAATGTTGCAGTAAAAGTTCCGACAGTTTTCTGAAAACCTCCGGTTGTGGACAATCATTTATTATACCTCCCTATCGTTCTTGGGATGGGTGGCGATAGGACAAGCCCTCACCCTGGCGTCACGAGTGATAAGGGTTAAGCAAGCACCCTTTAGTTACCGCAAAGCTACACCCCATATACCCTACAACCCCAGACTACCACATAGCAATTACATTCAGTTGGGCAGTGTGTGATAGAATCATAATCAGAGGGCGCCAGGGTATAGTACTATATTCAGAGGGCACTGAGTGCGGTAGAGTTATATTCAGAGGGACACTGTGTGGTAGTATTATATTCTGAGGCTGCATTGTTTGATAGTATTAAATTCTGAGGGCGCAGTGTGTGGCAGTATTCAGAGAACATTGTGTGTCGTATTATATTCAGAGGGTCCAGCTTGTGGTAGTATAATTTTCAGAGGTTGCAGTGTGTGGTAGTATTATATTTAGAGAATGCAGTGTGTGGTAGAATTATATTCAGAGAGCATTGTGTGTGGTAGTATTATTTTCAAAGGTTGCAGTGTGTGATAGTATTATACAGTATTTAGAGAGTGGCAGTATTATATTCATAGAGCACAGTATGTGGTGGTATTATATTCAGAGAGCACAGTATGTGGTAGTATTATATTCAGAGAGCACAGTATGTGGTAGTACTATATTCAGAGAGCGCAGTGTGAGGTAGTATTATATTCAAAGGATACAGTGACTGACAGTGTTAAATGAATTATTGTTTTCATATAGAGGATCAGAATGCACTGATGAAGTAAAGAGCCATCTGGGCATCAAGTTCTGCAGAGAGAAAATTTAGCTTGAAGAAGTCACAGCGGTATGTACCTAAATTAGATAAGGAAAGATTATAGAGAAGATTTCAAACCTGCGAGTTACTTATATAATTGTCTGATATGTCCAATCCGTGCTGTAGCGATTCCTTTCAATATATATCTTTGTAAGCATTGTGGCTAAAAAATTACATTTGGTGGGGGTGACCCCATTTTTTTACCGCACCAGGTGACTCCAACCCTAGCACTGCCACTGGTGCTAGAGGCAGAGTGTGAGGTGTAAACTCATGAAGTGCCAGGGCAGTCTGCTTAAGATGTGCAAGCAACATAGGCCCCATAGAGGCCAAGAAAATCAGAGGGCCAAGGCTAGAAGCAACCAACTGAAACCCCAAGTAACGCACAGTGCCGTTATGAGACTTTCTCAGTTTTCACTCAGGAGAAACCATTGAGCTTAAAGAGGAAGAGTCTGTGAAAGACTGTTAGAAGCGGGTAGCAGTAGACTGCTGGGATAGTAAAAAAATGGCTAAAGTCTAGTGAGAGGAATGAACATTGAAGTGGGTAGGCTGGCATAAATTTAAGCAAAATTTACAAGCCCAGTGGCCTTTTGGAAGAAGAAGGAGGAGGAGAAGGAGGAGAAGAAGAAGAATAACCATTTGTTTGCACTATATATTAGGAGATAAAGTTAACCTATGTGATATTATTATTTTAACTATATTGCTATTTCACTCTTGTTACTATTAAAGAGCACATTTCACCCATAAATTCAGCCCCCCCCCAGGACAAATAATGTTGCATTCGAAGGTGACAGGGAAATCTGCAGAAAGAAGCCCAGCATTATAGAGGACCTATAGATGTGCAGGTCAGTTCTTTACAAAGTGCATGGTTCAACCTCATAAGTAATGTCTAGGCAAGGAAAGCATCAAGTGTACTGTGCACAAGAGTTTTGTGTCATTTCAGGGGCTACTGCAGTTTTCCATTTCTTGGATTGTTTGGGGCCTGAGAGATCAAGGCCTAATTCTGTGTGCATTGAAACACGCTTGGTCAAATCTACATTTGTTTCTATTACAGCTGTTGTTCCTTTCTTCTATGATGGACATTTCAGAAAGTATGCTCCTCTTACAATAAAAGTGCTATGGTGCTCTGATGCAGTGCTGGTGTGTGGATTTAAACTAGCCCTGGAAATATTTGCATACCAGTCCCCAGGGCTGCCATCAGGGGGGTACAACAGGGCCGTCATCAGGGGGGTACAACCGGATGGTTCCAGCAATTTTTTTTCCCAGTGTCAGTGAGTTTTTGTCACTCACTGACCGCTGAGGCCCACACATTACACACTGACTGACTGTACTGTACAGTAAGTCATTTAGTCACTGCAGCGGCACAGCAAGTACTTCCAGGGCTGGCAGCCACTCTCACTTTAAGACTGCTGCAGTGGTTGCCGGGAGGTACGTCCGCTACACTCTGCTCGCTGACGCCAGCACCTAAGGTCACTTGACCACTTTAGCACTGTGACCGGGTCCAGAAGAGTAGGCCAGCGGCGGGGTACTGCGCTCTGCCGGCTACAGAGGGGAGCAGCAGAAAGATGGAAGAGCCTGCTCTGAGGAGGACATCAGATGGTGGCACAGAGGTTATGGTGGGGCAAGGGCTGAGGCCTACAATTATATGGGGTCAACAATTATCAGCAGAGAGGGGCCTACCACAACTATGAGTACAAAAAAATGAGTAAAAAAATGTGTAAAAAAAAGTTCATAATTGTGATAAGCCCCATCCCTAATAAAAGTGTGAATCGCCCTCCTATCCCCTTTTTCTAATAAAATTATATAAATAAACATTAGTTCATATTGTTGCATGCGTAAATGTCCAGAATTGCACATTCTTGGCCACTTCATATACCATAAAAAAATTTATGAAAACTGATCAAAAAGTCCAATCAAAATAATAATGGTACCAATAAAAATTACATGTTATCCTACCATTAAGGTGTTTTTTTTTTGTTAAGTGTGCTAGGGGAAGATTGCTAAGGCAGATTAGGAAAGGTAGTGTAGTTAGTGTTAGTGTACGGTCCTGCTCAAAAGAGTCTACCTTGTCATGGTGGCAGGCTTCATATTCTTTGGTCAAAAAATAATTCCTTCACTGAAATTACTAATGAAGGTCTCACTCACTTTTTATTGTCTTTGCAGTTCTAAAATAAAAATAATAATTGGGGTGTTGGCATGTACCCTAGGGGTGTGCCATGGGGGGTGGCTACACGTTGGGCTGTGTAAGGGGCCCAACAATTTCTGATTGCAGCCCTGCCAGTTCCACAGCATTGCGTCATTGTGACTGCTAGCAGCCACAGGGAGGGGCCAGGGAAGCCTGGCATTTGATTTGCCGGACTTTCACAAAAAACTATGTTGCGGTTGCACCCTGAAGTCACAGGACGCAGCCGCAACATATAAGAGGGAAACGTGATGAATTAAATTCTAGGCTTCACAGGCTCCAAGGGGAAAGCTTGCCATTTGATTTGCCAGACTTTGCTCTCCATTGTCTTGCAGGGGGGCGGGGCATTATCGGATTATCAACAAGGTAAATGCCGATAACGTTCAAAATCGTAAATATCGGCCGATAATATCGGCCAAACCGATAGTCGGTCGATCCCTAATATCTATCTACCTACCTATCTAGTATCTATATAACTGTATGTCTATCTATGTACTGTATCTACCTATTATCTATCTATCTCCTATCTATCTATCTATTAGTGTTGAGCGGCATAGGCCATATTCGAATTCGCGAATATTCGCGAATATATGGACGAATATTCCTCATATATTTGCTAGATTTGCTTATTCGTAATATTCTCATTTTATTTTCACATATGCGAAAATTAATATATGCGAAAATTAGCATATACAAAAATTTGCATAAGCGAAAATTCGCATATGAGAAAATTAGCATGTGCAAATTTTCGCATATGCGAAAATTCGCATGCCAGTCTCACACAGTAGTATTAGAGCCTTCTTTACACCACACAAGCTGGAAGCAGAGAGGGGTGATCACTGTGATGTGTACTGTGAAAAAAAAAAAATGAATATTCGTAATTACGAATATATAGTGCTATATTCGCGAATATTTGCAAATTCGCGAATATGCGATATTTGCAAATATTCGCGAGCAACACTACTATCTATCTATCTGTCCATCCAGGGGTGGACACAGACAGCAGAGTTAGGTAAAATATATATAAGACAGTGTCTTATTTTTGGGGAAACACGGTAGCAATTACCCCACATAAGGTAGCATAGTTTTTCCACATTAGGTAGCATAGTTTCCCCACATTAGGTAGCATAGATTCCCCACATTATGTAGCATAGTATCCCCACATCAGGTAGCATAGATTCCCCACATTAGGTAGCATAGTTTCCCCACATTTGGTAGCATAGGTTCCCCACATTAGGTATCATAGCCCCCCCCCAAATAAAAAAAAAAACACAGACAGACACACACACACACATAGACACACACATAAACACACTTACCTGGCCTGCGCAGCAATTCTCCTCTCCAGCAGCGGCCTGACGAGTGACGTCACTGACGTTCTCCTGCGTGGGTCTGCGGAGGTATGCCACTTGCATGACATCCCTGGTCAGACCCGGGTTTGCCGGCTGCAGACTCACTGTCTAAAGTGGTCGCTGCGCTATTATGTGCTGCAGACCCTTTAGAACAGTGAGCAGCGGCGGCACAGCAAAGGGCGGAGGGCCCCCTCACACGCTGGACCCCTGTACATTTTAACTGGCTGCACAGGCGATATGTCCGCCCCTGTATCTATCTATCTGTCTGTCTGTCTATCTATCTATCCATGCAAACATTACTTGGCAACAGTAGCAGTTATATTTAATAATTTTCTTCTACTTCAGGCTTCTGGAAATAAAATTAGTTCTTCAACCTAATACTCCATAGTATTGAAATAAATGTACATATTCATAATTAACATGTCAGTTTAGTGGGAATTCACAATCTGCAATTCTCCATATGGTTTACAAATGAACAGTTTTACATAAATATGTAGATGTCTGCAGTATAGGAGAAAGGAGAATGTAACTGCATTAACTTTTTTTCTGATGTAAATATTAGCAGGTGCCATTATATTAAAATATGCACAAAATAATCTGAGTTGACCTTTTTGAATAATTGAACACTAATTTTGCCTTTGTACGACATTCCTTGCAAACGCCAGACAGACTCAAGAAAATAAGCTTACCACAATATTCTATATAGAGAATCATTTACAACTTTATCAGACATGTTTACAGTAAGACATAAAACCTGCCGGAGAGGAGTGAACAAAAACAGAATGGAATCTGTTGCTCGATTATTTTCTATTGCTGATAATTATAGCGTTTACTGTAAAGGAACAAGCGCTACAAAACTAATTTATTGGAGGATATTTAATTATCAAGCTTCTTCTCCGCTTCATACAAAAAGTGAACCCACTCACAGCCGCTGCACACTATTTTGTATGGTGTTTTCTTGAAAGTCTGTGTTTTAATTAAATAGGGATTGTGTCATTTTATCTCATAATACAAACCTAAACTACTGAGCCCTGTGTAAGCCTTAAAAGTACTAATGAAAACTGCATAATTTAGAAAGATTTTACACGTTTCTGCATTGTTTCCTTACCTGAACTTTCTTAGATGAACCCCTACTATCTCACTTCTATGCAAACTCCTTTAAAGGGGTTCTCTGGTGCTTACACATCTTATCCCCTATCCAAAGGATAGGGGATAAGATGCCTGATCGCGGGAGTCCCGCATCTGGGGACGCCCGTGATCATGCACGAGGCACCCCGTTTGTAATCAGTCCCCGGAGCATATTCGCTCCAGGTCTGATTACGGGCAACTAAAGGGCCGGCGGCGTGTGACGTCACGTCTCCGCCCCCATGTGACGTCACGCTCTGCCCCTCAATGCAAGCCTACGGGAGGGCGTGTGCATGATCACGGGCGTCCCCAGCTGCGGGTCTCCCGCGATCAGGCATCTTATCCCCTATCCTTTGGATAGGGGATAAAATGTGTAAGCACTGGAGTACCCCTTTAACCCCTTAAGGACCCAGCCAATTTTCACTGTAGGACATGGACATTTTTTGCACATCTGACCACTGTCACTTTAAACATTAATAACTCTGGGATGCTTTTACCTTTCATTCTAATACCGAGATTGTTTTTTTGTGACATATTCTACTTTATATTAGTGGTAAAATTTTGTCGATACTTGCATAATTTCTTGGTGAAAAATTCCAAAATTTTATGAAAAAAATTGAACATTTTTCATTTTTTTTTTTACTTTGAAGCTCTCTGCTTATAAGCAAAATGAATATTCCAAAAAAATTATATATTTATTCACATATACAATATGTCTAATTTATGTTTCCATCATAAAGTTGACATGTTTTTACTTTTGGAAGGCATCAGAGGGCTTCAAAGTATAGCAGCAATTTTCCATTTTTTAAAAAATTTTCAAAATCGAAATTTTTCAGGGACCAGTTCTGTTTAGAAGTGGATTTGAAGGGCCTTCATATTAGAAATACCCCATAAATGATCCCGTTATAAACACTGCACCCCTCAAAGTATTCAAAGTGAAATTCAAAAGGTTTGTTAACCCTTTAGGTGTTTCACAGGAATAGCAACAAATTGAAGGAGAAAATTCAAAATCTTCATTTTTCCCACTGGCATGTTCTTGTAGAGCCAGTTATTGAATTTTTAAAAGGGGTAAAAGGAGAGAAATCTTCCTAAAATGTGTAACCCAATTTCTCTCGAGTAAGAAAATACCTCATATGTGTATGTCAAGTGTTCGGCGGGCGCAGTAGAGGGCTCAAAAGGGAAGGAGCGTCAGTGGGATTTTGGAGAGTGCGTTTTTCTAAAAATTTTTTTGGGGGGGGGGGCATGTCACATTTAGGAAGCCCCTATGGTGCCAGAACAGCAAAAAAAAAACACATGGCATACTATTTTGGAAATTACACCCCTCAAGGAACGTAACAAGGGGTCCAGTGAGCCTTGACACCCCACTGGTGTTTGACGACTTTTCATTAAAGTTGGATGTGAATTTTTTTATTTTTTTTTTACTAAAATGCTAGTTTTCCTTCAAATATTTTTTTTTTACAAGGGATAATAGGACAAAATGACCCCCAAAATGTGTAACCCCATCTCTTCTGAGTATGGAAATACCCCATGTTAGGACGTAAAATGCTTTGCAGGCAAATTACAATGCTCAGAAGAGAAGGAGTCACATTTAGCTTTTGAAAAGCAAAATTTGCTGAAATGGTTTTTGGGGGGCATATCCCATTTAGGAAGCCCCTATGGTTCCAGGACAGCAAAAAAAAAAAAAAAGAACATGGCATACTATTTTGGAAACTATACCCCCCAAGGAACGTAATAAGGGGTCCAGTGAGCCTTAACACCCCACAGGTGTTTGACGACTTTTCATGAAAATTGAATGTGTAAATTTTTTTCCACTAAAATGCTACTTTTCCCTCAAATTATTTTTTTTTACAAGGGGTAATAGGACAAAATGCAACCCAAAATTTGAAACCACATCTCTTCTGAGTATGGAAATACCCCATGTGTTGACGTCAAGTGCTCTGCCGGAGCACTAAAATGCTCAGAAGAGAAGGAGCGCCTTTGAGCTTTTGGGAAAAAAAATTGTTTTGAATGAAATCAGGGGCCATGTGCGTTTACAAAGCACCCCGTGGTGCCAGAACAGTGGACCCACCCCCCCCCCCACATGTGATCCTAATTTGGAAACTACACCCCTCACAGAATTTAATAAGGGGTGCAGTGAGTATTTACACCCCACTGGCGTTTGACAGATCTTTGGAACAGTGGGCTGTGCAAATGCAAAATTAAATTTTTCATTTTCACGGACCACTGTTCTGAAAATCTGTCAGACACCCGTGGGGCGTAAATGCTCACTGTACCCCTTATTACATTTCATGAGGGGTGTAGTTTCCAAAATGGGGTCACATGTGGGTATTTATTTTTTTGCGTTTATGTCAGAACCGCTGTAAAATCAGCCACCCCTGTAGAAATCACCAATTTAGGCCTCAAATGTACATGGTGCGCTCTTATTCCTGAGCCTGGTTGTGCGCCTGCAGAACATTTTACGCCCACATATGGGGTATTTCTGTACTCAGGAGAAATTGCGTTACAAACTATGGGGGTCTTTTTTTCCTTTTAACGCTTGTGAAAATAAAAAGTATGGGGCAACACCAGCATGTTAGTGTACATTTTTTTTTTTTTTTACTCTAGCAAGCTGGTGTAGCCCCCAACTTTTCCTTTTCAGAAGGGGTAAAAGGAGAAAAATTCCCCCAAAATTTGTAGTGCAACTTCTCCCTAGTAAGGAGATACCCCATATGTGGCCCTAAACTGTTTCCTTGAAATACGACAGGGCTCTGAAGTGAGAGAGCGCCATGCGCATTTGAGGACTAAATTAGGGATTGCATAGGGGTGGACATAGGGGTATTCTACGCAAGTGATTCCCAAACTGGGTGCCTCCAGCTGTTGCTAAACTCCCAGCATGCCTGGACAGTCAGTGGCTGTCCGGAAATGCTGGGAGTTGTTGTTTTGCAACAGCTGAAGGCTCCATACTGCCACACTACCATACAATACGTTTTTCATTTTTATTGGGGGGGGGGGGGGCAGTGTAAGGGGGTGTATATGTTGTGTTTTACCCTTTATTATGTGCTAGTGTAGTGTTTTTAGGGTACATTCGCACTGGCGTATTACAGTGAGTTTCCCGCTAAAATTTGCCGCAGCCCAAACTTGAAGCAAGAAACTTACTGTAAATCTGCCCATGTGAATGTACCCTGTACGTTCACATGGGGGGGCGCAAACTACAAAACTACAACTCAAAACTAAAACTCCCAGCATGTACTGACAGACCGTGCATGCTGGGAGTTGTAGTTTTGCAACAGCTGGAGGCACACTGGTTGGAAAACCTTCAGTTAGGTTCTGTTATCTAACTCAGTATTTTCCAACCAGTGTGCCTCCAGCTGTTGCAAAACTACAACTCCCAGCATGTACTGATCACCAAAGGGCATGCTGGGAGATGTAGTTATGCAACAGCTGGAGGTACGCAACTACAACTCCCAGCATGCCGAGACAGCTGTTTGGGCATGCTGGGATTTGCAGTTTTGCAACATCTGGAGGGCTACAGTTTTAGAGAACACTGCAAAGTGATCTCCAAACTGTGACCCTCCAGATGTTTCAAAACTACAAATCCCAGCATGCCCGGACAGCAAACAGCTGTTTGGGCATGCTAGGAGTCGTAGTTTTGCAAGATCTGGAGGGATACAGTTTAGAGACCACTAGATAGTGGTCTCAAACTGTAGCCCTCCAACTGTCGCAAAACTACATATTCCAACATGCCCAAACAGCTGTCTGGGCATGCTGGGAGTTGTAGTTTTGCAACATCTAATGGGCTACAGTTAGAGACCACTATCTAGTGGTCTCAGACTGTACCCTCCAGATGTCGCTAGGCAACTCACCGGCTTCCGTAGGATCCAGCCGCACGAGGTCGCCGCCCCCCGATCTCCGTCGCCGCCTGCCGATCTCCGTCGCCCGCAGCCTCCGGATCTGTAAGTGGATCTTCGGCGCCGGTCCCTGTCGGGTTTCCACACCCTGCTCCGCCTATTGTGGGTGGGCAGGATGGGGAAAACGAAAGTTAACCCCCCCGCCCCCGATCTGCTATTGGTGGTCGCGTCTAGAGCACCAATAGCAGGGATAGGAGGGGTGTCACCCCTGCTACCTCACTCCTATCCCTTCAGGGGGATTGTGGGTGTCATGGACACCCGCGATCCCCCTTCTATTCCGGGTCACCAGGTGACCATAGACCGTAATGACCCGGAATCGCACAAATCGCAAGTGTGAATTCACTTGCTATTTGTCACGATCGCCGTCATGGGGGGTCTGATGACAACCCTGGGCCTTTGCACGGGATGCCTGCTGAATGATTTCAGCAGGCATCCCAGTCCGATCCCCGCCCGGTGCCCGAAGGGGGCCGGAATCCCACTTCTCGAGGTGTCTGCACATGTATGTGACCCTTTTAAAAATAAATATATAGAAGTAAGCTAGCTATTTTCTTAAACTTAAAGAAATCCCCCCCCCCCCATGCTTCACTTGCATCAAAGTTTCTTTTCAGTGATTGTAATAGAACACTTGACCCCTTCCCCCCAGTATTTTTGGTAGCCAGCTGTAGCCATTGGATAGACAGGCTTGTGACCATTTTATACTGAAGGGGTTCTATAAATAAGGGGTTCAGTTAAAGGGATATTCCAGGCAAAACCTTTTTTTATATATATATCAACTGGCTCCGGAAAGTTAAACAGATTTGTAAATTACTTTTATTAAAAAATCTTAATCCTTCCAATAGTTATTAGCTTCTGAAGTTTTCTGTCTTACTGCTCAATGATGATGTCACGTCCCGGGAGCTGTGCATGATGGGAGAATATCCCCATATGAACTGCCCAGCTCCCGGGACGTGAGTCATCAGAGAGCAGTTAGACAGAAAACAACAACTCAACTTCCGAAGCTAATAACTATTGGAAAGATTAAGATTTTTTAATAGAAGTAATTTACAAATCAGTTTAACTTTCCGGAGCCATTTGATGTATAAAAAAAGTTTTGGCCTGGAATACCCCTTTAATAATTGTGTGAGAGGACCCCTTATGCCATTTGGGTAGTCATGTTATATATGTGCTAGAATTTGTGGAGCATGGAAAGTCTGAAACAATATTTTACAATAATAAAAAAAAAAAAAACAACTGTTGCTAAACTGCAACTTCCGGCATGCCAAGGCAGCCCTTGGTGGTCTGACATGCTGGAACGTGCAGTTATGCAACAGCTTGAGGTTTACAGTTTGAAGACCACCATTTATATTATCATGGAAAATATAAGCCTCCATAGAAATGATGTATGCAAAACTATAAGTTTTTTTCCTAAAACTTGAAAAGTTGCTATATTATTACTTTGTATAACTACCAGGCATTGTAGTTATAAATACTTGGCTGCAACAAAAGGAAACTTTTTTTTATTTATTTATTTATTTTTTATATATGGTTTAAAAAAAAAATCCAATTTCACTCCTTGAACTATAAACAGTTTTTCTAAGATGACCTAATGTCAATATCCTTTATGCAATTATGATCACAAAAGAAATTCAAAGTTATTTACTTCTGCTGAATACAGCAAGTACACCTATTCTGTTTTACAATGTCATGGTATGCCTGGGCAGAAATGCTTCATAAGGCCTTTTGTATCCAAAGGGGTCAAAGAGAGAACTATACACTTAAAGATATTCATAGTTTTCCACATAGATGGATTATACAGATTACTGGTCAAAGAGCAGACACCTTGCTAAGCTGACGTTTAGTATTGTTCATTTCACAATGGTAGGAGAACTTGCTTTGCTTAATATGATCAGATGCATGGCCCTGGATATTGTGAAGAAAGAAAAAATTGCATTTTCCAGTATATATGATATTACTCCCTGTATTTAGGTGAATGGGCTCAATTTCAGCCTGTAATTATATCTGACCTTGGTTTAGCACAATACAGTGAGCACTGCACATTTCGAAATGGAGTAAACCTATAATTTCTGAGCTGTACAAAGCAATTAGCTAGATTGTGTAGCCTTTATATTGTAGCTGTATTTTACTTTATAATCTAGCAGCATTCCTAAAAAACTAAATATACAGTAGTTTAACTACTTAAGGACGCAGCGTTTCTCCATTTTTGGATTTTCATTTCTTCCTTATCACCTTCTAAAAATCAGAATGCTTTCAATTTTGCACCTAAAATTCCATATTATGGCTTATTTTTTGTGCTACCAATTCTTCTTTGCAGTGACATTAGTCATTTTACAAAAAATATCCAGGAGAGAAGCGGGAAAAAATTCATCATGCGACAAAAGTAAAGAAAAAATGCAATTTTGTAAATTTTGGGGGCTTCCGTCTCTATGCAGTGCATTTTTCTGTAAAAAATGACATCTTATCTTTATTCTGTAGGTCCACATGGTAAAAATGATACCCTACTTATATAGGTTTGATTTGACACAGCCTTGATGTGGCGGTAGCCTATGACAAAGCCTGGATGTGGCATCATCAGCATGAGGAGACCATATGGAGGCAAAATAAGAGAGCCTTGAGGTGGCAACATCAGCATGAGGAGACCATATGGAGGCACATGAGAGAGCCTGGAGGTGGCAGTATTAGCATGAGGAGACCATATGGTGGCACAATGAGAGAGCCTGGAGGTGGCAGTATCAGCATGAGGAGGCCATATGGCGGCACAATGACAGAGCCTTGAAGTGGCAGCAGCAGCATGAGGGCCATGCCAACTGAGGGTTGAGTCTGAGGAACCTACCGACTGTTGACTGGGGGTGTTGGATGTCACTTGGGATGAAGTAGATAACCGAGTTAACCAATCAATGACAGCAGATGGGTTGCTGGTCGAGACACGACCACTAGTGTGCTGCGACCTCTGCCTGTGCCTGTTGAATTTAGGCCTCTGCCACTAATCTTTGCATGTCCTGGTACTTCTCTGCCTGACATACTTATACAGCAGCTGAGTGTATATATGTTACACTAATTAGAGGAAAATACGCCCCAGCACGCTTACACCTGAATTAGGAGTTAAAAGCAGGTGTATACTTATTGCTGTCCTTTAACAGTAACTGGCCCTTATGAGTTTAACAGGAAAAAAAATGTACACAGACTCAGTGTACGTATAGATTACACCTATGTGAGGACAATATGCCCTAGTACTGTTGAACCTAAATTAGGTATTAAAAGCAGGTGTGCAGGTATTTATGGCCTTTAACAATAAATGGCCCTTATGAGTTTAACAGGAAAAAAATGTACACACCTATGTGAGGACAATACGCCCTAGTACGGTTAAACCTAAATTAGGCATTAAAATCAGGTGACTAGGTCTTTTAGTGCTAACACTAACTAACCCCTATTAGCTTTAGAGTAGTACAACCCAGTACAGCAGTATAGACTGTAGTACACCAACAGAAAAAAAAGTACACTTTCTCTCTCTTTCTCTCCTGCCCCTGTCTGCTGTGATTTGGGCTTGAAGTGAATCAATTTGCTGCTGTAAATCTTTTTTTCTCTGGAACACACACCCTGTCTGCTCTTTGTGTTAAGAATCCCATTCTCATGTTAAAAAAAAAAAAAAAAAAGAATCACACAAATGCCGGTCTGCAGCGATGCCTGCCGATTATATAAGGCTGTGACATCACAGGGGCTGGCTGGCTGCTGATAGGCTGCAGGCCACCATGTGATTCAGGGTCATCCCTCCTACATACCTTCACACCGTCCAAGAATTCCTTGCCCCATGTCCTCAGATGTGTAACAGCCATTTTAGATGCCCTGGACGGCACCTAATGAAGTTTAATTAAGTAATTTGTTGTATCGAATTGGGCAATATTCAGATTTGTTACGAATCAAATTTTTCAGGAAATTTGTAACAAATTTGGATTTGATTCGCTCATCTCTAATTATCATCATTATCATTGTCACCTTGTGTAAGTTTCTTGTCCCATATCCCTTTAACAGATTTCATCTCCAAATCCACCTCAGGTCTCCCTTCCTCATCCTCCTGATTCACCTCCCACTCACCGAGAACATTCATACTGCTGCCAGCCAGATGTGAACCTTCCTCCATCCTTCCTTCAGTCATCACCATGAGCGTTTGCTTCATAAGGAATATCAGCAACAAAACATCATTAACCCCTACAGAACCCATGACGTAACGCTACGTCCCGACACCCTGGGTCTTAAGGACCAAGGACATACAGTTACGTCATGGGCAGTTCTGGTCCCCGCCGTGCGGCGGGCAGGGATCGGACTAGGATTAGTGTTGAGCGGCATAGGCCATATTCGAATTCGCAAATATTCGCGAATATATGGACGAATATTCGTCATATATTCGCGAATATTCGCATAATCGTTGTATTCTCGTTTTATTTTCGCATATGCGAAATTCGCGTATGCGAAAATTAACATAAGTGAATATTGCATATTCAAAATTAACACGTGCAAAAATTTGCATATGCGAAAATTAGCATATGCAAATTTTCGCATATGCAAATTTTCGCACACCAGTCTCACACAGTAGTATTAGAGCCTTCTTTACACCACACAAGCTGGAAGCAGAGAGGGATGATCACTGTGATGTGTACTGTGAAGAAAAAAAAAAAAAAAAAAAATGAATATTCGTAATTACGAATATATAGCGCTATATTCGCGAATTCGCGAATATGCGATATTCGCGAATAATATTCGAATTGCGAATATTCACGAGCAACACTAACTAGGATGCCTGCTGAAATCATTCAGCAGGCATCCTGTGCAAATGCCCAGGGGGGTCATCAGACCCCCCATGTCGGCAATCGCGGCAAAATTCATACTTGTGATTTGCGCGATTCCGGGTCATTACGGGTCTATAGTGACCCGGAATGTAAGGGGGATCGCGGGTGTCTAAGATACCCAGGATCCCCCTGAAGCGATAGGAGTGAGGTGGCACTGGTGCCACCCCTCCTATCCCTGCTATTGTTGGTCTAGACGCGACCACCAATAGCAGATCGGGGGCGGGGGGTTAACTTTCGTTTTCCCAGTCCTGCCCTCCCACAATAGGCGGGGCAGGACAGGGAAACGACGGGGACCGGCACCGAAGATCCACTTACTGATCCGGCTGGGCGACGGAGGTAGGCGTAGAATACCCCTATGTCCACCCTATGAGATCCCTAATTTAGTCCTCAAATGCGCATGGAGCTCTCTCACTTCGGAGCCCTGTCATATTTCAAGGAAACATTTTAGGGCCACATATGGGGTATCTCCGTACTCAGGAGAAATTGCACTACAAATTTTGGGGGCTTTTTCTCCTTTTACCCCTTATGAAAAGGAAAAGTTGGGGCTACACCAACTTGTTAGTGTAAAAATATAAAAAAAAATTACACTAACATGCTGGTGTTGCCCTATACTTTTTATTTTCACAAGCGTTAAAAGGAAAAAAAGACCCCCAAAATTTGTAACGCAATTTCTCCTGAGTACAGAAATACCCAATATGTAGGCGTAAAATGCTCTGCGGGCGCACAACAAGGCTCAGGAGTGAGAGCGCACCATGTACATTTGAGGCCTAAATTGGTGATTTGCACAGGGGTGGTTGATTTTACAGCGGTTCTGACATAAACGCAAAAAAATAAATACCCACATGTGACCCCATTTTGGAAACTACACCCCTCACGTAATGTAATATAGGGTACAGTGAGCATTTACACCCCACAGGTGTCTGACAGATTTTTGGAACAGTGGTCCGTGAAAATGAAAAATTAAATTTTTCATTTGCACAGCCCACTGTTCCAAAGATCTGTCAAACGCCAGTGGGGTATAAATACTCACTGCACCCCTTATTAAATTCTGTGAGGGGTGTAGTTTCCAAAATAGGGTCACATGTGGGGGGTACACTGTTCTGGCACCACGGGGGGCTTTGTAAACGCACATGGCCCCTGACTTCCATTCCAAAAAATTTTTTCCCAAAAGCTCAATGGCGCTCCTTCTCTTCTGAGCATTGTAGTTCGCCGGCAGTGCATTTCAGGTCAACTTATGGGGTACCTCCATACTCACAAGAGATGGGGTTACAAATTTTGGGGGGTCTTTTCTGCTATTAACCCTTGCAAAAATGGGAAATTTGGGGGAAAACACACATTTTAGTGAATTTTTTTTTTTTTTTACATATGCAAAAGTCGTGAAACACCTGTGGGGTATTAAGGCTCACTTAATTCCTTTTTACGTTCCCCCGAGGGGTATAGTTTCCAAAATGGTATGGCATGTGTTTTTTTTTCGGTTCTGGCACCATAGGGGCTTCCTAAATCCAACATGCCCCCCAAAAACCATTTCAGAAAAACGTACTCTCAAAAAATCCCCTTGTCGCTCCTTCGCTTCTGAGCCCTCTTCTGCGCTCGCCGAACATTTTACATAGACATATGAGGTATGTGCTTACTCGAGAGAAATTGGGCTACAAATATAAGTATACATTTTCTCCTTTTGCCCCTTGTAAAAATTCCAAAATTGGGTCTACAAGAACATGCGAGTGTAAAAAATGAAGATTGTGAATTTTCTCCTTCACTTTGCTGCTATTCCTGTGAAACACCTAAAGGGTTAAAACGCTGACTGAATGGCATTTTAAATACTTTGGGGGCGCAGTTTTTATAATGGGGTCATTTGTGGGGCATTTCTATAATGAAGACCCTTCAAATCCACTTCAAACCTGAACTGGTCCCTGAAAAATAGTGAGTTTGAAAAGTTTGTGAAAAATTGGAAAATTGCTGCTGAACTTTGAAGCCCTCTGGTGTCTTCCAAAAGTAAAAACACGTCAATTTTATGATGCAAACATAAAGTAGACATATTGTATATGTGAATCAAAAATGTTTTATTTTGAATATCCATTTTCCTTACAAGCAGAGAGCTTCAAAGTTAGAAAAATGCTAAATTTTCAAAATTTTCATCAAATTTTGGGATTTTTCACCAAGAAAGGATGCAAGTTACAGCAAAATTTTACCACTATGTTAAAGTAGAATATGTCACGAAAAAAATATCTCGGAATCAGAATGATAAGTAAAAGCATTCCAGAGTTATTAATGTTTAAAGTGACAGTGGTCAGATGTGCAAAAAACGCTCTGGTCCTAGGGCGTAAAATGTTCTGGTCCTTAAAGGGGTATTCCAGGCAAACACTTTATTTTTATATATCAACTGGCTCCAGAAAGTTAAACAGATTTGTATATTACTTCTATTAAAAAATCTTAATCCTTCCAATAGTTATTAGCTTCTGAAGTTTTCTGTCTAACTGCTCAATGATGATGTCACGTCCTGGGAGCTGTGCATGATGGGAGAATATCCCTTGCATGATGGGAAAATATCCCCATAGGAGCTGGACAGCTCCCGGGACGTGAGTCATCAGAAATCAGTTAGACAGAAAACAGCAACTCAACTTCAGAAGCTAATAACTATTGGAAGGATTAAGATTTTTTAATAGAAGTAATTTACAAATCTGTTTACCTTTCCGGAGCCAGTTGATATATAAAAAAAAGTTTTTGCCTGGAATACCCCTTTAACCCCTTAACCCCTTAAGGACCGGGGGTTTTTCCGTTTTTGCATTTTCGTTTTTTGCTCCTTGCCTTTAAAAAATCATAACTCTTTCAATTTTGCACCTAAAAATCCATATGATGGCTTATTTTTTGCGCCACCAATTCTACTTTGTAATGACATCAGTCATTTTGCCCAAAAATCTACGATGAAACGGAAAAGAAAATCATTGTGCGACAAAATTGAAAAAAATATGCCGTTTTGTAACTTTTGGGGGCTTCCGTTTCTACACAGTAAATTTTTCGGTAAAAATGATATCTTATCTTTATTCTGTAGGTCCATACGATTAAAATGATACCCTACTTATATAGGTTTGATTTTGTCGGACTTCTGGAAAAAATCATAACTACATGCAGGAAAATTAATACGTTTAGAATTGTCATCTTCTGACCCCTATAAATTTTTTTAATTTTTCCGTGTATGGGGCGGTATGAGGGCTCATTGTTTGCGCCGTGATCTGAAGTTTTTACAGATACCATTTTTGCATTGATAGGACTTATTGATTTTGCGCGCACGCCATTGACCGAGCGGTTTAATTAATGATATATTTTTATAATTCGGACATTTCCGCACGCGGTGATACCATATATGTTTATTTTTATTTACACTGTGTTTTTTTTTTTTATTGGAAAAGGGGTATGATTCAAACTTTTAATAGGGGAGGAGGTAAATGATCTTTATTCACTTTTTTTTTCACTTTGTTTTTTGCAGTGTTATAGGTCCCATAGGGACCTATAACACTGCACACACTGATCTTCATCATTGATCACTGGTTTCTCATTTCTCACTGGTTTCTCTCTCGCGTGGCTAAAGGGTTAATAGCGCACGGCGCCGCGATCGGCGCTGCATGATATTAGAGGCGGGTCCCGGCTTCACTATGACGCCGGGCCCGCCGTGATATGACGCGGGGTTACTGCGTAACCCCGCGTTATATCAGGAGAGCAGGACCAAGGGCGTTAAGGACTAAGGGGTTAAGGACTAAGGGCGTACAGGTGCGTCCTTGGTCCTGCTCTCCTGATATAACGCGGGGTTACACAGTAACCCCGCGTCATATCACGGCGGGCCCGGCGTCATAGTGAAGCCAGGACCCGCCTCTAATAGCGTGCAGCGCCGATCACAGCGCCGCGCGCTATTAACCCTTTAGCCACACGCTCAGAGCTGAGCCGCGCGGCTAAAAGCGAAACCGAAAGTGGCCGGCTAGCTCAGTCAGACTGTTCGGGATAGCCGCGGCTAATCGCGGCATCCCGAACAGCTGACAGGACAGCGGGAGGGCCCCTACCTGCCTCCTCGCTCTCCGATCGCCGAATGACTGCTCAGTGCCTGAGATCCAGGCATGAGCAGTCATGCGGCAGAATCGCTGATCACCGGTTTCTTATGAGAAACCAGTGATCAATGATGAAGATCAGTGTGTGCAGTGTTATAGGTCCCTTTGGGACCTATAACACTGCAAAAAAAAAGTGAAAAAAAATGTGAATAAAGATCATTTAACCCCTCCCCTATTAAAAGTTTGAATCACCCCCCTTTTCCAATAAAAAAAAAACACAGTGTAAATAAAAATAAAAATAAACATATATGGGATCACCGCGTGCGGAAATGTCCGAATTATAAAAATATATCATTAATTAAACCGCTCGGTCAATGGCGTGCGCGCAAAAAAATTCCAAAGTCCAAAATAGTGCATTTTTGGTCACTTTTTATCTCATTTAAAAATGAATAAAAAGCGTGTGTCATAAGGTGTCATTTTTACCGAAAAACGGAAGCCCCCAAAATTTACAAAACAGCGTTTTTTTTCAATTTTGTCGCACAATGATTTTTTTTTCCGTTTCACCTTAGATTTTTGGGCAAAATGACTGACGTCATTACAAAGTAGAATTGGTGGCGCAAAAAATAAGCAATCGTATGGATTTTTAGGTGCAAAATTGAAAGAGTTATGATTTTTTAAAGGCAAGGAGCAAAAAACGAAAATGCAAAAACGGAAAAAACCCCAGTCCTTAAGGGGTTAAGGGGTTAATTTCATTGCTGTCCTTACTGACAAATCTTGTTGTCTATTCAAAAAGCTTAGAGGCAGGTGTCTCTGATTGCCAATGGCTTAGCTAACAGTCACATTTTCCTCTGCTGGTACAGGCAGTCCAACATGTGTAATGTGGAGTTCCACTGTGTTGGAACATTGTAAAAGAGGAGGTGTTAAGGAAGACTATTTTTGAGCTAGAAGGTGTATTTAAAAGCATGGGAACACCATAATTTCTCAAGAAACGTGACAATATTTAGCACATGTGCCATAAAGGGAGATTATATCATACCACTTAGACTCATCACTTTTTCGATAGTTGTGCCACTATCAACGACCACATTTCCCAATGTCTGATTATGAGTAGAGAGTCAATGTGAAACTTCATCACTGTGTGGATTTTCTTGCCCAGGTTTAGCAGATATAATACAGCATGGCAGCGGTTGACTTTGCACCAATGATAGAAGGAGGAGGGTGAGCTATGCTCTTCACTGTGGCGGAATGCAAAATGTCCATGGAGAAGGACCTGGATGAGGAGGAGCCTTGTTCTGCATGATGTTGGCCCAATGGGCTGTAAAAGACATGCATTGGCCTCTGTAAAATCAGCATGCTTGAGAAAGACCTCATTGAGTGGGTTGAAACGTTGCTACACAGTTTGGGTGAATAAAAATCACTTTATAACGGATCGCTGGAGTGCCGCCCTGTTTATTCTGGATAATATATATATATATATATATATATATATATATATATATATATAAATATATATAAACAATGAAGAAAGTAAGAGATCCTGACTAAAATTAACAAATTGTATTATTTATTTATTTATTTTTTCATTTTATTTGGGGAATGAAAAATGAAAAAAAAAAAAAAAAAGAAAAACAAAAGAAATTTAAGAGGCTAAATATATTGTCAATTTTAAGTAAAATACATTTTGGGGAAAAAAATGTTGAACCAAGCCAAATATTAAGGCGATTTTAATCATAAATGTCTTGAAACAGTGGAGTTTACTAGCACTAACCTAGGTCAAATATAAGACACAAAGAAACAAAGGTGTTGCCTTCTAGGCTCAATAAAAGTGTCTGTATTCCTCTGTGCAATTGCAAGGATCACTTTCCGAAGTCCTTCACAAACATTGCATACAATACCCTTTTTATATTGCCTCAATTATTGTTAATCATCCATTCAGGATGTGTGTGGTTGGAGATTTTTATAAGGTATTTAGCTCGTAACTAGATCTGCTTCAGAAATGTCAAGTTGCATTAATATGTGATAACTGTTGAATAATTAATACAAGTCTCACTGTGTTTACAATAAGGTGTATTTGTAATGAATTATTCATTATTATGTTGTAAGGGCACTGACTCTACATCTCTAGGCAATTCTGCAAAAAAAAAAAAAAAATATCAGACTCTATAAATTGTTTTAAGAATGCAAGGTCCTCCGGATACAAAATAGGGGATATATTCATCTATTGTTGGTATTTGTATAATGGGAAATTGTTTGTAGGTGAAGTAAAGAATGGGAAACAGAAAATGGCTTTGTGCCCTTAGAGAAGGTAGCTGATACATATATGAATACATACATATGCGTGTAGATTTTTTGTCCTGACCTTTTTCACCCAGAGATGACCTTGGGTAAATAAAGCAGATTAGGCAAAACAAAAGCACACTAAACAATGAAGGTCACATCACTTGGTGTTCTTCATGTAATGTTCTGAAATGTACTACCTCATTGTGTAGGCTTCAAGACCATATATTACAATGGTGTAAGGTTTTGGTCATAATTCCCATTTCTGAAGAATGTCAAGCTGTTAAATTGTATCAGAGGGTACTGTTGGACTTTTATCTCAGTTTCTGTAGGTCACAATACAACATTGATTTGCAATGTAATATAGTAAACACCAAGCTAGAAATGAAGTATTTAGGTACCCTACCCGATTAGTAAATCATTATGTAAAGCTAAAAAAACAACATGTAAAGTTACAGTTTTTCACAATAAGGCAAGCAGGTGACATAATTCGGGTGGTATGGCAACTTAAAAATATTTATTTGTCAGCACTAGAACATAAAAAGTGATTTTTAAAAATCCCCCTTGAACACCACCCATGCTTTTAAACCAGTATCACTGACACCAATCAACTCTGGATACACACTTACTTATACTTCCCAATCCAGTCTACTATCTCAGAGCTAAGAATAGCTTAAAAAGCCATAAAGATCACCTAACTGGTAGACTAAATTATAGATGTGAATAAACTCAGGAACATGAACTAAATATTCAGAAGAATATAGATTGTTTTACCACACAAAGGCAGGACTTTATAAATGAATGACTTATTATGGAAGAAGGCAGAAGACTAGGAGGGTTTATGAAGGTTTCAGCCTCCATTTTTTTTCCAGACTCAGAAAGGAAATAATGCTCCTATTTTATATTTGACTTCTCCATAGACTGCCCTTTTTGGGGATACCTGACAAGACCTTGCTATTTTATAAAGTTTACCTAGTGCGTACAGTTCCAGCACGGATCCGTTCACACTAGCCATGTGTGGACTCATTTTGATAGGACTTCAGCCGTATGTGATAGGAGCAGCAGGTATGTCTCCCTGAACCCATATTTAATAGCTGTTGAATATGGTTTTTCTAGCAGTGGGAAGAACATTTGTTTCCATCTCTCTTTTTCATTTTAGAGCAACACGGCATTGTTTATTGTCCCCAAATCACAAAGGGATCACAAGTATCCCAAGATTCCCTAGCCTCTATATCTCTAAGCCTTAGCTAGGTCAAAAGGGTGAGCTGACTCTTTAGAAATGCTAAATAATTCAGCTTGTATCAATTCATGTCCTCACCACACAAATAACAATGACATATTAAGATGTCCATATTTTCCACGATTAATTTTAGGTTAAGGCTTTTTGACCTGACACTCTTAGAATCCATTTGCCGTATATTGGCCCACATTTACTGTGTTGATGCACCAGAATTTGGGATCCACATATGCATTTATTTTGGCGCACAACATTTAAGACTCATTTCTTAAGCAATGTGCAAAAAGAACAGGAAAATGCACCATGCTCAAAAAGGGGTGTGGCATAGACAGAAAGAGGCTGTTTTATGGCCCAAGATAATATGCCACATTTTGAAGTATTAACTGAAGTAATCCACCTAATAGTAGCAGTAAACAAAAACTCAACAGTGCAAATGTTTACATAGACAGCCTATGCAAAATCCTAGGATGTTGCAGTATCTTGTAATTTTGTAGAGATAAGCTTTCGGGATTCCTTCCTTTATCAAGTCAAAAGCATTTCTGAACTCACAGCCTACATATTCTCCAAGATTTACCAATCAGCCTACAACTACTGTCATAAATCTGTCACAGTCAATTGATTATTTTGAAGTCATATGACCTATATGCTGTATGTTGCCTATATACTTTATTCAGACTTCACATGGTACAGTTGAATAAACTAGTGAAGAAAGTAACATAGCAAAGCATCCAAACACAGACCCTAAAGGACCATAATTACCTTTTACAGAAGCCGAAACCATCACAGTGTCAGCCTCCTTAACATTACACCCAGGGCTGGTGCAAGGATTTTTGCCACCCTAGGCAAAACCTCATTTTGCCCCCCCCCCCCCACCCCAACAATACCACCATACAATGACTGAATAGCACTGCCATACCAGAATAGAACAATAATTGCCATACTGTGACTCAATAACACCCACATACCAGAACAGAACAATACCACCATACAATGACTAAATAACACTGCCATACCAGAATAGAACAATACCACCATACTGTGACTGAATAACACTGCCATACCAGAAAAGAACAATAATCGCCATACCGTGACTCAATAACACTGTCATATCCTGTCCTCATATCTTGTCCTCCCATCCCGTTATCCTATCTCAACCTCATATCCTATCCTCATATTCCGTCCTCATATCCCGACCTCATATCCCGGCCTCATATCCCGTCCTCACATCCCGACCTCATATCCCGTCCTCATATCCCGACCTCAAATCCCCACCTTATATCCCGTCCTTATGTCCCATCCTCTTATCCAGGGCCACTGCCTGCAGTGTCGAGGACTGAGCCTTGCTGCAGAAATTCAATCACACAAGGAGCTGCTGCTGAAAGATTTTTTGCTGTGGGCTCCTATAACAACCCCCCCCCCCCCCCCCCAGTCACTGTCCTCTTACTACGCCCATTTATTAGGTCAATTTATGAGGTATGGACCACCTACAACAATGCATCCAAAAAAGAAAAAACTGGAGTGTATATACCATATAAAATACAAATCTTTATTTAATGATAAATAAAACAATTTTACAAAAAGGAAGAGATGAATAATCACAAATCCTGGACTGCTGGCGAGGTACAATAGTATTGGAATATCTAGCAGCCTAATGCACACTTGCCACAAAGAATATAAAGATAATAATTCTCAACTGGCTCCTCTGCATAGGAGACGATAATATATCAATTGCACAACCTCGGTTAACTTCATATAATGAACAGAGACCCTAAGGTGCAGCCTGCATACCTAACACAAGTAGCCAATCCTGCCACAAGAAACCTGTTGTATGTGCAAAATAAGCAGTGTAAACTATATATATATCAAAGTGACTAGTGCTATGTAAATATTAAGGCAAAGATGCATGATGCTTACCCATGTATCACCAGCTGTACCTCGGCACCCCAACGCCGTTTCGTACCACACTTTCTCAAGGAGCCGGTTTTAGGTCCGATTGTAAAAGCCCATACAGCACAAAAATGAGCCGACCGGACCAAACATTTCACTCCGGCCAGCACATTGAAATGAATTACATATGGGAGCGCATAGAAAGGCATAGGGGACCGCAAGGTTTCAGCTCCCCCTGCCGTATGCGCTCCCGTATGGGAGAAAACGTGATGTGAACCCAGCCTGAGCTGCTGTAATTGGCTGAGAGGAGGCCACACCCCCCTCACACCCCCTTTACAGCTCTCAGCAGCATCAAGAATAAGAATGATTCAGTGCAGAGCTCCGTCCATAGCATAGAGGAGAAGGAGCAAGTGTGACAGCATGTTCAGCCTTATACAGCAACATGTACCCCAGTAGTAAGGAGATGGGGAGGGGGTTTGTTATGGTGTGTCAGTCCAGTAGTAAGGAGATGGCAAGGGGAGGGGGTTTGTTACAGTGTGCCAGTCCAGTAGTAAGGAGATAGCAAGGGGAGAAGGTTTGTTACAGTGTGCCAGCCCAGTAGTAAGGCGATGACATGCGGAAGGGGGTGTTACTGTGTGTTATCAGTGTGTGATTCATGTATTAAGGAGCTTACATGAGGAGGAGGTTTGTTACAGTGTCACCCCAGTATTAAGGAGATTACATGAGAAGGAGGTTTGTTACAGTGTGTCACCCCAGTAGTAATGAGATTACATGAGGAGGGAGTTTGTTACAGTGTGTCATCCCAGTATTAAGGCAATTACATGAGAAGGAGGTTTGTTACAGTGCGTCATCCCAGTATTACGGAGATGACATGAGGAGCATGTTTGTTACAGTGTCACCCCAGTATTAAGGAGATTACATGAGAAGGAGGATTGTTGCAGTGTGTCACCCCAGTAGTAAGGATTAGTGTTGAGCGGCATAGGCCATATTCGAATTTGCGATATTTCGCAAATATATGGACGAATATTCGTCATATATTCGCTAAATTTGCATATTTGTAATATTCACGTTTTATTTTCGCATCTACAAAAAATTTGCACATGCGCAAATTTGCATATGAAAAAATTTGTACTCCAGTCTCAGTATTACAGCCTTCTTTACACCACACAAGATGGAAGCAGAGAGGGATGATCACTGTGATGTGTACTGTGAAAAAAAAAAAAAAATATTCGTAATTACGAATATATAGTGCTATATTCGCGAATATTCGCGAATATGCAATATTCACGAATAAAATTTAAATTGCGAATATTCGCGAGCAACACTAGTAAGGATATTACATGAGAAGGAGGTTTGTTACAGTGTGTCACCCCAGTATTACAGAGATTAAATGAGGAAGAGGTTTGTTACAGTGTCACCCCAGTATTAAGGAGATTACATGAGAAGGAGGTTTGTTACAGTGTGTCACCCCAGTATTACAGAGATTACATGAGGAAGAGGTTTGTTACAGTGTCACCCCAGTATTAAGGAGATTACATGAGAAGGAGGTTTGTTACAGTGTGTTACCCCAGTAGTAAGGATATTACATGAGAAGGAGGGTTGTTACAGTGTGTCACCCCAGTATTAAGGAGATTACATGAGGAGGAGGTTTGTTACAGTGTGTCACCCCAGTAGTAATAAGATTAAATGGGGAGGGAGTTTGTTACAGTGTGTGACCCCAGTCCCCAGTAGTAATGAGATTACATGAGGAGGGGGTTTGTTACAGTGTGTCACCCCAGTAGTAATGAGATTACATGAGGGGGTTTGTTACAGTGTGTCACCCCAGTAGTAATGAGATTACATGAGGGGGTTTGTTACAGTGTGTCACTCCAGTATAAATGAGATTACATGAGGAGGGGGTTTGTTAAAGTGTCACCCCAGTAGTAAGCATGGGAAAGCTGGATAACATACATGTTGACAGCCATATTGCTTGTCATTTAGCTTTACTACATAGTAGAGGCCTTCATTGGGTCTGGAATCCCGCAGGACCCAACCCAAAACGTGCAGACAATCAGAAGGCTGCTGTGGGCAGTCAGACGGAAACCCCGCAATATCCTGCATCACCATGGCAGCCACAATATAAGTCCGACTTAGTGACTGTCTCACAGGTCTCCTCCCAGTCCTGTCTGCTCCCCCGGCTGCCACCGCAACGCCATTTTGTTGCGTGCTCAGCCTGCCCTGGAGGATTGTTTACTCTGTACTCCATCTTCTCCCGCCGGCCTGGTAGGTCAGAGCTGCCACTAATGTTACTCACAATTAACACACACAGTGTGCTTTGCTGCGGCCCTGGCTGGGTATGTAAGGACTGGATATGTAGGGCCTCTGTCTGCACTGCCATTCACATGGGGGTAACTGCAGAGCATTGCACCCTAGCATCTTCTACAAACCCTAGGGTGCAATGCTCGGCAGTCTGCACATATGTGTATAGCAGTGTGTGCAGTGTACATTCCTATACAGGTGGGGGTATTTGCAGAGCATTGCATCGGTCAGTGACCTAGAGCCTCTGAGTCTGCAGTCACTGCTAATCACATCTGTACATACACTAGGGTGCAATGCTCTGCACTTGCCCCCCCATGTATAGCAGTGTGTGTAATACACACATTGTTATACATGGAGAGTATGTGCAGAGCATTGCACCCTAGTGTCTGTACAATCCTATGTTGGCGGACAGTATTGGACAAAAAATGATCGGGAGCGGGCTGAAGTAGGATTGAAAAACCAGTCCTGCGCAGGAGAAAATCCCCATAGCAAACCTATCCTGCTTCAGACAGTTCCTAAAATGGACAGATGTGTCAGCAGAGAGCACTGTGGTCAGACTGAAAAGGAAATTCAAACAGAAAATAACTTCCTGTGGAGAAAATAGAAGCTGATAAGTACTAGAAGGATTAAGATTTTTAAATAGAAGTAATTTACAAAGCTGTTTAACTTTCTGCCACCAGTTCATTTAAAAAACAAAAAAAATGTTATCCAGGGGTGTACCCCTTTAACCTCTTCAGGACCCATGACGTACATGTACGTCATGAGTTCGCTCCCGTTCTATTACGCGGGGCCACGGCATAGCGGGTCTAACAACGGCCGGGACCCATGGCTAATAGCGTGCAGCACCGATCGCGGTGCCGCGCACTATTAATCCTTCAGACGCAGCGTTCAAAGGTGATTGCCGTATCTAAAGTGAAACTAATATGTTGCCGGTTAGCTGAAGGAGCTGTCTGGGATCGCCGTGGCAAAATTGCGGCATCCAGAACAGCTTACAAGACAGCCGGAGGGTCCCTACCTGCCTCCTCGCTGTCCGATCGCCGAATGACTTCTCATTGTCTGAGATCCAGGTATGAGCAATCAAGCTACAGAATCATCGATCAATGGTTTTCTATGAGAAACCATTGAACGATGTAAAAGATCAGTGTGTGCAGTGTTATAGGTCCCTATGGGAGCTATAACATGGCAAAAAAAAAGTGGAAAAAAAAAGTGAATAGAGATCATTTAACCCCTTCCCTAATAAAAGTTTGAATGACCCCCCTTTTCCCATTTCAAAAAAATAAAACAGTGTAAATAAAAATAAACATGTGTGGTATCGCCGCGTGCGGAAATGTCCGAATTATAAAAATATATAATTAATTAAACTGCACGGTTAATGGCGTACGCACAAAAAAATTCCAAAGTCCAAAATACTGCATTTTAGGTCACTTTTTATATCGTGAAAAAATGAATAAAAAGCGATCAAAAAGTACGATCAATACAAAAATGGTGCCGCTAAAAACTTCAGATCATGGTGCAAAAAATGAGCCCTCATATTGCCCCATATGCAGAAAAATAAAAAAAGTTATTGGGTTCAGAAGATGACAATTTTAAACATATAATTTTTCCTGCATGTAGTTATGATTTTTTTCCAGAAGTACGACAAAATCAAACCTATATAAGTAGGCTATCATTTTAATCATATGGACCTACAAAATAAAGAGAAGGTGTCATTTTTACCGAAAAATTTACTGTGTAGAAACGGAAGCCCCCAAAAGTTACAAAATTGCGTTTTTTTTTTTTCAATTTTGTTTCACAATGATTTTTTTTTCTGTTTCGCCGTGTCATTGCAAAGTAGAATTGGTGGCGCAAAAAAATAAGTCATCATATGGATTTATATGTGCAAAATTGAAAGAGTTATGATTTTTTTAAGATAAGGAGGAAAAAAAGAAAATGCAAAAACGGGAAAACCCTGGGTCATTAAGGGGTTAAAGTTCACACTACATGCAGTATATGGGGTAAGTTACTTTTTATGTGAGGTACATGGAGTTATTCATTTAGCTATGGTACTGTGAGAGTCTGGTGAGGCAGAAACAGTATGTAAGTCTGTAAATAACAAAATATACATGTCCACCCCTCAACATGAGCTGTTCTATTACATTATACTATAGAGACAGGTGTACCCTCATATAACTACATAGATAACTACTCAGAATTAGTGTTGCTCGCGAATATTCGCAATTCGAATATTATTCGCGAATATCGCATATTCGCGAATTCGCGAATTTCGCGAATATAGCGCTATATATTCGTAATTACGAATATTCGTTTTTTTTTTTTTTTTTTTCTTCACAGTACACATCACAGTGATCATCCCTCTCTGCTTCCAGCTTGTGTGGTGTAAAGAAGGCTGTAAAACTACTGTGTGAGACTGTCGTGCGAAAGTTCGCATATGCGAAAATTAACATATGCTAATTTTCGCATATGATAATTTCCGCATATGCGAATTTTCGCGGGTGCTAATTTTGTATGTGCAAATTTTCACATGCGTTAATTTTCGCGTATGCGAACTTTCGCATATGCGAAAATAAAACGAGGATATAACGAATATGCGAATATTCGCGAATATATGACGAATATTCGTCCATATATTCGCGAATATTCGCGAATTCGAATATGGCCTATGCCGCTCAACACTACTCAGAATATGTGTACATAACCCCCCCCCGCATGAGCTGTTATATTATATTATTCTGTAGAGACTAGTGTACCCTCATATAACTACACAGATAACTACTCAGAATATGTGTACATAACCCCCCCCCGCATGAGCTGTTATATTATATTATTCTGTAGAGACTAGTGTACCCTCATATAACTACATAGATAACTACTCAGAATATGTGTACATAACCGCCCCCCCCCCCACATGAGCTGTTATATTACATTATACTATAGAGACAGGTGTACCCTCATATAACTACATAGATAACTACTCAGAATATGTGTACATAATCCCCCCCCCCCCGCATGAGCTGTTATATTATATTATTCTGTAGAGACTAGTGTACCCTCATATAACTACATAGATAACTACTCAGAATATGTGTACATCCCCCCCACCCCCACCCCACATGAGCTGTTATATTATATTATACTGTAGAGACTAGTGTACCCTCATACAGGGGCGGACTGACCATCCAGTCTGTTCGAACAGAGGCCGAGAGCCCGGCCGTGTAAAGGGCCCGCTGCTGCTGGGGATCCAGGACACTTGTCCCGGATCCCCAGACAGAAAAGCGCTGCCTTTCAGGTCCGGCAGCTAAATTTCACCTATGAGCTGCAGGCTGCTGCGCTCCAGTTCTAGTCCCTGGCCCCAAGTCCTATCCCCCGGCCCAGAGTTCTATCAGCTGGGGCAGGGACACTGCCTCTTTAAAACAGCAATGCTTTCTGGTTCAGAAGTGCCATGCACATGTATGCTCCCTCCCCCGAGGTGTCCCATCAGCTCCTGTGCTCTGTGCTGTCTTCTGAGGATTCTTAGAGAAAAAGTTCAGCCACAACCCCCGGACATTCCTGGACCTGGAGCCACCTGGGCAGAGGAGAGAGCGAAGACAAGAAACACTGACCTGGTGAGACCCTGTGCCATATGTCTGCAAAACTGTGTATTTAATCTTTTAATGTGTGCAACTGTCTGCTGTGCTCTGTATTTAATCCTGTCATGTGTGATACTGTCTGCTGAGCTGTGTATCTGAGCATTGTATCTAATTCTATTATGGATGATCTGTCTGCTGAGCTGCTGTATCTAAACTTTCCATGGGTGATACTATCTGCTGAGCTATGTGTGATACTGTCTGCTGAGCCTGTGTATCTAAATCCGTTATGTGTGATACTGTCTGCTGCACCTGTGTATCTAAATCTGTCATGTGCAATACTGGCTGCTGAGCCTGTGTGTCTAAATCCGTTATGTGTGATACTGTTTGCTGAGCCTATGTATCTAAATCTGTCATGTGTGATACTGTCTGCTGAGCCTGTGTATCTAAATCCGTTATATACGATACTGTCTGCTGAGCATGGGTATCTAAATCTGGCATGTGCGATACTGTCTGCTGAACCTGCGTTTCTAAATCTGTTATGTGCAATACTCTCTGCTTAGCCTGTGTATCTAAATCTGTAATATGTGATACTGTCTGCTAAGCCTGTGTATCTAAATCCTTTATGTGCTATACTGTCTGCTGAGTCTGTGTATCTAAATCTGTAATATGTGATACTGTCTGCTGAGCCAGTGTATCTAAATCCTTTATGTGCGATACTATCTGCTGAGCTTGTGTTTCTAAATCTGTCATGTGTGATACTGTCTGCTGATCCTGTGTTTCTAATTCTATCATGTATCATACTACTGCTGAGCTCGGGGCTGGCCTGGCCATTAAGCGATAGAGGCAATGTGAGATAGGCCACAATAAGTGGAGTGGAGCGGAGGAAGAGGGAGCAGAGAAGTCAGCAGAGGGGTATGATGGGGTCAGAGGGGTCTGGAGGAGGATACAGTAGTCTTGGGACAGAGGGGTCTGGAGGAGAAGAGGACGGAGGGGTCTGGAGGAGGACACAGTGGTCTGGGGGGATAGAGAGGTCTGAAGGAGGAAAAGGGGTCTGGAGGAAGATTTAGGGGTGCAGTGGACAGATGGGTCTGTAAGGGATATATTTAGGGGGCACAGTATCTCACAGGGTTATAATGATTATTGTCTTCTTATGGAGGAGGAGGATCTGTGGACAAAGTGACTAACCTATGATGTGCTTGTGTCAGACTCTGTAGAGAAGATGCAGCTGGAAGAAGTCATGGTGTCTGGACCAGAGAAAAGAAAAGACAACAGAGAAGACGTCACTCAGGTCACTGATATCATTGTATAGTCTGTCTGACTGTCCCATCAGCTGGAGTCTATTTTAAGTATTGCAGGGATGATGGGCGATATTGTACTCCAACCTGCGGCTCTGCAGCTATTACAAAACCACAACTCCCATCATGCCTAGGGCTCTCCAGCACAGTCCAAAATGATGGGAGTTGGGAGGTCAGGCACACTGGGTTGGCACAATCCTTTGTACTGGACACTGTTATGTTTTAAGGATCTCTTGTAAAGTACAGCTATGTACTGAGCACAGTCTATGTACTACTATACTATGTCATGGCACACAGTGTGTGGCACTAGTATACCCTAGCGGCACATTGTGTGACATTATTATATCCTGGCAGCACAGTGTGTGACATTATTATATCCTGGCAGCACAGTGTGTGACATTATTATATCCTGGCAGCACAGTGTGGGACATTATTATATCCTGGCAGCACATTGTGTGACATTATTATATCCTGGCAGCACAGTGTGTGATATTATTATATCCTGGCAGCACAGTGTGTGATATTATTATATCCTGGCAGCACAGTGTGTGACATTATTATATCCTGGCAGCACAGTGTGTGACATTATTATGTCCACAATAGGTTGAGGTAGGCACTTCCCTAGTTTGGTGGTGCACGTGGATGGATCAGGCAAATAACATAGTAGAGAAGTAATCCCAGCTTTCACCATATGTTCAAGGATATGCAATAAACTACCTTGAATATATGATAAGTGCTGGAATTATGTCTCTACTATTATTATATCCATGCAGCACAGTTTGGGGCACTGTTAAAGCCTGGTGGCACAGTGTGCAGCACTGCTATATCTAGGAGGCACAGTGTGCTGCACTGTTAAATCCTGGTGGCATATAGTATGTAGCATTTTATAATTGCCCCCCCACCCCTTCTTTTGTGCTAGGGATGTTAGGGACCTGCTACGTACAGGTGGCCGTGATTTGGCTAGCGGGCTTGTACTTCTTGATCATCAGGTACAGTAACGACCCATTAGTGTAATGTAAGTATAATATTTTGTATGTAGGGGTGAGACATGAGGAGGGATTTGGGTGGAATGGGGGCATGTCTTCCAGTGGCCTTTGCTTTATGTGGTTCGGGGGCCCTGAGTGTTGTCAGTCCGCCCCTACCCTCACATAACTACATAGATAACTACTCAGTATACCTGTACTTAAAAGATTCCCCCCCCCCATGAGCTGTTATATTACATTATACTATAGAGACTGGTGTGCCCTCAGATAACTACACCAGTGT
Source organism: Hyla sarda (assembly GCF_029499605.1). Classification (NCBI taxonomy): domain Eukaryota; kingdom Metazoa; phylum Chordata; class Amphibia; order Anura; family Hylidae; genus Hyla; species Hyla sarda. Next base: position 191,046,443 of record NC_079194.1, read on the forward strand.
TTCCCAACCAGGGTGCCTTCAGCTGTTGCAAAACTACAACTCCCAGCATGCCCGGACAGCCAAAGGCATGCTGAGAGGCACTCCTGGTTGGAAAGCACTGAACTACATAGAAAATGACTCAGTCAACCTGCATTTACATCAATAGGGGAGTTTTGCGCCAGGAGGGAGTTTTGCGCGCATGACTGGAGGAAAGTGGTGGGACGGGAGGGGATGGAAGTGGCTGGACGGTGTTTCTTGTGCGCCAGAAATACGGTAGCATGGGTTGCATGCTCCAAACACAGCAGCGGGGTATCACTGGGGGGTTTGCGCATGCTAACTAACACAGTGGGGGGGGGGTGTAGGAGAAATTAAACATGCTAAGTAGTGGGCCCAGAGTAGAGGGGGAGGGGGGTTTTCTTCCACATCTAACCGGAAGCGGGACCTGAATGAGCAGTGCTGACCTGCGGCAGCTGGAGCAGTGCCCACATGAAGAAGGCGCTGTAGGCGGCTGCCTATCCCGCCTATATGTAGTGCAGGCCCTGAGTATACCCCATTCCCAGCTTATCTTTATAGCATTGTTTTCCTTGAAACACTAAAGTGCTTAAGAGTAAATTATAGAACATTAAAGTGAGGAAACCTGGGCCCATATGGTGCTGCCCATGGTTTTGCCTGTAGAAAACAACTGACAGGTTCCTTTTACTATAAATAGCAATTCTACATCCCTCCACCACCATCAAATTCATGCAAACTATTGCATTAAAGCTTGAACAAATCTGCTGACATGTTTAATTATCTAAGGGCATCATCCATTAATATTATGTAATTTGCAATCATACATCTAGTTATTCATTTTCATTACAAAGTTGCTTAATTTTGTATGTCCTGTGTATGGTTTTTCCACAACATGAATTAGTTTGGCCCTTATCTGTTTTTCTAATGAGATGCATCATAACTAAAAAAGTCAAGTTAATGTTCCAAGGGGCCTAATTAGAATCAGGTGAGAGCCGGAAAAGGCAACTACGGTGATTTTAGTTGGAGCCCCTATGAAAAGCCTTAATTAAGAAGAGTGATGGCCTTTGCTTTAAGACACCATAGAGGGAACACGATGCAGAATTTACTGCATAAAGTCTGCACAGGTAGAGTGTACATTTTACTACTACAAAAAAATTACCGTAGATATCTAGTTTTCTTTCCAGTCTGTTTATTGTTTATTTGTTGAAAGAAGAAAAGTAAAGGAGTAAGAGACACTTAAAAGGTGCATTATAGTAGTTGAGTTTGCTTATAGAAATGTTTGCATTGGTAAAGCCTCATTGACTCCAAACAATCTTTGAGATGTATGGAGAGGTAATATGGAACCCTAAGATGTTTAATAGGTCTTCCTGTATCCCTGTGTCTCTGATTTCATGTGAATATATAGGTTTTTCAGGTACAATTCTGTGTAAAATGTCTGTGAAGCTCTGTCTACTAGATCACTTTAAGAGAACACAGTTCACTAGTACTATCACTGCGTAATGTAGTATAGCCCTATGAATAATTTGGAAAGAGGTTGAGGGGTGACATGTTGAGAAAGGAAAATATGCAAAAGAATAACATCCATTAGGGCATATGGACATAAAAGTTGACGTGAGTGGGAGATGTGGAGGTACAGTACCTTTTCATGTCAATGGCTACTGTATTATGACTCATAGATTAACATATTCGAGACTGTGCCATCTGTACACCTGAACTAGTCTAGTAATCTCAGGTAAAAAAAAAAAAATTATAATAATAATAAACAAACTGTCTTACTTTATTAAGTAAAATTCACTTATAATTAAGTGTCTGGCTGTAAGCTTTTTATCATTTTCTTCTCAACAAAATGAAGAAGGCAGCTCTAAAAGATAATACAGGCTATTACTCAGTATAAGCAATGTAATGTATACCATTAAAAGGGTATCCATTATTTTAACAAACTTTTGACATGTCATAATAACATATATTTATAATATATATATATATATATATATATATATATATATATATATATATGCATATATATATATATATATATATATATATATATATTTATATATATATATATATATATATATATATATATACACATATATACATATATATTAACAACAACAGGAGAAGAAGGAGGAGTATGTATATATTCAAGCTTTTTTTTCAATAAGAAATATAACCTCTGCCTCAGTTGTTGTGTATTTCTGTACAATATATCCCCCCATCCTCCTCAGCTCTAAGTTATAAATAATCGACTACTTTAGAAATCTGTCTTTATTGCTACCATGCTGGATTTTAGTAGCCCTGTTTGAATAGTTTGCTACAGCTGAATAGCTCTCTCCATGTGGTTTGCCATCCGAGCCACGTTATGAAGGCAGCAAGTAAAGACAGCTCATACTTGTCAGGTTTCTGGTCCTTAATACAGTTATATTAATATTAGTAATTGTAAAGAACCATGGTGTTTAATAGCTTCTTAATGATATACCCAAAGCACCGTTGTTGAAATAATCATAATTCTTAAAAAGTTGCTGTTCACACAGCATGCCAGTTTTGTCAGCAAATCTTTATACTCTCCTTGTGCCATTTAGGTTGTAAATACTCCCTGAAGTTAATGTACAATGTAACAATTGCAGACTAGTTCAACTCAATGTGTAATCTTTGAATTTAATATGACTTAGGAGAGCATATCCATAGAGAACTCAAGAAATGCAAGACAGACATTTTATGGCCCTGTATTTATTTCTGCTAAGTAAAGTGAAATAATGGTAAAACAAAATATACAGGTGGGATTATTTACTTCCTATTTCTAACAAATTGCATACCATAGGCCTTAGGTTGTTATTCTAAGGGTTTGTTTTATTTATGAGAGTCTTTGGAGATGCAGTGAAATTAAATTAAGAATGTATTTGTCAATTCATAATTTAAAGTGCCATTCCCATGGTAGACATCTCTGCATAGCCACACAATATGCTCTCAAATTCTGATAGTCATAACCTGTCTCCAGAACTGCGTCCCCCCACCCCTTGTCCTTTTAGGTGAGGTGGCTGCAGACTGCCACATCCAGGGGGGCAAATTAATAAAGAGCTACACTGTTTCCATAACCCCCTTTAACCCCATTGCGTATTATTTATTGAAAATTGCTAGATAAAGCAACAATTCTCAATGTATTTCTCCATTACAGTATGCTCTAAACTCTAACAATACATTTCTACAACAAATCTACCACTTGTGAACGTATCCTAACAGCCATGCCAGCACTGGTGGGGAATGCACTGATTAGAAATAAATAAATAAAAAATAATAAAAACATCACCTTTGAATTTCTTCTTGGCAGTCACATGTACTCAATAATACATTTCTCAGTCTATGACTGAATGAATATACTTATATGTGTCTACTTTAAGTCGTGAGAGTTTAGAAATAACGTTCTTGCTGTCTCCATGAAGGGGATCTTAGGATCTTGATGCATACGGTTTTTAACCTCTTCCCAACGTTTGACATTCATATACGTCATAAAGTATGGAAAGCAGTATGAGGTGGGCTCAAGAGTTGCATCTACTCCATACATAATGGGTGCCAGCTGTGTATTACAGCTGACATCCACCAGGAGCAGGCAGGCAGCCAGCATTGGAGATTACTCAACCCTTAGCATCTAAGTAGATCATTGGACCATTCCCCCAAACCTCACCTCTTCAATCACAGAGTGCCAAGTGGTTAAAGTGAATCTGTCAGCTCTGCATCATGCAGCATGCACACCTCCCCTTATCCCCCCCCCCCCCCACACACACACACACCTTTATTGATTGACATACAAGACTCAATGGTAGAAGGTGAGCTAAGCGGAGTAAGGGAGGAAGAGACATGCATGCAGCCGCTCAGGACAGCCTCTACTACACTTGTTTTGCTTACTTGAAAAGAGCTGGAGAAAATTTATAGCTTTTTAGATATAGTTTTACACTGTTTTTGTAGGAGTGTTGAAACTTCCTCTATTACCACAGATAGAAAAAGAGAAAGATATGATCACTGAGCATTAGTAAAAGGGGGCAATGATTGGCTGCAGAAGTCATGTGAGCAATTTCCTATTGCAGAAAAGTAAACACAGGCCAGCAGAGAGGGCCAGCGAGGCACCACTAGAGTGACAGGAATCAATCAAATAAGTACAGAAAAAATATCTATAAATATTTTGAGACCAGTATATTTCTATAATAGGACCTTACAACTCAAAAGAAGGCATTCACACTAATGTATGCCGTGTATTTTAATGGCACCTTTAATATCAAATTCCATATTACAAATAGTTTGTACAAATGACAAAATCTTTTTTTTTTTTTTTTTTTTTTTACTTTCTTTTGATCATTAAATTGCCACTTTCCTTTTTGCAGAAATGGATTTGCATATAACCTACTTATACGTTCTATTCCATGGCAAATTTACTGCTTCAGTTTGTATGAAGCGTAGGTTTCTATTTGATTCTCTTAAGAAACTCATTTGCATTTGTCATATATATTAATTACTGCCTGACATTCCTAAAGCTTAACAAAAAGATATTATTCTCTGTGATAACCCAGGCAAGCACTTAAACACATAGCAGATATTAGATTCTGATTAGAATCAATGTTGCATAAGGAATATTTATTGACTTCCATAAATTACGAGGCGACACACAGTATATCTACGCTCTTCAAACTCCCTTTTAAAGACTTCAATAACTCCTGAGTAATCTGCTTGAGTTGTGCACACTTTCATTTACTTCTGCTTCTTAGAAGGAAGATCATTGTTCATTTTACAGTGAAAAAGTAAAGAAACAGAAGAGCCTAGAATGGGAGAAGATCATTGAACTGCAAAATATTCCATTTGCTTTGCTGGTTACTGCTCCTACAATGTATTTTTTTTTTTTTTTACAGTGTTCCATTGTCACAATGCTTTTTAACAACTCTATCTTCCACCACTAGAGGGAACTCATTGATGTAACCTGTAAAGTAATCTAAAATGCTACAGTGAAAAAAATGCTACTTTTTCTGTGTACTTCTAGGACAAGAAGTAGTGAATGAGTAACCTGAAGATCCTAAGCCCTAATAGAAAGTATAGTTATAAGTAGTGCAGAGGTAGCAGTGACATTTGGACTCTTGAGCCAAGATTCCAAACTGACAAAAAAAAAAATAATAATAATAATAATTATTATAATAATGGGGGCCCCGATACAGGTTTTGCAGTTAGGGTCCAAGATCTTCAAATTAGGTTACTGGCATTAATCCCTTCCCGCTATAGGATTTGTAAATATGTCCTATCTGTGGATACATTGCTACTGAAATTCTGTTCTACGCACAGCCCGGATCCTGCTGCAGCTGCCGAGACCAAGCTTGCAGCAGTGTTAACTCTTGTAGATGGCATGATCAGTACTGACCACAGCATCTATAGGATTGACAGGGGAAGGGTGCTTTCTGCCCCCATTGGTGACCCAGTGATGCAATCGCAGGGTTCTAATGGTTGCCATGACAGCAGGTGGCTACCAAGTCCGGAAGCCTGTGAGGTACAGCTATAGGCCCCTTTCTATTTTTTCCTTCAGTCTATACAAATTAAGTTCTTTTAAGATTTTCTTTTCACTACAAACTTAAAAGATTTTTGTAGCCCATCTATGGACCTTTTTTCATTTAATTAATGTCTCAATATGAGTTATTTTTTTCAGAAGTGAACACAGTATTCCAGATATGGTCTCGCTAGGTAGCACTCACCTTTCCTTCTCTGGACAATCATCCTTCAGGATGTCCCAAACAGTCTGAATGGTTGTGCCTGAAAAGCAAAGTTGATCAGCAGTTGCTGAAATACTCAGACCAGCCCATCTGGCACCAACAACCATACCACTTTCAAAATTACTTAAATCCTCTTCTTCAAAAGCCTCCTTACTTCAGCAAGTTGTCTTGACCATGTCTACGGGCCTAATAGCAATGATTTGCTTCCATGTGATTGTGGCTATTTGTGTTAACAAGCAATTGTACAGGTATATCTATTAAAGTGGCCTCTGAGTGTATACTATGCTTTTGAGTCTCAAAGCATAAACATATGGGGAGATTTATCAAAGTAACAGTAGAATAGTTGCCTAAAGTAACCAATCAGATTGTTTCTTTCATTTTACTGAGACCTTTAAAAAAATAAATAAAATGAAAGCTTGAGGCTGATTGGTTGCTTTGTGAAACTAGTCCACTAATGCAAGGTTTGATATATTACCCCCATAGGTGTTGGAGATGTTCAGTCCATGAAACTAAATAGGCCTCACTTTTTTGAAACTTATGAAAATTATAGGGGGTCAGAATAGGGCAATAGTGATGAGCGGCATTGCCCATATTCGAATTTGCGATGTTTCGTGAAGATATAGACGAATATTTGTGAACTTTGCATATTCGTCACATTTGCATACGCGAATATTCGCATATTCGCATATGCGAATATTCGCATATTCGCGTATTCGAGGAAGAAAACAGTGAGGGGGTGGGCAACTTTACTATTGGTTGCTAGGGATGCTGTTGATAACCTCTGACAAGTGTATTTGCATCATTCTAATTGGCCCACAAGTGAAAAGAAGGAATATGTGAATATTCACATATGCGAATATTCACATATGCAAATATGCGCATATGCAAATATTCACATGTGCGAATATGCGGAAAAAAGTGAATATTCGTAATTTCAAATATATAGCAAATATATTCACATTATTCACAAATTTCGAGCCCAACACTATAGGGCAATAGTAAACATAATTATTTTATTTAAAAAGTGTGTGTTTTTTCAGAAGTAGTACAATAATAGAGATGCATGTAACTCTGAGAATCATTTTAATCTTTAATCATATTAACCAGGGCTCAAGTCCGGCATTAAATGCATGGGAACAGAATTCCTGCACTTTTTCCACAGTAGATACACTATTTCCATTAGCAGGAGGGCGATATAAAAATAGATTACAGCTTCTAAAAGATTAAAAAATGGATTTATACACATATTTCCCAAGATAATCTCTTGTTATACAGTATTTGATCAATCTCCCTCTTTTTCTCATAATACTATCGATAGGCCTGCAAATTATTCTCACTTGTGTATTGCGCTATACATCCGTAGCCGACATTCTCTTTTTTGTTTAACTTGACCTTTCATGTTTTATAATCAAGTAGATTGAACCGGAATCTTGTAATATTACACTTGTGGAGTTGCGAGGCTTTTGTAAGAATGATTGAACTCACCTGGTATCCAGGCTTCAGGGAAAGCTGCTGGGAGATAAGCATTTATGAACCATAACCATTTGAAATGTGTAAATTATATGAAAAACCTCAATAAGATTTGACCAAACCACAAAGGAAAAGAAGAGTTCCTGCTGCAAAACATCTGCTGTGCAAATTATACTATTGAATTAAAGGGACAGCAAAAGAGCATCATTACATATATTAACATGTTATAGGCTTTGTGCGGAAATATAACTTCATGTTACTTCCCCATGATCTGCTATTAGACAAAAGAAACATCAATGCTGGGCATGACAGAAATACCATACAAATGGTGTCATCAAATGTTAAAGGGGTACTCCAGTGAAAAACAAATGTTTTCAAATCAACTGGTGCAGAAAGTTAAACAGATTTGTAAATTACTTCTATTAAAAATCTTAATCCTTCCAGTACTTATCAGCTGCTGTATACTACAGAGAAACTTGTGCAATTCTTTCCGGTCTGACCACAGTGCTCTCTGCTGACACCTCTGTCCATGTCAGGAACTGTCTGGAGGAGGAGCAGGTCCCCATAGCAAACCTATCCTGCTCTGAACAGTTCCTGACATGGACAGAAGTGGCAGCAGAGAGCACTGTGGTCACACCAGAAAAAATTACACAGATTTCTATGTAGTGTACAGCAATAAATAAGTACTGAACTGAAAGGCTAAAGATTTTTAAATAGAAGTAATTTACATATCAGTATAACTTTCTGGCACCAGATGATTTGAAAACATTTGATTTACACTGGAGTACCCCTTTAAAGATGTGTTCAACTGGAGAGTGCCCCACCTGTTCTAATTTGGAAATACTGAGTTAACTAATGAATTGCAAATCCACTCATTATTACTAGGCAAAAATATAAAAACACCTTAAATTACAAAAATATAAAAACACCTGTAAATAATCGTATCTAAACTTCTACACTTAAAGAAGCAATCAATGTTTTTCTTTGTTAACCCATATCTTGCACACTAGTCTTACAGAGCAATCTGTTTTATTCCAGCTCAGCTGCATTTTTGCATTTCATTTTTATAACAGAGTCATGTGATCACAAGTCTGACCCACAGAAAATCCCAGTGCTTAATATGGAAAGGAGGAAATGGTAAGTCCTAGGTCAGCTGAATTACTATAAAATACAACATGACATAATTATCTGTCAGTTCCCTCCTATTATCTCTCAGATCTTTTTGATCTTTTCCGCTCCCAGCTCTATCTATACATTGCTGTTGCTATCGCTCAAGGATCAGGATATAAGTCGTTACTGTGTATACCTCTCCTGACGATCTGTTTATACATTGTGTTATTGAAGCACTTTTTCTGTCATGATTTTCCCCAAATCATGGCAAACATTGTGATATTTTACAGCAATTTTGGAAAATCTCAGCAAAAACAGTAAACAGTAAAAATTCAACATGAAAACACAGCCTAAAGACTTAAACTCTTCAAAAACACCTCAGTTGTGATTATAGGTTAAATAACTTCCTTCTCTTATGCACTTTGAATAAGAAAGTGTATCAAAAGTGCATATAATGTGAACTGACCTCAACCAACTTCTTAGTGTAGTCAGTTCCCCTGGGCAACCTCTACATTATTCTATAATACTAGCCTATGCTGCTCTGGGTGGTCCTGCTTAGTTGGTGAAAATTATTTATTTTTAAATGTGCATATAGAGATGGTAATCATTGAATAGGACCTCCCACTTGACTACTCAGTCCAGAATAAGCAGAAATTTACATAAATGAATGAAAAATGATCATGATATTTCCTGCAATTTTATACAGTATAACAATCCACTCAGCTCTTTCTGCAAATTGAATTAGACAGCTAGTTCATGGTGACAGGTTCCTATAAAATGTATCAGGTAAAAATACATATATCATAAACTATTTTCGAAACAAGGAATATTTTAGTATATCAGTACACTAAATGTAGTCTCACTTAGAGTAGTCTCCTAACAATAGTATACAATGGATTTGGAATGTTTTCAGATTCTTTCACTTTTTGTAATGTTGAGGTCCTGTGCTAAAATAAAATGTAAAGTTTTTTCCCCATCAGTATCAATACCCAATAGTGATAGAATTGGCAGAAGTATTCAGACTCTTTATAACACCTGGAATTTAGCTTTGGGGGCCTCTCATTTTCTTGATTATCTTCAAGATGCATCAACTTCTTAATTGGAGTAACCTGTAGAAGATTTAGTTGATTTTACATGATATGGAAGAGCACAGATTGTCTATATAAGATTTTATAGCTAGCAATGCATATCAGAGAAAAAGGTAAGAAATAATTTGCTTCATTGAAAGTTCCCAAGAGTACAGTGGCATCCATAATTCGTAAATAGAAGACATTTGAAACAACCAGGACTCTTCCTTACCAAACTAAGTAATCAGGGGAGAAGGACCTTGGTAAAAAAAAAAAAAAAAGGAGGCCAAGAATAAAAAAAACACTGAAAGGGCACTCAGACTGTGAAAAAAAAATTATCTGGTCCGATGAAACCAAGGCTTGAGGGAAAGATGAATGGAGCAAAGTACAGGAATATTCCTAAATAAAACCTGATCTAGAGTGCCCTGGACCTCAGATTGAGACAAAGGTTTACCTTTCAACAAGACAATGATCATAAACGCAAAGCCAAGACAACAAAGGTATTTCTTACGGACATCTCTGTAATGCCCTTAAGTGGCTCAGCCAGACCCCTGACTATAACCCAATTATGCAGACTTGTAGAAAAGACTGCCGCCCGGGCTCCGACATACTTTCTCCCCGCTACCCTCACTGCGCTACCGGAACACTGCAGTGATTTACATCCCCCCCTCTCACCTGCCAGCGCCACACAACTTCCATCTGTCTGCTGTTGCAAGACTACAAGTCCCAGCATGCCCTTACAGTGAGAACACGCTGGGAGTTGTAGTCTTGTAGCAGCGGGAGCTGAGCGGCAGGGGCGGGAGACAGGGGGGGGGGGGGTAGCAGGGAGGCAGTATGAGGAGCCCGGGCGGGAGACAAGGGGGGGTAGCGGGGAGGCCGGATGAGGAGCCCGGGCGGCTGCACTGTAATCTCAGCCCGGGCTCCTGCCCTGAGAGCCAAAGGCTTTGGCTGTCAGGGCATGCTGGGTGTTGTAGTTTTGCAACAGCTGGAGGGCCACAGTTTGCAGACCACTGGTGTGTGGTCTGTAAACTGTAGTCCTCCAGCTGTTGCAAAACTGAACAGCTGATGGGGACCGGCGAAGATGTTCACTTACCCTTCCGAGGCTCCAGCGACGATCGCTGACGGAGATTGTCGCGCAGCAGTGTCGCGCGGCAGTGTAAGTTGCCCAAGCTTCCCAACCAGGGTGCCTCCAGATGTTGCAAGACTACAACTCCCAGCATGCCTGGACACCCTTTGGCTGTCCAGGCATGCTGGGAGTTGTAGTTTTGCAACAGCTGGAGGCACCCTTGTTTGGAAACACTGGCCTAAAACAGTGTTTCCCAACCAGGGTGCCTCCAGATGTTGCAAGACTACAACTCCCAGCATTCCTGGACAGCCTTTGGCTGTCCAGGCTTTCTGGGAGTTGTAGTTTTGCAACAGCTGGAGGGCCACAGTTTGCAGACCACTGGTTTGTGGTCTGTAAACTGTAGTCCTCCATCTGTTGCAAAACTGAACGGCTGGAGGGGACCGTCAGGCTGTTGCTGCTTGGTTGGTATTTGGCTGAGAATGAAAATAGGGGGGACCCTATGCGTTTTTTGTTTTTTAAATAAATAATTAAATATAAAAAAAAAACACATAGGGTCCCCCCTATTTTTATTCTCAGCCAAATACCAACCAAACAGTAACAGCCTGACGTTACCAGGGTGGGCAAGGACCATTGTTACTGGCCCTCCCCAGCCTAAATAACGACAGCCTGTTACCGCCTAGGCCCAGGAGCGCCATTTTTGACGCTCCAGGCCTGTTGGTACCGGCTCTTCTCGGCACCCCTGTGGTGTTGGGTACCGGGGTAATAATTGGGGGTTAGCGCTAGCTGTTTTTGTGGCTAATGCTAAGCCCGGCTTAGTAATGGACTCCTTCTATAAGACAGCTTCCACTACTAAGCCTGTCTAGTAAAGTAAAAAAAAAAAAAAAAACACAACAGGTTTAAAAAAAAAATGTATTACAAAAAAAAAAACACTCCCCCACAAGCCCTCGTTAACCATTTTATTAACATCAAGCAAAGAAAAACACTGGTCATCGAAGTAGTCCACCGAATCCGAAGGAGTCCACAGGATACACGGATCTGTAGAAGAAGTAACCAAAAAAAAAGTGTAAGTGCATTTAGGGAGAAAAAAACTGTTAAAAAAATGTAATAAACACACACACACACACACACACACACTAAATGCCGTTTACCACTATTCTGAGCCATGACTACAATTTAGCTATTGAATTATTTAGATGTGGTGAAAAAGCTAAAAAAAAAAACTATTCAGACAGCAGGAAAAAGGAACAGACATTTTTTTCTACTACATGAAGTAAATTTCCCACTTTTGCCTATGTGTGACAAATTTATTAATGCCGTGCAACAATTTAGTAAATTTGTCGCACATAGTCAAAAATGAAGTAGAAAAAAACAGGGTAAAAACCAGACTACATAGTAAAAGATTAGTAAATGCCCCTCTAGAAGAAAACCAGAGTGTACAATGGAATCCACACAGGAATGATCATATGAGCAAGAATATGACATATTTGTTATAAAAATATGCCTGTATCATTTGCTTTGCTTAAAATAGTGTTCTGCAACACTGCCTTTGTAGGATTTTGACTCATAACTTCAAGGAAGTCATAAGAGAGCTGGTCAAAATTATTCCAGTGATATTTTGGATTAAAACATTGTAAGAATGGTACAAAGAAATGACAAGGGTTGGATAAGGGTTCTTAGGAACACAAGTGTAAATCCTTCAAAATTTCCCCCTTCTATCCATACTGACCATGTGCAATTCCACTTTCTATTACACTGTAAATTCCACTACTACTTTTTCATAGAAATGGCATCATTAATAGGTTCCAATATGTTATTTATGGTTTAATTAAGAAGAAAAAAAAAAACAGACCTAGAGACAAATGTTATTCTCTACTTGACCTTTACTCTGGTGGAAATGTCCATCTTTATATGAAGGTTCACATTCTCTTCTTGTACACCATTGCCTAATTTGTTGATTTCTTTTTTCTTAATTCCCATAAAGGAAAACTCTGTGAACAGTTAGAGAAAAATTTCTATTAAAAACTCCCAAGAAAATGGGAGATTATATGTCTTGCCTTGACCCGAAGAAGAAACTTTATTTTGCCATATTCTGTTTTGTTGTGGAACCATAGAAACAAAGCTCATTTTTATTTTCGAGGTGAGTAAAAAGTAAGAGAACAATGTACATGAGTTTCACGTTCTCCTTCTAGAGACGTTAAGGAAGAAAAAAGAAATTAGTGGCGGTCACTGTACCACAATAAGAAAAGAGAATATTTCAATTTTACTGACCACTTAAAGAGAAGGATGTTGGTTTCATATCCTGAAAGCATGGTCCAGCACAGGATTGACAGTCTCCTTTTGTCAAGCAACACAACCGTTTGCTTTCCCTGTGCTTTTTTCTTATTCTTTTGGGTAGTATAAATCCTTGCTGGCTAGCTATTCATCTTCCCTGGAGTTAACGCTTACACAAAGGAAATGCTGCATATCATAGGAGAGTTAAGGGATTTGACTTGTCTTGAGCACTGATTGATCAGGGAGCTTTGAAGAAAATAAATTATATCCTTTTCTTTTCTTCTGTAAAATAACATGTTCAAACTAGAACCATATATCCTCAGTATAACAGTATTCATATGCCGGAGGTGCATTGCACAGTGTAATGAAATGAGGGTAAAAAAAAAGAATAACATACTGTGCAGGGGGGTAAGTTAACCAGATTGTCAATGGTTGATGAACTAATAGGCCTAGCATACACTGTTTGCATGGCATAATAATAGATTTACATCAGTGGTCCCTAACTTGTGGCTCTCCATTTGTTGCTAAGCTAAAACTTGCTTCATGCTCTCTAAGCTCACAGGCTATCATGGTATTATGGAAGTTATAGTGTTGCAAGAGTAAGAGTGCCACAGATTGGAAAGCAGCATATTGGAGCCAGTATTTCTATCTTGTAAAAATGATGATATATCACAGACTTTATGATGATCGTGGATGTTGACCTCTGGGATCTGAGAATAAAAGGGTCACAGTACTGAATTAACCCTGCACCCTGGTTAACTTTTCCATGTACTGCAGCAGTTCCGGGCACCTAGCTGTGCAGGAAACTGCATCAGAGCCCCATTCAAATATATTCTCTATGCATACTTAACAGAAGAGGTCACCCAAAATCAGCACTGAAACTTCTTTATTTTCAGGATTGAAAAGGATAGACCCCCCCCCCCCCCATCAATTATAAAATGATGTTAGGGCAAAGCTCAATATAAACAACCCTTACTTATGATATTGTAATTTAAAGGGAATCTGTCATGATTATAATATATACTAATTTATTTGTAAAGGCTTGTAGTGCAGGTGATACTGATGAACATGATACTCACCAATCCATTCTTCTGCTTGGTGCACAGGGACGTTCCCAAGCCCCCCGAGCACGGCTACGTTCATCTTCAATCTTTATAGGAAGCACTTCCTCCCCATGTTCTGTGGCTCCTATGCTACAGAATGGAGCTCCACTCTGCAGAACTGGGCCTTTCCTCTGCATATGTAGCCGGCCACAGGAGGTATGAATTGAAATCTATCTTCTAGCCAGAGAGATTTCACCGTGAAGAAAAGGCATAATGCTGCAGAGTAGAGCTCCATTCTACAGCATAGGAGCTTCAGCACAGGGGAGGAAGTCCTTCCTATAAAGATTGAAGTCAGATATCCCCGTGCGCATGGGACTATTGAGCACCACCCATGCATCAAGCTCATGAGTGGCATATGAAGATAAAGAAGAATATCTGAGGAACGAAAGCGGAAATGTGAACATGTACATTGACAATGTACAATGAGCTAGTAGGATCAGCTAATCTGTTTACTGTCATACACCATAAATAAATAACTGAATAATCAAAAATGTTCATTAGAGATTGTCAGATCAATGTACCCTATTAATACACTGTATATGATTGTGCCATATAATGTTTAGAATTGGGTAAACTTGAAAAGTTTTGCTCGTCGTGATTGCAGAACTTTTCAAAATACTTCAGCTTGTGGCAAATAAGTTCTAACCACATCTGCAATTCAAAAATCCTTAAAACGTGTATTGTATTACATTGCCCTGTATAACACTGCTACAGTCACTTAGGATTGTATTCCAGTACTGTAATAGGGCTTCAGGCAAGAATGATATAAAAGTTTTGGTGACATGTGGACACCCTCTACAATAAAGCAGTATAAAGTATTCCTTTTTGTTAGCAGATGCCTGCCATGCTAAAATTCACACAGGTATTAGAAGATGCAATGGCTTTTTTTTTCAAGCATTCCAAAAATTCTCCCTTTTGACAGTTGTAAAATAGCAAGGAAAAAATAGCTTTTCTAAACATTGAAAAGTAAAAAAAAAAAAAAAAAAGATCAAAAACCCTTCCTTTTTGTGAGTTGCAACATGATTGGTGTTATAAAATATGGAAGACTAAAAAGGTTTTTTTATCATTAAACAGTTGAAAAAACATTTCCCTTTTTTTTTGGTAGTAGCAACAGGAAGGGTAGTGGACTTGTGGTAGTTGTAGTAACCAGTGGACAGCAGGCAGTGAGGGACTAGTGGCAGCAGCATTGCTATCTGTCTGATATGTTTGACCATGTTCTGGCTCTTCCTCTACTATGCTCTTAATCGCTGACAATACCACCACTAAGCTCCTGTTCTGAACTATCACCCGTAACCTGTTACCGTAACCGTTTTCATGTCCGGTCCAAAACAACATTATCACCATTGAACTCCTTCTCATCATTCCTTCTACTTCACTCAGTATGAACTTCTAATGTCTGATCATAGGCTCTTTGTTCCCCCTTAGCATATTCACCATGATGCGTTGTAATATCACCACCAAGCCTACTACCACCAGTCCGTCTAGTGCTCTGCTTGGACACTGCTTCCACCTCCACCACCACTGCAACATATTCAAAAGACTATGTGTCAAATAGGCAGGGGTGGGGTGGCACTGCCAATATCTAATAGCCAAAATTTCAAGGTGAGGAGAAACCAGGTAGCAGCTAAGTAGTCATCCGGTTCAATAGAATTAAGTCTACGGTGGTGCTAGGACATGTAAGAAACAGGTTCAGTAAGAATTCTCAAATCCAAAATATAGAAAACTCCTGCACTGACCACTCAGCTATTGACTGGATGCTCCTCCCACGGGATAAACCGGGGACACCAGACTGCAGAGTTTGGGCGCTCAGAGGCGAACAACCGGCAGTTTTCACGCAGATTAGCGCTTATTCCGGCCTCCAATACCACTCAGCAACTGCGGGTCAACTTTTACTCTCACAGCTGAAAATGCTCTGTCTCTTTGTTAAACCCGGAAAATACAGCTAACGTGGCATGAAAGGTCTAGTCAACAGTAATGCAGGTTAGCCGACTGTACAATGCCTTGCCCAAATTGCTTTGTGTTGTAGTGTGAAAGCTTTTCAAGATTGGCTCTGTAGTTCCACATTGGCCCTCATTTACTATTCTAAACCCGACCTCTTTTGTTGGGTTTTTTTGTCGCATCTTTGTCTGCGCCATGTCGCAGACATCGTGCGCCAGTCTGCGACACCATGCAACATTTTTTCCCGACGGACCCGATGTGGATTCTCCCAAACCCGAAAAAGGGGCGTAACCCGACATTTCTGAGCTTTCCCACGTATTTATAAAGGTTTCCAACCCGAATTTGTTGTATTGTTGCGGATTTTTTCCCGACAGCTCAGAGGAGTTGGAAACCAAAACCTACAAAACCCACGTGCGACAAACAGGATGCGACATAATAATAAATACCAGGGGAAAAAAGCAGTCGGGTAAGAAAGCAAGATAGACTTACAACCCGATTTTCTTAGTAAATGAGGGCCATTGAGTTGTTCTGTGCTCACTGCTCAGCTTCTCTGTCCAAGATGATGGCCACAATGCAGTATATAGACCCAATCCCTATGCTGTCTCGTGATTGGCCTGGATTCAAGCAATGATATGCTAACCTGTTGTCATGTGATCTTGCTGACACCTGCCAATTATTTAGGGCTATCCTGAAGTTATCTCAGTGTTCCTACTTTATTATCGTATGCTGAAATCAAATCCTATGAATCCAAAACCTATGTGTTCCTCGTCCACTCTCCACTCTCCTCATGTGCCTGGCAAAGTTTTAATATTTGCTGAACATAATTTTGGGCAAAGTTCTGACACTTGACAGATTTATCTGATCTGTAAATGTGTTTACAGTGATCACATTTAAGCTTTTTTTTTTTTTTTTTTACCACTGGGGTCATTGATTTTTGTTTCTCTTTGAAAGCAATCACACTTGAACTGGATATTGGCTGCTGTAGCCTCTCCATGTTAAAGGGGTACTCTGCCCCTAGACATCTTATCCCCTGCCCAAAGCCCAAACCATGCCCCCAACCACACCCCAGTCACGCCCCTAACCACGCCCTTACTCATGCCGCATCGCGCACAGCCTCCTCCTTCAAAATACTCCTTACTGTCAGCAGGCAGCTGTACAATCACATTACTACCACCACCTTACTGTCACTGAACAATTCCTGTATATTGAGACTAATATTACCAATAATATTAAAAAAAAATCTAAAACTTTTTGTACAAAATCAGTAATCTAAAATCGCCCTATTTTGACCAACTATAATTTTTTAATTTTTCCGTATATAGGGCGGTATGAGGGCTAATTTTTTGCGCCGTCATCTGTACGTTTTTAGATACCACATTTGCATATATAAAACTTTTAGATCATTTTTATAAAAAAAGATTTTATAAAATGAAAGAAAAAAGCAGCATTTTTGGACTTTTTTATTTTTTACTTTCACGCCATTCACTGTTCACGGGATCATTAACATTATATTTTGATAGTTCGGACATTTACGCATGCGGCAATACCAAATATGTTTATTAAAAAAAAATTACTTTTTGGGGGTAAAATGGGAAAACTGACAATTTTCATTTTTATTGGGGGAGGAGATTTTTCACTTTTTTTTTACTTTTTATTTTGACATTTTTCAACATTTTTTTTTACACTTTTTATGTCCCCATAGGGGACTATCTATAGCAATCCTTTGATTGCTAATACTGTGCAGTGCTATGTATAGGACACAGCACTGCTCAGTATTATCGGTGATCTTCTGCTCTGGTCTTCTCGATCGGAGACCAGAGCAGAAGACCCCAGGAGACGGCTGGAGCTAGGTAAGGGGACCTCCGGCTGTCATGCTGGATGATCGGATCCCCGCGGTAGCACTGCGGGCGATCCGATCATCCAATCAAAGTGCCGCAATGCTGCAGATGCTGTGATCTGTATTGATCATGGCATTGGAGGGGTTAATGGCGGACATCTGCGCGATCGCGGATGTCGGCCATTACGGACGGGTCCCTGGCTGCTGCTAGCAGCTGGAATCTGCCGTGTATGACGCGAGCACCCTTCCAATGCTCGCGGTCATACACAGGACGTAAATGTACGTCCTGGTGCGGGAAGTCCAGCCAAACCAGGTCGTACATTTACATCCGTGGTCGTTAAGGGGTTAAGGACACAGCCAATTTTATTTTTGCATTTAGTTTTTTCCTCCTGACCTTCTAAAAATCATAACTCTTTTATATTTCCATTCACAGAAGAGTATGAGGGCTTGTTTTTTGTGCGACCAATTGTCCTTTGTAATGAAATCACTAATTTTACCATTACATTTATGGTGAAATAAAAAAAAAATACTATTTGTGTGGGGAAATTGAAAAGAAGACAGCAATTTCACTAATTTTGGAAGGTTTTGTTTTCATGCTGCATAATTTACGGTAAAAATGACATGTTTTCTTTATTTTGTGGGTCAATACAATTAAAATGATACCCATGATTACATACTTTTCTATTATTGTACCACTTTAAAAAACAATCTCAAACTTTTTGGCCAAATTAGTGCATTTAAAGTCCCTCTAATTTGATGACCTGTAACTTTTTCCTTTTTCCATAAAAGCGGCGATATGAGGGCTCATTTTCTGCACCGTGATCTGCACTATTATAGATATCAAATTTGCATATAAGAAACTTGAAATAATTTTTATTTTTGGAATATTATGTGACCAAAAAGCAGCATGCGGTGATACCAAATATGTTTATAATTTTTTTTACTCTTTTTGGGGGTAAAAGGGGAATGGGAAAAAAGGACTATTTACATTTTTATTGGGGGAGGGTATTTTTCACATTTTTTTTTTTTTTCTTTTTTCTTTACATTTTTTTTTTTTTTTTTTTTACACTTTAATAGTCCCCATAGGGGACTATTTATAGCAATCATTTGATTGCTAATACTGTTCAATGCTATGCACAGGGCAAAGCACTGATCAGTATTATCGGTGATCTTTTGTTCTGGTCTGTTCGATCAAAGACCAGAGCAGAAGACCCCTGGAGACGGAGGCAGGTGAGGGGACCTCCATCCGCCATTATGGATGATCGGATCCCACAGCAGCATGTGATCTGATCATCCATTTTACCGACCGCACTGCCACAGATGCCGGGATCTGTATCTATCATGGCATCTGAGGGGTTAATTGTGCACATCAGCCTGATTGCTGATGTCCGCCATTACCGGCAGATCCATGGCTGCTGATAGCAGCCGGGAGTTGCCGTGCATAACATGAGCGCCACTCCGGTGCTCGCGGTCGTGTACAGGACATAAATGTACATCCTGGTGGGTTAAGTATCAGGGCACAAGGACATACATTTACATCCAGTGTCATTAAGGGGTTAAGGACTGCCATCACATTATTTGCCATAGACTACAATCTTTAATTTATTTCATTGCCATCATCTTTCTCTCTGCATCTTCAAGGCCCTTAGTACTTTTATGGCTTACTATGAACTCTGCAAAATCCCTTTTGCTCTATCTTCACAATGAATTGTTTTTATTCACATTTCTATTATTATCATCATCATCCAGAACCATGTAAAAATTTGTATTTTCTCCTGCCAAATGACTAGCACATTACTGTTCATTTTGAGCCTTTAGCGAAAGTTACAATTTCTAGGCAATAAATTTTTATGGAATGAAAGTACTCACTGTATTTTAATTTTGAGTAGAAGTTGGCATTATAGTTTAGTGTCTTTGAATAGGGAATGTGTCCATGAGTTTTGAAATACCTTTAAGTAAATAGGCTGGATCACAGAAAATAAAGGGAACTGTTATTTGCAAAAAAAATGATTTGTATCCAAATGTTGCTTACATATTTGTGTCTACAGATATACTTTTCTGCAAATACTTGGCATACAATTAACTTTGAAATATTATATTTTCAATGTTATTTCTAGATCGAGCATGATGTGAGCCATTGGTAGGTATCAAAGGGTGTAACTTCATACTTCTTAAAGCAGTTGTCTGAGGTACAAGAAGTGGCTCCATGTTTTTATAAAAACAGCATCACTGATGGTCATGGGTTGTGTCTGTATTGCAGTCCAACTCCATTCAAGTCCAACAAAAAATAAAATATTGGAGTTTTATGTGAAAAAGAGGCTTAGCAGATAAATGTATAATAACACAATGTAATAACAAATCTTATTATCTCTTGATATCTTAAAGGGGTAGTCCAGTGGTGAAAAATGTATCCCCTATCCTAAGGATAGGGGATAAGTTTGAGATCGCAGGGGGTCCGACCGCTGGGGCCCTCCGCGATCTCTCTGTACGGGGCCCCGGCTCTCTGGCGAGATAGCGGGTGTCGACCCCCGCACGAGGCGGCGGCCGACACGCCCCCTTAATACATCTCAATGGCAGAGCCGGAGATTGCCGAAGGCAGCGCTTCGGCTCTGCCATAGAGTTGTATGGAGGGGGCGTGTCGGCCGCCGCTTCCAGCGGAGGATGACACGCCCCCTTCCCGCGGGCTGTCGGGGCTCCGTACAGGAGATCGCGGGGGGCCCCAGGGGTCGGACCCCCCACGATCTGCAAATTATCCCCTATCCTTAAGATAGGGGATAAGTTGTAAACCACTGAGTCACCACTGGACTACTCCTTTAACTCCTTGGGGATGGAGCCCATTATAACCCTAAGGACGGGAGCATTTTTTGCAATTCTGACCACTGTCACTTTAAGCATTAATAACTCTAGAATGCTTTTACTTTTCATTCTGATTCCGAGATTGTTTTTTCGTCACATATTCTACTTTATGTTTGTGGTACATTTTTGTCAATACTTGCATAATTTCTTGGTGAAAAATTCCAAAATTTGATGAAAAAATTGAAAATTTAGAATTTTTCTAACTTTGTAGCTCTCTGCTTGTAAGGAAAATAAACATTCTAAATAAATGATATTTTGATTCACATATACAATATGTCTACTTTATGTTTGCATCATAAAGTTGACATGTTTCTACTTTTGGAAAACATCAGAGGGCTTCAAAGTTCAGCAGCAATTTTCCAATTTTTCACAAAATTTTCAAAATCGGAATTTTTCAGGGACCAGTTCAGGTTTGAAGTGGATTTGAAGGGCCTTCATATTAGAAATACCCCATAAATTACCCCATTATAAAAACTGCACGCCTCAAAGTATTCAAAATGACATTCACTAAGTTTGTTAACCCCTTAGGTGTTTCACAGGAATAGCAGCAAAGTGAAGGAGAAAATTCTAAATCGTAATTTTTTACACTCGCATGTTCTTGTAGACCCAGTTTTTGAAATTTTACAAGGGGTAATGGGAGAAAAAGCCCCCCAAAATTTGTAACCCAATTTCTCTCGAGTATGGAAATACCTCATATGTGTATGTAAAGTGTCCGGCAGGCGCAGTAGAGGGCTCAGAAGGGAAGGAGCGACAATGGAATTTTGGAGAGTGAATTTTACTGAAATGGTTGTCACGATGCCGGCTGGCAGGAGGTGGATCCTCTGTGCCAGAGAGGGATTGGCGTGGACCGTGCTAGTGGACCGGTTCTAAGTCACTACTGGTGTTCACCAGAGCCCGCCGCAAAGCGGGATGGTCTTGCTGCGGCGGTAGTGACCAGGTCGTATCCACTAGCAACGGCTCAACCTCTCTGACTGCTGAAGATAGGCGCGGTACAAGGGAGTAGACAGAAGCAAGGTCGGACGTAGCAGAAGGTCTGGGCAGGCAGCAAGAATCGTAGTCAATAAGGCAATAGCAGGAGGTCAAGTACACAGTATGCACAAACAAAGTAACGCTTTCACTAGGCTCAAGGCAACAAGATCCGGCAGGGGAGTGCAGGGGCAGTGATCAGATATAGTCTGGGAGCAGGTGGAAGCCAATTAAACTAATTGGGCCAGGCACCAATCATTGGTGCACTGGCCCTTTAAGTCTCAGGGAGCCGGCGCGCGCGCGCCCTAGAGAGCGGAGCCGCGCGCGCCAGCACATGACAGCAGGGGATGGGAACGGGTAAGTGACCTGGGATGCGATTCGCGAGCGGGCGCGTCCCGCTGTGCGAATCGCATCCCCGACGGCCATGACAGTGCAGCGCTCCCGGTCAGCGGGACCGTCCGGGGCGCTGCGGAGAGAGAGACGCCGTAAGCGCTCCGGGGAGGAGCGGGGACCCGGAGTGCTAGGCGTAACAGTACCCCCCCCCTTAAGTCCCCCCTTCTCTTTGTCCGGTAACTGCCTCCCCTGGGATGAGGACACCGGGAAAGAATGGAGGGATTCCTCAACGGCAGGCAGTACAGCAGGAGTGGGAATGGGGAGGGAGGGCAGAGGGCGAGGCCTGGCACGGGGCAGTGTGACACCAGGACGAGGGCCATGAGGAGGCACCGAGGCTTGCCTGACTGGACTGGGAGGGGGGGAGAGGCACTTCTTATGGCAGGCAGAGTCCATAAAGACTTTAGGGAGACCGGATACAGGGGAACACACAGGGTCACGGCAGGGAGTACTGGGAACTGGTTTAAGGCAGTCCTTGAAACAAGAGGTACCCCAGCTCTTGATCTCCCCTGTGGACCAATCCAGGGTTGGGGAATGGTGTTGAAGCCAGGGTAGTCCAAGGAGAATTTCGGAAGTGCAATTGGAGAGGATCAAAAACTCAATTTTTTCGTGATGAGGTCCGATGCACATTAGGAGGGGCTCCGTGCGGTAACGCACGGTGCAATCCAACCTGACTCCGTTGACCGCGGAAATGTAGAGTGGCTTGACGAGACGGGTCACCGGGATGCGGAATTTATTCACCAAGGACTCCCGAATAAAATTCCCAGAGGCACCAGAGTCCAGGCAGGCCACGGCTGAGAGGGAAGAGTTGGCTGAAGGAGAAATCCGTACAGGCACCGTGAGACGTGGAGAAGCCGACTTAGCATCAAGAGACGCCACACCCACGAGAGCTGGGTGCGAGCGTGCGTTTCCCAGACGTGGAGGACGGATAGGGCAATCCACCAAAAAATGTTCGGTACTGGCACAGTACAGACAAAGATTCTCTTCCCTACGGCGATTCCTCTCTTCCTGGGTCAGGCGAGACCGATCCAC
Source organism: Hyla sarda (assembly GCF_029499605.1). Taxonomy (NCBI): domain Eukaryota; kingdom Metazoa; phylum Chordata; class Amphibia; order Anura; family Hylidae; genus Hyla; species Hyla sarda. The sequence goes on from NC_079194.1 coordinate 191,069,284, forward strand.
TTGCATGGCCTCCTCGGCGGGAGGCCTAGGCGCAGATTGCAATGGAGACTGTGGGAGAGGTGTCCAGAGATCTAAGTCTTTTTCCTGGCGGAGCTCTTGATGCCTCTCAGAAAAACGCATGTCAATGCGAGTGGCTAGATGAATGAGTTCATGCAGGTTAGCAGGAGTTTCTCGTGCGGCCAGAACATCTTTAATGTTGCTGGATAGGCCTTTTTTAAAGGTCGCGCAGAGGGCCTCATTATTCCAGGATAGTTCAGAAGCAAGAGTACGGAATTGTATGGCGTACTCGCCAACGGAAGAATTACCCTGGACCAGGTTCAGCAGGGCAGTCTTAGCAGAAGAGGCTCGGGCAGGTTCCTCAAAAACACTTCGAATTTCCGAGAAGAAGGAGTGTACAGAGGCAGTGACGGGGTCATTGCGGTCCCAGAGCGGTGTGGCCCATGACAGGGCTTTTCCAGACAGAAGGCTGACTACGAAAGCCACCTTAGACCTTTCAGTAGGAAACTGGTCCGACATCATCTCCAAGTGCAGGGAACATTGCGAAAGAAAGCCACGGCAAAACTTAGAGTCCCCATCAAATTTGTCCGGCAAGGACAAGCGGAGGCTAGGAGTGGCCACTCGCTGCGGAAGGGGTGCAGGAGCTGGCGGAGGAGATGGTTGCTGCTGTAGCAGAGGCAGAAGTTGCGACTGAAGTTGCTGCACCATGGTGGACACTTCCGACAGCTGGTGGGTTAGATGGGCGATCTGTCGGGATTGCTGGGCGACCACCGTGGTGAGATCAGAGATATAAGGCAGGGGAACCTCAGCGGGATCCATGGCCGGATCTACTGTCACGCTGCCGGCTGGCAGGAGGTGGATCCTCTGTGCCAGAGAGGGATTGGCGTGGACCGTGCTAGTGGACCGGTTCTAAGTCACTACTGGTGTTCACCAGAGCCCGCCGCAAAGCGGGATGGTCTTGCTGCGGCGGTAGTGACCAGGTCGTATCCACTAGCAACGGCTCAACCTCTCTGACTGCTGAAGATAGGCGCGGTACAAGGGAGTAGACAGAAGCAAGGTCGGACGTAGCAGAAGGTCTGGGCAGGCAGCAAGAATCGTAGTCAATAAGGCAATAGCAGGAGGTCAAGTACACAGTATGGACAAACAAAGTAACGCTTTCACTAGGCTCAAGGCAACAAGATCCGGCAGGGGAGTGCAGGGGCAGTGATCAGATATAGTCTGGGAGCAGGTGGAAGCCAATTAAGCTAATTGGGCCAGGCACCAATCATTGGTGCACTGGCCCTTTAAGTCTCAGGGAGCTGGCGCGCGCGCGCCCTAGAGAGCGGAGCTGCGCGCGCCAGCACATGACAGCAGGGGATGGGAACGGGTAAGTGACCTGGGATGCGATTCGCGAGCGGGCGCGTCCCGCTGTGCGAATCGCATCCCCGACGGCCATGACAGTGCAGCGCTCCCGGTCAGCGGGACCGTCCGGGGCGCTACGGAGAGAGAGACGCCGTAAGCGCTCCGGGGAGGAGCGGGGACCCGGAGCGCTAGGCGTAACAATGGTTTTTGGGGGCATGTCACATTTAGGAAGCCCCTATGGTGCCAGAACAGCAAAAAAACACATGGCATACTATTTTGGAAACTACACCCCTCAAGGCACGTAACAAGGGGTCCGGTGAGCCTTAACACCCCACAGGTGTTTGGCGACTTTTCGTTAAATTCGGATGTGTAAATGAAAAAAAAAAACTTTTCACTAAAGTGCAGTTTTTCCCCCCCAAATTTACCATTTCTACAAAGGGTAATGGGAAAAAATCCCCCAAAAATTTGTAACGCAATTACTCCCGAGTACGGAGATACCCCATATGTGGCCCTAAACTGTTGCCTTGAAATACGACAGGGCTCCAAAGTGACAGAGCGCAATGCGTATTAGAGGCCTGAATAAGGAATTTGCAGTAGGGGTGGACCCGGTTACAAGGATGGGGCTTGTCTCCACCAAAACCCTACAGCACTGTTTCCCAAACAGGGTGCCTCCAGCTGTTGCAAGACTCCCAGCCTGCCAGGACAGTCTATGGCTGTCCGGCAACACTGGGAGTTGTGGTTTTGGAACAGCTGGATGCGCCGTTTAGGAAACACTGCCGTATGAGACGTTTTTCATTTTTATTGGGGGGGGGGGGGCGATGTGTAAGGGGGTGTATGTGTAGTGTTTTACTTTTTATTATTTGTTAGTGTAGTGTTTTTAGGGTACATTCACACAGGCAGGGGTTCACAGTTTGTTTCCTTGAAGGAAACCCACTGTAAACCCGCCCGTGTGAATGTACCCTGTACATTCACATGGGGGGGGGGGGGGGGCGGCACCCCAAACCTTCAGCTGTGGCAAAATGACAACTCCCAGAAGGCACTGACGGACCGTACATGCTGGGAGTTGTAGTTTTACAACAGCTGTATGCACACTGGTGGGGAACCACTGAGTTAGAAAACAGACTCTAGCTCAGTGATTCCAACCCGTGTGCCTCCAGCTGTTGCAAGACTACAACTCCCAGCATGTACAGTCTGTCAGTGCACTCTGGGAGTTGTAGTTTTGCAACAGCTGGAGGCACACGGGTTGGAATCACTGAGTTAGGAAACAGACTCTAGCTCAGTGTTTCCCAACCAGTGTGCCTACAGCTGTTGCAAAACTACAATTGCCAGCATGGCCTGACAATCAGGGATAATGGGCATGTAGTTCTGAAATATCTGGCCCTTCAGATGTTGCAGAACTACAACTCCCAGCATGCCTGTACAGTCTCGGCATGCTAGGAGTTGTAGTTATGCAACAACTGGGGAAGAACAGTGGCCTCCAAACTGTAGCCCTCCAGATGTTGCAAAACTACAACTCCAAGCATGCTCAGACTGTCCAGGCATGCTGGGAGTTGTAGTTCTGCAACATCTGAAGGGCCAGATATTGCAGAACTACACACCCAGCATCCCTGACTGTCTGGGCATGCTGGGAGTTGTAGTTTTGGAACATCTGGAGGGCTACAGTTTGGAGACCCCCATATAGTGGTCTCCAAACTGTGCCACTTCAGATGTTGCAAAACTACAACTCCCTGCATGCCCAGACAGTCAGTGCATGCTGAAAGTTGTAGTTTTGCAACATCTGGAGGAGCACAGTTTAGAGACCACTACACAGTGGTCTCCAAACTGTGACCCTCCAGATGTTGCAAAACTACAACTCCCAGCATGCCCAGACAGCCTTTGGCTGTGTGGGCATGCTGGGAGTTGTAGTTTTGCAGCTTTTAGAAGGTCACAGGGAAGATCACTTATTGCGATCTTCACTGCAGCCTTCTCAGCCGCACTTTCCGGCCGCCGCTCCTCCTGCTTGCGCCGCTGGTTCCTGAGCCGCCTCCGCCACCTCCTCCGGTCCAGGTAAGCCGTGCCATGCCCTCCCCCTCTCCGCCCGTGTTCCCCCGCTCTGTACCGACTTCCGATCGGTGGCCAGAGCGGGGGAAATGAACTCTAACCCCCCCGCCCCCCTCCTGCCATTGGTGGTCAGCCTGACCGACCAATTGCCGGGGATAGGAGGGGGTGGCAACACTGCCACCTAGCTCCTATCCTTTAGGCTGGTCGGAGCTTTCTCTGACAGCTCCGATCAGTCTTATTTTCCGGTAGATCGGGTCACCAGTGACCCGATTTGCCAGGATCGCGGCAAATCGCAGGTCTGAATTGACCTGCGATTTGCTGCGATCGCCGATTGCCACGGGATGCCTGCTGATAGATATCAGCAGTCATCCCAGTCTGATCACCCCCCGGCGAGCGGCAGTGATCGGAAATGCCGAGGGCGTATGGATACGCCCTCCGTCCTTAAGTGACGGGATGAGAGGGCGTATGCATACGCCCTTCGTCCCCATGGAGTTAATAATATGTTGGAAGATATCATCAATAAAGGTTTAAAGCACTGGGGTTATCCTCAATACAATGTAACACTTCCTTTTTGTGCTTGGAGATATGAAGCCTGTCAAAAAAAAAAATTTGAACTCCATGAGTAGGTTGAATCTGGTTATTACTTACTATCCAACTGACATAAATAAGAATACTTGTACTTTACAACAGACAAAATGTCAAAATAATGGCAGGTCCGTATACTTGACAGCCCATCATGGTTCTTTATACTGTCATTCAGTAGGATCCCCAGTGTATAGAACACTATCAATGACATCTTGAGACATGTCAGAAAATGTTGTTAATCATCATTTCAAGCAACCATGAAGATATGTGATGTCTTCTTCAACCAAGATCTTTATTAATGGATTTTCTTCTTGGTACCATTACCCTTAAATAAGTATTTTCCATCGCAACAACATTTACTTTTTCAGATATTCTAAGAACCATATAATTTGTACTTTTTCTTTGACCAAGCATTCTAGGGCTTATTTTTGAGGAAGAAATTCCTGCAGTGCCATTTATTTGACCAAATAATATGTTGTAAAACAAAAAGGTTTCCTTTATTGCTTTCTTACATTTATTAATTTTTAGAGTGTGGGCTAGCAAATTGGATATGTAATATTATATGATAATAGTTCAGACATTACTACACAAGACAATACCCCAAGGTATTCCTAATAGTAGTTGTATTCGATAAATAGAGAATGAATATCTCTCTTAAATAGGTTTTATGTTATTTCACAACATATCTACTACTATCACTACTATTAAGAAAACCTTGAGGTCTACTCATTCTCTGTTTTCTGTATCTACTTTGTTGCCCAAGCAGATATACCTGTCAGCCAGTGATAGCCATGTTTACCAAGGATATGTGCTTGAGTTGGTGGTAAATGGCTGTGTCACCCTATACACCCTATACACATCAGTCACCCTATGCATTGCAGTACAGCAAGGCTTTCTTCCACACATGCTATGCTTGAAACTACAATTCCCTGCAGCCCTGTGGAGAATGATCTTCCTTCCACCCAGCAGTGGCTCCACCCATTGAGCACAGACAGTCTCCTTTTATACATCTGACTATTGATGCATTGTCTCAGCCTGCACTGCAACCTAGGAAAGGCCTGAGACAACTCTCATTTTGTATACTGCTAAAAATGAACATTGGGGCAAAGATCAGCCATCAAGCACAGGTATATACACCATATTATGAACTGCACTAACTTTACAGGCCCTGTAGCATAGTCAAATAAAAAAAATGCCAGAATATCCCGTTGTTAATGAAACAATACAAAGATTTCATTCCCTGTAGTTCTATTTATAACCCAATATCCTAACACCTGTGCACTTCTCAGTCTATTTATATAGTTAAGTCTCATGGCTAGTGTTTGAGAAGACTGGAGACGCTCTCTTTAAAGTGGCACAAACATGGCATCCATTGTGGCCTTCATAATGCTTATGGCTGCCATGATAATTAATTGACAATGTAGCATGGGGGCAGGAGTGACACTTGGATTCTAACTACCTAGTTGCTATTGTTGTATCTATGTGGTTAAGCGGCTGGGATCAGTGCTATCTCCCATTACAGCCTCTGATGGTAAAATTCAGCTATATCGAGCAGCCGACACTTGCCACGTACAGGACAAGCTCAGGTCCTGAGCCCTTTTCATACAGATGTTTATGTACATCAGATGACAGGAAAGGGTCACAATATACTGTATGTCTTTCTTCCCACAAACTTTTTACATATAATTAACCTCTTCAGGACATAGGGCATATGGATACGCCCTGCATTCCGAGTCCTTAAGGACCGAGGGCGTATCCATACGCCCGTGGGAATTCCGGTCCCCACCGCTAGCCGGTTGGGGACCGGAGCCGGATGCCTGCTGAAATCGTTCAGCAGGCATCCTGGCATATTGCCCGGGGGGGTCATTATGCCCCCCCCCATGTCGGCGATGGCCGCAGATCGCTGGACAATTCAGTCCAGCGATCTGCGGCGATTCCGGGTCAATCGGGTCTCCAGTGACCCGGTGACCCGGAATTACTGGCTGATCGGGGCCGTCAGAGACGGCCCCGAACAGCCATAGCCTGCAGGGGTGAGGTGGCACTGGTGCCACCTCACGATCGCCCTGATTCGTCGGCCGGATTACCGGCCGACCAATCAGGGCGCCTGCTGCGGGTGTCACTCCCGCAACCCGCTCCGCCCCTCTTCCGGAGGACGTGAGCGGGTGAGGGACATGCACCCCGGGTGCTGGGGACCCCGATCCCCAGTGTCAATGTTGGGATCGGGGCCCCAGGAGCGGCGACGACGAGGGACTGACCTGTGTGCCGGCAGCAGCAAGAGGTGAGTGACAGCCTCCTGCTGTTGCTTAAAGGGCATGCTGGGAGCTGTAGTTATGCAACAGCAGGAGGCAGACCACCACAACTCCCAGCATTCCCTTATGGGCATGCTGGGACTTATGGTTTTGCAACAGCTGGAGGCACATTTTTTCTATGGAAAAGTGTACCTTCAGCTGTTGTATAACTACAACTCCCAGCTTGCACAAACAGCTGAATGCATGCTGGGAGTTGTAGTGGTGCATCTGCTGGTTGCATAACTACAACTCCCAGCATGCCCTTTGGCTGTCGATGACTGCTGAGAGTTGTAGTTTTGCAACAGCTGAAGGCACAATGGTTGTGAAACTCAGAGTTTTTTTTTTACCTAACTCAGTGTTTCACGACCGGTGTGCCTCCAGCTGTTGCAAACTCCAACTCTCAGCAGTCAATGTACACCATGCACCGTACATGCTGGGACTTGTAGTTTTGCAACAGCTGAAGGCACACTGGTTGTGAAACACTGAGTTAGGTCACAAACTCAGTGATACTGTTACGCCGAGCGCTCCGGGTCCCTGCTCCTCCCCGGAGCGCTCGCGGCGTTTCTCTCTCTCTGAAGCGCCCCGGTCAGACCCGCTGACCGGGAGCGCTGCACTGACATTGCCGGCGGGGATGCGATTCGCATAGCGGGACGCGCCCGCTCACGAATCGCATCCCAAGTCACTCACCTGTCCCGGTCCCCGGCTGTCACATCCTGGTGCGCGCGGCTCCGCTTCTTAGGGCGCGCGTGCGCCAGCTCTCTAAGATTTAAAGGGTCAGTGCACCAATGATTGGTGCCTGGCCCAATCAGTCTAATTAGCCTCCACCTGCTCCCTGTCCATATAACCTCACTTCCCCTTCCCTTCCTTGCCGGATCTTGTTGCCTTTGTGCCAGAGAAATCGTTACAGTGTTTGCCTTACCAGTGTACCCGACCTATTGCTGTTGCTATTGACTACGAACCTTGCCGCCTGCCCCGACCTTCTGCCACGTCTGACCTTGCCTCTGCCTAGTCCTTCTGTCCCACGCCTTCTCAGCAGTCAGCGAGGTAGAGCCGTTGCCGGTGGATACGACCTGGTTGCTACCGCCGCAGCAAGACCATCCGGCTTTGCGGCGGGCTCTGGTGAATACCAGTAGCAACCCTAGAACCGGTCCACCGACACGGTCCACGCCAATCCCTCTCTGACACAGAGGATCCACATCCAGCTAGCCGAATCATAACAGATACATAACTAGTGTGCCTAAAGCTATTGCAAAACTAAAACTCTCAGCATGTACAGTCTGTCAGCGCATGCTGGGATGTTCCCCCCCCCCAATGTGAATGTACAGGGTACACTCACATGGGCGGAGGTTTACAGCAAGCATCTGGCTGCAAGTTTGAGCTGCGGCAATTTTCTGCCGCAGCTCAAACTGCCAGCTAGAAACTACTGTGAACCCCCGCCCGTGCGACTGTACCCTAAAAACACTACACTAACACAAAATAAAATAAAAAGTAAAAAACACTATATATACACATACCCCTACACAGCCCCCCTCCCCTCCCCAATAAAAATGAAAGCGTCTGGTACACCACTGTTTCCAAAACGGAGCCTCCAGCTGTTGCAAAACAACAACTCCCAGTATTGCTGGACAGCCGTTGACTGTCCAGGCATGCTGGGAGTTTTGCAACAGCTGGAGGCACCCTGTTTGGGAATCACTGGCGTAGAATTCTCCTATGTCCACCCCTAAGCAAGTCCCTAATTTAGGCCTCAAATGCGCATGGTGCTCTCACTTTGGAGCCCTGTCGTATTTCAAGGCAACAGTTTAGGGTCACATATGGGGTATCGCCGTACTCGGGAGAAATTGTGTTACAAATTTTGGAGGGTATTTTCTGCTTTGGGAAAACAAGCTTTTTAGGTAAAAAAAATATATATATATATTTTTTTTACATATGCAAAAGTTGTGAAACACCTGTGGGGTATAAAGGTTCACTTAACCCCTTGTTACGTTCCCCGAGGGGTCTAGTTTCCAAAATGGTATGCCATGTGTTTTTTTTTTGCTGTCCTGGCACCATAGGGGCTTCCTAAATGCGGCATGCCCCCAGAGCAAAATTTGCTTTCAAAAAGCCAAATGTGACTCCTTCTCTTCTGAGACCTGTAGTGCGCCAAAAGAGCACTTTTCACCCCCATATGGGGTGTTTTTTGAATCGGGAGAAATTGGGCTTAAAATTTTTAGGGGTATTTTCTGCTATTACCCTTTTTAAAAATGTAAAATATTTGGGAAAACAAGCATTTTAGGTAAAAATTATTATTATTTTTTTACATTTGCAAAAGTCGTGAAACACCTGTGGGGTATAAAGGCTCACTTTATCCCATGTTACATTCCTCGAGGGTTCTAGTTTCCAAAATGGTATGCCATGTGTTTTTTTTTTTTTTGCTTTTCTGGCACCATAGGGGCTTCCTAAATGCAACATGCCCCCCAAAAACCATTTCAGAAAAACGTACTCTCTAAAATCCCCTTGTCGCTCCTTCCCTTCTGAGCCCTCTACTGCGCCCACCGAACACTTTACATAGACATATGAGGTATGTGCTTACTCGAAAGAAATTGGGCTACAAATACAAGTAAAAATTTTCTCCTTTTACCCCTTGTAAAAATTCTAAAATTGGGTCTACAAGAACATGTGAGTATAAAAAATGAAGATTGTGAATTTTCTCCTTCACTTTGCTGCTATTCCTGTGAAACACCTAAAGGGTTAAAACACTGACTGGATGTCAGTTTGAATACTTTGGGGGGTGCAGTTTTTATAATGGGGGCATTTACGGGGTATTTCTAATATGAAGACCCTTCAAATCCACTTCAAACCTGAACTGGTCCCTGAAAAATATCGAGTTTAAAAATCTTGTGAAAAATTGGAAAATTGCTGCTGAACTTTGAAGCCCTCTGGTGTCTTCCAAAAGTAAAAACTCATCAATTTTATGATGGAAACATAAAGTAGACATATTGTATATGTGAACAAAAATAATATTTGTAATATCCATTTTCCTTACAAGCAGAAAGCTTCAAAGTTAGAAAAATGCTAACTTTTCAAATTTTTCATCAAATTTACGGATTTTTCACCAAGAAAGGATGCAAGTATCGACAAAAATTTACCACTATGTTAAGGTAGAATATGTCACGAAAAAACTTTCTCGGAATCAGAATGATAACTAAAAGCATCCCAGAGTTATTAATGTTTAAAGTGACAGTGGTCAGATGTGCAAAAAACGCTCCGGTCCTTAAGGCCAAAATGGGCTTGGTCCTGAAGGGGTTAAATAAGTAAATAAAATTATTTTGTGGATACAGTAGTGTTTCAATGGTTAAAAAAAATAAAAATAAAATGTGTAGTCTGCTCCTACAGTCCTGTGTTGATCTCTTTGAGTACTTTGACATTTGTGAAATACAATAAAACTAAAGTTGCCACAAGCTATCTATAGGTCACCTTCAGACTCAGAAATCATTGATATGACACCTTTCATCCAGGCCAAGTTGTTCATTACATGTCTCCTTTTAGACCTTTAAATTACTGAGACATTGATCCTCTGTGAGTATTTGGTCCTATGTTTATTAATATTGAACCCATAAGCTCAACTAGGTTAGCAGAGATTTTTATATGACTTTTTTAGTTTGTATGTAACAAAATGTGTTGCTGTTTTTTTTTTTTTTTTTTTTTTTCATGGCAAGACTTCCGAAAATCTATTGTTTCATGCACCACACAGGCTGGTTGGTCTTGACCAGAATATAATGATGAAGCATTATAATATCTGAAATGTCATATTCTGTACAATACATGAAATATTATATAATTAAAATTTCAGTTTTGACAAGACTGAAATATTCTTAAATATATTATCATTCTTAGTTAGTCATAGCTTTGACAAAGGTCACAGTGCGTCTAAGGGGTAGAAAATCTATGGGTTAAAACTAAATAATTTTACAAAGCAATGGAATTCCTAAATCTTAATGTAAATCTGTTTGTTTTCCCTTTGTTTGTCCTGAGCGACTTGCAACATCACATGAATTCTGATCATTTGATTGGTGACAATCTTATTTCCTAATACAGTATAAATCTGAATAGGTGATATGTCTCCTTAAAGGGGTACTCCAGCGTTCTGAACATTTTGTTCAGAACCCTACGAGCCAGAGGCCATGGCTGTAATGTTATTATCATTTGCATAATAGCAAAGGGCTTATATTTTGGCACTAGCCATGAGCTTATTTCTACCCCAATTTTTCTGTTAATTTTCTGTTAACACTTTACTGTATTTTGGTGGTGGAAGGGAGGTCGAGTAAATATTTTGCAAATACCTCAAAAAAACACATACTCAGACTAGTCAATTTTCATAGGATATTCTCTTAGCTGGTTCTACTGCAGCTTCCAGAGTCCATAGGTTTTCTGCCTCCAGAACACAGTAAGTCTCACAGTGGCTGTACATAACGCCCGCTGTTCAGAACAGACAGATGGCACCTTCTATTATCATCATGGCGCACCACTATGTCCCAAAACACTTGCAAGCACATGGGTATCCGACTCTGTGTGAACCTCTGCTGTTGCTCACCCCTTCCTCTTGCTGCAAGCAAACAGCCAGAAAACTGGGGCTCAGTACTACTGACAGGATTCATGAGTGCCTTTATGTATACTGCCTCAACATATATTCTAGGATGGGAACAACACAGAGCAGTAGTGGGAGCACGTTAAAGATGTTATCCAACATAGTGTGACTTTACTAATTACCTGTCAGCCAGTAATGGGCATGCTTACCAAGAATCCCTGCTTTTTTTGGTTGTAAATCGCTGTGTCCTGTGTCCCCTATCATGCTGCTGGCTTGTTTGTTTGAAAAGGCTATGTCCTGTTTCTCTGCCCTCCCTCAAACTATAATCCCCAGGATCACTTGTTGCTAGGTTGGTGGTGACTTATCTTCCCACACATAAAACACTCCACCCAATGCAGCACAGCTAGGCTCCCTTCCATGTGTGTTGTGCTTGAAACTAAAATTCCCTGCAGCCCTGTGGAGAATGATCTCCCTCCCACCCAGTGGTTGCACCACCCATTGAAGCACAGACATGCTCCCTTTCAACACCTGACTAGTGTTGCATTGTCTCGGATGGTATTGCCACCTGGGAAGGTCCCCATACAACACTCAATTTGTGTGCTGCAAAAAATGAACATCTGGGGCAAAGATCACATAAGAATTGCCAACCAAACCCCAAACCTGGGAACAGACAAACTATTGTGAACTAAACTAACTTTATAGCCCCTGTAGTGCAGTCAAATAATAAAAAAATCAAAGAATACCCCTTTAAAGGGATGCTGTAGTGCCAAACATCTTATCCCCTATCCACACTCACTATGCACTCACTACTTAATATTGTAGTGACAGTATAATGTCTTCTGTGTTGTGACATCACATGAAAAGTAAAATATGTACAAAAATGTGCTGGGTGAACTTACTTGTGTGAGATACTCTGTGTGTGTATGTGTGTGTATATATATATATATATATATATATATATATATATATATATATATATGGTGGGCCATTTATATGGATACACCTTAATAAAATGGGAATGGTTGGTGATATTAACTTCCTGTTTGTGGCACATTAGTATATGTGAGGGGGGAAACTTTTCAAGATGGGTGGTGACCATGGCGGCCATTTTGAAGTTGGCCATTTTTAATCCAACTTTTGTTTTTCCAATAGGAAGAGGGTCATGTGACACATAAACTTATAGGGAATTTCACAAGAAAAACAATGATGTGCTTGGTTTTAACATAACTTTATTCTTTCATGAGTTATTTACAAGTTTCTGACCACTTATAAAATGTGTTCAATGTGCTGCCCATTGTGTTGGATTGTCAATGCAACCCTCTTCTCTTACTCTTCACACACTGACACCGCAGGAGAAATGCTAGCACAGGCTTCCAGCATCCATAGTTTCAGGTGCTGCACATCTTGTATCTTCACAGCATAGACAATTGCCTTCAGATGACCCCAAAGATAAAAGTCTAAGGGGGTCAGATCGGGAGACCTTGGGGGCCATTCAACTGGCCCACGATGACCAATCCAATTTCCAGGAAACTGTTCATCTAGGAATGCTCGGACCTGACCCCCATACTGTGGTGGTGCACCATCTTGTCATGTGTCAGGTCCGAGCATTCCTAGATGAACAGTTTCCTGGAAATTGGATTGGTCATCGTGGGCCAGTTGAATGGCCCCCAAGGTCTCCCGATCTGACCCCCTTAGACTTTTATCTTTGGGGTCATCTGAAGGCAATTGCCTATGGTGTGAAGATACGAGATGTGCAGCACCTGAAACTATGGATACTGGAAGCCTGTGCTAGCATCTCCTGCGGTGTTGCTATCAGTGTGTAAAGAGTGGGAGAAGAGGGTTGCATTGACAATTCAACACAATAGACAGGACATTTTATAAGTGGTCAGAAACTTGTAAATAACTCAAGAAAGAATAAAGTTATGTTAAAACCAAGCACAGAATTGTTTTTCTTGTGAAATTCCCAATAAGTTTGATGTGTCACATGACCCTCTTCCTATTGAAAAAAACTAAAGTTGGATTCAAAATGGCCAACTTCAAAATGGTCACCATGGTCCCCACCCATCTTGAAAAGTTTCCCCCCTCACATATACTAATGTGCCACAAACAGGAAGTTAATATCACAAACCATTCCCATTTCCCATTTTATTAAGGTGTATCCATATAAATGACCCACCCTGTATATATATATATATATATATATATATATATATATATATATACATATATATATATATATACATATATGTATCACCATAACCACGCATATACAGTATTCTGTAGACTCAAACCTAATAAATGTTAATGAAAAAATACAAATATTTCATTCCCTACAGTTCTATTCATAACCCAATATGAAGATCCTGAGCCCTGTGAACTTCTCAGAGCTGCTCAGTCTATTTATATAGTCATGCCTTACAACTATTGTTTGAGAAGACTGGAAACATTTTCCTTAAAGTGTCTGAGAATATTGAAAATTATATCATTATGTCATCTTACTCAAGATTAATCTGATCCACTGGTGACCCCTCATTTCTTCTTCTCTACATCCCCGGAGAAGTTTCATTTCAGCTCAACATTTCCCTGCTCCCTCCATGTGCAATATATTTTTCTTGCAGGGAAGGGAGTCCACAAACTGCGGGAATAGGTCACTGAAGAAAATAATGGGTTACTTTTGCTCATGTAGAAATAAAGGAATATTTTCCTGTCTTGTCTCACAGAGAATTCTTGTCATATGTGGTCCATTCTGTCTCTTTCAAACACCATCAAACAGAGAATATGTCTGTGAAGTGAAGTGCTATCTGTGGAATATATATTGAGTATTATGTATTTCATTACAGGGAAATATAACACATGCACAACAAATAAAGAACAATACTTTTGGTGATACTAGATACTGTGCAGTTCAACCATGAGCAATATCGAGTGTAGAGTTTTAAACATGAACAGCATGATGAATATATAATATTTTGTGTTTATGCCCATATATAAATTTAAAAGGACCACACACTTGGTGGTAATAGCTGTGGGTAAAGTGACAGCCCTCCCATAAAGGCGCCACTAGGGTGAGGGATAGAAACAAATGTGTACTGTAGTTTTATTGCAGATGCCATTTTACTTGCAAAAATACTTGAAAAAGTGTTCAGCACCCTCACTTAAATAATATAGATGTGAAAAAGATTGTTGAATGGATGTATGTACAAGTTGTTGTAAACACTAGAGCTGCCAGTTGCATGCTGAGTTCTGTGTCCCCGTTGATGAATCAATAAAGCAACGTTTATCCCGTTACTGCGGTGCTGGAATTTTCCTTTGTAATTGTTAAACCTGTTACAATCTCTCATGGGGAGAGCCTTTAGCCACACTATCAGGTCCCTGTCAGCCAGGACCACCGCTTCTGCCTCAAGCACCTGCAGTCTCCTGGCGTGACATCACATCTCCAGTCCCAGAAACACGGAGGTTTCCGAGACTGGAGCAGCAGCCTGGCACAAAATGTCGGGTGCTGTACCTATTGGATAGGGGCTAAGATGTCTTTGGCTGGTATATCCCTTTAATACCTAGTAAGTTCAAGCTGCTGATAGCAGCTGGAACTTACTGCTAATACTGGACATTGGTGGAATTCCTGATCCCTGGCATTATCCTTTCACCTAAAAGAGGTAAATTGGTAAAAGAGGGGGCAATTGGCACATCTGCAGCATGATTGCGGGGTCCCAATTACCCTGCATGGAACACTGCATTCTATTCTATGGAATGTTATGGCATAGTACTGATCAGTGTTTGCAACTGAAGATGTAGTGTTCATGTAACAGACAAAAAAAAAATTGTGGACAGAAAAATGTTCATAAATGTGAATAAGCCCCTCCCCTAAAAAAGTTTCACTCATCGCCCTTTTCACATTTTTCAAATAAAATAATGTAAACAAAAATAAACTAAAACATATTTGAAATCTCCACATGCAAGAATATCTAAACCGTTAAAATATAACATTATTGAAACCATACAGTTGAATGGCCTAAATGTAAAAAAAAAAAAATACCTACATTCATAATTGCAGATCTTTAGCCACTTTATATACCAAAAAAAAAGAATAAAACATATTCAAAATGTCCTATCAAAACAAAAATTGTACAGATAAAATATACAAATCGCAAAAAAAAATGCTCTCATACAGCCCCATATATGATAAAAAAATGTTATAGAGGGGTCAGAAAAGGACAATTTTAAGCACACTCATTTCTTTTTACAAAAAGCTATAATTTTTTTAAGTAGTAAAAAAAAAATATATATATATAACACTATATAAATTGGGTATCGTAATTGTACAGACCAACCGAATAAAGACAACATGTCATTTATAAATGTAAATTGCATTGGGCAGAAATGACAACACCCCCTCCCCAAAGTTTCAAAATTGTGTTTTTTGTTTTCTAGTTAGCCAGTTTTCTAGTTTTTTTTCTTTATTTGGTTTTACCATAGATTTTGTGGTAAAATAAGTGGTGTCCTTTATGAGTTAAAATTGCCCACACCCCAGTTGTGTGCTTTATTAGTCACAACATCTCTCAACCCAAATTCAGGGTGTGAAACAGGACTCAGGGATTTGGCATACAGTATATCAAATCTCTGGGTCAGGCTTGTCTTCCTCTGGCTCTGTAGTGTTGCTTTAATAGCTTTAATCTTGGCTCTAAACCTTATTAAACCCTATGAGCTGCTATTGAACCAACCTCAACAAACAAGTATATTACAATTACTAATAACTAATTTTTTAATTACAGTAAATTGCCCTTATTATAAACTATAATGATATAATCCTTTAGAATATGGAATATTTATTTCCTTAATGTGGAAATTATAATTCAGATTAATGCTGGGTGCCACTACTGTATTCACCTTGAAGACTTTCATATGCAAAATTTCCGCTGGATGCTGAGTAAAAATTAGATTAGGGGGTAGTAAAAAATAATTGAAATAAATATGCTGCTGATTTTTTTCTTTCCATGTATGTACTGGAACAAATAAACTCTTTTCAATGTAAATCTCTTCTATTATCTAGTGTCAACTAGTTTAAATCTCTTATAAGACAGCAATAAAGCACCAAGCATATCTGCTGCAGAACAGAGGCTGGTCATGCAATGCTGAGACTGGTACTCCAAGCTTTACAAGAAACAGCGTGACAATCACTTTTTTTGTTTCCAAGGGCTTTTGCTTATATGGAAACGTAAATGTGGAAAGGATTACGATCTAAAATTAGATAAACTTCTTTTGTGATGTGATTATTCACCAAATTATACCATTTATAATTTAGAACTAGACTAAACACAAGGGTCTTCATTACGCTTTCTGAGTGGATTTTGTAATTACAAACATATATAATAAAAAACAAACAAAAAACATTAATGTGTAAGAATGCTATCAGCTATATAGATAAATAAATAAATAAACACTAACAGCTAAATAGAAATACAATGTCTAGTCTTTTCTTAGTTTATGTTTCTAAATTTATTTTTAAAGTTGAGAAAAAAAACAATAACATAATTTTATTGAGATATGGTTAAAAAGAGAAAACTAGTGAAATGTTTACATTTTAAACAGGCTATGATAAACCTTACTTTCAAAGTGCCTCCTTTGCCCTGAACTATACATATATAACGGTCTTACCGTTACGGCTGAGTAGTGGATCTGCTGTCCTGTAAGAATTATGACTGTACCGTACCAGGGAGCAGAGTCTAAGGTGCTGCTGGTTTTCACCAGAGCCCGCCGCAAAGAGGGATGGACTTGCAGCGGCAGGCGGCACCCAGGTCACTACCCCTGGCATGATCTGTCCACACAGGTGGCCCAGATGCAACTTGGCACAGATGATGTAGCGTAGTCAGGACAGAGCACAGGTCAGAAGCCAGGCAGCAAAGAAGTGTAGTCGGGTCACAGGCACAAGGTCAAGAGGCAGCAGCAAAGGAGCAAGGTCAGGTCACAGGCTGGAGGTCAGGAACACTAATATTGCACACACTATGAAACATTTTCTCTAAAGCACTAAGCATGAAGACCCGGCACCATGATAGGGAGGTGCCGGACTAATATAGAGTCCACCCTGCAGACAACCAATTATGGGCATACTGGCCCTCTAAATCTAGTAATGCCAGTGTGCACCCTAAGCAAAGGGGATGTGCGTGCCGGTGAAGCACAGAAGGGGAACGGCCGGGGACCCGTATGCGCGCGTGTCCCGCATAGCGAGTCCCGGAGCCGCCGCAAGACCAAGACAGGGTGCGTTCACATCCAGACAGAACGGCCAGAGTGTTGCCCTTAGCAATGCCCCGGACACGCAAGCGGGCACATCCCGAACTGCGAGTCCCGGGACCGCTGAAGTCAGGGGAGGGAGTGATCATGGCCAGAATGAATTGCCGGAGCACTTCCCATAAAAACATATTTGAGGGGGCCTGCTACTGATTTGGATCTGTAGCAGGCCCCCAACTGTGTATAGCATGAATGGGAATTGAGTGTCCATGTGTTCCCTTCAAGCATAGTGCAGTGATTTTGGGGCCTGGCTCAACACACAATGGAAGTACTTCCTTTATGTAGGTCTTATTAAAGTAGAATGTGATTATAACCCTGAAAACTGCCATTTCTTTTCATTCAGAAATTGTTCTGCCTTTCACAGTGTATAGGGACAATCTTGACATGCCTATCTACTTACAGATAACTTTTACTGCAGGGAGAGCCATCAGTCACTTACAAGATGGATGGTGTCACTGGTGTTTATAGATCTCTGTGTCTCACTCACTAGATTATGTTGAAGGGAAAAAAAAAGTGGAGACATTAATGTAAGCTTGTCAAGTGTTAAGTGTTATAAGTGTTATAACCCTGAAATAACCCATCAGGAAAAACACAGCAAAACTGTTATTTTAAAAGCACATATGAAAGGTTAAATGTATCAAAAGGTGAGCAGCTACAGTAACAATCTATCATTCACCATCATAATAGTTGAAACTAACATTGTGTTTCCTGTTTGACACCTCCTGATTTTTCTCTTTATAAACATATGTAAGCACGAAGCCGGAAAAGTACTGGAGGAAATGTACATCTTTCAAAATAGTTAAAGGGATGCTGACCAGTGGATCAACCCGGCAAACCTGAATATACAGGTGGTTAGTGTGGGAGATCCTGATTAAAACAATGTATTCCTTTACTGGATCCATTAAGTTGTTCCCGAGATATAGCACAATCTTTTAATATGTAAATTAACTTTTCACTGCACTGGAAGCAGGTTTGAAGATTATCTGCACCACTGACGCTGTCCCCGAGTCCTGTTCATTCCGGCCCACTTACCAAGAAGAAAGAGATGAATATTGATGAGCGGGTGGCACAAATGGGACCCAGGAGATGGCGTCAGAGGTGCAGATTGTCTTCTAACCCGCCTCAGTGCAGTTAAGAGTTAATTTGCATATTGCAAGATTGTACTATGTCTTAGGAATGGCTGAATGGATTGGGGTAAGGAATGCATAGTTTTACTTAAAATCACCCTCACTTACCACCTGTGTATGCAAGTAAGTAGATATGCAGGATCCCTACTTAATAATGGATGCCCACAGTGTAGTATGTTGAGAAAATTATTTTGATTATAATAATTAAATATACCAACTGCTAAGTAAGGGAAAAGTGCTGAAGACGTTTTTACCATGTGAAACCCTACCTCGCAGTATAAGTTAAGTGGTGTAAAGGGTATGCTGGGGTTGTTGTTTGACACTGCAGAGGGGTGCTGTTAGGGGCTAGAGGAACATGGAGGCTAATGGGGTGCTGTTAGGGGCTTTAGATGTACTAAAAGAGTGCTGTAAGGGCTATAGATGCACATGGCAGCTAGATGGGTGCCGTGAGGGGCTATAAAGGCATATGGCAGCTATAGGGGTGCATAAGGGGCTACAGAGGCATATGGCAGCTACAGGGATGCTTTAAGGACTAAAAAGGAACATGGCAGTATGAGGGGTGCTGTTGGGGCTATAGAGGCACACGGCAGCTAGAAGGCTGCTGTTAGGGGCTACAGAGGCACATGGCCCTTCCTACATCATGCTGTGCCTCCACCCCACCCCAATTGAAAGGCACAAGGACCAGACTGGTGATTGGGCTATACACCGACACAATACTTTTTTTTCTTTTAAAAAAAACTCCCACTGTGCGCTGTAGGGAGCCTCTCTCTAGTCCCAGCCTGGCCCTGAATCCTGTCGGCTAGGGCAGTGACCAGGGACATAGGAACCCCCACAAATCTGGGGGGGGGGGCAGCATTATAACTGGGTGTGGCTATGTAGGGGTGGAGCCATAAAAGAGTGTGTCAAAGGGGAGGAGCCAAAATGGGCAGAACCACTCAATATTGCATGACGGTACCAAATTGAGCTTCATTTTTGCTTAATTAATATGTGCCCCTGTACAGTCATAATCTCCCCTCTGTAGCCAGTAATTTTCCCCCTGTACAGTCATAATGCCCACTCTGTATCTACTCTCTACATAATCATAATGCCCCCTCTGTTGCCGCTATGCCACCTGTGCAGTCGTTATACCCCCTCTGTATCCAATATGCCCCCTGTACACAGTCATAATGCCTCTGTAGCACAGTGTATTGCACAGTGGGCATTTTACTGGCTACAGAGAGGGCATTATGACTACAGAGGGGCATAGAGGCTACAGAGGGGGCCTTATGATTCTACAGGGGCAAATTACTGGCTACAGAGGGCTCATTCTGTGTATAGGGGACATATTAATGGCTACAGACGCGCATAATGACTGCATAGGAGCCATAGTGGCTACATAGGAGGCATTATGTCCTCATCTGTATCAACTAACCCCTCTGTACAGTCATAATGCCCCCGTAGCCTCTATAACTCCCCCTCTGTAGTCACTAGCCAGATATAATGACCTCTCAGAGACCCCAATCATAATGTAGATGTAGTGCACATTATTCACACAAGTACCTGCCTGTACACACACCACTCAATTCCTCCAGGGCACCTGTACAGGGACTTGTCACATTCTGCTCCTGCTGCTTAATGCTGCTACCCAGTCCCATCTTCTCTCGCATCTCTTTACAGGTCATGATAAGAGGTCATGTGATCTGTTCTTCTCCCTTCATGGCGTCGACACTGCAGGAATCAGTTATACAGTCAGATGGCACAGGTAGGTGTAGCCCCCATATTGCCCCATAAATATTTTAAGCCCCCATAGGTAGGTGTAGGCTCAACATTGCCCCATAGGTAGGTGTAGGTCCCCAATGCCCCCACTGGTAGATGTAGGCCCCCATATTGCCCCCATAGGTAAATGTGGGCCCCCATAGGTTGATGTAGGCCCACATATTAACCCCATAGGTATATGTAGGCCCCCATAAGTAGATGTAGGCCCCCATATTGCCCCCATTAGTAGATGTAGGCCCCCATATTGCCCCCATAAGTAGATGTAGGCCCCAATATTTCCCCCATAAGTAGATGTAGGCCCCCATATTGCCCCCATAAGTAGATGTAGGCCCCCATATTACTCCAATAATTATATGTAGGCCCTCATATTGCCCCCATAAATAGATGATGGCCCCCATATTGCCCCCATAGGTAGATGTAGGCCCCATATTTAGATGTAGGTCCCCAGTGCCCCTATTGGTAGATATAGGCCCCCAGTGCCCCCACAGACATACTACCTCCAGCCATGTACAGTTTATGGCTGCAGGTAGTATGTCTGTGTCCTGACCATCCTCTGTGCTCCAATCTCACTGCTCCTTTGGTCCGAGACCTATGGGCTATAGCAGCAGGTCCCTGGACTGGAGGAGCAGTGATCAGAGCAGTAAAGGCAGCGTGCTGTGCTGGTATAATTACCTGACCAGCTGCCTGTCTTCTGCTCCGCGGCGCTCCATCTATCCAGGCTCACACAGGCACGTCATTGACATGCCTGCATGCACAGCCTCCCGGCAGCCTCCGGTCATTTAAAGTGGCCGCAGCAGAAGACTGGGACATCCCGGCATCCTGCACTGTCACTTTAAGAGCATAGTGACTGCTGGGAGCTTTCTCTTCCCTGATGTGCCCCTGCCTCAGCTGCTGTGCTTCACTTTTCTGTAAAACCAGGGTGAAGAGTTCAGCCGTAAATGTCCAACATTCCTGTCCTCAGAGCTGCTCAGAGGAGAGAGCAAAGAAACACTGACCTGGTGAGACCCTCTGCCATGTGTTATTTGTCTGCTAAGCCCCTTTATTTAATCCCCCCATGTGTGATCTGGCTGTGTATCTAATCCACCTATGTGTGATACTGTCTGCAGAGCTGTGTATCTAATCCCCCTATGTGTGATACTGTTCGCTGAGCTGTATATTTAATCCCCCTATGTCTCATACTGTTTTCTGAGCCCCTGTATCTAATCCTTTATTGTGTGATACTGTCTGCTGTGCTCTGTATCTATTAATGTTATGTTGGTACTGTCAGCTAAAATAGCGTATCTTATCTTATAATGTGTGATACTATCTACTGAGCTCTGTATCTGAGCCTTGGTATCTAATCCTATCATGGGTGATCATGTGGGATAAAGTCTGCGGACTTGTGTATGTAATCCTATCATGTGTGATACTGTCTGCTAAACCTGTGTATATAATCCTATCATGTGTGATACTGTGTGCTGACCTATGTATCTAATCCTTTAATGCATTATACTGTCTACTAAGCCTGTGTATATAATCACATGTGTGTTACTGTCTGCAAAGAAGTCAGGAGGAGTTAGGGGTATGGGAGGTGGGTTGGAGGCATCTGGAGGAGGAGGGGACAAAGAGATCTGGAGAGGGACTTATGGGTCTAGGGGTGGGCAGAGAAGTCTGGAGAAGGAGGGGACAGAGAGGTCTGGAGTGGGAGCACAGATGGGTCTGGAGGAGCATTTAGGGATTTGGGGTACAGAGGGGTCTAAAGGAGGACAGTACAGGGGTGATATTCAGCCAAACGGAGAAACAGTGTGACAGTATTATTTTTAAGGGCATGATGTCTGGCAGGAATAAATTGAGAGGGTAGAGTATCTGGCAGGGTTATACTGATTATTGCCTTCATACAGAGGATGAGTATCCAATGAGAAAGTGAGGAACCAATGATGTCCGGGAGTCAGACTCTACAGAGGAAGATGTAGCTGGAAGGCGTCCTTGTGTCTGGAAAAGGTGAAGAAGAAAAGAAAAGGACAACAGAAAAAACGTAACTCAGGTCACTGATACCCTGACTGTCCCATCAGCTGGAGTCACTTGTAAGTTCTGCAGTGATGATGAAACCAACTGTACTTTAATCTGTGTCTCTCCAGCTGTTACAAAACTACAACCACCATAATGCCTAAGGCTCTTCATGGATGATGAGCAGGCCCGGGGCCCCGAAGCAGAGCCTGTGTTTGCCTGTCCTCCTTCCCTATCCCGTTCAGCAGGCAGCTCGCCCTGTCGGCCTGCCGGGCCAGCAGTGCTAGAGCTTGTCTGGAGCGGGAGGCAGAGACTGAAGTCGCTGCCTCCGGCTCCTTTTGTGCCCCGCCCCGGCTCACCTCTGGTCCGGACTTCATATGTTCGTGCGTCACATGACGTCACGCTGAGTCCCAGGGCATCCTAACGCCGGCCGTAGAGCGTGATGTGACGTGTCACGTGACTGTGCGCGTCGTGTGGCGTCAGTTACATTTCAGTGACTCTGACTGGGGTGAGTACCCCTAACTACTTGCCTACTGGGTCTGGGGGGAGGGGTTTAGTCTGGGGTACAACCTGCCTGTTGGGGGGAAGGGGATTAATCTGGGGTACTACCTTCCTACTGGGGAAGGAGGGGGTTAATCTGGGGGTACTACCTGCCTACTGGGGGGAGGGGGGTTAATCTGCCCCCCCCCCAGTAGTCAGGTAGTACCCCCAGATTAACCCCCTCCCCCCAGTAGGAAGGTAGCACCCCCAGATGAACCCCCTCCTGTGGTACAGGGGGTACTACCTGCCTACTGGGGGGGGGGGGTTAATCTGGGGTACTACCTTCCTACTGGGTGAGGAGGTAGGTAATCTGGGCCCCCCCAGTAGTCAGGTAGTACCCCCAGATTAACCCCTCCCCTCCAGTAGGAAGGTAACACCCCCAGATGAACCCCCTCTGGGGTACATTGGGTACTACCTGCATACTGGGGGGGGGTTAATCTGGGGGTACTGGCGGCCTACTGGGGGGAGGGGGTTAATCTGGGGTTCTACCTGCCTACTGGGGGGGTAATTTGGGGCCCCCCAGTAGGTAGGTAGTACCCCCAGATTAACCCCCTCCCCACCAGTAGGAAGGTAGTACCCCAAGATTAACCTCCACCCCCGCCCTGTAAGAAGGTAGTACCCCCAGATTAACTCCCTCCGCCCCAGTAGGAAGGTAGCACCCCCAGATTAACCCCCTTCTGGGGTATAGGGGTACTACCTGCCTACTGGGGGGGGGGTAATCTGGGGCCCCCCAGTAGATATGTAGTAACCCCCAGATTAACCCCCTCCCAACCAGTAGGAAGGTAGTACCCCCAGATTAACCCCCACTCCCCCACCCTGTAGGAAGGTAGTACCCCCAGATTAACCCCCTCTTCCCCCAGTAGGAAGGTAGCACCCCCAGATGAACCCCCACCTGGGGTGCGGGGGGTACTACCTGCCTACTGGGGGGAGGGGGTTAATGTGGGGGTGCTACATGCCTACGGGGGTTAATCTGGGGGTACTACCTGTCTGCTGGGGGGAGGGGGTTAATCTAGGGGTACTACCTGCCTACTGTGGGGAGGGGGTTAATCTGGGGGGTACTACATTGTATCGAATATACATTAAACATTTGCAAAAAACACCACTGTACCACACAATTTGCATGGTACAGTGGTGTTTTTCGCAAATGTTCATTTATTGAAAATGTTCAAATTTCATGCACATTAAATGCAACAGCAGTATTTGCACAGTGCAAATACTGCTATTGCATTTAATGTGCATGGAAATTGCAATGTTAATCTCCTTTTTTATTTATATAAATTGTGGGTAACTTAAACTGTATGGCTATGCTGTGGTTCCTGTAGGCTTTGCGTGGGGGGGGGGGGGGGCTGCATGTCTATTTTGCTTGGGGCCCCCAAATTCCTTCAAACGGCCCTGATGATGAGAGTTGTAGCTTTGTAACAGCTGGAAAGCAACTTTAACCAAGATGATTGGTGGGGGTCTCAGAACTCAGACCACCACCAAAAAAAAAAAAGAAAGAAAGAAATACATATGTATAGTGAAAATTAGAGTTGGGAGGTTCGGCAGGGACACTGGGTTGGCTCAATCCTTTCTAGTGGACACTATTATGCTTTGAGGAGCTGTTGTGTGGCACTATTATGTACTGAGCCCAAGTGAATGTCACTACTATGCCAGGCCACAAAGTGTGTGTACTGGGGCACAGCATGTGACATTATTATATCCTGGCAGCACAGTGTATTGCACTATTATATCAAAGAGGCACAGTGTGTGGCACTCTTATGTCCTGGCAGCACAGTGTGTGGCACTATTATGTCCTGGCAGCACAATATGTGGCACTATATCCAGGTGGCACACTGTGTGACACTTATATCCTGGTGGCACAGTGTGCAGCACTGTTATATCCTGGAGGCATATACAGTATGTAGCATTTTATAATTGCCCCCCACACACACTTTTGTCCTGGCCTCCAGTGTACCCCCCCCCCCCTGGTTGTTGGGTGGGATATATAGTTGATTATGCAGAATTGTGGTTACACAAACTTGTTTTTGAGATGATTTAACTCTTTGACACCTTAAGGACTCATCCCATTTTCACCTTAAAAGGGTATTCCGGGCAAAAACATCTTATCCCCTATCCAAAGGGGCTGCGTCTCTAGTTTCGGAAACCTCCAGACTGGGGACGTGACGTCACGCCATGCCTGCTCCATTCATGTCTATGGAAGGGGGCGTGCCATCACGCCCCCTCCAATAGACATGAATGGAGGGGGTGTGGCATTACATCACATCTCCAGTCCCAGAAACCAGGAGGTTTCCGAAACTAAAGACGCAGCCCCGCATAGAATGCCAGTGCTACAGGAAGATCGCGGGGGTCCCAGCAGCGCCCCCCCCCCCACGATCAGACATCTTATCCTTTGGATAGGGGATAAGATGTTTTTGCCCAAAATACCGCTTTAAGGATTAAGCCAATTTTTGTTTTTTCCTCCTCTCCTTCTAAAAATCATAATGCTTTCAACTTTGTACCAACAGACCCATGTGAGGGCTTGTTTTTTTTGCATCACCAATTGTACTTTGTAATGACATCACTTATTTTATAATATAATCTATAAACAAAAAAAAAAAGCCACATGTAACTTTTAGGGCTTCCGTTTCTACGCAGTGCTCTTTTCTGTAAAAAATGACAACTTATCCTTATTCTGTTGGTCCATACTGTTACAAGAATACCCAATACCGGTATATATGTATGTTTTATTTTATTTTACTACTTAAAAAAATTATAACAACATGCACCAAAATTTGAATGTTTTAAATTGTCATCTTTTGACCCCTTTAACTTTTTTATTTTTAAGCATATGGGGGTGTATGAAGGTTTTCATTTTTTTGCACCGTGATCTGTAGTTTTTATCTGCACCATTTTTGTTTTGATGGGACTTTTTGATCGCTTTTTATAAATGTTTTTATGGAATATGAAGTGACCAATTTTGGACTATGATATATTTTTTTATGTGTACGCCATCGACCATACGGTTTAGCTAACCTTATATTTTAATAGTTTGGACATTTACGCACGCAGCTGTACTACATATGATTATTTTGATTTTTTAATACATTATTTTATTTAAAAATAGGAAATGGGGGGGGGGGATTCATACTTTTATTAGGGGAAAGGCTTATTCACATTCATGAACTTTTTTTTGTTACTATTTTTACTTAATTTTTCATTTTTTTAGCCTCAATAGGGGACTATACGATGCATTCTTTTTATTGCATATACTTTTCAATGCTATGCCATAGCATAGCATTGATCAGTGTTATCGGTGCTCTGCTGCTCCAGCCTGCCGAAGCCTCCTGGATGAGCAGAGCAGTGATCAAATGGCAAGGAGGCAGGTAAGGGCCCACCCTCCATCCTCTCAGCTGATCGGTGCATCTCAGCTGATCGATCAATTTCATTGCGATGGTCCCAATCAGCTCCACTGAGCTGCCAGGATGGTTTCACTTTCATTTTAGGGCTTGTCATAAGCAATTGTTTGACTGCTTACAAAAAGCAATGCTTTGGTTTTTGTGTTGACCTATACTATTGGTGATTCACTGGTACAGCCTGCCTGTGGCAAACTATAGTAGTTCAGTCACAATAGGCACGGGGGCACAGTAAGGACTTGGGCTGCCTTGACAACCAACACTTGAACACCAGGAATATGTAGCTAAACTGTTTAAATATTTAAATTACTGGCATCTGAGTGATCTCTAATGTCAATCATTAACTGCAGGTATCAGCTGTCACCCACCTAGTGAGAGCGGGCTTGTCTCCTGAGCTTGCTCCATACTTATCCGATGACAAGCCACTGTACTTGCAAGACAGTTGAACGAAATGGGTTAAAGGGTTTAAGATAACTCTTTTCTTTGCACTGTGTCTGGTATTGGTGCTTAGTACTATTCACTTGAAGCGGTCTCTTTCTTCTAATCTTTAAATAAGTTGAATATAACAAATTAATTTCTTTCTGCTGAATTCGTTTGCTAATACCTAATAATAATTGAGTTTCTTTGGCTAAATGTAGATACAATATGGGGATGAATATAATTGTACAGCTGCTTTATATGAATGTATCTCACTGAAAAGTGCAGCCTATTACACTATTCTGGTTGTGAAAGATGACAGAAGCACCTCCTCTGCTTAGGGCCCCTCTTAATTGCCTAGAGTAAAGAGCCATTCACAAGCAGTGGTTCTCCCTCTGGTGGGCCTGGCCCAATACTGCATGTTATATCACGATACCCCTGCAGCACCCATACATTTCATAAATTTTGTTTAAAGTGTGGTGTCCCAGTACGGGATATGGTCCTGTATGGTCCTTCTATCCTGTCAGGTTGAGTCCCTGTCTGTCCCCCGGCTCTCCTGCAGTATCTCCCCCTGTGTACTTAGGTTTTACATAAAGAGTAAAGGACCTTTATTGTTTGTCACATGATTATATTTGTATTACATGATTGGGTTTAAGTCACATGTTCAAGTCATATGATTGTTACCCAGGAAACCCAGTGACCTCCCAAGTAACCTATGGGCTCCTTGCACAACCTTGTTCCTGAGGTCCAGTACAATCAAGAATAGTGTTGGGTGCGAATATTCGCATTTCAAATTTTTATCACGAATATTGCAAATATATTCGGTATATATTCGAAATTACGAATATTCACTTTTTTCGCATATTCACATATGTGAATATTCGCATATGTGAATATTTACATATTCCTACTTTTCACTTGTGGGCCAATTAGAATGATGCAAATATACTTGTCAGAGGTTATCAACAACATCCCTAGCAACCAATAGTAAAGTTGCCCACCCCCTCACAGTTTTCTTCCTCGAATAAGCAAATATGCGAAAATAATGAATATGCGAAATTTGCGAATATAGGACGAATATTCGTTTATATATTTGCAAAATATCGCAAATTCAAATATGGCCAATGCCATTCATTACTAGTCAAAACATCTTACAGAATGTGTCCAGAGCATTGGAGGCCTCAAACCTGAAGTCAGTCAAGTCAAGTCTACTGTCTTGTCACTGTGGCCTGCATTATAGTCAGTCTACCTACTGCAAGTCCCAGAAAGCCTGCAAGGTCTCTCTGTGTCACTGGCCACCTCTCTGGGATACTGGCTGAACTGTATAGACTGTAGCACCTGTCTAACCTCAGTGAAAGCCACCATTAACCTTAACCTGGTCTTGAACTTTTTATTGCCCCTGCCTGATCTAGGACTAGGTGGTTATATAGGAAAACTATGCCCTGGCATCACAAACACAAAGGGGTTAATATCATCTAACCCTGGGCAACACCATCTGCCCCTTACACCTCACCTCACACCCCGTGGCTCACCACAAAGGGTCTTGCTTACTAACAGCATTTATTATCTATCCACAAGATAGCTGAGTGCTATGCCCATTAGTTCCATATTAGTGAATAGAGCAAGAGTAACACAAGCACACTATCGCTCTATTCACTAGAGGCACATAGGGACCTCTGATCTTGAGGGAGTCCAACCACCAGAACCACCAGTGATTATACATGTATTGCCTTCACTTTGGATAGGTGGTAAATGCTGTTATTTGGCCAACCCCTTTAACCCACTTACAGTTTGAGGGCTCCTCTACTTGTTCTACTGGCAAAAAGCAATATTGATTAGGATGAAGAGAGCTCAGATCGTGGGCTCACTGTCACTGTGTGCATCCGAAAAAAACAGCAGGAGCCAAGCTAAAATATATAGCTGAAACCCTGCTGCAGCTGCTAAGAGGAACGGTAAGGAACAACACTTGTGTAGGAAGACTAGGCTTCCCCAGGGATTACAGTTGTTAGAGGTATACAACATCTCTAAGTAAGTAACCAATAAATCTCTTTAACCATACAGATCTTATGCAAGATAATGGATTCTTAGTGAAAATCTCTTAAAGAAAAGGAAAGATGAAGCTCCTTAGCTCTATACAGAACATGGACAGGACTTATACTTCTAGGGCTGCTTTCACACTATAAAAATTCATCTGTTACAAACGTCCATTAGAAAAGCCCTGGTAAACGGCCGTTAAACAATCCCATTAAAGTCTATGGGATTTTTCGATTATCCCTTATGACCTGGTATAGTCCATCATGAATAACGGCCGTTAGTTGTGACGGAAGAAATAACGGCACATGCACAAATTTTTCTTCCGTCACAAGTAACGGGTAAATTAACGGCCCTTATTTTTAACATTAAAGTCTATGGCTGACGGATGAGCCTTTATGTCATCCGTTTGCACACAGTTTATTATCTCCGTTATTACTTTTGAGCATGCTCAGAAGAGGTGACATCAGCAGACTCCTGCAGTGCTGAGGGAGGACTACTACTCCCATCATGGAACAGACTAGTTTCCATGATGGGAGTAGTAATTCCCGGCTGCGGGAGTCTGCAGACAGCTGGGGAGACTATATTAGTGTTTGTACTACAACCCTCATCATGGAACAGAGTCTGTTCCATGATGGGGGTTGTAGTACAGGGGCTGAGGGATTGATCGCATCGGGTTTCACTTCTGAGACCCGATGCGATCAAATGTTATTAAGCAGGGGAGCGGGCGGCATGATCCGATCAATGTGTTTTAACTTCCATTCGGGGGGAGCCCTGAATGGCCGATCAGGGCTCTCAGCGAGAGATTGAAAAATGAACTTTGAGAGTAGCAGGGGCAAAAGAGCACTGTGGGGGGCAAGATATATAGCGCTGCAGAGGGGGGGGGGGCAGACATATAGCCTATATATCTAGCCCCCCCCAGCAGCGCATTAGATATGACCTCCGCCTGCACATTAAATAATTATCCGCTGGCGCATTAAATATATACCCCCCACCGGCGCATTAAATATACACCCCCGCAGTGCATATATATGTGCCCTCGCAGCTCTTCTATATACATATACCCCTGCCGCCGTATGAATGAAAAGTATTTCTATTAGCCGCACATAGTGCCATCTCCCGGCACTATGCGCTGCTAATAGAAATACCTTTCATTCATATGGCGGCAGGGGTATATGTATGTAGAAGCACTGGGAGGGGCAGATAACGCTATATGTCTGTCCCCCACAGCTCTTCTATATACACATGCCCCTGCCGCCGTATGAATGAAAAGTATTTCTATTAGCAGGGCATAGAGCCCTCTCCTGGCACCATGCGCTGCTAATAGAAATACCTTTCATTCATATGGCAGCAGAGGTATTTGTATGTAGAAACACTGGGGGGCAGATAATGCTATCTGTCTGCACCCCCCCACAGACAGCGTTATCTGCCCCCCCCCCCAGTGCTTCTACATACATATACCTCTGCTGCCATATGAATGAAAGGTATTTCTATTAGCAGCACATAGTGCCAGGAGACGGCTCTATGCGCTGCTAATAGAAATACTTTTCATTCATACAGCTGCAGGGGTATATGTATATAGAAGAGCTGTGGAGGGCAGACATATAGCGTTATCTGCCCCCTCCCAGTGCTTCTACATACATATACGTGGGGGGCAGACAAACAGCGTTATCTGCCCCCACAGCGCTTCTATATACATATGCCACTACAGCACTATGTATGAAAAGTATTTCTATCAGCAGCATCGAGCGGCCGATGCTGCTGCTAGAATGCTTTTCACATATAGAGTTGCTGTGGCATAGGTATATAGAAGCATACACATGCGGGGGTATATATTTAATGCACCGGCAGGGGGTATATATTTAATGCACAGGCGGGGGTCATATCTTTTAATATAGATATGGCCCCTGCTAATCCCAAAGTTCATTTTTCAATCTCTAGCTGAGAGCCCTGATTGGCTCCTCAGTATCAGCCATTCAGGGCTCCCCGCGGGGGATTCAAAAATGAGAGTTTAAAACACACCATACATAGCAGGGTTGCGGAGCATGTCACCCGCTCCCCTGCTTAATAACTTTTGATTGCATCGGGCCTCAGAAGTGAAACCCGGTGCAATCAATCCCTCAGCTCCTGTACTACAACGCCCATCATGGACACAGAGTCTGTTCCATGATGGGGGTAGTAGTACAAGCACTAATGCAGCCTCCTCAGCTGTCTGCAGATTCCTGCAGCCAGGGAATTTCTACCCCCATGATGGAAACAAGTCTGTTCCATGATGGGAGCAGTAGTAGTCCCGGCTGTGGGAGTCTGTAGGCAGAGGTGTTTGGCCATACATGAGGGATAACGGGTCTTAACGGATGAATATTTATTCAGCTGTTAGCACCCTTTATTTCATCCGTTATTAAACGTCCATTTTTACACAGAAAACGGACATTTAATAACGGATGAATGCTCATAGAGTGAAAGCAGCCTAATAGTGAAACCCCATCATACGTTTATTAGTTGCCATTAAAGCTGGATTGCAATGTGAATGATAGTTTAAAAATAAGGTAATGTTTAAAATTGCAATAAAGTGATAACTTCCCCTTGTATAAATAGCTCCGTATACATCACTCACTTTCCACACTTGCAGATCCAATTGACATCAGAATATTTTCTTTAAAGTTTTTTTTTTAATAACCACATTATACGATGAAACAAAAAGAGAAATGAACAACTGCAGAACTAATAAAACGTTCTAACTCTCCAATATTCGTGCCTATTATGGAAATGAATTACAGTGTGGATGATGGGCTCTTTACAGCAAAGCATTTTAATATCATATTCATTATTCACAATTCTCTGTGATAACATGACAAAGGTACATTTCTGGTGGACAAATTATATCCAAGAGTATTGTATGTAGGAAGAAAACATAAAACATAATTATTTCATTTAATCCAACTGATGCTAATACATCTATTAACTCATTACAAATTGCAGTTGATGGCTTTATTGCACTAAACATGCTTGATGGTAAGCCTTATATGAATTCAAAAGACGTTAGATTCTTATAGACTAAATAGAAGTATTCACATCAAGGCTTTGTTTTGTCCTAGAGTTATTGAAAAGATGATTTCTTGACTGAATTACTGTTTATGGATAAGAAAAATGCACCTTATGTGAAATAACTTTCAGCCTGACATGTGAATAACTTTGGGGGACATTTATCAATGTTTGCTTATGTATTCCTTTTTTTAGTTATTTTTTTCTTACTATTTTTTTGCTTATGTGCGACTTATTTATCAACTGCTTTCAGCCTGTTGATAAATTTTGTTCACTTAAGCACTTTTTCTTTTTTTTGCTTTGGTAGTGGCTTTTTCTGCTCCATGTCTGAGCTGGAGTAAATTTAGTAGGTGTTTTCATGCGATGCGACTTTTTTGTGACTTTCGCACATGATAAATCTCTGACCACTGCAAGTCAAAAATCACTTTTTGCTTTGGTAAGCAAGATTTTTATTTTTTGCTTAGGACACTGATCATGCAAAAAGTCACAGAAAAAAGAGCGTAGTCGCACATGCGACTTTTTTGCGACAATTTTAAGCAAAAAAAAAAAACTACTAAATTCTTTGATATATATATACACACAGATTCCAGGGTGAGCAGCACCTCAGTATAAAGAAGTCAGTCTTGTGCAGGCAGCCGTAAAGGCCCAGGTCCGGGGCCCACAATAATCCACAAAAAAGTATGGTTGCAGCACACAGAAGTAGTGATTCAAGGTGGCTTTTATTCCAATCTGCTACGTTTCAGCCGCCCATACAGCCTTTCTCAAGCAGTACAGACCAAAAGTTTGGACACACCTTCTCATTCAAAGTTTTCTTTATTTTCATGTCTATGAAAATTGTTGATTCACACTGAAGGCATCAAAACTACGAATTAACACATGTGGAATTATATACACATAACAAAATAGTGTGAAAAAACTGAAAATATGTCATATTCTAGGTTCTTCCAAGTAGCCACCTTTTGCTTTGATTACTGCTTTGCATACTCTTGGCATTCTCTTGTTGAGTTTCAAGACATAGTCACCTGAAATGGTTTTCACTTCACAGGTGTGCTGGTGTGGAGGAGGAGGTGTGATGGTGTGGGGGTTCTTTGCTGGTGACACTGTTGGGGATTTATTCAAAATTTAAGGCATACTGAACCAGCATGGCTACCACAGCATCTTGCAGCGGCATGCTATTCCATCCGGTTTGCGTTTAGTTGGACCGTCATTTATTTTTCAACAGGATAATGACCCCAAACACACCTCCAGGCTGGGTAAGGGCTTTTTGACCAAGAAGGAGAGTGATGGGGTGATGCGCCAGATGACCTGGCCTCCACATCTGAACCCAATCGAGATGGTTTGGGGTGAGCTGGACCACAGAGGGAAGGCAAAAGGGCCAACAAGTGCCAAGCATCTCTGGGAACTCCTTCAAGACTGTTGGAAGACCATTTCAGGTGACTACCTCTTGAAGCTCATCGAGAGAATTGTCACGATTCGGCTAGCTGGATGTGGATCCTCTGTGTCAGCGAGGGATTGGCGTGGACCGTGTCAGTGGACTGGTTCTAAGATGCTACTGGTATTCACCAGAGCCTGCCGCAAAGCGGGATGGTCTTGCTGCGGCGGTAGCAACCAGGTCGTATCCACTGGCAACGGCTCAACCTCGCTGACTGCTGAGAAGGCGTGGGACAGAAGGACTAGACAGAGGCAAGGTCAGACGTAGCAGAAGGTCGGGGCAGGCGGCAAGGTTCGTAGTCAATGTGGATAGCAGAAGATCTGGAAACACAGGCTTTGGACAACACTAAACGCTTTCACTGGCACAAGGCAACAAGATCCGGCAAGGGAGTGCAGGGGAAGTGAGGTATTATAGCCAGGGAGCAGGTGGAAGCTAATTAGGCTAATTGGGCTAATTGGGCCAGGCACCAATCATTGGTGCACTGGCCCTTTAAATCTTAGAGAGCTGGCGCGCGCGCGCCCTAAGGAGCGGAGCCGCGCGCGCCAGGACATGACAGCCGGGGGCCGGGACAGGTAAGAGACTTGGGATGCGATTCGCGAGCGGGCGCGTCCCGCTATGCGAATCGCATCCCCGCCGGCAATGTCAGTGCAGCGCTCCCGGTCAGCGGGTCTGACCGGGGCGCTGCAGAGAGAGGAACGCCGCGAGCGCTCCGGGGAGGAGCAGGGACCCGGAGCGCTCGGCGTAACGAGAATGAGTGTGCAAAGCAGTAATCAAAGCAAAAGGTGGCTAGAATATCACATATTTTCAGTTGTTTCACACTTTTTTGTTATGTATATAATTCCACATGTGTTAATTCACAGTTTTAATGCATGCAGTGTGAATCTACAATTTTCATAGTCAGGAAAATTAAGAAGACTTAGAATGAGAAGGTGTGTCCAAACTTTTGGTCTGTACTGCTTGAGAAAGGCTGTATGTTATATATATAACCAAAGAATAAATTGGCCAGCACTATTAATCCAAACTATTGTAAAAACCTGGCTTGCAGGTGCAGGCTGCCGTCCCAGAATGAGGTCACCTTACCGTGGTGGGACGGTCCACGCTATTTGGCGCCAAATTTGCAAGCTTAGTACCTCATAATTTCATAGTTTCATATCTTCATTTATTGCATTACAGCTGTATAGCTTTTCATGTTCTATCTATATACTCATGTTTTATCTATATACTCATGTTTCATCTATATCTTTGTGCTAGCAGTGTGCTGCTGTATTCTCCTGCTGCTGTGTGTGTGTATATATATATATATATATATATATATATATATATATACACAGTCTAAATAAAGACATACATTAACAATGAGACAAGATTTCATGTAATTTGTTAGTGTTTCTGTTAAACTACCCATAACACTCCTAACTAGAGATGAGCAAACCAAACCAGTAAACCTTGAGTCAAAACTTTGTTAAAAGTTCAGTTTGGCTAGAACTCGAACTTCACGTGGTTTGTTTGGCAGAACCTGCTAAAATAATGTTAGCCACATAGCAGAAAGGAGAATTAGGAAGGATCATCTGACCTCAGGGAATAATTCAAACAGCTCTTCCAGCTCTTCCATCAAAAGACAGTATAGTGGTGATGTCAAATTCACTATAAAAGCCTTTGCTCATAGCTTCAACAGGACTTTTAGAGATAGCAGATGTTAGATGAAGATCTCTGTGAGGGACACTAAGCAGTTAATAATTGCAGTAAGCAGAGACCAAAAATAGGCAGGGCATGTTAGACTATGCAGCACATTTTTTTTTTAGTGGGAGTACCAGCAGTCAGACTGCATAGTCTAAGAGATCACCATAGTTCAAGTGGCACTCCAGCTGTTGCAAAGCTTCAACTCCCATTATGTCTGGAAAGCTTCTGTCATGATGAGAGTTGTAGTTTTGCAACAGTTGAAGAACTACAGATTGGAGTACAGTTTCTTCTATCTTTACTGCATAAATTACAAGTGATGGGAAACAGGCAGAAGACACAATGATATCAGTGATCTGAGTGATGTCTTCTCTGTTGTCTTTTCTTTTCTTCTTCATCTGGTTAAATGCCAGGACGTCTTCCAGTTACAGTACATCCTCCCTCTGCAGAATCTGACACCCTGGTATCAGTTTTGTCAGCAGATCTTTAGGCTCTGTATGAAGACAATAGTCATTATAACCCTGCCAAATACTGTAACCCCTAAATATAACCCTACCAGACACTGTACCATTTGAAAATAATACTGCCTAATACTGTTTCTTCTGTTTGGCAGAATATATCCACTGTACTGTCCTCTCCTAGACCCCTAAGTCCCCCAGACCAATTTTTCTTTCTCCTTCAGAACTCTAAAGGCTCATCTAAACTATAGACATTCAGCTGTCGGAATGTCCGCTGAAAGCTGGCACTGCTGGCAATGCAGTATGACGGAATTCCACAAAAAGAATGAACATGTTCATTCTTTTGGTGGACGTCCATTCCACGCTCAGATATTCACTGCACTGTGCAGCAGAATTTCATTGAAAATAATGGAACTCTGCTGCAAGCGTATGTCCATAGCGGAATTCCATAGACAGAATATCTGCAGTGTGGCTGATAGACTTGTGCAATTCGTTTCGGCACGAATGTCTAATTTATCGAATTTTACCGTTTTCGGGCCTTCGGACCGATCCAAATGCACAAAAACATATTTTGAACATTCCCGAATAGCCACGATAACACGAATAGCAAAATAACGAATGCATTCGTTATTTTCCAAATGCATGCGGTAAATGAATGCATTCGTTATCCGTATACGAAAGTAAAGAATTAATTCAAATTTTTCATTGGTCCTTGCGCTAACACTGTTGCGCTACACACTGTTTCTGTTACTGTTACCAGGGTTACTCCAGCTGTTGCAAAACTACAACACCCACCCAGCATGCCCTGACAGCCAAAGGCTGTCTGGGCATGCTGGGAGTTGCAGTTTTGCAACAGCTGGAGACACCCTGGGTGGTTGGCAAACATGCGCTATGTTCTAACTACTTTCATTTTTAAATATCCCTCGCTTTTTTCTGAACTGGGTTATTATAGGTCAATGAAATGCATAATAATTGCCGTGGGAAAATTTTTTATTCATAAAACCGCAGACTTAATTGGATAATTGCCGTTTAGAACGTTTGGGGTCCCAACTTTCTACACGGCAATTATCCAATTAAGTCTGTGGTTTTATGAATGAAAAATGTTCAGACGGCAATAACTATGCATGTCATTGACCTACTAACCCATTTCTGAAAAAAGCGAGCGGAATTTGAAAATGAATTAAAAAGCTTTGCACATGCTTGCCTAAGTGTGCCTCCAGCTGTTGCAAAACTGCAACTCCTAGCATGCCCAGACAGCCTTTGGCTGTCAGGGCATGCTGGGTGGGTGTTGTAGTTTTGCAACAGCTGGAGGCACCCTGGTAACAGTAACAGAAACAGTGTGTTAGCGCAAGTGACATGACATGTTATACATAAATCACCCGACAATCAAACACATCGATCAAACACATCAATCATTCATACAACATCCATTCATTCATGTCCTCATTCATTCAACATTACATTATGTATTAATAATAAATCACATAAAATTATATTATCTTACCTGTCCGCTCCCGATAATGGTACCCGAATGTACCCGAATACCAATGTATCCGAAAGAAAATAAAAACCCGAATACCAAATGTATCCGAAAAATCTAACCGAACACCCGAATACCGAATGTATCCGAAAAATCAAAACCAGAACATATTACCGAACCGAAAATTTTATCCAAAACGGAAAACCGAAACGAAAATTTTTCTTGTGCAAAAGTCTAGTGGCTGAGTCCAGACCCATCTTTATTCTCCTTCTTCAGAATTCTAAGGCCCCCAAGACTTCTCTGTCTCTCCCAGATTTATATGTCTTCCTCCATTTCCCTGTACCACCTCAGACACCCCTTTGACCTCTCTGCCCCCCCCTTGACTCCTCTGTCCCCTCCTCCACACTCCTCCATTCCTTGCAGAGCTCAGTGTCCACTCCTCCTCCACAATCCTCAGACCCAAGCAAACCCCTCTGTCCCCTCCTCCTGCTCCACAATCTTCTGGCCCAGCAGACTATCCCCTCCTCCTCCACATGCCCCCCTCCCCCACACACACCCCACACCTTGCAGAAGCAGGCTGCAGTTCTTGGCAGAGGCCATTAGTAAAGATTCGAAAAAGCCATTGTTTTTCCAAAAACTCTGTGTGCAATAAAATCCCCAGTAGTCATCTGCCTCCAAAAATGGATCATTTTTCAGCATTTACTAAATATAAATGTTTTTACTAATGTGCAGTATGTATTCATTCATTCTGTTCATTTCACCAAGTGAAGACACAGTACTGGTCACAAGGCCCATTGTAAACAAGGCTAGAAGTTTATTGCAACAAACATCAATACATGTACGGTTTCAGCTTTAAAAGCCTTTCCCAAGCACGTATCTTCACTTGGTGTAACTGATTTGCTTTTCTGTCCCTGGCAAGCTGGCTAGACACATGCATGGTAGATGAGGTGGTCCAGTGCTGACTCCACTCTATGGATTTTGTGTGCATTCTGTTAGTTACAAGGGGGTGCAATCCATTTACCTGTAGCCATATATGTTGCCGCACCTTGTAAATTAAACAGATCAGAAGTATATATAGATGAACTCTTAAAAGACATCTGCAGCAGAAAAAACTCCTCCCCTATCCAGCATTGCCGCACTATGCGCCGGCTAATGCACGTAGTGTCGAGCTCACTGAGCTTGATGAACATGCCCCCCTCCATACGCTATAGGAGAGTCGGGGAGGCATGAATGGGACATCTCCACCTCTCCCATAGAGATACATGGAGGGGTGTCGGCTACAATGGCCAACATGCCTCCTGCACGGGAGAGCTACGGCAATGACACTTATCCCCTATCCTGTGAATAAGTTTTTTTTTTTCGCTCCAGATTTTGTTTAAGACACCTGACAGTGTTATATACACATTTTTGGACTTTTGGTGAAGTACAGGTTCTGACAAAACTATTGTGGTCAGAACCAAAACCTTTTGCCAAAGTTTGTTGAATCGGCAGAACAAAATTTATGAAAGGTTTCCTCATCTCTGCTTCTAACCACATGATGTGCTACACTGTAAGAACATTTTCATGAGCAACAGAAAGCACAAAAAGCATTCTCATTTATGTATGTATGATTTAAGATACTAAAGGAGAATCTAATAGCAAAACATATTACTTTTTGCAAACTACAAAATTATAAATTGTTTTCTTAATAGACAAGATATTAAAAATAGATGATATTCCCAACAGTTCCATGATAATCTAACACATGCTATGCCGCCTCTGAATAAGAGTAGTATTGGAAAATATAAAATGATATAAAATGATCATATTGTAATCTCGTACACCCTAATATATTTGTAGATACAATTATAATCAAGCAGTGGGAAAGTATTCTAGTTATTAAAGCTCAGCACGGTGGATTGTTGGAAGCCAAGTGAATCTGATTTAAAGTTTTGGTTCCAAAACATCTTCTTAAGGATTAAATGTTCACTGAAGGTGTCAAAGAGCAGAACGAGATACAAATGTTATCCTCTTAAAGGTTTAGAATCAAGTTGTATACCTGTTAGGGTAGACTAAATTAAGAGTCTAGTGATCTTCTTTATTATTTATCTAAAATCTAGACTAGGATAAGATGTAATGTTACAGTAAGGATTAGTACATAGCAGATTATTACAGAAAATTCTGAAGTTAAAGGGGTATTTTTTATATATCAACTGGCTCCGGAAAGTTAAACAGATTTGTAAATTACTTCTATTAAAAAATGTTCCAATAGTTATTAGCTTCTGAGGTTGAGTTGCTGTTTTCTGTCTAACTGCTTTCTGATGACTCACGTCCCGGGAGCTCTCCAGCTCCTATGGGGATATTTCCCCATCATGCACAGCTCCCGGGACGTGACATCATCATTGAGCAGTTAGACAGAAAACTTCAGAAGCT
Organism: Hyla sarda; assembly: GCF_029499605.1. NCBI lineage: Eukaryota > Metazoa > Chordata > Amphibia > Anura > Hylidae > Hyla > Hyla sarda. Next base: position 191,108,130 of record NC_079194.1, read on the forward strand.
AATAACTATTGGAAGGATTAAGATTTTTTAATAGAAGTAATTTACAAATCTGTTTAACTTTCCAGAGCCAGTTTATATATATAAAAAAGTTTTTGCTTGGAATACCCCTTTAAATATACAAATCATGTGGATGTGCTTGTCTTGGGGGAAAAAAAGATTATATGCAATATTTTGGATACAATTTAACAGACTAATAAAGGTATTGTTCCACTTTGGTACTTGAAACCATCATTAATATCTAAAACAGATGCGCGAGTATGCTGCACAGTATTCTGCAAATCATGAATACCTGTTCATTTAAAAAAGGTATCTCGCATTACATTTACTGGGCAGCTTTTCCTATCAATATCAGTAAATGCCTTTAAAATATTGCCTATATATATATATATATATATATATATATATATATATATATATATATATATATTTATTTATTTATTTATTTTTTACTCATTAGAAGCACTGTATTACATACATTTGTATGAAATAGCTTTTATATCTTTGTTCCCTGCTGGCTGGGATTTGTAGTATATCAACAGACTTCTCCAGATAGGGACAGGAGGTCTCTGTCTGAGGTCAGTCCACTAATAAATGCTTTTCTCTGCTTGTAATGTGATAGTTTTTCTGGCCTTCATCACTGCTGGCTGGGATTTGCAGACATGAATGGAGGGGGCATGGCGTGACGTCACATCTCTAGTCCCGGAAACACAGAGGTTTCCGAGACTGGAGCAGCAGCCCCGCATAAAATGCGGGTGCTGCACCATGGGACCACCCCGCCCCCTCCCCCTCAGTCAGACATCTTATTCCCTAACCTTTGGATAGGTGATAAGATGTCTTTAAGGACCAGGCCAATCTTTGTTTTTTCAATTTCTTTTTTTCATCCTCCGCTTCTAAAAATGATGACACTTTTAAATTTACACCTACAGACACATAAGGGCTTATTTTTTGTGTCACCAAGTGCACTTTGTAATGACTAGAGATGAGCAAACTTTAGAAAAATTTGATTCGGACGATTTGCCGAATATTTTGAAAAAATCCGGTTTGATACAAATTGTTTTGTGGCAAATCTATATTAAAAACTACTATTTCTGGACTACACAGAGCCTCAATAGGGGTGAAGAACACTTTGCTTTGTTCTAAAACGCAAATGGAGTGTGCTTGGGTAGTGAAATAATTCTGTAATTCAGAATGACATGCAGATTACAGGCATGCAGAGCGGCACAATGACAGAGCCTGGAGGTGGCATCAGTATGAGGAGACCATATAGTGGCTGAAAGACACAGCGTGGAGGTGTTGGCAGCATGAGGAGACCATATAGTGGCTGAATGACACAGCGTGGAGGTGGCGGCAGCATGAAGAGACCATATAGTGGCTGAATTACACAGCGTGGAGGTGTCGGCAGCATGAGGACACCATACAGTGGCTAAATGACACAGCATGGAGGTGTTGGCAGCATGGGGAGACCATATAGTGGCTGAAGGACACAGCTTGGATGTGGCTGAAGCATGAGGAGACCATATAGTGTCTGAATGGCACAGCCTGGTGTTGGCAGCAGCATGAATAGACACTAGGGCTTCACAATTCCTAAGTTTAAAAGATAAATGTTGACATTTAAATTGAAGATTTAGGGTAGCTAGTGCTACCATAAAAAAAAAAAATTAGGCCCAGACCCAGGCCCAGCAGCATCAATATATGATATATTGGCTGAATGACACAGCCTAGAGTTGGCTGAAGCATGAGGAAACCATTGCAATTTAGAATTTTTAAATAGAAATGAAAGATTTTTAAATTGAAATGAAAGATTTTTTTATTTAAATTTTAACTCCCAAGTTTAAGTGTCCCGGGCCCCGGCGTGTGGGTACAAAGGTCAAAATCTAACAAGGAGTCACATGTCACATGGCAGCACAATGACAGAGCCTGGAGGTGGCATCAGTATGAGGAGACCATATAGTGGCTGAATGACTGCCTGGAGTTTGTGGCAGCATGGGGAGACCATATAGTGTCTGAATGGCACAGCATGGAGGGGGCTGAAGCATCAGAAGAAACCATATAATGGCTGAATGAGACAGCCTGGAGTTGGCAGCAGCAGCATCAGGAGTCCTGAAAGTGACCTGGTGACAGAGTGGTGCAGTGGGTGGCAATACCAGTACCTGGTGATGAAGGTGGGTGAAAAAAGGCCTTTTGTGGAAGAATGTTTGTAACTGGGGAGCAGCACCTTAAATCTGTTTGGGATTATCCATATTTGTGAAGTGTTGGTGTGGCTTGAAATCCTGGCTGATCCATGCCTGATTCATCTTCACAAAGGTCAGTTTCTCCACATTTTTCGTGAACAGACGAGTTCTCCTTGGGGTGACTATGGCCCCTGCTGCACTAAACACCCACTGTGATGGCACACTACTGGCTGGGCAGGACTGCTTTTCCAGGGCAAACTCTCCTAGTTGTGGCCACAAATCATGTGTGGCTGCCCAGAAGTCCAGCGGATCTTCAAGGTGTGTTGGCATGGGCATCTCAAGGTATGCCACCACCTGTTGGTTCAGGTCTTGCTCAAGGTGTACCTGCTGCTGATGAGTTGCTTCACTATGAGGGACGACTTAGGCTGCTGCTGATGGAGCTGGTACTGCTCCTGCCACCCCACCTCTCCTCAGCAGCCATGGCAGTGGAAGGTGAGCACAGGGGGCGCCCCGATTCAGACCTGCAAGAGGATGGACAATGGCACCGATAGGTATCGGCCAACTGACTACATAGGATGCCTCTGTAGTAGGTCAGTTTGTACTCCCTCTCAGTGGGTGAAAATAACGCCCCTATTTTGTGGCGGTAGTGGGGGTCCAATAAGGGGGAGATCCAGAAGTAATCCCGCTGCCGAATGGTGACAATTCGGCTGTCACTACGCAAGCAAGTGACCATGCATTGTGCCATTTGTGCAAGTGACTCGGAGGGAATCCCTGCCTCCATCTCCACTTCATACTGCCTCTGGGTCTTCTGTCTCGCCTTCCTCATAACCCTCTAGCTCCTCTGGCTGCTCATGCTCCTCCTCTACTGACAGATTGCTAGCAAAAAACAACCATTTGGCGAAACCTAAACTGTGCTCCACTATGCCCCGCCCCCCTCCTCCTCCAGTTCAGCCTCACCAGGCTCATGTGGCCGTGAGATGCAGCACCAACAACTTGGACAGGAGCACATTCAGCTTCTGCGCCATTGGATGAGTAGGCGCATACTGTTGTCTCTGGGACATGGCTACGCCAATGGATTGTTGGCAGAATGGATGAATAAAAGTAGGAGGGGCAGGAGCATATGGAGCGACAGAAGGAGGGTAGGACGCACAGCTCCCTTCGGCTGAGGTGGTAGAGCCTTGGCTGGCTGAAACAGGTTGTGGCGTGCCACTGGGTGATGCAGCAGGCAGGACCACTACATCGGAGCCACGGTTCTCCCAGGCTGCTTTATGGTGGCGAAGCATATGTTGACACAGGGCCTTGGTGCCAACATTGGGACCCTGGCCACACTTCACCTTCTGCTGATATATCTTGCATGTGGCTATGTGAACCTCCTCCGGATGCTTGATGAAAAACTGCCACACCGCTGAGTAGCTGATTTTCCCACCAACAGTCAGCACTAATTGACTGCTACTGCTGCCGTCTCCAGGAACCCCTGTTCCACTACCTCCCAGGAAGGTAGGCTGCCACGAAGCAGGTGGTCTCACCCGGGCACGTTTGGCTCCAGAATTTCCATTTCTGCCACCATGCTGTCTGCCAACCATGCTACCACCTTGCTGGCTCAGCTGCTGCCTCACAGGCAACCTGCAACTCTCTTCTGCTGATGATGATGAAGCTCCTTCTGCACCCGGCTCCCAATTGCGATCAGCTTCATCATCATCAAGTGTCTGCACTTCACTGATGTCCTCCTCAGGTTACTCAACAGTGTCTGCTTCAGGACCCTGAACCCTGGCAACACCGCCTACCACGTCACTCTCCTGATCACTACGTGCCCACCTAGCGGAGGCAGCAACAGATGTCTCCTCTGCTAGTTAGCTGGGCAGTAGCTGCTGACTGTCCTCTATTAGATCGTCCTCAGTGAATAGTGGAGCTGAACCCATAGCATAAGATACTTCTGCTGGGGAGTGAACAGCATAGGACAGAGGCAATGGGTGGACAGGGACTGCTCCCGCGCCATGCCAACTGAGGGTTGTGTCTGAGGAACCCACCGACTGTTCACTGGGGGGTATCAGATGTCACTTGTGATGAAGTGGATGACCATGCTAACCAATCGTTGATGGCAGATGGGTTGCTAGTCAAGACGCGACCGCTATCTGATACCCGCAGCTCAGGCTGCGACTCCTGCTGCCACTCACCCCTAGTCTGCTGAAACCTCTGCACGATGAATTTAGGCCTCTGCCACTCCTCTGTGCACGTCCTGGATTAACAGGTTTAAAATATTACACTACTTAGATGTATGTATGTGGTATGCACTTATGAGGGCAGAAAAATGCAGTACAGTACACTTAACAAAGCATCTGAGTACAACAGCAGCCAGTGGGTCCTTTTGCCTGGACTTTCACAGTATCTAGGCCCTTGATAGATTAACATGTTTTAAATAGTACACTACTTGGATGTAGGTATGTGATATTCATTTATGAGGGCAAAAAAATGCACTACAGCACGCTTAATAAATGTATTGGAGTAAAACACCAGCCGGTGATTACTTTTGGCTGTCCTTTCACAGTATGTAGGCCCTTGACAGATTAACAGGTACAAAATAGTACACTACTTAGATGTACGCATGTGGTATGCACTTATGAAAGCATACAGTAAACTTAAAAAAGTATCTGAGTAAAAACACCAGCTGGTGAGTAGTTTTGCCTGGACTTTCACAGTATCTAGGCCCTTGTCAGATTAACAGGTTTAAAATAGTACACACTTAGATGTAGGTATGTGGTATGCACTTATGAGGGCAGAAAAATGCACTGCAGTACACTTAAAAAAATATCTGAGTACAACACCAGCTGGTGAGTACTTTTGCCTGGATTTTCACAGTATCTAGGCCCTTGACAGATTAACAGGTTTAAAATAGTACACTACTTAGAGGTAGGTATGTGGTATACACTTATGAGGGCAGAAAATGCGATACACTACGCTTAATAAACGTATTGGAGTAAAACACCAGTCGGTGATAACTTTTGGCTGTCCTTTCACAGTATGTAGGCCCTTGACAGATTAACAGGCACAAAATAGTACATCACTTAGATGTAGGTATGTGGTATGCACTTATGAGGGCAAAATCATGCGGTACAGTACGCTTAAAAAACATATTTTAGTAAAACACCAGCTGGTGATTACTTTTGCCTGAACTTTCACAGTATGTAGGCCCATGACAGATTAACAGGTACTAAATAGTATACTACTTAGATGTACATATGTGGTATGCACTTATGAGGACAGAAAAATGTAATACTGTAAGCTTAAAAAAAAAGTATTTTCTCACAACACCAGCAGAACACAACAGTGCTGCAGCATAAAAAAGCTGTGTACTAAACACAACATTTTACTCCGTCAAAGACTATTAGAAATTGACTGCTGGGTATTATACTGTCTACAGACTAGTTTAACCAGCAGATGATTTGTTGTGGAACAAAGACACAGAATTGCGCTCAAAAATAATCCCTGCCTCCTCTGCTAAGGTTTGTGAAGTTGAGGCAGCTTGTTGAAATGTATAAGGCAACACACAGCTATCTGCCCTTCTTTGTAATACAATGCGGAAGAAAGTAACTGGGAGCTTAATGGCTGCAGTAAAAATCCTTTTCAGTGAACAAAACACTGCTTTCTGTCCACCAGAACGCTGATGCGAATGAGAAACACTGCTGAAATTAGCTTTTCTGTGTAACACACACAGCGATGTCTTTCCTATCTGTATGCAGTGCAATGAATGATATGATGAGCCGCAAAATGGCTGCCGAATATATAGGGCTGTGACATCACAGGGGTGACTGGCTGCTGATAGGCTGCATCCTGCATGTAATTCAGGTAATCTCACCTACTTCCCTTCCCCCCCTTGCCTTCAAGCCTTCCCACCGTTCCTTGCCCCACGTACTGATATGTGGATCCCCCTTTTTAGATGGAGTCTGGACCTAAGTAAATGAGTTTAATGAAGCGTTTTGCGCGATAGAATCGTGGCAATATTCACATGAATTGCGAATCGAATATTTCATGAAATTCGTAACAAATTCGGGTTTGTCAGCTTCGATTTGCTCATCTCTAGTAATGATGTTAATCATTTTATGACTAAATCTATGGCAAAACCAAAAGAAAAATATTTGTGGGGTGAAATTAAACAAAAATAAAAACGCCAGTTTGTAACTTTTGGGGGCTTCCATTTCTACGCAGTGTAATTTTCGGACAAAATGACACCTTATCTTTATTTTATAGGTCCATATGGTTACAAGCATACCCAATTTCTGTAGGTTTTATTTTGATTTACTTTAAAAAAATATATAAATACAAGCACCAACATTATTATGCTTAAAATTGTCCTATTCTTACCCCTATAACTTTTTTTTTCCCCGCATATAGGGCTATATGAGCGCTAATTTTTTTGAGGGGGGGATTCAAACTTTTATCAGGGACGTGTTAATTCACTTATTAACTTTATTTTTATTTTTTTATTTCATTTTTTTTTAGTCCCCTAGCATAGCATTGATCAGTATTATCAGTGCCCTGCTGCTCTAGCCTACTATGGCTCGTCAGAGCCTCAGAACATCAATCGGGACTGCAAGGAAGCATGTATGGGCCCTCCCACCCACAATTTCTCTGCGGATGTCCCGATCAGTTCCACTGGACTAACCGACACAGTTAAAGGGGTACTCCTGTGGAAAACTTTTTTTTTTAAATCAACTGGTGCCAGAAAGTTAAACAGATTTGTAAATCAAAAAAGAAATGTGTGTGCAGCTCACAACCAGGTTTTTGAGGTCATTGTGGTTAAAAGATTGATCCCCACCGATCCAAAATAGATATAAAGCGAATACAAAGATTAACCACACCTCTAGAATACCACCCTTCTGGTTACACAATGAGTGATTGTTGGAGACAGATAGTTTTGAAAAAAATGCAGGAATTTATTAAAACAACAATTACAATAACATGGATATGAAAAACCTATTGGTATAAAAATTCAGAGCAATATATCAATAATAGCTTATACTGTCATTGGACCCTAATGAGAGAATTAGAGTAATATTTATAAAGCAACTACCGATTTTAAAGATATCTGCAGATTTTCTGGCAGCAAATGTCAATAGTTCGGAATGGACTGTTAGTACGGTACTTGTGATGGTAAAAGCAAAGTCACTTTTTGAACTAGTGTAAATTGTGCTGCCACAGTCTATAAACAGATAGATGATTTAATCTCACCGTAGCAGCTGGTCCCGTACTGCGACGGGCCGATGGATGTAAGTCCTGCAATAGCTGCGTTGTTCCCGGCGTGCAAGCCTATACGAGTGAAGGACTCCGGCAGGAGGCTCTTCTGTGAGCGGTCCGCGGTGTCAGCAAACACCCGTGCAGGTATCGGACCCTCGCTGTATTATTTGCGGTTGGGTTCTAGTAGTGCAAGCAGCAGGTTTGTAGTGCGTTCGGTGAGAAGGACTGGTTAATAGGTGCAGCAGGTGCACCATCTTTTCGCACCTGTTGCACCTATTAACCAGTCCTTCTCACCGAACGCACTATAAACCTGCTGCTTGCACTACTAGAACCCAACCGCAAATAATACAGTGAGGGTCCTATACCTGCACGGGGGTCAGAAAATCTCTAGATATCTTTAAAATCGGTAGTTGCTTTATAAATATTACTCTAATTCTGTCATTAGGGCTCAATGACAGTATAAGCTATTATTGATATATTGCTCTGAATTTTTATACCAATAGGTTTTTTATATCCATGTTATTGTAATTGTTGTTTTAATAAATTCCTGCATTTTTTTCAAAACTATCTGTCTCCAACAATCACTCATTGTGTACCCAGAAGGGTTGTATTCTAGAGGTGTGGTTAATCTTTGCATTAGATTTGTAAATCACTTCTATGCTGTATACTAAAGACAAATCCAAAAAAGAAATGCATTTCCTCTGATGTCATGACCACAGGGCTCTCTGCTGACCTCTGTTGTCCATTTTAGGAACTGTCCAGAGTAGGAGAAAATCCCCATAGCAAACCTATGCTGCTCAGGACAGTTCCTAAAATGGACAGCAGAGGTCAGCAGAGAGCACTGTGGTCATGACATCAGAGGAAATGCATTTTTTTTGGGGATTTCTCTTTAGTATACAGCCCCTAAAAAGTACTGGAAGGATTAAGATTTTTTAAGAGAAGTAATTTATAAATCTGTTTAACTTTCTGGCACCAGTTGATTAAAAAAAAAAGTTTTCCATGGGAAAACCTTTAACCCCGCATTTTAGACGCTGCAATGAACTTGATTGCAGCGTCTAAAGGGTTGATGCATTATCCTGATCAGTAATGTCCGGCATTAATCGTTGGTCCTGGCAGATGATAGCAGTTGAGACCTACTGGGTATGAAGCGTGCTCAGCTCGTGAGCAAGCTTCAAACCCTGGTAACAGGACCAGGGTGTACAGGTTTGCTCTCGGTCCTAAGGTACCAGGATGCAAGGGTGTACCTGTACGCCCTTTGTCCTAAAGGGGTTAATAGAGCAGTAATGGGAGATAGTTGTATCCATAGTTGAAGCATTATGGCAGATAGGTCAGCATAGAGAGATATTTAATGGAAAGGTGCCAAAAAAGTGGATGCAGGCAACGACATCTCTTGGTACATCATCTGCTAAATATTTTGGGCAAGGGACTCTGTGTGCTCTATCTAATGCCCATATGTGGGTAGCTGAGGCAGGCACAGTTTTAGGTATGACCCAAAGTTTTAAATAAATTTTACTTTTGTGGTCTTCTCCACTTTATCTTTGACTCAACATGGTCCTCTTTGGTTACCAGCTCACTTGCGGTGGATTGGAGCAGACCCACCATACAACCTATATCAACTTGAAGGGATTTGTGGAATGCCACTAACATGTCTCTTAACCTCCTGAGTGGTAATCCCGAGTGTGACTCAGGGTTAATTTTCCCTGCCAGGATCGGTAACCCCGAGTCACGCTCGGGGTAGAATTGCAGAGTTGCTGGCCGGGCTGCACGATATATCGCAAAAGCAATGCAATATAGCGAAAACATGCGATTATCTGCTCGGGTCGGCTCCCGTGGTGGGGGCCGGCTAGAGCAGGTAAAGAAAAATACTAAAAGTCAGTGTTTCCCTACCAGGGGGCCTCCAGCTGTTGCAAAACTACAACTCTCAGCATGCCCGAAAAGCCAAAGGCTGTCCGGGCATGCTGGGATTAGTAGTTTCACAAGAGCTGGAGGCACCCTGTTAGAAAAACACTGTTCTCTTCACTATTCATCATCTAGGACCTTTCCCTTTTCAGCCAATCACAGTGGTGTAAAGCCAGTGATTGGCTGAAGGGGAAAGGGCTTGTTCTGCAGCAAATACACTAGGTTTGAAATCTGCCCGGCAAACCCAGTGTATGCTGCTGCAACACAAAGTTAAGAAGGGGGGATGAATGTGACAGGGGGGGAATGTGACAGAGGGGGGAATGTGACAGAGGGGGGGGATGTGACAGAGGGGGGAATGTGACAGAGGGGCAGAGGGGGGAATGTGACAAGGGGGGGAGGGGAATGTGACGTGAAGGGGGGGATGTGACAAGGGGGGAAGAATGGGACAAGTGGGGGGATGTGACAGGGGGAGGGGAATGTAACATGAAGGGGGGAGAATGTAACAAGGGGGGAAATGTGACAAGGGGGGATGTGACAAGGGGGGAAATGTGACAAGGGGCGACGAATGTGACAAGGAGGGGGGAGAATGTGACAAGGGGGGATGTGACAAGGGAGGGGGGATGTGACAAGGGGGAGGAGAATGTGATAAGGGGGGAATGTGACAAGGGAGAGGGAATGTGATGGGGAAGGTGTCAAATGGGCGGGGGGAGATGTGAAATTCAATGCAAAAAATGTTACCGCTTTTGGTACAAATTTCCAGACAGAATCATACAGCCAGGGAGGTTAAACTGGACTCTAATACCATCCTGACAGACAATGAATGAAATCTAGAGCAACAACAAGTACAGATTTGGTGTTCCTAGTAAACATCTATGTGCTTTTTAAATGGTGAATGCTCTGTCTCTGCTTTGCTGAACTGGTGGACAGTGAAGAAGCTGCCAAGGATGTTGGGTTGCAAGTTGACAAGGCCACGAGCACAGCTGCAAGCAAACCATTTATGCTGAGGGATGATGGGAACGGTAGAAGTAAGCCCCCATCAAAGTCATTGTTGTAAGCTAGGCAGCGGTGCAGGACCAGATTAGAAGGTGGAGTGTCTGGGTCAGCGGTCCAGTGAGTGCTTAGCATTTGGCTTTCCACAGGCTGTGAGATTGGTGTAGTTTGCAAGTTATGACACCATCCTTTCTCTGGCTTAGAAATGGTCTCCCATTTCCTCACATGGTCATCAAAGATATCACTATAGTATGAACACCTTTTCAGAGTAGTGGATGCTGGTTTTTAATTTACTTTACTGTTTCAGGCACTGGAGATTTTAAGCTATTACAAGCTAGGCTGCTAAGCCACTCCCCTAAAATAGGTAATTTCCTGATTACACAATCCCTTTAAATCAGAGAATCAAGGACACATGGTGATTCACTGATTCACAAAATCCTTAAAGGAGTTGTCATATTTTTAATTATTCTCTCTTAATTATTCTGTCCACAGAAACATTCACTTGACTTGTGACATCACTGACCCTTCCCCAGTTACATCCCACACACTAGGCTAGGTCAAAAGTCATGTAAAGCAGAATTAAAATAAATGTGTACATTTATTGGGCAGTAAACAAATTACTAATTTACTGCTGACTTCGAGGGGGAGATAATTAGAAAAAAAAATTATCAATTCAACAACTTCTTTAAAATTTAACTCTGTGTATTGCTCAGAAACATTTAGATACAAAGTTAAATCAGAAGAGAAGTGGGAATATTTGGAAAAAGTTGATCCTAATAGTCAAATGCCCCCACCCCAAAAAAATAAATATAAATAAATAAATAAATAAAAAAAGCTACAGACAAATAACATTGAAAATTTAGTTAAACCAATGTCCCTATGGTATTATCTAGTTGAACCATTGTAAAGAGGTTGGATTAAATATGAAAAGTAGTTGTTCTAGAAATCAGAAGATAAATAGATAGGACTGGTTCTAGAAAATTATTCATATAGCAGTCTATAAGGACTAGGTCTGAATTTTAAAATAGAAAATATTACAAAGATAGTTTACATATAAAGGTCTGGTGTGTCAGCTTTGTTTATTGCAAAATAGATGGGTCAGACCCCTTTAAAGTTCTCAGGCCTAGAATTCTGCTATTCCAAATATATGTTTTTTATTTCTTTCTTATTTTTATTTTCACAATAAATAGCTGTTGTCTTGGCCAGTTTGGTATTTGTTTTTATACTGTAGCCCTGAAATAGACAGTGTGTTAGCAACGATCTTTAATGACAGCAATGATTACAAAGGACTGAGAAGAGATATTCAGGGTTGTGGTCATGTTTAAATATAAGCCACGTAATTGTCAGTTTTATGAACATTTATACAGAATAACTATATATTTTAAGCTCAAAATGTTTTCACGCCAAGCTTGCCCAGAAATTTCCAGACCAACGTGGTATCTGATTCTGCTGCCTTTATTATTCGATATCATGCATCATTAAACCTTATCTGTGTACATTATAATTTACTTATCATGGTAGGGAATGGGTCAAGTTCATTTTGCCTTTGTCATGTTTTCTTAATGCAATGTACAACCACAGAACATTCTGTGATCATAGGTCACAGGCAGCAAAGAATAGAAAGAAGCAGCCAACCTCTTAATTCAAACTGTTTTCTAATAAAAGCTCTCAACTTGACAAACAGCAGAACCTCTTAATAACTTAGTGTGCTGAGGTCAACGTATACTTCAACAAACCCTATTAGGATTGTCATTAAACTTTTTTTCATGCTGTGCGTGTTGCATTCAAAATGCTCTTTATAAGCAACTTATCTGCAAAAAATGTGTGTTAAAAGTAAAACAAATGTTATAATCAGCACATGATGGCACACAAACGTAAAAAGGCAACAAAGAAATCCCCACTATAAGGCTAGGTTCACATCATGATTGTGCCTCCAAGACACTGATACATGAGGAAAATGTCTAAATGACATTCTTTAAAAGGCCCGAGTGTAGTCAGCTAATGACTATGTTCAGGTCATTTCAAGTTTTGACACGGACTGAGAAATGTTGCTTGCAGCGATTTTCAGTCCGACACAAAACAGGGATATGTTGGGAAGATGACCCGAACCTAGTCACTATCTGACTATGATTGGGCCTTTGAAATGAATGGGGCCTGTGCCTGCCCAAGCTCAGTTACGTTGTTACATTTTCCTAATGTATCCGTGCTTTAAGGCACCAAACATGATGTGAACGAGGCCTAAAAGTGAAAGTCTAAATGCACAGAAAAAATTGATATAAAAAAATATGGACTAGACAAACAAAATATACAAAAAGAAAAAAACTGCTAGGTAGATAGGTGGTGATGTTGGAGTGGGTGATGTTGGAGTGGGTGAGATTGGGATCTGGACAACACCAAAAAGAGCAGGAAGGTAATAATATCAAACATCAGCATCAAATATATGCATCATGTAATTGTTACATGTTAAATAAAGGAGTTATCCCAAGGATGGGTAAGAACTAACTGATTTATGTGGGGTTTGACCTCTAGGTAAGCCATTTATCATGAAAATAGAGTTCCCTTGTTGCTTTAAGTCAACAGAGTGTTAAGATGCATACTTGGTCACCACTCCTGTTACATCTGCATGTGTCTAGTCAAGCTGAAACACAAATAAAAGTAAATGTGTATAAACATAAAGAGGGACATTTATCAAGATATTTAGAGCCTTTTTACTTATTCCGGGCACACAAAAAGTCGCACGTGCAAACAGCCGTACCTAAGAAACTTTCAGTTTTCACTTTGCAGTGGTGATGAGTGAATTTTTGAAAAATTAGATTTGGAAGATTCGTCGAATTTTCTCCTCAAAATTGTTTCGGTCCGAATTAATTCTCGGCGAATCACTATTAAAAACGGCTATTTCTGGGCTACAGAGAGCCTCAATAGGCGTGTACAACATTTTGCCTTGTAACACGCATTGGGAGTGTGCTGTGTTAGTGAAACAATGCTGTTATTCAGTATGACATGCAGATTACAGGCATCACAATTAGAATCACTGCTGCAGAGAATCTGACTGTGGCAGCAGGGAGACCATATGGCATCAAAATTGAAGAGATTAAAGAGTATTTTATGTTATTTTAATTTAATTTAATTTTAATTTATTTAAATAAAGTACCCATTCTGGTGAGCATCGAGCTGGCGGTCCACCACGAGGCAAGCTACCACCTGTTCCAGCCCCTGCTTCTCAGGGCTCCCCCCCCCCCGACTGTCTTACTCTGTGTGGGCAAATGTTTCATTTAATCCATTAGGGTTCATTGTTATTGCTCCAACCTGTCTCATTGGATTCTTGTGGTAATTCCAGAGGTAATATATGATGACGACTAGAGAGGAGCAAATTTTTTTTTTAATTTGATTTGTCTGATTGGATTCGATCATCTCTATTGAGGACCCATTGGAGGGCAATTCTGGTGCCAGCAGCCGCAGTAATTCCAGCTCCAACAGTGTAATATTTGCTGCAGTTTATAAGCTGCTGCAGTGAAAAAGCTTGTACTTGTACCTTAAAATCGAGCTGGCGGTCCACCGCAAGGCCAGCTACAGCCTGTTCCAGCCCCTGCCTCTCAACGCACACCCATGCTCATGCCCATGCTCATGACTGAGTGTCCACTTCAAAAGAAAGGGACTGCAGCAACTTGGACAGGAACAAATTCAGCTTCTGTGCCGTTGGATAAGTGGGTGCATAAAGCTAGAAGTGGCTGCAGTGAAAAAGCTCGTACTTGTATCTTAAAATCGAGCTGGCGGTCCACCACCAGGCGAGCCACCACCTGTTCCAGCCCCTGCCTCTCATCGCCATATATCGTAATATATGACGTCGGCGACCATAGGGCCTCGGTCTTGAAAAGATTACATTGATTTACAAAATTTTTTATTTAACATTTTAATTAGATTCCCAAGTTTAATGTCCCGGGTGCTCGAAGCATTAACTTTGAACTAATACCGTATGACCACAAAACCCAATATAACAAGGAGTCACATGGCGGCACAATTACAGAGCCTAGAGGTGGCAGCAGCCTGACAAGACCATAGGGCCTCACAATAGAAAAGATGAAAGATATTTTTGAAAAAAATTATTGAAGATTTTTGATCGATAACAATTTTAAAAGTTTAATTTAAGGTGCCAACAGCATAAGGAGTCCATATGGTGGCACAATGATACAGCCTGGAGGTATCAGCAGCATGAGGAAACCATATAGTGCAGAAGGACCAAGCCTGGAGGTGGCAGCAGCAAGAGGAGACCATAGGGCATTACAATTGAAAAGATTAAAGATATATTTTCAAATTTAACCCCTTAACGAACAAGGACGTATATTTACGTCCTTGGTCGGCTCTCGTGATATAACGCTGGGTCACGTAATGACCCCGTGTCACATTGGGTCGATACCGACATGTAACTGAAGCCGGGGCTAATAGCAATCGCATGCCTTGCACTATTAACCCTTTAGACATGGCGTTCAAGTTGAACGCAGCATATAAAACGAAAGTAAAAGCTTGCCGGCTGCTCAGTGGGGCTAATCAAGACCACCCCAGTGAAAATGTGGTGTCCCGATCAGCTAGGATGCAAAGGCAGGTCCTCTTACCTTCCTCCAGCGGGTCCGATCGGTGATTGTTTGCTCCAAGCCTGAGATGCAGGCTTGAGCAATCGACTGCCGATAACACTGATCAATGCAAAGCTATGGCTTTGCAGTGTTCAGTGTAAAATATCAATGTGTACAGTGCTATAGCCCTCTATGGGAGCTATAACACTGCAAAAAAAGTGTGAAAAAAGTTAATAAATGTGATTTAAACCTTTCCCTAATAAAAGTCCAAATCAACCCCCTTTTCCCATTAAAAAAAAAAAATGTGAATAAAAATAAATATAAACATATGTGGTATTAGCGCATGCGTAAATGTCCGAACTATAAAAATATATAATTAACTAAACCGCATTGTCAATGGCGTACGCGCAAAGAATATTCCAAAGCCCAAAATAACATATTTTTGGTCACTTTTTATGTCAGGAAAAAATGAATAAAAAGTGATCAAAAAGTCCAATCAATACAAAAATTGTACTGCTAAAAACTTCAGATCACGGCACAAACAATGAGCCCTCATACCGCCCCATACGTGGTAAAGTAAAAAAGTTATAGGAGTCAGAAGATGACAATTTTAAACGTATATATTTTTCTGCATGTAGTTATGATTTTTTCCAGAACTACGACAAAATCAAACCTATATAATTAGGGTTTCATTTTACCTACAGAATAAAGATAAGGTGTCATTTATTACCAATAAATGTACTGCATAGAAACGGAAGCCCCCAAATTTACAAAATGGCGTTTTTTCTTCAATTTCATCGCACAATGATTTTTTTTTCCATTTTGACATACATTTTTTGGTTAAATGACTGATTTCACTGTAAAGTAGAATTGGTGGCGCAAAAAATAAGCCATCGTATGGATTTTTAGGTGCAAAATTGAAAGGGTTATGATTTTTAACCCCTTAAGAACTTTCGTTTTTTCCTCCTTACCTTTTAAAAATCATAACCCTTTCAATTTTCCACCTAAAAATCCATATTATGGCTTATTATTTTGCGTCACCAATTCTACTTTGCAGTGACATTAGTCATTTTGCCCCAAAATTCCCGACGAAATGGAAAAAAAAATCATTGTGCGACAAAATCGAAGAAAAAACGCCATTTTGTAACTTTTGGGGTCTTCCGTTTCTACGCAGTGCATATTTCGGTAAAAATGACACCTTATAATTATTCTGTAGGTCCATACGGTTAAAATGATACCCTACTTATATAGGTTTGATTTTGTCGTACTTCTGGAAAAAATCATAACGACATGCAGGAAAATTTATACGTTTAAAAATGTCCTCTTCTGACCCCTATAACTTTTTTATCTTTCCACGTATAGGGCGGTATGAGGGCTCATTTTTTGCTCCGTGATCTGAAGTTTTTATCGATATGATTTTTGTTTTGATTGGACTTTTTGATCACTTTTAATTCATTTTTTAATGGTATAAAAAGTGACCAAAATACGCTTTTTTGGACTTTGGGATTTTTTTGCGCATACACCATTGACCGTGCGGTTTAATTAATTATATTTTTTTATAGTTCGGACATTTACGCATGCGGCGATATCACATATGTTTTTATTTTTATTTACACTGTTTTATTTTTTTTTATGGGAAAAGGGGGGTGATTCAAACTTTTATTAGGGAAGGGGTTAAATGACCTTTATTAACAATTTTTTTTTACTTTTTTTTGCAGTGTTATAGGTCCCATAGGGACCTATAACACTGCACACACTGATCTCTCATCCTGATCACAGGCGTGTATTAACACGCCTGTGATCAGTGTTATCAGCGCTTGACTGCTCCTGCCTGGATCTCAGGCACGGAGCAGTCATTCGTCGATCAGACACAGCGGAGACAGATAAGGGCCCTCCCGGTGTCCTGCAAGCTGTTCGGGACGCCGCGATTTCACCGCGACGGTCCCGAACAGCCCGACTGACTACCCGGGATACTTTCGCTTTAAAAAGGGTTCTAAAGGGTTAATACCGCACATCGCCGCGATCGGCGATGTGTGGTAATAGCCGCGGGTCCCGGCCGTTGATGAGCGCCGGTACCGACGCGATGTGATGTGGGGTCGCAGCGCGATCCCGCTTCATATCGCGGGAAAAGGCGCAGGACGTAAATATACGTTCTGCGTTGTTAAAGGGTTAAAAGGTGAGGAGGAAAAAATGAAAGTTCAAAAATGGAAAAACCTGTGGTCCTTAAGGGGTTAAATTGAAGATTTTAAATAGATTACTATAAAAATATTTAGGCAATGCCCCAGCAGCATGAGGAGACCATAGGGCCTCACAATTAAAAAAAACCTGATGAGCGGCATAGGCCATATTCAAATTCGTGATATTTCGCAAATATATGGACGAATATTCGTCACATATTCGAGAAATTTGCATATTCGTTATATTCATTTTTTTATGTGCATATGTGAAAATTGATGCGCATATGCGAAAATTGCTTCGCATATGCGCATATTCGCGAATATTGAGCCCTGCCTTCTTTATAGGGAACTAATGGGCAACTGCATTAACTCTGTGATTTTTTTGCCCGTTGAAACCAATAGGCCCATTGTGGTCTATGGGGATCTCACGGTATGTAAAACTGTAAGATAAGCAGGAGGGTCTCGGCAGTACAGTGTTTGGGAGACCCGTGCAGTGGTTTGAGTCCCGGGGTGGGACGTAGTGTTACAGTATTGTGGTTAAACTTTACTTTCTTGCAAAAGCTGCTTAGTTGCCAATAGCAACCAATCAGATCGCTTCTTTCATTTAGCAGAGGCCTTGTGAAAAATGAAAGAAGCGATCTGATTGGTTGCTATGGGCCACTCACCAGATTTTCATAGAAAATCTGCTGAGTTGCCCATAGCAACCAATCAGATCGCTACTTTTCATTTTTCACAAGGCCTCTGCTAAATGAAAGAAGCAATCTGATTGGTTGCTATGGGCAACTCAGCAGATTTTCCTGGAAAAGCTGCTGAGTTGTCCAAAGCAACCAATCAGATCACTTCTTTCATTTTTCACAAGGCCTCTGCTAAATGAAAGAATCAATCTGATAGGTTGCTATGGTCAACTCAGCAGATTTTCCTGGAAAAGCTGATGAGTTGCCCATAGCAACCAATCAGATCGCTTCTTTCATTTTTCACATGGTCTCTGCTAAATGAAAGAAGCAATCTGCTTCTTTCATTTTTCAAAGGCCTTGTTAAAAATAAAAGAAGAACTCTGATTGGTTGCTATGGGCAATGGCACCACTCTTCCTCTACACTGGTTTTGATGAATCTCCCCATAGGGATCCCCATAGACCACAATGGGCCTATTGGTTTCAATAGGCAAAGAATCACAGAGGTAATGCACTAGCCCATTAGTTCCCTATACCATTAAAGAAGGGAGGGCTTAATATTCGCGAATATGCGCATATGCGAAGAGCAGAGAGGGATGATCAGTGATCAATGTGATGTGTACTGAGAAAAAAAAGCGAATTTTCGTAATTGCGAATATATAGTTCTATATTCACAATATTCGCAAATTCGCGAATATGCAATATTCGCGATTAAAATTTGAATTGCGAATATTCACGAGCAAGACTATTGAAAAGATGAAAGATATGATTACAAACTTAAATAGAAGATTTTAAATAGATTGCAATAAACATTTTTAGGTAATGTCCCAGCAGCATGAGGAGACCATAGGGCCCCACAATTGAAAAGATTAAAGATATATTTCCAAATTTAAATTGAAGATTTTAAATAGATTACCATAAAAAAATAATTAGGTAATGTCCAAGCAGCATGAGGAGACCATATGGTGATAGAATGACACAGCCTGGAGGTGGCGGCAGCCTGACCAGACCAAAGGGCCTCACAATTGAAAAGATTAAAGATATTTTTTTTTTTTATTGCATGTGGCCATGTTAACATCCTCTGGATACTTGATGAAAAACTGCCACACTGCAGAGTAGCTGATTTTCCCCCCAAAAGTTCGCACTGACTAACTGCTACTGTCGCTGACTCCAGGGACCCCTGTTCCACTACCCCCTGGGCAGGTAGGCTGCCGCAAAGCAAGTGATGTATCCCACGGAACGTTTGGCTCCAGACTTCCCACTGCTGCCACCATGCTGACTCCCAACTATGCTACCACCTTGCAGGCTCAACTGCTGCCTCACGGGCAACCTGCCACCCTCTTTTCCTGATGATCATGAAGCCCCTTCTTTACCCGGCTCCCAAGTGCGATCGGCTTCATCGACATCGAGTTGTGTCAGCATGTCACTGATGTCCTCCTCAGGTTCCTCAACAGTGTCTGCATCAGGTGCCTGAACGCTCCCAACATCACCTAACATGCCACTCTCCTCTCCGCCCAGCGAAGGAAGCGGGGGATGTCTCCTCCACTTCTTGGATGGGCAGTGGCTGCCGACTGTCCTTTAGTAGATCGTCCTGACTAAAAAGTGGAGCTGAACCCAGAGCATAGGATACTTCTATGGGAGAGGGAACAGCATATGACAGAGGCAATTGGAGGACAGGGACTGCTCCCAAGTCATGACAATTGATGGTTGGGTCTAAGGAACCCACCGACTGTTGACAGGGGTGTCAGATGTCTCTTGTGATGAAGTGGATGACGAGTTAACCAGTCAATGATAGAAGATGGGTTGCTGGTCGAGACCGCTAACTGATACCAGGAGCTCAGGACTCTCACTGCGACTCCTGCTACCACTCGCCCCTAGTCTGCTGCAACCTCTGCCTGTACCTGATGAATTTAAGCCTCTGCCACTCCTCTGTGCCCTTCCTAGCACTTCTCTAGCTGACACTTAGTTATATGAGGGGAGTACAATACGCTTTAACAGAACAAAGACTTTAACAGGAACAAAATAGTACACCACTTAGATGTACATATGTGGTATGTGGAGTACAATGCTCTCCAGTACATTTAAAACAGTATTTGTCTAGAACAGCAGCAGGTGTGTACTTTTGACTAGACTTTCACAGTAACTAGGCCCTTAACCTCTTAAGGACGCAGGGTGTAGCTGTATGCCCTGCTCTGGGTCCCGGTATAAAACGCGGGATCACGCCGTGAACCCGCGTCATACCGGGTCAGTTCCGGCAGCTAATGACAGCTGGGACCCTGGGCTAATAGCGTGCGGCACCGATTCTTGTGCTGCACAATTTTCACCCTTTAGAGGTGGCGTTCAAAGTTGATTCCTGCGTCTAAAAGCAGCAGCTCAGTCAGGCTAATCGGGACCATCATGGTGAAATCACGATGTCCGAATCAGCTAGAACGCGAACGGAGATCCCCTCACTTGCCTCTGTTGTGTCCAATCAGATCAGATCCTCAGATCCAGTCTTGAGCAATCGACCGCCGATTACACTGATCTATGCTGTTTCAATGCATGGCAATGGTCTGTGTATGAGATTGGCATGTGCAGTGAAATTGCCACCAGGGGGGGCTATAACATTGCAAAAAATAATAATAATAATAATAAGTGTGAAGGCTAATTATTATTAGCCTGTATTTGTGGGAGGGGCGGGGATTTCGCTATAAGAAACCACGGCAGCTCCTGTGTCTGACGCCGCGGGTTCTTCACGTCATCGATGGTCAGCTGACTGTCGGGTCAGCTGACCGGAAGTTCGCTCCGAGTTGGCGTGGGTAAGTGGCTGAGACTGACTGAGGCATGCGGCGGTGCCCTCCTCGCTCCGGAGGTAAGCGGTAAGCCGCAGCTTCGGGGGGACCTCAGTCAGTCCGGCCCTGGTGTTTATAATTTTCTGGGGGCTCGATTATTAGAGGTGTGGTTAAGCGGCCGGACTGAGCGGGGGTAGCGAATCCTGGCCTTCCTTTTGCTCTGAAGGTAAGTCAGAGCGCAGGGGTCCCCCCGTTCAGCCCGGCCCATTCTGAGGCCGGCTCGGGCCACGCTACATAGCGCAGTGTTTAGTAAATAGATAACTGCCAGCTCGAGCCACGCTACACTAACGCGGCATTTAATATGGGTTAGTTGCCAGCTCGAGCCACACTACATAAACACGGCATTTAATATGGGTTAGTTGCCAGCTCGAGCCACGCTACACAAACGCGGCATTTAATATGGGTTTGTTGCCAGCTCGAGCCACGCTACATAAACCTGGCATTTAGTATGGGTTAGTTGCCAGCTCGAGCCACGCTACATAAACATGGCATTTAATATGGGTTAGTTGCCAGCTCGAGCCACGCTACATAAACACGGCATTTAATATGGGTTAGTTGCCAGCTCGAGCCACGCTACATAAACGTGGCATTTAATATGGGTTAGTTGCCAGCTCGAGCCACGCTACATAAACGCAACATTTAATATGGGTTAGTTGCCAGCTCGAGCCACGCTACATAAACGCAACATTTAATATGGGTTAGTTGCCAGCTCGAGCCACGCTACACAGACGCGGCATTTAATATGGGTTAGTTGCCAGCTCGAGCCACGCTACACAAACGCGGCATTTAATATGGGTTAGTTGCCAGCTCGAGCCACGCTACATAAACGCGGCATTTAATATGGGTTAGTTGCTAGCTCGAGCCACGCTACACAAACGCGGCATTTTATATGGGTTAGTTGCCAGCTCGAGCCACGCTACACAAACGCGGCATTTAATATGGGTTAGTTGCCAGCTCGAGCCACGCTTCACAAATGCAGCATTTAATATGGGTTAGTTGCCAGCTTGGGCCACGCTACATAGACGCGGCATTTAATATGGGTTAGTTGCCAGCTCGGGCCACACTACATAAACGCGGCATATAATATGGGATAGTTGCCAGCTCGGGCCACGCTGCACAAACGCGGCATTTAATATGGGGTAGTTGCCAGCCTGAGCCACGCTACATAAACCCGGCATTCAATGTGGGGTAGTCACCAGCTCGGGCCATGCTATAATGTTTTGTTATATGACAGGGCCTGGGGCTGGATAGCCAGCTAGGGCTATGCCATTCACATATGGGCTGGTTCAGGCCACGTCACAATGTTGTGCTAGTAGCGTTCATGTAGTGCATGCGCTTGTAGTATCTGCGTGGACGCTGGTAGTACTGTACAGGCACCCATGTTATTCATACTCTGCTCGCTCTCTGACTGCTCCGCTCTGCACATTACAGTAAGGGGTTAATTATATGCCAGCACGCTCTGACTGCTCCGCTCTGCACATTACAGTAAGGGGTTAATTATATGCCAGCTTGCTCTCTTACTGCTCCGCTCTGTATGTTACAGTAGGGGTTAATTATATGTCAGCTCGCTCTCTTACTGCTCCGCTCTGTATGTTACAGTAGGGGTTAATTATATGTCAGCTCGCTCTCTGACTGCTCCGCTCTGCGCATTACTGTAAGGGGTTAATTATATGTCAGCTCGCTCTCTGACTGCTCCGCTCTGCGCATTACTGTAAGGGGTTAATTATATGTCAGCTCGCTCTCTGACTGCTCCGCTTTGCTCGTTACAGTAGGGGTTTATGGTATGTCAGCTCGCTCTCTGACTGCTCCGCTCTGCACATTACAGTAGGGGTTAAATATATGCCAGCACGCTCTCTTACTGCTCCGCTCTGTATGTTACAGTAGGGGTTAATTATATGTCAGCTCGCTCTCTGACTGCTCCGCTCTGCGCATTACTGTAAGGGGTTAGTTATATGTCAGCTCACTCTCTGACTGCTCCGCTCTGCGCATTACTGTAAGGGGTTAATTATATGTCAGCTCGCTCTCTGACTGCTCCGCTTTGCGCATTACTGTAAGGGGTTAATTATATGTCAGCTCGCTCTCTGACTGCTCCGCTTTGCACGTTACAGTAGGGGTATAAAAAAAAAAAAAAGGAGGGGCGCTAGTAGGTGGTCTTTCCATCGTGGTGCGATCTTCGCTTTTCTCAGTTGATTGTGTAAGTTAGGTTATTGTTAGGTTGCAGTGGGCGTTCTGTACATACGCTTGCAGCATTTATACTGTACACACTCTCGTAGAATTTATATATTGTGCACACGCTCCTAGCAATAATACTGTGCACACGTTCGTAGCATTTTTTGTTGTACACACGCTAGTAGCTTATATACTGTACACACGCTTGTAGTTTTCATACTGTACACACACTAGTAGCATTTATACACTACACACGCTAGTAGCGTTTATACTGTACACGCTAGTAGCACTTATACTGTACATGCTCGTAGCATTTTTTACTGTACACGCTCGTAGCGTTAATACTGTACACGCTAGTAGCATTAATACTGTACACGCTCGTAGCATTAATATTGTACACGCTAGTAGCATTAATACTGTACACACGCTAGTAGCATTAATACTGTACACACGCTAGTAGCATTTATACTGTACACACGCTCACAACTTTAATACTGTACACACACTCGTAGCATTTATACTGTACACACACTAGCAACATTTATTCTGTACACACGCTAGTAGCATTAATTCTGTAAACATGTTCGTAGCATTTATACTGTACAGACACTCGTAGCATTTATACTGCCCACACGCTCATAGCATATATATTGTACACTCGCTCGTTTAATTCATACTGTACACACGCTTGCACACACTTGTAGGATTTATATTGTACACAATTGCACATGTTTGTAGGGTTTATATTGTACACACGCTGGTAGGATTATACTACACACGTGCTTGTTGGGTTTATTCTGTACACATTCCCGTAGGAATTATATTGTGCACACGCTCGTAGGTTTATACTGTACACACGCTCGTAGGTTTATACTGTACACACACTCGTAGGGTTTGTGCTGTACATGCTCGTAGGATTTATACAGTACACATGCTTGTAGGATATATATATGCTTCACACGCTTGTAGGTTTATACTGTATACACGCTCGTAGGGTTTTGTACTGTACATGCTCGTAGGATTTAGACAGTACACACGCTCGTAGGTGTTGTACGATACACACGCTCGTAGTATTTATACTGTACACTCGCTCGTAGGTGTTATACGGTACACACGCTCGTAAGTTTTTATGGTGCACGCTCGTAGGGTTGTATTGCACGGGTGTTCGTGGGAGCCATGCTGTGCGTGAGCTCGTGGCATGCGTGCTACATACACTTGCAGTGTTTGCGCGGGTTATTGGGCTTGTAGCATTTGTACCACACACATGCTCGTACAGTGCATGGAGTGTTGTCTTGTGCGTAGGCATGTGGTCATATAGTTACTGCATCCATGCATATCGTTGGTTATTGGTGTTGACCAAACGTGCATGCGCTTTGGTTGTGCATGTGTGCATGTGGTTAGCATGACTATAAGTTCGTCAAGTTTGTTGGTACAGTCGCTCATAGCTGTTTTACGACATAGTTTCTGTACATATGCACATAATTGTTCTGTGCATATTTGTATATAGTAGCGCCGGGTTTACGTGCATAGTTTATTCTGGGCGTTCGCTCATATAGTTCGTTTGTGTATTCGCACATAATTCATTCGGTCTATACGCTCAGGGTTTCAGTGCATACTCTCATCGCCCTGTTCTTGAGTTGTCGTGACAGCCCTGCATACCCGCATACGGGTCATCCGGTGTATATGTGCACAGTGGTTCGGGCATACATCCATAGTTCATTTTTGGAATACGCGCACATAATATTGTACGGTGCGTACGCTCACATAATTATTAGGTGCCCACATAGTGTGTTCCGTACATACCAGCATTTAGTTTGTTCCCTGCATGTTCGCATAGTTAGTCTGTGCTTATGCCCATATAGCTTGTTCTGTATGTACGCTCCGAGTTATTCTATGCATACGCGCACACATTTGTACGGCATATGTTCACTTAGTTCTATGCATACAAGCATAGTTGTTTTGGCATACGTTGATTTAGTCCTGTGCGTGCGTGCAAATAGTTTGTTCTGTATATTCGCTTATATAGCTGTCAAGTGCACACGCTCAAAGTTTTGTGCATACTCACTTAATCTGTTCTATGGATATGCTCTTGTAGTTGATATAAGTTGTTCGGTGTATCTTCTCATAATTTTTCACTACATATGCTCGCTCATGCATATGTTATGTTATGATGTTTAGGCAATTTACCCATGTCTTTGAGACTGAGCAGGTTTTTCAGCATTGTGCGAATCCGGGCACGCATTATTCGGTGGGTCACCATGTTTTGTTAACATTTGGGTCTTGTATACGAGGGTATAGGTTTCAGTTTATTATTTGCCACGTAGATACTAGTAGCTATATATATTGGATGAGGCTTTTATTCGGCTAGACCAGTCACGTCTACAGGTCAGTCCGAATACAACCTGACTCGTCTTCAGGTTGGCAATAATGTCATTATATATGTTGCGTTTGTTCATTGAGAATTGCTTAGTTTGTTACTGTCGTGGTTACAACCCATCGTGGCTTCAGGTTACGGTCATATTATTAGTTACATATTTGGTTGAGTCTTTCGTTTTTTCGGCCTGTCACGTCTACAGGTCGGTTCAGCTGTAGCCTGACACGACTTCAGGTTGTCGGCAATGTCATGTTATGTGTTGTGTCATTCAGTCGTCGGGTGGTGCTACAAGGGATATAGCTTATTTTCCATTGTGAGTTGCCTCGTCTATATTTTAATCATGGTTACAACCTGTCTTTGCTTCAGGTTAACGGTCGTACTATTAGTTACATATTTGGTTGAGTCTTTCATTTTCGGCTTGTCACAGGTCGGTTCAGTTTCTACCTGACACGACTTCCGGTGGGTGACAACATCATTACGTTTTCATTTGTTTAGTTAGCATCCGGGTCATGCATACAGGGACATAGCTTGGTTCAGTAGAGCTTTGTATGTATCGGTTTAGGTTGACGATGGTAGTAATTACATGTTGGTTGAGTCTCATCGTCACGCTTTCGGCTTAAGTGGTCTCATTGACGATCACATCCACATGTTGGTTAAAGTGACAACCTGTCACAGGTCTAGGTTGGCGACTAGGTAGTTATTTAAAAAAAAAAAAAAAGTTGGCACTTGACGTGGTGCATACGGGCATAGGGTTTGTTCTCTTAGGCTTGTCACGTCTACAGCTCACAGAGAGCCTCCTACACGCAGCCTGGAATACTCACGCGACATTTTGCAATAGATACCCAGATGATGTCTCACATGCCATTCCATTCCTATTTGTATTCATCGGGTTTTGCCACTCTTCAAGGTATCCAGAATAATACCACATTGTTTTGCCCTGACAGGACATCATTGTTTGTGTCCCATGCATCATTCTGCCTTGATGGGTACACAAAGAGGGAGGTTCGCAAGATTTTGGCTGGTTGGTTAGCTGTTGCCTTAGGTAATTCCCCATTTTGCTATCGGACGGCTAAAGTTAAGGCCTGAGGAATTTACTTGCAGGTGCATGGCAGAAGTTACATGCACTTTGTTGGGATGCAGATCATTACGCATTGAAATCGTGTAGTAGCGAAACGTCATTGCTCGGTCAAGTTATCATCATACGGTATTTCCAAATTACACAAGTGGCGCTCAGCTCGAGTGTTGCAGCTTGCTTTCAGCACGTCAAGGATTCGACGGGGGGCTGCCGCCGCTGTTGTTGTTTAGGGGGGCGGCACTCACCACCACTACGCGGTTTTTCAAACATGTACGTATTCTTATTAAATCCTCTGGTTGTGATCCGTCCGTTGTATTCAGCCACTCGCCAGGCTTTGGGGCAGCTGTTCCAACGCCACGTCATGATGTGCCAGCTTACGTGAATAAGAAATAGGGGGCATTAGAAATCCAGTATTACGTGCACTGCACCCCCAGTCCATAGTCAGAAATGGATGATGCATTTCAGTCATCGGTGTGGTGATTACTATGTGAGTTAATAGCGCTTTGTTCTCATTATGAGTTTTGCCCTCTATTTTTCAGGTGTACTCCTTCGCGGCAGTATATGGCACACATCTAACTGCCTAGATAGGTTACAGGATTAATAGGAATAGGAGTTTAGTATGAGGTTCTGTTAGGTAGGCTCGCTATTTCTATGAGCACCGACCACAAGTGTGAAGGCTAATTATTATTAGCCTGTATTTGTGGGAGGGGCGGGGATTTCGCTATAAGAACTCGCGGCAGCTCCTGTGTCTGACGCCGCGGGTTCTTCACGTCCCACCCAACCCTCCCTCAATATCATTTCACTCCATGACTATCATTACACATCAGGGTATGCCCTCTATTTTTCAGGTGTACTCCTACGCGGCAGTATATGGCACACATCTAACTGCCTAGATAGGTTACAGGATTAATAGGAATAGGAGTTTAGTATGAGGTTCTGTTAGGTAGGCTCGCTATTTCTATGAGCACCGACCACAAGTGTGAAGGCTAATTATTATTAGCCTGTATTTGTGGGAGGGGCGGGGATTTCGCTATAAGAACCCGCGGCAGCTCCTGTGTCTGACGCCGCGGGTTCTTCACGTCCCACCCAACCCTCCCTCAATATCATTTCACTCCATGACTATCATTACACATCAGGGTATGCCCTCTATTTTTCAGGTGTACTCCTACGCGGCAGTATATGGCACACATCTAACTGCCTAGATAGGTTACAGGATTAATAGGAATAGGAGTTTAGTATGAGGTTCTGTTAGGTAGGCTCGCTATTTCTATGAGCACCGACCACAAGTGTGAAGGCTAATTATTATTAGCCTGTATTTGTGGGAGGGGCGGGGATTTCGCTATAAGAACCCGCGGCAGCTCCTGTGTCTGACGCCGCGGGTTCTTCACGTCCCACCCAACCCTCCCTCAATATCATTTCACTCCATGACTATCATTACACATCAGGGTATGCCCTCTATTTTTCAGGTGTACTCCTATGCGGCAGTACATGGCACACATCTAACTGCCTAGATAGGTTACAGGATTAATAGGAATAGGAGTTTAGTATGAGGTTCTGTTAGGTAGGCTCGCTATTTCTATGAGCACCGACCACAAATATCATTTAACACCTTCCCTAATAAAAGTGTGAATCTCCCCCCTTTTCCCATTTAAAAAAAAACTGTGTATATAAAAATAAACATATGTGGTATCGCTGCATGTGGACATGTCCAAACTATAAAAATATATAGTTAATTAAACTGCACGGCCAAAATCTCGAATTTTTTGTCACTTTTTATATCATGAAAAAATGAATAAAAAACAATCAAAAAGTTCGATCAATATAAAATTGTACCGATAAAAACTTCAGATCCCGGCGCAAAAAATTTGCCTTCATACCGGCCCGTATGCAGAAAAAAAAAGTTATAGGGGTCAGAAGATGACAATTTTTAACATATACATTTTTCTTCATGTAGTTATGATTTTTTTTTTTTAAGTAATACAAAATCAAATCTATATAAGTAGGGTATAATTTTAACCGTATGGACCTACAGAATAAAGATAGGATGTAATTTTTTACCAAAAAATGTACTGCATAGAAACGGAAGCCCCCAAAATTACAAAATGACATTTTTTCTTCAATTTTGCTGCACAATGTATTTTTTTTCCGCTTCGCCGTGGATATTTTGGTAAAATGACTAATGTTGCTGCAAAGTAGAATTGGTGGCGCAAAAAAATAAGCCATAATATGGAATTTTAGGTGCAAAATTGAAAGAGTTATGATTTTTAGAAGAGGATGAGGAATAAATGAAAATGCAAAAACGGAAAAACCCTTGCGTCCTTAAGGGGTTAAGACTTTAACAGGAACAAAATGGTACACCACTTAGATGAACGTATGTGATATGCACTTATGAGGGGAGTACAATGTGCTCCAGTATGCTTAAAACAATATTTGTCTACAACACCAGCAGGTGTGTTCAAAGTTTTGATGGGTTGGCATCTGGGGGTTCAGATCTCCACGATATTCATAACAAGCTTGCTCCAATCTCCATCCAGTTGCAAGAGACAGGCTCCATTATAAGTCTCTGAAACTCATCTGCAACTGGATGAAGATCACATAATTAATAGATAGTTTGGGAGGATTACAGGACCAAGAAAGGTTATCAAGCTTGGGGTTATTTAGTTTGGAGAAAAGACGTCTTAGCGGTGATTTGCTTACAATGTACAAATATATTAATGGACAGTATAGAGATCTTTCTAGTAATCTTTTTACACCTAGGCCAGTAACCATTACGAGGGGCATCCTCTACATCTAGAGGAAAGAGGGTTTCACCATCATCACAGGCAGAGATTTTTTACTGGAAGATCAGCGAGACAATGAAACACATGATGTTGTGATGTCTGACTCAATAAATTAGTTCAGAATGTTTTACTGGAAACATATAATATTACAGGTTATGGATACTAGATTTATGCGGACAGAACATTTATCCAGGAACTTATTCTGATTGTCATATTGGTCAGGAATGTGAGGAATTTTTTCTCAAATGGGGCATTGACAATTGCCTATCTTTGGATCAACACAGTAGAGTTTTATTTGAACTTGATGGACTTTTGTCTTTTTTTAACCTTACAAACTATGTAACAATGCTGTGATTCATTCCTCATCTTTAAACATCTGTAACATCTGAAACATCTGTAATAACAAACTGTAGAAAAAGAACTCTGCACTGCGAACTGACAGGCCAAGTAGAATTTTGATGGATAAAGCCAGAGTCTATTTAGGGAACCCCAATCTCCACCCCATATGTGTTACTAAAGCGTACTACCTAACTAACTAATAGTGTTGGGCGCGAATATTTGCATTTCTAATTTTTATCGCGAATATCACAAATTCGCGAATATTGCGAAAATATTTGCGATATATTCAAAATTGCGAATATTTGCATATGTTAATATTCGCATATTTCTTCTTTTCACTTGTGGGATCAATTAAAGTGATGCAAATACACTTGTCAGAGGTTATCAACAACATCCCTAGCAATCAATAATAAAGTTGCCCACCCCCTCACTGTTTTCTTTTTCGAATACGCGAATATGCAAATATTCACATATGCAAATATTCACATATCCGTCTATATTTGTCTATAAATTCATGAAATATCGCAAATTCGAATATGGCCAATGCCGCTCATCCCTACTAACTAACTAACAACTAACTATCTAACCAAAGAATAATGGTGCTAAAGGAACTAAGAGAAGCAAAACTAAAAACTGACACTTCCTCTATGTTACCATTTATCAGCACAACATTTGGGGATAAAGGTAGAATTTCATAATGAGTATATGTAAGAAAGAAAAAAGTACAAAAATGTGCTGTTACGCTGGAGTGAGTGGGGAATTAAGTCAACAGTGATTTTCTTACTGTTACGTCCTGCACTCTGGCCAGACATGCTGGCCATGAGCGCTTTCCTTCTCTGCCCTCCTCAGCCGGCAGGGCCGGGATTCACTTCGCAGGACGTGCCCACATATGAATCCCAGCCCGTCACTCACCTCCACTCTCTGCTGTCCCTTCCAACCTCTCGCAGCACCGGCACGCGTGCCCCTGCCTCCTAGGGTGCGCGTGCGTGCCGGAGCTCTCAGATTTAAAGGCCAGTGTGCATATAATTATGTCATACACCTTCATCTTTTCCATAAGTACCTACACCTCCTACTAACCCCTGCCGGATCTTTGTTTGCCTTAGTGCCCTAGAGAAAGCATTGGTAGTCTTGCCTTGTCGTGTTCCTGACCCCATTGTTCCATGACCTGACCTTGCTCCAGTGCCACCTGCCTATTGACCTCCTGCAACGTTCTTGACTTTGCACCTGTGCCTCCTGCCCTGACCTTCAGCTATCCAGACCATGAGCTGCCGTATCCCTCCTGTGCCTCAAATCTCCTCAGCCGCCTGTATAGTCGAGTTGTACCAGGGGTAGCGACCTGGGTACCGCCTGTTGCAGCAAATCTATCCCGCTTTGCAGCGGGCTCTGGTGAAAACCAGTGGCACCTTAGACTTCGCTCCCTGGCACGGCCCACGCCATCTCCCACGCAGCTCCCGTGGATCCACTACTATCCTGAGTGCTACAATCTACTGCTGTGAGTCTTACACTTATCTTTTAAAGTTGCACTGCGAGCACAACACCGTAAATGGCCTTAAATAGCTAAAGGGGTTTTTCAGTAGGGAGCTGCCAACATCAATCCCATCTTCTTGGGCATAGGAATGGTGGTTTAAATGCAGAAATCGATGATCTTCTTATGATAAAAAAAAGTCAATAGAGAGTCGGCACTCAATTGATGTATGGGATTGTAGTCAATTGTTATAGTCTATAATTCCATGCATCAGTTGAGCACCAACTCTGCCTCGTCTTTTTCTTCTATCAAAAGAAGATTATCGATTTCTGAATCTCATAAGGTAGGACACTTATGGCTGATTTCAAAATTGACCACTCAAAGGCCACGACCTATTAATATGTTGTTGAGAGTCTGTAATGGTTATAAAGATGTTAGGAGAAGCCCATGATTCTATAATACAGATCTGGTCTATAGAAATGGCTGCATTTTTTACCATAGACTTGAAAATTGACCTTGTGAATGCGCTCACGCGTCTTGAGGTATAGGCAGACTAGAAGCAAAGTAAGCATTAGCTAAGGTCTCTCTAATCCCACGTGCTATTGTCGTGAGGTAATAACTCAATTATGAATTATTAATTATGGTCATAAAAAATTATTCATTATGAAAAATTAAACATTTTGAAAATTATAAAAAATGTCAAAATTATGACCTGGTGAATTGTAGATAAGCTAATGAACACAATTCACATATGAGTCCGACTATTTCCTCAGATATCAACAATTTATTTTTATGACGGGATGACATTAATGCTTAAGGATGTAGTTTTGCAATATATGATAATACACAGATATTATAAAGTATGCAGATTTATTGGTTATAAGATTATAAACATAAATGAGTAATAAACAAAATATGCAAATTAATATCAATTAGATATTAGTAAACAGTAAAAGATTGTTAATTGACTACAATTAGTAGAACAATTCATGTGAGTAGTAAGTAACTTGTTACAATAAACAAAAGCTACCAGATTAGAATATCACATGAGAAAAAGGTTACATATCACTCTATTCAGAGGAACCTCATGATATTAAGATGGGCATTATCTTATTATTAGACATCAATATGGAATGCTTAATACACTCTGCCCTCTTCTAACCAACTACAAATTACATGATTCCAAGAATGGGGAAATCTATCTAAGATATAAATATGGAAGAACTGCGATATACTTCCCCCCCCCCCCCCACCCCCCCATTCTGGACTATTTTCTATACATTATCTTGGTAAGACATTAAGACAATTAAATAGCAATAATATATGATCTTGCTAGACTATATTTTAGGAGGAAGAACTTGAAACAGGTTTCCTGTGTGGGAAAAATACTTATAACACTTAGATTGGTGAGTAGGAATTCTATCATTATCTAAGCAATTATTTAATGCTTTGATAGATTATGAGTCTTGATTCTTCTACAGGTAGAATGAAGTCACACAATATCCTAAAACTATAATCTCAATATTGAGATAATTTATTATTTTATTTTATTAATTTAGTCGCCAATCTAAATGGTATAATTCAATCCACATTATTCCAATTAGTCTTAATTAAATGGAATACCATTTTTGTGTCTCTTACCAAAACTTTGTAAGATCCTTACTTCTGCTCTGAGGAACACTGAACAGTCCATCTCATTGTCAGGGACAGCCATTGGGTCGGTACTGTGTAATCAGTCCGGCATCTGAGATCTCACATGGCTTTCATGGCTTCAATCTTGTGGACCCCTTTCCTTTGTCTTTTTCTGTCCTTTTCAGCCTATAGTCTACAGTTCAGACTACAGCTCACAGTACAGAGTTCAGTTCAGTTCAGCTCAGCCTTCAGTATTCAGTATCTCTAACATCTGGTTTACCAGACTTTTTAATTAGTTAGACACACCCTCCTAAATTGGTGTCGTCTAGAGAGTGTAACCAGACCCCTTATATTTTTCTGTCCTTATCTCAAACACCATAAATAAGCTAAGTAGACATCTCTACTCCCCGACTGGCATTTAGAGATGCAGTAAAAATGAAACTTCAGAAATTGGCCTACTTTGATTATACGCAAAATGTCTGACATCATGCTCTTATACTATAAAACATATTAAACTATAGAGGTCTTGGAGGCTTTCTTTTCTTTTCCTTATTAGGACAAGACATAAAGAGGATATAATTCCCATTTGTTTTCTGAAAGTGGACATTCTGGAATCATAATGATAATGTATGTGCAAATAGACTGTGCAAAACATAGACAACTACACTGAGTAATAAAGTATTGCCCTAAAAAATAAAAAAATTTCCAATCCCCTTCTGGGAGGAAATCCTCCCTTCCGGGGAACAATACCCTGTCTGTAACCCAATTAAAATATAACTTTTATTCTTATTACTTAACCCCTTAAGGACTCAGCCCATTTTGGCCTTAAGGACTCAGACAATTAAATTTTTATGTTTTCATTTTTTCCTCCTCGCCTTCTAAAAATCATAACTCTTTTATATTTTCATCCACAGACTAGTATGAGGGCTTGTTTTTTGCGCGACCAGTTGTCCTTTGTAATGACATATCTCATTATATCATAAAATGTATGGCGCAACCAAAAAACACTATTTTTGTGGGGAAATTAAAACGAACAACGCAATTTTGCTAATTTTGGAAGGTTTTGTTTCCGATAAGCGGCGGTATGGGGGCTAATTTTTTGCGCCATGATCTGTACTTTTTTTTGATAACACATTTGCATATAAAAAACTTTTAATAAATTTTTTATAATTTTTTTTTAAATAAAATGTATTAAAAAAGTAGGAATTTTGGACTTTTTTTATTTTTTTTCGTTCACGTCGTTCACCGTACGGGATCATTAACATTTTATTTTAATAGTTCGGACATTTACGCACATGGCGATACCAAATATGTCTATAAAAATGTTTTTTACGCTTTTTGGGGGTAAAATAGGAAAAAACGGACGTTTTACTTTTTTATTGGGGGAGGGGATTTTTCACTTTTTTTTTACTTTTACTTTAACATTTTTTTACATTTTTTTTTACACTTGAATAGTCCCCATAGGGGACTATTCATAGCAATACCATGATTGCTAATACTGATCTGTTCTATGTATAGGACATAGAACAGATCAGTGTTTTCGGTCATCTTCTGCTCTGGTCTGCTCGATCACAGACCAGAGCAGGAGACGCCGGGAGCCGCACGGAGGAAGGAGAGGGGACCTCCGTGCGGCGTTATGAATGATCGGATCCCCGCAGCAGCGCTGCGGGCGATCCGATCGTTCATTTAAATCGCGAACTGCCGCAGATGCCGGGATCTGTATTGATCCCGGCACCTGAGGGGTTAATGGCGGGTCCCTGGCTGCGATCAGCAGCCGGGATCAGCCACGCATGACACGGGCATCGCTCCGATGCCCGCGGTTATGCTTAGGACGTAAATGTACGTCCTGGTGCGTTAAGTACCACCTCACCAGGACATACATTTACGTCCTGCGTCCTTAAGGGGTTAAAAGGTCTATCTGTGATTGTGAAACTTATATATATTTAAAATTATCAGGAGAGGCAGTGTGTCTTCTTGAATATGCCCACTTAGTGGTGCTATAGTGCTGGTGTAGGAGTTATATTGTTTCTCACTGTGTGTGGTCCGTGTATCACTCTGCCGTCACACAGTAACTCCGCACCCTTGATACACACTGTCTTCCTGTCTAAAATCTTTATAGATTGCTCTAACGTTTCGTTAGAAAACTAACTTCTTCAGAGAGCTGCCTAACTTCTCTGAAGAAGTTAGTTTTCTAACGAAACGTTAGAGCAATCTATAAAGATTTTAGACAGGAAGACAATGTGTATCAAGGGTGCGGAGTTACTGTGTGACGGCAGAGTGATACACGGACCACACACAGTGAGAAACAATATAACTCCTACACCAGCACTATAGCACCACTAAGTGGGCATATACAAGAAGACACACTGCCTCTCCTGATAATTTTAAATATATATGTTACGCCGAGCGCTCCGGGTCCCCGCTCCTCCCCGGAGCGCTCGCTTCACTCCCTCCGCTGCAGCGCTCCGGTCACGTCCTCTGACCCGGGGCGCTGCGATCCCGCTGCCAGCCGGGATGCGATTCGCGATGCGGGTAGCGCCCGCTCGCGATGCGCACCCCGGCTCCCCTACCTGACTCGCTCCCCGTCTGTTCTGTCCCGGCGCGCGCGGCCCCGCTCCCTAGGGCGCGCGCGCGCCGGGTCTCTGCGATTTAAAGGGCCACTGCGCCGCTGATTGGCGCAGTGGTTCCAATTAGGGTTTTCACCTGTGCACTTCCCTATATTACCTCACTTCCCTTGCACTCCCTTGCCGGATCTTGTTGCCTTAGTGCCAGTGAAAGCGTTCCTTGTGTGTTCCTTGCCTGTGTTTCCAGACCTTCTGCCGTTGCCCCTGACTACGATCCTTGCTGCCTGCCCCGACCTTCTGCTACGTCCGACCTTGCTTCTGCCTACTCCCTTGTACCGCGCCTATCTTCAGCAGCCAGAGAGGTGAGCCGTTGCTAGTGGATACGACCTGGTCACTACCGCCGCAGCAAGACCATCCCGCTTTGCGGCGGGCTCTGGTGAAAACCAGTAGTGGCTTAGAACCGGTCCACTAGCACGGTTCACGCCAATCCCTCTCTGGCACAGAGGGTCCACTACCTGCCAGCCGGCATCGTGACAGTAGATCCGGCCATGGATCCCGCTGAAGTTCCTCTGCCAGTTGTCGCTGACCTCACCACGGTGGTCGCCCAGCAGTCACAACAGATAGCGCAACAAGGCCAACAGCTGTCTCAACTGACCGTTATGCTACAACAGTTGCTACCACAGCTTCAGCAGTCATCTCCTCCGCCAGCTCCTGCACCTCCTCCGCAGCGAGTGGCCGCTCCTGGGATACGCTTATCCTTGCCGGATAAATTTGATGGGGACTCTAAGTTTTGCCGTGGCTTTCTTTCCCAATGTTCCCTGCATCTGGAGATGATGTCGGACCTGTTTCCCACTGAAAGGTCTAAGGTGGCTTTCGTAGTCAGTCTTCTGTCCGGAAAAGCCCTGTCATGGGCCACACCGCTCTGGGACCGCAATGACCCCGTCACTGCCTCTGTACACTCCTTCTTCTCGGAAATCCGAAGTGTCTTTGAGGAACCTGCCCGAGCCTCTTCTGCTGAGACTGCCCTGTTGAACCTGGTCCAGGGTAATTCTTCCGTTGGCGAGTATGCCGTACAATTCCGTACACTTGCTTCAGAATTGTCCTGGAATAATGAGGCCCTCTGCGCGACCTTCAAAAAAGGCCTATCCAGCAACATTAAAGATGTTCTGGCCGCACGAGAAATTCCTGCTAATCTACATGAACTTATTCACCTAGCCACTCGCATTGACATGCGTTTTTCTGAAAGGCGTCAGGAACTCCGCCAAGATATGGACTCTGTTCGCACGAGGCGTTTCGTCTCCTCGGCTCCTCTCTCCTCTGGTCCCCTGCAATCTGTTCCTGTGCCTCCCGCCGTGGAGGCTATGCAGGTCGACCGGTCTCGCCTGACACCTCAAGAGAGGACACGACGCCGTATGGAGAACCTCTGCCTGTACTGTGCTAGTACCGAACACTTCCTGAGGGATTGTCCTATCCGTCCTCCCCGCCTGGAAAGACGTACGCTGACTCCGCACAAAGGTGAGACAGTCCTTGATGTCTACTCTGCTTCTCCACGTCTTACTGTGCCTGTGCGGATGTCTGCCTCTGCCTTCTCCTTCTCTACAGTGGCCTTCTTGGACTCTGGATCTGCAGGAAATTTTATTTTGGCCTCTCTCGTCAACAGGTTCAACATCCCGGTGACCAGTCTCGCCAGACCCCTCTACATCAATTGTGTAAATAATGAAAGATTGGACTGTACCATACGTTTCCGCACGGAGCCCCTTCTTATGAGCATCGGATCTCATCATGAGAGGATTGAACTTTTGGTCCTCCCCAATTGCACCTCGGAGATTCTCCTTGGACTTCCCTGGCTTCAACTTCATTCCCCAACCCTGGATTGGTCCACTGGGGAGATCAAGAGTTGGGGGTCCTCTTGTTCCAAGAACTGTCTAAAACCGGTTCCCAGTAACCCTTGCCGTAACTCTGTGGTTCCTCCAGTAACCGGTCTCCCTAAGGCCTATATGGACTTCGCGGATGTTTTCTGCAAAAAACAAGCTGAGACTCTACCTCCTCACAGGCCTTATGATTGCCCTATCGACCTCCTCCCGGGTACTACTCCACCCCGGGGCAGAATTTATCCTCTCTCTGCCCCAGAGACTCTTGCCATGTCCGAATACGTCCAGGAGAATCTAAAAAAGGGCTTTATCCGTAAATCCTCCTCTCCTGCCGGAGCCGGATTTTTCTTTGTGTCCAAAAAAGATGGCTCCCTACGTCCTTGCATTGACTACCGCGGTCTTAATAAAATCACGGTTAAGAACCGCTACCCCTTACCCCTCATCTCTGAACTCTTTGATCGCCTCCAAGGTGCCCACATCTTCACTAAATTGGACTTAAGAGGCGCCTATAACCTCATCCGCATCAGAGAGGGGGACGAGTGGAAAACGGCATTTAACACCAGAGATGGACACTTTGAGTATCTGGTCATGCCCTTTGGACTGTGCAATGCCCCTGCCGTCTTCCAAGACTTTGTCAATGAAATTTTTCGTGATCTGTTATACTCCTGTGTTGTTGTATATCTGGACGATATCCTAATTTTTTCTGCCAATCTAGAAGAACACCGCCAGCATGTCCGTATGGTTCTTCAGAGACTTCGTGACAACCAACTCTATGCCAAAATTGAGAAATGTCTGTTTGAATGCCAATCTCTTCCTTTTCTAGGATATTTGGTCTCTGGCCAGGGACTACAGATGGATCCAGACAAACTCTCTGCCGTCTTAGATTGGCCACGCCCCTCCGGACTCCGTGCTATCCAACGCTTTTTGGGGTTCGCCAATTATTATAGGCAATTTATTCCACATTTTTCTACCATTGTGGCTCCTATCGTGGCTTTAACCAAAAAAAATGCTGATCCCAAGTCCTGGCCTCCTCAAGCAGAAGACTCCTTTAAACGACTCAAGTCTGCCTTTTCTTCGGCTCCCGTGCTCTCCAGACCTGACCCTTCCAAACCCTTCCTATTGGAGGTTGATGCCTCCTCAGTGGGAGCTGGAGCTGTTCTTCTACAAAAAAATTCTTCCGGGCATGCTGTCACTTGTGGTTTTTTCTCTAGGACCTTCTCTCCAGCGGAGAGGAACTACTCCATCGGGGATCGAGAGCTTCTAGCCATTAAATTAGCACTTGAGGAATGGAGGCATCTGCTGGAGGGATCAAGATTTCCTGTTATTATCTACACCGACCACAAGAACCTCTCCTACCTCCAGTCTGCCCAACGGCTGAATCCTCGCCAGGCCCGGTGGTCTCTGTTCTTTGCCCGATTTAATTTTGAGATTCACTTTCGTCCTGCCGATAAGAACATTAGGGCCGATGCTCTCTCTCGTTCCTCGGATGCCTCAGAAGTTGATCTCCCTCCGCAACACATCATTCCACCTGACTGCCTGATCTCCACTTCTCCTGCCTCCATCAGGCAGACTCCTCCAGGAAAGACCTTTGTTTCTCCACGCCAACGCCTCGGAATCCTCAAATGGGGTCACTCCTCCCATCTCGCAGGTCATGCGGGCATCAAGAAATCTGTGCAACTCATCTCCCGCTTCTATTGGTGGCCGACTCTGGAGACGGATGTTGGGGACTTTGTGCGAGCCTGCACTATCTGTGCCCGGGATAAGACTCCTCGCCAGAAGCCCGCTGGTTTTCTTCATCCTCTGCCTGTCCCCGAACAGCCTTGGTCTCTGATTGGTATGGATTTTATTACTGATTTACCCCCTTCCCGTGGCAACACCGTTATTTGGGTGGTCGTTGATCGATTCTCCAAAATGGCACATTTCATCCCTCTTCCTGGTCTTCCTTCTGCGCCTCAGTTGGCTAAACAATTTTTTGTACACATTTTTCGTCTTCACGGGTTGCCTACGCAGATTGTCTCGGATAGAGGGGTCCAATTCGTGTCTAAATTCTGGAGGGCTCTCTGTAAACAACTCAAGATTAAATTAAATTTTTCCTCTGCATATCATCCCCAGTCCAATGGACAAGTAGAAAGAATTAACCAGATCCTGGGTGATTATTTGCGACATTTTGTTTCCTCCCGCCAGGATGACTGGGCAGATCTCCTTCCATGGGCCGAATTCTCGTATAACTTCAGGGTCTCTGAATCTTCCTCCAAATCCCCATTTTTCGTGGTGTACGGCCGTCACCCTCTTCCCCCCCTCCCTACCCCCTTGCCCTCTGGTCTGCCCGCTGTGGATGAAATTTCTCGTGACCTTTCCATTATATGGAGAGAGACCCAAAATTCTCTCTTACAGGCTTCTTCACGCATGAAGAGGTTCGCGGATAAGAAAAGAAGAGCTCCCCCCGTTTTTTCCCCTGGAGACAAGGTATGGCTCTCCGCTAAATATGTCCGCTTCCGTGTCCCTAGCTACAAGTTGGGACCACGCTATCTTGGTCCTTTCAAAATTTTGTGTCAAATTAATCCTGTCTCTTATAAACTTCTTCTTCCTCCTTCTCTTCGTATCCCTAATGCCTTTCACGTCTCTCTTCTCAAACCACTCATCCTCAACCGTTTTTCTCCCAAATCTG
Organism: Hyla sarda; assembly: GCF_029499605.1. Classification (NCBI taxonomy): domain Eukaryota; kingdom Metazoa; phylum Chordata; class Amphibia; order Anura; family Hylidae; genus Hyla; species Hyla sarda. The sequence continues at coordinate 191,147,606 of NC_079194.1, forward strand.
TTCCTCCCACTCCTGTTTCCGGCTCCTCGGACGTCTTCTCGGTCAAGGAAATTTTGGCTGCCAAAAAGGTCAGAGGGAAAATTTTTTTTTTAGTAGACTGGGAGGGTTGTGGTCCTGAAGAGAGATCCTGGGAACCTGAGGACAACATCCTTGACAAAAGTCTGCTCCTCAGGTTCTCAGGCTCCAAGAAGAGGGGGAGACCCAAGGGGGGGGTACTGTTACGCCGAGCGCTCCGGGTCCCCGCTCCTCCCCGGAGCGCTCGCTTCACTCCCTCCGCTGCAGCGCTCCGGTCACGTCCTCTGACCCGGGGCGCTGCGATCCCGCTGCCAGCCGGGATGCGATTCGCGATGCGGGTAGCGCCCGCTCGCGATGCGCACCCCGGCTCCCCTACCTGACTCGCTCCCCGTCTGTTCTGTCCCGGCGCGCGCGGCCCCGCTCCCTAGGGCGCGCGCGCGCCGGGTCTCTGCGATTTAAAGGGCCACTGCGCCGCTGATTGGCGCAGTGGTTCCAATTAGGGTTTTCACCTGTGCACTTCCCTATATTACCTCACTTCCCTTGCACTCCCTTGCCGGATCTTGTTGCCTTAGTGCCAGTGAAAGCGTTCCTTGTGTGTTCCTTGCCTGTGTTTCCAGACCTTCTGCCGTTGCCCCTGACTACGATCCTTGCTGCCTGCCCCGACCTTCTGCTACGTCCGACCTTGCTTCTGCCTACTCCCTTGTACCGCGCCTATCTTCAGCAGCCAGAGAGGTGAGCCGTTGCTAGTGGATACGACCTGGTCACTACCGCCGCAGCAAGACCATCCCGCTTTGCGGCGGGCTCTGGTGAAAACCAGTAGTGGCTTAGAACCGGTCCACTAGCACGGTTCACGGCAATCCCTCTCTGGCACAGAGGGTCCACTACCTGCCAGCCGGCATCGTGACAATATATAAGTTTCACAATCACAGATAGACCTTTTAAGTAATAAGAATAAAAGTTATATTTTAATTGGGTTACAGACAGGGTATTGTTCCCCAGAAGGGAGGATTTCCTCCCAGAAGGGGATTGGAAAATTTACTATTGAACCCATAACCCAATGGGACCATTGGTGTTGGATCTAAAAAATAAGAAGACAAAACACCTGCATTATGTTTGAATACTCTGGGCCTAAAGTAGGGAAAAACCTGAAAGGAACAAAATGTTCAGAATGCTGGGGCAGTGGAGTACCCCTTTAAGGTGACTCTCTTGATATAAAAGCACATATATGAGTTCTTTACAACCATAGGCTTGGAGCTCCTTAACTCTTTTGGCTAAAGTGACAGATAATAGAAGGTCAAAAGTTTCAGGAAACTCATTTCTCTGGGTTCAAATACCTATTATTTAAAAAAGAAACTGACAATAGTATCATAGGCTTGGAGCTCCTTAACTCTTTTGGCTAAAGTGACAGATAATAGAAGGTCAAAAGTTTCAGGAAACTCATTTCTCTGGGTTCAAATACCTATTATTTAAAAAAGAAACTGACAATAGTATCATGTACACTAAGCTGAATTTACAGGTTGTAATCTGATGACACCTGTATCGGGAAACGCCCAGTTTAGATTAGGTTTGCTATGGGGATTTGCTTCTAAACTGGGCATTTCCCGAGACAGGTGTCGTCATAGAGGACTTAGACAGAAAAGAACAACCTTAACTTCAGAAGCTCATAAGTACTGAAAGGATTAAGATTTTTTTAATAGAAGTAATTTACAAATCTGTTTAACTTTCTGGAGCCAGTTGATATATGTAAAAAAAAGTTTTTTCCTGGATAACCCCATTAAAACTATACTGCCCATTATGCATAGTTATGTTAGTAACTTATTTACTTGCTGTATGGCTCTGATGTTTATATGGTCCCCCAGGTTTAGCATTTTGTTGTGGTATATAGACAGTTATCTCAAGCCTATTCCGCGATCCTTTGCAGCTCAAGACAACTGCTAATGACACAAAGTGTGGAAGTAGTAAACATCGGCAAGTAAGGACAAACAGATCTCACACGTCATCACGGGACTGGCTTGTAAGGGAAGACAAGAAGAAGCAAAACCCTGTCATCAGCTGTTATCTCGAGCTGCAAATCATCATGAAATAGGATAAAGACAACCATCATCTATACTGCCATGGAATGCCGAACCTGGGGCACCATATTAACATCAAAAAGTGGACAAGTTATACAGCAAGTAAATGGATAATTAACATAACTATGCAGAATGGGCAGGATAATTTAAAGTTTATAAACCCCGGAATACCTCTTTAATAAAATATCTATACCATATCTATAGCATTTCTGAATGGATTGGCTCGCCAGTCCGCCCCTGCAAGCTTATGTTCCCTCTAATGGTCCTAGGGCGCACCTGTGCAGTTGTGTAACCTTCTGTGCTTGATAATCTCATGGGGGTTGGTGTTACAATGCCTAACATATGTTAAGCTTAGGGTAGACAGAAGGTCTGCTGAAGCTCAATGGTCCACATTCTACTCTACCCTAAGATTAAAACATCTTAGGCATTGTAACACCAACCCCAATAGGCTTATCAAGCACAAAAGGTTACATAGCTGCCCAGGTGCGCCCTAGAACCATTAGATGGAACACCAGTTTGCAGGGGCGGACTGACTGGCTATTCCATTCAAATATGGTCTGAGAGCTCTGCTGTGGAATGTTGCTCCCAGGTAGGGAAACACTGCTTTCAGATGTATGCACAGCTCACACGCATACAGCTTAAAGCCTCCCCTCAGTGTGAGCCGCATCTGGGGCCTATACTGAAAGGAGACGTGACCTCCTACTCCACGCAGTGCAGGCACCAATGACGTCACTCATTAACCCCTTGGGGACTCAGGGTTTTTCCATTTTTGCACTTTCGTTTTTTTAATCCCACCTTTTAAAAATCATATCCTTTTCAATTTTGCACCTACAGACCCAAATGAGGCTTATTTTTGTGCCACCAATTCTAATTTGTAATGACAGCAGTCATTTTACCCAAAAATCTACGGCAAAAGAAAAAAAAAATCATTGTGCGACGAAATTGAAGAAAAAAGCCTTTTTTAACTTTTGGGGGATTCCGTTTCTACGCAATACATTTTTCAGTAAAAATGACATCTTATCTTTATTCTGTAGGTCCATACAGTTAAAATGATACCCTACTTATATAGGTTTGATTTTGTATTACTTCTGAAAAAAAATCCTAACTACATGCAGGAAAAAAGAAAAAATAAAGAAGGAAGAAAAAGCAAAAAGAGAAAAACAGAAGGGGGAGGGGGGGAAGGAAGGGGGCGAGGGGGGTGGAAGAAGAATAAACAGACAAGAAAAGAGAGGAAAAGAAAGGAGAAAAAAGAAAAGGGGAACCAAAAGGAAATAGGAAAAGGATAAGAAGAGACAAAAGGGGAAGGAGATGGGAGGGAAGAAGGGGGAAGGGAGGAGGGGGGAAAGGGGGAAGGGGGAAACGGGGGAAAATGAAGGGAGTGGGAGGGGGAGGAAGGAAGGGGGGAAGGGGTTAGAAAAGGGAAAGGAAGAAAGAAAGAGAAAAAAAATTGGAAAAACCAGGAATAAAAAGAGGAATAAAACTCTGGATACCATATTTACATAAAATGTTTCAAGCTAAAATCAACATTTAATCCTTTTGGGTGCATGGTCCCCAACTTGTATATCCATTTTAGCTCTTTCTGCCATAATAGTTTCTCCCTATCACCTCCTCGGCGTAATGGAGGAACATGATCGATTATACGGAATCTAATCTGGCTGATGTTATGCCCCATTTCCAAATAGTGTTTAGGGATAGGTAAATCCCTCCTCCCTATACGAATGGACGATATATGTCCATTTAAACATATTCTGCATTCATTAGTTGTTTCTCCAAGGTAGTATAATCCACATGGACATTATATTATGTATACCACAAAACTCGATCGGCACGTGAAATGATTTTAAATTTTAAAGTGTTGTCCCGTATAAGGATGATGAAAGGTGTCCCCTCTCACCATACTATTACAATGACTGCATGACCCGCAGGGAAAATTGCCATCTTTTAATTTACTTAACAAAGTTTGACCCGTCTTTTGTTTCAAGCTACCCACATCAGATGCTGTTGAGCTCTTCTTAAGTGTCTTTCCTCTCCTATATGCCATCACCGGAGGCTCCCTGATGTTAAGCGTTTTATTCACTAGTGTCCAATTCCTACGTATAATTTTTGCTATATGGTTGCTGTTCCTATTGCAAGTAGAAACAAAAGGAATTCTGTCTGATTGTGTTCTGGGTTGTTGTTGTAACAATGCATCCCTGTCTACAGAGGCCAATTTGTTTTTATGACTATCAAGGAGTCGTTGTGGATAACCCCTGTTTCGAAATGTCTTGCACATCTCATTAACCCTAGTTTCAGCCTTTACTGGGTCAGACACAATACATTTGACCCTAAGTAGCTGACTCCAGGGTAAGGATTTTACAGTAGGGCGTGGGTGAAAAGTGTCATAAGTTAGTATACTGTTTCTGTCTGTGTCCTTGACAAACAGATCAACTGTTAAATTAGAATTATACAATTCTATCAGTGTGTCTAAAAATTGTAGACTGCGGTCTGAAACCACCATCGTAAATTGCAATTCTGGGTAGATCCCATTCAGTTCTTCAAAAAAGAGAGTCAATTGGGCATGTGTACCTTTCCATAGAACAAACGTATCGTCAATATATCGAAACCATGTTTTGACATATTGTAACCATTGGGAGGTGTAAATAAACCGTTCTTCTTGCGTATGTCGGGGCCAAATTGGACCCCATGGCCGTTCCTCTGTTCCGGACATAGAAGTCATCTCCAAACAAAATAATTCCGCCTGAGTATGACCCCCAATAAGTCCAGAACAAAGGACCGGGCTGACCCACTCAACTCTGTGTTTAGAAGACAATTTTCGATGGCTTGTAGTCCCTTAGTATGTTCATTAGACGTGTAAAGATTTACCACATCAAATGATACCAACAGGCATTCGCTGGGGCATACCAGTCGCCGAAGTTTGTTGATAAAGTCCGTCGTATCCTGTATGTATGACTTTGCTGATACCACATGTGTTCTCAAGATTTTGTCCAGATATACAGATTCCCTCCTGGAGACAATAGGTCTAACGGGAGGGTTCCGTAGATTTTTGTGTATTTTATGTAAACAATACAGTAGAGAAAGAAAAATTTGCAGGTCTTCATCAATAATCCCTTTTGTGATGGCCCTCTCAGTAATCACCTTAATTTCTTCCTGTATACCAGCCAAGGGATTACCACTAAGTTTTTGATAAACCTGGGTATCTTACAGCTGTCTCTCTATCTCACTTAAATAGAGTGAGGTATCGATCACTACCAAGGCTCCACCTTTATCGGCGGCCTTGATAGTGATGTCCTTATTGTCTTGCAGTTGATGCTAAATTTGCGTTTCTTGTTTACTTAAATTATACCACCTCCCAACATTATGTTCAGATCGATCCTGTAACTCCTCTATTTCTCGTGTTACCACCTCCACAAAAGCCTCAACTCCATTATGTTTACGTGGTGGCATGAATGTACTTTTATTGTAAAGACCCACAGTTTTAAGTGGCAGTTCACACCCACTCTGTACGGGTCTGTCCTACCCAATGTCATCACAAAAGTGGCCTTTCAGCCGTAACCTCCTAAAAAACATTTCTAGGTCAACAGTTAGTTCAAATCAATTTGTGTCCACTGTAGGGCAAAAAGACAGTCCTCTTTGTAATACTTTAACTTCTAATTCAGATAATATTATAGATGAAATATTTACCACTAGTGAGGATGAGTCCTGGTGTGCGGACGACCCCGAGGTGGTCTGTTGTTGTTGTTCCGGTGTTGGGTCGATGTTCCTCCTGTTCCTGAATTTCCTTCCTCCCCGCCTGGTTTTGTGGGAATGTCCCGACCTCCTGATAAAAAAGGCCTTTGAATAGATCCATCAGAGGAGTCTGTATCCAGTGCCGTGGAGAGGAAGCCTTCTGTATTCGGTTTATTTTGGTTACGTGGACGTTGTCGTCGCCGACCCCTGATCTTGTTGATGTTTCAATAAACGGGAGGCTAATTTCTCTTTAGCCTCCTGATATTCCTGAGGGGGTAATAGGGATTTTTGTTTAGTCTTGTCAATTTCGGTCTGGAGAAACTTCATATTTAGCAGCATTACATCAAATTAATATTTGTTGGATATCCGTATAAACTTTATATAATATGCATCAAGTGTGGGAATACGTTTGGGCTCAAGTGAAACCGCATACCATGCGGTATCTGTTGCTCACGGTAATACTCAGAGTCACAAGGTGCAGTTCAAGAGTTATTAAGCGTCTTGATTCTGTATCCCACTTTTTACGTAGCAATTCCACGGATGGTGCACTCAGGAAACTTGTTTCTTTCTGTATGGTATTCAGTATTCTGTGAGCATCCTGTTCAGTGTACGAAAAAGTGCTGGGGGTACCGTAACCTGGTCCATCTGTTCCAGCCGGAGTCGTCATCTTTCCAGCCGATCCACAATTCACTCCGTGCTAGTCTCAAATGGCAAATAGATGCAATAGGTAATGTGACACAGCACCGGGGACCAACCTCCGTGCATGTGAATACTTTGACCTGACGGTGCTGTGATTTGTGGACTCTGCTTATATATATATATATATATATATATATATAATTTTGTAGAGGTGAAGTATTAGGAGGGATTTGGCTGGTATAGGGGTATGTGTGGCATAGGTGTGGCAAGGGGTGGAGTCTCACATATCTATAGAGGTAGCAGAACACGTGATGTCCAGCGAGGTAGGATGCAAAAAACAGGATTTCTTTATTGAGGACACATGGTCAGCACATAAAACCAACGCGTTTCGGGTCAGACAGGACCCTTAATCATGGCATGATGCCATGATTAAGGGTCCTGTCTGACCCGAAACGCGTTGGTTTTATGTGCTGACCATGTGTCCTCAATAAAGAAATCCTGTTTTTTGCATCCTACCTCGCTGGACATCACGTGTCTATCTCCTAGTATCAGGCCGGAGGCACTGCCGGCTAATCCGTGCTGAGTGTGGGGAACGCAGTGGAGGTGAGCCGTCTTGTCTATTTGAACTCTATAGAGATAGCAGAGGTAGTAGTCGCACCGAGGCCCTGGTGACCAAGGGGGCCCTAAAGCACATCTGCCCCATAAAAGACGAGCATCATAACTGGCATATGGGGCCCTGTTGCAAATTTTGGATCTTGGGCCAAGAAGCTACAAGTCACGCTTCTACAAGAGCCCTGTGCTTTTTTTGGTCTGGGGGTCCTGAGTTTTGTCAGTCTGCCCCTGCCTGTTTGCACAAGGGACAAAGTGGACTGCAAATAATGCTTTAATGGTTAATGCTGCAATGGTTAATGCTGTCCTTACTTAACTTTCATAGGGGAATAAAAAAAACACATTACAAATTCCCTTTCACTCATGAAACAAAGACGTATAGAACAGAATCACAGATCATCTTAAATTCAGCTTGAAAATCATAAGGAAACTTGCCAAAAGAAACATTAAGGCTGTCAGTAAGGGCATGGTGACTGTACAGACAACAAAGATTCTTCTAAGTAATGAAGAGGGTTATATGATTAAGTTCCCTGAAGCATGTAGTACCTGCTGTGCACACTTACTACATATTGCTGGCCTTCTGAGTGGCAGAAGAGATTCACTATTTTTTCAGAGGCTGGATCAATAGGATTAGAGGATTCTTACTGAAAGCTTGCCTGGGGCTCCTTGTCAAGCCTGCAGTTTTAGGGATACAGTTCACTTTCCTCCTGTTTATGATATTTCATTTCTTAGTCCTCCTGTACTATCTGCTAATGTAACAATAAGCACTTAGTTACATATTTATAGAACTGCTGAGAAATATGCCAGGATTTTATTTATTTCGAGAGCTAGACGTGAATGCCAATATACTATCATTTGGCATCATTATCAGTCTGGTTCTCTAGAATCTATTTTATTACTAGACAAGATAAATAGCACAAACCACCAGATGCAAAAGATTCAAAAAATTAATCAATTTTTCTAATCTATCTTTTCATATTGATTTTTACTTATAATTAGTAGATACACTGACAGTACACCGGAGAGAGAACATGAAATGATCTAGTCTCTGCAGTTCCTTTGCTACTGTGAGGGCGCCAGTAGTTGGGCAACCACCCAGCTCTTGACTCCTTGCCAGTTTGCAAGCTGAAATAAATACTGTAACTCTTCCCCTTTAAATATGTCTCAATACCTAGATTATTCTTCATTGATTACATCCAGATACTGAAATGTATTTTTTTCTCTATTTTCTGATTGTAATTTTTTTAGTACATCATATATAATTTTACAATATGTACCGTATTTTACACCCTATAAGACGCACCGGCATATGAGACACAACCTATTTTAAAGGTGCAAAATCTAGAAAAAAAGATTCTGAACCCAACAGTGATCTTCAACCTGCGGACCTCCAGATGTTGCAAAACTACAACTCCCAGCATGCCCGGACAGCCAACGGCTGTCCGGGCATGCTGGGAGTTGTAGTTTTGCAACATCTGGAGGTCCACAGGTTGAAGACCACTGGTATAGGAGGTAATACTCACGTGTCCTCGCCGCTGAGGACCCTTCACCGCTCCCCTGGATGTCGCTCCATCGCTGTTGCCGCGTCCCCGTGGTGTCCCCAACACTCCGGACGTCTTCTTCCCCGGGATCCACGCTCTCCTTCGCCGTCATCATGTCGCCGTCATCACGTCGCTACGCACGCCGCTTCTATTGGATGACGAGATGGCGTGATGACGTCGAAGGAGAGCGACGGCCATGCAGGGGATCCCGGCACAGAGCAGACACCGAGGAGGCAGGTAAGGTCCCTCCCGGTGTCCTGTAAGCTGTTCGGGACGCTGCGATTTCACTGCGGCGATCCCGAACAGCCCGACTGAGCAGCCGGGTAAGTGTCACTTTCGCTTGAGACGCGGTGGTCAGCTTTGATCGCCACGCCTGAAGGGTTAATACAGGGCATCACCGCGATTGGTGATGTCCTGTATTAGCCACAGGTCCCGGCCATTGATGGCCGCAGGGACCGCCGCAATAGGTGTGTATTCGCCGTATAAGACACACCAACTTTTCCCCCCCAGTTTTGGGGAAGAAAAAGTGCGTCTTATACGGCGAAAAATACGGTATATTTTATTATTACTATTATTATTAAATGGACTGCTTTTAACATACAGCAAGCTACATGGAAACAGAAAACCATATCAGATGCACATAAGGCCTTAAAGGGGTATGCCAGAAAGTTAAACAGATTTGTAAAGTTTTTTTTTAATCTATTTAAAAAATCTTAATCCTTCCAGTACTTATTAACTGCTGTATGCTCCACAGGAAGTTGTATTTATTTCTGGAATTATTTTCAGTCTGACCACAGTGCTCTCTGCTGACACCTCTGTCCATGTCAGGAACTGTCCAGAGTAGGAGCAAATCCCCAAAGCAAACCTCTCCTGCTCTGGACAGTTCCTGAAACAGACAGAGGTGTCAGCAGAGAATACTGTGGTCAGAGAGAAACAAACTCCAGAAAGAAATACAACTTCCTCTCAAGGATACAGCAGCTGATAAGTACTGGAAGGATTCTGATTTTTAAAAAGAAGTATTTTACAAATCTTTTTAACTTTCTGGCATCATTAGATTTAAATAAAAAAATATAATAATGTTTTCCACTGGAGTACTATTTTAATGTGGATAGAGATCTGGATCCAAACAACGTTTCAGAGACAAAGCAGAATAATGCCAAAGCTAGAAAGATTAGCATAAGTAGATATAGTAATACTAACGTACAGAATATTTTGCTTCCATTAGTTCTGCTTTAAATTTCTAACATTGAAAACATACCAAATTTACTGTGAATCTTTGAATGAAACTGTAAATGTCAGGAGATATAAAAATTAATAAATAAATAAACACTTACCTTTATACATTGCGTTGATCCTATGTGCGTAACCCTTAAGGACCAAGCCCATTTTCCCCTTAAAGGGGTGCTCTGGTTTAAAAACATTTTTTTTATTTAAATCAACTGGTGCCAGAAAGTAGGGGTACTCCGGTGGAAAACATTTTTATTTTTAATTAACTGTTAAATTAAATAAGTTAAACAGATTTGTAAATTACTTCAACTAAAAATTCTTAATCCTTCCAGTACTTATTAGCAGCTGTATAATACAGAGGAAATTCTTTTCTTTTTGGATTTCTTTTCTGTCACGACCACAGTGCTCTCTGCTAACACCTCTGTCAATTTTAGGAACTGTCCAGAGCAGGATAGGTTTGCTATGGGGATATTCTCCTGCTCTGGACAGTTCCTGACATGGATAGAGGTGTCAGCAGGTGTCTAAAATGGGAGAATATGGCAGAATACACTGCCGGTTAGCTCAGTGGAGCTATTCGGGATCGCCACGGTGAAATCGCAGCATCCCGAACAGCTGACAGGAGAGCGGGAGGTGTCTAACCTTACTCCCGGCTGACTGATTGGCGTTTGATTGCTCCAAGCCTGAAATTCAGGCTTGAGCAATCAAGCGCAAAAAACACTGATCAATGCATTCCTATGGCAATGCATTGAACAGTGTAAGAGATCAATGCATGCAGTTTTATAGCCACTAGAGGGTGCTATAACACTGCATTAAAAAATGTAAAAAAAGTTAATAAATGTGATTTAACCCCTTCCCTAAGAAAAATCAGAATCACCCCCTTTTCCCATTTAAAAAATAGTGTGTAAATGAAAATAAAAACAAACATATGTGGTATCGCTGTTTGCATAAGTGTCCAAACCATAAAAATATATCATTACTTAAACCGCACGGTCAATGGCGTATGTGCAAAAAAAAAATCAAAATTCCAAAATAGCGTATTTTTTGGTCACTTTTTATCCAATAAATTTTTTTTTAGAAAAAGTGATCAAAAAGTCTGATCAAAACAAAAATTGTACCAATAAAAACTTCAGATCATGGCACAAAAAATTAGCCCTCATACTGCCCCGTTTGTGGAAAAATAACAAAGTTATAGGGATCAGAAGATGACCATTTTAAACGTATCAATTTTCGTGCATGTAGTTATGAATTTTTCTAGAAGTACGACAAAATCAAACCTATAAAAGTAGGGTATAATTTTAAACCCTTAAGGACGCAGCCCTTTTTCACCTTAAGGACTGAGCCCATTTTCGCAATTCTAACCACCGTCGCTTTATGAATTAATAATGCGAAAAATGCTTTTACTAAATATTCTGATTCTGAGATTGTTTTTTTCGTGACATATTCTACTTTATTTTGGTGGTAAATTTTCAACGCTACTTGCATCCTTTTTTGGTGAAAAATCCCAAATTTCATGAAAATTTTGAAAATTTAGCATTTTCCTAACTTTGAAGCTCTCTACTTGTAAGAAAAATGGATATTCACAATAAATTTTATTTTTCTTCACAAATACAATATGTCCACTTTATGTTGGCATCATAAAATGGACATATTTTTTGCTTTTTGAAAAAATTAGAGGGCTTCAAAGTAGAGCAGCAATTTTAAAAAAATTCATGAAAATTGCTAAATCTGAAGGGACAGATGTTACAGAACTACAACTCCCAGCATGCCTGGGCAGTCCAGGCATGCTGAGAGTTGTAGTTTGGCAACATCTGGAGGGCTACCGTTTGGGCACCACTGTAACAGTGGTTTCCAAACTGTGACCCTCCAGATGTTGCAAATCTATAACTCCCAGCATGCCCAGACAGCCTTTGGCTGTCTGGGCATGCTGGGAGTTGCAGTTTGGCCTTTCTAGTGGTTGCCACAGTAATGATCGTCACTTTCAATTCCCCCACCGACGATTCCCTACCTGAGCCAGGATCCAGCAGTCTCCAGTGAAGATCCCCGGTCCTCAGGCATCTTTTCCTGCAGGTACTGCCTCCATCTTCTTCCCACGATCCCCTCGACTTCCAGGGGTGGGCAGAACGGGGGGTTGCCATGGCAACCCCCTGTCCTGCGCTGCCACTGGTCAAAACTCCGTTCTGCTAATGGCAGGGGATAGGAGGAGATCGCAGCTCTGCGACCTCACTCCTATCCCTTAGGCTGATCGGGGCTGTCGCTGACAACTCCGATCAGCCCTATTTTCCGGGTGATCGGGTAACCAGAGACCCAATCAGCCCGGAATTGGAGAAAATTGCATGTCTGAATTGACATGCGATTTTCTCCAATCGCCGACATGGGGGGGTCTCAGGACCCCCCTGGGCGATGTGCCGGGATGCCTGCTGAATGATTTCAGCAGACATCCCGATCCGGTCCCCAACAGGCTAGCGGCGGGGACCGGAATTCCCACGGGCGTATACATACGCCCTCAGTCCTTAAGGACTCGGGCTGCAAAGTGTATGCATACGCCCTGTGTCCTGAACAGGTTAATCATATGGACCTACAAAATAAAGATAAGATGTCATTTTTACTGAAAAATCTACTGTGTAGAAACAGAAGCCCCCAAAAGTTACAACATGGCGTTTTTTCTTCAATTTTGTCGCACAATGATTTTTTTTCCGTTTCACCGTAGGTTTTTGTGTAAAATGATTGATGTCATTACAAAGTAGAATCGGTGGCACAAAAAAAAAGCCATCATATGGATTTTTAGGTGCAAAATTGAAAGGGTTCTGATTTTTAAAATGTAAGGAGGAAAAAACGAATGTGTAAAAACTGAAAAATGCTTGGTCCTTAAGGGGTTAAAAAAAATCTCTAACTTTTTGTACAAAATGTTTAAAATTGCCTATTTTGACCACCTATAACTATCAAATTTTTCCATATATGGGGTAGTATGAGAGCTATTTTTTTGGATTGTGCTCTGTACTTTTTTTTGTACCACATTTGCTTATATTAAACTTTTAAATTACTTTTTATAATTTTCTTTTGGGAATAAAATTTTACAAAAAAGCAGCAATTTTGGATTTTTTTTATTTTTCACGTTTCGTTTACGTTTTTCACCGTACGGGATCCTTAACATTATATTTTGATACATTTACGCACGCAGCGATGCCAAATATGTTTATTCTTTTTTTTGTCCGCTTTTGGGGGGTAAAATGGGAAAAAGGCACAATTTCCATTTTTATTGGAGGAGGGGATTTTAATATTTTTTTTTTTACTTTTTAGTTTTATATTGTTAAACTTCTGTTTTACACTTTTTATGTCCCCATAGGTGATCTTCTTCTCTGGTCTGCTCGATCGCAGACCAGAGCAGAAGACCCAAGGAGATGGCTGGAGGCAGGTGAGGGGACCTCCGGCCGCCATTTTAGATGATCGGATCCCCACGGCAGCGCCATGGGCGATCCGATCATCTATTTAAATGTGGCCATTGCTGCAGATGCCGGGATCTGTATTGATCATGGAATCTGAGGGGTAAATGGCGGACATAGGCGCGATCGCTGATGTCCGCCATTACCAGCGGGTCCCCGGCTCCTGATAGCAGCTGGGAACTGCAGGGAATGTCGCAAGCACCGCTCCGATGCTCGCAGTCATGTACAGAATGTAAATGTATGTCCTGGTGTGCGCAGTGCCTCCGCACCAGGATTTACATTTACGTCCGTGGTGGTTAAGGGGTTAAATATTGGCTTTCATCCTTTTATGACTTCTAATTCCCGTATTTATGTTGCTCCCACTACATTCAGTTTACTGAGGAGGTCACTACATAGCTGCATGGACAATGGAATCTGGTGTAGAGATGAGCAAACTTCTGTCCAAACCTTTTCTTCACATAAGTATCCCAAAAATGTGTGTATAATTCTGTTTCAGAGCCCTTAAATCCATGTACAACACTGTTAGATCCCTTGTTTTTAAAGGGGCACTCCACTGGAAAAAAAATGTTTTTTAAAATTAACTGGTGCCACAAAGTTAAACAGATTTGTAAATTACTTCTATTAAAAAAATCTTAACTCTTTCAGTACTTATCAGTTGCTGTATGCTCCACAGGAAGTTATTTTCTCTTTGAATTTCCTTTCTGTCTGACCACAGTGCTCTCTGCTGACACCTCTGTCCATTTAAGGAACTGTCCAGAGCAGGATAGGTTTGCTATGGGGATTTTCTCCTACTCTGGGCTGTTCCTAAAATGGACAGAGGTGTCAGTAGAGATCACTGTGGTCAGACAGAAAGGAAATTCAAAAAGAATTGAACTTCCTGTGGAGAATATAGCAGCTGATAAGTACTGAAAGGATTAAGATTTTTTAATAGAAATCATTTACAAATATGTTTAACTTTCGGGCATCAGTTGATTTAAAAGAACATGTTTTCCAGTGGAGTACCCCTTTAAGGTAAAGTTAATACAGTATAACACCTAAAGGACACAGGACCCATACACCCTGAGTCTCTCAGCTGCGCATTCATCATAGACCGCAGGAACCCGGCTGCTATCAGCAGCCATAGAACCGCCGATAAAGGTGAACATGAGCAATCCACCATTAACCCCTTGGATGCCACAATCAATATTGATCATGGCATCTGCGGCTATGTGGTGGTTCTGGTGGCCAATCTGATTGCCCACAGCATGGCCACGGGATCAGATCAGCTAAGTTAGTGGCCGAAGGTCTCCTTACCAGTCTCCTGCTGCCATCATGGGTTCTTCTTCTCTGATCTCCCGTCAAGAAGACCAGAGAAGTTTATCGCTGCTAACATCTATAGATAGCTATAAGTTAAAAAAAAGTTACCATAAGTGAATAAGCCCCTGCCCTAATTTAAATAAAATTTCCCCTCTTTTCCCATTAAAAGAAAAAGACAAGAATGGTATCAATTAAAACTACAGATCATAGCCCAAAAAAATTAGCCCTCACACATATACAGAAAAATAAAAAAAAGTTATAGGGGTCAGAAGAGAACGATTTTAAATCTACTGATGTTGTTCAAATTTTGACTTCTTATTAAAATAGGACAATAACAGAAAAATTCGATAAATTGGGTATCATTTAAATTGTATTTACCTACAGAAGAAAGAGAACATGCTATTTTTACCATAAAGCACAATTTGCTCTTCAACGCTCCCCCACTTTTTTTGGTTACTCTGTACATTTTATAGTAAAATCAAAGGTGTCATTACAAAGTATAAATGGTCGTGCAAAAAATAAGCCCAAATATGGGTATGTAGGGAGAGAAATGAAAAAGAGTTATGTATTTTAGCAGGTGAGTAGGAAAAAGCAAAAACACAAAAACTGAAATTTCCTGTGCCCTCAAGGACAAAATGGACTGAGTTCTTAAGGGGTTAAAGTTATGTCAACAAGTATGGCTATGGATAAATGGATTGTACCCAGTGGTAACTAACAGGTTGAATAAAAATAGTGCACTAGTGGATTGTTTATGCTGGGGCTTTGGTCTCCTGTTGTACTGGCAGAAGACCAAACTCAGGAAATGTGGGCAGGACCTGATCTCCCAGCGCTTGCTCTTTGTCCTGTCATTCATGCAATAGATAGTAAGAATTGTGTGCAGCAGTTCTGCTCCGATCTCCCTCCTCTCTGTCTAACACATACAGAGAGGAGGGGGTGTTTGGATTTGCTGGACAGGCATGAAAAACAGCAATAGCGGAGATGCAGGCATGTGGCACAGCAATGGGGGGAGGGATGCAGGTATGAGGCACAGTAATAGAAAGAGAGGGGTGCCGGTACGAGGCTCAGTAATGGTGGGGAGAGGGGGGATGTAGGCATGAGGCATAGTCATAGGGGGGAAGAGGAATGAAGGCATGAGACACAGTTTTTTTAGGATGGGGTGCAGACTTGAGGCACAGTAATGAGGGGCAGGGGGTGCAGGCATAAAGCAAGTAATGGGGGGAGGGGGGCAGTAATGAGGCACAGTAAAAAGGGGATGGGGGCATGCATGAAGCAGAGTAATGTGTATGATATTCAGGGGCACAGTGTGTGGCAATATTTTATTCTGAGGGTACGATGTGTGGTAGTATAATATTCAGAGGACGCAGTGTGTAGTAGTAGTATAATCAGAGGGTGCAGTGTGTAGCAGTATTATATTTAGGGGGTGCAGTGTGTGATAGTATTATATTCAGAGAGTGCAGTACTATACACTGTGCCCCTGAATATAATACTACCACACAATGTGCCCTCACCGTGGTGGTCCCGATCAGCTGCTGTGATACATTTTTTTTCTATTTTTGACACCCCAATCAAATTTGATTGTGGCGTCTGAGGGGTTAATGCCAGACATCTCTGGGATAGGTGATGTCTGGTATTAGCCACGGGTCCTGGTGGCTGATAGCCATCGGGACCACCCCGTTATGACTTGGGGTCAGGTCGTGACCCCGCATCATAGAAGGGGAGCGGCATGATGGTGTACAGGTATGCCCTTCGTCCTTAATGAGTTAAATCTTCATAAAACACCTCAATTGTAGTTATAAGTCGAATTTATTTTGCCTCACGACAATATTTCTCTAAAAATAACAAAACACATAAAAACTGCACAACGTGAACTGATCTCAATCCACTTATGAGTCTAATGAGTTTAATTGGCACTTCAACACTAGCAGCTCAAATAGTTGACCAGCTGCACTAATCAAACACCCCATTGAAAGTTGGAAGGAGGCTGGAGGCGATGGGAAATTAAGACTGCATTATAGAATCACTTCAATGAAGAAATTGCAATCCTTCATAGAGTTATTCTCATGCCTGCTACATAAGCCAAAACAGGTAAGCACAAGGCGTGCACAAAAATCTCTACATTATTCTCTAATAATAGCTGCACTATATAAGCAAACATAAATAAATAAATAAATTAATTAATAATTCACATACAATTCCTAGGAGGTTTCTTGAAAACTTTCCAGTATAGATAGAAATTTGTCATCAGCCTCACACAAAACCTGAAGGCCATATATAAATAAGAGCTGGAATTAATAAATTACATTTCCTTCCATGTACTTCCTTACACTTTCATTGTTGTCTGTGTGTCAGTCTCTTTTTCAGCTTTGCATTCTGTTCATGAATAGTGTTGAGTGGCATAGGCCATATTCGAATTCGCGATATTTCGCGAATATATGGACGAATATTCGTCATACATTCGCTAAATTCGCATATTCGTAATATTCGCATTATATTTTCGCAAATGCGAACATTCACATATGCGAAAATTAGCATATGCAAAAAAACATACCGTATATACTCGAGTATAAGCCGACCCGAGTATAAGCCGAGACCCCTAATTTCAACCCAAAATCCCAGGAAAAGTTATTGACTCGAGTATAAGCCTAGGGTGGGAAATACCTCATCCCCCCCTGTCATCATCCAGACCCGTCATTAACATCCTCATCATCATCCCCTTGTCATCATCCCACACATCCCCCCTTCATCATCCCCTTATCATCCCACACATCCCCCCTTCATCATCCCCTTGTCATCATCCCACACATCCCCCCTTCATCATCCCCTTATCATCCCGCACATCCCCCCTTCATCATCCCCTTATCATCCCACACATCCCCCCTTCATCATCCCCTTATCATCCCACACATCCCCCCTTCATCATCCCCTTGTAATCATACCACACCCCCCCCTTCATCATCCCCACCCCCCTTCATCATCCCCACACCCCCCCCTTCATCATCCTCTTCTCATCATTCGCCCTCAGTGGTCTTCAACCTGCGGACCTCCAGAGGTTTCAAAACTACAACTCCCAGCAAGCCCGGGCAGCCATCGGCTGTCCGGGCTTGCTGGGAGTTGTAGTTTTGAAACCTCCGGAGGTCCGCAGGTTGAAGACCACTGCGGCCTTCAACATCATCCAGCCCCCCTCTCACCCCCTTTAGTTCTGAGTACTCACCTCCGCTCGGCGCTGGTCCGGTCCTGCAGGGCTGTCTGGAGAGGAGGTGGTCCGGTGAGGAGGTGGTCCGGGCTGCTATCTTCACCGGGGGCGCCTCTTCTCCGCGCTTCCGGCCCGGAATAGAGGCGTTGCCTTGACAATGGCGCAGAAGTACGTTGGCAATGAACGCACCTCTGCGTCGTTGTCACGGCAACGTGACTATTCTGAGGCCGGGCCCGAAGCGCTTAGAAGAGGCCTCCCCGGTGAAGATAGCAGCCCGGAACCACTATCCCACCAGACCACCTCCTCTCCGGACAGTCCTGCAGGACCGGACCAGCGCCGAGCGGAGGTGAGTACTCAGAACTAAAGGGGGTGAGAGGGGGCTGGATGATGTTGAAGGCCGCAGTGGTCTTCAACCTGCGGACCTCCGGAGGTTTCAAAACTACAACTCCCAGCAAGCCCGGACAGCCGATGGGAGTTGCTGGGAGTTGTAGTTTTGAAACCTCTGGAGGTCCGCAGGTTGAAGACCACTGCGGGTGGGGGAGTTCACTCGAGTATAAGCCGAGGGGGGTGTTTTCAGCACGAAAAATCGTGCTGAAAAACTCGGCTTATACTCGAGTATATACGGTAAATGAAAATTTGCATATGAGAAAATTAGCATATGCAAATTTTCACATATGCGAAAATCCGTACGCCAGTCTCACACAGTAGTTTAGAGCCTTCTTTACACCACACAAGCTGGAAGCAGAGAGGGGTGATCAATGTGATGTGTACTGTGAAAAAAAATAAAATGAATATTCGGAATTGCAAATATATAGTGCTATATCTGCGAATATTCGCGAATTCGCGAATATGCGATATTCGCAAGCAACACTATTCATGAACCTTAAAGATCTGGATGAATGTAGGTCCCTTCCAGAGAGAAGAGTGTGACAAGCTGCTTTGTACTACATGGAATTGTGGGAGGATAAATAAAGGAGAGCAATAGCATGGTAAAGAAATACAACTGTCTTTTAGCAATGCTTCATTCTCTCTCCTCTATACGTGGGCCTCAGGAATAGCTTTTACTTTGGACATTATCTTAAACTCAGCTTTCTCTACTTTTCTAAAGTTTCCAACTCGTTTTATAATCACTGACAGCCGTCACTTTTGTCTCTTTGGAATTTCTGTCATGAGCTGAAACAGAATGTTAAATTCTCCTGTAATATTCTAAGCTAACTTAGTTATGTAAAATAGATTAATGACAAGAACTAAGCCATCAAGGCAGGTGAATACTAAAAATGTGTACGGAGGAATTTTAATACCTAATTACATTGATATTGTAATCAGTAAAAGCAGCTGCTTTTTGAGCATTTCAGCAGCCGAAGATTAAGGAAGAATTCAAAAGGTATTCATAAATTCTTATAATAAAGCCAAACTTTACATACTTCAAAGCTGTTATAGCATAGGTCTGATTCATGTGCCATTCACCCTCAAGTATCAGATGCAGAATAGAATTTTAAGTAGACAAAAGTTCTAATTAGATGCCATTATTTGCTTATTGTTGTTTTAATTAGTTTGACAGTATTAATGTTTATCTCGACAGCAAAGTTGCTTTGTAACAATTAGAGTTCAATAATAAATGGCTCACAATTCAAGCCAAGTCAGTCTGGTGTGCCTGTGTGTCTATATGTCTTTATATGTCTCAGCCAAGTCAGTCTGATGTGCCTGTGTGTCTATTAGTGTTGCTCGCGAATATTCGCAATTCGAATATTATTCGCGAATATCGCATATTCGCGAATTCGCGAATTTCGCGAATATAGCGCTATATATTCGTAATTACGAATATTCGTTTTTATTTTATTTTTTTTTCTTCACAGTACACATCACAGTGATCACCCCTCTCTGCTTCCAGCTTGTGTGGTGTAAAGAAGGCTCTAATACTACTGTGTGAGACTGCCGTGCGCAAATTCGCATATACGAAAATTAGCATATGCTAATTTTTCGCATATGCGAATATTCGCATGTGCTAATTTTGTATATGCAAATTTTCACATATGATAATTTTCGTATACGCGAATGTTCGCATATGCGAAAATAAAACGAGGGGATAACGAATATGCGAATATTCGCGAATATATGACGAATATTCGTCCATATATTCGCGAATATTCGCGAATTCGAATATGGCCTATGCCGCTCAACACTGGTGTCTATATGTCTTTATATGTCTCAGCCAAGTCAGTATGGTGTGCCTGTATGTCTATATGTCTTTATATGTCTCAGCCAAGTCAGTATGATGTGCCTGTGTGTTTATATGTCTTTATATGTCTCAGCCAAGTCAGTCTGGTGTGCCTGTGTGTCTATATGTCTTTATATGTCTCAGCCAAGCCAGTCTTGTGTGCCTGTGTGCCTATATGTCTTTATATGTCTCAGCCAAGTCAGTCTGGTGTGCCTGTATGTCTATATGTCTTTATATGTCTCAGCCAAGTCAGTCTGGTGTGCCTGTGTGTCTATATGTCTTTATATGTTTCAGCCAAGTCAGTCTGGTGTGCCTGTGTGTCTATATGTCTTTATATGTCTCAGCCAAGTCAGTCTGGTGTGCCTGTGTGTCTATATATCTTTATATGTCTCAGCCAAGTCAGTCTGGTGTGCCTGTATGTCTATATGTCTTTATATGTCTCAGCCAAGTCAGTATAGTGTGCATGTGTGTCTATATGTCTTTATATGTCTCAGCCAAGTCAGTCTCATGTGCCTGTGTGCCTATATGTCTTTATATGTCTCAGCCAAGTCAGTCTGGCGTGCCTGTGTGTATATATGTCTTTATATGTCTCAGCCTTTGGCTGTCTGGGAATGATGGGGGTTGTAGTTTAGCAACAGCTGAAGGCTCCCTGTTTGGGTACACACTGCTTTATGGGCGCTCTCCCAGACACGAAAAATGTACTAACCAATAGTGTTGAGCGGCATAGGCCATATTCGAATTCGCGAATATTCGCGAATATATGGACGAATATTCATCATATATTCGCGAATATTCGTAATATTCTCGTTTTATTTTCGCATATGCGAAAATGCGCATATGCGAAACTTTTTATATGCGAAAATTAGCATATACGAAAATTAGTATAAACAGAAATTCGCATATGCGAAAATTAGCACACCAGTCTCATACAGTAGTATTAGAGCCTTCTTTACACCACACAAGCTGGAAGCAGAGAGGGGTGATCACTGTGATGTGTACTGTGAAAAAAAAAAAAAAAAGAATATTCGTAATTACGAATATATAGCGCTATATTCGCGAATATTCGCGAATTCGCGAATATGCGATATTCGCGAATAAAATTCGTATTGCAAATATTCGCGAGCAACACTACTAACCAATTGTTTGTGGTTTTTTTTTCTTCTCATTTCAGATACCTGTATTCTCTGGACTTTGGCGGATTTGATGGGCTACCTTAATGACCTGCATGTTTTTTGTCTTTCAATAAAATGGTTAACGAGGGCTTGTGGGGGGAGTGTTTTTTGTAAAAAAAAATATATTTTTTACAATGTGTTGAGTTGTTAACTTTACTTTTCAGGCTTAGTAGTGTAAGCCCTCTCATAGACGAAGTCCATTACTAAGCCAGGGCTTAGTGTTAGCCCCAAAAACAGCTAGCACTAACTCCCCTTTCTTACCCAGCACAGGGGTACCAGGAATACCCGGTACAAACGTGCCTGGAGCATCAAAATTGGCGCTTCCTGGTCTAGGTGGTAGCAAGCTGACTTTGGGTTGAGGAGGGTCAATAACAATGGCTCTTGCCCACCCTGGTGACGTCAGGCTGTAGCTGCTTGGTGACTATCTGGCTAAGAATAAAAATATGTGGAACCATACACGTTTTTATTTATTTATTTTTTAAAGTGAGGTTCCCTGTATTTTCATTCTCAGCCAGATACCAGCCAAGCAGTAAAAGCCTGATGTTACCAGGGTTGAAGTAGCGTAATAACAACATAGCCAAACTCACCACTTTGGTTTAGGGCTGTAGCTCTACCTCTAATTAAGTCATCACTATGGATGAAGCTACACCAGACCTGGAAGGAGCTGAAGCCAGGGTGGTAAGTAGATGTCTGGCTTCTATAGATAGCTGGATATAATATTTACAAAGAGTTAACCAGCACTATGCAGCAGTGTGAGTTAACTCTTTCTTTGCTGGATTGGGCTTACACAGGGCTTACACAGTCTTACAGTAAACCAGGAATGTATGTGCATACCTGTTTTTTTTTTTTTTTTTTTTTTTTTTTTTTTTTTTTTGCTGGGCATGAGATATATGACATATATCAACTGCTTATCATCAGCTGTGCTCAAGGCTGTATAGCCGCTGGCACAGCTCATCCCTGCTGACAGTAAGGACAGTTTCTGGCACTGTGCTATGCTGGATACTGTATGGCGGCAGAGGGAAGTAGTGATGCTCTGCATTTCTACTTCCCTTCGAGAATGTCAAAACGATGGCATTTTGGCTTAAAAAATGCCATAGTCTCAAAAAGCAGTGTTAGATGTGTATTGTGCACTAAGGTAAGGCAGAAGTAATACTAGATCTTTCTGCCCTACTTCTGTGTGCAGCTGTGTCTCTCTTCCATTCTTCCTGTCTCACTCTCTGACTACCTCCTCCACCCCTGTCCATAGCCTTCTATGGACAGTATTAGACCTGACACATAGTGAGCTGATTTTTTTAGTTTTCTTGGGAGGAATGACGGTTTTTCTCTAATAAGATAATATGAAGTTTCTTGCTCTACTGATTTATGCAAGGCTTTTTGAAAATGTTGTAACCATTGTCAGACAGTGACAGGAATGGGGGCCGGGGATTGTTATATTTTCCAAAGGTACCTGTCATCAATAACTAACAGGTTTCAGGAAATTAATATCTCATCCAGGGAAAGCTAGTTGTGAAATGTGGTATCCACAAATAGTTAAATCACTAGCAAATGACAGCTGCTGAGGACTTTGGTAAAGTTTGTTTTAATAGGCCTGGATTTTTATTAAATAATAGGCAGGTTGGTAGTGTTGCTTTCATTTTCTTCCTGAGCAGTCCAGGCTTTCAATGTGTCCCAAAATCTGCACTGGTGCTGAAGACAGCTGATTACTGAGTTTAAAAACAAGGTGTAACTCAATCTGCAGGCTGAGGCTTTGAGGAACCTGTACTTCCGATAGAGTTTGGAGTCTTGAAGTCTGCAGCCTCAAAGGACTGTCCTAGGCACATGCTCATGCGTACCTAATAATAAATACAGCATAGACAGAATAATGCAGATATGTTGTGTGTAACATGGACAATAGTGTTGAGTAAGACAAAAACAAACATAATGGATGGAAACATAATCCTAAATCAAGTCTAAAACATGGTACATGGATGCTTTGGACCACCATTGGAGAACTAGGAG
Organism: Hyla sarda; assembly: GCF_029499605.1. NCBI lineage: Eukaryota > Metazoa > Chordata > Amphibia > Anura > Hylidae > Hyla > Hyla sarda. The sequence goes on from NC_079194.1 coordinate 191,170,752, forward strand.
ATGACTGGTCAAAACAAAGATGACTCTGAATGTGGCATAACTGGCAGGGTATTACCAGGCAGGAACATGATCAGTAGACATGACAGGACAATCTAGGGATGGCTTAGCAGCAACATAAAACACTTGGGATGACACAGTAAGAGACACCTAGGATAGCACAGCATGATGCAGAGAAGAAGAGCAGGAACTGCAGGACCCTTTAGTCCCCACCTCCTTTTCTGCCAATCTTAATTGATAGAATAGGGGTTTTCTGAGCAAATGTTACTAATAACTGATTGGTGGGTGCCTGCGCCTGGATGAAATAAATGAGAGCTAAGCTGCAGTAACACAATGTATGGGGCCAAGGCTTTTTATATATATTGTGTACATCCAAGCATGGGGCTGCACTGTACAGCTGATCAGCAGTGGTGTCAGGTGTGAAAAAATAGGCTTTACACAGGCCAATTGTTTCTAGCAAATTGCTGTATTAATAATTGCTGGTTTATTTGTGTGGCCATTCACTACTGTCATTGGAAGTCTTTCTGAAGAAGTTGGGTTTAAAATATGTTATGGCATACCATGATTAAGAGCTGTGCCCAGCTCGAAACACGTTGTAGCTTTCTTCATTTTTATTGACATATCCTTTTTTTTGGGAAGGGGGGCTGGATTTTAACATAATGGATTGAAGGTTAGCTTTGCAGCTATTTTCATATTTTTAGGAACTGGAATTCTCCATATGGTCTGAAAATATTATATATTATCGTAGTTTGTAATTTTTTTTGTTAGATTGTCATGGTGCTTTTGTTAATTCATCCTGTGAGATTTATTGATTTAGGAAATAGATAAAGGACTGATTGTTAATCTCTGGTTAAACAATAAAACTCTCAGCCCTACACTATACTGCACTATACTGAAAATAATGGAGTGTGCAGCCTGCAAATATATAAAACATCCAAACCGCACAAAATAATAATTCTAGATTAGAAAGTTGAATTTACACAAGGAAGTGCATATAATAAGAGTTGTTCATATTTTACAGAAAGGTACTCTGTTTCTGGTTTGACCAATAGTAAACGTCCCATGGACTAAAAAAATGGAAGGCTTGGAAGCCTGTTTCACATAATCGCAGGAGCTCATTTATATTTGTCAGGTTTTAGATATAGCAGAAACGGAACAAGTGTCGTGTTTAATTATAGCAGAGTGGATTGTGAATGGCAATTTTTTAAACAACATTATATGCTCTACTAGATTTAATCTATCAAATTAAGAAGAGGAAATTAAGGGAGGAAATGGTATATGAGATCATATAAATTTGTGAACTGACAAACAGGGTATTTTTCTTTTGTACATCACTCTATTATATTGTACTATATCATTACATAACAGTTGTGAATAAGATTGTAACATGGATATCATAGTGGTCTGTTAAATACACAGGGACTCCCCTTGCTTCATGGACTGTTACAGTGTTGATAGGGCTGCACAAGTGATGGTGGTGGTGATGATGCTCCCCCAGGGTACACCTTCTTTACTGCTTGGCATGATTGGTTTTGTGGTGCCCATGACGGTGAAGTGTAGGGTTGAGAGGAGACACAAAGATAGCTTAAACAAACTCATAGTTATTTACTGGAAAATAGCAGATGTGTCCACAAAGGTTTTTCCAAAAAGTTTTTTTTCTCTCCCTGGAACAGTCAGTAACTATTTCCTGGCAGAGCTTAGAGGTGGCATCCGATGTGCACTTGTCTTCCCAGTAAGTGTTTCCGAATGATGCAGATCTGGAGACTTACTACCTTCTAGACTCCTCCTAACTCTTAGATATGATTAGGCTCAGACAGGATTGATAGCAACAGCTGGTTTCAGGCATTCTTAGCAGGAGCTGTAGTAGGTACTCCAAGCTTTCCTCAGCTATTCTCCTTTGGCTATTTGGCAGGCCTTCCATGAGATAGAGACTGCACTACACCATCTCTCAATAGTAGAGACTACATTACCCTACTCGGCTTCCTTCTCCTCTAAGTATAGAGGCTAGCTCTGACTAAGCTAATTTCTTCTCTCTGGAAGGCCACATGTGTGCTTATTAAACCTTTTGCTCCCAAACATATTGGGTACAAATTAAGTTTTAATACAAAACATAAAAACATGTTATAAAACAGTACATGGATCACCCAAATTAATGTAGCAACCCAGTGGAGGTTGTCTATCCTGTTCCTATCGAGGGTTGTGGTCCGAAATAACACTATTATGCTGAATGATAAATTGTTGTCTATCGGTAAATATTCTGTGGAGCACTTCACTAATGTTTAGGATATCATCCTCCTATTGCCTGGAAAAGCACCACTGCATTGTATTGACCTTGATATTGATATGGGGTGGTGGTCAGCCGCCTATATATTATTTGCTCATTTTATTAAATTTTTCTTTCTCTACTGCCTATAATTGTGTTATAAGGCTTTGTTGCTGTTCTTGTATTGATGCTATCTTCTTTTTGCAATCATTAAAAACTTCATGGTTTGATTGTTAAACATATGGATCAATCAACATATGGATCAAGGCACATGACTGCTCAACACTAAAGCACAGGTCCCATAGGAACCCCAGAGGGATATGTTTATTAGTTTTTAGATGTGTATTTTTTTATATATTTTTTTATTGGAAAAAAGAGTGATTGTAATTTTTATCAGGGGAGGTGATATTTTACACTTTTAAGTCCCTATAGGGGACAAAAAAATGCAATCATTCGATTGCATTCACTGTATAATGCTATGCATAGCCTAACACACATTGATCAGTGCTCCACTTCACTTGAGCATCAATCTGCCAGATGGAGGCAGAAAATTGGGTCCCTTACCACCATTTTAGCTCATTGAACCCCCAGAATTGCCTTACAGGGATCCAAAAAGCCCCACTGAGCTGTTGCCAACTATTATAAATGCTTTCAAATGCCCTGATGAGCAGAATCGCCACTGCCCATCATTAATGGTAAGTGCCCAGCTAATGATAATAGCCATCCTTCACCTCTTATGATGTAAGCGTAGCTCCTGCACTCACTTCATACTTACTTAACCCTCCAGAGTGTAGATTTACACCCTGGTGCATTAACGTGTATCTGTGATTAGCAACATTATATGTATATTTGTAGTATACATTAGTTTAAAAAACAAATTAATTTTTGTCCCTGCAGCTTTTGCCTGTGTGTCTCTTTGAGGAGACCAAATACCGGAAGTGAGGGTGGACAAGCAGGGCTCTGTACACTGAGAACAAGCAGGGCTCTGTGCACTGAGGACAAGCAGGGCTCTGTACACTGAGGACAAGCAGCACTCTGTACACTGAGACAAGTAGGGCTCTGTAAACTGAGGACAAGCAGGGCTCTGTACACTCTGGGCAAGCAGGGCTCTGTACACTGAGACAAGCAGGGCTCTGTACACTGAGGACAAGCAGGGCTCTGTACACTGAGGACAAGCAGGGGTATGTGCACTGAGGACAAGCAGGGCTCTGTACACTGAGGACAAGCAAGGCTCTGTACACTGAGGACAAGCAGGGGTCTGTGCATTGAGGGCAAGCAGGGCTCTGTGCACTGAGGACAAGCAGGGGTCTGTGCACTGAGGACAAGCAGGGCTCTGTGCAGTGAGGACAAGCAGGGCTCTGTACACTGAGGACAAGCAGGGGTCTGTGCAGTGAGGACAAGCAGGGATCTGTGCACTAAGGCTCTGTGACATGCTCCCGGCTCACACATCAGGATGATTGGCAAGCCAGGAGCCTGTACAAAACCCTGCTTGTCCTGCCCTCACTTCCTGTATTTGGACTCCACATACACACACAGGCAATAGCTGCAGGGACAGCATTTTTTCACCCAAAAAATATACACATTTTGTAACCAATGTACATAAAAAATATACAAATAATGGTATTATCTACATTATATAAAAAGTATTTGCTAACGACAGTTACACTTTAAGTCCCAGATGTCAAGGATGTACATGTACCTGTTTCGCCGAGCGCTCCGGGTCCCTGCTCCTCCCTGGAGCGCTCGAGGCGTTCACCTCCGTGCAGCGCCCCAGTCAGACCCGCTAACCGGGAGCGCTGCACTAGTGTCACCGGCGGGGATGCGACCCGCGTAGCGGGACGCGCCCGCCCGCGGCTCGCATCCCAATCTCCTCACCTGCCCCGTCCTCCGTCTGCTCAGTCACGGCGCGCGCGGCCCCTCTCCCTAGGGCGCGCGTGCCGGCTCTCTCAGATTTAAAGGGCCAGTGCGCCATTGATTGGCGCCTTGCCCAATCAATACCTACACCTGTGCCCTCCTTATAAAAACCCACTTTCCCTTCCTGTCGGATCGCCGGATCTTGTTGCCTAGTGCTAGTGAAAGTGTTTTGTGTGTGTTCCAAGCCAGTGTTCCAGACCCTCTGCTGTTGCCCCTGACTACGATCCTTGCTGCCTGCCCTGACTTTCTGCTATGTCTGACTTTGCTCTTGCCTTGTCCCTTGTACCGCACCTGTCTTAGCCGTCAGCTGGGGTTGAGTCGCTATCGGGTGGAACGACCTGGGGGTTTCCTGCCGCTGCAAGTCCATCCCGCTTTGCGGCGGGCTCTGGTGAAAACCAGTAACCCCTTAGACTCCGTTCCCCTGGTACGGCCCACGTCATTACCCCCCTGACACAGAGGATCCACCACCAGTGTCCTCGCTGCATACCTATCCAGATCCTGACAGTACCCCCTGTGTTGTCTAAGGGTTAAAATCTATATGTCCCCTATGTTATGCATGTAGAAGATAGTGAACATTCTAACTCATGAGTAAGACTACAAAATTCTAAATAAATTGTCCATAGTTTTACCCATTTATTGTAGTTTTGCATATGGATACCAATAAGCATTAAGTAGAGTCACAATAGAGTAGGGAAAACTGCTGTATGTATTTACCAGCACAGCAATCTCCTGGTACCTTCAACAAAAAATTCAGGCAACCTAAGAGAGGTCAGCACAAGATAGTAAAGGATAAGATTAATTTTCATAACAGCTCATCACCCATCAGAAACAGTCCGGCAAAGCTCAGTGAAGCAGTAAGAGCTGCAATGTGCAATGCATAGTAATGTGGTGGTGGCTTCTGCTCTGCATCACAATTGTGAGACACAGTACTTTGTTGCTTTGTGGCTCTATGAGACAAAAATGTTAAAATACCTTCAAAGAAAAAAAAAAGACATTAGCTTAAATTTGAATACCTTCAAACATATTATCATCTGTATTATTGCAATTTATATGTTATATTACATTTTCAGTAATGTTTTATACTGATAGTTCTATGAGGTTTGATCTTTGACTCACGATCTCCACAGATTGGCCTGCCGGTAACCATGGATGTCAGTCTGGATCAGCTGTGAAGTACAGGGTTACGTCATCACCTACCGAATTCCCTTCTACTAAGTGCCAGACCGTTCACCTCCCAGATCTGTACACTGCTGCTATTCCTACATATTTAGTATGTATATACCTCCCCTGAGTGCATTAAAATATTGCATTTTTTGCAGGGTTTTTAGTAAATTCTGTGATTTTTCCTAAATCATGATTGACATTTTGACATAACTGTACAAATTTATGGTAAAAACATGTAATTTTTTCAACTATTTTACCCAGCAAAGACAACCAAAATTCAGTAAAAATGTGTGAATGCTGCTATAAGAAATCAGCAAAATCAGCATGTGAACACATGTGAAAACCTTCTTCCTTCCTGCTGCAAAAATGGGATGCTGGGGAACTTTGTTATAAGTGCTTTGAACACTGAATAGACAATATAAGGCTACATGCATGTGCAGAGTTATGTGCACAACACATAACCTGTATGGCCGTGTAGTGCAATATTCTGCTGGACTAAGGCTGCTTTATTGGCTGACACACGCACACCCACCCTCTACCTTTGGTTCTTGGGGGTTTGGGGGTGTGTGCGCGTGTCATGTGACCACCTGACAGCTTCTCCCTCCCGCAAGCGCGATGTCCACACATCGGGAATGATTGATATGTTTCCCATGGGGACAGCTCTGCTTCTCCCCCCCCGCAAGCGCGATCCTCATAGCGGGGGATGAATAAACTGTCGTCCACAGCACCCAAAAGTGTCACCCCCGATCTCTGCACGCTTGGGTTATGTAACACATTCCATGGCAAAACACAAAATATGGCACTACAGTGGCACACTGTGCTTCATACGATATATAAATAAATATATATATATATATATATATATATATATATATATATATATATAGCACTCCACGTAAAATAGTATACAAATGTACAGTTGGGCTCCCAAGAAGTCTAAGCTCACAGTGTTATGGCAAAAAAAAATTTAAATCTGGGACTTACAAATTTCCAGTCTGATCCCATTTTGGTGCTCTTTCTTGATTATTAACACCATGAATATTGATATTGTACTATTCTATCATAAGGTCCTAAATATACGTTTGTACAGTTTGTATACATACGTTGACTTTTTTATGTGTTGATTTAGTGATTTTGCTGTATCTGTTGTGTTGACTTTTATTTTGTGATTCCTGAACTGTAAATTCTTTCCATTATTGTGTCCCAGAGAAGCCTCACAATGATAGTATAATATATTGAGTGAGTGAATAAATACATAAAGTAAGCATGCCATTATAATGACTTTTCCTTTAAACCTTATTGCTGTTTTTATCTTATTTTACCATATGCCAGCTCTGTAGCCGACCACTGCGTTCATCTGGAACATGTCAAAATGCATAAAATATGACATTAAATCAAAGGCAAAAAACACTACAAAGACTTCTTGAAATATTAATAATACATATAAAGAAACAATATCCTACATGTGCCAAGAGTCAAAGAATATGGACTCCAAACTTTTGTCTTTTAGAACAATAAGTTGGCTTAAATATTGTTAAATATTTGAAATCTTTAAAAGCTAAATTTTATTTAAAACTAACCCTTATTCTTATATATTCTTGATACTTAGATCCCATCAGTGAAGTGTTTATTAGATAGCTATTGAAGAGGTCCTTGAATATTATTAGGTAGTCACGGAAGACAACAACCCAATGGCTGTCAGACAATTATAACTTGTGGAAAGAAGAAAATGTATTGGTGCTGACCTGCCTATGAGGGTTGTCTACTACCAAAGTTGGGAAAAGGTTTCCTGGTGCCCACAACACAGGTTTTCCTTACAATAACAGCTATTTACCAGTGTTACGAGCGAATATTCTTAATACAAATATTTATTGTGAATATTGCAACTTCGCGAATATAGAGCTATATATTCGCAATTACAAATAATCACTTTTTTTTCTCACAGTACACATCACAGTACAAATCACAGTGATCATCCCTCCCTGCTTCCAGCTTGTGGTCTACAGAAGGCTCCAACACTCTTTACTGTGTGAGACTGGTGCGTGCCTGCGAATGTTCGCATATGCCAATATTCACAAATATCGTCACTTTCAGAGGTCACTGATCCCTCCCTTCTTTTAGCTTGTGAGCCAATGAGAATGATGCAAATACAGTTGTCAGAGGTTAGCAACATCCCTAGCAACCAATAGGAAAGTTGCCCGCCCCTTAACTATATAAGATTCCTTCCAGTAGTGTTTTTTTGCAGTTTTTATGTGGTTTTGAGAGCACATTGTGAGAGGGGGTGACCCCTTCTTCAGTAGCGGTATATTTTGAATTTATAAAGTCTATATACTTTGATTGACATCAGTGCAGACTGGATTATAAGTGCTTATATAACATATAATAAAACATTGGAATGTATAACAATATATACAAGTCACATATAAAAATATATGTATAAAATGTATATGTGTATAAATATGGATATATGCATACAATTGTATAAAAAAAGAACGGCTTGACTAGGTGGAATATAGGGAGAGAGAAAAAATATAGATATATATATATATATATATATATATATATATATATATATATGTATATATATATATATATATATATATATATATATATATATATACATACACATGCTCATTACAGATAGAAAAGTGTAGGATATTAGTTGTTAAAAAAAAGTATTAATTGTATTAAAATAAAAGTTGGGATATAAAAATGTAATTGCAATATAAATATTGCAATATAAAAATTGCCATATGAAAATTAAAATTAAAAGATAAATTATAAAAATAAAAATAAATGGAAAATATAACATATACAGGAATTCTAGTGAACAGTGTAGAGGGGACGAAGATGCCCTGTGGGCTAGGTCCCTGGCCCCATTCAGACACTGGTAAATAGCCTGGTGCTGGATGGGGTGTGAGACGGAGCCCCCAGGGAGTTGTCACAGAAACTCAAAAACTTCCAATTCAGAATTCATTCCTCTCAACCCTTTCTATAACGTCATAGTGGGTCGGGACCCATGGCTCATACTGCGCAGCACCGCGATCATTAGCTATTAGGTATTAGCTATTAACCCTTTAGACACTGTGTTCAAAGTTGATTGCCACATCTAAAGTGAAACTAAATTGCTGCCGGTTAGCTTGGGGGGCTGTTCGGGATTGCTGCGGAGAAATTGTGGTGTCCCAAACAGCTGGTGCCTCCTGGTGTCCAATCGCTGAATGACTGCTCAGTGCCTGAGATCCAGGCATGAGCAGTCAAGCGGCAGAATCATTGATCTATGTTATCCTATGGGATAACAAAGATCAATGTAAAAGATCAGCGTGTGCAGTGTCATAGCCCCCTATGGGAGCTATAACATAATGAATATCATTTAACCCCTTCCCTAATAAAAATTTGAATCAACCCCCTTTTCCCATAAAAAAAAACTGTTAATAAAAATAAACATATGTGGTATCGCTGTGTGCAGAAATGTCAGAGTTATAAAAATATATCATTAACTAAACCGCACGGTCAAAGTCCAAAATAGCATATTTTTGGTCACTTTATACCATGAAAAAATGAATAAAAAGCGATCAAAAAGTCTGATCAATACAAAAATGGTACCGCTAAAAACTTCAGATTACAGCCCAAAAAATTGTCCTAATATCGCCCTATATGCGGAAAATAAAGATTTAGAGAGGTTAGAAGATGACAATTTTAAATGTATACATTTTTCTGCATGTAGTTATGATTTTTACCATAAGTACGACAAAATCAAACCTATATACGTAGGGTATCATTTTAATTGAATGAACCTACAGAATACAGATAAGGTGTCATTTTTACAGAAAAATGTACTGCATAGAAACGGAAGCCCCCAAAAGTTAAAAAATTGAATTTTTGTCGCACAATGATTTGTCATTACAAAGTAGAATTGGTGGTGCAAAACATAAACCATCATATGGATTTTTAGGTGCAAAATTGAAAGGGTTAGGATTTTTAAAAGGCAAGGAGAAAAAAATGAAAGTGCAAAAACTAAGCCCTAAGGGGCTAAAAAAACTAAAAAAAAAGTTTATTGCCATTCGCTTTTAGGTAGTTTTTACTGTTTAGTGGGTGTAGTTAGTAGTTTCTGCATCAGTGTCTGCGTAATTGTCTTCTTCTTTAGTTGGTTAAAAAAAAAAACTAAAGAAAAAAGTTTATTAGTGTTGGTTTAAGTGTTAGTTTTTTTTGTTTTTTCTGTTTTGTTAGTGTAGTGATTATTGTCTTTGTCAGTGTCTTTTGTTAGATAATTTTTGCCCCAGAGTCCCCATCCCAATAAAGTTTTCCCCACCGCTACTATGAGTAGTTCACATGGCCGATCAGGCAGAAAGGGTAGGGGAGTTGGTTCCAGTTCTGGACCACTACCAGCACAGGGCAGCTCCTCTAGAGGGTTGGGCACAGGCGGCAGGGGCATCTGCCTCATTAGGGACTTTTTTGGTGGTGGCAACCACACCATTTCCTCACAGGATGCCGAGGAAGTAGTGGCTATCGTGGCACAAGCCAGTGCCACGGATTCCTCTTCCCCGGCTCTGAGCAGTAGCAGCACTCCGGTTCCTGTAGGACCAAACCCAAGAATCTAGCCTTCTCCTATTTGATAGCGACAGTGAGAGGGACCTCTTGAGGGAGGTCATGCATCTGGCTGAACTGGATTTCAGTACTGATGCTCAGGACCTTCTGAAAGGGATGTAGGAGGAGAGGAGGAGGAGGAGGGGGTAACGGCTGTCAGTACCCCAGTGACATCCCTTCCAACTGGTGTGGGTGGCCTTAGCCATTGAACCCCCGCACCTAGTCACACCCAGGCGTCAGAGAGGGGACAGTGGAGCCAGGTCAGGGGCTCACCGTCTGCTGTTCCCCTCAGTCCACCACAGTTTGGTCCTGGGTCTGACATATCAGGGGGTGAAGAGGAGGGTGACCCAGAATGGGTGCAACCTCCCTTGTCAGTTCATAGCAGCAGTGACGAGGACGGTAGGCACCCTAGGGAAACGGTGTGCCAAGTTACCAGGGAGACCAGCGTCAGCTGCTCCACTGGTAATGGCAGCAGGAGGAGGCAGCAGCAGCCAGCTCCACCTGTGTGAACTGAGCCCAAACAGGTGTAAGTGAGCACCACCCCATGTGACAAGAGGTCGATGCGTAAGTTACCTGTTTGGGCTTACTTCACCCTGGCAGCAGATGATGCTGCTATAGGCATCTGTAAGCTGTGCCATGCCAGAGTGAGAAGAGGGAAGTCTTTGGCTCGGCTGGGTGCATGGGATAGCCGCTCCTGCCACTGTACTGCAGACAACCCAACCCCTTTCCTCTATGCATTTCCACTCCCCTGCTCCCACTCGTAGAGGTACTGGTACCAGCAGCTAGACTTCTGCCTCCACTGCACCCTCCTCTATGTACTCCACTGCCGTCCAGCGCAAGCCGTCGGTTGCTGATGCATTTGAACGCACGGCGCCCTACCCCCCGGGGACCTACACGTGTGTTCACTCAATGGGCTCCTTGCAATGGTTATCGCTCCACATCTGCTGCCCTTCAATCTTGTGGACAGCAATCCATTTAGGCAGATGTTGGAGCAGGCCCAACCCAGATGGCGTTCCTACTCCATCTCATTGTGCAGAATGTATCCCTGTCACTGGATCACACTGTCAGTGACAGGGAGCATCTGGCAATGGATGGTTGGACCAGCAGACATGGTCAGGGAAGATATATCTTGCTTTTACTGCCTAATGGGTTTCCCACCGAGGCGCCGGGGAGGGATCGGCGGTATCTGAGTTTGTGGTGCTTTCCCGGGGTGTCAAGGGGAGAACTGCTGCCGTCCCGCAAGCCACTGTCTCCACGACTGCTGAGACTCCCAGCTAGAGTCCCCATAGCTACGCAAGTGTGGGGCACGTGTGCTGCCAGGCCGTGCTCCAGCTTGTGAGCTTAGGGGAATCGACACACTAGACCTGATGTTCTGCCCATACTACAGGCTCAGGTCCAGAAGTGGCTGAAACCCCGCAGGCTAGAAGCAGATATGGTTGTCTGGACAACAGTAGAAACCTACTCGCCGCCGTCCATGCTGGCAGTCTCACCCACATGCCCTGCCTGGCACATGTCCTAAACCTTGTTGTACAAAAGTTCCTGTGCACATATCCAAGGTTGAGTGACATGGTGCAAAGATTACGGAGAATTGCAAGCCACTTCTGATGCTCAAACCAACATATGAACAAAAGGAAATAAGCCCAGCACTGCTATACCATGGGGGAAAAGCTGAGTGGGATAAGTAGCCTGGGTATGACAGCTATGCTTGAAGTCTGTATCGGTGCTCTGATTATGCAGTAAAAAAATAAACAAAAAATCCATAGAGAGAAAGGCAGTCGTCACTCACCGGGTTCTTCTGATTTTCTTTATTTCATATACACATGTATATTACAGGACGGTGGACATAACAAAGTGCGGGGGGGGGGGGGTACCACAAGCGACAGCACTGTTTCGCTCTGTCTTGAGCTTCAACGTTGAAGCTCAAGACAGAGCAAAACAGTGCTATTGCTTGTGGTACCCACCCCCCGCACTTTATTATGTACACCGTCCTGTAATATACGTGAGTATATGTAATAAAGAGAATCAGAAGAACACGGTGAGTGCTGACTTCCTTTCTCTCTATGGATTTTCACTTCTGATGCTCCCCAACAGCCGCGGCGTCCCTGTCCAAACTGCAGTGGAACAACAGCCTGCCCCTTCAAAGGCTGATTGTGGACAGGCACTACAGGGCCATCACCAACTCATTAACATCAACACAATTAATTGGAGTGGGGGCAGATACAGCAGGTCTGCCATGTGTTGTCCCCATTCGAGCAGGTGACCAAGATAGTTAGTGTGGAGCATGTTGGCCTCAGTGATGTGCTCCCAATAGTGTTCCTGCTGGACAGGACACTAGATTGCCTGCTCGAGGCTGGGGAGAGTGCCTTGGTGGAGCAAGAGAAGGCAACACTGCTCCACCAAGACCACGATGAGGAGGAGGAAGAATCTGTTGATGTCCAGGAGTCTGGGTGTGGTCAGGAAGGAGAGCAGGTGTTGGAGGCACCATTAGTCCGGGGCTGGGGCAGCTCCCACCGGGAGCAGCAGCGACAGCAGAAGGAGGACAAAGAGGTCATAGTCCCGGGCGGCCATGGAGACTCACAGCAGGCTGTCTTCTTCCACAATGCTGCCCACATGCTGTGATGCCTCAGGAGGGACCCCCGGATCAGGAACATTAAGAAGAGGAATTAAGTATTGATTGGCCACCCTTTTAGACTCCCGCTGCAGGGGGAAACTGAAACAGTTCATCCCAGCCAGCACCGGATGGATGAATTGCAGTCCTGCCTCATCAGCCTCTTGGAGCAGGCAACTCCCTGGCCTCTAGATGTCCCTGCCCATCTCACCCAGCAGGTGGCTGGACCCAGCAGCACCAGCTGAGCAGATGACCTTTAGGGGTAGATGAAGCTGTTCTACCAGCCTGCGTGACCCAGTAGCAGCAGTCAACACCAGCGGCTGGCCTGCATGGTGGCAGACTATATGGGGTCCGTTGATGCTTCCGGCAGCTTAACCCCTTCATGACCCAGCCCATTTTCACCTTCAGGACCTGGGCATTTTTTGAAAATCTGACCACTGTCACTTTAAACATTAACTCTGGAATGCTTTTACTTAACATTCTGATTCCGAGATTGTTTTTTTGTGACATATTCTACTTTGTTATTGGTAAAATTTCACTGATATTTGCATCCTTTCTTGGTAAAAAATCTAAAAATGTCATGAAAATTTTGAAAATTTAGCATTTTTCTAACTTTGAAAGTCTCTGCTTGAAAGGAAAATAGATATTCCAAATAAATTACATATTGATTCACATATACAATATGTCTACTTTGTGTTTGCATAAAAAATTGACAAGTTTTTACTTTTGGAAGACACCAGAGGGCTTCAAAGTTCCGCAGCAATTTTCCAATTTTTCTCAAGATTTTCAAAATCGTAATTTTTCAGGGCCCAGTTCAGGTTGGAAGTGGATTTTAAGGGTCTTCATATTAGAAATACCCCATAAATGACCCCATTATAAAAACTGCACCCCCCAAAGTATTCAAAATGACATTCAGTAAGTGTTTTAACCCTTTAGGTGTTTCACAGGAATAGCAGCAAAGTGAAGGAGAAAATTCTAAATCTTCATTTTTTACACTCGCATTTTCTTGTAGACCCAATTTTTTAATTTTTACAAGGGGTAAAAGGAGAGAAATCACCCTAAAATTTGTAACCCAATTTCTCTCGAGTAAGGAAATACCTCATATGTGTATGTAGAGGGCTCAGATGGGAAGGAGCGACAATGGGATTTTGGAGAGTGAGTTTTTATGAAAGGGTTTTTTGGGGGCATGTCCCATTTAGGAAGCCCCTATGGTGCAAGAACAGTGGACCCCCCCACATGTGACCCCATTTTGGAAACTATATCCCTCATGGAATTTAATAAGGGGTGCAGTGAGCATTTATACCCCACTGGCGTTTGACAGATATTTGAAACAGTGGACTGTGCAAATCAAAAATTTTATTTTTCATTTTCACAGACCACTGTTCCAAAAATCTGTCATACACCAGTGGGGTGTAAATGCTCACTGCACCCCTTATTACATTCCGTGAGGGGTGTAGTTTCCAAAATGGGGTCACATATGGATATTTATTGTTTTGCGTTTGTCAGAACTACTGTAACAATCAGCCACCCCTGTGCAAATCACCTCAAATGTACATGGTGCACTCTCCCTTCTGGGCCTTGTTGTGCACCCCCAGAGCACTTTGCGCCCACATATGGGGTATCTCCGTACTCGGGAGAAATTGCATTACAAATTTAGAGGGTCTTTTTCCCCTTTTACCTCTTGTGAAAATGAAAAGTATAGGGCAACACCAGCATGTCAGTGTAAAAAAAATTTTTTTTTTACACTAACATGCTGGTGTAGACCCCAACTTCACCTTTTCATAAGGGGTTAAAGAAGAAAAAGCCCCCCAAAATTTGTAAGGCAATTTCTCCCGAGTACGGCGATACCCCATATGTGTCCCAAAACTGTTGCCCTGAAATACGACAGGGCTCCAAAGTGAGAGAGCGCCATGCGCATTTGAGGCCTGAATTAGGGATTTGCATAGGGGTGGACATAGGGGTATTCTATGCCAATGATTCCCAAACAGGGTGCCTCCAGCTGTTGCAAAACTCCCAGCATGCCTGGACAGTCAATGGCTGTCCGGCAATACTGGGAGTTATTATTTTGCAACAGCTGGAGGCTCCGTTTTGGAAACAGTAGAGTACCAGACTTTTTCATTTTTTTGGGGAGGGGGGGCTGTGTAGGGATATGTGTATATGTAGTGTTTTTTACTTTTTATTTTAGGTTAGTGTCAGTGTAGTGTAGTGTTTTTAGGGTACAGTGACTACAGTCACATGGGCAGAGGTTCACAGCAAGTTTGCCGCTGGAAGTTTGAGCTGCAGCGCAAAATTTGCGCCATCTCAAACTTGCAGCACTCACTGTAAACCTCTGCCCATGTGAGTGTACCCTGTACATTCACATTGGGGGGAGGGGGCAAACATCCAGCTGTTGCAAACTCCGAGCATGCCCTTTGGCTATCCGTGCATGCTGGGAGTTGTAGTTTTGCAACAGCTGGAGGAACACTGGTGTGGTAACACTAAGTTAAGTAATAAACTTTCAAGTGTTTTGCAACCAAACTTAGTGTTTCCAAACCAGTGTGCCTCCAGATGTTGCAAAACTACAACTCCCAGCATGCATGGTCTGTCAGTGCATGCTGGGAGTTATAGTTTTGCAACAATTGCAACAGCTGGAGGCACTGAGGTAGGAAACGGACAATGTTTCCCAACTAGTGTGCCTCCAGTTGTTGCAAAACTACAACTCCCAGCATGCCCAGACTGCCCAGGCATGCTGGAAGTTGTAGTTCGGCAATATCTGAAGGATCAGATGTTGCCGAACTACAACTTCCAGCATGCTTGGGCAGTCTGGGCATGCTGGGAGTTGTAGTTTTGCAACATCTGGAGGTCCACAGTTTGGAGACCACTGTATAATGGTCTCCAATCTGTGCTCTTCCAGATGTTAGAGAACTACAACTCCCAGCATGCCTGGACAGACTGAGCATGCTGAGATTTGTAGTTTTGCAACATCTGGAAGAGCACAGATTGGAGACCATTATACAGTGGTCTCCAAACTGAGGAATTCCAGATGTTGCAAAACTACAACTCCTAGCATGCCCAGAAAGCCAAAGGCTGTCTGGGCATGCTGGGAGTTGCAGTTTTGAAACTTCCAGAGGCAGCAGTGAGATCGCTTTGCCAACGATCTCACTGCTGCCAATAAATATGCCGCACTGCTGCCGGAAACTCACCGCCGGGACGCAGCGCCGCCGGGACCGCATGGAGGACGTCGCTCGCGCCGGGACCGCTCGGGACACCGCTCGGACGGGTAAGTGACGCCGGGGGACGGGTCAGGGACACTTAGCAGAGTGGTGTGTGTCCCGATCCCCGTGATCGGGACTCACACACCACGCTGCTAAGTATTCTGATAGCTAAACACTGCTATCAGCTAGTCAGATTTGACTTGCTGATAGCAGCGATCGCTGGGGGGGGGGGGGGGGATGAAACCCCCCGTGGTCGCATGGTAAGATGGCTGGCTATCAGTGATAGCCACCATCTTACCGGGCGCTGCGGGATGCCGCGAGTAGCGGCAAAAATGTTCATGACGTACCTGTATGTCATGGGTCGGGAACACCTTGCCACCCATGACGTACAGGTATGTCATAGGTCGGGAAGGGGTTAAAGGAGAAGTCCCATGTAGAAAAAGTATTGTGTTTTAAATGCAGAAGCAAAAGTTATATCACTTTGTAAATCACTGACTTTACCCATCTTGTAAGTAAACCAGTTTTTCTAGCTTCTTTGTTCAGAGAGGAAGTTCAGCCGCTCCCTGTTCTGATGACTTGCGACCCCCCATTGAGCTGCATTATGCTGGGGGCCGTGATGTCACAATTTCCCATAGTTCTGCAGCTTAGCCAGCTCTGTGCACGGCCAGGGAACCTCCCATGTGCAGCTTCAGCCAATCATAGAAGCCCCAGTGAGCTGAGCAAGCGTCCTCATCTCCTCAGCAGGGAAGCATCTGACAGCCAGCTCAGTGTTTATAAGAGCAAGAACGATGTCCCAAAGTCTCGAGAAGAAGCAGAGGGGGAGGGGGAGATCCCTGCTTTCCCCTGCACTGATCACAATCTGACAGCAGGTCAGTCTGAAAGAACAATGTCCTGAGAATAGAAGCAGGGGGAAGGGAAACACTGAGCCTGCTGTTAGGAAAGTGATCAGTGTCTAGGTCAGTGTATCCCAACCAGGGTGCCTTCAGCTGTTGCAAAATTAAAACTCCCATTCATGCTGGGAGTTGTAGTTTCACAACAGCTGGAGGCACCCTGGTTAGGAAGCACTGGTCTAGGCTGGGCTACTTCTGTAATGAACTGAAAGGCATTATGGGAGACAGGAAGTCAGGGACCTCCATGGTCCAGGAAGTACCAATCTTTCAGAGGGGATTGCAGGAGAAGGGAGAGGGTGAGATACATGAGGAGCAGATTGTCAGAATGGTGAGCTGATGCACTTTCACATGATAGGAAAAATTGTGACTTGGTCCATGATACTTCTTCTTTAAGCACCAACGACCCCATGGAGTACTGTGTTACCAGGCTGGACACCTGCCGTGAGCTCACTCAGTATGCGCTGGAGTTACTGTCTTGCCCTCCCTTCAGCGTACTGTCTGAGCGGACATTCAGCGCAGCAGGTGGGGTGGTCACTGACAAGTGCATCCATCTTTCCGCAGACTCCATGGACAGACTCACATTCATAAAAAGGAATGAGTCCTGGATCGACGGTAACTTCTTGGCCCACACCGTCGGTTCTGGGCGCTGAAGGGTCGCTTGTAAATTCCTCTCCTTGGCTCTGCCTCCAATAACTACACACACTTAGGTAAGTGGGCTCAGCTACCATTATACAAAGGGGTGCCACTATGTGTATCGACCACAAACACTATATTAAAAGAAATACACAATATAGCGCACACCCAATCTAAAAATGTATAAAAGATAATGTTATTTCACATGCAAAAAAAAAATATATAAACAATAGCAGAGGAAAAAAACAATTAAAAACATTTCAAAGGCAAAAAGGCCACCACATAAACAGGTGGGCCCCCATACCCCTCCCTGGGCGCCTGTTTAACTCAATATGGTCTACACCAGTCACAGTAGTTAGTTACATCAACCAATATATAGTAAATACAAATATCTCCCCCAGAGCAAATAATGATGAGACAACCTGTACTCAGACACTCAATTGCAGCACTGGGGAAGCAAAACTACGCAGATAGAAAGATGGACCAGGAAGGTGCCCCCCCCCCCCCCCTAGACCCCACGCGTTTGTTGCCCGTCGGCAATTTCCTCTGGGATAATGTGCTCATGTTCACCATTGTCCTCTTTATATATGCATTCTAATTAAACAAAATAACTATCAGAAGGAGGTACCTAAAGGTCCATATCACTGCATGTCTGAGTGCCATCAGATGCCGCTTGTTCTTCGGGGTAATGTATGTATCACATCCGCTCCATTCCTTTTTTGCATCCGCATATTAAATTTGCATTACTACATACGTGAGCCTGTGCAACAGCACCTGAAAGCGCCTGCGTACTTGTCCTAGACAGATGCATCTGCTCTTTCAATACAATCCTTTATCACATTTGCATCCTCTAGTGCATCTGCATACTAGTAACACAGGGATCTTGCTTGCGCTTGCGCGTCCATTCTGATTCACTGCCATATATCCCCAGCTTACTATATAGTTCTCTTATTACACACTACTACATCCTATATTGGTGAGCCATTATCCCATGGCTGTTGAAATGGTACACAGCTCACATTATTCACTAGTGCAACATATGAACCATTAACTCATTAGTGTACAAACTAAAGCCTATCATATTAAGTATTAACCCATTAGTGTTCAAACTAACACATATATTTAGTACATAGACATATATCATTGGACAGTACAGTCCCCTAATATTTCAACATAATTTTCCCCAAACCATCTCTATATGCATTTTGTGACATATTAACCCATGATTATTCGAATGATATACTATTCACTAATGCAATATGTGGACCATTAACCCATTAGTGTTCAAAATAAAACATATCATATAAAACATTATCCATTAGTGTTCAAACTAAAACCTATCATACTTAGCACATTACATATATCATAAGACAATGCAGTCCCCTATGGGGCACCCCTTCTTTTATGTATTCAACTAATTTTGGTAGCAAAATAGATCTTTACAGCAGGAGAAATTTAGTCGCCTAATATTTCAGCATAATTTTGTCTAAGCCCTTTCCTTATACATTTTATGATGATATATATGCATCACTTATGTGTCAGAGTACCCCATGTGTTCTTAATTAATAAACATCAATTTACCACATAACTACTCCACCACTATCCATATACCAGACCCTCTCAACATACAAATACCGACTCTAGACTCATATATTCCTCATGTACATCAAATAATCCACAACTTTATACATCCCCACCGTTCTCTTTTTGTTGTGGCAAACATAATATGTCACTCTATCCAGCATACCCTACTTTGTGCATTATTGCATATACTTTATCTTTACACATATTTAGCACACTATAATTCAGTAGGTCATGTTTTATACCAGTTAGCCGTTGTTCTAGACAGTACCCCATTTGGCTACAAAGTCTGTGTTGAAAAGTATCTTTTGTTTCTGGGTTACTATAGCTTCCTCAGATCTGGTGAGTTCACAAGTGAAACGGTAAGTGATACTTGTTTGAGGCTGAGTCAACTAAAATGGAATTCTGACCACTATGAGTTTGACTTGAGCACTACCAAAACGTCTTTACCCGGGCTAAACATTGTCATCCGTTGCTTTTCACAAATTCCTAGGTCTTGCCCGGTTCGTGTTCTACATGACCTGTTGATTACACGCCAGGGAGCCAGTAGGTCACAGCCGTTAATATTGTTCTGAGGTGTCGCTCTCACCACTCCGCAATTCGTTAAACAAGTTTGCACTTTAGTGATAGGTTTAGGGGGTGACCCGGCTGCGTTATCTGGACTCTCCCTTCGCTTCGGTGCTGCCTCATCAGCATCACGTCAGGGGATGCCAGCCCATGTGATTCATAGTTTGAGTAGCTGGAAATCTAGCTCGTACATGCGCTACATCCCCGATCCAAAGTCTGACATGTCCAATGCTTTCGGTCTCTGGTTCGGTAACGTTGTCTTGTTTAATAAAGCGTTTTTGTTTCAAATACTGAAGTTTTGCCCTCTATTTTATTCAGATGTACCTACACGTGGCAGTATATGGCACAACTCAGACTGCCTGTTAGTTAGCATATCATGCGGTTAGGATGTTAGGTAGGTACGCTATGCATTTGAGCCACCGATCACAAGTGTGAAGGCTAACACAGTTAGCCTGTATTTGTGAGAGGGGGCGGGGTTTATCACTATAAGAACCCGCGGCGTCCCCAGTACAGTACGCCGCAGGTTCTTCACGTCCCACCCAACTCCCCCCTTTTTAAAAAAATAATTCAATCTCTCAGTAGCTTTTCCTATCTAAGGTATGCCCTCTATTTTATTCAGGTGTACCTACACGCGGCAGTATATGGCACAACTCAGACTGCCTGTTAGTTAGCATGTCATGTGGTTAGGCTGTTAGGTAGGTACGCTACGCATTTGAGCCACCGATCACAAATGTTATATACGGGCGTCTGATGGTGCTCAGACATACAGTGATACGGACCATCAGGTACCTCTTTCTGATAGTTATTTTGTTTAATTAGGATGCATATATAAAGAGGACAGTGGTGAACATGAGCACAATACCCCTGAGGAAGTTGCCGACGGGCAACGGAATGTGTGGGGTCTAGGGGGGGGGGCACCTTCCTGGTCCATCTTTCTATCTGCTGTCCGTAGTTTTGCTTCCCCAGTGCTGCAATTGAGTGTCTGAGTACAGGTTGTATCATCATTATTTTCTCTGGGGGAGATATTTGTATTTACTATATATTTTTTGATGTAACTAACTACTGTGACTGGTGTAGACCATATTAAATTAAGCAGGTGCCCTGGGAGGGGTCTTGCCCCCCCCCCTGTTTTTAACTGTTTTGTCACTATGGTGTGCACTATATTGTTTATTTCTTTTACTTTTGGTATAGTCTACCTTCAATAATACGGTTGTTTTTTTTTACTTTTTATTTTATCTATTTATATTTATTTATTTATAATTGGGAGTGGCACGAAATAGCTATTGTCCACCAACACCCCTCTATGCATTGATTTAACCTGCACTGTGAAAATAAAGAAGTCTGTACCTGATCACCTAAACCTGAGTGCCCCCGCATTGTCTTTTTTCTGGATTAATATTATTATTATCATTTTCTATAAAGAAATTTTTTATATATCTATGAATTTATTTATTTATTTTTTATATTCATGGGTGAATGTCTTTATGTTTAAATTTGTTGATTAATTTATTTCTGTTTTTAATCATTGATTAATTTATTTATTAACTTATTGATACATTTATTGTTTTATTAGTTTATTGATGAATTTATTTAAATATATCTGTATGTATGATTATATTTATTCATTTATATATCTATCAATGAATTTATTTCTCTTTTTATCAATCAATGAGTTTATCGATTTTTCCAATAATTGAACATCTTATTTAATTATTTGGTGAACACGGAGCCCACAACGACACTGTCACACAGAATAGCCGCGTTTGTAGTCTGTTCAGAAGGCACTATGTGTTCACCAAGACACCCAGACCGGATTGCTGTACGTTTTTCATGAACCTAACAGGTCTCATTTTGGACAGAGAGGAATCAGAGCTGCATTTGTTTTCAGGATTATGTTTACCTGCAGTTCTATGTATTGGTGAAAAACATAACAATATCAAAAAAAGAAAGCAGGCTGGTTTTTGATTTCCTGAATTGCAGCATTGTGGTCCTGCTGCAACAGGATAGTTTCATTTTCTAATTCAGACATAACTGTTAGGATTTTAAAATAAATTGAAAATTACTTTCAATGAAGATTAAAATGTAATCATTGCATTGTGTAGAGTATTTGTTAAAACACTGACAATCAAACAGCCAGCCTTTGCTCCCAACATCTCACCCCACGTGGACCTTCTCCTGACATCAGACGCCACTCTGCTGGAGCTCAGATCTTGCCAATTGGAGCAACAAGTGTCTATTCTCCATTAACCACTGCATTGCAGACGGTGTGTTATAATCCATTGTACGGCCTTTTGCAGACAGTGCCAGTCGTCCTCCTGCTGTCAGAGCTGACCTTATACAGGACGTTCACAACATATTTGTGACTGGGAAGCATTTAGGCCGATAGCCACCGACTTTTAACCATCTCCTGCCACCAGTGCCAGAGTAGTAGATGCTGGATTAACTGATATTGAATGGGAACTTTAATCTACCTCCTTGACCCAGCATATATATTTAATGCCTATAATATACTTTATAATTGCAGTAATACTGTGTATCTGCAGATTTTAGTTTGTTAGTATAAATACATATTATTCAAAATTTGAAGCACGGTCTCCTCATATTTTTTATATATTTTATTATCATACCACAATCATGCACCACTATCCTTGAGGTTTCAGATTTTGGTTTTATTTATCTAATCTACGTGTAATAGCGCTACCACCTCCAGGCTGAGTCATTATGCCACTATATGGTCTTCTCCTGCTGCTGTCACCTCAAGCCTGTGTAATTCTGCAACTATATGGTCTACTTATATGGTCTACTCATGCTGCTGCCACCTCCAGACTGAGTCATTCTGCCACTATATGGTCTACTCATGCTGCTGTCACCTCAAGCCTGTGTAATTATGCCACTATATGGTCTACTTATGCTGCTGCCACCTCCAGGCTGAGTCATTTTGCCACTATGTGGTCTACTCATGCTGCTGCCACCTCCAGGCTGATTCATTCTGTCATTATATGGTCTACTCATACTACTGTCACCTCAAGCCTGTGTCATTCTGACACTATATGGTCTATTCATGCTGCTGCCACCTCAAGCCTGATCAGGATCAAACCAATGTTTTTCAGAATACTCGGTGAATCGGCTGAATGGAATTTTTTTTAATACTTTGTTCATCTCTAGACTTATTTAGTTGGTTAGTTAGTGTTAGTTCAGTATAGTTTAGTGTTATTTAGTTGGTTAGTTTGTGATAGTTATGTAGAGTATAATGTGATTTATTTGTGTATTTAATGGTTTTTATGTAGATGAATGAGTTAGTGTCTAGTGTTATTGTATTATATTACTGTATTGTGTGGTTTTCCATTCATTGTTGGCCATTTTTTTCTGTACATCTTATGTAGAGATGAGCGTACTTACAGTAAATTTGATTTGTCACGAACTTCTCGGCTCGGCTGTTGCTGACTTTTCCTGCATAAATTAGTTCAGCTTTCAGGTGCTCCCGTGGGCTGGAAAAGGTGGATACAGTCCTATGAGACTCTTTCCTTCGACTGTATCCACCTTTTCCAGCCCACCGGAGCACCGGAAAGCTGAACAAATTTATGCAGGAAAAGTCAGCAACCGCCGAGCTGAGAAGTTTGTGACGAATCAAATTTACTGTAAGTTCACTCATCTCTATTCTTATGGGTACAAAGTTATAATGCTGTGTGCACATATTTACCCTCCTGGTGGGGGCAGAAGGCAACTTCCTCCTTCTCCTCCTCTTCTTCCTCATCAGGAGCTGGGGGTGGGGGGGAGGGTAATGTGGTTCCTGATAAGGAGAAGCCTCTTTGGCCTCCACCTCCACATTTTCCCCTATGTCACGTATTGGTGAAGCAGGTGGACGACAGGAGGGTCCTGCCTCCTCTCCGTCGTTGTCATCATCATCATCCTCCTCCACCTCAACCACCACCATCTCCTTGTTTGCTCTCATCTGCCGAACAGAGGGAAGTGGAGCCCCTGTAATCACACAATGTTCAGAATGTAGACAAACAACTTAGAACTCGTAAGCAATGCAAATTCACCCCTTAATGACCGGACCATTTTCCACCTTTCTGCTCAGGCCATTTTTAGCAAATTGGACATGTGTCACTTTATACGCTAGTAACTTTAAAACGCTTTTCCTTATCCTAGCCATTGTGAGATAGTTTTCTCATCAAATATTGTATTTCAGGACAGTGGGAAAAATTCTGTTTCAGTTCAGTTCATTTCTTTGTTAGTAAAAAGGTCATTTTTTTTCACCTTACATCACAAAAAGTGTACTAAGAAATATTTTGTAAAGGGATTAAATACTTATTTTCATGACTGTATATATACATTACAGAGTGTTGGCGAGATAAACTATTGTAATGTAAGCATTGTACCTGGCCATTTCTTGTCCCGGATACAAGTGTTCAGATCGAGCTGCCTCCTCTTCAGATCTGACCACTTTTTCACGATGGACAATCCGGTGTGGCTCCTTTTATGTTTGGTCCTGAACTTCCTTCAGGCCTTTGACTAGGGCCTGTTTGTCGGTCTGCGAGCGAGTTTGATCATAACCCCTTTGCAAAAAGCGCTGCAGGATGAAGATACAAGTATATTAATTATCCTAATCTAAAAATATTTGTTGTGACATCACAGCACTATATCTGTGGCATTCATGTATGGACAGCATAGAAATATATCTCACATTCACATTGCACATCCATTTTCCTGCCTCACACACAAACACCTATATACCCTCACACACACACACACACACACACACACAGTCTATAGATTATAGTTGGTGTTCTGTTGGTCTGGACTCAGGAGAAGCTTTATTTTTCAGACCACCAGTATTTGATGGTTCATTTAGAGTTTCCCGGTTGCAACACGGGGAGACCAATAAGCTTTCGCCCCATACCGTACCATCAGTTCACTAGACAGGTAAATCTTTGCTCAGTTGGACAATGACGATTTTTGCATGCCAATTTTCACATGTGCGAATATATTTTAACACTCTATAAAGTGTGTATATAAAGAGATTGATCTAACATGCATGTGAAGTGTAATCAAATACACTGGTATAATGTGAAAATACTTACAGTGATCAAGAGCTGTCCCTCCTTCTCGGCAAAACTTGCTCCCTACCATATTTTCTCAAGTCACAGGAAATTTTGCATAATAGAGTAACAAGTTGCGGAAGAAGATCACGCCCATATTGCGCATGCACATGCAAATTTTATGAAAATTTTTCGTATAGAAATAAAGGGGACGCAAATATGCAATTTCCTCGAATATTCACCCATATATTCTCAATATTGCAAATTCGAATATGACCTATGCCGCTCATCACTACTATTTACTGAATAATTATTAATGAAACAGCGCCCACAGATTTCAAATGACAGTAAGAAAGAAATAAAGACCCCCTTTTTTTTATAACTTGCACCTGGTCATTTTATGGTACCATAGGGATAGTGAAGCACCTATTTCCGTTTTCATCATTCTTGGCTCTGTCTGCTACGAGCATAGTGACGTAACAGAGAAGTTATTGTACATTGCTTGAGTCTCCCCTTTGTTATCCAACAAAGAGTTGCTACTCTTTGCAAGATCCTGGCTTGTCTATGGATTATACTGATGGTCAATTTAGATCAATAGGCTGTGTAATGCTCTGTCTATCCAGTCACTTTCCTCGGCCATGACAGTTGAACACCAGGGATTCTGATCATTTGGAATGGATAGTGGTGGCTCTTGAACTGTAGTGGTGGTTCTTGAACATTTACCAATAGGTGATGTTATGGTATGCCCCAAGATAGGGATATAGATTTCTCCAGTTCTCTAGTGGACCAATTTGATTTTTCATTTACTGTTGTGAAGGACGTTGAAAACAGTCTCAGTCTCAATGGGAGCTGTGATCAGCTCATGAAGAGGTTCGTTCCCACAGTGATGATATGGAATAGACAGGAACTTCAACAATGTACCACCTTTATACTATATAAAGGAAATTGTCGAAAACATTTCTATGTGTTATCTGCCCTGCAAGCCGTAGACACTTCCTCAGCCGCATAACTAAACTTTTCTATTTGAGCCTGTCACCACGTTCACCTCCTTTACCGGGGATTCTCAATTTCACTCACTCAATATGTTCAGGCTTCTTAGAAGTAAGTGTATAAATGAGAGAAGGTAATTGAAAGCTGTTTGATTAATAAAATTGCCTCTGTGAACAGATAGAAAATCACTATCACAAATTTCAAAGTTGCTTAACACAGATAGACAGCTCGAGAAAGGCTTTGAACATACTGAAACATAGATCTAATTTGTGGGATCTCAATAAATCAGATACCGTCATTTGTAATCCTTGCTTCAGTCTAGTCAGGATAAAGGAGAAAACAATGTAATTGCCACAAGTATATATGCAATTATATATATATATATATATATATATATATATATATATATATATAGTATATTATTATTATTATTATTATTATTATTAGTAGTAGTAGTAGTAGTAGTAGTAGTAGTAGTAGTAGTAGTAGTAATAGCAGTAAATAATTGTGACATACATGTAATAATATAAAAATATTATGAACAGGATAGATAAAAAAATAAGTAAAATAAGAATAGACGTCAGTCTTTGAAAAGTTCAACTCTTTTCATACTAATATAGATTGGAAGGTTAAAAAAAAAGTGCAGTGTAAAAGGGACCCAATCAACAGTACCACATTTACTATTTATATTACTGTTATCTTTCTATGTAGAACAAGAGCCTTTTGGCCCTATTTCCGCTCATAATTTCTCCAGGAGTGTGCAAGGTGCCTTAGAAGGGAATACCATTAGAATATGTACCATATTTATTGGCGTATAATAAATATTTTTTAAGCAAAAATTTTTATCTCGTGTTATATGCCGATAAACTCGTTCCGGCCCCGCAAAAGCCGCTGTGGTTCAATGATTTACAGCGGCTGCTTTAAATCATGTAAATGCAGTGGCTTCTGCAGGGCCCGATTCCCATCCCTGCCGCCTGGTTCCCATCCCCGCCGCCCGGTTCCCATCCCTGCCTTTTATAGTTACCTGTCCGTGCGCTCCTGCAGGCTCCGGCGATGTCCTTCGCTGTTGCTGTGCACTGCACGCTGACGAGTGACGTCCTTAATGCGACATCACTCGTCAGCGCACAGCAAAAGCACAGGACACTGCCAGAACCTGCAGGAGCGCGCGGACAGGTAAATATTAAAGGCAGGGATGGGAACCAGGTGGCAGGGATGGCCGGGCCCTGCTGCAGTTACATAATTTAAGCGGTCTCTGTAAATCATTGAATCACAGCAGCTTCTGCAGGGCCGGAAACAGTTTATCGGGGTATACACGCACCTACACGTACCCTCATTTTAACAAGGATATTTGGGTAAAAAAAAAACTTTTTTACCCAAATTTCCTTGGAAAATGAGGGTGTATGTTATACCCCGAGAAATACTATAATTAGGTACTGATATCTCTACTTATATTAATCTGTTTCTGTAATATTTTCATGTAAAACCAATGAAAAAAACATTGAAGAAAAAAACGACTGCAACATTTTAAAATAGTATAAGTTTAAAGTAACACATACATAAATATGTATTACATATATTAAATCTAGTGCATATCATATGCTTATAAAGTTTGGTGTCATAAGATATGATAAAACACTTTGCATACGCATACATTTTCCTTTTATTAAAATATATTTTTTGCATGTGGCAATTACATTACATTCAAGGCATATGTATATTTTGACTGTCTGGAGCACATTTCCAGTTCTAAGGTTTCGGCATCTTCTTGAAATTATCTCTGTTGCATTGTTAGGCAGTATTCACTGAGTCTCTTTCACACTCCTAATTGGAGAGGAGGAATAGATGTGGAAGCCTGGTTAAGTGATGTGTCGAGTCAGATAACTGAACAGCTAAGTGATTGATCACTTGGAGGAGACCAGACCCTGTTTTCTTTTAGTATTCTGCATAACAAAGAAATAGGAAATCTCTGATAGAGGAATGTAGTTTCACAGCAGTAAAAGTGTGAAAAAAAAACTGACTGACATTACGAATGGGGTAACAAAAAATATTCAGTTTAAAGGGGAACAACTGACATATTTTACTCTCAAGTAAATGTAGTTTTATATAGGAGAATAGGTAGCTCGACAAATAAAAAAATATCATGTATAAGACTAGGTTTACAATACGATTTGTGCCTGGATACAACAGGGAAATGTCAAAATGACATGTCGACATGTCTGTACTAGGACAGGCACGAGCCCTGTTCATATCAATAGCCCAAGTCTAGTTAGCTTGAGACTATGTTCAGGTCATTTCCCATGCATTCATTTTTGGCTCAGACTGAGAAATACAGCTTGCAGCAATTCTTGGATGTGTTGGAAAAATGACTCGAACATATTCCAAGTTTTATGGTACCCTACATTGTAAAAATGGGAAAAATACAATTAAATAAATACATGAAAATAATGAAATTATATATATATATATATATATATATATATATATATATATATATATATTTCTTAGAATAGTAGTAAGGCATCGATTACTAGAACTATTTCTAATATTCATAAGTAATAATGTCAATCAAGTCACGAATCTGCCACAGGGCCCTTTTGGCAATCCAAACATGTTCAAAGATTTAAAAGATATAACATCCAGATTAAGTGTAATATAAATTATAAAGCGGATACAATATACTGGTCACCTGAATGGTATTCTATTTGTGTCACATGTAGAATACCATTGATGGTCATGAGAGATGAGCGAACTTTTGAAAAACTTGATTTGGCCAATTTGCCGAATTTTTCAAAAAAATTTAGTTCGATCTGAATTTATTTGCGGCAAATATATATAAAAAATGGCTATTTCTGGCCCACAGAGAACCTCAATAGGGGTATAGAACACTTTACTTTGTTCTAACACGCATTTGGAGTGTGTTGGGGTAATGAAATAACACTGTTATTCAGTATGGCATGCAGATTACAGGCATCGCTTGGAGGTGGCATCAGTATGAGGAGACCATATCGCGAGTGAATGACGCAGCGTGGAGGTGTTGGCAGCATGAGGAGATCATATAGTGGCTGAATGACACAGCATAGAGGTGTTGGCAGCATGAGGAGATCATTTATTGGCTGAATGACACAGAGTGGAGGAGTTGGCAGCATGAGGAGACAATATAGTAGCTGAATGACACAGCTTGGATGTGGCTGAGGCATGAGGAGACCATAGAGTTGCTGAATGACACAGCATGGAGGTGTTGGCAGCGTTAGGAGACCATAAAGTGGCTAAATGACACAGCGTGGGTTGGCAGCATGAGGAGACCATATAGTGGCTGAATGACACAGCGTGGATGTGGCTGAAACATGATGAGACCATATAGTGGCTGAATGACACAGCGTGGAGGTGTTGGCAGCATGAGGAGACCATATAGTGGCTCAATGACACAGCGTTGAGGTTTTGGCAGGATGAGGAGACCATATAGTGGCTCAATGACACAGCGTGGAGGTGTTGGCAGCATAAGGAGACCATATAGTGGCTGAATGACACAGCGTAGAGCTGGCAGAAGTATAAGTAGACACTAGGGCTTCACAATCCCTAAGATTAAAAGATGAATTTTGAAATTTAAATTGAAGATTTATGGTAGCTAGTGCTACCATAACATTTTTTATGCCCAGGTCCAGCTGCATCAGCAAACCATATATTGGCTGAATGACACAGCCTGGAGGTGGCTGAAGCATGAGGAGACCATTTAGTGGCTGAATGACACAGCCTGGAGATGACTGAAGCGTGAGGAGCCCATATAGTGGCGGAATGACACAGCCTGGAGTTGGCAGAAGCAGGAAAGACCATTGAAATTTGAGATTTTTAAATAGAAATTTAAGATTTTGAAATTGAAATTGAAGATTTTGAAATTGAAATTTTAACTCCCAAGTTTTAGTGTCCCGGGCCCCGGCGTGTGGGTACAAAGGACCAAATCTAGCAAGGAGTCACATGTCACATGGCAGCACAATGACAGAGTCTGGAGGTAGCATCAGTATGAGGAAACCATATAGTGGCTGAATGACAGTCTGGAGTTGGCAGAAGCGTGAGGAGACCATTATAATTCAAGATGTTTTAATTTAAATTTAAGATTTTTAAATTGAAATGGAGGATTTTGAAATTTTAATTTTTCACTTCCAAATATTAGTGCCCCGGGCCATGGTGTGTGGGTACAAAGGAGTCGCATGTCACATGGCATTAGTATGAGGAGACCAAATAGTGGCTGAATGGCACAGCCTGGAGTTGGCTGAAGCATGAGAAGAGACCATATAGTGGCTGTATGAGACAGCCTGGAGGTGTCATCAGTATGAGGAGACCATATAGTGGCTGAATGACTGCCTGGAGTTTATGGCAACATGGGGTGAACATATAGTGCCTGAATGGCACAGTCTGGAATTGGCTGAAGCATAAGGAGACCATATAGTATCTGAATTGCACAGCCTGGAGGTGGCTGAAGCATGAGGATACCATATAGTGGCTGAATGGCACAGCCTGAAGTTGGCTGAAGCATGAATAGACCATGTAGTGGCTGAATGGCAAAGCCTTGATTTGGCTCAAGCATGAGGACACCACTATAGTGTCTGAATGGTACAGCCTGGGGGTAGCTGAAGCATGAGGAGACCATATAGTGTCTGAATGGCACAACCTGGAGGTGGCTGAAGCATGAGGAGACCATATAGTGTCTGAATGGCACAGCCTGGAGTTTGTGGCTGCATGAGGAGACCATATAGTGTCTGAGTGGCACAGCCTGGAGTTGGCGGCAGATGAGGAGACAATAGGGCCTCACAATCTCTAAGAATAAAAGATTGTGATATATGTATGGCACCTTGTGCTACCATAAACATATATATGTAATGTCCTAGGCCCAGCAGAATCACTAAACCATGTAGTTGCTGAATCACACAGACTGGACCTGGCTGAAGCATCAGTAAACCATACAGTATATTGGATGAATGGCACAGCCTGGAGGTGGCTGAAGCATCAATAAAACATATATTGGATGAATGGCACAGCCTGAAGGTGGCTGAAGCCTCTGCAATCCATATATTGGATGAATGGCACAGCCTGGAGGTGGCTGAAGCATCTGTAAACCATATATTGGATGAATGGCACAGCCTGGAGGTGGCTAAAGCATCAGTAAACCATATATTGGATGAATGACACAGCCTGGAGGTGTTGGCAGCATGAGGAGACCATATAGTTGCTGAATGACACAGCCTGGAGCTGGCAGCAGCATGAGCAGACACCAGGGCAATCCCTAAGATTAAAAGATGAATCCCTAACATTAAAAGACAATCCCTAAGATTAAAAGATGAATTTTGAAATTTAAATTGACTATTTATGGTAGATAGTGCTACCAAAAAATGTTTTAGGCCCAGGCCCAGTAGCATCAGTAAACCATATATTGGCTGAATGACCTGGAGGTGGCTGAAGCATGAGAAGACCATATAGTGGCTGAATGACACAGCCTGGAGTTGGCCGAAGCACGAGAAGAGACCATATAGTAGCTGAATGAGACAGCCTGAAGGTTGCAACAGCATCAGGAGTCCTGAAAGTGACTCGGTGACAGAGTGGTGCAGTGGGTGGCAATACCAGTACCCAGTGACGAAGGTGGGTAAAAAAAAAGGTCTGATGCAGAGAAATGTTTGTAACTGGGAAACAGTGCTTTAAATCTGTTTGGCACTATCCATATTTGTGAAGTGTTGGTGTGGCACCATGGTCAATCTACTCTGATGCATCAGGCATTGGTGGTTGGAAATCCTGGCTGATCCATGCCTGATTGATTTTCACAAAGGTCAGTCTCTCCCCATTTTTCATGGACAGACGAGTTCTCCTTTGGGTGACTATGGCCCCCGCCGCACTAAACACCCGTTCTGATGGCACACTAATTGTAGGGCAGGAAAGCTTTCCCAGGGCAAACTCTGCTAGTTGCGGCCACAAATCAAGTTTGGCTGCCCAGAAGATCAGCGGATCTTCAAGGTGTTTTGGCATAAGCATGTCAAGGTATGCCACCACCTGCTGCTGATGAGTTGCTTCACTATGCTGGTGAAGAAAGCTACTCACCAGCGACTGTAGACTCAGGCTGCTGCTGATGGAGCTGCTCTTGCTCCTGTCACCCGATCCCTCCCCGGCAGCCATGGCAGTGGAAGGTGAGCGCAGGGGGCCCTCTGATTCAGACCTGCGAGAGGATGAACGATGGCACCGACAGGCATCAGCCAACTGTCTACATAGGATGCCTCTGTAGTACCTTTTACCTATTACTATTAATGCCTCTTACTATGTCCTTCCTCTCAGTGGGTGTAAAAAAGGCCATTATTTTGTGGCGGTAGCGAGGGTAAAAATAAGGTGGAGATCCGAAATGGTGACAATTTAGCTGTCACTGCGCAAGCAAGTGAGCATGTATCGTGCCATTTGTGCAAGTGACTCGGAGGGACTCCCTGCCTCCATCTCCACTGCATACTGCCACGGCGTGTCTGGGTCCTCGGTCTCGCCTTCCTCATAACCCTCTAGCTCCTCTGGCTGCTCCTGCTCCTCCTCTCCTGTCAGAATACTAGAAAAACTGCCCATTTGGTGAAACCTAAACTGTACTTCACTGTGCCCCGCCCCCTCCTCCTCCTCCTCCAGTTCAGCCACCACAAGGCTCATGTGGCCGTGAGAAGTAGGCACAACATCTCCATTGCCCTTACCAGCCATCGAGTCCACACGTGTTGAAAGAAATGAAGCAGTGTAATGACGCCATTTATCCAGTAATCCTGGTGACTTACTAATAATGTGGCTTCCTCAAAGGGCCTGAGCAAACAGCAAGTGTCACATATGAGCTGCCACTGGTTCACATTGAAGTTACAAAGGGGAGTACCCCTATCTGCTTGGATCATCTAGAAATCGGTGATGGCTTTTCTCTGTTCGTATAGCTGGTCCAACATATGGAGGGTGGAATTCTAACGTGTGGCAACGTCAGACTATGTTGGGGGATACCGTTCTGACGCTGCAACTCAAGGAGGGGGTGCTGAAGTGCATGCAAAGTTTCCTTCCCATTTTTAGGATGTCTTGCAAATGGGGGAAACACTTCAGGAACTGCTTTACAACCAGATTGAACATGTGTGCCATGCAGGGCGCATGGCTTAGCCTTCCCAGTCACAGAGCATGCAAAATGTTCTTCTCATTGTCAGTCACCATGGTTCCCGTTTCCAGTTTTCGTGGAGTAAGCCATGCTCCTATTTTTTTTTTTTACAAATTACTTATAGCAGTTCCTCCCCTGTGTGACTCTTTTCGCCAAGGCAAACCATGTGAAGAACACCGTGACACCGCCGTGCCCTGCACACATGGTATGCTGAAGGGCCACTGAGACTTGTCTGGGCAGTGGAGGCTGAAGACATGTGGAGGATGAGGAGGCGGAGTCGCACACTGTCACAGGACCAAAGGCCTGAGAGCATGGAGGAGGAAGCAGCGGGACCTGTCCAAGTTGGTGTTGTGGCTGTGCAGGAACCACATTCACCCAATGAGCCATAAAGGACATGTATTGTCCCTGACCACAGGTACAGCTCCAGATGTCGGTGCTGCCGTGCACTTTGGTACACACCGACAGGCTTAAAGACTGGACTACCTTCTCTTCCACAAAATTGTGCAGGGCTGGTACTGCCTTCTTTACAAATAAATGACGGCTTGGCACTCTCCACCTCGGCTCGGCGCAAGCCATCAGTACTCTGAAAGGTGCAGAGTCCACCACTTGAAAAGGGAGGGACTGCAACACCAGCAACTTAGACAGGAGCACATTCAGCTTCTGTGCCATTGGATGAGTGGGCTCATACTGTTGTCTCTTGGACATGGCTCTGCCGATGTATTGTCGGTGGAATGACTGACTAAAAGTAGAAGGCGCAGGAGCATTTGGAGCTACAGAAGGAGGGTATGACACACAGCTCCCTTCGGGTGAGGTGGTGGAGCCTTGGCTGGCTGAAAGAGGGAGCGGCGTGCCACTGGTGATGCTGCAGGCTGGACCATGGTGGCGAAGCATATGTTGACGCAGGGTCGTGGTGCCAACATTGGGACCCTGGCCACGCTTCGCCTTCTGCCGACATATCTTGCATGTGGCTATGTGAACCTCCTCCGGATGCTTGATGAAAAACTGCCACACCACCAAGTAGCTGATTTTCCCACCAACAGTCTGCACTAATTGACTGCTACTGCCGCGAAGCAGGTGGTCTCAACCGGGCATATTTGGCTCGAAAATCTCCACTTCTGCCACCATGCTGACTGCCAACTATGCCATGCCATACCACCTTGCTGACTCAGCTGCTCCCTCACGGGCAACCTGCAACTCTCTTCTCCTGATGATGATGAAGCCCCTTCTACACCTGGCTTCCAAGTGTAATCAGCTTCATCATCATCAACAAGTGTCTGCACGTCACTGATGTCCTCCTCAGGTTCCTCAACAGTGTCTGCTTCAGGACCCTGAACCCTGGCAACATCGCCTCCCACGTGACTCACCTCATCACTACTTGCCCGCCTAGCAGGGGAATCGGCAGATGTCTCCTCCACTTCTTGGCTTGGCAGTAGCTGCTGACTGTCCTCTATTAGATCATCTTCACTGAATAGTGGAGCTGAACCCATAGCATAAGATACTTCTTTAGGGAGGAAGGGGGGAACAGCATAATACAGAGGCAATGGGAGGACAGGGACTGCTCCCGGACCATGCCAACTGAGGGTTGTGTCTGAGGAACCCACCAACTGTTGACTGGGGGTATCAGATGTCACTTGTGATGAAGTGGATGACCATGTAAACCAATCGATGACGGCAGATGGGTTTCTGGTCGAGACACAACTGCTAGCTGATACCGGGAGCTCAGGCCTCTCGCTGCGACTCCTGCTGCCACTTGCCCCTAGTATGCTGCGACCTCTGCCTGATGAATTTAGGCCTCTGCCACTCCTCTGTGAATGTCCCAGCACTTCTCTGCGTGACAAACTTAGTGCGTATATGAGGGGAGTAAAATACTCTTCACTACGCTTAAAACAATATTTGTCTAGAACAGCAGCAGGTGTGTACTTTCGACTATCCTTTCACAGTATCTAGGCCCTTGACAGATTAATAGGTACAAAATAATACACTACTTAGTTGTACGTATGTGGTATGCACTTATGAGGGCAGAAAAATGTGGTACAGTACATTTACAAAAACATAATTTAGTAAAACACCAGCCAGTGCTTTGCCTGGACTTTCACAGTATCTAGGCCCTTGTCAGATTAACAGGTACAAAATAGTACACTACTTAGATGTACATTTGTGGTATGCACTTGTGAGGGCAGAAAAATGTGCTACAGTACACTTAAAAAAGTTTCTGATTAAAAACACAAGCCGGTGAGTAGTTTTGCTTTGACTTTCACAGTATTTAGGCCCTTGACATATTAACAGGTTTAAAATAGTAAACTACTTGAATTAGGTATGTGGTATGCACTTATGAGGGCAGAAAAATGCACTACAGTACACTCAAAAAAGTATCTGAGTACAACACCAGCCGGTGAGTACTTTTGCCTGGACTTTCACAGTATCTAGACCTTTGATAGATTAACAGGTTTAATAGTACACTACTTAGATGTAGGTATGTGGTATGCACTTATGAGGGCAGAAAAATGCGCTACAGTACGCTTAATAAATGTATTGGAATAAAACACCAGCTGGTGATTACTTTTGACTGTCCTTTCACAGTATGTAGGCCCTTGACAGATTAACAGGTACAAAATAGTACACTACTTAGATGTAGGTATGTGGTATGCACTTATGAGGGCCGAAAAATGGGTTACAGTACGCTTAAAAAAATGTATTTAAGTAAAACACCAGCTGGTGATTACTTTTGCCTTGACTTTCTACTTAGATGTACATATGTGGTATGCACTTATGAGGCCAGAAAAATACAGTACAGCACGCTTAGAAAAAAAGATTTTTGCACAACACCAGCAGTACAGAACAGTGCTGCAGAATAAAAAAGCTGTGTACTAAACACAAAATTGCACTCTGTCAAAGACTATTAGGAATGGACTGCTGGGTATTATACTGTCTACAGACTAGTATAACCAGCAGATGATTTGTTGTGGAACAAAGACACAGAATTGTGCTGAAAAATTATTTCTGCCTCCTCTGCTAAGGTTTATGAAGTTGAGACAGCGTGTTGAAATGTATGAGGCAACACACAGCTCTCTGCCCCTCTCTGTAATACATTGCTGAAGAAAGTAACTGGGAGGTTAATGGCTGCAGTAAAAAAAACAATGCTCTCCGTCCACCAGAACACTGATGTGACTAGGATGTGAAACGCTGCTGGAATGAACTTTTCAGTGTAAAACACATACACAGGCTGTCCGTCCTATCTGTATGCAGTGTATTGAATTATATGACGAGCGGCAAAATGGCTGCCGAATATATAGGGCTGT
Source organism: Hyla sarda (assembly GCF_029499605.1). Lineage (NCBI taxonomy): Eukaryota > Metazoa > Chordata > Amphibia > Anura > Hylidae > Hyla > Hyla sarda. The sequence continues at coordinate 191,206,619 of NC_079194.1, forward strand.
GACATCACAGGGCGACTGGCTGCTGATAGGCTGCATCCTGCTTGTGATTCAGGGTCATCCTGCCTACTTCCCTTCCCCCCTTGCCTTCTCGACTTCCTAGTGTTCCTTGTCCCATGTACTGACATGTGGATCTGCCATTTTAGATGCCCTGGAGCCTGGACCGCAGTAAATGGAGTTTAATGAAGTGATTTACGCGATATAATCATGGCGATATTCACATTCGTTGTGAATTGAATATTTTATTAAATTTGTCGCGAATTCGGGTTCGTCAGCTTCGATTCGCTCAACTCTAATGGTCACAAATGGAATATCACGTAGGTGGTCAGTATATGTTGTACATACTTTTTATTCTATCTCATCCTTTTTATTTAGGTGATTATTTTTATCATATTAATCTTTGTCTGGAATCAGAAATATGTCTAGTAACCAATACCTCATTCTATTTTTTATTTTATCTTTATCTCATCTTTTTCCATTTTATTTATTTATTTAAATTTTTTTCAACATTTTTAGTATCTTAACCCCTTAAGGACTCAGGGTTTTTCCGTTTTTGCACTTTCGTTTTTTCCTCCTTACCTTTAAAAAATCATAACCCTTTCAATTTTCCACCTAAAAATCCATATTATGGCTTATTTTTTGCGTCGCCAATTCTACTTTGCAGTGACATTAGTCATTTTACCCAAAAATGCACGGCGAAACGGAAAAAAAAATCATTGTGCGACAAAATCGAAAAAAAAAACGCCATTTTGTAACTTTTGGGGGCTTCCGTTTCTACGCAGTGCATATTTCGGTAAAAATTACACCTTATCATTATTCTGTAGGTCCATATGGTTAAAATGTTACCCTACTTATATAGGTTTGATTTTGTCGCACTTCTGGAAAAAATCATAACTACATGCAGGAAAATTTATACGTTTAAAAATGTCATCTTCTGACCCCTATAACTTTTTTATTTTTCCACGTACGGAGCGGTTTTTATTGGTATGATTTTTGTTTTGATCTGACTTTTTGATCACTTTTTATTCATTTTTTAATGTTATAAAAAGTTACCAAAATACGCTTTTTTGGACTTTGGAATTTTTTTGCGCGTACGCCATTGACCGTACGGCTTAATTAATGATATATTTTTATAGTTCGGACATTTACGCACGCGGCAATACCACATATGTTTATTTTTATTTTTTTTTACACTGTTTTATTTTTCTTATGGGAAAAGGGGGGTGATTCAAACTTTTATTAGGGAAGGGGTTAAATGACCTTTATTAACACTTTTTTTTTTACTTTTTTTTTGCAGTGTTATAGGTCCCATAGCGACCTATAACACTGCACACACTGATCTTTCATCCTGATCACAGGCGTGTATTAACACGCCTGTGATCAGCATTATCGACGCTTGACTGCTCCTGCCTGGATCTCAGGCATGGAGCAGTCATTCCTCGATCGGACACCGAGGAGGCAGGTAAGAGCCCTCCCGGTGTCCGATCAGCTGTTCGGGACGCCGCGATTTCACCGCGGCGGTCCCGAACAGCCCGACTGAGCAGCCGGGATACTTTCAGTTTCACTTTAGAAGCGGCGGTCAGCTTTGACCTCCGCTTCTAAAGGGTTAATACCGCACATCGCCGCGATCGGCGATGTGTGGTATTAGCCGCGGGTCCCGGCCGTTGATTAGCGCCGGGACCCACGCGATATGATGCGGGATCGCGGCGCGATCCCGCTTCATATCGTGGGAGCCGGCGCAGGACGTAAATATACGTCCTGCGTCGTTAAGGAGTTAAAGCACACAAAAACACATATTTTTCATTATCTTTATTTCCCAACCAAGCTACAGGACAGTAGTTACCTTTAATGTCTAATTAAATTCAGTGTTATTGTACAGAATTTCCAAGAATCGTGACAGATTTTCTGGGTCAAAGAAAAATTACCACTTTTTACATTGATTTTGCATATTGTGATGCAATATACAGTATGTTGGTTATAGGGTGTTTCCTGGGGTCAAAACGGAACTGTGAGCAGTAATACCCACTTTCTCCTGTGGTGGCACTGCAAAGTTTGTTTTTATTTGACTATGCTACAGGGGCTGTAAAGTTAACGTAGATCATAATATAGTGTCTGTACCTATGTTTCATGGTGGTCTCCTAATTCTGTAATTTTTGCCCCAAGGTTCATTTTTAACAGCATGAAAAATTACTGACATATCAGGTTTTTCCAGGTTGCAGTGCGGCTTGAGAAATAACATCACTAGTCAGGTGATCAGAGGGAGCCTGTCTTTGCTTCAATGGGTGGAGCGAACACTGGGTGGGAGGAAGATTATTCTGTTTTTGTAAAATCTGTAGGCACCCTGGTCAGAAGACAGAGGTCTATGGCATTGAAGGAAGAACAGGTGTGTTTCAATGAGTGGGGTGGCTGATGTGTGGGAGGGAGAAAAGTGACCTTACACTTACAACCAAGGAATTAAGGGCTTTGTAGTTTAAGGGAACAAGTTCCAACAGGAAATAGCCAGTTTACAAAAAGATAGCCTCAGCTTTATGGTAGTCTCAAAACATAGCCATTTAGCCCCAATACAAGCGAGGATCCCTTCTAAGCATGTCAATTACTGCCTGGCAAGTACGTACTTAAATCACCACATGGTGGATAACCCCTTTAAGTCCAATCTATGACTGTGTTGATCCAGAGAAAGGCAAACCCTTATGAGCTGCTTATTTCTACATATTAGGATGAAAAAATCCTTGAATCAACATTATATCTATAGATATGTATAATATACTTTTTAAGAACAACATCCAGCTACATCATCTCTGTGGATACACCTGAGAGCTAGTTAGTGGCTAGCCACCACAGGGCTAGCTCTGTACAACTGGGGCAAGTGGGGTACCACAATGTAGTATTTTGTGAGATAGAGTGGGTCCTCTCCATGACCCACAAAGGAATGTAGGTTTTAATTGGGTGGTTGTTCAGGCGCAGGCTGTATTATCTGATCTCCGAGGCGATTAAGAAACCAGAAAGGCCATAAAAAACACCATGTCCCCTTTAAGTAAAATTTTTGCCTCAGATAATAATCTATCTTGGTACTGCAGTTCTTCTTTAAGTGTCTTTATCCCTCACCCCCAGCTCCAGTGTAATAATAGCATTTTTATGTACCTCCCTGAAAATGTACACAATATTCCATGAGTGGTATGATATGTTCCTCAGTTCCTAATTCTGACCATGTACATCCTATTTTTATGGCCTTAACATCTATATTTATTATAGAAATACCACTTTTCATTAGCTCACAGTGTTAGAAAGCCTGGGAAGGGGGCGTGTCCCTCCCTTGTGGTAGTAGAAGGTGATTGGTGCACTCATAGACAAGCTGATGCTGCTGCAGGACTGATATGTGTCACTGTAGGTATGGAGACCTCTAGAGGTGGGATTTTCAGGGGCTGTTTTCTTTATTAAATATTCCTAAAAATGTAAACAACCATATTACAAAAAGGTATTTCATTTTCATCAGTAACAACATATAAAAATGTTTTGGATCTGACAGTGCCCATTTAAGCTTATTGTCCTATGCCGATTTCAGTGGATTGCTTTGTATGCATGTTTTTTGTATAAAATCTGAGTTACAGTAGGGTTCTGCTGTGGTTTTTTGGAGTTATGTTATAACTATAAACTGGATCTGACCCATTGGGGAGCTGGTGAATCCCCTTGTAGGCATGTAGATAAGGATTAGGCCCAGAAAGCTGTAAGCTTGGCTATAATAACTCACTGTTTTTCGCTCTGTGCATCTTTTCTGCTCCAAGCACTGTCCAAAGCACACGCTAACCATCATAAGGACATTGTGAGCCCTGCCAGCAAGACAGTGTGACAGCCTTATTATAGACAATGTTGTAAGTCTGGACTTGAGGAAAACTACAGATAAAAGAGCACATTTTGTCAAAGATATAATGGCAATAAAATATTACAGATTTTATATTTGCTTGTGTATTATAGACATATATCATGTATAGCTGTTAGTTTTGCATATATATATATATATATATATATATATATATATGCTTCATACGACAATATATAAAACATTTTACATTTATGAAATCATCTGTCAATGATTCTTTATGATTTGTATTTGATTCTTTATGATTTGTATTATCTGAATACATATCTGTCAGGAGGGTTATACCTCGTATGCTAGAACTCTGAGAGACTTTAAGATGTCCTTCTTACAAAATGCTAAAGTCTAACATTAAAGGGGTTATCCAGGAAAAAACTTTTTTTTATATATATCAACTGGGTCCAGAAAGTTAAGCAGATTTGTAAATTACCTCTATTAAAAAATCTTAATCCTTTCAGTACGTATGAGCTGCTGAAGTTGGAGTTATTTTCTTATTTTCTGTGCTCTCGTTATGACACGTGTCTCGAAAACCACCCATTTTAGAACAGGGGCGGATCCAGAGTCGAGTCTCGGGAGGGGCACTATAAGAGAATTTTGTGTTGGCGGACAGAAAATAAGGTGTTGCTTAAGGAACTTACAATATTATTAAATGTATCCAGTATAATAATCAAATATACCAATTGCCACAGAATGGGAAAGCGCTAAAGAAGTTTTTACCATTTAAAACTACAACTCCCAGTATGACCTAAGTAGTGGTGAGGGGATGCTGGGAGTTGTTGTTTCACTCATCATTACTGCAAAACTTACAAGTGACTCCAGCTCTAATGGGACAGTCAGGACAATACACAATGATATCAGTGACTACAGGTGACATTTTCTCTATAGTATTTCCTTATCTAATTCAGATGATACATACCGCCTGGTCCAGCTCAATGTTCTCTCTGCAGAACTTGATGCCCAGACGTCTCCTCACTATGTCAGCGCATTCTGATCCTCTATATGAAAACAATTATTATTAGAAACCTTCCAAACACTGTATCCTTTGAATATAATACTGGCACATGCCCTCTTAATATAATTCTGGCACACTGTACCCTCTGAATATAATTCTGGCACACTGTACCCTCTGAATATAATTCTGACACACTGTACTCACTGAATATATTACTGCCACACACTGTACCCACTGAATATAATACTGCCACACACTGTACCCCTGAATATATTACTGCCACACACTGTACCCACTGAATATAATACTGCCACACACTTTACCCCTGAATATAATACTGCCACACACTGTACCCCTGAATATAATACTGCCACACACTGTACCCACTAAATATAATACTGCCACACACTGTACCCCTGAATATAATACTGCCACACTGTACCCCCTGAGTATAATACTGCCACACACTGTACCCCTGAATATATTACTGACACACACTGTACCCACTGAATATAATACTGCCACACACTTTACCCCAGAATATATTACTGCCACACACTTTACCCCTGAATATATTACTGCCACACTGTACCCACTAAATATATTACTGCCACACACTGTACCCACTAAATATAATACTGCCACACACTGTACCCCTGAATATAATACTGCCACACACTATACCCCTGAATATAATACTGCCACACACTGTACCCCCTGAATAGAATACTGCCTCACACTGTAACTTCTGAATATATTACAACACACTGTACCCCCTGAATTTAATACTGCCACACACTGTACCCCCTGAATAGAATACTGCCTCACACTGTAACCTCTGAATATATTACAACACACTGTACCCCCTGAATATAATACTGCCACACACTGTAACCTCTGAATATATTACTACAACACACTGTACGCTCTAAATATCCCTCCGAATACAATACCGTGATGTATTGTGGCTAATGAAAACCGTACTACCCCAGAAATTCCTTATTCTCTCTGCCCCTCATATATAGTATTAATGCCCCATCCTGTGCCCCCACATATAACTATGACCCACCCTGTTCTCCCTCATAATAATAATACCCTCTGTCCTGTCCCCCTAGCATATAATGCCCCCCTGTGCTGTGCCCCTCACATATAATGCCCCTGAAATGTTCCCCTCACATGTAATGCCCCTGTAATGTTATAATGCCCCCTGTCCTGCACCCTCAGGGGGCATTTTAAGTAAGGGGCACAAGACAGGGGGGGGGCATTATAAGTGAGTGGCATATGACAGGGGGGCATTAAATGAGTATGCTTTAAAGTGTCCTCTTCTCACCCCTATAACCCTTTTCTTTTTCCGCATACAGGACTATATGAGGGCTTATTTTTTGTGATGTGATCTGAAGTTTTTGTCAGGACCATTTTTATTTAGATTTATTTTTTTTTTTTTTTAGTTATTGAAGTGACCAAAAATACGCACTTCTGGACTTTGATACTTTTTCATGCTTTCACCTTTCAGTGTGCAACTTAACTATTATATTTTATTAGTTCACACATTTGTGCATGTGGCGCTACCACATGTGTTTAGGGTTTATGTATAGGGTTTTCCTTACATTATTTCATTTAAAAAATGGGAACAAAGGGTGATTCAAACTTTTATTAGGCAAGGGGTAAATCACATTTATTACTTTTTTAAATGTATATATATATTTTTTTTACACTTTTTTGGTCCCCATGTATAGGCCGGTATAGGCCAGTGAGAATATATACATCAGCTGTGCTGTACCCACTGCCCTGGCTACTATATATATATATATATATATATATATATATATATATATATAGATATATATGTATATGTTTATGTGCATAAATATAGCTGCCAGGGCAGTGGGTACAGCAAAGATAAGCTGATGTATATAGTCCTGCAGTATTATGTCCCTATATACCTGCTGTGTGTCCTCTGAACTGGCCCATACTATATATATTATATACGTAATATGGGCCAGGCAGGGCAGAGAACACAGCACAGACATTGGTATATAGTGACATAACACTGAGGGGCTATATACATTAATTGTAGCCTTTACTACTATATACATGCATATATTTATAGCAATCAGGGCAGTGGTACAGCACAGCTGATGTATATAGCCCCACAGTGTTTCCCAACTAGGGTGCCTCCAGCTGTTGCAAAACTACAACTCTGGTTGGCTGTCTGGTCTGGGCATGCTGGTAGTTGTAGTTTTGCAACAGCTGGAGGCACCCTGTTTGAGAAACACATCACTGTATATCAATGACTGGCACATACTGCATATACTATATGTAGTAGGCCAGAGAGGGCACAGCAGTCACTGGTATACAGGTAGTGACTGACATGCCCGGACACTGGAACCTAACTACAGACCTCCTCACCTCTGATAGCCGCCCTGCAGATCGTAGACTGTCAGACTGGACGGAGGATACAGGCCGCAGAGGCTGTACAGCTGGCAGGCAGTGTCTTCTCTTCAGCTCTGCGATGAGCAGCAGGGGGAGGGGTCGGACGAGCAGGGACAAAGTTGCAGCGTCCATCAGCTCCCTCTTTTAAAGGGGCAGCAGGAGCTGGAGTAACGTGTGAAAGGTGAGGGGACAGTGGAGTCGGGGACAGCTCTTGCTCCTCAGTAATAGGGGCAGCAATCTCCGGGGGGGGGGGGGGGGGTTGCAATTGCCCCGTTGCCCCCCCCCCCCCTGGATCCGCCACTGGTTTAGAAGCAAATCCCCATAGCAAACCAATTCTACTCTGTGCAGTTCCGGAGACAAGCAGAGATGTCAGCAGAGAGCACTGTTGCCAGACAGAAAACAACAACTCAACTTCAGCCGCTGATAATTATTGAAAGGATTAAGATTTTTTTAAGAAGTAATTTACAAATCTGTTTAATTTTCTGGAGCCAGTTGATATGAAAATTCAAAAAAAGTTTTTTTTCCTGGAATACCCCTTTAATCTGTACATTTATTTTTTATGCTAACCATTAAAGGGGTACTCTGACCCTAAGACATCTTATCCCCTATCCAAAGGATAGGGGACAAGATGCCTGATCGTGGGGCTCCCGTCGCTGGGGACCCCTGCAATCTTTCATGCAGCACCACGCTATTATCAGCCTCAGGAGCAAACATCGCTCCAGGTCTGATGAATCACGATCACGGGGCTGGAGTATTGTGACATCACAGCTCCGCCCCTGTGTGACATCACACTCCGCCCCCTCAATGCAAGCCTATGGGAGGGGGTGTGACAGCCACCATGCTCCCACCCATAGGCTTGCATTGAGGGAGCCGAGACTTCACAATACTCCAGCCCAATGATCGCGATTCATGAGACCGAGAGCGATGTTCACTCCAAAGGCTGATGATAGCGGGGTGCTGCATGATGGATTGCAGGGGGTCCCCAGCAGCAGGACCCCCGCAATCAGGCATCTTATCCCCTATCCTTTAGATAGGGGATAAGATGTCTTAGGGCCGGAGTACCCCTTTAATGTTTTTTATTTACACAGGACATTCCAAATATAGCTGTGTAGTATACTGTTATTGTCATTGCTTAGGTTTCTATGCAATTTGACATTATGCTTAGGCCAGAATTTTGCCGCCCTAAGACCTCAAGGTTATTAGCATGGACTGGCATGGTGTGTGACTGTCATTAGGGTGGTTGAGACCATGTGACTATCTCGTGGTCACTCATTGCTACTTTCTTTTTGGGCAATTTCTGCACAAGAGGCAACATCTACATGCTGGCTGGTGTCAGGCTCTGTTCTAGGGTTTCAGTCTGTGGTCTATTTAATTTAGGGTTTGGGTCTGCCATCTGATATATTTAGGGTCCTAATCTGGGGTTTGGAGAGATAATTTGTTCTCGTCTAGGATTTGAAGTAATTTTGGATATGGTCTGGAGTTTGTATTTATTCTGGGTCTAGGTTCAAGGTTTTCTAGTGCTTGGAAGATTTTCTAGTTACACCCCTGCTCTTGTAACGGTGGGGTGTTCCAGAGACACAGGGTACAGGCAGGGCAGTATACTCTTCCAAACTAGTGTTTATTTTAATGAGCATCACAAAAGCAATAATTTCAAACATATTAATGTTCCAAACAGGCTTAACTTGACAAGTTGACAAGCAAATGTTTAATTGTTGTGTAAAATTGGTACGGCTGTATACCCATAATAAAGTCATTGTAAGGCTGGGTTCACACTACGTTTTGTCCCATACGGGAGCGCATACGGCAGGGGGGAGCTAAAACCTTGCGCTCCCGTATGTGACCGTATGCGCTCCCGTATGTCATTCATTTCAATGAGCCGACGGGAGTGAAACGTTCGGTCCGGTCGGCTCATTTTTGCGCCGTATGCGCTTTTACAACCGGACCTAAAACTGTGGTCAACCACGGTTTTAGGTCCGGTTGTAAAAGCGCATACGGCGCAAAAATGAGCCGACCGGACCGAACGTTTCACTCCGGTCGGCTCATTGAAATGAATGACATACGGGAGCGCATACGGTAACATACGGGAGCGCGAGCTTTTAGCTCCCCCCTGCCGTATGCGCTCCCGTATGGGACAAAACGTAGTGTGAACCCACTGGACCTTTAGTTTCTGCCACACTGTGGTGACCTCAGGGTGGAAAAGGTAGTAGAGCAGAAAATGCTGGCACTTGTGGTCCAACTTCCTCAGGAGCAGGGAAGTCAAAGATTTCACTAGATACTGGAATAGACAGATAGACCCCAAGTGTCCCCTTATAGGGGTACTCCGCTGGTTAAGAAGTGTTGCGATTATATTGTTTCTTGTCTACTCCTTGTATGTTCCCTGGAGTTTGATTTCTGTATTCTTTTTTTTGTAAGATCGGAAGTTCAGTAGTTTCTTTGCTATCCTTTTGCTGGCGACCACTTGTTTGCTTTCTCCGGCAGCCATGTTGTGTCCGTGATGTGGTCTTTGTGGGTGTAGACGTCCTTTTCTTTCCAGACTTTTTTTTTTCCCCAAACAACCCTTCTAATGAATAATCATATCTAGTCCCGGCGCTCCTCCTTTCGCATTTTTTTCCCTGTTCCTCCTCTGTTTTTCATTGGTTGCCTCTTGTCCAATAAGCTGTTGACGGCGACGCAGGCGCACTTATACCTCTTTGCATTAATTGTTTCTGTAAACGGTGTATGTGCCACGACGTGATCCAGGGTCAATTGTGACGTAGGGCAAATCATATTGCGCAAGCGCATTTTTCAGTTTTATTTTATGCGTGTCCAGATGTTTTAGCACATGCGTGCACAAGATTATTTAGTCTATCAAAGTGGTCTTCAACCTGCCGTTCGCTGTCTGGGCATGCTGGGTGTTGTAGTTTTGCAACATCTGGAGGGCTACAAATTAGAGACCACTGTATAGTGGTCTGAAACTGTAGCCCTCCAGATGTTGCTAGGCAACTCACCGCCTTCCATAGGATGCAGCCACACGGCATTGCCGCCCACCGATCAGTCTCTACATTAGGTGAACACTGATCTGTTGTCTGGACAACGGAGGCCACTGTCAGTCCTCCGGTTGCCATGGTTGCAACCAGAGGACTGACAGTGGCCTCCGTTGTCCTGACAACAGATCATTTTGCAGAGTGGCAAGCGGTGACAGAGGGCGCTCCCTCCCTCTGTTACCCTAATAGACGTGGTGGTCACAGTGACCGCAGCGTCTACAGGGTTTTCTCAGGATAGGAGCGCAGCTCTGATCCAGAGTGCTGCGGGTGGCCCCCCCAGATGGGGCCTCCCTCACCACCGATCGCTTCACTGTGTGAAGCGACGGAGGAGAGGGGGAAGGGGGAGACCCCCGCCAGATACCTGCTTTCGGTCCGGTGCAGCCTAGCTGAAAGGTGATTGGCCAGGGCAGCTATGACGAGTGCAAGCAACTGAGACCAATCAGCAGGAGAAAAAAAAAGGGTGTATTAGGGGCGGAACAAATTATACAATTAAGACCTTTGCCCAATGAATAATTCATAAGGAAAGGTGTTGCTTTGCGGAATAGACAGGCCCACGTGAGCGTGAGAACATAGCAACAGAGCCGGACATGATTCACTCCATGCAGCCACGCGGCCACCTGGGAATCGTAGTCCTCACACTGCAAACAGCATGAAACAGAAAAAACAAGAGAACAAAAACACAAACCCATCAGAGGGAAAAAAAGGACGCAAGGATAGCACCATGCACGGGAGCAAAGGAATGAATGCCAAACAGCCACTGTAGGATGGGGAGGTAAATACCTATATGCCATCGGAGTACCCCTTTAACCCTTTAAGGACAGCCCCATTTTTTACCTGAATGACCAGGCTCTTTTAAAAAAAAATGTTTTTACATGTGTCTCTTTAAATGATAATAACTTTAGAACGCTTTTGCTGAGTGAAGCGATTTTGAGATTGTTTTTTTTTTGTGGCATATTGTACTTTATATAAGTGTTGCATTTTTGTTGACACATGCAGCATTTGTTTTGTGGGCAATTCCAAAATGTTGTGAATAACTGGAAAAATTCTGATGTTTAAAAAAATTTTTTTATGGTGTTCACTGTGCGGTAAAAGTGATGGTATATTTATTCTGTTGGTTGGTACGATTATGGTGATGCCCCTTTTATATTGCTTTTTATGTTATTTTTTCTTTTCTGAGCAAAATATGGTGAGCTGACTCTGTATATATTTTTCTTTGCTGTTTATATTTCCCGGGGCACTTCTCAACTAGAGTTAGGTAGTTGCAGATATTGTTAGTAATGCAGTTAAAAACAAGACACAAAAATTCAAGGATGTTGCAGCAGAATGGTTTACCTTGCTGAAGTTCATCCATGTGGTGAAGGTACATACAGTATCTTAAACAGCTTAAACATCAGTACCTGTATGGCCAGATGGTACATAACACTGAAGGAGTTAACCCATGTGGGATGGAGAATGTTCAGATGTGTAGTTCTGGAGGTGGAAGATCCCCTAAAAAATACTTAATAAATACTGCAAGCAGACTCTTAACAGCATCATTCTCTGGCCTGACTGTACATCCACAAAGGCAGTAGACAGCTAAGGGCCTCTCAAATTTAAAGATTAGAAAAGAGAAAATTAAGTCTTTTAGGTTAATAAGTCCATATGTAGGATATTTTGTAGATGCAGCAGTTATCCTCAAAGACTCTGAACCATGTGGTCCAGATCCAATGTGACCTGGAAAAGTGGAGTTTATACAGGAAGATAATTATGCTAGACCCACCGTTTTATTAGAAAATTCTAGGTATGTCTGAAGGATAAACAACTATAATACTTTTTACCAGAGATGACAATTGGTGAGAATTGGTGTGTGTGTTCAACCCCTGGGATCCAGAAGGTCACAGGACCCAGCCTTACATTTGGCCACCATGTCTACCAGCCACAGAGAAAAATTCCATAGCATGTAACAATGACAACATGGATTAACTCTACACATATCACACATTAAAGCATGCACATATGTATATATATTGTTTACAATATATAGGTATATACAGTGCCAAAAGTGCAAAACAGCAAACCCCAATTTAGTTGCCTACCTTAATATAATTATACTTTTGCCTAGCTGTACATGTGTCCTCAGGCACAATATTTTTTTAAGAAGTATTGTATTTGTGAGTATTGGGCAACACTTAAATACATCAATGTGAATATCCAGAGCAGCATCAGCATTGATGGTTGCAACAGGATGGCAACTTTCTAAAATGGTATAATGTTGGATGCCTGCATGAAATAAAAAAAAGGAATAGAAAGTCCCAATGTATCAATGTGCCTCAAGCCAAAACCACATAAACCAATGACAGCCCAGCTTTCATATCTTAATGAGCTCTTGTTAAATGAATCCTGAGCTGTGATTGGTCCAGGCAGTATTGGTTTTAGGCAGAATGATAAATATGAGCCATTTTTAATGTAGTTATAGACACCAGAATATTTTCCACTATGCACTTCAGTCTGACTTGGTCAAAAAATGAATACACAAGATACGTTTAAGCTGTGCAAAAAATTGTAAAATAAACTAGTTTGCATATTTTCCAGTCAAATTAAATTCAGAAAATGCACCGAAATGATATCTACAGTGAAATGCAATAATACTTTACCAAAAGGACATAAGCACAAATTCTTTCTGATAGAGTTAATTTGGTGTATGAGCTTGTTAAATGGTGCAAGTGTGTTTCATCTTGCCTTTCTTTCCTTAGAGATAACTATACTGAGCCTTGGAAACACATCTACATTGTGATTTTAACATTCAACGTAATCAGCATCCTTAAGAATTCCATATTCAGATCTTAAAATGCAGGAATAGGTTGGTAGAAGTAGACCCATGCTGTGCCTTATACTAGGACATTCTCCTCAATACCATATACACCTGAGAGTTTAACCCCTTAAGGACTCAGCCCATTTTGGCCTTAAGGACTCAGACAATTTAATTTTTACGTTTTCATTTTTTCCTCCTCGCCTTCTAAAAATCATAACTCTTTTATATTTTCATCCACAGACTAGTATGAGGGCTTGTTTTTTGCGCGACCAGTTGTCCTTTGTAATTACATCACTCATTACATCATAAAATGTATGGCGCAACCAAAAAACACTATTTTTTTGGGGAAATTAAAACGAAAAACGCAATTTTGCTAATTTTGGAAGGTTTTGTTTTCACGCCGTACAATTTATGGTAAAAATGACATGTGTTCTTTATTCTGAGGGTCAATACGATTAAAATGATACCCATTATTATATATTTTTATATTATTGTTGCGCTTAAAAAAATCACAAACTTTTTAACCAAATTAGTACGTTTATAATCACTTTATTTTGATGACCTCTAACTTTTTTATTTTTCCGTATAAGTGGTGGTATGGAGGCTCATTTTTTGCGCCATGATCTGTACTTTTTTTTGATACCACATTTGCATATAAAAAACTTTTAATACATTTTTTATAATTTTTTTTAAATAAAATGTATTAAAAAAGTAGGAATTTTGGACTTTTTTTTTTTTTTTTCGTTCACGCCGTTCACCGTACGGGATCATTAACATTTTATTTTAATAGTTCGGACATTTACGCACGCGGCGATACCAAATATGTCTATAAAAAATGTTTTTTACGCTTTTTGGGGGTAAAATAGGAAAAAACGGACGTTTTACTTTTTTATTGGGGGAGGGGATTTTTCACAATTTTTTTACTTTTACTTTTACATTTTTTTACATTTTTTTTTACACTTGAATAGTCCCCATATGGGACTATTCATAGCAATACCATGATTGCTAATACTGATCTGTTCTATGTATAGGACATAGAACAGATCAGTATTATCGGTCATCTCCTGCTCTGGTCTGCTCGATCACAGACCAGAGCAGGAGACGCCGGGAGCCGGACGGAGGAAGGAGAGGGGACCTCCGTCCGGCGTTCTGAATGATCGGATCCCCGCAGCAGCACTGCGGGCGATCCGATCGTTCATTTAAATCGCGAACTGCCGCAGATGCCGGGATCTGTATTGATCCCGGCACCTGAGGGGTTAATGGCGGACGCCCGCGAGATTGCCGGCGGGTCCCTGGCTGCGATCAGCAGCCGGGATCAGCCGCGCATGACACGGGCATCGCTTCGAAGCCCGCGGTTATGTACAGGACGTAAATGTACGTCCTGGTGCGTTAAGTACCACCTCACCAGGACGTACATTTACGTCCTGCGTCCTTAAGGGGTTAAGGAGTTATTCAACATAAGGTGACTTTAGTAATTAGGTGTCATACAGTCATGGACATGTGCACCAGTAATGCCATCAGGGGGCTGACTTCACACACAACAGACCAAGCAGCCAAGCCCCCTTTTCGCACCTAACCTATGATCTATCATCGGGACTCACAGCAAGCTGCAGCAAGCTCATTTTGTAGGCTGCAGAAAATGAACTTATGGGAAAAAAAGACAAAGAAATTCGATACCAGCCACCAAGCACAGGCAAGTGAAGTATTTTAGTAACTAGACTGACTTTGTTGCCCCTGTCTTACAAAAATCACCAAATACCCCGTTAAAATATAAAGATGCAATAAATTATTGTCACCCCTTTACGTTTTTACAAATAATTGCTTTGCAAAAAAGCTAAATTGGAACGATAGATTGTGAACTTGTTGGGCAGCATATTATGACATAAGGCATGAGCTCTGCCGTCCCCAGCATATGTAAATCCAGCATTGTCTTCTAACTCACCAAAGATGAACACATCGATTGTTTCCTCATTTGCGGCCAATAGACCTTATAAAAAAGAGGGAGTACTAATAGAAATAAAGACCCCAAAGCCGAGATTGGCCAGATCACTCCCTGATGGCCTTAGTATTTGATTTTTCAAAACTTTTGCTCATATTCCCCCTCCCCATCTTACCTCGGACTGTTAATAGGCAGCCTTAAGGAGCTTCTTATCCCCTTAAGGATTCAGGGTTTTTCAGTTTTTGCACTTTCGTTTTTTCCTCCTTACCTTTTAAAAATCATAACCCTTTCAATTTTCCACCTAAAAATCCATATTATGGCTTATTTTTTGCGTCACCAATTCTACTTTGCAGTGACATTAGTCATTTTACCCAAAAATTCACGGAGAAACGGAAAAAAAATCATTGTGCGACAAAATCGAAGAAAAAACACCATTTTGTAACTTTTGGGGGCTTCCGTTTCTACGCAGTGCATATTTCGGTAAAAATTACACCTTATCATTATTCTGTAGGTCCATACGGTTAAAATGATACCCTACTTATATAGGTTTGATCACAAAGCTTCAAAACAGAAAGTGAAGTGCTGGCACTGCTCTCCCTCTATGCGCTCCCTTGAATGGTCTATGTTCACACTCTAGCTAGCGGTGTATCTTCGTGTGGTGGTGCTCATGTACTATTGTAGTAACGAGGTGAATACAAATCCATATAATAGAGAAGAAAGTACAGGCAACTCACCACGTTGTAGTAACTTCGTGTTTATTACTGGGACATGCAGGTAAAGCGGCTCCACGCCACACCGGGATGCCGAACACTAGTGCGTTAACCGATGACAGCTGTTTCCTTCCATTCAGGAACTTCAACAGATCGTCTCCATTCACCTGTGCACGTGACTATATATCTCCTCCTTCATTTGTGACGTCGTGCCAAGGTCAGCGGAGTTTCAATCTTACAAATAGATTTACCAATATTAAATTTACAGAAAAATTACTTATTAAACATTTAATTATTGTATATAAGTGAAAATAGCATATCTGCTGTGGTAAAAAAAAAACTGTTTAAAACAAGACTACTAAAAACAGAACTATTTGTAGCTAAACCGATGTTTAGAGGAAGACTCCCATATCTATTCTATCATTTAACCCTCTCATGTCTTGAGCTCCCGTTCTCAATATCCAACGGGCTTCTATTTCTCTTAATTTTTTCACATTGTCTTGATCTGGTTTTATTTTGACTTTTTCTATGCCTAAGAATTTTATATTTTTGATGTTTCCTGCATGTTCAGAGATCACATGTTCTATCAGTCGCGGTGATCCTTTTTTTGTTACTATAGAGTGCATGTGTTCTCTGAATCTAATATTCATGGGTCTGATTGTACTGCCTATGTAAAATCTCATGCATTCCCATATGATTGCATATATTACAATTTTGGATCTACAACACATGAAATCTGTTATTTCTATAGTAATACCCCCTATGTTTATACTGTTGCCAGTTATAAAATGGTCGCACCAGTTACAGTTTCCACATTTTTTGTTTCCTCTGATTATTGATTTATTTAGCCAGTTTTCTTCTGTTGTTCTTTTTTCCGTTATTTTACTTTTTACTAATTCATCTTTTAAGTTTTTCGTTCGCTTGAACGCTATCATGGCTTTTTCTATTTTTATCTTACCAAGAATCTGATCTCTTTCTATTAAATGCCAATTAGTGTATATATTTAAATGTAAATGTAAACCTCTCTTTCTTTATATCCTCATCTTTTACTCTAGTGTGTTTTCTGTGTCTCCTATTTTTTAATAGTGTACTTCTGTAAAAATGTTTTACTCTTTCTAGTGTATTTTTTAGTATTTGAGGTGGATATCCCCTGGAGGATATACAACCAGGAGGAAACCTGGAGCTATTCTAACAAAAAGTACTCGACGATTTAAAAGCACAGATATATCCAAAAGATACAGCAAACTTAACAGTAGCAGAACAAAAAGCATTAACATGGTTAAAAAAACAAAAGGAGAAAATAACGATAAAAAGAGCAGATAAGGGTGGAAATACCGTAATCATGAACACAATAGATTACTTAAAGGAAGCACATCGCCAACTAGATGACATAAGGACATATGAGAAATTAAAAGCTAATCCCATGAAAAAACTTAAATCACAGCTACAAACTTTACTCAGAAAACAGGTAGAGAGAGGAATTCTGTCAGATAAAATGGCAGAGAAGCTATTTTCACTAAACCCCAAAAATGCCACATGGTACATCGTACCGAAAATATAAAAGACTATGGTCTCCCCTCCAGGGAGACCTATAGTCTCTGGGGTAGGTTCACTGACAGAATCCCTCTCTGCATATACCGACTGGTTGTGACGGCCATTTCTGGCTGCTGTGCCATCCCTAGTAAAAGACACGGATGATTTCCTTGGTGCACTCGACGACATCTCCAGTGTGGAAGGTTATCTCTTAGCGTCAATTGACGTGGAAAGTTTGTATACTCGAATACCACAGGGGCTGGCCGTCGATTGCATCAGAGAAATCCTAATACGGACAGGAAAATCCGAAGATTTTGTAAACTTTGTCTGCGAATCAATAGAGTTTATTTTGAAAAATAACGTCTTCCAATTTGGGGAACAATGGTACGCCCAAAGGAGTGGGACCGCAATGGGGACCCCGGTCTCATGCACACTAGCTAACCTGTACCTTGCGATTTTTGAGGAAAAATATGTCTTCACAGGTGATAATCCCTTCCTAGAGCATATTGGACACTCTTCACGTTTTGTAGACGACGTGTTCATGCTCTGGAAGGGTTCTCCTAAAGACTTTGAGAGATTCGTTGAGTACCTCAAAAATAACCAAATGAATATGGCTTTCACCTCAAAATATAGCAATACAGAACTAGAATTCCTGGACGTTCTTATAAAAAAACAAAATAACACACTCACTACAATAGGTTACAGAAAAGAAACCGCAAGCAATACCGTACTACATTACAAAAGCTACCATCCTTCCCACACGAAAGAAGCAATACCATACGGACAATTACTCAGATTGAGACGAATAAATAGTACAGAAGAGTCATTTAATACGCAGGCTGATGAACTGATACAACGGTTAGAAGATAGGGGATATCCACCTCAAATACTAAAAAATACACTAGAAAGAGTAAAAAAAAATTACAGAAGTACACTATTAAAAAATAGGAGACACAGAAAACACACTAGAGTAAAATATGAGGATATAAAGAAAGAGAGGTTTACATTTACATTTAAATATAGTCCTATGCATGAATTAATAAAAAGATCTATATACACTAATTGGCATTTAATAGAAAGAGATCAGATTCTTGGTAACATAAAAATAGAAAAAGCCATGATAGCGTTCTAGCGAACGAAAAACTTAAAAGATGAATTAGTAAAAAGTAAAATAATGGAAAAAAGAACAACAGAAGAAAATTGGCTAAATGAATCAATAATCAGAGGAAACAAAAAATGTGGAAACTGTAACTGGTGCGACCATTTTATAACTGGCAACAGTATAAACATAGGGGGTATTACTAGAGAAATAACAGATTTCATGTGTTGTAGATCCAAAATTGTGATATATGCAATCATATGTGAATGCATGAGATTTTACATAGGCAGTACAATCAGACCCATGAATATTAGATTCAGAGAACACATGCACTCTATAGTAACAAAAAAAGGATCACCGCGACTGAAAGAACATGTGATCTCTGAACATGCAGGAAACATCAAAAATATAAAATTCTTAGGCATAGAAAAAGTCAAAATAAAACCAGATCAAGACAATGTGAAAAAATTAAGAGAAATAGAAGCCCGTTGGATATTGAGAACGGGAGCTCAAGACATGAGAGGGTTAAATGATAGAATAGATATGGGAGTCTTCCTCTAAACATCGGTTTAGCTACAAATAGTTCTGTTTTTAGTAGTCTTGTTTTAAACTGTTTTTTACCACAGCAGATATGCTATTTTCACTTATATACAATAATGAAATGTTTAATAAGTAATTTTTCTATAAATTTAATATTGGTAAATCTATTTGTAAGATTGAAACCCCACTGACCTTGGCACAACGTCACAAATGAAGGAGGAGATATATAGTCACGTGCACAGGTGAATGGAGACGATCTGTTGAAGTTCCTGAATGGAAGGAAACAGCTGTCATCGGTTAACGCACTAGTGTTCGGCATCCCGGTGTGGCATGGAGCCGCTTTACCTGCATGTCCTAGTAATAAACACGAAGTTACTACAACATGGTGAGTTGCCTGTACTTTCTTCTCTATTATATGGATTTATATAGGTTTGATATTGTAGTACTTCTGAAAAAAATCATAACTACATGCAGGAAAATTTATACGTTTAAAAATGTCATCTTCTGACCCCTATAACTTTTTTATTTTTTCACGTACAGGGCGGTATGAGGACTCATTTTTTGCGCCGTGATCTGAAGTTTTTATCAGTATGATTTTTGTTTTGATCGTACTTTTTAATCACTTTTTATTCATTTTTTAATGGTATAAAAAGTGACAAAAAAATACGCTTTTTTTGACTTTGGATTTTTTTTGCGCGTACGCCATTGACCGTGCGGTTTAATTAATGATATATTTTTATAGTTCAGACATTTACGCATGCGGCGATACCACATATGTTTATTTTATTTTTTTTACACTGTTTTATTTTTTTTATAGGAAAAGGGGGGTGATTCAAACTTTTATTAGGGAAGGGGTTAAATGACCTTTATTAACACTTTTTTTTACTTTTTTTGCAGTGGGACCTATAACACTGCACAGACTGATCTCTTGCACAGAGTCCTGCACTGGCTCCCGTGATATAAAGTGGGATCACGCCGCGATCCCGCATCATATCGCGTCGGTCCCGGCACTCATCACCGGCCGGGACCCGCGGCTAATACCACACAACGCCGATCGCGGCCTTTAGAAGCGGAGGTCAAAGCTGACCGCCGCTTCTAAAGTGAAAGTGACCCGGCTGCTCAGTCTGGCTGTTCGGGACCGCCACCCTTACCTGCCTCCTCGGTGTCCGATCGACGAATAACTGCTCCGTGCCTGAGATCCAGGCAGGAGCAGTCAAGCGCCTATAACACTGATCACAGTGTATTAACATGCCTGTGATCAGTGTTATAGGCGCTTTACTGGGCCTCCAGGAAAGTGGATCACCTGTTGTTGAATAAAGTAAAGGTTTAAATGCACCTTGCATTGAAATTATCATTTTTCTTATCCGTCCTTCTTCTTTTGGTCGGGCTTAACCTGTGAAACATCAAGTGTACTCTACTTTACCATCACTGGGCATTGTATTCAGGTATGCCCAAACTTTAAGGGTCTACTATCACCCCAGTATGTATTAGTGCAGTCCCCCTATGGAACAACAACAATATAGATAGCCCTCTGACACATGTGAAAGTTATACAACAATTGACCCAAAAAAGGTTGATAGATGTTTTTTATGTGTCATCAATTAAAAGACAAAAATTTATTGAGACCAAAATAATACATGATTATAAACAAAGTGATTTAAAAAGGTAGTCCTTTCAGTCTCAAAAATTTTAAGTACTCATACGAAAATATCAGCCTGAAAGATACCAAATATTAAGAAATCCTAGTGTCATCACAAGCCTCTAGATATTGGTGTTATATTAGTATATTGGAAAACACCATCATATTTTTTTACATGTATCACCACGCCAATATATAATCACTGTGTTGATATTTAGTGGAGGTTTCAACACTAACACTCCATAAACTATCTTCCCGATTAGTTGATTCTTACTGTAGAGAACCTATACGTGTATACTGAGAAACAGATTTTACAGACAATATCCACTGTATGCTTCACTCACTGATATTTAATATTCAATAACATAGTATATTGGTCCAGATTTTGTGTGTATTCTTCAATACAGGTCCTTATTGGATTTTCACTGGTAGTGGATGTTGTATTGTATTACTCCACACTTCCTATTCCCAATAGCCAGTTCATATAATACACCTAGAGGTCTAATCTAGTGGTTATTCATGTATTAAATCATCAATTCTTGATATATTCAGCTTCAGCATTCACAGTGCTGCTGTGCACTAAAGTCATGGGCAACAACAAGTGACCTGCACCACCCTCTCAATATGCTGATTATTTATATTTTTAATATATAGACATAGGGATTTACTAAAACCCTGCAACTTTCATTGTGACTTGCTGAGAGGGCTATCACTTGCATAGTCCATGAAGGTAGAGACCCAGAGCGCACAGAGGTTGTGTAAGTAGCCAGGACCACATTCAAGAGATTTTGGGAGTCCCCCCCCCCTCCCTCCCTATGATCAAACACTTAACACCTATCATGTGGAAAGGAGATAAGTGTCTTAAAAGTTTAGTTTCCTAGACATCCCCTTTAAAAACTTGGAATGTTTTAGTAGGAACATGAATTGAAGTGCCAATGACTATTTCAGTTTATTATACTTTTATTCTTATTTTGTTAAAGATATGTCAATGTTTAACAACAACTTTAACAAGACCACCCACATAACTCTTCCTTCACCTAGCATTCCGGGTTTTCTACTAGCAAGCCATTCAAATCATAGCACATTGAATGGCATTTTAAATAATTTACAGATTTTGCAGGAATTTGCCGAATTTTTATGAATAGATTTTATTTTACTAAACAAAATGTCTATTGTAAACTTTGAATACATTGGCTGTTAACCATTATGAATCCTTCCTGATAACATCAGCCATATTACTGAGCATATATGTAAAAGAATTTGATACAGGAAGAAGAGGCTCAGTGAGTGCGGTTAGAGCCATGCGCCAACTTTAGTCATGCCACATGACGATCACAATGTTACAAGTGTTGTATTTAGTGATTGCCAATGTGGTCCCTTTGAACACAACAGCTGCCCAGAATCCAAGTTTGATGATTTCTGGTAGCAGGTCACAAGTCATACACAAGTGTGCCAGTATTTGCAATTTCTCTGAGATAGGGCTTTTTTTTTTTTTTACAGTCAAATTGCAATAAAGTCATGTGGCAGCAAGTCAGAGACAAATATTATGCCTGTGTGACTTAAAGGGGTACTCCACTGCCCCAGAGGTTGGAGCAAGGGTTTGGGGTCGTGATGTCAAGGCCATGCCCCTTGTGGTGTGATGCCACCCCGTCAATGCAAGTCTATGGGACTTGCATTTAAGGAATGTGGTGTCAAGCCACAAGGCGCGTGGCCATGATGTCACGACCCCCGCCGACCCGCACGCAGAGTTCTAAAGGAACACCGGTTGCTGCACATAGATCGTGGAGGTCCCAGCTGCGGTACCCATGAGATAAAACATCTTATCCCCTATTCTTTGGATAGGGGATAAGATGTCTAGGGGCAAAGTACCCCTTAAAATGGGATTTGTTATTGCTATCTAAGGCTGGGTTCACATGGCCGTTTTTCTCCTGCTATTGTAGTTTACCGACCTTTCTTTTAACAGACAAACAAACTGAAGTAAACGGATGTTATCTGTTTGCATCCTTTATTTTTCAGTTAATAAAAAAATTATTAAGTTAAATAAAAACTGATCAAAATCGGATTCCAATAACAGATGCAAACGGATGGCATTAAAGGCTCATCCGCTTCCCTCAGACTTCAATGTTAAAATTATTATATCCATTTTTGTTCAGTTTTTTTTTTTATGAAGGAGAAAAAAAATACTGCATGCACCGTCTTTTCTCCGGCAAAAAAAAAAAAAAAAAAAAAAACAGAATAGGGAACAAAAGGGTGCAAACGGGTGACAAAAGGACTGTAAAAAAATCGATGCAAAAGTATCGAACAGATTGTATAACGGGCATGAATTTATGGGGACAGACGGCCGTGTGAATGAGCCCTAAACTAACATAAAAGTACAGCATGTGAAAGGAACACTAGTCAATCTCTACCCTGCTGTCATAGTAACACTGTTGGTCAGGTGTGAATAGTTGTCTTGTAACGTGTTAGTATATTGAGCTATGAGTAAAAGAACCCATGTTACGCCGAGCCCTCCGGGTCCCTGCTCCTCCCCGGAGCGCTCGCGGCATTCTTCTTCTGTTAGCAGCGCCCTGATCAGCGCTGCTCTGAGTCCCCCGGCGGGGATGCGATCCGCGCGGCAGGACGTGCCTGCCCGCGGGTCGCATCCCGTTCTTCTCACCTGTCCCGTTCCCCGGCTGTCACGTCCCGGCAGGCGCGCGCGTGCCGGCTCTCTGAAATTTAAAGGGCCAGTGCACCATTAATTGGTGCCTGGCCCAATCAGTTGTTAATCACTCCCATTCCATAAAAACCCACTTCCCCTTCCTGTCCTTGCCGGATCTTGTTGCCCTAGTACCCTGAGAAAGCATTTTGTGTATCCCAAGCCTGTGTATCCAGACCCTTGCCGTTGCCCCTGACTACGACCCTTTGCTGCCTGCCCTTACCTTCTGCTATGTCCGACCTTGCTCTTGCCTTGTCCCTGTGTACCGCGCCTGTCTCAGCTGTCAGTGGGGTTGAGTCGCTATCAGGTGAAACGACCTGGGGTTACCTGCCGCTGCAAGTCCATTCCGCTTTGCGACGGGCTCTGGTGAATACAAGTAACCCCTTAGATTCCGTTCCACTGGTACGGCCCACGCCATCACCTCACTGACACAGAGGGTCCACCTCCAGTGTCCTCTCTGCATTCCAGTCCGGATCCTGACAACCCATATCTGTATGTTTAAAAGGGTTATCCAGGAATAAAAAAAAAGCACAGTTAATTTCTTTCAAAAACAGCTCCCTGTCTGCTTCCAGGTTGCTTGTGATTTTACAACTTTTCTCCATTCACTTTAATGGAATGGAGCTGCACAGCCACACCCAACCTGGAGACAGACGGGGATACGTTTTTGAAAGAAAGTATCTGTGTTATTCTATTCCTGGATAACCCCTTTAATAAATGACTGTGTTTCACCGTTTTGTTCATAATCTTGTATTGGAGACTAGGCTAAGCTCATGATATCCTGTCTGAAGTCAATTTATAATGAAAAGACTTGGGTGAAGTAATTCATTTACTAGACATTATTTTTTTTCTAAGCTCAAACAATATTTCTATTCATAGTACAGTATATTATCGAGAGTTCTATTACAGCATTGTTTTTATAATTATTTATGATAATGTGACAACTAGGGCCTGGCCTATTTGTGATTCTTATACTTCACAGAAAGCTATTGGAGCATGTCCCACAGATGACAATAACACTAAGATGCAGTATAATAACCTTACAAAAAGTATCTCATATGGCCTTTTACTCCATATATTTATAATTGGTAGGGGAGTAGGCGCATTGGTCCTAATTCCTGTGTGAGTCCAAAGGCCCCTCTGCTGAAGATGAGAACATCAATAGTGATGCGAGTGCAGGAGAAAGCCGCTCCATCTCTGCAATAGAAAGGATAATTGCATCGGGTGTCAGGAGTGACACCTGCTGTGATCTGTCTATTAGTACGGGTACTACAGCTCCCATCATAGAACAGTCTGTTCTATGCTGGGAGTAGTAGTATTACCTAAAAAATGTTTTTAAAAAAATTGAGAAAAAAAAGTGAAACACACACACTTTATTAAACACAATATAAAAATACATTGCTTATCTTTTTTTTTTTATTCATTGTAAAAAATGTATTACTTTTACATTTAAATGGCCCCTTTCTACATTTTAATTATTGTCGGCTACATTTTTAGGTCCCTGCCCGCCCATATAAATTGATCCCTGTTTAATAATTAACATTTACAATTTTTTGTCTTTCAATTTTCGGGAGCGGGAGGGACCAGAAAATTCAGTGCTCAGTATTAAAAATGAATGCGGAGTGCATAGTTTTTGTTCTAAATCATATATTTTTTTTTTTTTTTTCACTTTTTAGCCCCATTTTTTTTTTTTTTTTTTTTCGGGCATTTAGATGTTCTGCCATGGATAATTGTGGGGGTAAGTATTTAAAATTCACCAACCTGTGATTGTGAATACTTCTACTTTTGAATTCAAACGCAAGATCAGTGTGAATTATGCCCTGAGTATATGCTATGCTATGTACAGGCTGTGAACTTATCTCTGAGTATATACTGTGGTCATTAAAAGCACTGTCAGAGCAGCAGTGTGAATTACGTCTTGAGTGGGTGAATAAAAATACATAACATCACCTTAGAATTCGAAATGTTATGTCAGTGTAAATTGTGTTCAACATATTTTCTTGATTTTTGACACATTATTGCTATTTTTATACTAGCAAAATAAAAGTTTTAAAGGGGTATTCTGGGCAAAAACTTCTTATCCCCTATGCAAAGGAAAGGAGATAAGATGTCTGATCCCGGGGGGCCCGCTGCTGGGACCCCCCCCCCACGATCTCCCTGCAGCAGCCCGCATTCTATGCGTAGCTGCATCTGCAGTTTCCGAAACAGCCAGGCTTCTGAGACGGGGATGTGACATCACGCCACGCCCCCTCCATTCATTTCTATGGGAGGGGGCATAACGGCCGCAACGCCACCTCCTATAGACATGCATGGAGGGGGCGTGGCGTGATGTCACGTCCCCGTCTCGAAAGCCCGGTGGTTTCTGAAACTGCAGACACAGCTACAAATAGAATGCGGGCTGCTGCAGGGAGATCACGGGGGTCCCAGCGGCGCCCCCCCCCCCCCCCCCCCCGCGATCGAACATCTTATAGGGGATAATATGTTTTTGCCCGGAATACCCCTTTAAGGTTCCCTGTACAGTCACTATTTTTCTAGTACCTGTACTAATAGACAGATCCTCCCAGGTGTCACTCCTGACACCTAATGTGATTGTCCTTTCTATTGCAGAGATGGAGCGGCTTTCTTCTGCCCTCGCATCACTGCACTATACTCCGGCTGGCCAGTGATGTGAATAGAATTCACATTACTTATTCATATTTCCCAGCTCTCTATGGTAAATATGAATAATAGGTATATATACGGCACATACTCATACTACAGTGGGACCAGAGAAGAGCTGCCGGCCGGCTGCATCTATACATTATACAGGACGATCACATTGGGTGTCAGAAGTGACACCCACTGCGATCTGTCTATAAATGCAGGTACTACAGCTCCAAGCATGGAGCAGAGTGTGCTCCATGTTGGGAGTTGAGGACAGATCACAGCAGGTGTCATTCCTGACACCCAATACTATCATTCTATCTAGAAAGCCGCCCGCATCTATACATCATACAGGACGATCGCAGCGGAGTGACACCCCGGGCGATCTATTAGCACAGGTGCTACTACTCCCATCATGGAACAGTAGTACTACCTAGAACATGTAAAAAATAGAGAAAAAAAGTGAAACACACACACTTTATTAAATACATTATTAAAATACATTACAAATACAAATTTGGCGAGAATTTATTCTTATCGAATCAATTTTATTTTAAATTTGGCACATCGGCCGAATCAAATTTTTCTAAATTCAGTCATCTACGGAGTAGAGGAGAGCTGATATATGATCATATAAAGAAACAACAGTGAGTAAAAATACTGACGGATGAAAATTAAAACGGACGTTAAAAGTTTCTAATAATGTACAATGTCTGTCAAAAACGGAAAGGATAAGGGAACATAAGGGAAAAAGAATGCCGGCATATGAAAAGAAAACGGACTTTATAAGTATTACAAACAAACAGACAATCTCTGTGAATAACGGACGTTAGAAAATACATACACGTTAAGGAGGAGGAGGATTTCCGGGACCAGTAGTATAAATAACAACAAAGACATACGGCTGCAGGTCCTTCCGTTCTGTCACTCACAGCCGCAGGTCCTTCCGTTCTGTCCACCGCATCTTGAGGAGCTGGTTGCAGACACTGCCGACCGGGGCAGTCTAGCGGCGCATGATACTTTCACATTACATATGACCGCTCTCATCACACTGACCACAGGAAGCATCGGAACAAGAAGCACATCATCTCCACCACCATATTACAACTTATACAGTAAGGGCAAATATAGGTGGATGTACAGATATATATATATATATATATATATATATATATATATATATATAAACCAAATAAGATGGCAGTAGCAATTTAGGACACAGCATAAGAAGAAACATATAACACGAGCAGATAGAACTTACAGTGACAAAGGCACTATACCCAGAACTCTAACTGGAAACTTTTGTACCAATATCTAAATATCAGAGATACCGGAATACTTTCAAAATAGAAGCAATATCAATGTACCATTAGCGCTGACACAACAAAAAAAAAACTATTCTATTTAGTATCTAAAAATGTATGTTATAGTAGGGAGCCATTGTGAGGTGTCTAAGCAGCTGGAATATATCCACCAGTGCCAGTGTTCAAACATCTGCTAGCTTTAAGATATGCCTTATAATACTGTAAAAACAAGGGAATTACAAAATATACATACTAACTGTAACTGTAAAGACATTTTGTGTCTTATATGTTACCTTTCCTTGAATTTATTTAAGGATTTCAATTTATCATGCTACAAATACAATACATCACCCAACAAGGTATCACCAAATCCTGTTTGGAAAGGTGATAACGTTGCATATTGCTCGTTTGCCACTACTATAGAACATTAATTAAGTTAGGGTAAATACTTCTTAATAATTATGGTTTAAATGACTTCAGTCTATTTTCTTCTGTAAGTTTGTATGTATCTAGGAGGTCATGTAACAGTATTTGATTAAGGGGGTAGACACATAGTATGAATTATTGATTGAGGAAAATTTACTAAGATACCTCATATCAGAAAAATAAGTTTTAGTCTGTAGTATACAGCAGCTGATAAGTACTGGAAGTGTTAAGAATGTTTTTTAATATAAATAATTTACAAATCTGTATAACTTTCTGGCACCAGTTGATTTGAAAAAAATGTTTTCCACCGGAGCACTCCTTAAAGGATAGGGTCACATACAGCGCATCTCCAGCATATTTGACGAAGCACTGTCAAAGAGTAAGATCCCTGCTGCAGGTGCGTAGCTCTGTGTGTCAGCTCATGACTACCGGCAGAAAATCTGCCACTACGAGTGGACCCACAGAGCTACAGGAAGCTTGTTCTGCCATTGCTCTCTGATGCATTGTATGTGACCCTACCCTAATACACTCTGCAACCCAAGTCTAACAAACCAACATACTTTTAGAATTATTAAATATAAACAACAAAGCTTATAAAAACAATATCATTTATGCATATGCAAAGGCTTATTTTATAAAAAATAAAATATTGTGTTTTTGTGAATCAAATGCTGTGTCTAGACTTTCTATCATCCTTCTCAGAGCCATTTTTAGTACAGTGTGTTAGTTCACATAAGGTTTTCATTGCTCAATGCAATCTATGGGTCTCATGGTGTATTACTGACACAGAAACAATTTCCAAAATTTCCAAAATGCTGTCAGACCTGCCCCTTTCAAATTAAATTCATATAAATCTCACACAGTTAAAAAAATATGCCCTACCTATTCTATACATTTTGTTGTCATGTTGGTTCTTTGTCATGGTTCTTTGTTTGTCATGTTGTTATTTCTGTTTGGTCACATTTTCTGTTACAGTTTTAGTCTACATGCAGAGAAAAAGAAAGACAATCTCCAAAACAGAGAAACTCAAAAATGTCTACACTACCTGTGACCATGAGGCTTCTCAGGATGACGCCAATCTTACGGCCCTGCCAGATGCACGTACTCTCCCCACCTGTTACAAGTGCTAGCTCCTGGGGTTTTCCAGCTAGTCGGCTCAGAAATTCTAACTCTGACCCACACTACACCAGTTTTTGCATGCTGATGATGACTCTGATGTAGACTCACCCCTGAACTCTCCATCTTCCCGCATTATTGATAAACTATTTTTAAAAGTCTCCACGTCAAACCAGCCTGCAGCCTAGCGGTCTTGGCTACTCACTTCTTATCTTGCAGCCCTTTAAAGCAGATATTTAGACTAAATTATTCTCTGGCAGCCATAAAGGCATACATTGGGTAGCATAGTAGATAGAATTGTCAAAACATGCTCTCCCTCAATAGTATTTGTAATCTCTAATCCCATGGTTGACAAAAGTTTTTACTACTGCTGCACATTTGATAAATAGATGTGTATTGCATTTTTATTTTATTTTATCAGTCCCCCTTTGCTTAAATGGGAATTTTATTATGTGAAATTTAGGAATTTACTTTCTCATATCAATTCCTTTTGTGTCTTGGTGGAGTTGGGAACAGGTACACGGTAACAGGAACAAGGTGCAAAATTGCATCTTACAGTTCAGATTTTGTCCATTAACAGAAGAGATGTAGAAGGGCTTGGCAAGATGATATTTATGGACCTGGGAGGCACCAATGAAGTTACTGGCGGAACCGGAGTTCAAAAGAGCAGAAGCGATGAAAGACATCTTGGCAGAGGAAAATACTTGAACCGGAAGCTGCAGACACAGGAGGAGGCTCGGGAACAGGTGGCTGCTGCTGTTGCTATTGTTGCTGCTGAGCGGCAAGAAGATGTTGCACCATGGCTGAAAGTTGAATCTTTTGTTGCGTCTGATGGGCTAACTTCTGTGACTGCTGAGCTACAACGGTGGAAAGATCCGAGACATCTGGCAAAGGCACCCCAGCAGGATCCATGGCCGGATCTTCCTGTAACAGGACACGGCAGGTGATGGATCCTCTGGGCCTTTGTGGATGATGATGTGAGCCATACCAGGGAGCAGAGTCTAAGGTGCAGCTGGTTTTCACCAGAGCCCACCGCAAAGTGGGATGGTCTCGCTGCGGCAGGCGGCACCCAGGTCGCTACCCCTGGCACGACTCGTCCACACAGGTAGTTGGGAGGTGGCGAGGCACAGACGGAAACTGGCAGGACGTGGCAAGATGGCAATAGGTCAGGGCAGATAACTCAGGTACAGGATAGGTAAGGTAACTGGGAACAGGTACACAGTAACAGGAACACAGACTTTCACTATGGCACAAGGTAACCAAAGATCCGGCAGAGAACAAAGGGAGGAGCTGGTATTTAAGGACAGGTGTAGACACTTGATTAAATGAGCACTGGCCGTTTTAGAGTAAGAGCTAGCGCGCCGGGGCTGTGAGGACACGGAGAAACAAAAGATGAGGGAGGTGAGTGACGGGCTGGGATTTTCAATGCGGGAGCCTCCCGCCATGCGAATCCCAGCTCCGCCGGGAGCGGGGACATGAACAAAGAGCGCTCACGGCCGGCGTGTCCGGCCGGAGCGCAGGCATTACAGGAGCAAAAGTCTTAAATAATTAGATGCTAAATTAGGTGGGCAGGATAATCAAACAAAAATGCATTCCTTAAGATTGTGGGAAAGGGATCTTGATCTGTCATTTTCCACAATTGCTCCTTTGCCTTTTGTATATTTGGCTTTTTGGCATTTGGCTTTTAAAATAATTCTGAGATTGTGTCATCCTTCAGACCATTAAGCTAAGATCTACTTGAGTATCTTCAAGGCTCAAGTCCTGCATGGAATGCGTAAAAAGGATGTTCCTGCTTTTTTTCACCAACAACTGGTTGGCCAGAGAGATGGAAGTCACTTATGTCTAAGTGCAAGGCGGGAACCGTGTGTCATACCACAGTTACACAGCAAAACTCTATGCTGCCACTACACCACCACTTTACATATAGGGAAGAATTCTGAGGGAAGAGGGCTGCATAATATACCAGAAGCTGCAGCTTCAATGAACATTTTGCTCAGATGCTAGTGCAGGGTACAGGAGATCTTATGTTCAGCACAGCAACAGTTAATGCTGAGTGTGGTGTTTCCAGTGATTCCCAGCCCCCCATTACCTGACTTTCACTATAGAGTGCACTGTGTGTTTCTGCACCCTTCTAGCCTGCCATCTGTTGGGCTGACTTACCTGCTGGGGGGCTCTGTTCTCAGCTACCTGTTCTTCTATACAAAAAATGATGGAACTTGTGACATCTATCAACCCAAGGAACCCCCCCACATATTCCTATAGAAACTCATAACACATAATACAGGGCTCTAATCCTGCAGGAACACTTGGAACATTTTTTTCTGTTGGGTTGCCTGGGTGAGTGTAACAGTTTTTTTTGTGTTCATTGGAGTAAACTCTTTCTTTTGCCAGAGGGTCCAAGCTTCTACTATAAACCTGGTGCTTTTTAAGGTTCTAGTCATAGAAGGAGAAGCATCTTTTCAACGTGAAGACTTCTCACATAGACTCTGGAGCCACTGGATTGGCTTCTTATTTTGCTTTGTATTAATTTGGTGCATGAGATTACAATCTGCTACTGTAATATTGATGTTTTTCTGCCAGTCGCTTATATGTATCTACTTTTCCCTTATTGTTAATGCATATTTTAATGTACCTTGTTTTTTTTTTTTTTTTTATTTTTTTATTCCTAAAAAACTAAATCCTAATATTCTAGCACAAATTATTAAAACAAACATAGGTTACAATTTCCCCTTTTAGAGACTACAAGCCTCTGGATTCAAATTCTCATCAGCGGTGCAGGTTTATCACAGTCTCACTCACACACTGGGGGCCATGTATCAAAGATTTTACCCCTGTTTTGTGTGTATTTTTTTGCTCAAAATTTAGCGCAAGCCCTTTTTATGCACATTTTTTTCCGCACGTTTGGGTAGAGCATGTCCTCCAGATGTGGCCGAATCAGGGTACCTTGGAGTGACATCTATAGTACACATGGATTTATTAACTGCGTACTTTTTTCACCCAAATTTTTTTTTGCACAAATATAAGCCATCTTGGACTTAATGTAGCAAGATGCTCTTAATCATTGATTCTATTTTCCAAAGAGTGGATTGAGGAGATTACTACATTTACCCGCAATTTATGAAGCTCATTGCGCTTGATTGATGAATTTAGCGCTTCTGCGCATAATTTAGAATTCGGGAAAAGGGGTAAACTGCCTCTACCATACACAAATAATGATACATGTCCCCCACTGACTCTCATCTAGTTTTAAAGCCCAATGACAAGCTTTTTTCAGCACCTGTGCTGATCTGGGCTTGTATGACAATCATGTGTGGCCAAGAAAAGGTATGAAAGGCATCACTACCAAACCATACTTTTATCTCATGAAAATCCAGGCCTCATATCAAAGTCTCTAGCAAGCTAAGCATCGACAGGGATTTTATTATTTTTGCATTTCACATATCTCACCCAACTCACCCAGCTTTCACTGTATGAGATATGCACTTTCCTAAATCTGATATCCACATATGGCTGACAACCATTCATGTCGCTTACTCACCATGTATACATAGTCCAAACCCACTTTTATTATTACATATTAATTATTTATTTTACAGAGATATTATACATATACAGAACTTATCTGAATATATTATAAAGGAACCTTCTGCTTAAAAAAAAAAAAAAAAAAAAATATTGATGGCTTATAATAGTCTCCTGAGCCCTCTAAGATCAGCACAATGAATGGATTATGGAGAAGTGTCAATCTATGTAGAGTTGTTTGCTCTTTGTTTGTTCTTATGTTTGTTGGTGCATTATATTTTTTTTTGGCAGTTCAGTCAATCACACAGTTACATCCCCACACCCAACCCCCCACCCCCTACTCAAAAAAGCAAACACGAAAAACATATGTGCACATATGAAAGGTCAATAACTGGAAAAAATACATTGATTCGATAAATAAAAAATAAATAAAAAAATGTAATGTAATGTTTTGGGCTTGATCCCATTTAAAAATGATACAACACAAAAGCATTTTTTTCGGTCTTTAAATATATATATATATATATATATATATATATATATATATATATATATTTTAACTTAAAGATTATTTTAGTTCTTTATTGTTGAATGAAATCAGAATGTTGTTGTACGTTTTCTCACAATCTAGCAGTGTGATTTGTAAAGTCTAATGAGAATAAATTCATTAAATTAATTCAGATAATTACCAAATGAAGTGCCTGCTCTTCGGATGTCTATCTTGTGACATAATCTTGGCGTCTAGTTTGAGCTGTGATAGCAGGGACTGTGTCCAAAATCTTTAGTAGAGGAGAAGAAAATTCATCTTCATTAGTATTTTATTTGAATCAAAAACTATTCTGGATATCTTAGCAAAGTGGAAAAGGCTAGAGTAGTTTTTGAGTTTTTTTTTTTGAGTTTTTATTTTCTCTCTTAGTTCTATAATGTTACTGATATATTTGCATAAATATAGAAACATCTTTATATGTTAATTAGATAATATCTCAGAGTTTGTCACTAATATTAAAATAGAAACTTTAATTAAAATATAAAGATATATATAATAAAATAGCAGTTTCTGAAACACACTAAATGGCAAAAATTACATTTAATTGATACTTGATACAATATGGCAATAAATGAGTCACTCAGCCCAAGAGTAGGAGAAAATGCAAAGGTTCTCACATTTCAATTGCAAAGAAGATGGTACCAATGCGTACCTCTAGAGTATGTATGTCCTTCTTGGGAGGCTTTGTTATTAGATTTATGAATCTGGCTATCCAATTTATACCCATTCATCTATAATAGAGGTAACTTACAGATATTGGAATAATAATATGACTTTGGGTGAAGTCTGACAACTGTTTTGACCTGTTGGAGACTAAGGGTGTATGTATACGCCCTTGCATCCTGGTACTTAAGGACGAAGGGCGTAGCCATATGCCCGTGGGAATTTCGGCCCCCGCCGCGCTCCTGGCGGCGACTGGACCGGGGTGACTGCTGATATTGATCAGCAGGCACCCCGTGCAAATACCCAGGGGGGTCATTAGACCCCCCATGTTGGTGATCGGTGCAAATTGCAAGTGAATTCACACTTGCGATTTGCGCCGATTCCGGGTCATACGGGTCTATGGTGACCCGGTGACCCAGAATATAAGGGGGATCGCGGTTGTCTAAGACACCTACGATCCCCCTGAAGGGATAAGAGTGAGGTGGCAGGGGTGTCACCCCTCCTATCCCTTCTATTGGTCGTCAGAAGCGACGACCAATAGCAGATCGGGGGCGGGGGGGTTAACATTCGTTTTCCCTGCCCTGCCCACTCACAATAGGTGGGGCAGAGCGGGGAACCGAGGGGGAACGGGTACCGAAGATCCACTTACCCGTCGGTGGAGGCTGTGGGACGCGATCGGCTGCGGTGATCGGCACGGGCGGCAGAAGAGGATGGCTCCCTGGATCCCACGGAAGCCGGTAAGTTGCCTAGCAACATCTGGAGGGCTACAGTCTGAGACTGTAACCCTCCAGATGTTGCAAAACTACAGCTCCCAGCATGCCCAGACAGCTGTTTGTGCATGCTGGAATATGTAGTTTTTCAACAGCTGCAGGGCTGCAGTTTGAGACCACTATACAGTGGTCTCTAAACTGTATCCCTCTAGATCTTGCAAAACTACAACTCCTAGCATGCCCAAACAGCTCTTTGCTGTCTGGGCATGCTGGGATTTGTAGTTTTGCAACATCTGGAGGGTCACAGTTTGGAGATCACTGTGCAGTGGTCTATAATCTGTAGCCCTCCAGATGTTGCAAAACTGCAAATCCCAGCATGCCCAAACAGCAAACAGCTGTCTCGGCATGCTGGGAGTTGTTGTTGCGTAACCATCAGCTGTTGCATAACTACATCTCCCAGCATGCCCTTCGGCGATCAGTACATGCTGGGAGTTGTAGGTTTGCAACAGCTGGAGGCACACTGGTTGGAAAATACTGAGTTAGGTAACAGAACCTAACTGAAGGTTTTCCAACCAGTGTGCCTCCAGCTTTTGCAAAAGTACAACTCCCAGCATGCACGGTCTGTCAGTACATGCTGGGAGTTGTGGTTTTGAAACAGCTGGAGGTTTGCCCCCCCCCCCCCCCCCCCATGTGAACGTACAGGATACATTCACACAGGCAGGTTTACAGTAAGTTTCCTGCTTCAGGCTTGGGCTGCGGCAAATTTTTTGCAGCAGCGCAAACTCCTAGCGGGAAACTCACCGTAACATGCCAGTGCGAATGTACCCTAAAACACTACACTACCACATAATAAAGGGTAAAACACTACATATACACCCCCTTACACTGTCCTCCCAATAAAAATGAAAAACTTATTGTACGGCAGTGTTTCCAAAATGGAGCCTCCAGCTGTTGCAAAACAACAGCTCCCAGCATTTCCGGACAGCCACTGACTGTCCAGGCATGCTGGGAGTTTAGCAACAGCTGGAGGCACCCTGTTTGGGAATCACTGGCGTAGAATACCCCTATGTCCACCCCTATGCAATCCCTAATTTAGTCCTCAAATGCGCATGGCCTTCTCTCATTTCGGAGCCCTGTCATATTTCAAGGAAACAGTTTAGGGCCACATATGGGGTATTTCCGTAATCGGGAGAAATTGCACTACAAATTTTGGGGGGCTTTTTCTCCTTTTAACCCTTATGAAAAGGAAAAGTTGGGGGCTACACCAGCCTGTTAGTGTAAAAAAATAAAAACGTTTACACTAACATGCTGGTGTTGCCCCATACTTTTTATTTTCACAAGCAGTAAAAGGAAAAAAAGACCCCCAAAATTTGTAACGCAATTTCTCTTGAGTACGGAAATACCCCATATGTGGGCGTAAAATGCTCTGCGGGAGCACAACAAGGCTGAGGAGTGAGAGCGCACCATGCACATTTGAGGCCTAAATTGGTGATTTGCACAGGGGTGGCTGATTTTACAGCAGTTCTGACATAAACAGAAATGCAAATAAATGCAAATATAAAGTAGACATATTGTATATGTGAATCAATATATAATTTATTTGGAATGTATATTTTCCTTACAAGCAGGGAGCTTCAAAGTAGAAAAATGCAAAATTTTCAAATTTTTCATAAAATTTTCAAATTTTTCACCAAGAAATGATGCAAGTATAGACGAAAATTTACCACTACCATAAAGTAGAATATGTCACTAGAGATGAGCGAACTTACAGTAAATTCGATTCGTCACAAACTTCTTGGCTCGGCAGTTGATGACTTTTCCTGCATAAATTAGTTCAGCTTTCAGGTGCTCAGGTGGGCTGGAAAAGATGGATACAGTCCTAGGAGACTCTTTCCTAGGAATGTATCCACCTTTTCCAGCCCACCGGAGCACCTGAAGGCTGAACTAATTTACGCAGGATAAGTCATCAAATGCCGAGCCGAGAAGTTCGTGACGAATCGAATTTACTGTAAGTTCGCTCATCTCTATATGTCACGAAAAAACAATCTCGGAATCAAATTTATAAGTAAAAGCATCCCAGAGTTATTAATGTAATTTAACTATCCTTTACTTTTAGTTAACATATAAGTAACATTTGGAAGTGGTGCTGGGTCATACACGTACACACACACAAACACACACACACACATTGTACATTTCATACTGCTGTATTCATACTGACCTGTAGAATAACAACATGCCATTTTTAATGCACAATGAGTCATCAAGAAAACTGTCTGAAGTGCCAAGAGATTACATTTCAACCTTTTCTATTGATGTACATGGATTTTAAGAAATTTTTAAGACTCTCAACGATCTTCTTAGGCAAAATGACCTTCATTAGATAACATCAGACTAACAGGTAATGATAAAATAGTCTCCACAGAACTTTTGCTCACTTATGAATACTCTAGTACTCTCATCATTACTGTGACATGCTATTTGTGTCTCATTATTAAAATCTCACAAGTAACGCTTTGTGTTCTTTAATCACAGCATTATTGTAATTACCAACTGCCAGTCCATGGCAAATCGTACCTTTTTAGCATTCCCTAAAGAATATGTGTGTTGTTTAAAAGGTCAGGTAAAATAACTATCAAATGGGATAATTAGTAATAGTAATTAGCCGAAAGCATAGCCCACAGAGTTCAAGTGTAGTGTATCATGTAATTCCCATGTTTTTGCTGATAAGATAATTAACTAACTAAGTGAAATGTATGTAAAGTAACAACAATTTACCATAGCTACTACATGAGTGGTTATACAAACATATGACTATGATTGAAGGACAAATTGCATCTACAATACAGTTTCTGTTCCTGACAGATCCACGACAGGTGTTTGTAAAGGACTAAAATGGAAGAAAAATGTATTAAATTCTAATAAATTAAACACATACAACAAGGTTCCAGTAGAATGATAAAGTTAAAGGGGTACTCCGTTGGAAAACTTTTTATTTAAAATGAACTGGTGCCAGAAAGTTGAACAGATTTGTAAGTTAAGAGAAAAATAGGTATTGTTCAGCTCACAGATAAATTAGTCGAGGCTAGATGGGAAGTACTTACACCTAAAAAAGTACAAATTGTAAATAACTATAAGAAGAAAAAAGATACCATGAGCCTCTAGACTAATATCACAAAATGGTACATGTTGAATAAATATATTAAATAGTACTGTGCTTCACTTTAAAGATGGGAAAAAAATGTATTATAAAATAATTTTGCAAGATAAGTATCATTTATAACAACCTCCTTACACAGGGCCCTTGTGGCGAGGTGATGTAAAATATACAGAATATTAAAAGCAGTAAAATCTTAATGAACCGCTATATAATGTGATCTTCCGCTTGTC
Organism: Hyla sarda; assembly: GCF_029499605.1. Taxonomy (NCBI): domain Eukaryota; kingdom Metazoa; phylum Chordata; class Amphibia; order Anura; family Hylidae; genus Hyla; species Hyla sarda. The sequence goes on from NC_079194.1 coordinate 191,244,162, forward strand.
CGACATTTAATGCACCGGCATGGTTCACTTCTCATACTAAATAAATTGCAGTCCGTGTCCATATGTGATGTACAGTTCAGATTATGGTAAAGGACACCATTTATAGTTACCAGCACCTGCAGATAAAGATGGTTAGTGGTGTAAAGCCATATAGCTGGACGTCCGGGAGGCAGATGGTGTATACCGTAGAGGCTGCGTTACAGCGCTGGCATGCGCTGCAGCTACTGGCCCGGTTGCCACAGACCTATGGGAAGTCGCTTGTCTTGGAGGTAGATTGACCTGCTCCAGAGATGGAGGCAGCCTCGTGGAGAGCCCCTCGGGATCTGACGTCAGCCAGGTAAGTAAAGTTCGGCTAGGTGGAATGCTGGATTTGCAGATTTTGCAAAGCTTAAAGGGATAGCACCCAAATATAGCTGGCCTTTAAAATGATGAAGCTGCAGTTTTTGGATTGCGGTAATCATGTGGTATTTTTTCTCTCCTCTAGATGTATTTCAGGGTTCTTTAACCCCTCAACGACCACGGACATAAATCTACGTCATGGTTTGGCGGGACTTCCCGCACCAGGACGTACATTTACGTCCTGTGTATGACCGCGAGCATCGGAAGGGTGCTTGCGTCATACACGGCAGGTTCCGGCTGCTAGCAGCAGTCGGGGACCCGCTCGTAATGGCCGACATCCGCAATCGCGCGGATGTCCGCCATTAACCCCTCCGATGCCGTGATCAATACAGATCACGGTATCTGTGGCATTGCGGCACTTTGATTGGATGATCGGATCGCCCCCAGCGCTGCCGCGGGGATCCGACCATCCAGCATAACAGCCGGAGGTTCTCTTACCTAGCTCCGGCCATCTGCCGGGGCCTTCTGCTCTGGTCTGCGATCGAGCAGACCAGAGCAGAAGATCACCGATAATACTGAGAAGTGCTGTGTCCTATGCATAGCTCTGCACAGTATTAGCAATCAAAGGATTGCTATAGATAGTCCCCCATGGGAACATAAAAAGTGTAAAAAAAAGTTGAAAAATGTAAAAATTAAAAGTAAAAAAAATGTGAAAAATCCCCTCCCCAACAAAAATGAAAATTGTCAGTTTTTCCCATTTTACCCCCAAAAAGCGTAATTTTTTTTTTCATAAACATATTTGGTATTGCCGCGTGCGTAAATGTCCGAACTATCAAAATATATTGTTAATGATCCCGCACGGTGAATGGCGTAAAAGTAAAAACAAAAAAATCCAAAAATGCTGCTTTTTTGTCACATTTTATTAAAACATTTTTTATAAAAAATGATCTAAAAGTTTTATATATTCAAATGTGGTATCTAAAAAAGTACAGATGATGGCACAAAAAATATACGGAAAAATGAAAAAGTTGTAGGTGGTCAAAATAGGGCGATTTTAGATTACTGATTTTGTACAAAAAGTTTTAGATTTTTTTTAAGCGGTACAAAAATATAAAAGCATCTAGCCATGGGTTTCATTTTAATCGTATTGACCCACAGAATAAAGAACACATGTCATTTTTACTGTAAAGTGTACAGTGTGAAAACAAAACCCTCCAAAATGTGCAAAATTTTGGTTTTCATTTAAATTTCCTCCCTAAAAAAATTTGTTTTGGGGTTCGCCGTACATTTTATGGTAAAATGAAAGGTTTCATTACAAAGTACAATTGGTCACCCAAAAAACAAGCCCATATATGGATCTTTAGATGGAAATATAAAAGAGTTATTGATTTTAGAAGGCGAGGAGGAAAAAACGAAAATGCAAAAAAGAAATTGGCCTGGTCCTTAAGGTGAAAATGGGCTTGGTCATTAAGGGGTTAATAATGACCCTTCTCTCAGTAGAGATATGTTGTGAGTGAAGCTAGAAGTCCTTTATATATATGGTACCTGCCTAATTATAGCAGGTGTATTTTTCTATTTGTCTGTCACAAATAGCGAGATGGAACCAAGGCTAGCTATAGGTGTTTGGACCTTGCAACAAGAATATAACATTGGACACATTTAGAAAGTGTGTACACATCAAGATTATATATGGTACTGACACATATATTATAGCAATAGGAACAAATTAATGCAAACCAGAAAAACCTAAATACCAATAATAATATAATATGAATAAATGTAATTTAACCAATTCCCTAATAAAAGTTAATTTCACCCCCTTTTCCAATTTTAATAAGAAAACCATGTAAATAAAAATAAATATACATTTATGTGGTATTGCCGTGTGAATAAATGTCCGACCTATAAAGATATATACCGTATTTATCGGCGTATAACACACATTTTTTAGGCTAAAATTTTAAGCCTAAAGTCTACCTGCGTGTTATACGCCGATAAGCCACTGCAGTTCAATGATTTAAAGCGGGCGCTTTAAATCAATGAACTGCTGCGGCTTTTTCAGGTGCAGAGACCGCCACCGCTGCTGGCTTCTCTGCCCCCTGCCTGTCCTGCAGTCCCTGCTGCCGCCGCTTCTCTCCCCCTGCTATCGGCGCCGCTGCCCCTTCTCTCCCCCTGTCTATCGGTGCAACTGCCCCTTCTCTCCCCCTGGCTATCGGTGCCGCTGCCCCATTGCCAGTGCCGATAGCCAGGGGGAGAGAAGCGGCGCCGGCCATGGGGCAGCGGTGCCGACAGACAGGGGGAGAGAAGGGGCAGAGGCACCCATTGCTGGTGCCGCTGCCCCGTTGCCTCCCCCATCCCCGGTTGTATAATTACCTGTTGCCGGGGTCGGTTCCGCGCTGCTTCAGGCCTCCGGTGTGCGTCCCCTGCGTCGTTGCTATGTGCTGCGCTGCACGGCGCGGTGCAATGACGAGTGACGCCACTCGTCATTGCGTCTCGCAGTGCATAGCAACAACGCAGGGGACGCCACACCGGAGGCCTGAAGCAGCGCGGACCCGACCCCGGCAACAGGTAATTATACAACCGGGGATGGGGAAAGGCAGGGGGAGAGAAGCGGGGAGCGACGGCCTCTCTCCCCCTGCCTTTCCTGGGGGCTTCTGTGGGGTAAGAAACAGTGTATCGGGGTAAACACACGCACACACACGCACCCTCATTTTACCAAGGATATTTGGGTAAAAAACTTTTTTTACCCAAATATCCTTGGTAAAATGAGGGTGCGTGTTATAGGCCAGTGCGAGGTATACCTCGATAAATATGGTAGTTAATTAAACCACTTGGTCAATGGCGTACATGTAAATCAAAATTCCAAAGTCCAAAAAGGCGTATTTTTGGTTACCTCTTTTACCATAAAAAATGTATAAACAGCGATCAAAAATTCCAATCAAAACAAAGATCAGACCAATAAAAACTTCAGATCACGGCGCAAAAAATGAGCCTTCATACCACCGCGTGCGCAGAAAAATAAAAAGATATAGGGGTCAGAAGATGACAATTTTAAACGTATAAATTTTCCTGCATGTAGTTATGATTTTTTTCAGAAGTAAGACAAAATCAAACCTATATAAGTAGGGTATTATTTTAATTGTATGGACCTATAGAATAAAGATAAGGTGTAATTTTTACCAAAGAATGTACTGCTTAGAAACGAAAGCCCCCAAAATTTACAGAATGGCTTTTTTTCTTCAATTTTGACGCACAATGATTTTTTTTTTTGTTTCGCCGTAGATTTTTGGATAAAATGACTGATGTCATTACAAAGTAGTTGGTGGCGCAAAAAATAAGCCATAGTATGAGTTTATAGGTGCAAAATTGAAAGAGTTATGATTTCTAAAAGGGGAGGCGGAAAAAACGAAAGTGCAAAAACAGAAAAACCCTGAGTCTCCAAGGGGTTAAACAATTTGGGACTAGTTACTTTGAAAGGCCAGCTAAAGTTAAACACTTGTTTCTGTAGTCTAAAACAGTTTTAAGTGTAGTGGAGCGCATAGTCCTCCTCTCATAAGTGTATATTATACGTACACCTACGTGGTGTCCTTTATATTTTTCCTGTTAAGCTAATTTGGGTCTAGTTACTCTGAAAGGCAATCCAAAGATACACAGTTGTTTTTGTAGTCTTAAACAGTTTTAAGGGTAGTGGAGCGTATTGTCCTCCTCTCATAAGTGTATATTGTACATACACCTACGTGGTGTACGATTTTGTTCCTGTTAAAGTCATAAAGGCCTAGTTACTCTGAAAGGCCAGCCAAAATTACACACCTGCTTGTGTAGCCAAATACAGTTTTAGGCATATGGGGGGAGATTTATCAAAACCTGTGTAGAGGGAAAGTTGCCCATTTGCCCATAGCAACCAATCAGATCGCTTCTTTCATTTTTAACAAGGCCTCTGCAAAATGAAAGAAGTGATCTGATTGGTTGCTATGGGCAACTGGGCAACTTTGCCTCTACACAGGTTTTGATAAATCTCCCTCATGGAGTGTATTGTCCTCCTCATATAAGTGTAACATATATGCTCTCAGCTGGTGTATAAGTATGTCAGGCAGAGAAGTGCCAGGACGTGTACAGAGGAATGGCAAAGGCCTTAATTCATCAGGCAGAGGATGAAGCGAGAGGCCTGAGCTCCTGGTATCAGCTAGTGGTCATGTCTCGACCAGCAACTCATCTGCCATAATTGATTGGTTAACTCGGTCATCCACTTCATCACAAGTGGCATCTGACACCACCAGTCAACAGTCGCTGGTTCCTGAGACACAACCCTCAGTTGGCATGGCCCAGGAGCAGTCCCTTTCCTCCCATTGCCTCTGCCCTATGCTGTTCCCTCACCTAAAGAAGTATCTAATGCTGTGGGTTCAACTCCACTATTAAGTGAGGTTGATCTACTAGAGGACAGTCAGCAGCTGCTGCCCAGCCAACAAGTGGAGGAAACCTCCAGCTGTTTCAAAACTACAACTCCCAGCATGTACTGACAGACCGTGCATGCTGGGAGTTTTACTTTTGCAACAGCTGGAGGCACACTGGTTGGAAAACCTTCAGTTAGGTTTTGTTACCTAACTCAGTATTTTCCAACAAGTGTGCCTCCAGCTGTTGCAAAACTACAACTCCAAGCATGTACTGATCGCCGAAGGGCATGCTGGGAGATGTAGTTGTGCAACAGGTGGAGGTATGCAACTACAACTCCCAGCATGCCGATACAGCTGTTTGCTGTTTGGGCATGCTGGGATTTGCAGTTTTGCAACATCTGGAGGCCCTCTAGATGTTGCAAAACTACAAATCCCAGCATGCCCAGACAGCAAACTGCTGTCTGGGCATGCTAGGAGTTGTAGTTTTGCAAGATCTAGAGGGCCACAGTTTAGAGATCACTGCACTGTGATATCCAAACTGTGACCCTCCAGCTGTTGCAAAACTACAAATCCCAGCATGCCCAAACAGCAAACAGCTCTCTGGGCATGCTGGGAGTTGTAGTTTTGCAACATCTGGAGGGCTACAGTTTAGAGACCACTGCATAGTGGTCTCAAACTGTAACCCTCCAGATGTTGACAGGCAACTCATCAGCTTCCGAAGGATCCAGGGAGCCACATTGCCGTCCTCTGCTGCCACCGATCCCCGCTGCGGATCGTCACCTCCGCCTTGTTAAGTGGACTTCGGCGCCGATCCCCTTTGGCTTCCCCGTTCTGCCCCGCCTATTGTGGGTGGGCAGAACGGGGAAACTGAAAGTTAACCCCCCCACCCCCGATCTGCTATTGGTCATCGCTTATTGACAACCAATAGCAGGGATAGGAGGGGTGGCACCCCTGTCACCTCATTCCTATCCCTTCAAGGGGATCATGGGTGTCATGGACAACCCTGATCCCCCTTATTTTCTGGGTCCCCATTCACCGGCAATTTGCATGGGGGGGCTGCTGATCGATATCAGCAGTCATCCCGGTCCGGTCCCCGCCCGGCGCGCAGCAGGGACCAAAATTCCCACAGACATATGTGAACGTCTTTGTCCTTAACTACCAGGGAGCTTAGACGTACTCGTATGTCCATGGTCCTTAAGGGGATAAAGGGGTACTCCGGTGGAAAACTTTTTTTTTTTTTTAAATCGACTGGTGCCAGAAAGTTAAACAGATGAGTAAATGACTTCTATTAAAAAAAAATCTTAATCTTTCCAGTACTTATTAGCTGTTGAATACTACAGAGGAAATTATTTTCTTTTTGGAATACGGAGCTCTCTGCTGACTTCTCTGTCCATTTTTGTAACTGTCCAGAGCAGCATGTGTTTGCTATGGGGATTTTATTCTACTCTGCACAGTTCTTAAAATGGAAAGCAGATATCAGCAGAGATCAGTGTGGTCATGATGTCAGCAGAGAGCACTGTGTTCCAAAAAGAAAATAATTTCCTCTGTAATATTCAGCAGCTAATAAGTACTAGAAGAATGAAGATTTTTTTTTTTTTTTTTTTTAATAGAAGTACTTTACAAATCTGTTTAACTTTCTGGCACCAGTTGATATAAAAAAAAAAAAAAAAAAAGTTTTCCACCGGAGTACCCTTAAAGGGAACCATTCATCAGATTTTACCCTATATAACGCTTGGCAAAGCGTTATATAGGGTAAAATCTTTATTTTCCCCATTCCCGGGGGATGCTCCTGCCCCCAGGGATGGTGAAGATATTAAGTTATATACTAGTCACTGCCGCCGCTGTAAGTAGTCACCTGGGCGGGGAGCTCTTCTCACCTACTCCCGTTTTTCGGCCGGGAGCGACGCCCCCTCCGCTTGATTGATGGGCAGCGTCATCGCTCTGCTCCGTCTGTTCAGTGATCGGAACAATGATGCGGTTCATCAATCAAGCGGAGGGGGCGTCGCTCCTGGCCGAAGAACGGGAGCAGATGAGAAGAGCTCCCCGCCCAGGTGACTACTTAAGGCGGCAGCCGTGACTAGTTTATAACTTCATATCTTCACCATCCCTGTGGCAGGAGCGTCCCTCGGGGATGGTGAGGACAACAATTTTACCCTATATAACGCTTTGCCAAGCATTATATAGAATAAAATCTGATGATTGGTTCCCTTTGAGGACTCAGCATTTTTCTGTTTTTGCTCTTTCACTTTCTCCTCCTTACCATTTAAAAATCACAACCCTTAAAATTTTTCACCTACAGACTTGTTTGTTGCGCCACCAATTGTACTTTGTAATGACATCAGTCATTTTACCAAAAAATCTACGGCGCAACAAAAAGAAAATATGTGGGACCAAAAATGAGCTGACATAAAAAAAAAAATAATAATAATAATAAACAACTAAAAAAAAAAAAAAAACATTGCAAGACATTAAGTTTGTTTGGCAGTTATATGTTTAGAGTTTACCTATTTGATACATTTGCATGCAATCTTACAAATATTTTTCACCTTCTGGGGGAAAAGTGTCAATAAGTTTGCCATATGTGACATCTTGAAAAGGAAGGATGTCACTGTCAAAGAACATAAGAGCTCAAGTCAAGTAAACAAGTTTATGTTGATAATATATTATAAGATGATCTTTAAATGTCACTGATATATAATTTTCCATTGACAATATATTTATGCTGCAAAAATCCCTTCTCCCTCTAGGCTCCCAAAGCCACCTGCTTTATGTAAGGGAAGAAATCTAACAGTGTAATGAAATTCTATGAGAATATTGCAGTGCAAAGACATTTCTATATTTGATTTGCAGTACATACTGACTTCCAATCTATTTCAAGAGCTACATATATATACTAAGTAGTGTATTAGAAGACATATGAATAGTCATATAATAGTAGCTACAGGAAAATAGTAATGCATTAAGTCATTTTAAAGTGTATGAATGTGCTAAATCACTTGCCCTTAAGAATCAATTTAAGTAATATTTTTTTTTTTTTTTTTTATTTAGAGCCTATATCAGAGCAAATGTGTGCATAGGCATAGAGTTCATACTCATTCAAGTAGCTTTAAGTGCAAATATTTTCATCTTCAGTATACATGGTCAAGGCACTTGGAAATATGGCAGAAAAGAACAACACTAGCAAAAAAGAAAAAGAAAATACTAAATATAGACAAACAGGCAGAAAAAGAAATAGATTAAAGGTAAATGTCAGAGGATATATGTGCCCCATCAGGGACACCATTAAAATTTGCACATAAAGATCCAAATAATATTACGTAGTGCAGCATAGGCTATTATTAGAGAATAATGTTCAGGTTTTTGTGTTTGCATTGTGTTAATAAGCTATAGCTGATGTGGCAGGCTTGGCTTTTCAGCCATCTTGATTCCTATTTTCTCATTATTATGGATTCCTCATGCTGCCTACATTTGCCATAATGCATTTGATTTGGCAGAAAGAGGGGATGGAGTCTCATCCTTGCAGTTCACCTAATCAAACCAACCTAAATAGGCTGCTGTCTGCTGGAGTCCAGCCAAGTGAACTGCTAGGTTGATGTCAGTTCATATAGCATGCAGTTTTGATGTTTTTTTTTTTTTTTTGTGTGTTTTTAGAGGAAAATGTTTAAAAAAAATATTAACAAAAACAAAAAATGAACAGAGCCTTTGGGAAGGTGTATCACTACTATATATCCTGATTTCCAGAAGAGGAAGTCTCTAGGACCTGCCAAGAGAGACCTTTTTTAGGAGGTCTAGTCACATGACCAAGTTTTAGTAAGGAAATATATGAATGCGAGCGAGCTGGAATAGTGGTGGTGGTGGGAGACTTGAAGTGCTTCTTTAAAGGGGTACTTTTTTTTAAAATTCCCACGAACGTACAAGTATGTCTTTGTCCTTAACTATCAGGGAGCTTAGACGTACGCGTATGTCCATGGTCCTTAACCCCATAAGGACTCAGCATTTTTCCGTTTTTGCATTTTCATTTTTTCCACATCACCATCTAAAAATCATTATGCTTTCAATTTTGAACATAAAATTCCATATGATGGCTTACTTTTTGCGCCACCAATTCTACTTTGCAGTGACGTTAGTCATTTTACCCAAATATCCACGACGAAAAGGAAAAAAAAATCATTGTGCGACAAAATTGAAGAAAAAAATTCACTTTGTAAATTTTGGGGGCTTCCGTTTCTACGCAGTACATTTTTTCGGTAAAAATAACACCTTCTCTTTATTCTGTAAGTCCATACGGTTCAAATGATACCCTACTTATATAGGTTTGATTTTGTCGTGCAGGAAAATTTGTACGTTTAAAATTGTCATCTTCTGACCCCTATAACTTTTTTATTTTCTGCGTACGGGCGGGTATGAGTGCTAATTTTTTGCGCCGTGTTCTGACGTTTTTAATGCTTCCATTTTTGCATTAATCTGATTTTTTGATAGCTTTTTATTAATTTTTTTAATGATATAAAAAGTGACCAAAAATACGCTATTTTGGACTGTGGAATTTTTTTGCACGTACGCCATTGACCGTGCGGTTTAATTAACAATGTATTTTTATAGTTCGGATATTTACGCATGTGGCGATACCACATATGTTTATTTTTATTTACACATTTTTTTTTTTTTTTATGGGAAAAGGGGGGTGATTCAAACTTTTATTAGGGAAGGGGTTAAATGACCTTTATTAACTTTTTTTTCCCTTTTTTTTGCAGTTATTGCTCCCATAGGGGGCTAAAACACTGCACACACTGATCTTTTTCTCTGATCCCTGCAAAGCCAGGGCTTTGCATGGATCAGCATAATAGGTGGTTGATTGCTCAAGACTGTAGCTCAGGCATGGAGCAATCAAACGCCGATTGGATGGGACGGAGCAATGTATGGGGGCCTCTGCTCGCATCCTAGCTGATCGGGACATCGTAATTTTATCGCGATAGTCCCGATCAGCCCGACTGAGCTGCACGCTATCATTAGCAGCTGGGACCAACCCGGTGTGATGCAGGGTCACGGCGTGATCCCGTTTTAAACACCGGGACCGGGCACGTACAGGTACGTTCTACATCTTTAATGGGTTAAAGGGGTACTCCGGTGGAAAACTTTTTTTTTTTTTTTAATCAACTGGTGCCAGAAAGCTAAACAGATTTGTAAATTATTTCTATTAAAAAATAAATTTCTATTAATCCTTCCAGTACTTATTAGCTGCTGAATACTACAGAGGTGTCAGCAGAGAGTACTGTGCTCGTGATGTCAGCAGAGAGCTCTGTGTTCTAAAAAGGAAATAATTTCCTCTGTAGTATTCAGCAGCTAATAAGTACTGGAAGAATAAAAAAAATTTAATAGAAGCAATTTACAAATATCTTTAACTTTCTGGCACCAGTTGATTAAAAAAAAAAAAAAAAAAAAGTTTTCCACCGGAGTACCCCTTTAACCCTTTAACCTCCCTGGCGGTATGATTTTGTCTGAAAATTTTTACCAAAAGTGGTACAATTTTTTGCACTGAATTTCACATCTCCCCCCCCGCCCATTTCACATCTCCCCTGTCACATTCTCCCCCCTCCTTGTCACATTATTCCCCCCTTGTCACATTCCCCCCTTGTCACATTCTCCCCCTTCATGTCACATTCCCCTCCCCCCTGTCACATCCCCCCCCTTCATGTCACATTCCCCTCCCCCTGTCACATCCCCCCCTCTGTCAAATCCCCCCTCTGTCACATTCCCCCCCTCTGTCACATCCCCCCCCCTCTGTCACATCCCCCCCCTGTCACATCCCCCCCTGTCACATTCCCCCCCTCTGTCACATTCCCCCCCCTCTGTCACATTCCCCCCTCTGTCACATTCCCCCCCCCTCTGTCACATCCCCCCCCTCTGTCACATTCCCCCCCTTCTGTCACATTCCCCCCCCTCTGTCACATCCCCCCCCTGTCACATTCCCCCCCCCCTGTCACATTCCCCCCCTGTCACATTACATGTACCCTGGGTTTGCCGGGCAGATTTCAAACCTAGTGTATTTGCTGCAGAACAAGTCCTTTCCCCTTCAGCCAATCACAGGCTTTACACCACTGCGGCCGGTGATTGGCTGAAAAGTGAAAGGTCCTGTAAGATGAATAGTGAAGAGAGCAGGGACCAGAGCGCACGGAGGGGAACGGCCTATGTAGGGACCGGGATTTAGATGAGCAAAAGGTTTTTTTATTTTACTACTTTTTCCTTCTACACTTAGCTCAGTGTGGGGAAACTACTACTCCCAGCATGCCCGGACAGCCTTTGGCTGTTCGGGCATGCTGAGAGTTGTAGTTTTGCAACAGCTGGAGGCCCCCTGGTAGGGAAACACTGACTTTTAGTATTTTTCTTTACCTGCTCTGGCCGGCCCCCGCAACGGGAGCCGACCAGAGCAGATAATCGCATGTTTTCCAGGGGGCCGCATCACTATATCGCATTGCTTTTGCGATATATCGTGCAGCCCGGCCGGGAACTCTGCAATTCTACCCCGAGCGTGACTCGGGGTTACCGATCCTGGCAGAGAAAATTAACCCTGAGTCACGCTCGGGAAAACCGCGCAGGAGGTTAAGAACCCGGGCTTTTTCCGTTTTTTCATTTTCAATTTTTCCTCCTTAATTTAAAAAAATCATAACTCTTTAAAATCTTCACCTAAATTTCTATATGATGCCTTACTTTTTGCGTCACTAATTCTACTTTGTAACGACATTAGTCATTTTACCCAAAAATCTACGGTGAAACGGGAAAAAAAATCAATGTGCAACAAAATTTATGAAAAAACACTATTTTATAAGTTTTGGGGGCTCCCTCCCGTTTTTACGCAGTAAATTTTTCGGCAAAAATGACACCTTATTTTTATTCTGTAAGTCCATACTGTTAAAATTATACCCTACTTGTATAGGTTTGATTTTGTATCACTTCAGAAAAAAATCATGAAGTGAATACATGCAGGAAAATTTATACGTTTAAAATTGTCATTTTCTGAGCCCTATAACTTTTTTATTTTTCTGTGTTCAGGGCGCTATGAGGGCTCAATTTTTGCACAGTGATCTGAAGTTTTTAGCAGTACCATTTTTGTTCTGTTCAGACTTTTTGATCACTTTTTATTCACTTTTTTGTGGTATAAAAATTGATCAAAAATGCGCTATTTTGGACTTTGGAATTTTTTTGCGCGTACGCCATTGAACGTGCGATTTAAAAAGCGGTATATTTTTATAAATCGGACATTTCCACACGCGGCGATAACACATATGTTTATTTTTATTTACACTGCCGGGTGATTCAAACTTTTATTAGGGGAAGGGATAATTGAAAGGGTTAATGATTTTTTTTACACTTTTCTTATGCAATATTATAGCTCCCATAAGGGGCTATAACATTGCATTTACTAATCTTTAACACTGATTGATGCATCCCCATAGGAATGGATCAATCAGTGTTTTTGGCGATTGAATGTTCACGCCTGGATCTCAGGCTTGAAGCATTCATTCGACGATCGGACTGCAGGAAGGAAGGTAAGAGACCTTCCTCCTGTGCTACAGCTGTTCGGGATGCCGCGATTATACCGTGGCGATCCCGAAAAGCTCCCTAAGCTAGCCGGGCACTTTTACTTTCGTTTTTAGCTTTGAGCGCGCGGCTAAAGGGTTAATAGCGCGCGGCACCACAATCAGTGCCGCGTGCTATTAGCGGCGGGTCCCGGCATCACTATGACGCCGGGCCCGCCGCGATATGATGCGGAGTCACCGTGTGACCCAGCGTTATATCGCAGGACCGGGACTCAGGGTGTAAGTTTATGCCCTGGGTCCTTAAAGGGTTAAGGGCTCTTTAAAGGGGTACTCCGCCCTAGACATCTTATACCCTATCGCGGGGATCCCGCTGCTTGGGCCCCCCGCAATCTCTCCTGCAGTCCCTCTCAATGCAAATCTATGGGAGGGGTGTGATGGCTGCCATGCCCCTCCCATAGGCTTGCATTGGGGTGCAGAGTGTGACGTCACAAGGGGGTGGAGCCATGACATCACAATACTCCGGCCCCTGTATCGTCAGTAATCACGCACAGAGCAAACTTAGCTCCGTGGAGTGATGTCTCGGGGGGCTACAGGAGAGATTGCGGGGGTCCCCAGCAGTGGTAATAGGGGATAAGATGTCTAGGGCGGAGTACCCATTTAAAGGAAAAAAAAAATGTTCCACCTTTGTAGCAAACAATCTGTAATAATATGATTTATTTGCTTTATGTGTGAATTTCCTCCAGTATATATTGGTGAAAACACAGCAGAAGCAGTTAAAATTACCTGGTTTAGGTTAAATGATTCTTGCAAATTGCAAAACTGAAAAGATTTCAACACAACATATTTATCAAGAGAAACTGGGGCATATGTGGTAAAAAGAGCTTGCTAAGTAGGAATGTCTTATTGCATACATTGCGATCCGTTGACATATATAGAGCAGTCACCATACAACAGTGCTGTCCCAATTTTACCATGAAAATATCATTTTGTTTGTGGGCTCAGTTTAAAATGTATAATGTAATCAGCTATTATGGTGTACATTACTAACACTCAATACTCTGGACACTGTGATGCATTATTTACAAATTAGGTAACTACACCTTGTATGTGTATATCTTTTAACCCCTTAAGGACCAGGCCATTTTACACCTTAGGACCAGAGCATTTTTTGAACATCTGACCACTGTCACTTTAAACATTAATAACTCTGGAATGCTTTTACCTATCATTCTGATTCCGAGATTGTTTTTTCGTGACATATTCTACTTTATGTTATTGGTAAAATTTTGTCGATACTTGCATCGTTTCTTAGTAAAAAATTCCAAAATTTGATGAAAAAATTTAAAATTTCTCATTTTTCTAACTTTGAAGCTTTCTGCTTGTAAGGAAAATGGATATTCCAAATAATTTTTTTTTATTCACATATACAATATGTCTACTTTATGTTTGCATCATAAAATGTACGTGTTTTTACTTTTGGAAGGCACCAGAGAGCTTCAAAGTTCAGCAGCAACTTTCCAATTTTTCACAAAATTTCCAAAATCACAATTTTTCAGGGACCAGTTCAGGTTTGAAGTGGATTTGAAGGGTCTTCATATTAGAAATACCCCACAAATTACCCCATTATAAAAACTGCAGCCCCCAAAGTATTCAAAATGACATTCAGTCAGCATTTTAACCCTTTAGGTGTTTCACAGGAATAGCAGCAAAGGGAAGGAGAAAATTCACAATCTTCATTTTTTACACTCGCATGTTCTTGTAGACCCAATTTTTGAATTTTTACAAGGGGTAAAAGGAGAACATTTATATTTATATTTGTAGCCCAATGTGTCTCGAGTAAGCACATACCTCATATGTCTATGTAAAGTGTTCGGCGGGCGCAGTAGAGAGCTCAGAAGTGAAGGAGCGACAAGGGGATTTTGGAGAGTACGTTTTTCTGAAATGGTTTTTGGGGGGCATGTTGCATTTAGGAAGCCCCTATGGTGCCAGAACAGGGAAAAAAAACACATGGCATACCATTTTGGAAACTAGACCCCTTGAGGAACGTAACAAGGAATAAAGTGAGCCTTAATACCCGACAGGTGTTTCACGACTTTTGCATATGTAAAAAAAATTAAAAAAAATTTCACTAAAATGTGTGTTTCCCCCCAAATTTCACATTTATGCAAGGGTTAATAGCAGAAAATACCCCCAAAAATTTGTAACCCCATCTCTTCTGAGTATGGAGGTACCCCATAAGTTGACCTGAAGTGCACTATGGGCGAACTACAATGCTCAGAAGAGAAGGAGTCATATTTGGCTTTTTGAGAGCAAATTTTGCTCGGGGGGGCATGTCACATTTAGGAAGCCCCTATGGTGCCAGGACAGCAAAATAACCCCCACATGGCATACCATTTTGGAAACTAGACCCCTTGAGGAAGGTAACAAGGGGTACAGTGAGCATTTACCCCCCATTGGTGTCTGTCAGATCTTTGGAACAGTGGGCTGTACAAAATTTTTAATTTGCACAGCCCACTGTTCCAAAGATCTGTCAGACACCAGTGGGGGGTAAATTCTCACTGCACCCCTCATTACATTCCCTGAGGGGTGTAGTTTCCGAAATGGGGTCACATGTGTTTTTTTTTTTTTTTTTGCGTTTGTCAAAACCGCTGTAACAATCAGCCACCCCTGTGCAAATCACCTCAAATGTACATGGTGCACTCTCCCTTCTGGGCCTTGTTGTGCGCCCCCAGAGCACTTTGCGCCCACATATGGGGTATCTCCGTAGTCGGGAGAAATTGCATTACAAATTTTTTCCCTTTTACCTCTTGTCAAAATGAAAAGTATGGGGCAACACCAGCATGTTAGTGTAAAAAATTTATTTTTTTACACTAACATGCTGGTGTAGACCCCAACTTCACCTTTTCATAAGGGGTGAAAGGAGAAAAAGTCCCCCAAAATTTGTTAGGCAATTTCTCCCGAGTACGGCGATACCCCATATGTGACCCTAAACTATTGCCTTGAAAGACGACAGGGCTCCAAAGTGAGAGCGCCATGTGCATTTGAGGTCTGAATTAGGGATTTGCATAGGGGTGGACATAGGGGTATTCTACGCCAGTGATTCCCAAACAGGGTGCCTCCAGCTGTTGCGAAACTCCCAGCATGCTTGGACAGTCAACAGCTGTCCGGCAATACTGGGAGTTGTTGTTTTGCAACAGCTGGAGGCTCCATTTTGGAAACAGTGGCGCATCAGACGCTTTCATTTTTATTGGGGAGGGGAGGGGGGGCTGTGTAGGGGTATGTGTATATGTAGTGTTTTTTTACTTTTTATTTTATTTTGTGGTAGTGTAGTGTAGTGTTTTTAGGGTACAGTCACACGGGCAGGGGGGGTTACAGCGAGTTTCCCGCTGCGAGTTTGAGCTGCCGCGCAAAATTTGCTGCATCGCAAACTTGCAGCCTGATACTCACTGTAAGCCCCCTGTCCATGTGAATGTACCCTGTACATTCACGGGGGGGGGGGGGGGACCTCTAGCTGTTGCAAAACTACAACTCCCAGCACAGTCTATCAGTGAGTTGGGAAACAGACAATGTTTCCCAACCAGTGTGCCTCCTGTTGTTGCAAAACTACAACTCCCAGCATTCTCAGGCATGCTGGAAGTAGTACGGCAACATCTTTAGAGCCAGATGTTGCCGAACTACAACTCCCAGCATGCTTGGAGTTGTAGTTTTGCAAGATCTGGAGGACTACAGTTTGCAGACCACTAATACAGTGGTTCCCAATCTGTGCCCTTCCAGATGTTGCAAAACTACAACTCCCAGTATGCCCAAACTGTCCAGGCATGCTGGGAGTTGTAGTTCTGCAACATCTGAAGGGCCAGATGTTACAGAACTACAACTCCCAGCATGCCTGGACAGTAAGGGCATGCTGAGGATGTGTAGTTTTGCAACATCTGGAAGGGCACAGTGGTCTCAAAACTGTGGACCTCCAGATGTTGCAAAACTACAACTCCCAGCATGCCCTGACGCCAAGGGCTGTCTAAGTATGCTGGGAGTTGTAGTTTACAAGGTCCCATTACAGCAATGCATGTCGCTTTACGGCGACGTGCATTGCTGTAAAGGGCCCGACCGCGGCTGAAGATCTACTCACCTGTCGCCGCCGCCGCCGTCTTCCTCGCCGGGATCCGGGTCTTCAGGGACGAGGTAAGTATCGGGGCCGGGCCCCAGCACTCCCCCGTCCCCCGCCGCGTCCTCCGGTCTTCCTCCCGTCCTCTCCGGACTTTCAGGGGCCGGGCAGGGCGGGAGGAAGTAACCGCCCCCCCTCCTGCGATTGGTCGGTTAACTAACCGACGGATCGCAGGGGATCGGAGGAGGTGGCAGGCTTGCCACCTCGCTCCGATACTTCAGCATGGTCCTGGCTGTCTGCGACAGCCGGGATCATGCGAAATTGCCGGGCGGTCGGGTCCCAGAGACCCGATCAGCCCGGTATCGCCGCAGATCGCAAGGGCGATTTCCCTTGCGATTTGCGGCGATCGCTGACATGGGGGGCCTACATGGCCCCCCTCGGCGTTTGCCCTGGATGCCTGCTGAAGGATTTCAGCAGGCATCCAGTTCCGATCTCTGCCCGGCGAGCGGCAGGGACCGGAAAAGGCCATGACGTCGTGTGACGTCATTGGTCCTTAAGGCCCAGGGTGCCATGACGTCCCACGACGTCATTGGTCCTTAAGAGGTTAAAGGGGTACTCTGGTGGAAAAAAAATTTTTTTACTCAACTGGTGCCAGAAAGTTAAACATATTTGTAAATTACTACTATTAAAAAATTGTAATCCTTCCAGTATTTATCAGCTGCTGTACGCTCCACAGGAAGTTCTTTTCTTTTTGAATTTCCTTTCTGTCTGACCACAGTGCTCTCTGCTAACACCTCTGTCCATGTCAAGAACTGTCCAGAGTAGGGGCAAATCCCCAAAGCAAACCTCTCCTGGTGATATAGCTAGAGCATCATCACTCTGAATACAAAGAGAAGGATCCATCAACATGCCTGTTTCTGTGCAAGTAAGTGGAGTGTGGCTTGAGCCACAGGCAAAGTAAGTATCTCTAGCAGAAAGAAGAAAAGTATTCTTCATTTGGGACAAAAGTAGTGATGAGCGGCAGGGGCCATATTCAAATTTGTGATATTTCGCAAATATATGGACTAATATTCGTCCCATGTTCTCGAAATTCTCATAGTCGCTATGTTCATTCACTTTTTTTTCCAGTGCAAAAATAATAATTAAATTCTTATAGTGCGCTTGCGCGCTTATATCTTTTTAACTTACTAACACTATACCCTACACTAGAACCTATCTGCTAAACTAACCTACCCTATCTATCGCTATGAATTCAGTATATAATTTGATTTTCTTTTAAAGAAAAAGCATGGCACAGTACAGACAGTGTTCAATCTTCTCTCACAACCACACGAAACTGCAAAAACCCCTTCTGGGAAGAATCTTATATAGTGAAGGGGTGGGCAACTTTCCTATTGGTTTCTAGGGATGTTGCTAACCTCTGACAACTGTATTTGCATCCTTCTCATTGGCCCACAAGCTAAAAGAAGGGAGGGATCAGTGACCTATAGAAGTGCCAATATTCGCGAATATTTGTATATTCACATATACAAAATATTCACACTCCACACCTACTCACACAGTAAATAACATTGGAGCCTTCTTTGGACCACAAGCTTGAAGCAGGGAGGGATGATCACTTCTTTTTTTTTACACAGTACACATCGTTGCTGTGATGTGTACTGTGAAGAAAAGAAAAAAAGTGAATATTCGTCATTACGAATCTATAGCGCTATATTTTAAATATTTGTGAAATCGTGAAGTACCGATATTTGCGGTAAAAACGTGCATTTCGAATATTCGCGATCAACAAGAGACAAAAGGTCAGAAGAATGTGAGGGCTTTAGCCCAGGTTAAAATGAACCTGAGAGACACAAGATCAAGTCAGTCTCCTCATGGCCGGAGGAAGCACGATCACCGTGCGAAACGGAGCTTGGTCGCCATCCTGTGTCCCCCCACTACCCTCTTCCCATGTAACATATTTGTGAGTATGAAATAAAAGAAGATTTATTCAGCTGGTTGCGGTGAGTTGCCGATTATTTTCCTGCTTCTTTGAAATTAATTTTTGTTATATACATTAGTTAAAAAATGTGGAAAAGTTGCTAAGTTGCCCATAGCAACCAATCAGATTGCTTCTTATATTTTTTTAAAAGGTCTCTGAAAAATGAAAGAAGCGATCTGATTGGTTGCTATGGGCAAATTAGCAACTTTTTCTCTGGACAGGTTTTGATAAATCTCCCCTATGAGTCCAAATACAGGAAGTGAAGGCAAAATAAGCAGGGCTCTGTGTAGGCTCCTGGCTTGTCGGTCATCCTGGTTTGTTAGCTGGAGCATGTCATAGAGCCTCACTGCACAGAGCCCTGCTTGTCCTCAGTGTACAGAGCCCCGCTTGTCCTCAGTGTACAGAGCCCTGCTTGTCCTCAGTGTACAGGGCCCTGCTTGTCCTCAGGGTACAGAGTCCTGCTTGTCCGCAGTGTACAGAGCCCTTCTTGTCCTCAGTGTACAGAGTCCTGCTTGTCCTCAGTGAACATAACCTTGCTTTTCCTCAGTGTACAGAGCCCTCCGTGTCCTCAGTGTACAGAGCCCTGCTTGTTCTCACTGCACAGAGCCCTGCTTGTCCTCAGTGAACATAACCCTGCTTGTCCTCAGTGAACATAACCCTGCTTGTCCTCAGTGCACAGAACCCTGCTTGTCCTCAGTGTACAGAGCCCTGCTTGTCCTCAGTGTACAGAGCCCTGCTTCTCCTCTGTGTATAGAGCCCTGCTTGTCCTCAGTGCACAGAGCCCTGCTTGTCCTCAGTGTACAGAGACCTGCTTGTCCTCAGTGCACAGAGCCCTGCTTGTCCTCAGTGCACATAGCCCTGCTTGTCCTGAGTGCACAGAACCCTGCTTGTCCTCAGTACACAGAGCCCTGCTTGTCTTCAGTGTGCAGAGCCTTGCTTGTCCTCAGTGTAAAGAGCCCTGCTTGTCCTAAGTGCACAGAGCCCTGCTTATCCTCAGTGTACAGAGCCCTGCTTGTCCTGAGTGCACATAGCCCTGCTTGTCCTTAGTGCACAGAGCCCTGATTGTCCTCACTGCACAGAGCCCTGCTTGTCCTCACTGCACAGACCCCTGCTTGTCCTCAGTGCACAGAGCCCTGCATGTTCTCAGTGCACAGAGCCCTGCTTGTCCTCAGTGTACAGAGCCCTGCTTGTCCTCAGTGTACAGAGCCCTGCTTGTCCTCAGTGTACAGAGCCCTGCTTGTCCTCACTGCACAGAACCATGCTTGTCCTCAGTGTACATATACCTGCTTGTCCTCAGTGCACAGAGTCCTGCTTGTCCTGAGTGCACAGAGCCCTGCTTGTCCTCAGTGCACAGAGCCCTGCTTGTCCTCAGTGTACATAGCCCTGCTTGTCCTCAGTGTACAGAGACCTGCTTGTCCTCAGTGCACAGAGCCCTGCTTGTCCTCAGTGCACATGGCCCTGATTGACCTGAGTGCACAGAACCCTGCTTGTCCTCAGTACACAGAGCCCTGCTTGTCCTCAGTGCACAGAGCCCTGCTTGTCCTCAGTGCACAGAGCCCTGCTTGTCCTCAGTGCACAGAGCCCTGCTTGTCCTCAGTGCACAGAGCCCTGCTTGTCCTCAGTGCACAGAGCCCTGTTTGTCCTCACTGCACAGAGCCCTGCTTGTCCTCAGTGTACAGAGCCCTGCTTGTCCTCACTGCACAGAGCCCTGCTTGTCCTCAGTGTACAGAGCCCTGCTTGTCCTCAGTGAACAGAGCCCTGCTTGTTCTCAGTGTACAGAGCCCTGCTTGTCCTCACTGCAAAGTGCCCTGCTTGTTCTCACTGCACAGAGCCCTGCTTGTCCACCCTCACTTCCTTTATTTCTACTCCTCATAGAGACATACATGCAAGGGCTGCAGGGACAACAAATCACAAATTTCAAACCAATGTATGTTACAAATATAAATATAATGAATTGTATTATCTACAATATATAAAATGTTTTTGTTAAGAACAGATACACTTTAAAACTACATGCACTACAAGTGCATGAAACTTGCTAAAACATGTTATAAACAACAAAAAACGTGGTCTCAAATGGCTGGAAGTGCTCAACCCCAAATGCAGTTGTGCATTTATACTGGGGGAGCAGATCCTGCCCTTGTAGTCCGTTGCTAAGGGCGATCCCCAGCACAAAAATGCATACAATGGAGGATGCCTGCTGCGGACTACAAGTGCCACAATAGAATCCTACACCAGATAAGCGGTGTGGATATGTAACAATTAGAATACAATACAAGAATATGGGTGCACTACTGTGGTAGATGTAAACAATACATTGGCTATCCCTCAACACTGATGTTAAAATTTAGACATTCGCCAGTGTATCCTTATATGAAGGACACACCAGAGCCCGCACACCAACGCCAAGGTTTCTCATTTTGGTGCGAGACCTAACGCTAGTCCTACCTGTGCTTGATAAACAGAACAGGGGCCAGTGGGCAATTACGGCAGCATTCGGCTGGCTCACAACTTCCTTCCAGATACCCTCCAGTGTTACTACGCACACATGCAATGGGAGGAGGGAGGCAAGCTGCAAGCCCCACCTGAGTTGGCTACTATGGGTGCCTGGCCCCACAGGTGCCACCCCAATGCTGCCTGGTAGATATTCAAGGCGCATTAATGTTGGAGTCTACACACCTCCAAATTCAAAATCCAAACAAACAACAAAAAACGTGGTCTCAAATGGCTGGAAGTGCTCAACCCCAAATGCAGTTGTGCATTTATACTGGGGGAGCAGATCCTGCCCTTGTAGTCCGTTGCTAAGGGCGATCCCCAGCACAAAAATGCATACAATGGAGGATGCCTGCTGCGGACTACAAGTGCCACAATAGAATCCTACACCAGATAAGCGGTGTGGATATGTAACAATTAGAATACAATACAAGAATATGGGTGCACTACTGTGGTAGATGTAAACAATACATTGGCTATCCCTCAACACTGATGTTAAAATTGAGACATTCGCCAGTGTATCCTTATATGAAGGACACACCAGAGCCCGCACACCAACGCCAAGGTTTCTCATTTTGGTGCGAGACCTAACGCTAGTCCTACCTGTGCTTGATAAACAGAACAGGGGCCAGTGGGCAATTACGGCAGCATTCGGCTGGCTCACAACTTCCTTCCAGATACCCTCCAGTGTTACTACGCACACATGCAATGGGAGGAGGGAGGCAAGCTGCAAGCCCCACCTGAGTTGGCTACTATGGGTGCCTGGCCCCACAGGTGCCACCCCAATGCTGCCTGGTAGATATTCAAGGCGCATTAATGTTGGAGTCTACACACCTCCAAATTCAAAATCCAAACAAACAACAAAAAACGTGGTCTCAAATGGCTGGAAGTGCTCAACCCCAAATGCAGTTGTGCATTTATACTGGGGGAGCAGATCCTGCCCTTGTAGTCCGTTGCTAAGGGCGATCCCCAGCACAAAAATGCATACAATGGAGGATGCCTGCTGCGGACTACAAGTGCCACAATAGAATCCTACACCAGATAAGCGGTGTGGATATGTAACAATTAGAATACAATACAAGAATATGGGTGCACTACTGTGGTAGATGTAAACAATACATTGGCTATCCCTCAACACTGATGTTAAAATTGAGACATTCGCCAGTGTATCCTTATATGAAGGACACACCAGAGCCCGCACACCAACGCCAAGGTTTCTCATTTTGGTGCGAGACCTAACGCTAGTCCTACCTGTGCTTGATAAACAGAACAGGGGCCAGTGGGCAATTACGGCAGCATTCGGCTGGCTCACAACTTTGGAGGTGTGTAGACTCCAACATTAATGCGCCTTGAATATCTACCAGGCAGCATTGGGGTGGCACCTGTGGGGCCAGGCACCCATAGTAGCCAACTCAGGTGGGGCTTGCAGCTTGCCTCCCTCCTCCCATTGCATGTGTGCGTAGTAACACTGGAGGGTATCTGGAAGGAAGTTGTGAGCCAGCCGAATGCTGCCGTAATTGCCCACTGGCCCCTGTTCTGTTTATCAAGCACAGGTAGGACTAGCGTTAGGTCTCGCACCAAAATGAGAAACCTTGGCGTTGGTGTGCGGGCTCTGGTGTGTCCTTCATATAAGGATACACTGGCGAATGTCTCAATTTTAACATCAGTGTTGAGGGATAGCCAATGTATTGTTTACATCTACCACAGTAGTGCACCCATATTCTTGTATTGTAAAACATGTTATAGTAATATTAATGAAGTTTCAGAATAGCACAATAGCATGTAATTCTGCTTTGCTTCATAAATATCTGTCTCCATAAAAACAAGGCTGCTTTTCTGTCTTTTCTGTCACCTATAAGGTCAAACACCCTTATATTTACTTCTCTGTAAGAAGTTGGTTTTACTGGACAAGATCTTACTTTCTATATACCAGGTATTGTGTTCCCATGTTTAGCAGTGTATATTGTATATAGAGTTGTAGCTCTACTTTTATTCACCCTAAGTAAAGATTTAGGTTGATGTTTTAGCCCTGGATTTACATAACATGTCTAAGGCAGAGTGGCAGTTTGGTGCCCTCTTCTGGCATCAAGAACATGGGGCACATGTAGTGCTACCATCCCCTAGCTATCTTAAATTGGTTATTCAGTGTAGAGCTTTTTTTTAAACATCATCCACAGGCAACTGGAATTAAAAATTAAAACCTGGACCTGGACTCTGGTACCGCGTCTCCTTTTCTCTGATGCGGTCCTATTTCTGGTTGCTAGTGGGCAACATGTTACACTGTCCCTCATCTAATCACCTGCTGCAGTAATGTCCCACCTTGATCGATAATAGGCTGAGCCGCAGTGTGAGGTATTGAGACAAGAGATGAGCGAACTTACAGTAAATTTGATTCGTCACAAACTTCTCGGCTCAGCAGTTGATGACTTATCCTGCATAAATTAGTTCAGCTTTCCGGTGCTCCGGTGGGCTGGAAAAGGTGGATACAGTCCTAGAAGACTCTTTCATAGGACTGTATGCACCTTTTCCAGCCCACCGGAGCACCTGAAGGATGAACTAATTTACGCAGGAAAAGCCATCAACTGCCGAGCCGAGAAGTTTGTGACGAATCGAATTTACTGTAAGTTTGCTCTTCTCTAATTGACCAGGAAAAATATCAGTTCTGGAGCTCAATATGTCACACTGTCACACAGTCTATCACTGGCCAAGGCAGGACATCACTGCAACCAGGAAGAAGACCTCACCGGAGGGGGCAGTAATACCAGGGCACCGATGGAGTGGCGGCAGGTAAGTTCAGGTTCAGGTACTATTTGCTGGCAGCTTCAGGATGATATTGAAAAAAAGTTCTGCACTGGAGTACCTCTTTAAGGTGCTATACATAGGTGAATTACTGAGGTAGTGTCTGCCTGTGGGAAAAAAAAAAAAAAAAACTTTCAAACTGTTAGATCTTCCTACCCTGACACATTGCAACCCTGTTGTTTATTAATATTTAACCCCACACTAAGATAAATGAAAGTATGTTATTATGAATAGATATTATATAGTTGAATATTCATTATAACATTAGATTGTGGCTCCTTTAAATAAATCACTTATCTTAGACTCAGGGACCCAATATTTAGAAGCAATTAGGGGTATGTATAAAACTTTGTACTCCATTATTTTGGCTGTAGTTTGTCTCTATTTTTGGTGCAGTTGCTTTTTGGAGACAAAGTTTTGTGACAAACCAAATAGAACATTTTTTTCAAAGTGACGTTGGAAGTTGTGATATTAGGTGAAATCATGTAGTGGTCAGGAATTTATGATTTGCGACTTTTCATTTTGTCGCATATTTTGGTGCATCTATGCTTAGTTGGACAGCATTAATAAAAAGTCGCACATTTGTAGCACTGGTTAAAAAGTGGCACAAAAAGTCACAGCACCAGATTTATCACATGCCCCACGCCGTGTAATAAATTTGGTGCAGGTACACAGTTTCCAACAAGAGAATCAATGGAGTAAAAAGATGTTCACCTCCTTCACTTTTCATGCATACTCCCCAATGTCTCTTTAGGTCTGTATAATATCTCTTGCAGCCACTTATCTGATGTATCTTTGATTCTACCCCATACGGTCTGGAACCTTTATTTAGTTCATCCTCCAATTCAAATGATGCTGCAGCATGCTGGCTCACAGCACATGCCTATTGACTATAAAATATATTTATAAAGAGACAGCTTACTCCACAGTTCCTCGCATACGCCGGACGAAAAATAAGCAATCATCCTAATTAATGTGTCATTTATTCATATTCTTGTTCTTGTCTGCGGTTAAAGAGGCCCAAGTTTTATGCAATACTAATGTCAAATGATTGTTTCCCGTAGCTGGAGATCGACTGTGAAAACAGGAGCTAATGGTTCCAGTGGATAATTTCCACAGCTTTCTTTTTATGTGGCTCTATAAAATATCTTCATCGCAGAAGGGGGAAAAAAGTGCTAGAAAATAGAATCTGCTAAGTGCATCAATCTTGCTTTACTATTTCCCTTATCCCCTCACAGATCTCCAATAAAACAACTGGAATTCATCATATTTTGGGCAGCTTAAGCATTTTGGCTTTAAGTAAGTACAAATGACCCAAATAAAGAGAAATTTTCCTTTTTTTCACAGTTTTCTTGTACATTTGAAGGCTTCGTTGTTGAAAAGTAGCTTTCAGACTGTTTAAAATTCAAGTACTATGCAACTAAGATTCTCAAAATAGAGGTAATGAACCATAGATTATTGCCGTTAGATATTTAATACTCAATCAGTATGTACTCTCTCATGCATATCCCATAGGCACTGCATTTATTCTGACAGTGCACTACTGGTTCAATTACTTTGCTCATTTACAATAAAAGATTAATGAAAAGAGGTATATTTTAGTTCACAGAGATTAATTGCATCCAGTAGTTTCCCTACATGAGAAATATTCAACACATAATCCTGATATCTTTTTTTTTTCCTTGTCAACAAGTACATGGAGAATTAATAGACTTTCTTCTTCTAGAATTCCCAAAAGGATAGCAGATAGAAATATCTGAGGAATTGCCGAGTGAAAGTTGGCATTCTGATAGAAAGAAATTAATTCACCTTCCTTCCTAATTCACTGGATGACACTTTTAATTATCCAGCGTATGTAAAAGAAGAGGAAAAATGTCCAATAAATGTCATAGAGGTAGTGAATACCCATATTGTGAATATAGTTATATTAAATAATACTGTGCACAGTCGTGGTTTTCACTGATCTCAGGTGCTTTAGCAAGGCATTCACATCTTGTCAGTTGTTCTGCAAAGATAACATTTTCAGTTATCTTCAGTTATCATGTCCATAAACTCTGTAGGGTATTATTGCTCACTTTAATAGAGATGAGCTGCAAGACAAAGCTTCAGACTCTGGATGCAAGAGGTGCTTTTTTTGGTAAGAAAAGGCAAATCCACATAAACCTGTCTTTGTATCAGGTGTACATGAATGCCCAATATGCACAGAGGGTATGAGGAGTAGTGTTGAGCGCGAATATTCGAAATGCAAATTTTACCACGAAAATCAGCACAATTTTGCAAATATTTAGAATATAGTTATATATACGTAATGACAAATATTATTTTTTTTTCTGTGCAAATATGCGAATATATGCGAATATCGGTACTTCTAGTCAAAGGACACTGATCCCTCTCTTCTTTTAGGTGAAATATATAATCGCGCATGCGCACTATGCAAATTTCATTATGAGTTTTCGCATGAAAAAAAAGAGAATGAACATAGCGAATATGCAAATATTGCGAACATAGGACAAATATTCGTCCATATATTAGCGAAATCGAATATTGCCCCAGCCGTACATCACTAATGAGGAGCAATGTCAAGAGCTGAACTGGCTTCACCTGCAGCAAATGCCAACTGCTATTAGCAACTGACACCCTCTAGAAATAAGCAGCCTTTTCAAAAAGTTGGTTCAGTAGCTTTGATTGAATCTCAACACAACAAAAAGTTTGGCTTAGAAACAACTTGTTCTGTCAGAACTGGATGTTGCTTTAGATTACTTTTAATAGATCCCATCAGCCAAACACACTGCACTGGACCAGGGAGATTTTCCCCTGCCCTTCACAGACTGCAGCTGTACACAGCATTGGCTTGCGGACTATTGACAACTGCTACGGGGTTTCCCTAGCAGAAACAGGACATTTCTTTTTTTTCCAGGATGTGTGCCAGAATCTTTCAAAGTTATTTCAGGAAGTAAGCCAGAAACCTTCTTTTTCTGTAGGCAGGAGACGCTGGCTTAGTAGTGGAAGCTGTCTGATTTTGCAACATACCTTGATTTATGATGATCCATATGCTCTAATGGAATTTTTCTCTAGTAAAATGATCCCTTTAAGACAATCTTTATTTTATTTTTATTTTATTTTTTTATATGTGCACTTTGGATACTGAAGATACTACTATATCAGGTAAATGCATAAAGGAAGCAAGCTTCGAAATCAGCCCCTGCAGGCTTCAAAATCAGCCCCTGCTCTCAAAAATCCATTTAGTATATGGTCCTCAGTGATGGGACATTTTAAAAATTAAACTGATAAAAACATATACTAAGCTTGATCTTAACAGAAAGACCAAGAAGCATAAAGTCCAGTACAACATATGGACTTCACAGAACAAGGTCTGGCACAGCCTGCACTTTCTAAAAAAAAGAGAAAAAAAAGAAAAAAGTTAGCTTATTTGTTAAAAAATAAAAAGGCTTTAAGGCTGCAGTTACTCATGTCAGTTATTTTGTGAATGTAGTTTTTGAGTGAGAAACAATAGTGGTTTAAAAAAATCTTAAATATAAAAGAAAGACCTCTACTTATCCTTTCCGTTGGATCCACTTCTGTCTTTGACTCAAAAACTGCAGTGGCAGTTTTACAAAGAAACTGCCATGTGTGATGGAAGCCTTACTGGAGCTGCTTTTCCTCTTCAATTACAAAACTGCCATGGAGCCCAATTATTTCCTGTTTTTAGTCATGTTACTTATTTAGATTTATGTGAAGCTGACAGATTTGTTTTCCAATACAAATTAATACTTTCCGATCTCCTAAAACACAATAGACTTTTCACCATACTTTCCACTTGCAATGATTCCAAAGTCAAAAATAACATTTCATAATCATTAGCTTAACTTACAGAAAATATTTGCTGAGGTATAACTGAACATCTTCAGTGAAGTCCTCAAAGCCTCTGGTTATTTATAATACTAAAGAGAGGGCAAATCATTGATATTTTATGATGTATATTTTTTAGTGCTCCACAGAATTTTACATAAATTGTAAAATGTGAAAATCGTTATGACAAAAAGGAATTATAGTGAATATTTGACCCTATAATATATTGCGTATATTGATCTCATGGTATCCTACTTTATCTTATGTATGTTCTGACCACACAATGATATTTACTGACCTTTATCTTACGTGTATCAAAGCTGTTATTATTACTTCAGTTGCAATTAAACTCACAATATTAGTATTTTCTCAGAGGAGCCACATACTCTAATATAACATGGTCACCATTTCTTGGTACCTAGAAATGAGTGCAATCTTCTTAGTTCTCTGCAATTCTCACCATTAAATATGCCATCTCCTTATCAAAGGAACCTTTTATCCAACCTAGGTCCAGCTTCCGAAGCCCTGTTATTAGCCATAATTCCCAGAAGAAAGATTGGCTGCTGCAGAGGAAATATAATAACAGAAGTTGGCTATTAAATTTGAGATGAGCAAATTTTTGAAAAATTAGATTCGGACGATTTTCGGAAAAATTTGGTTAGGTCCGAATTTATTTGCGGCAAATTGCTATTAAAAACGGCTATTTATGGAATACAGAGAACCTCACTAACACGAATATGGAGTGTGCTGTGTTAGTGAAATAATAATGTTATTCAGTATGACATGCAGATCAGAGGTGTCGGTATTAGAATCACTGTGGCACAATGACAGAGCCAGGAGGTGGCATCAGTATGAGGAGACCATAGATTTGCTGAATGACACACCGTGGAGGTGGCGGTAGCATGAGGAGACCATATTGTGGCTGGATGACACAACCTGGAGTCTGCAGAAGCATGAGGAGACCATAATCTGGCAGAATGACACAGCCTTGACTTGGTGGCAGCAAGAGGAGACCATATAGTGGCTGAATGACACAGCGTGGAGGTGGCAGCAGCATGAGGAGACCATATAGTGGCTGAATGACCCAAACTGGAGGTGGCCACAGCCTTTTGAGACCATAGGGCCTCACAATTGAAAAGATTAAAGAAATATAAATTGAAGATTTCAAATAGATGAACCTAAAAAGTTTGTTTTAATGTGTCAGCAGCAAGAGGAGACCACATGGTGGCACATTGACAGCCTGGAGGTGGCAGTAGCATGAGGGGACCATATAGTGGCTGAATGACACAGCCTGGAGCTGGCATCAGCATGAGGAGAACATATGGTGGCAGTATGAAACAGCCTGGAGCAGGCATCAGCATGAGGAGAACATATGGTGGCAGAAAAAGACAGCCTGGACTATCCATATTTGGGAAGTGTTGGTGTGGCTCCATGGTCAATCTACATTGATGCATCTGGCATTGGTGGGTGGAAATCCCGAATGATCCATGCCTGATTCCTCTTCACAAAGGTCAATCTCCCCACATTTTTGGTGGACAGATGAGTTCTCCTTGGGGTTACTATGGTCTCCTACGCACTAAACACCCGCTCTGGTGGCACACTACTGGCCAGGCATTACAACTTTTCCAAGGCAAACTCTGCTAGTTGCAGCCACCAATCAATTTTGGCTGCCCAGAGGTTCAGCGGATCTTCTAAGTGTGTTGGCAGGATCATGTTAAGGTATGCCACCATCTGTTGGTTCAGGTCCTGCTCCAGGTCTATCTGCTGCTGATGAGTTGTTTCACAATGTGGGTGAAGAAAGCTACTCATCAGCGACTGTATATTCAGGCTGCTGCTGATGGATCTGTTACTGTTCCTGCCACCCCACCCCTCCCTAGCAGTCATGGCAGTGGAAGGTTAGTGTCGAGGGCCCCCCGAGTCAGACCTGTGAAAGGATGGACGATGGCGCAGATAGGCATCGGCCAATGACTACGTAGGATGTCTCTGTAGTTGGTTAGTTTGACCTAGCTCTCAGTGGGTGCAAAAAAGGTCCCAATTTTGTGCCTGGAGCGAGGGTCCAATAAGGAGGAGAGCCAGAAGTCATCTGGCTGCCAAATGGAGATGATTCGGCAGTCACTATGCAAGCATGTGAGCATGAATCGTGCTATTTGTGCAAGTGACTCGGAGGGACTCCCTGCCTCCACATGCTGCCACGGTGTGTCTGGGTCCTCTGTCTTGCCTTCCTCACAACCCTCTAGCTCCTCTGGCTGCTCCTGCTTCTACTCTCCTGTCACATGACTAATAAAACCTCCCATTTTGTGAAACCTAAACTGTGCTCCACTGTGCCCCTCCCCCTCCTCTTCCAGTTCAGCACCCACAGGGCTCATGTGGCCGTGAGATGTAGGTGCCACATCTACAGTGCACTGATCAGCCATCATTTCCAACAAGTATTGTAGTAAATGAAGCAGTGGAATGACGTTGTTCATCTCGTAATCCTGGCGACTGACTAATAATGTGGCTTCCTCAAAGGGCCTGAGCAAACGGCAGGTGTCACGTATGAGCTGCCACTGGTTGACATTGAAGTTACACAGGGGAGTACCCCATCCGCTTGGATCATCAAGCAATCGGTGATGGCTTTTCTCTGTTCATATAGTCGATCAAACATATGCAGGGTGGAACTCCCACATGTGGCAACGTCGCAAATCAGACTACGTTGGATGATACCGTTCTGACACTGCATCTCAAGAAGGGTGTGCTTTGCAAAGTTTCCTTCCCATTGTTAGGATGTCTTGCAGATGGGGGGGGGGGAACACTTCAGGAACCGCTTGACAACCAGATTGAACACCTATGCCATACAGGGGGCATGGCCCATGCTTCTGTCGCAGCACCACCTATGCTGGAAAGAGCTGTGAACAGACACGTGTGGTACAAAAGAATAACAATCTTTAACCCCTTCCCACTATAGGACGTATGTATACGTCCAATCATCTGATACGTTCGCGCAATTGGACGTATGCATACGTCATAGCGATCTCCTGCACTGCTGCGGGCAGCGCAGGAGATCGGCAATGGGACCCGGCTGTTAATCACAGCCAGAGTCCCGCCGCAGTTGCTGGAGCCGCGATTGCACCAGTCCCAGAAGCATTAACCCCCTAGATGCCGTGATCAATGCTCATCACGGCATCTATGATGTTGACAGGGGGAGCGCTCTCCTCCTGTTCTCCAATGGCGGCGCCGCGATATGGGTCGCTGTTGGTTGTTATGGCAGCAGGAGGTCAGATCATGACCTCCTGTATTCCTGCTACGGAAGCCTGTGAGATCCAGCCAGAGGCTGTTCCGCCAATTTTGGTACAAATAGTGGAATAAAAAAGATCAAAAGGTAGCACATAGCACAAAAATTATACCAATAAAAAGAATTTTGCTCAGAAAAGGAAGAACATAGAAAGCTATATAAAATGGTATCACCATAATCATACTGACCCACAGAATAAATATAAAATCCCTTTTACCGCATAGTGTACACTATAAAAAAATAAAACATTTCCAGTTTTTCAATGCATGGTTTCATTGAAATGGTTCCCATTTCCAGTTTTCTATACAAGTGCCTGCTGTGATGCAAATTAACAGGAGATTTCTACCCCTATGACCATTTCAGACGGAAGTCCTTCTCCTGGAAGAAGGACTTCCGTCTGATTGTAGGGGTGGATGTCTCCTGGTTGCATTTTTGCACATACATGTGGGTATCTGTCTATTTGCTTCACAGTATAGCCCTTTGCATTGTTTGCATTTGCATTTTATCTATATTGATTGGTGTAATCTGCAGATACCTGACATTTTTTGTACGTAAGTCTGTATCATATTATTGATCTACATGCCCATAATTATGGGTCTGGCACTGTTAAAGGGGTACTCTCCTAGAAAACATTTTTTTTTTAATTAAATCGACTGGTGCCAGAAAGTTAAACAGATTTGTAAATTACTTCTTTTTAAAAATCTTAATCCTTCTAGTACTTATCATCTTCTCTTTGCTCCACAGTAAGTTATTTTCTTTTTGAATTTCCTTTCTGTCTGACCACAGTGCTCTCTGCTCACATCACTGTTTATTTTAGGAACTGTCCAGTGTAGGAGCAAATCCTCATAGCAAACCTCTCCTGCTTCAGACACTTTCTAAAATGGACAGAGGTGCCAGCAGAGAGCACTGTGGTCAGACAGAAAGGAAATTCAAAAAGAAAATAATTTCCCCTTAAGTACCCCTTTAAGTACTATAGATACCCTTGAACACACCCTATTTTCTGTTTTTAATATGTGTGTCTATTGGTTTTAAACAATTAAAGATTGTTATTCTATTGTACCACACTTGTGTCTGTTCACAGCTCTTTCTACCATATGTGGTGTAATTTATTGCTGTTTATACATACTTCACATGGTTATATACCCCATACCCTAGGAGTACATAGGGACATTTATGTGTGATCCCCCTCTTACATTGGGTAGTTGCATTTGTGTAATTGGGGTATTCCTTGTCGCAGCACAGGCAAGATGCTCTTTCTGTTGTCGGTCACCATGGTTCCCATTTCCAGTTTTCGTGGCGTAAGCCATGATTCGATTTCTTGATGAATGACTTTTAGCAGTTCCTCCCCTGTGTGACTCCATTCGCCAAGGCAAACCATGTGAAGAACAGCGTGACACCGCCGTGCCTAGCACACATTTCATGCTGGAGGGGCACTGAGACTTGTCCGTGCAGTGGAGGCTGAGGACACGGTGGAGGATGAGGAGGCGGAGTCACACACTGTCACAGGAACAATGGCCTGAGAGCATGGATGCGAAAGTGGCATGACCTGTCCAAGTTGTTGTTGTGGCTGTGCAGGAACCACATTTACCCAGTTGGCTGTAAAGGACATGTATTGTCCCTGACCGTAGTTACAGCTCCACACGTTGGCACTGCTGTGCACTTTGGTACACACCAACAGGCTCAACGACTGGCCCACCTTCTGTTCCAAAAAATTGTGCAGGGCTGGTACTGCGTTATCCACAAAGAAATTACGGCTTAAGACTCGCCACCTTTGCTCGGCACAAGCCATCAATTCTTTGAAAGGTGCAAAGTCCACCGCTTGAAAAAGGAGGAACGGCAGCACCAGCAGCTTGGACAGGAGCACATTCAGATACTGCACCATTGGATGAGTGGGTGCATACTGTTGTCTCTTGGACATGGCTTCGCCGATGGATTGCTTGCGGAATGAGTGACTCGAAGTAGGAGGGGCATCTGGAACGACAGAAGATGGGTATGACAGACAGCTCCCTTCAACTGAGGTGGTGGAGCCTTGGCTGGTTGAAACAGGGAACAGCGTGCCATTGGGTGATGCAGCAGGCTATACCACCGCATTGGAGCCACAGTTCACCCAGGCCGCTTTATAGTGATGCTGCATATGTTGACGCAGGGACGTTGTACCAACATTGGAACTCTGCCCATGCTTCACCTTCTGCCGACACATCTTCCATGTGGCCAGGTTAATATCTTCCGGATGCTTGATGAAAAACCACCACACTGCCAAGTAGCTGATTTTCACCCCAACAGTCCCGACTGATTGACTGCTACTGCCGCCGACCCCTGGAAACCCTGCTCCATTACCTCCCGGAAAGGTAAGATGTCGCAAAGCAGGTGGTCTCCCCGGGCACGTTTGGCTCCAGACTTCCCATATCTGCCACTATGCTGACTGTCAACCATGCTACCACCTTGCTGGCTCAGCTGCTGCCTCACAGGCAACCTGCAATACTCTTCTCCTGATGATTATAAAGGCCCTTCTTCACCCAGCTTCTAAATGCGATCGGCTTCATCATCATCATCGAGATGTGTCTGCACGTCACTGATGTCCTCCTCAGGTTCCTCAACAGTGTCTGCTTCAGGAGCATGAACGCTCGCTACACCACCTCCCACGTCAATTCTCCTCATCACTACTTGCCCGCATAGCAGAGGAGGCGGCGAATGTCTCCTCTACTTCTTGGCCTGGGCAGTAGCTGCTGAAAGTCTGTAGTATAGTAGATCATCCTCACTAAATTGTGGAGCTGAACCCATAGCATAAGATACTTCTGTGGGGCAGGAAACAGCATAGGAAAGAGGCAATGGGAGGACAGAGACTGCTCTCGGGCCATGCCAACTGGGGTGTCTGAGGAACCCACCGACTGTTGACTGGGGTGTCAGATGTTACTTGTGATGATGTAGATGACCACGTTAACCAATCAATGAGAGCAGATGGGTTGCTGGTTGAGACACAACCTTTAGCTGATACCAGGAGCTCAGGGCTTTTGTTGTGACTCCTTCTGCCACTTGTCCCTAGTCTGCTGCAACCTCTGCCTGCGCCTGATGAATTTAGGCCTCTGCCACTCCTCTGTGCATGTCCTGGCACTTATCTGCCTGACATACTTAGTGCATATGGACAATAAGCTCCACTACGCTTAAAACAGTATTTGTCTACATCACCAGCAGGTGTGTACTTTTGGCTGGCCTTTCACAGTAACTAGGCCCTTGGGACTATAACAAGAACAAAATGGTACACCATGTAGATCAGGGGTCTCAAACTCAAATTATCCAGGGGCCACTGGAGGTAGCATCTGGGTGAGGCTGAGCTGCATGTGTCCCTTATATATAATGCCCCCATCATGCGCCCCTCACATACAATGACCCCATCATGTGCCCCTCACATATAATGCCCCCATCATGTGCCCCTCATCATCCACCAGAAACACCCTCATCATCCACCAGCAATCCCCCCCCCCCATTCCCCCTACCCCCTTGTGGTAATAGCATGAGCTGATGGATGATGGGGTGATACATCTGGGGGTTCCCCACATTAGGTAGGAAGCAGGTTCCCCACATTAGGTAGGCAGCAGGTTCCCCCCATTATA
The DNA here is from genome assembly GCF_029499605.1 of Hyla sarda. Lineage (NCBI taxonomy): Eukaryota > Metazoa > Chordata > Amphibia > Anura > Hylidae > Hyla > Hyla sarda. The sequence goes on from NC_079194.1 coordinate 191,278,533, forward strand.
TAGGCAGCAGATTCCCCACATTAGGTAGGCAGCAGGTTCCCCACATTATATAGGCAGCAGGTTCCCCACATTAGGTAGGTAGTAGCAGTTTCCCCACATTAAGTAGTAGGTTCCCCACATTAGGTATTAGCAGGTTCCCCACATTAGGTAGTAGCAGGTTCCCCACATTAGGTGGTAGCAGGTTCCCCACCTTAGTTGGTAGCAGGTTCCCCACATTAGGTAGCAGCATGTTCCCCACATTAGGTAGTAACAGTTTCCCCACATTAGGTAGAAGCAGGTTCCCCACATTAGATAGTAGTAGGTTCCCCACATTAGGTAGTAGCAGGTTCCCCACATTAGGTAGTAGCAGGTTCCCCACATTAGGTAGTAGCAGGTTCCCCACATTAGGTAGTAGCAGGTTCCCCACATAAGGAAGTAGCAGGTTCCCCACATTAGGTAGTAGCAGGCTCGCCACATTAGGTAGTAGCATGTTCCCCAGATTAGGTAGTAACAGTTTTCCCACATTAGGTAGAAGCAGGTTCCCCACATTAGGTAGTAGCAGGTTCCCCACATTAGGTAGTAGCAGGTTCCCCACATTAGATAGTAGCAGGTTCCCCACATTAGTTAGTAGCAGGTTCCCCACATTAGGTAGCATTGTCATCGCCCCCCCCTCTGACTCTCACACACACAGACACACAGACAGACAGACACCCACACACGCACACACACACACACACAGACTGACACCCACACATGCACACACACACACAGACAGATAGACAGACAGACAGACACACACACACACATGCACACATACATAGACACTATTACCTGTCCTGCGCAGCGCTTCTCTCCGGCAGCGGCCTGACAAGTGACATCACTGATGTCCTCCTGTGCGGGTCTGCAGAGGGGCATCAGACTCGGGCCAGCCGGCCAACCAAAGACGGGGAGGATGAGGGCGGAGAAAGTGAACCTTTCCGGCATTTAGCGCTGCTTGCCTGAAGCAGGGCTAAATGCCTGAAGAAACTACCTGCCCCGCACCCGGAACTGCATGTCCAGGCCGTCGGGCAATACAAATCACACATCCCTGGTGCGGGCCACAAACTTTCATTCCGCGGGCCGCTAATGGCCTGCAAGCCAGGAGTTTGAGACCCCTGATGTAGATGTATGTACGTGGTATGCACTTATGAGGGGAGTACATTACACTCCACTAAGCTTAAAACAGTATTTGTCTACAACACCAGCAGGTGTGTACTTTGCCTGGCCTTTCACAGTAACTAGGCCCTTAGGACTATAACAGGAACAAAATGGTACACCACATAGATGTACGTACATTGTGTGCACTTATGAGTGGAGTACAATACGCTCCACTACGCTTAAAACAGTATTTGTCTATAACACCAGCAGGTATGTACTTTTTGCTGGCCTTTCACATTAACTAGACCCTTAGGACTATAGCAGGAGCAAAATAGTACACAACGTAGATGTACATACGTGGTATGCACTTATGAGGGGAGTACAATGTGCTCCACTACGCTAAAAACAGTATTTGTCTACAACAGCAGTAGGTGTGTACTTTTGGCTTGCCTTTCATGGTAACTAGGCCCTTAAGATTTTAACAGGAACAAAATGGTACACCACGTAGATGTTCGTACGTAGTATGCACTTATGAGGGGAGTACAATGTGCTCCACTACACTTAAAACTGTATTTGTCTACAACACCAGCAGGTGTGTACTTTTGGCTGTCCTCTCACAGTAACTATGCTCTTAGGAATATAAAGTGAACAAAATGGTACACCACGTAGATGTACATATGTGATATGCACTTATGAGGGGAGTACAATATGCTCCATTATGCTTAAAACGGTATTTGTCTAAACAGCAGCAGGTGTGTATTTTTAGTTAGGCACTAATAGCAGATTATTATGGCTTTTAGTGCTCTGCTCACCCTAACTGGCTGGCTATTATTAGCTTTTCAGTTGTTGTACACACCAGTGCTGCAGCACACAGTCACTGTGTACTACACCCAAAATTACACTTGCTCTCTCAATCTCTCTCCTTTCCCTATCAGTGATTCTAGGCTGGATTTGGGCTTGAGGTGAATCGCTGCTGTAAAAATGCTTTTCTGTGCAACACACACTGCTCTCTGTCCCCCCTCTCTCTCTCTGCAATAGAACGCTGATGTGACTGTCCACAAGATGGCTGCCGATTATATAGGGCTGTGATATCACAGGGGTGGCTGGCTGCTGATAGGCTGCATGCTGCATGTGATTCAGGGTTTTCCCGACTACCCATTTTCCCACCTTGCCAGCGTTCCTTGCCCCATGTCCTTCCATGTGGAGCCGCCATCTTAGATGCCCTGGAGCCTGAGCCGCATTAAATGGAGTTTAACCTCTTCAGGACCCATGACGTATGCATACGTCATCACACCCTGGGTCTTAAGGACCCATGACGTATGCATACGTCATGTCTTTTCCTGGTCTCCGCCGCTCACCTGGCGGAGATCGGAAGCAGATCCCTGCTGAAATCCTTCAGCAGGGATCCAGGGCAAACGCCGAGGGGGGCCATGTAGGCCCCCCCCATGTCGGCGATCGCCGCAAATCGCAAGGGAAATCGCCCTTGCGATCTGCGGCGATACCGGGCTGATCGGGTCTCTGGGACCCGACCGCCCGGTAATTTTGCATGATCACGGCTGTCACAGACAGCCAGGACCATGCTGAAGACTAGGAGCGAGGTGGCAAGCCTGCCACCTCCTCCGATCCCCTGCGATTCTTCGGTTAGTTAACCAACCAATCGCAGGGGGGGGGGGGGCGGTTACTTCCTCCCGTCCTGCCCGGCCCCTGGATGTCCGGAGAGGACGGGAGGAGGAGGGGGATGGGGGAGTGCTGGGGACCGGCCCCGGTACTTACCTCGTCCCTGAAGACCCGGATCCCTGCGAGGAAGATGGCGGCGGCGGCGACAGGTGAGTAGATGTTCAGCCGCGGTCGGGCCCTTTACAGCAATGCATGTCGCCGTAAAGCGACATGCATTGCTGTATTGGGACCCTATATACTACAACTCCCAGCATGCCCAGACAGCCCTTGGAATCTGGGCATGCTGGGAGTTGCAGTTTTGCAACATCAGGAGGTCCACAGTTTGGAGACCACTGTGCCCTTCCAGATGTTGCAAAACTACACATTCTCAGCATGCCCTTACTGTCCAGGCATGTTGGGAGTTGTAGTTCTTTTACATCTGGCCCTTCAGATGTTGCAGAACTACAACTCCCAGCATGCCTGGACAGTTTTGGCATACTGGGAGTTGTAGTTTTGCAACATCTGGAAGGGCACAGATTGGGAACCACTGTATTAGTGGTCTGCAAACTGTAGTCCTCCAGATGTTGCAAACTACAACTCCAAGCATGCTGGGAGTTGTAGTTCGGCAACATCTGGCTCTAAAGATGTTGCCGAACTACTACTCCCAGCATGCCTGAGAATGTTTGGGAGTTGTGGTTTTGCAACAACTGGAGGCACACTGGTTGGGAAACATTGTCTGTTTCCTAACTCAGTGTTTCCCAACCCGTGTGCCTCCAGCTGTTGCAAAACTATAACTACCAGCATGCACTGATAGACTGTGCATGCTGGGAGTTGTAGTTTTGCAACAGCTGGAGGTCCCCCCCTTGTGAATGTACAGGGTACATTCACATGGGCAGGGGGCTTACAGTGAGTATCACACTGCAAGTTTGCGATGCAGCAAATTTTGCGCGGCAGCTCAAACTCGCAGCGGGAAAATCGCTGTAACCCCCCCAGCCCATGTGACTGTACCCTAAAAACACTACACTACACTAACACAAAATAAAAAGTAAAAAACACTACATATACACATACCCCTACACAGCCCCCCTCCCCAATAAAAATGAAAAACGTCTGGTACGCCACTGTTTTCAAAATGGAGCCTCCAGCTGTTGCAAAACAACAACTCCCAGTATTGCCGGACAGCCGTTGACTGTCCAAGCATGCTGGGAGTTTTTCAACAGCTGGAGGCACCCTGTTTGGGAATCACTGGCGTAGAATACCCCTATGTCCACCCCTATGCAAATCCCTAATTCAGGCCTCAAATGTGCATGGCGCTCTCACTTCGGAGCCCTGTCGTATTTCAAGGCAACAGTTTAGGGTCACATATGGGGTATCGCCGTACTCGGGAGAAATTGCCTTGCAAATTTTGGGGGGCCTTTTCTCCTTTCACCCCTTATGAAACGGTGAAGTTGGGGTCTACACCAGTATGTTAGTGTAAAAAAATAAATTTTTTACACTAACATGCTGGTGTTGCCCTATACTTTTCATTTTGACAAGAGGTAAAAGGGAAAAAAGCCCCCCAAAATTTGTAATGCAACTTCTCCCGACTACGGAGATACCCCATATGTGGGCGCAAAGTGCTCTGGGGGCGCACAACAAGGCCCAGAAGGGAGAGTGCACCATGTACATTTGAGGTGATTTGCACAGGGGTGACTGATTGTTACAGCGGTTTTGACAAACGCAAAAAAAAAAAAAAAAAAAACACGTGACCCCATTTCGGAAACTACACCCCTCACGGAATGTAATGAGGGGTGCAGTGAGAATTTACACCCCACTGGTGTCTGACAGATCTTTGGAACAGTGGGCTGCGCAAATTAAAAATTTTGTACAGCCCACTGTTCTAAAGATCTGACAGACACCAGTGGGGGGTAAATGCTCACTGTACCCCTTGTTACGTTCCTCAATGGGTCTAGTTTCCAAAATGGTATGCCATGTGGGGGTTATTTTGCTGTTCTGGCACCATAGGGGCTTCCTAAATGCGACATGCCCCCCGAGCAAAATTTGCTCTCAAAAAGCCAAATATGACTCCTTCTCTTCTGAGCATTGTAGTTCGCCCGTAGTGCGCTTCAGGTCAACTTATGGGGTACCTCCAAACTCAGAAGAGATGGGGTTACAAATTTTGGTGGGCATTTTCTGCTATTAACCCTTGCAAAAATGTGACATTTGGGCGGAAACACACATTTTCTTGAAATTTTTTTAATTTTTTTTTACATATGCAAAAGTCGTGACACACCTGTGGGGTATTAAGGCTCACTTTATTCCTTGTTACGTTTCTCAAGGGGTATAGTTTCCAAAATGGTATGCCATGTGTTTTTTTTTTCCTGTTCTGGCACCATAGGGGCTTCCTAAATGCGACATGCCCCCGAGCAAAATTTGCTCTCAAAAAGCCAAATATGACTCCTTCTCTTCTGAGCATTGTAGTTCGCCCATAGTGCACTTCATGTCAACTTATGGGGTACCTCCATACTCAGAAGAGATGGGGTTACAAATCTTGGGGGGTATTTTCTGCTATTAACCCTTGCAAAAATGTGAAATTTGGGGGGGAAACACACATTTTAGTGAATTTATTATTTTTTTTTTTACGTATGCAAAAGTCGTGAAACCCCTGTGGGGTATTAAGGCTCACTTTATTCCTTGTTACGTTCCTCAAGGGGTATATTTTCCAAAATGGTATGCTATTTGTTTTTTTTCCTGTTCTGGCACCATAGGGGCTTCCTAAATGCAACATGCCCCCCCAAAACCATTTCAGAAAAACGTACGCTCCAAAATCCCCTTGTTGCTCCTTCCCTTCTGAGCCCTCTACTTTGCCCGCCGAACACTTTACATAGACATATGAGGTATGTGCTTACTCGAGAGAAATTGGGCTACAAATATAAGTATACATTTTCTCCTTTTACCCCTTGTAAAAATTCAAAAATTGGGTCTACAAGAACATGCGAGTGTAAAAAATGAAGATTGTGAATTTTCTCCTTCACTTTGCTGCTATTCCTGTGAACCACCTAAAGGGTTAAAATGCTGACTGAATGTCATTTTGAATACTTTGGGGGGTGCAGTTTTTATAATGGGGTCATTTGTGGGATATTTCTAAGATGAAGACCCTTCAAAACCACTTCAAACTTGAACTGGTCCCTGAAAAATTGTGATTTTGGAAATTTTGTGAAAAATTGGAAAATTGCTGCTGAACTTTGAAGCCCTCTGGTGTCTTCTAAAAGTAAAAACTCGTCAATTTTATGATGCAAATATAAAGTAGACATATTGTTTATGTGAATAAAATAAAATAATATTTGGAATATCCATTTTCATTACAAGCAGAGAGCTTCAAAGTTTGAAAAATGCAAAATTTTCTAATTTTTCATCAAATTTTGGGATTTTTCACCAAGAAAGGATGCAAGTTACCAAAAATTTTTACCACTAAGTTAAAGTAGAATATGTCACGAAAAACTATCTCGGCATCAGAATGATAACTAAAAGCATTCCAGAGTTATTAATGTTTAAAGTGACAGTGGTCAGATGTGCAAAAAATGGCCGGGTCCTAAGGTGGAAAATGGCTGGGTCCTTGAGGGGTTAATGAAGCGATTTGTGTGAAACAGACTCAAATAGACAGGTGTTACAGTTCCGTAGCACTGGGTTTATTACAATTGGGTTTATTAAACAATGTGTTCCACATTGGGTTTATTAAACAATGTGTTCCACATGCAGAATGCAGTATAACATACACGCAAATATCCACATCATGTTCTCTGTATAAACATAAACACTCTCAACGTCAGTCTTTTCGGCTCAGTGTAGCAGTAGTCAATAGGGAGCAGCAAATCGAATCTGATGAATCTGAATGCGCTACGAATTTCAGGAAAAATTCCATTTGCAACAAATGTGAATATGGCCGCAATTTGATCACGAAAATCACTTCATTAAAGTCCATTTAGTGCAGTCCAGGCTCCTGGGCATCTAAAATGACAGCTCCACATGTGAGGACATGGGGCAAGGAATCCTGGGAAGGTGGGAACAAGGGCCGGTGGGATGACCCTGAATCACATGCAGCATGTAGACTATCAGCATCCAGCCACCCCTGTGACGCCACAGGCCACTATAATCATCAGCCAACTTGCGGCCAGCCACATCAGCCTTCTATTACAGACAGAGAGGGACAGAGAGCAGTGTGTTGCACAGAAAAGCTTTTTTACAGCTGCAATTCACCTCAAGCCAAAATCCAGCCTAGAAGCATTAATAGGGAAGGGAGTGAGATTGAGAAAGTTCAATTTTGGGTGTAGTACACAGCGACTGTGTGCTGTAGCACTGGTGTGTACAGCAACTGAAAAGCTAATGGTAGCCAGCCAGTTAGGGTGAGCAGAGCACTAAAAGCATATTGCCCTCTTTTCAGTGTAACCTGTGCTTACATCTAAATGGTGTATCATTTTGTTCCTGTTAAAATCTTAAGGGCTTAGATACTGGGAAAGGGCAACCAAAAGTACACAACTGCTGCTGTTCTAGAAAAATACTGTTTTAAGCTTACTGGAGCGTATTGTCCTTGCTTCATAGGTGCATACCACATATTAACATCTAAGTGGTGTACCATTTTGTTCCTGTTGAAGTCTTAAGGGCCTAGATACTGTGAAAGGCCAGCCAAAAGTACACACCTGCTGGTGTTGTAGACAAATACTGTTTTAAGCAAACTGGAGGGCATTGTCCTACATACATAGATCTAAGTGGTGTACCATTTTGTTCTAGTTTTAGTCTTAATGGCCTAGATACTGTGAAAGGCAAGCCAAAAGTACATACCTGCTGGTGTTGTAGAAAAATACTGTTTTAAGCGTACTGGAAAGCATTGCCCTCCCCTCATAAGTGCATTCCACATACGAACATCTAAGTGGTGTACCATTTTGTTCCTGTTAAAGTCTTAAGGGCCTAGATAATGTGAAAGGCCAGCCAAAAGTACACACCTGCACGTGTTGTAGACAAATAATGTTTTAACCTCTTATGGACTCAGGGCTTACATGTACGCCCTGTGCCCGGTCCCGGTGTTTAAAACAGGATCACCCTGTGACCCCTTATCACACCGAGTCTGTCCAGGCTGCTGTAAGACTACAGTGGTGCACAATTTATGCAGTTTGTGTTATGTTTTACCTACTTAACCCCTTAAGGACCAAGGGCGTACAGGTACACCCTTGGTCCTGCTCTCCTGATATAACGCGGGGTTACACAGTAACCCCGCGTCATATCATGGCGGGCCCCGCGTCATAGTGAAGCCGGGACCCGTCTCTAATAGCGCACAGCGCCGATCGCGGCGCCGCGCGCTATTAACCCTTTAGCCGCGCGCTCAGAACTAAAAGTGAAAGTGAAAGCGGCCGGGCTGTTCGGGATAGCCACGGCTAATCGCGGCATCCCGAACAGCTGACAGGACAGCGGGAGGGCCCCTACCTGCCTCCTCGCTGTCCGATCGCCGAATAACTGCTCAGTGCCTGAGATCCAGGCATGAGAATCGTTGATCACTGGTTTCTTATGAGAAACCAGTGATCAATGATGAAGATCAGTGTGTGCAGTGTTATAGGTCCCTATGGGACCTATAACACTGCAAAAAAAAGTGAAAAAAAAAGTGAATAAAGATCATTTAACTCCTCCCCTATTAAAAGTTTGAATCACCCCCCTTTTCCAATAAAAAAAAAACACAGTGTAAATAAAAATAAAAATAAACATATATGGTATCACCACGTGCGAAAATGTCCGAATTATAAAAATATATCATTAATTAAACCGCTCGGTCAATGGCGTGCGCGCAAAAAAATTCCAAAGTCCTAAATAGTGCATTTTTGGTCACTTTTTATATCATTTAAAAATGAATAAAAAGCGATCAATAAGTCCTACCAATGCAAAAATGGTACCGTTAAAAACTTCAGATCACGGTGCAAAAAATTAGCCCTCATACCGCCCCATACACGGAAAAATAAAAAAAGTTAAAGGGGTCAGAAGATGACAATTTTAAACGTATTAATTTTCCTGCATGTAGTTATGATTTTTTCCAGAAGTCCAACGAAATCAAAACTATATAAGTAGGGTATCATTTTAATCGTATGGACCTACAGAATAAAGATATGGTGTCATTTTACTGAAAAATGTACTACGTAGAAACGAAAGCCCCCAAAAGTTACAAAACGGCGTTTGTTTTTTTTTTTCAATTTTGTCGCACAATGATTTTTTTTTTCCGTTTCACCGTAGATTTTTGGGCAAAATGACTGACATCATTACAAAGTAGAATTGGTGGTGCAAAAAATAAGCCATCATATGGATTTTTAGGTGCAAAATTGAAAGAGTTATGATTTTTTAAAGGCAAGGAGCAAAAAACGAAAATGCAAAAACGGAAAAACCCCCGGTCCTTAAGGGGTTAAACTGTTTCGCATTGCCAAAATTTCACACACATTTTTTTTCTGTCAATAAAGCAATATTATTGCTCATTTCTTGGTACCACTTTTGGGTACATATGGCTTTTTTAGGACATCAATCTCTCTTGAGAAGCTAAAGGACAAAATAACAGTAATTATCTCATTATGTTTCTTTTATTTAAAAAAATGTATTATGAAAAATGGAGGATATATAACATTATATTTTATTAGTGTAGACATTTAGGGATAGTTTAGATTGTTATTTCATATAATAATATAGAAAGGAGACTTGAAGATGCAATCACTTGATTTATTTTTTATTTTTTTTGTATTGTACACTGCAATTCTAATGTATTGCAGTGTATTGTCTTTTTATCGCTCTCTGTCTGTTCCCTTATATAAAAGTACTGCTATGGCAGGCTCTGAGGCCTTTACATGGCCCCTGGCTGCCAAGACATATTTACAATTGGTCACTACTCTGACCACTAAATCCTAATTTTACCATCCGCAAAAATAAAACTTAACTTTTATTGTCTCATTTTAGATTCAAATAGTTTCCACCAATTCACTCTCAGTGTTATGTATCGCAATGCAAGATTTGTGCTTGCTAAGTATCTAGCATACAGAATCGAGTTGTGGTATCGGTCCAGTTCCTACCTATCTAATCATTAGAGTGTTGTTGCAATTATTAAAATCACTAACGCAGATACCCATCCGACGTTTCACCACACCAGTGGCTTTGTCAAGGACTAAAGGCAAATGGCACTTAATAGCCATTTGCCCTTAGTCCTTGACAAAGCCACTGATGTGGTGAAATGTCGGACGGGTATCTGCGTTAGTGATTTTAATAATTTTACCAACACTATAAGGATTAGATAGGTAGGAAGTGGACTGCAGCCACAATGCCTTTCAGTACGCTAAATACGTAACAAGCACAGATCTTTTATTAAGATACATAACACTGAAAGTGAATTGGTGGAAACAATCTTATTCTAAAATGAGACAACAAAAGTTACGTTTTATTTTGGTGGATGGTAAAATTAGGTTTATTTAGTGGTCACAGTAGTGACCAATTGTAAATACGATATGAAATTGATCCTCCATCTACTGGTCCGTAATCTGTGACTGGATGCCAAGACAACTCCAATTTGGGGTGCAATTAGATAATTAACTAGATGTTAAAGTCATCATTGACCCAGCATCTCAGAGGATACACATTATCTCCTATCCCAGGACCAGCTAGCTGGTATACACAGTTGATAATCACTGTATAGGGAATTGGTTTAGCTCCTTCCATAAGTCATCAGGATAAATCAGCCATACATGAATGACAGAAGTTGCTAGGGGGTTAAGGATGTGTCTTCAATTAGTCCCAAAAAATCCTTTATAATAGGGCATCAACAATAGGTTCTATTTGTTCTTAACTGGTAAATCCACTTTGGCTGCCTGTAACGTGTTTTCTTTTATTACAAACAACTGTCTTAAGATATATTTGTAAAGATAGTTCATCTACTCCATTTGTTCATTGACGTTTATGGCAAGCTCCATTGGCACTTGATCCAGCCATTTTGTAGGGACCATTGCATGCATTAGATTTTCATTATAACATTTAATTTATTTTTTATGGATTCTGCACTGCAGAAATCTTTCTTGGAACTCTTTCAAGTATTGTAGGTTCACATGTCTTTGGTATTTAATGCCTGTATCTCTTGAGTTAAAAAAGAAAAATTAGACAAAACTTTAGAATACCTATACATTTCCATTTCCAAGATAAATTATTCAACACTACATATTACTTTATTGTCTAGTTATAATTGTTGTCAATTATATGCTTTTATAGAAATTGCTCAAATGAGACCTTTGGAAACAGAAGGCTTAAATTTAACAAATTGAGGTAGGTGTTTAATTGTATAGGACAGCTTGAGTGCTGCCTGATATAGACTTGTGTGATAGTGTTTTCTTTACAATACTTTTCCAGTAATTCCTTCTGAAATTAGATCTCTGTATGAGGCACAATGGGGATAATATTAGAAAATGGAACACTGGATTCCTTAAATTATTTTATTCTCCCTGTTATTAAGTTGTTTAGTTCATGGAAGTTTTTGTTCCTTTGTCTCCCCTAATGGACTACTTTCTTAAAAAGCTAAATGGAACAATAAAAAGTTTCATGAAAACCTATTATATAATAACAGACATGTCATTGGGCGGGATCTGCAATAAAATAGCTGGTTTGTTAAGGTTCCCAAACTCATACAGTAGCTAAGTGGACGTGTTACAAAAATTACATGTTATTGAAATGGTTTCCAATTAGAGTGAAGAGGTGTATGTCTCACTGTCTGCAGTCACAACAGCAATCACAGTCTAACTGGAACATAGCAAATATTTATACTTTTATTTTCTGTCTAATTTAATTGTTTAACAGTATCATGGTCTTTTCTGCAGCTACATAGCTGTTTTAACATGGCATATCAGGACCTATGAAAAAGCATTGTTTCATATTGAATAGATCTAATATCTGGATACTGGATATAGTAGCACACTTATCATTGTCTGACTAGTCTTGGCTTAATCCAGAAGCAACATACCCTATATATCAGTGTGTGTAGATAGATTAAAAAAAATCATGTTACTTCTGGGTACTGTATGGTGCAATGTTGGCACTTATTGACACTGGAAGAGATTTATGAAATCCTGTGTAGGGAAAGGGTGGCGCAGTTCCCCATAGCAACAAATCAGATTGTGTCTTCCATTTTATAGACTTCTTGTAATGTCTGTTTCTGTGTTTTTGTGTTTTTCTGTTTTGGCGTCTGTGGTCGCTTTGGATGAGTTAATGCTCTTAGCTTATGGCAGCTCGAGTAGGGTTATATAAACCAGAGCTCTGCTGGAATTTGTTTTGGGTAAGTGAGTTCTACTCTGACCATGTTTGATTTATCTTGCACCTTGCTTTTGTCTGTTTCAGAATTTATCTGAGTGTTAACCTTGGTTATGAGTCCTGTTTATTACACAGATTTTAGCCTGCTTAGTTTTAGCATATTCGTTGGGTTTTAGTATTTCTGTATGCTTATCCTGCATTTGTTTTGTTTTGCCTTAGTCTGTATTCACACTGTGCGTTTTGTCAGTCCTGTTTTTACCTTGTTAGTTCCTTCTACTCCTAGGAGAGAATTCCTGAGCCTTGTGCTATCCCATCTATCTAGGAGTGAGTGTATAGTTAGTCCTGTACCCTTGTTTACTTGTATTTAGTATTTCTTTTTCATTCTAGGCCAGTACCCTGATCACTCTTTGGAGAGTGCCTGCTGGCTAGGAGTCTATTTGGCTTTGGTATTTATGTCCCTCCATGTTTGGAGTGGGGAGTCTAGTGAGTTCATGATTACTGATCCTAAGTGTTTTTAGGTCTTGATCACTGATCATAGTGTACATGATCTATAGTGTCCTCTGTACATTATCATTTGTCTATAGTGTCCTCTGTACTTTAACCCTGATCTGTGTCCTCTGAACTTGTATATGTTTGTGTCTTGTGTGTTCCTTGTTCTGAGTCCAGTGTGAACAGTGTTCTTGATTTCCCAACCCGTTTTATGTTAGTATTTATATCCTTCCTGGTTTATCTGTTTCTTGGTTGTTGTAGTCCCATTTTGTTTCTGACTTGTCCCCGACTTGTACTGTCCTGTCTATTTTGTTGACCTTGACGCCATTGCACTTTAGCACAGGAAGGGACCGGCTCCAAGTTGTTGATCAGACATTTAGGGCGGATGGGCAAGTAGGCAGGGAGAGTGTTTCTAGGGCTCACTTCTTCCTGCTCCACATACATGACACTTATGTTTAAAAATAAAAGAAGAAATCTGATTGGTTGCTAGGGGCAACTGCACCACTCTTCCACTACACATGTTTTCAGCAATCTCCTCTATTGTGTGGTTTTACAGCATATTCATATTGTAGCATTATTTTTATGTAGATATTGCATTTCATATTTTTACTATACAGCATTGTTTATCTAGGCACAGCATCACCAGTATGACACTATTTTATAAGCTCTGCAAAAGAAGGTTGATGTATCACTATAGTACACTGTCACATGGACTTTTCAGAAGTTGTGTAATAACTTTTCTGCCACCTATAGAAAATGACGTTATATTTCACTACTCACCTGTCACGGACCGACCAGGGGACAGGGAGAGTGAGCCCTAAACTGACCCTAAAACTGCTCTCCCTGCCTACTTGCCCATCCACCCTAAACGATGGATCAACAACTGGGCACCGGTCCCTCCCTGAACTAAAGTTCAGGGGCCTAAATAAAAACACATACTAACAAATAGTCGGTCACAAACCAGAAACATACAGGAAAATAGAACTCCATAGTATAAAAGTTCAGAGGGCACAGATCAGAGAATAAGTACAGAGGACACTATATCAGCGGTCATGAAAAGAGGACTCCATAGATCAGCGGACATGAACAGAGGACTCGGAGGTTGTTACATAGTTACATAGTTACATAGTTAGTACGGTCGAAAAAAGACATATGTCCATCAAGTTCAACCAGGGAATTAAGGGGTAGGGGTGTGGCGCGATATTGGGGAAGGGATGAGATTTTATATTTCTTCATAAGCATTAATCTTATTTTGTTCCAGGAATGTATCTAATCCTGTTTTAAAGCTGTTAATTGTTCCTGCTGTGACCAGTTCCTGAGGTAGACCGTTCCATAAATTCACAGTCCTCACGGTAAAGAAGGCGTGTCGCCCCTTGAGACTAAACTTTTTCTTCTCCAGACAGAGGCAGTGCCCCCTCGTCCTTTGGGGGGGTTTAACCTGGAACAGTTTTTCTCCATATTTTTTGTATGGGCCATTAATATACTTATATACGTTTATCATATCCCCTCTTAAACGTCTCTTCTCAAGACTAAACAATTGTAACTCCTTTAATCGCTCCTCATAGCTAAGATGTTCCATTCCCCATATTAGTTTAGTCGCGCGTCTCTGCACCCTTTCCAACTCCGCAGTGTCCCTTTTATGGACAGGTGACCAAAACTGAACAGCATATTCCAGGTGAGGCCGTACCAATGCTTTATAAAGGGGGAGTATTATGTCCCTGTCCCTTGAGTCCATGCCTCTTTTGATACATGACAATATCCTGCCGGCTTTGGAAGCAGCAGCCTGACATTGCATGCTATTCTGTAGTCTGTGATCTACAAGTACACCCAGATCCTTCTCTACCAGTGACTCTGCCAGTTTAATCCCCCCTAAGACATACGATGCATGCAGGTTATTAGTACCCAGATGCATAAGTTTACATTTATCCACATTGAACCTCATTTGCCAAGTGGATGCCCAGACACTTAGTCTATCCAAGTCATCTTGTAACTTATGCACATCCTCTATAGACTGTACCGTGCCACAAAGCTTGGTGTCATCTGCAAAGATAGAAACAGAGCTGTTAATGCCATCCTCTATATCATTGATAAATAAATTAAACAACAGCGGTCCCAGTACTGAACCTTGGGGTACACCACTAATAACCGGGGACCAATCAGAGTACGAATCATTGACCACCACTCTCTGGATACGATCCATGAGCCAGTGTTCAATCCAGTTACAAACTAAAATTTCCAAACCCAAAGACCTTAACTTACCTGTCAGACGTCTATGAGGGACAGTATCAAATGCTTTAGCAAAATCCAGAAACACTATATCCACAGCCATTCCTCTGTCAAGGCTTCTACTCACCTCTTCATAAAAGCAAATTAGATTGGTTTGACAACTTCTATCCTTAGTAAACCCATGCTGGCTATCACTTATAATACAATTATCCCCTATGTATTCCTGTATGTAAGTCCTTCAAACAATTTACCCACAATGCACGTTAAACTTACCGGTCTATAGTTTCCTGGGGAAGACCTAGAGCCCTTTTTGAAGATTGGCACCACATTCGCCTTGCGCCAGTCCCTTGGCACAATACCAGACACCAGAGAATCTCTAAATATCATGAACAGGGGTACAGATATTACTGAACTTACCTCTCTAAGAACTCTTGGGTGTAGTCCATCCGGTCCTGGGGATTTGCTTACATTTATATCACTTAACTTACCTTGTACCATCTCTACATTAAGCCAGTTCAGTACATTACATGATGTGTTACCAGCACTGACCTGGCCAATGTCAGCTCCTTCTTCCATAGTATATACAGAACTAAAGAACCCATTCAGTAGCTCCGCCTTCTCTTGATCGCCTGTGACAACCTCCCCATTATCATTATTAAGGGGTCCTACATGCTCTGTCCTTGGTTTTTTTGCATTTATATATCTAAAAAAATATTTAGGATTAGTTTTGCTTTCTTTGGCCACCTGTCTCTCATTTTGAATTTTTGCTGTTTTTATTACATTTTTACAGATTTTATTAAGCTCCTTGTACTGTTTAAATGTTATAGCTGACCCATCAGATTTGTATTTTTTGAAGGCTATTTTTTTGTTGTTTATTGCTCTTTTAACCTCATTTGTCAGCCATGTAGGATTTAGTTTTAATTGTTTATATTTGTTCCCCATTGGTATATATTTAGCTGTATAGTTATTTAGAGTTGATTTAAAGATGTCCCATTTACCTTCTGTATCAGTATTTGACAACACCTCCCCCCAGTCTATGTCCTGTAGTGCAGCCCTCAGCCCAGGGAAATTTGCCTTTTTAAAGTTATATGTTTTTGCCTTCCCCGCCTGTCTTTGTTTTCTACATTTTAAGTCAAAAGTAACTATATTGTGGTCGCTATTACCAAGGTTTTCCCGCACAGTTACATTACCAACCAGCTCTGCGTTGTTGGAAATGATCAGATCCAACAAGGCATCACTTCTTGTTGGGTCCTCCACAAACTGGCCCATAAAATTATCCTGCAATAAATGTAGGAATTGTCGCCCCTTTGTAGTTTTAGCCAACCCCGGACCCCAATCTATATCTGGATAGTTAAAATCTCCCATTATTACCACTGTACCTGCCCGGGCGGCCCTCTCTATTTGTTTATGAAGCCGAACTTCTATCTCTTCAGTGATATTAGGGGGTCTGTAGATTACACCAAATACTATTTTTTCAGTATTTCCCTCCTTTTGTAATTCTACCCACAATGATTCCACATCCTCAGAATCATCACACACTATGGCATTGTTCACACTGACTTTCATACCACTTCTTACATACAGACAGACTCCACCACCTTTTCTGTTCATTCTATCCTTGCGAAACAATGTAAACCCCTGCAGATTGACAGCCCAGTCATGCGAGGAGTCCAGCCATGTCTCAGTGACCCCAACTATATCAATATGTTCCTCCAGTATCAAGGCCTCAAGCTCCCCCATTTTATTTGCTAGGCTTCTGGTATTTGTGAACATACACTTTACATTTCCATCCTTTATGTTATTGGGGTTAATGGGATTCAAGGGTGTAAGTTTTATTTTCCTATGAAGCCTATTCCTATTAACTATTCTAACCCCTCCCTCCGCTCCACCCCCAGGTACATTTATAATTCCCACCTCTCTATCTACACTATCTTCCCCCTCTTTGCTGTAGGTTCCCTCCCCCCAAGTCCCTAGTTTAAACACTCCTCCACCCTTCTAGCCATCTTCTCCCCAAGCAAAGCTGCACCCTCCCCATTGAGGTGCAGCCCGTCCCTACGGTAGAGCCGGTAACCGACAGCGAAGTCGGCCCAGTTCTCCATGAACCCAAACCCTTCCTTCCTACACCAGCTTCTGAGCCACTTGTTTACCTCCCTGATCTCCCGCTGCCTCTCTGGTGTGGCTCGTGGTACTGGTAGTATTTCAGAAAATACTACCTTGGAGGTCCTTGCCTTAAGCTTGCGGCCTAAGTCCCTGAAATCATTTTTAAGGACACTCCACCTACCTCTTACTTTGTCATTGGTGCCAATATGTACCATGACTGCTGGGTCCTCTCCAGCCCCGCCCAACAACCTGTCAACCCGATCCGCGATGTGCCGAACTCGTGCGCCAGGCAGACAACACACTGTTCGGCGATCCCGGTCTTTGTGACAGATTGCCCTGTCTGTCCCCCTAATAATTGAGTCCCCCACCACTAGTACCTGTCTGGCCTGCCCTGTACTCCTCCCTCCCTCCTTACTGGAGCAGACACCACCCTGGCGGTCAGAGGCGGTATCCTGCTGCAGTTCTGCTAGCTCTGTAATGGCATCCCCCTCATCTGCCAAGCGGGCAAACTTGTTGGGGTGTGCCAGTTCAGGACTAGCCTCCCTGACACTTTTTCCCCTACCCCTCTTTCTAACTGTAACCCAGCTAACTGCCTGACTGTCCTGCAACTCCGTCCCACTGTCCTCCCCCACCTCTATTCCCGAGAGTGCCTGCTCAGTGAATTGAGTTGTGAACAGAGGACACTATAGATAAGTAGTCATGAACAGAACTCCAAAGATCTGAATAAAGAACTAATAAACATATAGAGTTCAAAACACCAGACAGAAAAACGGATGAATCTGAACATACTCCAGAAAAAAAAGTAGGAATAAACTTAATCCCATAGAAAAACCTCCAGTAAATACAGGAATAACAATACCCTCTTAGTCTCCATGGACAGGTAAACGGAATCAATCGCTAAACAGGAATATTCGCAATGCCACATAAAACCTCCAGTAGACAAGGAGTCCCCATGGAATGGTTACAGGGATGCCTAGTTACAACACAGAAAAACGAATACAACAGGATATAATTATAGAACACTGTTCACACTGCACACAAGACAGAAATAATCGCAATCCCTTCAGAACACCTCCAGTAGACACAGGAATAACAATACCCTCTGAATCCCCATGGACAAGTAACAGGGATGCACAGGATTTAATTATAGAACACTATTCACACTGAACACAAGACAGAACAGCAATCCCTCCGAACACCTCCAGTAGACAAGGAGTCCCTATGGAGTGGTAACAGGGATCTAACATAGAACGCTGTTCACACTGGACACACAAACCGGACACACCACTAAAGGTGTAGCCATTAATAATAAATCCAAATAGTCTACTGGCCAGCAGCACACTCCACAGTGTGGTCAGAAGCTGACCCAGTAGGAAAAATGAAATATAAAACACAGAACTTTATAAGAACGGATACAAGAGAAAACACAGTGTGAACAGCAGACACATAGCAAAAATAACATAGAAATCCAAAAATCGGCTAAACAAACACAGCTTAAAATCTACTAAGAGCATGCCACATAACATAGGCTAAAACCAGAAAATACAAAGTGCATGCTAAAAAGAGATAGTAGATTAAAAGCTAAAACAAAGAATGTTTCTAAGAGCTCCATGTAGCATGTCCAGCATCTTAGCAAGTCAGGATATAATGATCTCAATCACCAGCCCAGAGGCTAGACTGGCTGACTTTAAATAGACACAGGAGCTATTGGCTATCAAGCAAATGGCTATTAACTATTCCCGAACCAGGGAACATAAAACTGTTCACACACAACCAAACCAATAGCTGTGTGTGAACAAAAGCAAATACAGACATGACATCACCCTTTAAGGATTCCCCTTCTGTCAGTTTAGTAGTTTATTTACCTCCCAATGATTTCCCTCTTTCCATTATTTGCATATGGACCAACATCTTCTCAATAGTCCATTGTCTGTGTTATGGATGTACCGATTTAATGTTCATAATTTCAAAGAGAAAACTACATGACTAATTTCTGGGATCAAACTATCTCTCCTTGTAAAACTACATTTTTTTCTATATGTTATATTGATTACTAGTGATAATTTTCAATTTTTTGAACAGATATTAGCATAATAATCCTATTTAAAGTTTAAGGACCACAAGAATAAGATGTTTGTGGCAATCAAACTGATCCTTTTTATATCTTATTTTTATTTATTTTTTTATAAAGTACGTATTTTATGCATTTTTTGTGGCTTGTTGCAACATTCTTGTAGGTATGACATGGTTAAGTAGTTTTGCAATTGGCAAGACTAATTTATGGTACTATTAGCTTGGGGGTGCAGCCGTTCTACTAGTATATACACCCAGCTATAGGGGCATTGCTAAACTGTGTAATTGATTTTGCAAAGAAAGAAACAAGTATAGGAAGCAAGAAAAAGCAGACTCTAAATGAGTGTTGGAGTCTGTTTTAAATCCCCTTTCCAGACCCCTGATTGGCTCGGCATCCCTGAGTGTGTTGCTATGCTGCTGTTGGCCATGGTATCCTGAAAGCGCTTTTTCCTGGCACTGCCACAGAGGAGAGAGAGAGCAGATGGAGTAGGAACACGGACATATCAGTATTTGACAATGTGGATAGAATGCCTTTTGGGATGACAGCATCTCCATTCTCAGTGGCCAGCTTGGGCACTAAAGACACATGAAACATTAGACCAGTGTTTCTCAAGCATAATCCTCAAGTACAACCCTAAAATGTAGAAACAGACATGCGACTAGGAATTGCACTTAAAAAGTTCTTTATCTCAATATTCATTCATATACAAACTTGCAACGAGATATACAGAACATAATTACCCGGTGCTCAATAGTGTTGCTCGCGAATATTCGCAATGCAAATTTTATTCGCGAATATCGCATATTCGCGAATTCGCGAATATTCGCGAATATAGCGCTATATATTCGTAATTGCGAATATTAGTTTTTTTTTTTTTCACAGTACACATCACAGTGATCATCCCTCTCTGCTTCCAGCTTGTGTGGTGTAAAGAAGGCTCTAATACTACTGGGTGAGACTGGTGTGCGAATTTTCGCATATGCGAAAATATGTATATGCTAATTTTCGCATATACGAATTTTCCCTTATGCTAATTTTGTATATGCTAATTTTCGCATATGTTAATTTTCGCATTCGCGAATTTTCACATATGCGAAAATAAAACGAGAATATTACGAATATGCGAATATTCGCGAATATATGACGAATATTCCTCCCTATATTCGCAAATATTTGCGAATTTGAATATGGCCTATGCCGCTTAACACTAGTGCTCAATGAACTGTTCAGAGATCAATCCACTCGGTGTCTTTAGAACTCTCCGTCCGAGACTTGCTGCTTGTTGGACGGTATGTTCCTGGCCATGTGGACGCTAATTCTGAGGGGGTGTGGAAAAGCTCGCCAACATGAGAGCTACTGGACGTTTCAGGAGTCTCCTCCCTTTCTCAACATAGTTCCTGTGAACCCACCACCACCTACTTATACAGGTACGTTTCTCGTGAGAATTCATTTCTATATACAAAGTAACATAAAATAATTAAAATCAGGGTTCTGATCAGACAGTATTCGTAAGAAACATTAAAATTACAGCTTTCATTAATCCCTTTTGGGGCCAAAGAATCGAGACAATGTATCCAAAAGATAGAGAACAGAGAACAGGTAAAGAAGAGATTAAATCAAAGAGAAGTCTTTTGGATACATTGTCTCAATTCTTTGGCCCCAAAAGGGATTAATGAAAGCTGTAATTTTAATGTGTTCTTATGAACACTGTACGATCAGAACCCTGGTTTTAATTATTTTATGTTACTTTGTATATAGAAATGAATTCTCGCGAGAAAGGGAGGAGACTCCTGAAACGTCCAGTAGCTCTCATGTTGGCGAGCTTTTCCACACCCCCTCAGAATTAGCGTCCACATGGCCAGGAACATACCGTCCAACAAGCAGCACGTCTCGGATGGAGAGTTCTGAAGACACCGAGTGGATTGATCTCTGAACAGTTCATTGAGCACCGGGTGATTATGTTCTGTATATCTCGTTGCAAGTTTGTTTATGAATGAATATTGAGATAAAGAACTTTTTAAGTGCAATTCCCAGTCGTATGTCTGTTTCCACATTTTACGGTTAATTGTGCTCAGGAAACGGAGCCCTGAGAAAGACATCTGGAAGCCACCCAGTATGTGCACACCTGTGGTCTGATTATATTGAAAAGTTGATACTCAAGTACAACCCAACAGGTCATGTTTTCTGGATTTCCTTAGTATTTCACAGGTGATATAATTATGGTCAGTGAATCAGGCATAACCAAAGTCATGTCACCTGATAAAGACTAAGGAAATCCTGAAAACATGACCTCTTGAAGGGTACTTGAGGAATGCGTTTGGGAAACACTGCTTTAGATCATAGAGAGAAAATGTTATCAAATCTTAGAGTCCCTTTGATGTTGGTCTGGTATTAGAGACTATTAGACATGTGCAATTCGGTTCGGCACGAATGTCTTAATTAACGAATTTTACCGTTTTCGTGCATTCGGACCGATCCGAATGCACGAAAACATATTTTGAACATTCCCGAATAGCCACGATAATACGAATAGTAAAGTAACGAATACATTCGTTATTTCCCGTCCATAATGCTGTAAATAACGAATGGATTCGTTATCTGTAAACGAACGTGAAGAATTCATTCTGATAACAAATATAATAAAAAGGATATAGATAGTTTGATTTTTCGGATACATTCGGTATTCGGGTACATTCGGTAAATCTTTTTATTCTTTTTTTGGACTTTAGCGATCCTAAAAAATTATGGAGATACCTTTTTTATAAAAATTTCGTAGGGTATCATAAAAAAATCATAATAAAAAAGATACAGTGGTGATGGAAAAAATTGTATCTAATTAAATGTATCTTTTTTATTATGAAATGTTTATTCATTTTTAAACAGGGATCAATTTATGTGAGCGGGTAAAGCACTAAAAATGTAGCCGACAATAATGAAAATGTAGTGTGTGCGTGTTTATCACTTTTTTTAAAACATTTTTTAGGTAGTACTACTACTCCCAGCATGGAACACTCTTCCATGATGGGAGTAGTAGTTACCTGTACTAATTGACAGATCGCAGGGGTCCCTTGCGATCCTCTTGTATAATATATAGATGCGGCGGCTGCTCTTCTATGGTCCCCTGCA
The DNA here is from genome assembly GCF_029499605.1 of Hyla sarda. NCBI lineage: Eukaryota > Metazoa > Chordata > Amphibia > Anura > Hylidae > Hyla > Hyla sarda. Next base: position 191,300,608 of record NC_079194.1, read on the forward strand.
CTCACGTATATATACACATATTCATATTTCCCACAGAGCTGTGATTGGCCAGATGGTTCCAGCCAATCACAGCTCTCTGTGAGAAATAGGAATATGTGTATATATACGGCCGTGCAGGGGACCATAGGAGAGCGGCCGCCGCATCCATACATTATACTGGAGGATCGCAGCGGGCGTCAGGAGTGATACCCACAGTGATCTTTCCTTTACTACAAGTACTAATACTCCCAACATGGAGCACACTCTGCTCCATGCTGGGAGCTGTAGTACCTGCATTAATAGACAGATCGCAGCGGGTGTCAGAAGTTACACTCGCTGCCATATGTCTATTAATGCAGGTACTACAGCTCCCAGCATGGAGCAGAGTGTGCTCCATGTTGGGAGTATTAGTACCTGCAGTAAGGGACAGATCCCAGGGATGTCACTCCTCCTGACACCCGCTGCGATCCTCCTGATGTGAATATCGGGATCAGCTGTTCTCAGGGCTACAGAGCCGGGAGAACAGCTGACGCTGAGCCGTAGGTATACATCGTATATCTACTGCCCAGCAAGAACTTACAGTGAGCTTGCAATGTGTATACAGTATACACATTGCTGGCTCACTTAACCCCTTGCTGAACTGTGCGCTATGCGCAAGCCCAGCAAGGGAAGAGTTAACTTACACTGCTGGACAGTGTAGGTTAACCCTTTGGGCGGTATACACTATATACAGCTATCTATAGATAGCTGTATACAGTGTATACAGAAGACGAAGTCCAGCTTACTTCCCTCGAGTCCCGGGCGGGGTTCGTGTAGCTCCGCCCCCTAGTGATGACGTCATTAGGGGCGGAGCTACAGAAGGGAACAAGGCTAATTAATCTGAAGCTCTGTTCACATTGTACGTTTTGTATAATGTGAACAGACCCTTCTGGCAGTGTCTACCCAGACAGGGAGACTCCAGCTGTTGCTAAACTACAACTCCCAGCATGCCCAGTCAGCCAAAGGCTGTCTGGGCATGCTGGGAGTTATAGTTTTGCACCAATTGGTGGCTCCCTGTTTGGGTAGACATTGCATCATGGGTGCTCTCCCCAGCGGACAGCGCCAAAAATGTCATAACCAATTTTTTGTGTTTTTTTCTTCTCGTTTCAGATCCGTGTATGCAGAGGATTACTGCGGATTCGATGGATTACGGCGGATTATTTATTTTTTCCTTTAATAAAATGGTTAACGAGGGCTGTGGGGGAGTGTTTTTTTAAATAAAATAATTTTTCCAATGTGTTGTGTTTTTTTTTTTTATTGAATTTTCAAGGTTAGTAGTGGACGCTGTCTTATTGACGGAATCCATTACTAGGCCAGGGCTTAGTGCTAGCCCCAAAAACAGCTAGCGCTAACCCCCAATTATTACCCCGGTACCCACCGCCACTGGGGTGCCGGGAAGAGCCGGTACCAACAGGCCCGGAGCGTCAAAATGGCGCTCCTGGGCCTAGGCGGTAACAGGCTGGCGTTATTTAGGCTGGGGAGGGCCAGTAACAATGGTCCTCGCCCACCCTGGTAAAGTCAGGCTGTTGCTGTTTGGTTGGTATCTGGCTGAGAATGAAAATACGGGGAACCCTATGCGTTTTTTTTTAAATTTTTTAATTTAAATTTAAAAAAAAAACGCATAGGGTTCCCCGTATTTTCATTCTCAGCACAATACCAACCAAACAGCAACAGCCTGACGTTACCAGGGTGGGTGAGGACCATTGTTACTGGCCCTCCCCAGCCTAAATAACGCCAGCCTGTTACCGCCTAGGTCCAGGAGCGCCATTTTTGACGCTCCGGGCCTGTTGGTACTGGCTCTTCCCGGCACCCCTGTGGCGGTGGGTACCGGGGTAATAATTGGGGGTTAGCGCTAGCTGTTTTTGGAGCTAGCACTAAGCCCTGGCCTAGTAATGGATTCCATCAATAAGACAGCTTCCGCTACTAACCCTGAAAATTCAATAAAAATAAAAAAAAAACACAACACATTGGAAAAATTATTTTATTTAAAAAAAACACTCCCCCACAGCCCTCGTTAACCATTTTATTAAAGGGAAAAAAAATAATCCGCCGTAATCCATCGAATCCGCAGTAATCCTCTGCATACACGGATCTGAAACGAGAAGAAAAAAAAACACAAAAAATTGGTTATGACATTTTTGGCGCTGTCCGCTGGGGAGAGCACCCATGATGCAATGTCTACCCAAACAGGGAGCCACCAATTGGTGCAAAACTACAACTCCCAGCATGCCCAGACAGCCTTTGGCTGTCTGGGCATGCTGGGAGTTGTAGTTTAGCAACAGCTGGAGTCTCCCTGTCTGGGTGGACACTGCCAGAAGGGTCTGTTCACATTATACAAAACGTACAATGTGAACAGAGCTTCAGATAAACTAGCCTTGTTCCCTTCTGTAGCTCCGCCCCCTAATGACGTCATCACTAGGGGGCGGAGCTACACGAACCCGGCCCGGGACTCGAGGGAAGTAATCTGGACTTCGTCTTCTGTATACACTGTATACAGCTATCTATAGATAGCTGTATAAAGTGTATACCGCCCAAAGGGTTAACCTACACTGTCCAGCAGTGTAAGTTAACTCTGCCCTTGCTGGGCTTGCGCATAGCGCCCAGCTCAGCAAGGGGTTAAGTGAGCCAGCAATGTGTATACTGTATACACATTGCAAGCTCACTGTAAGTTCTTGCTGGGCAGTAAATATACGATGTATACCTACGGCTCAGCGTCAGCTGTTCTCCTGGCTCTGTAGCCCTGAGAACAGCTGATCCCGATATTCACATCAGGAGGATCGCAGCAGGTGTCAGGAGGAGTGACATCCGCAGTGATCTGTCCCTTACTGCAGGTACTAATACTCCCAACATGGAGCACACTCTGCTCCATGCTGGGAGCTGTAGTACCTGCATTAATAGACATCTCGCAGCAAGTGTAACTTCTGACACCCGCTGCGATCTGTCTATTAATGCAGGTACTACAGTTCCCAGCATGGAGCAGAGTGTGCTCCATGTTGGGAGTATTAGTACTTGTAGTAAAGGAGAGATCACTGCAGGTATCACTCCTGACACCCGCTGCGATCCTCCAGTATAATGTATGAATGTGGCGGCCGCTCTCCTATGGTCCCCTGCACGGCCGTATACAGTGGCGTTGCTAGGGTTGGTGTCACCCGGTGCGGTAGAAAATGGTGTCACCCCCATACCTACCCCCTCCCCCCAGTAAGTTTTTAGCCTGTTGTGACAGACACCACTGTTGTAGCGCATTGTGAGAAATTCCAGTATAATAATCAGATCTACCAGTTGCCACAGAATGGGAAAGTGTTAAGGAAGTTTTCACCATTTAAATATACAGCTCCCAGAATTACTTAAAGGGGTACTCCACTGGAAAACATTTACTTTTATATCAACTGGTGCCAGAAAGTTAAACAGATTTTTAAATTACTTCTATTTAAAATCTTAATACTTACAGTACTTATAAGCTGGTGTATTCTCCACAGGAAGTTGTGTAGTTCTTTCCAGTCTGACCACAGTGCTATTTGCTGACACCTCTGTCCATGTCAGGAACTGTCCAGAGCAGGATAGGTTTGCTATGGGGATTTGCTCCTACTATGGACAGTTCTTGACATGGACAGAGGTGTCAGCACAGAGCACTGTGGTCAGACAGAAAATAAATTTAAAAAGAAAATAACTTCCTGTGAATCGCTTATACAGCAGCTAATAAGTACTGGAAGGATTAAGATTTTTAAATAGAAGTAATTTACAAATCTGTTTAACTTTGTAGCACCAGCTGATTACAATTTTTTTCCATTAGAGTACCCCTTTGAGCAGTGGTAAGGTTATGCTGGGAGTTGTAGTTTCACTGACCTAACTGTAGAACTGACAAGCGACTACAGCTCTGATAGGACATAGTGAGGAGAATGTACAATGATATCAGTGACTACAGGTGACGTCTTCTCTATAGTGAGGAGAATACACAATGATATCAATGACTACAGGTGACGTCTTCTCTATAGTCTTTCCTTATCTAATTCAGATGGTACATACCGCCAGGACTTGTTCCAGCTAAAACTTCTCTCTGCAGAATGTGACGCCCAGACGTCTCCTCACTATGTCAGCGCATTCTCATCCTCTATATGAAAACAATTATTATTATAAACCTGCCAGACACTGTATCCTCTAAATACTACTATACACTATACTCTTTGATTATAAACCTTCCATACACCATACCCACTGAATATAATACTACCACACACTGTACATTCTGAATATAATACCAACACATACTGTACACTCTGAATATAAATCTGCCACATACTGTACCCCTGAATATAATACCGCCACACACTGTACCCACTGAATATAATATCAACACATACTGTACACTCTGAATATAAATCTGCCACATACTGTACCCCTGAATATAATACCACCACACACTGTACCCACTGAATATAATACTACCACACATTGTACATTCTGAATATAATACCAACACATACGGTACCCTCTGAATATAAATCTGCCACATACTGTACCCCTGAATATAATACCACCACACACTATACCCTCTGAATATAATACTACCACAAACTGCGCCCTCTGAATATAATACTACCATAAAATGCGCCCTCAGAAAATAAATCTGCCACATACTGTACCCCTGAATATAAATCTGCCACAAACTGTACACCTGAATATAATACCGCCACATACTGTACCCTCGGAATATAATACTACCACCCACTGCACCCTCTGAATATAATACTTAGAGATGAGCAAACTACAGTAAATTCAAATCGTCACAAACTTCTCGGCTCGGCAGTTGATGACTTTTCCTGCATAAATTAGTTCAGCTTTCAGGTGCTCCCGTGGGCTGGAAAAGGTGGATACAGTCCTAGGAGACTCTTTCCTAGGAATGTATCCACCTTTTCCAGCCCACCGGAGCACCTGAAGGCTGAACTAATTTACGCAGGATAAGTCATCAACTGCCGAGCCGAGAAGTTTGTGACGAATCGAATTTACTGTAAGTTCGCTCATCTCTAATAATACTACCACAAACTGCGCCCTCTGAATATAATACTACCACAAACTGCGCCCTCTGAATATAACGTTGCCATACACTGCCCCCTCTGAATATAATACCACAACCAAAGTAACACCCCTCAACATCCGTTAGCTGATACTATTAACAAGGAAGGGGGGTATTGGTGGTGTTGCTAGTGGATGATGGGGGTGCTACTACTGGGGGGGTGTTGCTGGATGATGATGAGGGTGCTACTGGCCATCCCCCCTGGCAGTATCACCCCCATCATCCATCCGCAGGATCATCCTCCTGGCAGGAGCACCTCCATCATCCACCATCAGGATATGTTGATGGAGGTGCTGCTGGGGGGGGGGGGTGTTGCTGGTGGATGATGAGGGTGCTACTGCCAGGGGGGGAGCATTAGGTAGGCAGCAGTGCCCCCACATTAGGTAGGTCGCAGTTTACCCACATTAGGTAGCATCTATTCCCCACATTAGGCAGCATAGATTCCCCACATTTGGTACCAGTTACCCCACATTAGGTAGCAATTTCCCCACATTAGGTAGCAATTTCCCCACATTAGGTAGCACAGATTCCCCACATAAGGTAGCATAGACTTCCCACATTTGGTAGCACAGATTCCCCACATTAGGTAGCATAGACTCTGCACATTTGGTAGTAGTCTCCCCACATTAGGCCGCAGGTTCCCTTGCAGGTTCCCCACAATGGGTCAAAGTCTCCCCACAATAGATCGCTGGTTATACCCCCCCCCCCCCCACACACACACACAAAAAAAAAACACATACAACACAGAGAGACAAACACACAAACACACACACACAGTCAGAGAGACACACTCACAGACAGACACACAGAGTCACACAAACACAGAGTCACACACACACTCAGAGAGTCACACGAACACACACAGTCACACACAAGCATAGATAGAGACAGACAGACAGACAGACATACACACTCACCCATCCAGCGCTGCGATCCTTCTCACCGGGCGCCGTGCGAGTGACGTAACTCACGTCCTCCTGCGCGGCCATGCGGTGTGACGTCAGGCCGGCGCAGACGTGGGAGCGGATGACGGGCACAGTGCTGGTGAAGGTGAGGGGTGTGATGACGGTCGGGCGCACTGTGAAGGTGAAAGAGGGGGTTTGCTGACGGACGGGCGCACCGCACACACAGCGCGGGGGGGGGGGGGGTGTGCTGACGGATGGGAGGCCGGTCGGGCACAGATGGGGGGGGGGGGTGCTGCGGAGCGTCTTGGTGTCACCCCATTAGGTTGGTGTCACCCGGTGCGGGCCGCACCCCCCGCACCCGGGTCGCAACGCCACTGGCCGTATATATACACATATTCCTATTTCTCACAGAGAGCTGTGATTGGCTGGAACCATCTGGCCAATCACAGCTCTGCGGGAAATATGAATATGTGTATATATACGTGAGTGCAGGGGACCATAGAAGAGCAGCCGCCGCATCTATACATTATACAAGATGATCGCAAGGGACCCCTGCGATCTGTCAATTAGTACAGGTAACTACTACTCCCATCATGGAAGAGTGTGTTCCATGCTGGGAGTAGTAGTACTACCTAAAAAATGTTTTAAAAAAAAAGTGAAAAACACGCACACACTACATTTTCATTATTGTCGGCTACATTTTTAGTGCTTTACCCGCTCACATAAATTGATCCCTGTTTAAAAATGAATAAACATTTCATAATAAAAAAGATACATTTCGTTAGATACAATTTTTTTCATCACCACTGTATCTTTTTTATTATGATTTTTTTATGATACCCTGCGAAATTTTAATAAAAAAGGTATCTACATTATTTATTAGGATCGCTAAAGTCCAAAAAAAGACTAAAGATTTACCGAATGTACCCGAATACCGAATGTATCCGAAAAAAACAACACAAATACCCGAATACCGAATGTATCCGAAAAATCTAAACCGAAAATATTGCCGAACCGAAATTTTTTTCCAAAACGAAAAAACGAAACGAAATTAAACGAAAATTTTTCTAGTGCACAAGTCTAGAGACTATACCTTGTTGAAATTCTGTTGTTCTCTGTATGTCTTTTACTTCATGTTTCCCCTTAACCTCTTAAGGATGCAGGGCATACATGTAAGCCCTGCGCCCGATCCCCTGCTATGATGCGGGCTCACGGGCTGACCCACCATCATAGCAGGGTGGTCTCTGCGGCTATCAGCCACCAGGATTGTGGTGATGCCCGTCATTATCACCTTAGATACGGCAATCAAAGTTGATTGCCGCATCTAAAGGAAAGTAAAATGTTCCCTGCAGCTCAGTCGGGCTGTTCGGGGCAGCCTATGAAATTGCGGCGTCCCGAACAGCTAAGACGACTGAGGAGGGTCCCTACCTGCCTCCATCTCCGTTGGATCGGCGATCTGCTGCTTTATGACTGCTCAGCAGGCTGGAGCACGAGAGCACTGATAACATTGATGCCTGACAACATGCATGCCATGACTAAAGGTTGATTGACCTGAAAGTGTCGGCTTCTAGAGGTGTTTCCACACCACTATGCACTGATGCACTTTTGTCCTTGTGCTCATTTTCCCTGCCTTCCTATGGATTTTTAATGATGCCTTGATAAACTGAATGTTTTTACTCAGTGCTGGCTCCACTTTTCTCTATGGTATAAGATTTGTAAATCACTTAAATTTAAAAAATGTTATCCTTCCAGGACTTATCATTTGTTTTATGCTCCAGAGGAAGTTGCATAGTTCCTTTCAGTCTGACCACAGTGCTCTCTGCTGACACCTCTGTCTGAGTCCAGAACTGTCCAGAGCAGGAGAGGTTTGCTATGAGGATTTTTTCTTGCTCTGGACAGTTCCTGACATGGACAGAGGTATCAGCAGAGAGCACTGTGGTAACAGAAAATAAATACAGCAGAGTATTCAGCAGCTGATAAGTGCTGAAAGTGTTAAGATTTTTAAATAAAAGTAATTTATACATCTGTTTAACTTTTTGGCACCAGTTGCCTTTCCACCAGAGTACCCCTTTAAAGACTTTTGGCCTTTTTGGCCTTAATATCACATCATATTTACATTTTTGTGTTTTTGTTTTCTCCTCCTCCCATTTTAATAGACATATGGTACTTTTTACTTTTCACAGACCTACATGAGAGCTTGTTTTTTGTTGGACCAATTGTACTTTGTAACCTGTGTTCACTTCACTGTATGACATACATTTATCGCACAGTGTGCCAACTACCAGGTGGTAGTGCCATAAACCTATGCCATGGGTCTTCTAGACTTAGTATAGTATATTTGATGGAGTTTTCAGCAGGGATAATAATTAAAATAATAATAATTTGACTTCCATTTACACACTATTTATATCATTCACATTTTATTCAAAGACAATATTTGTTCTACACATTTCCAACCTAGAACATATTTAATTTTCTTAACTTAATTTACACCTCTGAATTATTGTTGTGTTTGCTATTTTATGAGGTATGTGAATTCACTGGGTGAAGCTCAGTAGATTTAAGGAATTTTGTTCTTTTCCATGCTGGCACTAAAATTAAATAAATATTTTTCTACCATGCTTTTACTATTTAGAGATAATACAAATTTGCAAATTACAGCTGATAATGCTTTTAAGATAATATGTTTAATGTAATAATGTAAGGTAATGATCAGTTATTGCAGGTTTGCACCATAGGGAAGGAGATTTTATTGAGAGGAAAAGGTGGTAAGTTTGGAAATTCTCTCTCTTTCAAAATCCAAAAATACAGGTCTTGAAAATAAATTAATGGGATTTGTTTCCATCAATATATCTGAAGGACAAATTTGTTTTTCATGGTTACTAATATGGAATAGGGCTGTTTGCTGTGTATGTCTTACATTTTCATTTAATTTATGTGTTCATTTATTATTAAAGAGCAGAGAAGCGGAATGGAAAATATTTTTTATTGAGAATAAGGGACACAATAGTATAGTAGAATCACAAATAGTGAAAAAGAAACTTATAGTACAAAACTACCATGATGTTTCTGTTCTCCTAGATTGTTAACGCTTCACCTGTGAGGCCGGCACAACTGCACTTGGGGTTGAGTATCTCTTGCCATTGCAGACCATGCTAATGAAAGCTGTTTTTGATATCTAAAGTTTATACTAATGCTCCCTTTTCATCATACTGGGTAGCATTAAGGCTTCACCTTTGAGGCCGGCACTATATTAGCCAACCAGGGTGGGGCTTGTAGCCTGTCTCTCCCCCTCCTATTGCATGTGTGCATAGTCACACTGGAGTTAACCTGGGAGTAGTCTACAAGTCAGACCTGATGCTGCTATAATTTGGTTCCTGGTTTTGCTTATCATGCACAGGTAGGCTAGTTGTTAGGTCCCGTACCATTTAAGAAACCTTGGCGTTGGTGTGCGGGCTCAGGTATGTCCTTCATATAAGGATATACTGGCTAATGTCTCATTTTTAACATCAGTTTTGAGGGTTAATTAATGTCATTGCTTGCATCTACCACAGTAGTGAACCTATATTGGGATCCACAAATGAAGGACCCCCACCCCAGCTCAAAGTCCAAAACTGCACTTAGGGTTGAGGATCATCTGCCATTTTAGACCACATTGGTGAGTATGTTTAAAGTTTATGCATCCACAAGTTTATCAGGTGTAGGATGCCATTGAGGTACTTGTGACCGTTTGCAGGCATCCTCCATTATATGCATATTATGCTGGGGATCGCTCATAGCAACGGACCACAAGTGCAGGAGCTCCACCCCAGCATAGGTGCACAACTGCAATTGGGGTTGAGTATCTCTTGCCATTGCAGACCATGCTAATGTAAGCTGTTTTTGATCTCCTAGACTGTGAACACATTAAAGGGGTACTCCGGTGGTTACGATTTTTGCGCATATTGCATCGTCTTTTAATGTTCATGTTTTTTGCAATTGACATGTATCATTTGTTTGTGTAGCATGTGTCTTTTTTTCTTACCTGTTTGTGGGCCAGGAAGTTCTGCACTTCTGTGTTGGATCTCTTACTGTCGTCCACAGGGTCGGCCATGTTAGGATTAGGCTCTGTTCTTTCAGAGCCCAGAGGACGCAGGTCTGCATGAGAGAAAGAAGATACGCCCCTCATCCCCCCTTCCGGAGGACACGGGTCTGCATGAGAGAAAGAAGCCATGCGCCCTCATCTTCCCCTCCCGGAGGAGGCAGGACTGAATGAGAGAAAGAAGCCACGCCCCCTCATCTCCCCCTCCCGGAGGAGGCAGGACTGAATGAGAGAAAGAAGCCATGCCCCCTCATCTCCCCCTCCCGGAGGAGGCAGGACTGAATGAGAGAAAGAAGCCATGCCCCCTGATCTCCCATCCCGGAGTACGCAGGTCTGCATGAGAGAAAGAAGCCACGCCCCCTCATCTCACCCTCCCGGAGGAGGCAGGACTGAATGAGAGAAAGAAGCCACGCCCCCTCATCTCACCCTCAAGGAGGACAGAGGTCTGCATGAGAGAAAGAAGCTAGAGCAGGGAGAGAAAGAGGACGTACACAGCTTCTCATCTCCCCCTCCCGGAGGACACAGATCTGCATGAGAGAAAGAAGCTAGAGCAGAGGGAGAGAGAGGACATACACAGCTCCTCATCTCCCCTCCCCCTGCTCTGTCTTCTGAGGACGCAAGTCTGCACTGAAAGAAGACATAGAAGATAGGAGTATTATCTGAAAGGGAGGATAACAAAGTGCACAGGCTGGGGATGTATAGTCTGCGGGGGAATAAAGCTCGGACTGGGGATGAGTTCTATGTTTGAAGGGGGGGACTCCTGAATGACACATGCTGGGAGTTGTAGTCCCTGTTATGTGTGTATGCTAGTGTTTAAAAACCAGTGTGCCTCCAGCTGTTGCAAAACTACAACTCCCAGCATGCCCTGACAGCCTTTGGGCATGCTGGGAGTTGTAGTTTTGAAACAGCTGGAGGCACCCTGGTTGGGAAACACTGTCCTAGCCTATTCAGCATACACATCATGTTACACCAGTGTTTCCAAACAAGTGTGCCTCAAGCTGTTGTAAAACTACAACTCCCAGCATGCCCTGACAGCCTTTGGGCATGCTCAGATTTGTAGTTTTGCAACAGCTGGAGGCACACTGGTTGGGAAACATTGTTCTAGCCAATTCAGTATATTATAAACAAAGTGCATTGATTCCCAACCATGGTGTCTTCAGCTGTATCAAAACTACAACTCCCAGCATGCCAGGACAGCTTTTGGCTGTCCGGGCATGCAGGTAGTGGTAGTTTCACAACACCTGGAGGCACCCTGGTTGGGAAACACTGGTGTATGCCCTATAGCGGTGTGGTGAACTACAACCTACAGGAGACTACAGAGGCAGCATGCTGGTGTTATACCACAGACTGAAGACTCCTGAATGACACATGCTGGGAGTTGTAGTCCCTTTTGTGTGTGTGTATGCCAGTGTATCCCAACCAGTGCTGATTATATTAGTGTGCTGTGTATAAGGGGGCCGACCCTGGAAAATAGTAGGGTGGGTAAAGGGCGGAAGAAACAAAAAACAAAAAAGGAGCCGCCCCAAACCAGCAAGGCATGTGACATGCTGGGATTTGTAGTTTTTAACACAGCAAGAAACAGGAAATAGAAGCAAAGATAGGAAAACAAAGTGGGGGATAAAAAGAATGGAAATAGAGTAGGCTAAACAACAAGAATAGAAATGAAACAAAACAAATAGGGTAAGTCAAAAACAGAAAAACACATTGAGTACCCCTTTAAACTGAATGGAAACCCATAGAGGATAAATTTGCATGGCCAGTTTACAGTTCATGCATTTGGAAATACATGTGGGCTACCTAATGGTAAGAGTATTTTGCCCCTGTAGAGTAATCTAACCAGACATAGAATACACACATGGGGGCACAGATCCTGTACTGGGGCATAAGGTGGTCCTCCCTATAGTTGTTCTATAATGCATCATTATACACCATGCAAATTGTTGACTACCAAGCAGAGACTACCTATTTTGATACTATTATTGTGTACTGTATTCCGCTATGGTTTTCTACATTATAAATGCTGTGCATCGCATTACTGGTCACCCCTTAAAGGGGTACTCCGGTGAAAAACCTTTTTTCTTTTAAATCAACTGGTGGCAGAAAGTTAAACATATTTGTAAATTACTTCTATTAAAAAAATCTTAATCCTTCCTGTACTTATTAGCTGCTGAATACTACAGAGGAAATTCTTTTATTTTTGGAATTCTCTCTGATGACATCACGAGCACAGTTCTCTCTGCTGACATTATTATAATAATAATAATGCTTTATTTATTGTTGTCCTCAGTGGGATTTGAACCCAAGTTCCCAGCACTGCAAGGCAGCAGTGCTAACCACTGAGCCACCATGCTGCCCTTAGCATTCAGTAGCTAATAAGTACTGGAAGGATTAAGATTTTTTAATAGAAGTAATTTACAAATTTGTTTAACTTTCTGCCACCAGTTGATTTAAAAGAAAAAAGGTTTTCACCCGAGTACCCCTTTAACCCCTTAAGGACGCAGGACGTAAATGTACGTCCTGGTGCGGTGGTACTTAACGCACCAGGACGTACATTTACGTCCTGTGCATAACCGCGGGCATCGGAGCGATGCCCGTGTCATGCGCGGCTGATCCCGGCTGCTGATCGCAGCCAGGGACCCGCCGACAATGGCCGACGCCCGCGATCTCGCGGGCGTCCGCCATTAACCCCTCAGGTGCCGGGATCAATACAGATCCCGGCATCTGCGGCAGTGCGCGATTTGAATGAAATATCGGATTGCCCGCAGCGCTGCTGCGGGGATCCGATCATTCAGAACGCCGGACGGAGGTCCCCTCTCCTTCCTCCATGCGGCTCCCGGCGTCTCCTGCTCTGGTCTGTGATCGAGCAGACCAGAGCAGGAGATGACCGATAATACTGATCTGTTCTATGTCCTATACATAGAACAGATCAGTATTAGCAATCATGGTATTGCTATGAATAGTCCCCTATGGGGACTATTCAAGTGTAAAAAAAAATGTTAAAAAATGTAAAAGCAAAAGTAAAAAAAAAGTGAAAAATCCCCTCCCCCAATAAAAAAGTAAAACGTCCGTTTTTTCCTATTTTACCCCTAAAAGCGTAAAAAAATTTTTTTATAGACATATTTGGTATCGCAGCGTGCGTAAATGTCCAAACTATTAAAATAAAATGTTAATGATCCCATACGGTTAACGGCGTGAACGAAAAAAAAAAATAAAAGTCCAAAATTCCTACTTTTTTAATACATTTTATTAAAAAAAAATTATAAAAAATGTATTAAAAGTTTTTTATATGCAAATGTGGTATCAAAAAAAAAGTACAGATCATGGCGCAAAAAATGAGCCCCCATACCGCCGCTTATACGGAAAAATAAAAAAGTTATTGGTCATCAAAATAAAGGGATTATAAACGTACTAATTTGGTTAAAAAGTTTGTGATTTTTTTTAAGCGCAACAATAATATAAAAGTATATAATAATGGGTATCATTTTAATCGTATTGACCCTCAGAATAAAGAACACACGTCATTTTTACCATAAATTGTACGCGTGAAAACGAAACCTTCCAAAATTAGCAAAATTGCGTTTTTCGTTTTAATTTCCCCACAAAAATAGTGTTTTTTGGTTGCGCCATACATTTTATGATATAATGAGTGATGTCATTACAAAGGACAACTGGTCGCGCAAAAAACAAGCCCTCATACTAGTCTGTGGATGAAAATATAAAAGAGTTATGATTTTTAGAAGGCGAGGAGGAAAAAATGAAAACGTAAAAATTAAATTGTCCGAGTCCTTAAGGCCAAAATGGGCTGAGTCCTTAAGGGGTTAAGGATACTGCCTATTTTGGTCTTAAAGTGTACCTGTCATTTGCAAAAACTTTATACATGATGTAGATAAATAACATTGTATGTATATTTGTAATAAACAATATGCATACTTTTGGGTGAAAAAATACAGGAAATGTGGGTGGGACAAGCAGGGCTCTGTGCAGGCTCCTGGCTTGTCAATCAGCCTGCTATATGAATCAGGGGCATGTCATAGAGCCTCTGTGTACAGAGCCCTGTTTGTCCCGCTACACTTCCTGTATTTTGTCTCTGCATAGAGACACACAGGCAATAGCTGAAGGGGTATCATTTTCTTTTAGCCAAATATATAAAAAAAAAAATTACCAATGTAAATTACAAATATACATATACAGTTATTATCTGCATTATATAAAAAGTCTTTGTAAATGACAGGCACACTTTAACGACACAGCTTATTGTCATTTTTGTGTTTTATTGTTTTTTCTCTCCATGCGCTTAAAGAGGTATATCTCCCATCTTGTAGGTTTTTGTGGGACCAATCACACTTTGTAATGAAACTTTGGTATAGTTTTGTGTTTATACTGTTAACCCTATGGGATCAATAATAATAGTTTAGACAATTCCGCAAGTGTCGATACAAAATATGTTTATGTTTAATTAATTTTGGGGGGGAAATGGGAAAGGAGATTTTATTTGGAGATGGGGAAAATGTATAATTTATGTTACACTATGATATGCAATCAATAGATTGCATAATTTCTCAGTGTAAACAGTGATCTACTAGTAGAGTCTGCCTTAGCAGATTTTATGAGCGGACTGCCATGGGACCTGCATGGAGGATTTCAGGAGGATCATGTCTGCCAGAGAAAATGATTGGACACCACTGTCACATTGTGAGAGTGCCAACTGGCAAGTAAAAGACAAAGCTTCTGTAAGAAACTGTCTATAAAGCGAGCAAAACTCCCATATTCACTACATAGAGTCACTGTACAATGTGATGTACATTAATGTGTGCTAGGGTCCAGGCAGCAGCGTTGTACATGTATGTTGCATGTCCTCTAGTAGTTAATGGGACCCAGAAATCAGCTAAATCTTAGGTAGGTAACAAGCATTTAGTTGATGCTCACTTTTCAAAAATTATTCCAATTTATGTATAAAAGGGTATTTCACCATAACAATTTCACTTATCCACAACATATGGCCCAACCAGTGAAACACCGATTCTTAGGATAGTGACTTCATCTGTTCATTCTCTTATAGACAACTGTGGTGAGGAAGAGCTGTATATCTAAGCAATGCCCAATGCACACTCCATATAAGTCTCTGGGAGATGTGGAAGTAGCAGAGAGTTAATGTTCTTTGCGGTGTATTAAATCCCTGCAGTCATACTTTACCTTACAGAGTATAATGCAGCATGGTAATTATATTTTATGAATAGATTCAATATAGAAATCTAACCCCCTATACCAGACAGCTATTTTTTTTTTCCAGGAAGCTGTAAATACAGTATATTTAAATAAGGTTAAACTGCATTTGCATTTGCATTTTTTCTATGACATGTATATGCCTTAATTTCTTCAAGATTGTGTGTTCTTGGTTTCCTTTCATGCTTTGCGTACAGTACATTACATGATTCCAATACGTGTTCAAAATAAGTTCTATGTGGGAGGAAAGGTCAAAGTTATTTTTAAAGAAAGAATACAGACCTTAAATGGGCACTGTCATTAAAATTATAATTTTTTGCATATGATAGAGCAGGTAAAATAAATAAGATTTATAATTTATTCCCTGTAAAATAAAATCATTTTTATGTAACTTTATGTCACTTTCATGGCATAAATCTAGCCACTAGGGTCCAGACTGCATTCTGTCTGCTCAAAAGCCCAGACTTTGGTCTCCTGCTAGACTGGCTGGAGACCAAACTCAGGAAGTGCGGACTGGCTATACTGTATATATATATATATATATATATATATATATATATATATATATATATATATAATGTCCATGGATAACCCCTTTAATCAATGCATTTTTTTTTTTATAGAATATTAGTAGTTGTACTGGATCACCCATCACGCACAGCAGCTTTACCCTAGAAGAATATCTATCTTCTTCAGTGTCTGTCTCCTCTTAACAGATGGTGTGCTAGGACATGATGGCTTTGTCGCCTTGTGCCTACTGGTAAACAAACTAGACCAGATGCACAATTACTACTTGCAATGAATTCATTATGAACAGATAAGTGTAATCAAATCCTTTGCTGTGACATCTGTGTCATGTACAAAGTACCTGGGGGACTCGGGACTCTTGCCAATAGCCTGTCTTCTTGAACTTTCAACTTTTATCAAGTTTTCCTTCCAAATAGTTCATGAAGGCCTACATTAGTCCATGAGTTGTTAAATAGTTAAACATAATGTTTAAAAATAAAAGCACTGGGATTTCTGTCATAGAGTCAAGTGCAGTACCACAACAATACAAAAGGATGGCACCATTATCAAGATCTAGGACATCCAAGTAGGGCACCATAAGCTACCAGACCTTCTGTGACACAATTGGAGCCTTTAGATCTGATATGTCCCCTTATGTACACTAGGGCAATGGTCACAGACGAAATTATTAATTAGGATATCTCAATTACATCCTGGTAAGTAACTAATATGGACACATTTTTTTTTTTTTTTTATGAATTTTCATTTCAACTTTTTCTCTGCATTCCAAGTTTTAATTTTATTATTTGGTTATTATAATTATTAGACTTTGTTTTTGGTACATGTCCTTTTTGGTCCATTTATATGTTACATATGTTTGTAAATTACATTAATTTTTATTGTTGACAAAAATGCTATAAAAAATCCTTTGCAGTATTTACAGTCATGGCCGTAAATGTTGGCACCCCTGAAATTTTTCAAGAGAATGAAGTATTTCTCACAGAAAAGGATTGCAGTAACACATGTTTTGCTATACACATGTTTATTCCTTTTGTGTGTATTGGAACTAAACAAAACAAAAAAGGGAGGGAAATAAGCAAATTGGACATAATGTTACACCAAACTCCAAAAATGGGCTGGACAAAATTATTGTATATGCACCCTTAACTTACTATTTGGTTGCTCTATCTTAGTCTCATCTGTCCACAAGATGTTTTCCCAGAAGGATTCTGGTGTACTCAAGTTTATTTTGGCAAAATGTAGTCTTGCTTTTTTATGTCTCTGTGTCAGCAGTGGGGTCCTCCTGGGTCTCCTGCGTAGTGTTTCATTTCATTTAGATGTTAACGGATAGTTCTCGCTAACACTGATGCTCCTTGAGCCTGCAGGACAGCTTGAATATCTTTGGAACTTGTTTTGGGCTGCTTATCCACCATCCGGACTATGTTGCGTTGACACCTTTCATCAATTTATTTCTTCCGTTCATGCTCATGGAGATTAGCTACAGTGTCATGGGTTGCAAACTTCTTGATAATGTTGCGCCCTGTGGACAAAGGCAAATCTAGATATCTGGAGATGGACTTGTAACCTTGAGATTGTTGACATTTTTCCACAATTTTGGTTCTCAAGTGCTCAGACAATTCTCTTCTCCTCTTTCTGTTGTCCATGCTTAGTGTGGCACACACAAACAGACAATGCAAAGACTAAGTGGACTTCTCTCCTTTTGATCTGCTTTCAGGTATGATCTTTACATTGCCCACACCTGTTACTTGCCCCAGGTGAGTTTAAAGGAGCATCACATGCTTGACCAATAATTTTGTCCAGATCATTTTTGGAGTTTGGTGTGACATTGTGTCCAATTTCCTTTTTTTCCTTCCTTTTTTGGTTTAGTTCCAATACACACAAAGGGAATAAACAGGTGTATAGCAGCACGTGTTACTGCAATCCTTTTCTGTTAGAAATACTTAATTTTCTTGAAAATTTCAGGGGTGACAACATTTACGGCCATGACTGTATCAGTGGTCTCCAAACTGTGGCCCTCCAAATGTTGAAAAACTACAACTTCCAACATGCCCAGACATTTGGCTGTCCGGCCTTGCAAGAAGTTGTAGTTTTTAAACATCCGGAGGGGCACCGTTTGGAGACCACTACTATAAATAATCACAAATGGTGGTAACTTTTTTTTGTCCAGATGAGCAACAAAAGGCACCCATGTCTTGGCCTGTGACTAGGGATTAGTGAATCTTCCAAGGTGTGGTTTGCATTCGACTCAGCAAGTCTGTCAGATCAGTTTCTGATTTAATGCCGGACATTTCCTTGCCACTACAACCGCTCAGATATGTGCCATTTCCAAAGATGACAATGCATTTCTGAGTGGGTCTTTCGGTGGAGACTGAATTTGGAATTTCTGAGACAGTTTATGGTGCACAAACTCCCCTGTGTGCACAGGGCAGCAGAATCCTATGGAAAACAATTAGACCCTGCTGCTTCGGAATTTATGAGTGGAAATTTGGAAACGTGACCTAAGGCCTAACTGGGATAGTTGTTAAGTGCCTGGGGCAGCAAATGTAGTAAACATAGGTTAAAATGCATACATCACTGCTTACCTCTGGGCAACTCAGACTCCTAAACTTAGACTAATGCTAATATCAGATGACTATTGGGCTCCAGTCGGAAGTCAATCATTTTGGCTGGAAGAATAATGCGGTATGCTGGGTTTTTTTTCTCAAAAAATCTGATAGAACTACCAATGAAGGCTTCTCTTTGTTCACAGTGAAAGTCTTGTGGGAAAAACCATATGTAGGTCTCATATCAGCATCTAATCTGACAGACTTGTCAATATGTATGCTGCCTGAATGTATCATCCAACAAATGGCCAATACTGTATATGCTTTTTGTTCATTTTTAGTCATTGACTCCAAATAACACCAGTACTGCCATTGAACTGCTCTCTGTGGGTTCCCATGACCTTTTGGAATGGCCATGCAGTATTATTTCATGTTATATTAATGTTTCTTCATTTTGTAACATGTACATGGTGGGCCATTTATATGGATACACCTTAATAAAATGGAATGGTTGGTGATATTAACTTCCTGTTTGTGGCACATTAGTATATGTGAGGGAGGAAACTTTTCAAGATGGGTGGTGACCATGGCGGCCATTTTAAGTTGGCCATTTTGAATCCAACTTTAGTTTTTTCAATAGGAAGAGGGTCATGTGACACATCGAACTTATTTGGAATTTAACAAGAAAAACAATGATGTTTTTGGTTTTAACATAACTTTATTCTTTCATGAGTTATTTACAAGTTTCTGACAACTTATAAAATGTGTTCAATGTGCTGCCCATTGTGTTGGATTGTCAATGCAACCCTCTTCTCCCACTCTTCACACACTGCTAGCAACACCGCAGGAGAAATGCTAGCACAGGCTTCCAGTATCCGTAGTTTCAGGTGCTGCACATCTCGTATCTTCACAGCATAGACAATTGCCTTCAGATGACCCCAAAGATAAAAGTCTAAGGGGGTCAGATCGGGAGACCTTGGGGGCCATTCAACTGGCCCACGATGATCAATCCACTTTCCAGGAAACTGTTAATCAAGGAATGCTCGGACCTGACACCCATAATGTGGTGGTGCACCATCTTGCTGGAAAAACTCAGGGAACGTGCCAGCTTCAGTGCATAAAGAGGGAAATACATCATCCCGATGGCATGGAAGAGCTCGCTGGCGTGTGAGCAGCTGCTTGCACGCCAGCGAGCTCTTCCATGCCCTCGGGATCAGCGTCTCCATGCGGCCAGGAGTAAACTGTCCTGCAACAGCAAGCTCAGGATGAATCGCTCTTAAAACACCACGCTGAGAGGATCTCTGCATTGTATTTTGCACTGGGTGATTATGTTCATTTCTCTGTTGTAATGACTTTATGAATAAGTGAGATAAAAGTGAACATTGCTGCAATTCCCAGAGTATGTCTCTTTTTTCCCCTGAGTTTTTCCAGCAAGATGGTGCACCACCACATTATGGGTGTCAGGTCCGAGCATTCCTAGATGAACAGTTTCCTGGAAAGTGGATTGGTCGTCGTAGGCCAGTTGAATGCCCCCCAAGGTCTCCCGATCTGACCCCCTTAGACTTTTATCTTTGGGGTCATCTAAAGGCAATTGTCTATGCTGTGAAGATACGAGATGTGCAGCACCTGAAACTATGGATACTGGAAGCATTTGCTAGAATTTCTCCTGCGGTGTTGCTATCAGTGTGTGAAGAGTGGGAGAAGAGGGTTACATTGACAATCCAACACAATGGGCAGCACATTGAACACATTTTATAAGTGGTCAGAAACTTGTAAATGACTCATGAAAGAATAAAGTTACATTAAAACCAAGCACAGCATTGTTTTTCTTGTGAAATTCCCAATACGTTTGATGTGTTATATGACCCTCTTCCTATTGAAAAAACAAAAGTTGGATTCAAAATGTCCGACTTCAAAATGGCCGCCATGGTCACCACCCATCTTGAAAAGTTTCCCCCCTCACATATACTAATGTGTCACAAACAGGAAGTTAATATCACCAACCATTCCCATTTTATTAAGGTGTATCAATATAAATTGCCCACCCTGTATATTTTTCTCAACTAAAAGAAAAAAAAAAATAGGTTAAAAGTTTAGTTAAACGAATGAGTGAATAAAAAAAGATTGAAATTTCCCAGTCTGCTAGAGTGCAATTTTCATTGCTATTAATGTCTGATATTCATGGATGTATTAAGAATTGGCTAAAGATTCTACATTTCTTTTTTATGAAAATGACATCTATTCCATTTAGAGGGGAAAAAAATCATGTATAAAAATCCCTTATAGATTCAATTTAATTCAGGATAGCCCATTAAGCAATATACACATAGTGTAGAAATTCTATATAAAGGTAAACCCACAGCTTTCTTTCATCCTTGAAGTCTCATTCACATGCTGGAAATATTTTCTTTTTGTTGTTGTCAAAAGGCATCTGTACGATTATTTGGGGTATACCAAAAAGCCTAATAACAGAATTATTAGAAAGTAATAAAATTGTCAGCAAGCTTTGGCAAGGTTCAAATATGACTTCTCTACTGTAAAACTCTTCAAAAATTCTGTCTGTGCTCTGAAAACGAATAGCCTTGGATTGGAGTAAAGGTATAAAGTTACAGCAGAGACGTGGAGATCAGCTCACCAAATCAAGGTCCCGTCCACAGCACGGCCGGTGTGCGGCAACACCAACAGATATAGGAAGAAGGATATGGCCAGCGTGGAAAGTGCAGAAATCCCTTTATTGAATAAAATCCAAATCACAGGACAAGGTAACCAACAATGACGCGTTTCAGGCGTGAACCGCCCTTAAGGGCGGTTCACGCCTGAAACGCGCCATTGTTGGTTACCTTGTCCTGTGATTTGGATTTTATTCAATAAAAGGATTTCTGCACTTTCCACGCTGGCCATATCCTTCTTCCTATAAAGGTATAAAGTTATACTGGAAAAAATGACCATTCATTTGAGGGTTATACAGTGAAAACAATTCTTCCATAATGATGATGTGCAATATGGATCTACAAAATGAATCTTCCAGACTTAAAAGTTATATTAAAGGCAAAGATGTACCTTGTAACAGGGCCCCATGTACTAATTAAAATACTGGTCTCTTATGGGGCAGGTGTGCCTTGGGGCCCCCTGAGACACCAGGGTCCGGGTGCGACCTCTACCTCTGCACCCCTATAACTATACCCCCGAGTAAAGGGTTTGACACTTGTTGGTTCCTAAATGGTATGCTTATGGTTTTGCCAAAGATGTAAAGGATTACATGGTAATCATTACAATGAATGGGCTGTCTATGCAATGCAACTGGCTAATATTTATAAGGGTAAACCATACAATCAAGTTGCATTGTGGTTGCATTGTGGGTAGCCGCATGTAGTGACTGCTTCTGAAAAGCTGCTGTTAACCTGGATCAGCAACCCATTTTCAGTAATTTAGCAACCACATCTTTGAACCTCTCAAGGATACAGTCTATTTTGTCCCAGGACACATCCTATTTCCTTTTTTTCGCATTTTCATTTTTTTTTCGTCTTCTCGCTTTTTAAAAGCCATAACTCTTTAATTTTTCCAACCACAGAGCCAAATGAGTGCTTGTTCTTTCATGATCAATTTTACTTTGTAATGAAACCTTTAATGGGGTACTCTGCCTTTAGACATCTTATCCCCTTACTAAAGCAAAGGAGATAAGATGTCTGATTGCAGGGGTCCCCGCGCTGGGACCTCCTGCAATCTCCGTGCAGCACCCGGCATGTTTAGAATGCTGGGTTAATGCGGTGGGGAACGTGATGTCATTTCACACCACACCCCCTTGTAATGTCACGCCACACCCCCTCCATTCATGTCTATGTCCTCACGCCCCCTCCCATAGACATGAATAAAAGGTTTGTGATGTCAAGTCACGTCCCCCTCTGAGGGAACACAGTGTTCTAAACATACGGAAAAGAATGCAGGGTGCTGCACAAAGACCGCAAGAGGTCCCAGCACCGGGACCCATGTGATCATTTTAATAGGGGATAAGATGTTTAGGGGCGGAGTACGCCTTTAATTCTACCACTAAATGTATAGAAAATTGTACAGAATATTTTGGAGGGAAAATTGAAAAGAAAACTGCATTTTGGAATTTTATGGGGGTGGGGGGATTGTTTTACACAGTGCACTAGATAAAAAAAAACATGCAATCTTTATTCTCTCGGTCAATACAATTAAAATGATACCCTTTTTTTAACACAATAAGTATTATTTTTTTTTACATTTCCCTATTCTGACCCCTTATACCTTTCTTATTTCTCCACATATGGCTGATTTTTTTGCACCATGATCTGTAGCATTTCCCCAAAAATACTTTAAGAGTACCTGTCATAATACAGAAAAAATAATACTTATCTTACTCACTAGGTAATTCATATGTTTTATGTGTCTTTTTTTATTTGTCTAGTTTCAGTATTTGACTTAAAAATCCCTCACTGAACCAGCTCTCATTCACAATGCTGAGTCTTCTGTGCTGGGTCTTTTCATCCAATCACTTCAGGCTGCTCTTCTCTCTGGCCTCAGACAGGAGTCTGATAGGAGTGAGCAAAGAAGAGTGCTAGTCCCACCCATACTTTCTGGACTTTGTTCCGGCCTGGGATTTAGCTTGGACAAAGATGATGCTACAGCTGGACAGGATTATGTTCTTTATAGTATGGGGACCCCTAGTGTTCTTTTTTTTATAAACCTTGATTTCTATAAAAAGATTGAAAGAAGATGGTTAAAAGAGGGAAAAAATATGAAATATATAAGAAAAATTAATGTGTGCAACAGATAAAAAGTTTTTGAGTGGCTGACGTGCCCCTCCCTTTCAACCTTCTGGTCCAGAGTGCTAGACACGATCGCTCATATCACCTCAATCCATCTGGAATCCTTTCCAGAAATTGTCCTGCTCTCTTTCCTGCCCTCTTTGATACCTAAGACTATAGGCAAATTAATAGCATTTCTCCTCCTCTGTGCACGAACAGTAATCCCTCGATTATGGAAGTCCACGTCCTCTCCAACCATAACATCTTGGCTCCGTGAGGTCTACCATATACATAGAATGGAGGAACTCAGAGCCAACTCACGGGACAACCTTTCTAGGTACATGCTGATTTGGAGACCCTGGCTAACTTTTCAAACATCTCCTGAATTCGCCTCACTACACCTTGAGACAAAACCTATGAACGTCATACACCCTCGTCATTACTGCCTATACATCACCAAATTACATCCTTGCTCTTACTATTCACCTACGTTCTACCATCTACTATCTACCTGCCTGGTCTAAATGACCTGTGAACCTGGAGCGTCTCGAACCCGAGAGGACTGGAGTATACAGCCTACCCGCCCTCCTTCTTCCCCTTCCTTCTCCACCCGCTTCCACTTCCCTTCTTTTCTTCCTCCTTCACACAACCCCTCTTCTTGTTTGTTCCTCTTTGCTTTACTTCACAGTGTGCCATTTTTACAGTTGAAGTTAGTAAATTGTAGTTGTTGACTTATTGTACATGAATCTGCCTGTGTCTAATTACTGGATGGAGTCCTTACCCTGTTCCGCGCAGTAAGTGGTGTTCTAGTTCTCTGATAACACCCACAAACACTATAGTTGCAACTCAAGAACCTTACAATCCATCTTTCTAACTGTTTGGTACTTTATTATATGGTATGTAATGTGACCATGTTGACTTGTTTACTGAGTAGTTTATTCACTGTACTGTACTACAGTGTTTTGTTTTGTTATGTATTGTTCTTATCCTTGCAAAATAAAATAAAAATCTTGAATCTGAAAAAAAAAAGAAAAACATTTTTGATACTGACAATGCCTATTTAAATATAGTGTGCCCTTGTAAGAACTCAAATATACTGTGCCAATAAAAATATTCAAATATGCTGCTCCCCTTGACATTGAAAGTGTACCCTAACATAGGGGGAGATTTATCAAAGCTGTCTATTTCCCGCATCAATATAGACCAAACTACTGAGGGTTAGGCCGGTCTATTGTGTGCCTAATTTATCAAATGGCGCACAGCTCTTGATAAATTCAGCGCACAGACTTCGTGATCTATGCTTTAGACTGTATTTAAACCTGCTCCAGCATAGTCTGACATTTCAGCCGATGAGACTTGTTGCTGAAAAGTCGCTTTTGATAAATTCAGCACCAATGCATTTTTCTGTCTAAAATAGACTAGAATGCATCATGTTCTAAAAATCCTCTAAAACAAATGTCGCAAAAAAGTGACACATATTTAGACTGCGACTTTCTGTGTGGCAAATTTAGACAGGCAAAACCAGCCTTAATCCTTTGATAAATCTCCCCCATAGTTCTTTTCACCTAACTTTACTATGTTCGGTCTGGTTTCTGGACAGCATGATGATGTACAGAACAATACTGTCTCTATGGTTAGGGGTATGGGTTTCCCTGGTTCCGGAAACATTTTGTTATTCAAAGAACTGGTCTGAGTGAAGTGTTGAAACAAATAAAAAAAAGTGGAACAAGTCATAAAACAGTTTTTGGTGTAAGATGTGCCAGATTTTTGACACACAGAATTTTATTTATTTCTCCCAATCTTTTATGTACAGTATGAATAGTGTCTTTTTTAAGTGTCAGTACTATGATCACAGCTTGTGGATCCTTTGCTACTTTCAATGCATCACATGTTCTTAATTGTCATAGCAGCAGCTGCCTGACACTGGTTGCTACAGCTTTATTTAGTTAGTTAATTATTTTTCCATGTTCGTTTTCTCCAGTGTTTTGACATGTATTTTCCCACATGTATATCAGTATAAAAAATCTCATTTGACACTTCTTTGTCTAAGCCTCTAACTTATCCACATCCAATTGTAATGGTGTTCTGTTCTCTTTTGCGTTAACACACGTAAGTATCATCTTTTAAAATTGATACTTCAAGGAGTATACCAGCCCTTAACCCCTTAAAGTGTACCCGTCAGATCCAACAAAAAAACTTTTTTTTTTAAATATATCACTCAGTACTTACTCCTGACCATGTATATCTAACTTTTATGTGTCTAGCACCTTTATTTTTTTTATTGCACTTTTAATTTAGCTCACTAATCTGAATTCTTCTCAAAGGGAGGGGGCGTGGCCTCACTGTGTAGGTCTCCGCCCCCTCCCTCAGTATGCTGTCTGCTCACATCTCCCCTAGCAGTAGCAAAACTACAACTCCCAGCTTGTCCTCACTGACAGTAGCGGGACACAAGCTGACTGTCACGATGCCGGCTGGCAGGTAGTGGATCCTCTGTGCCAGAGAGGGATTGGCGTGGACCGTGCTAGTGGATCGGTTCTAAGTCACTACTGGTTTTCACCAGAGCCCGCCGCAAAGCGGGATGGTCTTGCTGCGGCGGTAGTGACCAGGTCGTATCCACTAGCAACGGCTCAACCTCTCTGACTGCTGAAGATAGGCGCGGTACAAGGGAGTAGACAGAAGCAAGGTCGGACGTAGCAGAAGGTCGGGGCAGGCAGCAAGGATCGTAGTCAGGGGCAACGGCAGGAGGTCTGGAACACAGGCTAGGAACACACAAGGAAACGCTTTCACTGGCACAATGGCAACAAGATCCGGCGAGGGAGTGAAGGGGAAGTGAGGTATAAATAGGGAGTGCACAGGTGAACACACTAATTGGAACCACTGCGCCAATCAGCGGCGCAGTGGCCCTTTAAATCGCAGAGACCCGGCGCGCGCGCGCCCTAGGGAGCGGGGCCGCGCGCGCCGGGACAGGACAGACGGAGAGCGAGTCAGGTACGGGAGCCGGGATGCGCATCGCGAGCGGGCGCTACCCGCATCGCGAATCGCATCCCGGCTGGAGACGGTATCGCAGCGCACCGGGTCAGTGGAGCTGCCCGGAGCGCTGCGGTAGCGAGAGAGAAGCGAGCGCTCCGGGGAGGAGCGGGGACCCGGAGCGCTCGGCGTAACAGTACCCCCCCCCCTTGGGTCTCCCCCTCTTCTTAGAGCCTGAGAACCTGAGGAGCAGACTTTTGTCTAGGATGTTGTCCTCAGGTTCCCAGGATCTCTCTTCAGGTCCACAGCCCTCCCAATCCACCAAAAAGAACCTTTTTCCTCTGACCGTCTTGGAGGCCAGTATCTCTTTCACTGAGAAGACGTCAGAAGAACCGGAGACAGGAGTGGGAGAAACTAATTTGGGAGAGAAACGGTTGATGATGAGTGGTTTAAGAAGAGAGACATGAAAGGCATTAGGAATACGGAGAGAAGGAGGAAGAAGAAGTTTGTAAGAGACAGGATTAATTTGGCACAAGACTTTGAAAGGACCAAGATAGCGTGGACCCAGTTTGTAACTGGGGACACGAAAGCGGACATATTTAGCGGAGAGCCATACCTTGTCTCCGGGAGCAAAAATGGGGGGAGCTCTTCTTTTCTTATCGGCAAACTTTTTCATGCGAGATGAAGCCTGTAAAAGACAATCTTGGGTCTCTTTCCATATGGTGGAAAGATCACGAGTCACTTCATCTACAGCGGGCAAACCAGAGGGCAAGGGAGTAGGGAGGGGGGGAAGAGGGTGACGGCCGTACACCACGAAAAATGGGGATTTGGAGGAAGATTCAGAGACTCTAAAGTTATACGAGAATTCGGCCCATGGTAGAAGATCTGCCCAATCATCCTGGCGGGAGGAAACAAAATGTCGTAAATAATCACCCAAGACCTGGTTAATTCTTTCTACTTGTCCATTGGATTGAGGATGATATGCAGAAGAAAAGTTTAATTTAATCTTGAGTTGTTTACAGAGAGCCCTCCAGAATTTTGACACGAATTGGACGCCTCTATCCGAGACTATCTGTGTGGGCAACCCGTGAAGACGAAAAATGTGTACAAAAAATTGTTTAGCCAACTGAGGCGCTGAAGGAAGACCAGGAAGAGGGATGAAATGTGCCATCTTGGAGAATCGATCAACGACCACCCAAACAACAGTGTTGCCACGGGATGGGGGTAGGTCTGTAATAAAATCCATACCAATCAGAGACCAAGGCTGTTCGGGGACAGGCAGAGGATGAAGAAAACCAGCGGGCTTCTGGCGAGGAGTCTTATCCCGGGCACAGACAGTGCAGGCTCGCACAAAGTCCACGACATCCTTCTCCAGAGTCGGCCACCAATAGAAGCGAGAGATGAGTTGCACAGATTTCTTGATGCCTGCATGACCTGCGAGATGGGAGGAGTGACCCCATTTGAGGATTCCGAGGCGTTGGCGTGGAGAGACGAAGGTCTTTCCTGGAGGAGTTTGCCTGATGGAGGCTGGAGAAGTGGAAATCAGGCAGTCAGGAGGAATGATGTATTGCGGAGAGAGTTCAACTTCCGAGGCATCCGAGGAACGAGAGAGAGCATCGGCCCTAATGTTCTTATCGGCAGGCCGAAAGTGAATTTCAAAATTAAATCGGGCAAAGAACAGAGACCACCTGGCCTGGCGAGGATTCAGCCGTTGGGCAGACTGGAGATAGGAGAGGTTCTTGTGATCGGTGTAAATAATAACTGGAAATCTTGATCCCTCCAGCAGATGCCTCCATTCCTCAAGTGCTAATTTAATGGCTAGAAGCTCTCGATCCCCGATGGAGTAGTTCCTCTCCGCCGGAGAGAAGGTTCTAGAAAAAAAACCACAAGTAACAGCATGCCCGGAAGAATTTTTTTGTACAAGGACCGCTCCAGCTCCTACAGAGGAGGCATCAACCTCCAATAGGAAGGGTTTAGATGGGTCAGGTCTGGAGAGCACGGGAGCCGAAGAAAAGGCAGACTTGAGCCGTTTAAAGGCGTCTTCCGCTTGAGGAGGCCAAGACTTGGGATTGGCATTTTTTTTGGTTAAAGCCACGATAGGAGCCACAACGGTAGAAAAATGTGGAATAAATTGCCTGTAATAATTGGCGAACTCCAAAAAACGTTGGATAGCACGGAGTCCGGAGGGGCGTGGCCAATCTAAGACGGCAGAGAGTTTGTCTGGATCCATTTGTAGTCCCTGGCCAGAGACCAAGTATCCTAGGAAAGGAAGAGATTGGCATTCAAACAGACATTTCTCTATCTTGGCATAAAGTTGATTGTCACGAAGTCTCTGAAGAACCATACGGACATGCTGGCGGTGTTCTTCTAGATTGGCAGAAAAAATCAGGATATCGTCCAGATATACAACAACACAGGAGTATAAGAGATCACGAAAAATTTCATTAACAAAGTCTTGGAAGACGGCAGGGGCGTTGCACAGGCCAAAGGGCATGACCAGATACTCAAAGTGTCCATCTCTAGTGTTAAATGCCGTTTTCCATTCATCCCCCTCTCTGATGCGGATGAGATTATAAGCACCTCTTAAGTCCAGTTTGGTAAAGATGTGGGCACCTTGGAGGCGATCAAAGTGTTCAGAGATGAGGGGTAGGGGGTAGCGGTTCTTTACCGTGATTTTATTAAGACCGCGGTAGTCAATGCAAGGACGTAGAGAGCCATCTTTTTTGGACACAAAGAAAAATCCGGCTCCGGCAGGAGAGGAGGATTTACGGATAAAGCCTTTTTTTAAATTTTCCTGGATGTATTCCGACATAGCAAGAGTCTCTGGGGCGGACAGAGGATAGATTCTGCCCCGGGGTGGAGTAGCGCCCGGGAGGAGGTCAATAGGACAATCATAAGGCCTGTGAGGAGGTAGAGTCTCAGCTTGTTTTTTGCAAAAAACATCCGCAAAGTCCATATAGGCCTTAGGAAGACCGGTTACAGGGGGAACCACAGAGTCACGGCAAGGGGTACTGGGAACCGGTTTTAGGCAGTCCTTGAAACAAGAGGGCCCCCAACTCTTGATCTCCCCAGTGGACCAATCCAGGGTTGGGGAATGGAGTTGAAGCCAGGGTAGTCCAAGGAGGATTTCGGAAGTGCAATTGGGGAGGACCAAAAATTCAATCTTCTCGTGATGAGGTCCGATGCATATTAGAAGGGGCTCCGTGCGGAGACGTATGGTACAGTCCAATCTTTCATTGTTTACACAATTGATGTAGAGGGGTCTGGCGAGACTGGTCACTGGGATGTTGAACCTGTTGACGAGAGAGGCCAAAACAAAATTTCCTGCAGATCCGGAATCCAAGAAGGCCATAGTAGAGAAGGAGAAGGCAGAGGCAGATATCCGCACAGGCACAGTAAGACGTGGAGAAGCAGAGTAGACATCAAGGACTGTCTCACCTTTGTGCGGAGTCAGCGTACGTCTTTCCAGGCGGGGAGGACGGATAGGACAATCCTTCAGGAAGTGTTCGGTACTGGCACAGTACAGGCAGAGATTCTCCATGCGGCGTCGTGTCCTCTCTTGAGGTGTCAGGCGAGACCGGTCGACCTGCATAGCCTCCACGGCGGGAGGCACAGGAACGGATTGCAGGGGACCAGAGGAGAGAGGAGCCGGGGAGAAAAAACGCCTCGTGCGAACAAAGTCCATATCCTGGCGGAGCTCCTGACGCCTTTCGGAAAAACGCATGTCAATGCGAGTGGCAAGATGGATGAGTTCATGTAGGTTAGCAGGGATTTCTCGTGCGGCCAGAACATCTTTAATGTTGCTGGATAGGCCTTTTTTAAAGGTCGCGCAGAGGGCCTCATTATTCCAGGATAATTCTGAAGCAAGAGTACGGAATTGTACGGCGTACTCGCCAACGGAAGAATTACCCTGGACCAGGTTCAACAGGGCAGTCTCAGCAGAAGAGGCTCGGGCAGGTTCCTCAAAGACACTTCGAATTTCCGAGAAGAAGGAGTGTATAGAGGCAGTGACGGGGTCATTGCGGTCCCAGAGCGGTGTGGCCCAAGACAGAGCTTTTCCAGACAGAAGGCTGACTACGAAAGCCACCTTAGACCTTTCAGTAGGAAACTGGTCCGACATCATCTCCAAGTGCAGGGAACATTGGGAAAGAAAGCCACGGCAGAATTTAGAGTCCCCATCAAATTTATCCGGCAAGGATAGTCGTAGACCAGAAGCGGCCACTCGCTGCGGAGGAGGTGCAGGAGCTGGCGGAGGAGATGATTGCTGAAGCTGTGGTAGTAGCTGCTGTAGCATCACGGTCAGTTGAGACAGCTGTTGGCCTTGTTGCGCTATCTGTTGCGACTGCTGGGCGACCACCGTGGTGAGGTCGGCGACAACTGGCAGAGGAACTTCAGCGGGATCCATGGCCGGATCTACTGTCACGATGCCGGCTGGCAGGTAGTGGATCCTCTGTGCCAGAGAGGGATTGGCGTGGACCGTGCTAGTGGATCGGTTCTAAGTCACTACTGGTTTTCACCAGAGCCCGCCGCAAAGCGGGATGGTCTTGCTGCGGCGGTAGTGACCAGGTCGTATCCACTAGCAACGGCTCAACCTCTCTGACTGCTGAAGATAGGCGCGGTACAAGGGAGTAGACAGAAGCAAGGTCGGACGTAGCAGAAGGTCGGGGCAGGCAGCAAGGATCGTAGTCAGGGGCAAAGGCAGGAGGTCTGGAACACAGGCTAGGAACACACAAGGAAACGCTTTCACTGGCACAATGGCAACAAGATCCGGCGAGGGAGTGAAGGGGAAGTGAGGTATAAATAGGGAGTGCACAGGTGAACACACTAATTGGAACCACTGCGCCAATCAGCGGCGCAGTGGCCCTTTAAATCGCAGAGACCCGGCGCGCGCCCTAGGGAGCGGGGCCGCGCGCGCCGGGACAGGACAGACGGAGAGCGAGTCAGGTACGGGAGCCGGGATGCGCATCGCGAGCGGGCGCTACCCGCATCGCGAATCGCATCCCGGCTGGAGACGGTATCGCAGCGCACCGGGTCAGTGGAGCTGCCCGGAGCGCTGCGGTAGCGAGAGAGAAGCGAGCGCTCCGGGGAGGAGCGGGGACCCGGAGCGCTCGGCGTAACACTGACAGTGGGAGGATTTTTTTTTCCAGCTGTGAGCGCTGCGCTCACAGCTGTCAATCAAGGAAGTGGGTCCATGACGTAGGTGATAATGCATGGACACAGCAGAACTAGTATGTGTCCAAGCAGGCAGGGGGGCAGTTGTTTGAGAGGCTTTTTCAGTATGACATATTGGAAATTTTCTAATCAAAGCAATTGCAAAACCTATTGGTTTTGCATATTTTACAACATATCAAAAGTTTTTGTATCTGACAGTGCCCATTTAAGGACTCAGCCCATTTTGGCCTTAAGGACCCAGCCAATTTTAGTTTTTGTATTTTAGTTTTTTCCTCCCCCCCTTCTAAAAATCCTAACACTTTCAATTTTGCACCTACAGACCTATATAAGGGCTTGTTTTTTTTTGCGTCACCAATTGTATTTTGTAATGACTTATTTTATAACATAATCTGCGACTAGAAAGAAAAAAGTTTTTTGCAACTCACAATTAACTACTATCCGAGGAAAACCGGGCAAACACCTATACCCAAGGTTAATAATAATTCTAAAATTGTATATAAAATATAGCCCAAACCTAAGGAAAGCAGAGTGTTTTTGGAATCATATAATTTCATGACTGTGCTTCATATAAACACATATATATATATATATATATATATATATATATATATATATATATATATATATATATATATTTTACATTCTAAATCCGGCTAAACACATTTCAGGGTTCTCAGGCAATTAGCTCTCGACCCCTTCTTCAGTAGCTAGTGAAGAAGGGGTCAAGAGCTAATTGCCTGAGAACCCTGATACCACTAAAGATTTATTGCAAGCCATTGTGGTGTGCCTGCCACTGTGAGCCCGGAATTTGTGCATTATCATATTTATTAATCTACCGTTCCTGAGATCCATCTGCATAGAGATCCATCAGCTGTGAGATTCACCTGCCCTGCTATCTTGATCTGCTGCTGTCATCACCGCTCCTGCAATCCATCTACTGCTGTTACTTCTCCCCCGTCACGAGGATCTGGTATTGTGCGACATATATCGGGTCCAGCGCAGTCTAGATCAGCTGCACTCAGCGCTTGCCACCGCCTACTGACCAGCGGGAGCTCTGTAAGGGCACAAGTACTACAGCGCAGGAGATGGCATCAGGAACGGGTAACAAGTAACAATATATCAAAACACTATTGCAACAATTTATATGGACATTGAAACAACACTATATCATCATTATCTATAGACTGTCTATTATCCAGACGTCCAGAGGCTAAATAAGCATTACATTTTACATTCTTTATGGCTGAGATTTTATATATAATCTATTAATATATTGATTTTACTATTTTGTATGTTATATGTGTTAATTGATTCCTTCATTCCTCCTGCAAGGGCCCTGTGTGGGGAATTTCTACATTCTAAATTATATTTTATTAAAATAAAAAACATCTTTATCTGAAGTATTAGAATTACTTGATTCCAAAAACATTCTACTTTCCTTGAGGTTTGGGCTATTTTTCATATATAATCTGTGACTAAACAAAAAAAAACGTATTTGTGGGGTGAAATAAATAATAAAAAGCCATTTTGTAATTCTGTGGGCTTCTGTTTCTGCGCAGTGCACTTTTCGGTAAAAATAACACCTTATCTTTTATATATATATATATATATATATATATATATATATATATATATATATATATATATTGTAGGTCTATACGGTTACAGGGATACCCAATTTATATAGGTTTTATTTTATTTTACTACTTTAAAAATGTATAACTACCTGCACCAAAATTAGTATGTTTAAAATTGTCTGACCCCTATAACTTTTTTATTTTTCCGCATATGGGGCTATATTAGGGCTGATTTTTTTTTTTGCGGTGTAGTCTGTAGTTTTTATCGGTAAGATTTTTGTTTTGATGGGACCTTTTTCTAAATTTTTTTCTGGTATTTGAAGTGATCAAAATGCTATTTTTTTTACTTTTGTACTCTTTACGCATAAGCCATTGACTGTGCGGTTTAACTAACCCTATATTTTAATAGTTCTGACATTTATGCACACGGTGGTACCACATATGATTTAGGAGGACAGGAAAGGAGGACATTATCTTATTCCAAAAAATGGGAAAAGGGGGGTGATTCACACTTTTATTATGGAAGGGGTAAATTCACTTTTATAAACTTTTTTTTAGTACTTTTTTAATGCAATCTTTTGATTGCATATACTGTTCATTGCTATGCCTTAGCATAGTATTGATCAGTGCTATTGGTGCTCTGCTGCTCCAGCCTGCACGGCTGGCTGGGAGCATCAGGCCACCTATCACCGCGATGGTCCCAATCTGCAGGGATACTTTTACTTTCAATTTAGACGCCGCAATCAAATTTGATTGCAATGTCTAAAGGGTTAATGCCGGGCATTGGCCTGATCAGCGTTGCCCGGCATTAACCCCAGGTACTGGCTGGTTATAGCAGTCGGGACCCACTGGGTTTGAAGCGTGCTGACTCTATTTCTTCTTTCCTGCATTTAAACTTTTCTCCCAGCTAGAAGTTTAACTTTTCTGCACCTCCATGCTTTCAACTGTTTTCTGTATCTATCCTAGTGAGTACCTGCTATGTGAGCAACAGACTTCTTTCCTTGATATCAATGGATCTCTGTGTCATCTTGCATAAAAGAAATGTTCAAGGACTGTATGCATTGCATAAGGTGCAGGCTATTACTTATCTTGGAGCACAATATTATTAAATGGAATAACATACATAACATAAAACAAAGCATTCATGTACCTGCATATTTCCATCTCTTGTCTCAATGGTATATGGTATATCACTTGCCTCAGTGGTATATGGCACAAGACCACTGAGGCCAGTAGGTGGTGTTAACAGTGATGACGAGGATATACTCTACTTAGCTGCATTAGTTGCGGCAAGTGATTCCTCTGTTTGCATATATCAAAGTAAATGCTTGGTTACAAATGTGTTAAAAGAAAAGCTCGGCACTTTCCTGGCTTTGCACTTTCATAAATGACTTTTTAGAGTGTTCATATTAATCCTG
The DNA here is from genome assembly GCF_029499605.1 of Hyla sarda. Taxonomy (NCBI): domain Eukaryota; kingdom Metazoa; phylum Chordata; class Amphibia; order Anura; family Hylidae; genus Hyla; species Hyla sarda. The sequence goes on from NC_079194.1 coordinate 191,334,880, forward strand.
TAATGATTGCATTGCCGAGGTTCAGACACACATAGTGCGCTCTGTACAATACAGTAGTAAGGTAAAATTCTACTATTTATGACCGGCACTGAAAGTTATACCCTCTGTAAAATCTTTGAATGTCACCATGGAAATAACTGGGAGATAATTCTAATTTATGGTGCTGAACATATAACCACACTTTCATCAAGCAGAATGTAAAAGCAGAAAAGCACTGGAAATTGAACAGAGCTCCAAATATTATAGCACTGCTAAGGAAAAATTTAGCCGTTTGATAAATCATGGTCTTGAACCATTTCTGCTAAGATTTGTACTAGTAAGAATCGGTAAACCAATAGAATCCAATATTTTGCCTAATAGGTGTAGTACCTCTCCTTGTTGGATCTCCAAATGCCATTAATTTCCCTCGCAACCACCCATTTATCAAACTGGTAAAGGTCGACCCTATATGAAAGAGCATAACAAGTAAAAATCTTAAAAAGAGACTAAATTAATTGCAGGCACCAGGAATTTAGGCCCTTCCTTAAACCTCAAATTTTAAGTTGTGGCTTACATTTTCTTTCTTTTCACCCTCTAATGTCCATGACTTTTTTTTATTTTTTTTTGTGAGAAAGATGTACTTTTCATTAGCACACTTTATTTTATCATATAACTAGCTGAGTACCCAGAGATGCCCGGTTTTTCCTTCCTCATCCTTGTTGGGGAGGAAAATCAACAAAGGAGGAACCTTTTTGACTTCATATCCCATCCCCATATATTTTTGTCATATTCCATCCCCATATCCCGTCCTCATATCTCAACCTCAAATCCCGTCCTCATATCCCGTCCTCATATCCCAACCTCATATCCCATCCTCATATCCCGACCTCATATCCCATCCTCATATCCCGACCTCATATCTCGACCCCTTATCCTGTCCTCATATCTTGACCTCATATCCCGACCTCCTATCCCATCCTCATATCCCATCCTCATATTCCGATCTCATATCCCGTCTCATATTCCGTTCTCATATCCCGACCTCATATCCGGTCCTCATACCCCATTCTCATATCTTGACCTCATATCCCGACCTCCTATCCCGTCCTCATATCCCGTCCTCATATCTCGACCTCATATCCAGACCTCCTATCCCAACCTCCTATTCCGCCCTCATATCTTGACCTCATATCCCGTCCTCACATCCTGACCTCATATCCCGACCTCATATCTCAACCTCATTTCTCGACCTCATATCCCGACCTCCTATCCCATCCTTATATCTCGACCTCATATGCCGACCTCCTATCCCGTCCTCATATCTCGACCTCATATCTCGACCTACCATCCCATCCTCATATCCTGTCCTCATATGCCCTCCTCAAATCTCAACCTCATATGCCGACCTCCTATCCTGTCCTCCTATCCCGTGCTTCTATTACGTCCTCCTTTCCCGTCCTCCTATCCCGTCCTCATATCCCGACCTCATATCTCGACCTCATATCTCGACCTCATATCTCGTCCTCATATCTCAACCTCATATCCCATCCACAAATCTCAACTTCATATCCCGTCCTCATATCTCGTCCTCATTTTCCGTCCTCATATTCTGACCTCATATCCCGTCCTCATATCCCAACCTTATATCCTGACCTCCTATCCTGTCCTCCTATCTCGACCTCCTATCCCGTCCTCATATCCCAACCACATATCCCATTCTCATATCTCAACATCCTATCCCGATCTCTTCTCTTTGGGAGATGTGGTGTGGCTTGCAAGCCGGATTGACACATTCACCAGGAGATGCAGAGTAGAGCTTGTGGAGTAAGGTATTGAAAGACCCATATACTCGCATGGGACTTGAAACAAAAACCCATCTTTTATGTAAGGGTGTAGGTAAGGGTTCATTTAAATATCATATCTTTTAATTTGACATATAAGTAATATGTGTACCAGGTATTATTGAAATATCTTCAGCCGTACGGTTATGTGGGAACATACATTTCCCATTGATTTGCATGGGACTTTAACCTATTCAGGACCCAAGACGTATGCATACGTCTTGGGACCCTGGTACTTAAGGACCAAGGACGTATGCATACGTCCTGAGTCATTCCGGTCTCCGCCGCTCGCCGGGCGGAGATCGGAAGCGTATGCCTGCTGAAATCGTTCAGCAGGCATCCAGGGCAAACGCCGAGGGGGGCCATGTCTGCCCCCCATGTCGGTGATCGCCGCAAATCGCGAGGGAAATCGCCCCTGCGATCTGCGGCGATACCGGGCTGATCGGGTCTCCTGGACCTGACCGCCCAGTAATTTTGCATGATCCCGATTGTCACAGAAAGCCAGGACCATGCTGAAGTATAGGAGCGAGGTGGCAAGCTTGCCACTTCCTCCTATCCCCTGCAATTCCTCGGTTAGCTAACCGACCAATCGCAGGGGGGGGTTATTTCCTCCTGCCCTGCCCGGCCCCTGGAAGTCCGGAGAGAACAGGAGGAAGACTGGAGGACGCGGAGGGGGACGGGGGAGTGCTGGGGCCCAGCCACGGTACTTACCTCGTCCCTGAAAACCCGGATCCCGGTGGACAGCGGTGGTGGCGACAGGTGAGTGGCTCTTCGGCGGTGTCGCGGGACCTTTGCAGCAGTCCAGACCGTTGTAAAGTGATTTGGACTGCTCCATCTGGTCGACTTACACTACAACTCCCAGCATGCCCAGACAGCCCTTGGCGTCCGGGCATGCTGGGAGTTGCAGTTTTGCAACATCTGGAGGTCCACAGTTTGGAGACCTCTGTGCCCTTCCAGATGTTGCAAAACTACACATCCTCAGCATGCCCTTACTGTCCAGGCATGTTGGGAGTTGTAGTTCTGTAACATCTGGCCCTTCAGATGTTGCCGAACTACAACTCCCAGCATGCCTGGACAGTTTTGGCATACTGGGAGTTGTAGTTTTGCAACATCTGGAAGGACACAGATTGGGAACCACTGTATTAGTGGTCTGCAAACTGTAGTCCTCCAGATGTTGCAAAACTACAACTTCAAGCATGCTGGGAGTTGTAGTTCGGCAACATCTGGCTCTAAAGATGTTGCCGAACTACTACTTCCAGCATGCCTGAGAATGTTTAGGAGTAGTGGTTTTGCAACGACTGGAGGCACACTGGTTGGGAAACATTGTCTGTTTCCTAACTCAGTGTTTCCCAACCCGTGTGCCTCCAGTTGTTGCAAAACTATAACTACCAGCATGCATTGATAGACTGTGCATGCTGGGAGTTGTAGTTTTGCAACAGCCGGTGAATGTACAGGGTACATTCACATGGGCAGGGGGCTAACAGTGAGTATCAGGCTTCAAGTTTGCGAGAAACTCGCTGTAATCCCCCGCCCGTGTGACTGTACCCTAAAAACACTACACTAACACAAAATAAAATAAAAAGTAAAAAACACTACATGTACACATACCCCTACACAGCCCCCTCCCCTCCCCAATAAAAATTAAAAACGTCTGGTACTCTACTGTTTCCAAAACTGAGCCTCCAGCTGTTGCAAAACAACAACTCCCAGTATTGCCGGACAGCCATTGACTGTCCAGGCATGCTGGGAGTTTTGCAACAGCTGGAGGCACTCTGTTTGGGAATCACTGGCGTAGAAAACCTCTATGTCCACCCCTATGCAAATCCCTAATTCAGGCCTCAAATGCACATTGCGCGCTCTCACTTCGGAGCCCTGTCGTATTTCAAGGCAACAGTTTAGGGCCACATATGGGGTATCGCCGTACTCGGGAGAAATTGCCTAACAAATTTCTCCTTTCACCCCTTATGAAAAGGTGAAGTTGGGGTCTTCACCAGCATGTTAGTGTAAAAAAAAAAAAAATTTACACTAACATGCTGGTGTTGCCCTATACTTTTCATTTTGACAAGAGGTAAAAGGGAAAAAAGCCCACCAAAATTTGTAATGCAGTTTCTCCCGACTAAGGAGATACCCCATATGTGGGCGCAAATTGCTCTGGGGGCGCACAACCAGGCCCAGAAGGGAGAGTGCACCATGTACAATTGAGGTGATTTGCACAGGGGTGGCTGATTGTTACAGCGGTTTTGACAAACACAAAAAAAAAAAAAAACACATGTGACCTTATTTCGGAAACTACACCCCTCACGAATGTAATGAGGGGTGCAGTGAGAATTTACCCCCCGCTGGTGTCTGACAGATCTTTGGAACAGTGGGCTGTGCAAATTAAAAATTTTGTACAGCCCACTGTTCCAAAGATCTGACAGACACCAGTGGGGGGTAAATGCTCACTGTACCCCTTGTTACGTGCTTCAAGGGGTGTAGTTTCCAAAATGGTATGCCATGTGGGGGTTATTTTGCTGTACTGGCACCATAAGGGCTTCCTAAATGGGACATTTTTTTATGTATGCAAAAGTTGTGAAACCCCTGTGGGGTATTAAGGCTCACTTTATTCCTTGCTACGTTCCTCAAGGGGTCTAGTTTCCAAAATGCTATGCCATGTGTTTTTTTTTTTTTTGCTGTCCTGGCACCTTAGGGGCTTCCTAAATGCGACATGCCCCTGAGCAAAATTTGCTCTTAAAAAGCCAAATATGACTCCTTCTCTTCTGAGCATTGTAGTTCGCCCGTATTGCACTTCAGGTCAACTTATGGGGTACCTCCATACTCAGAAGAGATGGAGTTACAAATTTTGGGGGGTATTTTCTGCTATTAACCCTTGCAAAAATTTGAAATTTGGGGGGAAACACACATTTTAGTGAAAAATTTTATTTATTTTTTTACATATGCAAGTCGTGAAACCCCTGTGGGGTATTAAGGCTCACTTAATTCCTTGTTACGTTCCCCAAGGGGTCTAGTTTCCAAAATAGTATGCCATGTGGGTTTTGTTTTGCTGTTCTGGCACCATAGGGGCTTCCTAAATGCAACATGCCCCCCAAAAACCATTTCAGAAAAACGTACTCTCCAAAATCCCCTTGTCGCTCCTTCTCTTCTGAGCCCTCTACTGCGCCCGCCGAACACTTTACATAGACATATGAGGTATGTGCTTACTCGAGAGAAATTGGGCTACAAATATAAGTATACATTTTCTCCTTTTACCCCTTGTAAAAATTCTAAAATTGGGTCTACAAGAACATGCGAGTGTAAAAAATGAAGATTGTGAATTTTCTCCTTCACTTTGCTGCTATTCCTGTGAAACACCTAAAGGGTTAAAATGCTGACTGAATGTCATTTTGAATACTTTTGGGGGTGTAGTTTTTATAATAAGGTCATTTGTGGGGTATTTCTAATATGAAGACCCTTCAAATCCACTTCAAACCTGAACTGGTCCCTGAAAAATAGTGAGTTTGAAAATGTTGTGAAAAATTGGAAAATTGCTGCTGAACTTTGAAGCCCTCTGGTTTCTTCCAAAAGTAAAAACATGTCAATTTTATGATGCAAACATAAAGTAGACATATTGGAAATGTGAATAAAAAAATGTATTTGGAATATCCATTTTCCTTACAAGCAGAGAGCTTCAAATTTAGAAAAATGCTAAATGTTCAAATTTTTCATCAAATTTTGGGATTTTTCACCAAGAAAGGATGCAAGTTACCATAAACTTTTACCACTATGTTAAATTAGAATGTATCACTAAAAAACTATCTCTGAATCAGAATGATAACTAAAAGCATTACAGAGTTATTAATGTTTAAAGCGACAGTGGTCAGATGTGCAAAAAACGCTCTGGTCCTAAGGTGTAAAATGGCCTGGTCCTTAAGGGGTTAAACAAAAACTCTAACTGTCACAAATGGGGGTAGTTAAGGGTTAAATTAACGATTTAACTATAACTATAACTATATTTTAAGTGGACATATAAGTAACATGTGACCAAGTATTCTCGAAATATCTCCAGCCGTTTGGAAGTTATGCAGTAACATATATTTCCCATAGACTTGTATGGGACTTTAAACAAAAACCCCGACCTTGGCAAATGGGGGTGAGTAAGGGTTTAATTACCTATAATATGTTTGTTGTTGACATATAAATAACATGTGTGCCAAGTTTCATGTTAATATCTTCAGCCTACATTAGCTGCTGAGGAAAAGTCCTATGGAGGACTTGAAACACATTCAGATTTTACTATAAGTGCCACACCATCCAGCCTTCACTCCAGAGATAGAACCTCTACATTTGCGGCACATCTAACCCATGCGCAACGCTCCAACCACGAGGATACGCTACTCCGGGCGAATCATCAGTGCGGCTACAGACCGGACCTACCACCATTTGCTGTATCTTCTGAGACTGCTGTGTCTTTAACAGCCAACTACCATCCATACGAAGTCGGGACCACCAGCACTGCATCAGGTACTATTTATACAGATGTGATGTAGCAGCGGGTCTCCTTTCAAGAGAACTAAAACCCTTCTTACAATCATATGCATACATTGTAACACCTGCATATTAACATTGTTTCATTGTTATAAATCCATTCTTAACATTGCTGCATACTAGTGAGACAGCATAATCTCTAGAAGCGGGCTCCCTGCATAAAGAGCCGAACCTATATATTGGATTACAAATAGTCACAGAAAATGTGATTGACTACAATCATAACTATTCACTGTGTATCCCTATTAGTGATTACTACGTACTCTATTCCATCTATTTTCAGTACTAGGATTACAAAATTGGTCTGACTATCCTATATTAACCTTTTATCAATCTCTAATTATTGGCTGGTTTCTGAGCACTGTGGTCACTTTTATTTAATTATTATATATATTACCTACCTGTTTTCATTAGTTGTAATTGCCGTATTATATATTTATATATTGATTGTGATTTTTATGTTGTGTATTTGCTGACCCACAAGGGCCCTGTAAGGTTCGGCACACACTTTAATCATATATTCTATTCAATAAATCGATTTTTATCATATATTCTGACCCTGAGCCTCAATTTCCATTTATAGTCTAATGTCTTCAGCCGTTTGGACATGATGCTGGAACGTACACACACACACACACACACATACTTGCACACACACATTGGGGGAGATTTATGAAAGCTGTCTATGTCCCGCATCAACAAAGACCAAACTACGGAGGGTTAGGCTGGTCTATTTTATTGCAGGGCTCTTGATAAATTCTGCGCCCAGACTTCGTGATCTATGCTTTAGATTGTATTTAAACCTGCTCCAGTGTGGTCTGACATTTCAGCGTACTGACATTTCAGCAATGTGACTTGTCGCTGAAAAGTGCTTTTGATAAATTCAGCACCAATGCATTTTCCGTCTAAAATAGACTAGAATGCATCATGTTCTGAAAATCCACTAAAGCAAAAGTCGCAAAAAAGTCACACATATTTAGACTGCGACTTTCATACTTCTACGACTTTCAAATTTAGACAGGAAAATCCAGTATAAATCCTTTGATAAATCTCGCCCATTGAGTATATATATATATATATATATATATATATATATATATATATATATATAGTCATGGCCATAAATGTTGGCACCCCTGAAATTTTTCAAGAAAATGAAGTATTTCTCACAGAAAAGGATTGCAGTAACACGTTTTGCTATACACATGTTTATTCCCTTTATCTATATTGAAACTAATCCAAAAAAAGGGAGGAAAATAGAGCACATTGGACATAATGTCCCACCAAACTCCAAAAATGGGCTGTACAAAATTATTGGCACCCTTATCTTAAAGGGGTATTAGAGGAGTTGTTTTTATTTGACTATGCTACAGGGGCTGTAAAGTTAGAGTAGTTCATAATATAATGTCTTTACTTGTGTGTGACGGTTTTCTCACAATTCTTATGTGATTTTCACCCCCGATATTTATTTTTAACAGCATACAAAATGACTGTTGTCTCAGATTTTTCCCAGCTTGCAATGGGGTTGAGACCTGACCCACTAGTCAGCTGATGACAGGGAGCCTGTTTGCTTCAATGGGTAGAGAGAGCAATCTGCAAGTAATGCAAGGTCTGCAGCTCATTTACGTTTCAATGGGTGGGGTGGCTGATGTGTGGGAAGGAGGAAAATGGTATCATGGGATTTATAGGCAAACAAGAAAACTGAAAACAGGAAATACAAGTTCACAGAAAGCTAGCCACAGTGTTCTGGTAATCTCACAGCATAGCCATTTAGCCCAAGACAAGTGCAGATCCTTCCTAAACATGTCCATTACTGTCTGCCAGGTACGTACTAAAATCACCTTATGCTGGATAACCCCTTTAATATTTAGTTGCACACCCTTTTGGAAAATTTACTGAAATCAGTTGCTTCCTATAACCATCAATAAGCTTCTTACACCTCTCAGACGGAATGTTGAACCACTCTTCCTTTGCAAACTGCTCCAGGTCTCTCTTATTGGAAGGACGTATTTTCCCAACAGCAATTTTAAGATCTCTCCACAGGTGTTCAATGGGATTTAGATCTGGAATCATTGCTGGCCACTTCAGGACTCTCCAGCGCTCTCCAGCGCATTTCTGGGTGCTTTTTGACGTATGTTTGGGGTCATTGTCCTGCTGGAAGTCCCAAGATCTCGGACGCAAACCCAGCTTTCTGACACTGGGCTGTACAGTGCGACCCAAAATCTGTTGGTAATCCTCAAATTTCATGATGCCTTGCACACATTCAAGGCACCCAGTGCCAGAGGCAGCACAACAACCCCAAAACATCATTGAACCTCCACCATATTTCACTGTAGGTACTGTGTTCTTTTCTTTGTAGGCCTCATTCCGTTTTCGGTAAACAGCAGAATAATGTGCATTACCAAAAAGCTCTATCATAGTCTCATCTGTCCACAACATGTTTTCCCTGATGGATTTTGGCTTACTCAAGTTCATTTTGGCTAAATGTAGTTTGCTTTTTTATGTCTCTGTGTCAGCAGTGGGGTCCTCCTGGGTCTCTTGCCATAGCGTTTCATTTCATTTAAATGTCGGCGGATAGTTCGTGCTGACACTGATGCTCCCTGAGCCTGCAGGACAGCTTGAATATCTTTGGAACTTGTTTGGGGCTGCCTATCCACAATTTGGACTATCCTGAGTTGACACCTTTTATCAATTTTTCTCTTTCGTCCACACCCAGGGAGATTAGTTATAGTGCCATGGGTTGCAAACTTCTTGATAATGTTGCACACTGTGGACAAAGGCAAATCTAGATATCTGAAGATGGACTTGTAACCTTGAGATTGTTGATATTTCTCCACAATTTTGGTTCTCAAGTCCTCAGAGAGTTCTCTTCTCCTCTTTCTCCTCTTGCACACAATGCAAAGACTAAGTGAACTTCTCTCCTTTTTATCTGCTTTCAGGTGTGATTTATTATATTGCCTACACCTGTTACTTGCCCCAGGTGAGTTTAAAGGAGCATCACATGCTTGAAACAATCTTATCTTTCCACAATTTTGAATGGGCACCAATAATTTTGTCCTGACAATTTTTGGAGTTTGGTGTGAAATTATGTCCAATTTGCTTTTTTTCCTCCCATTTTTGGTTTAGGGAATAAACATGTGTATAGAAAAACTTGTGTTACTGCAATCCTTTTCTATGAGACATACTTCATTTTCTTAAAAAAAAAAAAAAAAAAGAAAGGGGTGCTAACATTTACAGCCATGATTTGTGTGTGTGTGTGTATATATATATATATATATATATATATACATATATATATTTATATATATATATATTTATCATGTCATATAATATAGCAAAATTAAGAAATTGCACAATTTTGGAGGGCAATAATACAGTAAAACTGATATGCTAACATTGTTCTATGGGTCAGTGCAAGCTTGGAAAATGTATGTTTCATTTTATGGTTTTTTAAAAAAAAATTCTATTCACTGCATGTTCTGACCCCTATAACATTTTTTTTTCTTTGACCTACAACGCTGTGTTAGGGTGTATTTTTTTTTTGTTTTGTACTTTATAAAAAAAAAAAAAAAAAAAAATCTGGGTTGTGATGTTAACAAGAAATGAGCAATTTTGGAGTTAGGAATTTATTTAAGTTTACGTCATTAAGCATGCAGGATCAGAAATGTATTAATTAAATAGTTTGTACATTTACACGCAGGGTAATATGATATATATATATATATATATATATATATATATATTTTTTTTTTAGTGTTTTATTTTGAAAATGGGAAAAGGGAGGTGATTTTAATTTTTATTGGGAGGGGGGGTGTTAATATTAAAATATATATATATATATATATATATATATATATATATATATTTTTTTTTTTTTTTTTTTTTTTTTTTTTTCTTACGTATTATTTTGGCCCCCCTAGGGGCCTATGATAAGCCATCAGTTGATAGTCTACATAGATCAATGTAATGCTATTGCAATACATTGATCTGTGTTATAGATGCTATTTTGCTAAATAAATAAATTGTGGGACTGACTTCAAAAGACTTCACCTCAAGGACTGCCATGCCACATTTCTAACTACCCCCTGTAACTGAATGACGAATATTTGCCTCACTGCTAGGTCCACACACTCCAGAGCCGGCCCGGTCTATGAGGTATGAGTACTTCTTGGTTTGTGTTGTCTTCTCCCAGCTCTCTTTCTCTCATTTGTTCCTTCTTTCTCCTTTATATGTCTTCTCTTCCTCCCATAGCAGGCAAGGAGGAAAAAAACTCCTCAAAAATGTCAAAAATGTCAAAAAGGCCAAAATGGGCTGTGTCATTAAGGGGTTAAAACTTGAGCCATTTGTTTAGGACATACAGTAGGTGATGATCCAGCTTTTGACCCTCATTCCATAGCCAACATTACCTTCTGGATTTTATATTGAAGCTGAGATCATGGAGAACGTTGCATATTTTGAGGTACTGTTTCAACATCCCTCCTTTTGTCTAATAAGAATAGTTTATTATTATGCAATGAGTTCTCTTAGACTATAATATCTGAATGGGACAATGACAAAGAAACATAATTTGTCTTTTGATTTGTCTCACTTTAACCAAGGGGTGTATGTAATCATAATAATTACCTTTACAGCTATATGCGTTTCTTTATCCAGCAGTTCTGAAAGCATAGTCATATTCATAACATCCCCAGCCTTTAATAACACCATAATGTAATTGGAACCTAATTTCTTTGTAAATGTCTCACATTTGGGGCTTTACTAATTGTCGCTATGAGGGAGATCTTTTCAGCAGGAGGTTTCTAATGATTTCTGCAAAATCAATATGCAATTCAAATTAATTGTGATTAGTTAAAGGCACAAAATGTGACACCTGACAAACTGCTAAGGAGTATATTTCAAGCTATCATGACTGTAATTACTTAGTGCTCAAAAATGTAGAACAAGAACCACAAGGGAATTATGTACAGAAAATGTAACCATTCAACTACGAAAACATACTCACCACCCTGAAAATAAAAGGTTGGTGTCCATTAAAGTCCTAGAAATATTAGTATTGTCATTTATTATAGACAGTAAAAAAAATATTGATGTTTTCCCCTTCTCCATATTCCCTAAATCTCCCTGAAATGCTTTCCACATGCCAGTCTAACAATGGAATTCAAGTATCAACTGAATTACAAGGTGGTAACAAAGATAAAACAGAACCTTTGGGTAGTTGAATCTATGAATACATAAAAGTAGCACAATTTAAGGATTTGCCAATGTCCAACCAGTAGCATAGGCCTTTTGAGTATAAGCATATGGACCAGGGGCGGACACAGACAACAGAGGGCCCCTGTGCAAAGAATGTGCCTGCCCCCCCCCCCAAAAAAAAAGTAATATGCCATAAAATTGCACTGCAACTCACATTAATCTGCATTAGGTAGGCAGCAGTTCCCCCACATTAGGTAGCATAGTTTCCTCACATTATGTAGCATATATTCCCCACATTAGGTAACATTGCATAATTTCCCCACATTAGGTAGCGTAGCATATATTCCCCACATTAGGTAGCATAGCATATATTCCCCACATTAGGTAACATTGCATAATTTCCCCACATTAGGTAGCGTAGCATATATTCCCCACATTAGGTAGCATAGCATATATTCCCCACATTAGGTAGCATAGATTCCCCACATAAGGTAGTGTAGGATAACCCCAACAAACAAACACACACACACTCTCACTCACCCACACACTCTTACCTTGCCTGCACTACTTACATCTGCCTGAGAGGATTTCCTGGCAGAGGTGCGCGCTATAAGTGACGTTATCGAACGCTCTGCGCTGGACGTCAGCGTCCAGGTGCTTGCGATGACGTCACTCACCGCACGCACCTCAGCCAGGAAGTCCCCATGGGCAGATGTAAGTAGCAGTTTAGTGACTGGGCAAGACTGGTTTCCCTGTCATATGTGCACTGGCAGGACTGCCATCAGAAATTTCGGGGCCCCTTACACAACTCAAGGCCTGAGACCCCCACCGATCACCTTGGTTGAAGTGGTTCTCCAGCTGTTGGAAAGCTAAAACTCCCATCATGTCTGAAGAGCCTCTGGCAATGGGAGTTGTAGTTTTGTAACAGCTGAAGAGACACAGATTGGACACAGTTTTACCCATCATCACTGCAGAACTTACAAGTGACTACAGCTCTGATGGGACAGTCATAAGAACACACAATGATGTCAGTGACCTGAGTGACGTCTTCTGACTTAAGTGATATCTTCTCTGTAATCTTTTCTTCTTCATCTTCACCAGAGACCAGGTCTTCCTCCAGCTCCATCTTCTCTGCAGAGTCTGACATCCGGACATCATCGGCTCCTCACTTTGTCAGCAGATCCTCATCCTCTGCATGAAGACAATAATCATTATAACCTTGCCAGAAAGTGTAACCTAAATAAAATACTGCCCCACACTGTACCCTGAATATAATCCTGCCACACACTGTACCCTGAATATAATACTGCCACACACTGTACCCTGAATATAATACTGCCACACACTGTACCATGAATAGAATACTGCCATACACTGTACCCACTAAATATAATACTGCTATTCACTGTACCTACTAAATATAATACTGCCCCACACTGTACCCTAAATATAATACTGCCAGACACTGTAACCTGAATATAATACTGCTGTACACTGTACCCACTAAATATAATACTGCTATACACTGTATCCACTAAATATAATCCTGCCACACACTGTAACCTGAATATAATACTGCCACACACTGTACCCTGAATATAATACTGCTATACACTGTACCCTGAATATAATAATGCTATACACTGTACCCTGAATATAATACTGCTATACACTGTGCCCACTAAATATAATCCTGCCACACACCGTACCCTGAATATAATACTGCTATACACTGTACCCTGAATATAATACTGCTATACACTGTGCCCACTAAATATAATCCTGCCACACACCGTACTCTGAATATAATACTGCTATACACTGTACCCTGAATATAATACTGCTATACACTGTACTCACTAAATATAATCCTGCCACACACTGTACCCTGAATATAATACTGCTATACACTGTACCCACTAAATATAATCCTGCCACACACTATACCCACTAAATATAATACCTCTTATCCTCTGTGTCCTCATCATTCCTCATCACCCCCATAACCCCTGCCAAACCTCTCCTCAACACTACTATAACCACCCCCGTACCTCTCCTCATCGCTACTATAACCCCCTGCACCTCTCCTCATCACTACTATAACCCCCCCACACCTCTCCTCATCGCTACTATAACCCCCTGCACCTCTCCTCATCACTACTATAACCCCCCACACCTCTCCTCATCACTACTATAACCCCCCCGCACCTCTCCTCATCACTACTATAACCCCCCCAGGCACCTCTCATCACTACTATAACCCCCCCACACCTCTCCTCATCACTACTATAACCCCCCCGCACATCTCCTCATCACTATTATAACCCCCCGCACCTCTCCTTATCACTACTATAACCCCCGCACCTCTCCTCATCACTACTATAACCCCCCGCACCTCTCCTCATCACTACTATAACCCCCCACACCTCTCTTCATCACTACTATAACCCCCCACACCTCTCCTCATCACTACTATAATCCCCCTGCACCTCTCCTCATCACTACTATAACCCCCCCTGCATCTCTCACCACCCCCATAACACCCCCCTGCACCTCTCTTCACCCCCATAACACCCTCCTGCACCTCTTATCACCCCCATAACCCCCCCTGCACCTCTCATCACCCCATAACACCCCCCCTCTCATCACCCCCATAACACCCCCTGCACCTCTCATCACCCCCATAACACCCCCTGCACCTCTCATCACTCCCATAACCCCCCTGCATCTCTCATCACCCCCATAAACCCCCTGCATCTCTCATCACTCCCATAACCCCCCCTGCATCTCTCATCACCCCCATAACCCCCCTCTCATCACCTCCATAACCCCCCTGCATCTCTCATCACCCCCATAACCCCCCTGCATCTCTCATCACCCCCATAACCCCCCTGCATCTCTCATCACCCCCATAACCCCCCTGCATCTCTCATCACCCCCATAACCCCCTGCATCTGTCATCACCCCCATAACCCCCCTCTCATCACCCCTATAACACCCCCCTGCACCTCTCATTACCCCCCATAACCCCCCTCTCATCACCCCTATAACACCCCCCTGCACCTCTCATTACCCCCCATAACCCCCCTCTCATCACCCCTATAACACCCCAAGCCGCTGTTCCCCTGCACCTCTCATCACCATTGTAGTCTGCAAACAACATAGCCTCCATCCAACCATTGTAGTCTGCAAACAACATAGCCCCCATCCAACCCCCCCCCCCCGTTCACTTACCCTGCCGGGGTTCGGTGCAGCTGCTGCTCCTGTCACAGTGTTCCACTGCACGGGGAGGATCCGTCGGGAGGCTGCGGGACTGGAGATCGCGCCGGGACAGGTCAGGTGAGTAGACGTGCGTGCCTGCGCCTGCGCGGGGCACGTCGTCTCCCATCAGCCCCTGGCCTGTCCGGCCCTGCCGTACTTCTTAAGGGGCCTGCGCCCTAGAAAGAGCGGGCCTCATAGTCCTGCGGGCCCCCCAGACTATGAGGCCCGGTCATAGTTCTGACAGGTACCCAGCCAGGAGTCAGTGAGTGACAGTCGCAGTCACTCACTGACTAGCCGGAAAAAAAAAAGTACAGGGACGTCCGGGCCTCCCTGAAGCTCCGGGCCCCATACAAGTGTATGGGTTTACCCCCTGATGGTGGCCCTGTGCACTGGGTCCGATGGTAGGACCGGCCCAGCGTGTGAGGGCGGGCCCCCTCACACGCTGGGCCCCTGTGCAGCTGAACCTGCTGCACAGGCGATATGTCCGCCCCTGATATGGACCCAGGTAAGGATACCAAGGGTGATAGTCATTGCCACTGTGAGTACTGTGACTAGAGATTAGTGAGCTGAGCCTGGTGAACACAATCATGCTCAAAACATTAGGGGGTTAAAGTGGCTCTCTAAGTATTCACACTTCCCCTGGCAATATCGGTATAGCATAAGGGATAAGAAACACTTGGCGTTTTGGAGCTTAAATGAATGAAGGAAGTGCTAGGAACACTAAGATAATGTCATAGTAGCCCACCAAACCTTGCAGCTAGCAGCAAGATCACATGACCACAGGTTAGCAAATCACTGCTTAGATTATGTGACATCCAGCTCACAGGTCAATCAGGAGACAGCATAGGGGTAGGTTTAGGAGGCTAATAAAACCCTATACCCTATGCATCTTTGTGAGAAAACTGAGAGCAGTGCACAGAAACTACTGATTCCAGAAAGCCTTCACAAATACAATAGAAAACAAACTGAGAAAAGCGTTGAACAGTGGGCTGACCTAAGACAGTGACTTGTCAGCTGCATTACTGTGTGCAGTTTATGCACTACAAATCCCAGCAGTGCCATAACATACCTAGCCTATACAAACTATTACATTACAATACAAAGCAAACTGAGAAAAGCATTGAGAAGTGGGCTGACTTCAGACAGTGACCTGTCACTTGTTGATGCACTACACATCCTGGCAGTGTCTCTGCAAAATGAGCCAATAAAAGCTATCACATTAGAATACCTAGCAGATCAATGGGTTGACCTGTATTTTAATATAAATATGCATCATAATAGTTGAAAGTGAAGGTAAAATAGCCATCTAAAACCAGGTTACATGCATTTTCTGGGTTTAATCAAACATATAGCATTTCTACTGGATTTAACATAAATTTGCATTAAAAATACTGAGAATGAATGTGAAATAGGCATCTAAGGGCAAGTTACATGTATTTATATTTTACAGGTTTAATAAAACATATAGAATTTCTACCTCTGATTAACATAAATATGCATTAAAAGCTTTGAATTATAGGGAGAAATGTATCAAAATCTGTAGAGAGGAAAAGTTGCCCATCACAACCAATCAGAGTGCTTCTTTCATTATTAACAAGGCTTCTGAAAAATAAATAAAGCTTTCTGATTAGTGGCTATGGGCAACTGGCCCACTTTCCCTCCCCACAGGTTTTGATAAATGTACCCCATAGTATTTGTAGCTGACAATTACGTAAATAGGCATTAAAAACATTGAGAGCAAAAATTGACTGGCAAGTTTTTTTGCCACTTGACTAGTCGGTGAGTGACAAATCACTCTTTAAACATAAAAATTATCTCCAAATGTTTTTCAATAAAAAAAAAAAAATGTCTGTAGGGGACATTTTTCTAATCAACTAGTGCCAGAAAGTTAAACAGATTTGTAAATTATGTCTATATAAAAAATCTTAATCCTTCCAGTAGTTATCAGCTGCTGTATACTACACAGAAAGTTGTATAGTTATTTTCTGTCTGACCACAGTGCTCTCTACTGACACCTCTGTCCATGTTGGGAACTATCCAGTGCAGGAGTGATTAGGTCAGCAGAGAGCACTGTGGTAAGACAGAAAAGAACTATACAACTTCCTGGAGCATACAGCAGCTGATAAGTACTGGAAGGGTTAAGGTTTTTAAGGAAGATTTTTAGAAGTAATTTAGAAATCTGTTTTTGCCACCAGTTGATTTAAAAAAATATATTATTTTATCCCTTTGAGGAATGTTTGGCGGAGGACAGAATAGAGGTAAGAGAACCACTGCCATGTCCTTTGCCAGTAAGCATGTTGGTGGCAGTACCAGCTCTGTGAGCATCACACATTTCCCCCAGACTGAGTACAGGTAGTAGCAGCAGCACGGTACCTGGGGGTAATAGTAGTAGCAGGATCAGCAAGCAAAAGTTGTTACTGTCTTCCAGAGGTTGTGTTGTCTTTTGGAGGATAATAAGGACTGGTTGGCTCATTCTTGGTCATCTCAGCAGGAGAAAGATTCTGACAATATAAAGCTTATCTAGGTGTTAGTGGAGAGCTCTTTATCTACAGAGTACAAGTGGTCTTTCTAAATGGTTTGTTCCATCATCACTGTCTTTGTTTCTCCCCTCTAGTGCTCATCAGAAGGATAGCATTAGCCACAAGGAGGAGTTGTGTGAGGGCAGCCAGCCATTTGAGTGTCTATGTTACGCCGAGCGCTCCGGGTCCCTGCTCCTCCCCGGAGCGCTCATGGCGTCTCTCTCCCTGCAGCGCCCCGGTCGGTCCCGCTGACCGGGAGCGCTGCACTGACATGGCCGTCGGGGATGCGATTCGCACAGCGGGACGCGCCCGCTCGCGAATCGAATCCCAAGTCACTTACCCGTCCCGGTCCCCTGCTGTCATGTGCTGGCGCGCGCGGCTCCGCTCTCTAGGGCGCGCTCGCGCCAGCTCTCTGAGACTTAAAGGGCCAGTGCACCAATGATTGGTGCCTGGCCCAATTAGCTTAATTGGCTTCCACCTGCTCCCTGGCTATATCTGCTCACTGCCCCTGCACTCCCTTGCCGGATCTTGTTGCCTTGTGCCAGTGAAAGCGTTTAGTGTTGTCCAAAGCCTGTGTTACCTGAACTCCTGCTATCCATCTTGACTACGAACCTTGCCACCTGCCCCGACCTTCTGCTACGTCTGACCTTGCCTCTGCCTAGTCCTTCTGTCCCACACCTTCTCAGCAGTCAGCGAGGTTGAGCCGTTGCTAGTGGATACGACCTGGTTGCTACTGCCGCAGCAAGACCATCCCGCTTTGCGGCGGGCTCTGGTGAACACCAGTAGCCTCTTAGAACCGGTCCACCAGCACGGTCCACGCCAATCCCTCGCTGACACAGAGGATCCACTACCTGTAAGCCGAATCGTGACAGTCTATAGAGATGGTGGAGGTGAAAGTGGTGACTGTGCATAGCAATAGTGGGACTGGTAGAAAAATATGTTGTGGTGATATTATAAGGCATTATGGTGGATATGCTGAGGGAGAATAAGGATCCCATGATCAGACATGAGAAGTTTAAGCTGTGGGGACGATGAGGAGGAGTTTGATGATGATGATGTCAGCAATGAAGAGATGAGGTAGGGTCAGAACATCTATGTCAAACATACCAGACAAAGGCCTTGTCACGATTCGGCTAGCTGGTTGTGGATCCTCTGTGTCAGCGAGGGATTGGCGTGGACCGTGCCGGTGGACCGGTTCTAAGATGCTACTGGTATTCACCAGAGCCTGCCGCAAAGCGGGATGGTCTTGCTGCGGCGGTAGCAACCAGGTCGTATCCACTAGCAACGGCTCAACCTCGCTGACTGCTGAGAAGGCGTGGGACAGAAGGACTAGGCAGAGACAAGGTCAGACGTAGCAGAAGGTCGGGGCAGGCGGCAAGGTTCGTAGTCAATATGGCAATAGCAGGAGGTCAGGAACACAGTATGGACAAACACAGTAATAGCTTTCTCAAGGCACTAAGGCAACAAGATCCGGCGAGGGAGTGCAGGGGAAGTGAGGTATAAGTAGGGAGTGCACAGGTGCAAGCTAATCAAGGTGATTGGGCCAGGCACCATCATTGGTGCACTGGCCCTTTAAATCTCAGAGCGCTGGCGCGCGCGCGCCCTAGAGAGCGGAGCCGCGCGCGCCAGAGCATGACAGCCGGGGACCGGGACAGGTAAGTGACCTGGGATGCGATTCGCGGGCGGGCGCGTCCCGCTATGCGAATCGCATCCCCGCCGGCCATGTCAGTGCAGCGCTCCCGGTCAGCGGGTCTGACCGGGGCGCTGCAGGGAGAGAAACGCCGCGAGCGCTTCGGGGAGGAGCAGGGACCCGGAGCGCTCGGCGTAACAGGCCTGTTGGTATGATCAGCTCAGGAGCATGCTGATTCATTGGGCTTGATAAATAAAATAATTCCAACTCTGCAAATAGAAAATAAGGCAAGCCGTGAGTCTACTTTGTTCAAACAGAAAGTAGGGCATGTTCAGGACCTGCATTTAAGAATTATGACTCCATGTAACCACAAAAAGCAAAATCACCAGTCGTGAAACTGAAGAGAAAGGTGCCATAAAACGTAACCTTTATTTGGTTACAATAAAACTACACCAGATATTAATAATGTGTATGTGTGTCAATACCTGGTACTTTCACCAAAAAAATAAAATACAAATAAAAAAAACAGGGAAGGTTCCAATATATATGCTGCCCCCCAATCAGTCACAATAGATAAATAGCGATTACACATCAGATCATCACCTTATAGATAGAATAAATATTTTTATACCCCTTTGCTACTAAACCAACGCGTTTCTGTTCGGTCAAGATATCACATAGACCGAACGTCATCAGGGGTCTAAACGGCGCAAAGAGTGGTTTACACCATATATACTTCAATCAATAAGGAATATTAATTAAATAAATAAATTGCAGCATGTGGCCATGGTAAGAGAGTGTCTTTCTGCACTAATTATCTGAGCAGACAGCGCTCCCCGTCACCATTCGGGTATTTCCCGGAGCCTTTCGGCTCCAGCACAGAGTCGCGCCCACGGTTGATGTCACGTGGGATGCGCTCACATGACAGAACCCGGAGGCGCTGCTTCTGCATTTAAGACGCCGGCACGCAAAAACAGCGCGCGCTCCCCGACACTGGACGGGCTTTCCTGCCATTGCAGGACTAGACTAGGCATCAAAACTTCCTATTAGGAAGTATTAACTTATTTACTTGTATACAGGACAGATGTTTTAACTTTGTCTGCCCATGGTCATCGGACCCGCTGAGTACTAATATGCTCCTCGGTCCTTTTCATATGGGCAATGTGTAACTGGTCTATTATTCTCCACTGTGAGTATGCCATATCTTTATGCCACATCGGAGGGGATAAGCCAGTATATGTACATTATTTACTGAGTGTTGTATTCTGTCCCCCCTGCCCCCCCATAGGTTGGAATCTTGACTCCAGTGGAATTTATAAGTGTTAGGAGGAGATTGAACCATTAATCACCCCCTATATTGGGCACCGACCTATGCAGCAGGCTATGATTCCTGCCGGGGCTCTTATGTTTGTTTGTTGCTATTGGTTATCACACCTTATTATCAATACTACAAATCTCCTACCATGGCTACATGCTGCAATTTATTTATTTAATTAATATCCCTTATTGAGTGAAGTATATAGTGTAAACCACTCTTTGCGTTGTTTAAAACCCTGATGACGTTCGGTCTATGTGATATCTTGACCGAACAGAAACACGTTGGGTTAGTAGCAAAGGGGTATAAAAATATTTATACTATCTATAAGGTGATGATCTGATGTGTAATCGCTATTTATCTATTGTGACTGATTGGGGGACAGCATATACAGTGGGGATCAAAAGTGTGGGCACCCCAGATAAAAATTTGTATTAATGTGCATAAAGAAGCCAAGGAAAGATGGAACATTCTCCAAAAGGCATTGCATTACAGATTAGACATTCTTATAATATGTCAACAAAAGTTAGATTTTATTTCCATCATTTACACTTTCAAAATAACAGAAAACAAAAAAATGGGGTACCCTGCAGAATTTATAGAATGCACTGCCCCCTTTGCAAAGCTGAGACCTGCCAGTGTCATGGATTGTTCTCAATCATCATCTGGGAAGATCAGGTGATGTCAATCTCCTAGGTTTTAAATGCCCAGACTCATCTGACCTTGCCCCAACCATCAGCACCATGGGTTCTTCTAAGCAGATGTCTAGAAATCTGAAACTGAAAATAGTTGACGCTCACAAAGCTGGAGAAGGCTATAAGATAGCAAAACATTTTTAGATGCCAATATTCTCTGTTTGGAATGTAATTAAGAAATGGCAGTCATCAGGAACCGTGGACATTAAAGCAAGATCTGGAAGATCAAGAAAATTAGCAGACAGAACAGCTCGCAGGATTGTGAGAAAAACTATTCAAAACCCAGGTTTGACTGCACAATCCCTCCAGAAAGATCTGGCAGACATTGGAATTATGTTACACTTTTCCACTATAAAGAGATACTTGTACAAATATGGTCTTCATGGAAGAGTCATCAGAAGAAAACCTCTTCTATGTCTTAACCACAAAAATCAGCGTTTGAACTTTGCAAATGAACATATAGACAAGCCTGGTGCATTTTGGAAACAAGTTCCGTGTAGGTTAAAATTGAACTTTTTGGCCGAAATGAGCAAAGGTACATTTGGAGAAGAAGGGGAACAGAATTTAATGAACCTCTGTCCAACTGTTAAGCATGGGGGTGGATCAATCATGCTTTGGGGTTGCATTGCAGCCAGTGGCACAGGGAACATCTCACGAGTAGAAGGAAAAATGGATTCAATAAAATGTCAGCAAATTTTGGATGCTAACTTGATGCCATCTGTGAAAAAGCTGAAGTTAAAGAGAGGATGGCTTCTACAAATGGATAATGATCCTAAACACACCTCAAAATCCAGGGGGGATTACATCAAGAGGCGTAAACTGAAGGTTTTGCCATGGCCTTCACAATCTCCTGACCTCAACATAATTGAAAATCTATGGATAGACCTTAAAAAAGCAGAGAATTGCAAAAAAAAGCAGCACACCCACAGAAAAGCAGCAATAACTTTAGGTACCCGCAGCCATAGGAGACTTGGTTAAGGACTCCAACTTCAATACAAAAGATATGACCGCAGCACACAAGGAGGCTCAGTGCAAAAAAAAGATGGTAGTGTGAGACTACTGAAACGCTGCACTGTGATTTTTTGCTGAAGATGAAATAAAACCACTTTTTTTTGCACTGATACACCTTAAAAAAGCAGTGCCTGACAGACAGCCCAGAAATCTCAAAGAACTGGAGGACTTTTGTAAGGAAGAATGGGAAAAGATACCTCAAACAAGAATTGAAAGACTCTTGGCTGGCTACAAAAAGTGTTTACAAGCTGTGATACTTGCCAAAGGGGGCAGTACAAGATATTAACGTACAGTTACGTACAGTATAGCCTATACTTTTTTATGTTCACATTATAAAATCACAAGTCACAGCTACTACTACCACTAGTTCCGCAGGCTACTGCTACCACTAGTCCATTAATGCCTGCTGTCTGCTGGCTACACCTTTCACTAGTCCATCAATGGCTGCTGACACTGACTGGCGTATTGTGCTCATAAAGAAAAGAGTACTGGATAGTGACACTCTTAGACCCTCGGTATAAAGCCAGAATTGTTATTTTTTTATTATTTTTTTCACCTTCCGAGAAGGAGGCTATAAAGAATTTATTTTAAAATAGTCACCTATCAAGAGGGAAAAACGTACCTAACATGGTAACGCATGATGTTTTATGTACATGTCTTTTCTCCTGGAATTTTTTTTTTTTAAACATAACTTGTGGGCCCCTTCCTTAATCTGAGAGACATCCATCACATTTTGTGAAGATTAAGTAAAAGGGTAGGCACACATACATAATGTCACCCAGAACAGGGATAAGTGCAGCCTTGGGCCCATCCAAACCTTTTTTACTGCCTTTTGGGGTGCCCACCTCCTTAATAGGATGGCCTTAACGACAGTGGAAGTCCCTACAGTAAGTAAGTGCTGGGCGTCAGCAAGATTAGACAAACAAGGTTGCAACAGACAAACACATGAGGAACAAAGTCAGAATCCACTGAGAAGTCAAGGTACATGCAAACAATTAAATCAGGAAAGCAACAAAGTACAAAATCAGAACCAATAATGAGCAACAAGACAGGCTGAGGTCAAACCAAGAGGACTACAAGGCACCAAATCAGCTGACAGGCAAATGGTCAGGATAACAAGATGCAGACAGAAAACAAACACTAGTGAGGGTGTGAGTCGCAATCATGAGCAAAATAACCCCTCAAAGCCAGATTTAAATAATCTAACCAGTGGGGCATGTGCGACAGCTTAAGACCTGATTTGCCCAGCACTCCTGCAGGAAATAGAAGGCTGAAGCTGTCACATACCAGCATCCAGACCTCTGACGTGCAGTGACGAAGATGCAAATTAGATCATTACACATGACTTCTGCTGAAACCATATTGGATCCATTTTTGTTTTTGGCACATAAATAAAATGTATCATATGCATGGGGAGTAGTCTGGCTTGGCATAAAATTCCGATCCCGATCAGCTTTTTATATTCCTTAACAGGAGATAAGCTGATACCAGGGAACATTACCTGAGAAGGTGATGTAATGAGCTGCTTTGCATATTCCCCTACCCAGAATGCCCGCGGAGTGCCTAATGGCCTTCTGAAGCTCCGTTACACCAGGAGTGGTGGCCTCGCCCTGAGGCAAATACTCATCCCCTTTAGCTGCTCTCAGGCCTCTTACCCCAGCCAAGCCAGATCACCCTGCTCTTTACTGATTAGGGACAAAAACCATGAAACAGCTGTCTGCAGATGGGTAGAAACTTCCCTTTTGGGGAGTAGTCTGGCTTGGCATAAAATCCCGATCATCTTTTTATATTCCTTAACAGGAGCTAAGCTAATACCAGGGAACATTACCTAAAAAGATGATGTAAAGAGCTGCTTTGCATATTCCCCTACCCAGAATGCCCACAGAGTGCTTAGTGGCCTTCTGAAGCTCCGTTACACCAGGAGTGGTGGCCTCGCCCTGAGGCAAATACTCTTCCCATTTAGCTGCTCTCAGGCCTCTTACCCCAGCCAAGCCAGATCACCCTGCTCTGTACTGACGAGTGGCAAAAACCACGAAACAGCTGTCTGCAGATGGGTAGAAACTTCCCTTTTGGGGAGTAGTCTGGCTTGGCCTAAAATCCCGATCAGCTTTTTATATTCCTTAGCAGGAGCTAAGCTGATACCAGGGAACATTACCTGAAAAGGTGATGTAATGAGCTGCTTTGCATATTCCTATATATACACTAGAAACTACAATGCCCCTTCTGTTCATTCGGGTTGAACAAACAGGCATCTGCCTCTGAATCCACTTGGGCTAGTAATAACCTGCTGTGTGTGGCTCCTGGGCCACTAGTTCACTTATCTACGGTGCCAAAAAAAAAAAAAAAAAAAACATATTCTAGTCAAAATCTTGAATACTGTCTTGTAATAAACTTCTAAGACTATGGCATAAGAAAGTGTTTCAACATTTTTATCTGCAGCCTCATTTGTACAGAGATTGTTTTCAAGAAATGAACAATGTTTCCACTTAGAAATTTGAGGACTTATTATATCTCAAACTCCCGACTTTATAATATTTCATCATTATTAATATGTTTACTGTATCTTTCCTGCATCTAGCAACAACAACTACTTGGGCAGTGTTTGGTTCTTCATAATTGGATATAAAAGAGCCTGTTAACTTCCTTTAATCTGCTGTACAGGAACTTGTCTAACACTGATAAAAGGTTGCAAAGTGACTGTAAATATAGGCGATAAGTGGCGCTTCTTTATTTTTTCCGTAAACATGATACAGTAATTTGTTTTAAAGACAGCTCATAGTGTGAAATTTATAAACTTCTTTCATGTATAATTAACCTTTCACATTATACCTGATAAGAGATGAAAAACAACTATGTACAGTAAAAGTCAAATAATCTTTCATGTTTAGGATTGCTAAATTATGGAAAATACTGGATTTACTGAAGTTTACATGCAATAATTCATCTTACATACACACAGAAATTCAGATTGGTAAGTCCTCTGTGGGCCCCTGTGGCTGATTATTGTATCATAGATGATGATATACAAGGGTCTATATTGCTACTTTGCTACCTTACTGACTTAGCACTGTATTTGTGTTCACGTCACCACTAACATCCGAGTCACAAAGTTGTGTGTACTAGCATGAAATTTGTGCTCTCAATTTAAAAAAGGGGAAAAAAATTATATGCAGAAATTTTTTTACAAGTAACATTAAATATTCCAGCCAAACAGTGCTGTGGGCTATACTTACCTTAAGGTATTGTGCATGCAGGGCACAACCAGCATAAAAGCCTTGTATTAGTATACTCTGCTTGTTAAAGCCACTGCCACCATCCCGACTAACTCCAAACAGTGGGGAAAAGAGGAAGCAGGGGCATATAGCAGATGCTGGTTTCTCTCTTGCTGGCAGTCCATGCAGTGATCACAGACACTAGAAGCTGTCATATAACACGTTTATCATTCAAATAAAACAAAAAAATTGTGTTATAAATTCAACATTTTGTCAGGAGTTCACATTGGGTTTTATATAATATAAGAAACATTAAAATTAAATGGAAAAAATATAAATAAAATACTAGCAGCATGCACTTTAAAATATGAGAATGGTGGTATGGATGCCAACCTTTAGAGAAAGAACATTAGTACTTCACACATTTAACGGCATAATGGAGAGTAGAATAAGAGTAGTCTACGTCAGAATATGAATCTATGTATGTGAAGAATATTTTATTATTATCCACAATAATCTGGACATGCAACTTATTCACAAAGAGCACATCATCACAGTATCATGTCATTTAGATTAAGGGTATATTCCCACACGGCGTATTTGCTGCGTATTTGCTGCTGCATATTTTATTTTCTCTGTTGAAGTCAATGGGTAGGAAAATACGCAGCACCAAATACGCAGCAAATACCCAGCAAAATACACCGTGTGGGAACGTACCCTAAAAGCGTAATGAGCGAAGAATTATAGAGGGGTATGAGGAAAAAAAACATATACTGGACACAAAAACACAACGATTTAGTAAAACATTTGTAGAGGAAGAGTTGACCAGTTGCCTATAGCAACCAATTAGATGCCTATTTTAGTTTTTTTGAGGCCTTTTTAAAAAAAAAAAAAAAAAAACAATTTGATTGGTTGCTATGGGGAACTGGTCAACTTTTCCTCTGTTCAGATTTTGATAAATTTTCCCTAATGAAACAAAACAAAATTAAATATATCATAAGATAAACTTTCCTTTCTAACTCAGGAAAAAGTAAATTTTGCCTGAGGAAAAAAAAAGCTGCAGAATATTTATGCACACTTTTTTATAGTGTGTTCATCTCCTTGGGCCACACCGTCTCTCATTACGGAAATACACACCTGAGATGCTTAAATACAATTGTCACGATGCCGGCTGGCAGGTAGTGGATCCTCTGTGCCAGAGAGGGATTGGCGTGGACCGTGCTAGTGGATCGGTTCTAAGTCACTACTGGTTTTCACCAGAGCCCGCCGCAAAGCGGGATGGTCTTGCTGCGGCGGTAGTGACCAGGTCGTATCCACTAGCAACGGCTCAACCTCTCTGACTGCTGAAGATAGGCGCGGTACAAGGGAGTAGACAGAAGCAAGGTCGGACGTAGCAGAAGGTCGGGGCAGGCAGCAAGGATCGTAGTCGGGGGCAACGGCAGGAGGTCTGGAACACAGGCTAGGAACACACAAGGAAACGCTTTCACTGGCACAATGGCAACAAGATCCGACGAGGGAGTGAAGGGGAAGTGAGGTATAAATAGGGAGTGCACAGGTGAACACACTAATTGGAACCACTGCGCCAATCAGCGGCGCAGTGGCCCTTTAAATCGCAGAGACCCGGCGCGCGCGCGCCCTAGGGAGCGGGGCCGCGCGCGCCGGGACAGGACAGACGGAGAGCGAGTCAGGTACGGGAGCCGGGATGCGCATCGCGAGCGGGCGCTACCCGCATCGCGAATCGCATCCCGGCTGGAGACGGTATCGCAGCGCACCGGGTCAGTGGAGCTGCCCGGAGCGCTGCGGTAGCGAGAGAGAAGCGAGCGCTCCGGGGAGGAGCGGGGACCCGGAGCGCTAGGCGTAACAGTACCCCCCCCCTTGGGTCTCCCCCTCTTCTTAGAGCCTGGGAACCTGAGGAGCAGACTTTTGTCTAGGATGTTGTCCTCAGGTTCCCAGGATCTCTCTTCAGGTCCACAGCCCTCCCAATCCACCAAAAAGAACTTTTTTC
Organism: Hyla sarda; assembly: GCF_029499605.1. NCBI lineage: Eukaryota > Metazoa > Chordata > Amphibia > Anura > Hylidae > Hyla > Hyla sarda. The sequence goes on from NC_079194.1 coordinate 191,362,065, forward strand.
CTCTGACCGTCTTGGAGGCCAGTATCTCTTTCACTGAGAAGACGTCAGAAGAACCGGAGACAGGAGTGGGAGAAACTAATTTGGGAGAGAAACGGTTGATGATGAGTGGTTTAAGAAGAGAGACATGAAAGGCATTAGGAATACGGAGAGAAGGAGGAAGAAGAAGTTTGTAAGAGACAGGATTAATTTGGCACAAGACTTTGAAGGGACCAAGATAGCGTGGACCCAGTTTGTAACTGGGGACACGAAAGCGGACATATTTAGCGGAGAGCCATACCTTGTCTCCGGGAGCAAAAATGGGGGGAGCTCTTCTTTTCTTATCGGCAAACTTTTTCATGCGAGATGAAGCCTGTAAAAGAGAAACTTGGGTCTCTTTCCATATGGTGGAAAGATCACGAGTCACTTCATCTACAGCGGGCAAACCAGAGGGCAAGGGAGTAGGGAGGGGGGGAAGAGGGTGACGGCCGTACACCACGAAAAATGGGGATTTGGAGGAAGATTCAGAGACTCTAAAGTTATACGAGAATTCGGCCCATGGTAGAAGATCTGCCCAATCATCCTGGCGGGAGGAAACAAAATGTCGTAAATAATCACCCAAGACCTGGTTAATTCTTTCTACTTGTCCATTGGATTGAGGATGATATGCAGAAGAAAAGTTTAATTTAATCTTGAGTTGTTTACAGAGAGCCCTCCAGAATTTTGACACGAATTGGACGCCTCTATCCGAGACTATTTGTGTGGGCAACCCGTGAAGACGAAAAATGTGTACAAAAAATTGTTTAGCCAACTGAGGCGCTGAAGGAAGACCAGGAAGAGGGATGAAATGTGCCATCTTGGAGAATCGATCAACGACCACCCAAACAACAGTGTTGCCACGGGATGGGGGTAGGTCTGTAATAAAATCCATACCAATCAGAGACCAAGGCTGTTCGGGGACAGGCAGAGGATGAAGAAAACCAGCGGGCTTCTGGCGAGGAGTCTTATCCCGAGCACAGACAGTGCAGGCTCGCACAAAGTCCACGACATCCGTCTCCAGAGTCGGCCACCAATAGAAGCGAGAGATGAGTTGCACAGATTTCTTGATGCCTGTATGACCTGCGAGATGGGAGGAGTGACCCCATTTGAGGATTCCGAGGCGTTGGCGTGGAGAGACGAAGGTCTTTCCTGGAGGAGTTTGCCTGATGGAGGCTGGAGAAGTGGAGATCAGGCAGTCAGGAGGAATGATGTGTTGCGGAGAGAGTTCAACTTCCGAGGCATCCGAGGAACGAGAGAGAGCATCGGCCCTAATGTTCTTATCGGCAGGCCGAAAGTGAATTTCAAAATTAAATCGGGCAAAGAACAGAGACCACCTGGCCTGGCGAGGATTCAGCCGTTGGGCAGACTGGAGATAGGAGAGGTTCTTGTGATCGGTGTAAATAATAACAGGAAATCTTGATCCCTCCAGCAGATGCCTCCATTCCTCAAGTGCTAATTTAATGGCTAGAAGTTCTCGATCCCCGATGGAGTAGTTCCTCTCCGCCGGAGAGAAGGTCCTAGAAAAAAAACCACAAGTAACAGCATGCCCGGAAGAATTTTTTTGTAGAAGGACCGCTCCAGCTCCTACAGAGGAGGCATCAACCTCCAATAGGAAGGGTTTAGATGGGTCAGGTCTGGAGAGCACGGGAGCCGAAGAAAAGGCAGACTTGAGCCGTTTAAAGGCGTCTTCCGCTTGAGGAGGCCAAGACTTGGGATTGGCATTTTTTTTGGTTAAAGCCACGATAGGGGCCACAACGGTAGAAAAATGTGGAATAAATTGCCTGTAATAATTGGCGAACCCCAAAAAACGTTGGATAGCACGGAGTCCGGAGGGGCGTGGCCAATCTAAGACGGCAGAGAGTTTGTCTGGATCCATTTGTAGTCCCTGGCCAGAGACCAAGTATCCTAGGAAAGGAAGAGATTGGCATTCAAACAGACATTTCTCTATCTTGGCATAAAGTTGATTGTCACGAAGTCTCTGAAGAACCATACGGACATGCTGGCGGTGTTCTTCTAGATTGGCAGAAAAAATCAGGATATCGTCCAGATATACAACAACACAGGAGTATAAGAGATCACGAAAAATTTCATTAACCAAGTCTTGGAAGACGGCAGGGGCGTTGCACAGGCCAAAGGGCATGACCAGATACTCAAAGTGTCCATCTCTAGTGTTAAATGCCGTTTTCCATTCATCCCCCTCTCTGATGCGGATGAGATTATAAGCACCTCTTAAGTCCAGTTTGGTAAAGATGTGGGCACCTTGGAGGCGATCAAAGAGTTCAGAGATGAGGGGTAGGGGGTAGCGGTTCTTTATCGTGATTTTATTAAGACCGCGGTAGTCAATGCAAGGGCGTAGAGAGCCATCTTTTTTGGACACAAAGAAAAATCCGGCTCCGGCAGGAGAGGAGGATTTACGGATAAAGCCTTTTTTTAAATTTTCCTGGATGTACTCCGACATAGCAAGAGTCTCTGGGGCGGACAGAGGATAGATTCTGCCCCGGGGTGGAGTAGTGCCCGGGAGGAGGTCAATAGGACAATCATAAGGCCTGTGAGGAGGTAGAGTCTCAGCTTGTTTTTTGCAAAAAACATCCGCAAAGTCCATATAGGCCTTAGGGAGACCGGTTACAGGGGGAACCACAGAGTCACGGCAAGGGGTACTGGGAACCGGTTTTAGGCAGTCCTTGAAACAAGAGGGCCCCCAACTCTTGATCTCCCCAGTGGACCAATCCAGGGTTGGGGAATGGAGTTGAAGCCAGGGTAGTCCAAGGAGGATTTCGGAAGTGCAATTGGGGAGGACCAAAAATTCAATCTTCTCGTGATGAGGTCCGATGCACATTAGAAGGGGCTCCGTGCGGAAACGTATGGTACAATCCAATCTTTCATTGTTTACACAATTGATGTAGAGGGGTCTGGCGAGACTGGTCACTGGGATGTTGAACCTGTTGACGAGAGAGGCCAAAATAAAATTTCCTGCAGATCCGGAATCCAAGAAGGCCATAGTAGAGAAGGAGAAGGCAGAGGCAGATATCCGCACAGGCACAGTAAGACGTGGAGAAGCAGAGTAGACATCAAGGACTGTCTCACCTTTGTGCGGAGTCAGCGTACGTCTTTCCAGGCGGGGAGGACGGATAGGACAATCCTTCAGGAAGTGTTCGGTACTGGCACAGTACAGACAGGGATTCTCCATGCGGCGTCGTGTCCTCTCTTGAGGTGTCAGGCGAGACCGGTCGACCTGCATAGCCTCCACGGCGGGAGGCACAGGAACGGATTGCAGGGGACCAGAGGAGAGAGGAGCCGGGGAGAAAAAACGTCTTGTGCGAACAAAGTCCATATCCTGGCGGAGCTCCTGACGCCTTTCGGAAAAACGCATGTCAATGCGAGTGGCAAGATGGATGAGTTCATGTAGGTTAGCAGGGATTTCTCGTGCGGCCAGAACATCTTTAATGTTGCTGGATAGGCCTTTTTTAAAGGTCGCGCAGAGGGCCTCATTATTCCAGGATAATTCTGAAGCAAGAGTACGGAATTGTACGGCGTACTCGCCAACGGAAGAATTACCCTGGACCAGGTTCAACAGGGCAGTCTCAGCAGAAGAGGCTCGGGCAGGTTCCTCAAAGACACTTCGAATTTCTGAGAAGAAGGAGTGTATAGAGGCAGTGACTGGGTCATTGCGGTCCCAGAGCGGTGTGGCCCATGACAGAGCTTTTCCAGACAGGAGGCTGACTACGAAAGCCACCTTAGACCTTTCAGTAGGGAACTGGTCCGACATCATCTCCAAGTGCAGGGAACATTGGGAAAGAAAGCCACGGCAGAATTTAGAGTCCCCATCGAATTTATCCGGCAAGGATAGTCGTAGACCAGAAGCGGCCACTCGCTGCGGAGGAGGTGCAGGAGCTGGCGGAGGAGATGATTGCTGAAGCTGTGGTAGTAGCTGCTGTAGCATCACGGTCAGTTGAGACAGCTGTTGGCCTTGTTGCGCTATCTGTTGTGACTGCTGGGCGACCACCGTGGTGAGGTCGGCGACAACTGGCAGAGGAACTTCAGCGGGATCCATGGCCGGATCTACTGTCACGATGCCGGCTGGCAGGTAGTGGATCCTCTGTGCCAGAGAGGGATTGGCGTGGACCGTGCTAGTGGATCGGTTCTAAGTCACTACTGGTTTTCACCAGAGCCCGCCGCAAAGCGGGATGGTCTTGCTGCGGCGGTAGTGACCAGGTCGTATCCACTAGCAACGGCTCAACCTCTCTGACTGCTGAAGATAGGCGCGGTACAAGGGAGTAGACAGAAGCAAGGTCGGACGTAGCAGAAGGTCGGGGCAGGCAGCAAGGATCGTAGTCGGGGGCAACGGCAGGAGGTCTGGAACACAGGCTAGGAACACACAAGGAAACGCTTTCACTGGCACAATGGCAACAAGATCCGGCGAGGGAGTGAAGGGGAAGTGAGGTATAAATAGGGAGTGCACAGGTGAACACACTAATTGGAACCACTGCGCCAATCAGCGGCGCAGTGGCCCTTTAAATCGCAGAGACCCGGCGCGCGCGCGCCCTAGGGAGCGGGGCCGCGCGCGCCGGGACAGGACAGACGGAGAGCGAGTCAGGTACGGGAGCCGGGATGCGCATCGCGAGCGGGCGCTACCCGCATCGCGAATCGCATCCCGGCTGGAGACGGTATCGCAGCGCACCGGGTCAGTGGAGCTGCCCGGAGCGCTGCGGTAGCGAGAGAGAAGCGAGCGCTCCGGGGAGGAGCGGGGACCCGGAGCGCTCGGCGTAACAACAATTATCATTCTAGTGCATACAGCCTGGAGTTAGAAAATATGCATACAAATAGGGATATGGTCAAATTACTACCTTGCCTAATAATTGTGTGCACAGTGAATGTTTTGGATGGGGGAGCCAGCGGGAAACATCACTTTTTTTTTCAATTTATTTTTTTTCCTACTTATTTTAAATAAGTAGAAAGGAAGAAGCAGTATCCAAAAAGCCATCGAGTTTTTTCTTTTTTTATTAAAAACAAAAAACATGTTTTGTTTTCGTTTTTTTTTTTTTTTTTTGGGGGGGGGGGGGGGGGGGGAGTTAGCAAATCTGCGCCTAGCACAGATCATCCAAAAGTCAAATTTTTGTGTAAAATTTGTACAACATTTTGTGACTACTTTAGTATTTTTCCTTCTCAACTGTGTTTGACAAGTGGGCAAGGCTAGTGGTGGAGGGGTTTGGTTTACTGCAGAGGAGCATGGTCAACCCCAAGGACCCCAACCTTACCCCCCCCCCCCCCCTCCTTACACCAAATGTATTATGCTAACAGGTGTAAACTATAGATAAAGTCTACTAAAGCTCAGAGCTGGAATAGATTCCATTAAGGGTGCATATGGCAGCCTCGGATGCTAAAGGATTTATTTAGAGGTATGCTCCTCTGCATAAATCCAGCTTGCCCATGTTTTGGTGGTGGATTATTTTAGACTGATGTGTGAGATGCCGGTCTTTATAAATACCCCCTTCATGTTTCATATAAGCATAATTGTACAATCAATTTCTCAATGTCTATATGTTTCCTATACTTCAGATGTGTGTGTAAACTTATTACAAAACTCTCAATGAGATTAAGTCTACAAACTTTCAGTTATCTAATTCAAAGAGAAGTCCTGACAAGTTGGCAATTAAAATCCATAGCCAGCACCTTGAGAATACAAGTGTCAGACTTCTTTTATTTCTTGTTGTGTGACAGTAGTTTGGACTTTTATTTTTTTATTTTTGAAGAAAATCAATAAATAAAAATGATACAATTAGATGTACCCTTCAGTAGAAATGTTTAGGTAAAATGAGTAGCTTTCTCTGACGTTATTATAATAAAGAATTTAGGCAGTACTTAATAGTACAATTTCTATAAAGCATGTTGGAAAAGAATAAACTAATTATTAAAGCTTCAATTGGGATTAAAAAACTATGTATGATTCAATATCAAAGTTGGTCAGGTATTGTAAGTATAGATTTAGGAATGTTTTATTTTAAAAGCTATATCACTATTTAACCTGACCGAGTTGCCATTTATGAGAATTGAAAGTATAAGTGACGACCTATGTTTGAGCTATAAAAGTGGCCATATTGGTTGTCTCCTTGTCATGCTGTAATTAGAGATAGCTAGAAAACAGCCAAAAACTATGTATTTCTTTTACAGAAAAGAAGAAAGGGGGATATTTACTTAAATCTGCCTTTCACATGCCAGTCTAAAGCTAAATTTTGCCGGATTAGACACAATTATTAAGAGGCGCATGCTTCTAAATAAATCTAGCACTTCTGGGGCTTCACTGTGCACCTCTGGAGGAACTTGCATAGATTTCAGCTAAAACTTATGCTTGTTTGCAATTGACTACTTGATCATTCTAGTGTTATACATAATATCTACAGTGGCACTGAGACAACGTCACAGCAATGTAGCTGAAATATACAGGAAAGCCATGTCCATAACTGTAAATAGAAAATACCCATGTGAGGCCCCAGTTGAAGTTTGCACCAGATTCCCTGAACTCTTAGCTAAGCTATGTTGTTGTATGAGAGTATGTTTAGCTGAAGGTACAGACTTCTATATGGGCTCATTAAACGCCTAATGTTGACTAGGAGATGTGCATAATGTCAGATTGCACTTTGCCATTAAACTGTTTAGACGGAACATATGAAAGAAGAGATGTAGAGCCAATAGGCTTAGTGCAGTTGGTCTGCATGTGGTACTTGATGAACCTGCATTTTGGCAAAGGAGACAATTAGGCCTGATGTTAATCTGGGAAATGGAGAGAACTGGACAACGGTGGGCTTCATCATAGGTAGATGGCGTAGATAGGTGATAGCCTAGAGGTAAGAGTGGCTTACCCATTGTACAATTGGTTGTGGGTTGGAGTCCATTAGGTGTAAAGTGGAGTCAGAGGAAAAGCATGTAACAGCTGGACAGTCTGTGGGTAAGGGATAGCTCAAAGTTTTCTGAGTGTTCACTAGACAGCTTTATCTCATTACAAGCTTATTGGAGTAATCAGCAGAAAGGCTGGTGTGAGATTGTTAAGAGCAGGGCCTGGGTTAATAGACATGCAGCTAATCGACCATCTTTGGAAAGACCTAAAAATGGCTGTCCACCAAAATCCAGGTGTACAAACCTTGAGGCATTATCCCCCCAAAAATTGGAGGCTGTAATCACTGCCAAAGGTACTTTAACTAAGTGTTGAGTTAAGGGTTTCAATACTAGTATCCATGCAATATTTATGTTAATGCAATTTTACCTTTTTATTGAATTAGCAAATACTGTATTTGTAACATTCTGATTCATGTTGCCATTATAGGATCTTGAGACAGAATGATGGGAGAAAACATAATTTAATTTTTATCTCATTTTTTATTGAAGCACATGGTCACAACATAACAAAATGTAAAAAAAAAATAAAGTGAATGGGTCTGAAGACTTGTAATGCAAGACACACTATCAGAATAAGGTACTGTATAATAAATTATCCAACCTAAGACCAATCGTGGATACAGCACAAAGCAGTAATTTCACAGACATAGCCACCTTGAAAACCCCCTCAAATGTCTGCTATGAAGAGTTTCCTGATTATAGTGCTGTGCAGAGATGGCATCGTCATAAATTTTTACTACATTATCCTATTCAGTAACTTGTATAGTATAAATCACAATAAATAGAGATCCTTCCATTTTTTCCTCTCTCTTCTTGTCTGTCAATATATAGTACAGCACATTAGGAAAATTATTAATTCATAGCTAAATGGCCAAGATTCAACAGATTTTGGAACCTCACCAATAAATTATCCACTGAACTAGTGAAGCAATGCATTTCAGACACATTCATGGCTGCCAGGAAGTTGTAGGTGGTGGCTCGCCAGACTTACTTGTAATGAAGAGTTTCAGGCTTAAATGCTACTCATCTTAATGATACCATATAGTTCAAGTCCAAACTGTAGGCAGTGGGATGGTATATTATCAATGAGTTTTTTAAGATACAAAGTGAGATCATCTGAAGAAAAATAGTAGGCAAAACACAGGTTTTTTAGAATAATAATAATAAAAAATAATAATAAAAAACACGCACAGGAAGATTTATCAAGCTGTGTGCAAAGAAACAGTGGAGTTGCCAATATCAACCAATCAGATTGCTACATATTTTTTTTATAAATACCTCTGAAAAACTGAATAATAATAATAATAATAACAACAATTATAACAATATTACTTTTCATTTAGCCACATTATAGCTTGTGCACATGTTTCAGTATTTTGGACCAAAGATTGACACTCATCTAATCATAGTTTGGCTTGTTTTATATGCTCAATTTTATTTTGTGAAATTTGCAATATCATTCTGTCATTGCTTATTAAATAAATCTCCAATATTTAAACTTTTCACATGATATTTACTACAATATATAATGTTTTGTTTCTAAACAATAGAGTTGTTTCGCTTCCTTGAAAAAGGCTACCCCAAAAGACTTCTTACCCAGGCTTGCAATAAAGTTAAAAATAAAGATCAAACAGAACTAGCAACTCTCCGTATAAAATCAGAAACATCTGTTGATAAATTTAGGTTTCATTTTATAACTCATTTTAATAACAAATCTTCCAATATTAAAAAAATACTATCTAAACATTGGCCTATTATTAGTAGTGATCCTATTCTCAAAACATCCATTCCACACACTCCTCAGATTACTTATAGAAGAGCCCGTAATTTACAAAATCTTTTGGCACCTGGTAGATTCCATAACTCCGGGTTGGTCCCAGTGCAGATGGCATCCTCTTGCAGCCCCTGCGGCAAGGGTAGCTGCCTCTGCTGTGGCCTAATTAAAGAGACTTCTATGGAATTTAAATCATCACAAACTGGAAAAATCTTTCCTATTAAAGGTACAGTTTCATGCGATTCCACCTTTGCAGTATATTTGATTACATGCGGTTGTCATTTACAGTATGTGGGCCGCACTGTACAGACAGTGCGGTCAGGCATAAACAAGCATCGTTGTAATATTACTCACGGTTTTATGTTCCACGGAGTCTAGAGACATTTCTCGGTTGTACATAATAACTCCATGGACTCTTTCAAATTGACTATTATTGAAAGTATTCCGCAGAATACTCCGAACCGCTCCCAACATTTAATTAACAGAGAATCCTACTGGATACATAGACTCGTCACTTTGGTCCTGGGTGGTCTCAATGAGACCATAGAGAATGTACGTTAATAGATTGCATCCAGATATTATATGTTTGCTACTTTTCTATTCTTTTCAAATAATTTAATGAATTGGAAAGTTGGTACATAAATATCTGTATGCATATATTAATTTTAATAAATAATATGATATGATGTTGTGATGTGTATGATGTCATATACATTATAACAATACATTTGGCAATATAACAATATAGCAAAATAATAAGTGAATATTCCGAGCTCCCCCAAAAATATATACTATTAAATTGGAAATTATAATATAACTCATCTTTTTAAATAGGTCCCGTACTTGTAACTTTTTAATTGGATCGAGTGTCTTGAGTAAGAACTTCTTTTTACCCCTTATACACATTGGCCCTGATTTATCAATCTGTCTGAGACAGAAACTGGAGTGATTTTCCCAAGCAACCAATCACTGCTCAGCTTTCATTTTACCAGAGCTCCCTAAAATATAAAACATTAGCTGTGATTGGTTGCTTGGAAAAATCACTCCAGTTTCTGTCTCAGACAGATTGAAAAACAAGGGCCATTATGCGGTTTTATTTCTGTTCCATACATATAATTTTATAAATGTGTTTTGTTATTCTGTTACCGTATAGATATGTTTATCCGGTATATATATATATATATATATATATATATATATATATATATATATATATATTATTTTTTTTTTTGTCATCCCATATATGTGTATATATTGTAGTGATCCATGTGTTTTTGTTTATATTTTAATTGTTATATGCAAGGGTTAATCCCAGCGTATAAAACCAAGCTGTTACTGCTGATTTGCATGCCTGAGGAAGCCACGCATGCGTGGTGAAACGCGTAGCATTTTCTGCTATAAATCCCTCCTTGAAGGTATCCTACCTGTTTGGTGTCCTTATTCCGGTCAGCGCCGATTTATTCCTGTACCAGAAGCCCGCTCTGTCTATTATTGTTCATATCAGAAAGGCTGCCAATCCCGGATTGTTAACCTACGCGATCTCCATTGTTGTGTATGGGCTACACAACTATGTCAGGTGAGCAGTGATTCTCCCCCCCCCCCCCTTCCCCCTTCTATATCGAAGTGATTTTACTCCACAAGGAGCGCCTCCGCCTCTTTTCTTTTTTTCTTCAAACAATAGAGTTGAGCAAGTATAGTCCGGCAAACCTGGTTTCGATCAGGACTTTGAGGTGACAGCAGCTCAAAGAACTTTTGAACATTGCCAGGCTTGGCTTATGCAAGCCTGGCAACAACAGTAATGATAGCAGAAGGGATGAGAGCTGAGGGGGAGAAATTAGCCAATAATTGGGCATCAGAAGTTTATACTGAGCGGAGTGATGGGGACGATAAGGAGCAGTTGATATTGACAATGTAGTATTAGAAAGGATGTGAGAACAGGGTGAGGGGAGGAGGTAACATGTTTAGAGAAGAAAGGTAGTGAAACTGTCAACGAGGAAGCTGAGATAAGGCCAGAACACCTATTAAACGTACCAGACATAGTCGTGATGGTCTGATCAGCTTAGGAGCAGGTGAGGGTGATGCTGCTGAATCTGTAGGCCCAGAAAAAAAAACCTTCCAGAGAAGAGGCACAGTCAGGCAATGGTGAATCGGTATGTATGGTATTCTGCCATTTGGAAATTTTTTTCTACCTTACTAGAATCAGAAAACACGCCACATGGCCAGGGCAAAGGTATAGAAACTACATATTTATGTAGACACATGGAGCAGCATCACAAGGCCACATGGAACAGTTGAGATGCCCCCAAATGTGAAGAGAACTTTTCCCCTGTGACTGCCCCTAAAAAATTGTTTTATCTATTTAGCAGTCTCCTTATCACTTTCATGTACTCCTCCTTGTTATCTATTTGGGAATCTATGTCGTACAGACAACAGTATTTGCCCAGTCACCCTGTCGTAGTGTGCATTAATCCATAAGACTAAGTTGGTGATGCTGATGTTACTATAGGTACTTTAGGTAACTAATGAGATGAAACTTACCTAGTCGCCATTATTTTGCCAACATTGTACCATCCCTGCTTTGTACAATCATGTGGCAGAAAGGGTGAGCTACTCCATGCAGTCCTCAGACATCTTGCAGTCCCCTAGAGAGAAGAGAATAGCTTACTTTATCCATCCTCTCTCCTTTCATCAGCGCAAAGTGAAGCCCTGCATTTGTGACATTCCAACATGGTTCAACTTAACATTACACATGTTGGACTGACTGTACCAGTAGTGCAAATCAGACTTCCTAATGCTGCAGACAGACAATTTTTGGAGCCAGGGTGACTTTCAGCGACAGGTACTAATTGTTACGCCGAGGACCACCTTGCCTGACGAGGATTCAATCGCTGAGCAGACTGAAGGTACAGAAGATTCTTATGATCTGTGTAGATGCTTCCAATAAAGGTTGCCATTTCTCCAAGGAAGCTTAATAGCGAGTTCTCTGTCTCCAATGGAGTAGTTCCTCTCAGCAGGTGAGAAAGTCTTGGAAAAGAAACCACAAGTTGCAGTCTTACTCTTGGCATTTCTCTGGGTAAGAAGGGCACCGGCTCCAACAGAAGAGGCATCAACCTCCAAAGCGAACGGCTTCTCCAGATCAGGTCTTGAAAGCACGGGAGCAGAGGCAAATGCAGACTTTGAATGGAAGAAGGCTTGTTTGGTCTCAGGAGGCCATGTCTTGGGATTAGAATCCTTTTTGGTAAGAGCCACAATCGGAGCAACCAAGGAAGAGAAATGTGGGATAAATTGACACTAATTGTTTGCGAATCCCAGAAAGCGTTGAATAGCCCGTAGGCCGGAAGGACGAGCCCAATCCAATACCGCAGACAGTTTATCTGGATCCATCTGCAGGCCTTGATGAGAAACAATGTAGCAAAGAAATGGGAGACTAGACTTCTCGATTGCCATTTCTCCAGTTTGGCATAGAGATGATTCTTCCGAAGGCGTTGAAGAACCTGACGAACATGATTACCATGCTACTTTAAGTTGGTAGAGAAGATCAAGATGTCATCTATGTAAACGACAACACAGGTGTAAAGAAGGACCCGGAAGATATCAATGACAAATTCTTGGAAAGCGGAGACCAAAAGGCATCACAAGATACTCAAAATGTCCATTCCGAGTATTGAAGGCCATTTTCCATTCATCTCCCTCGCGGATACGAATAAGGTTGTATGCTCCCCACAAGTCCAACTTGGAGAAGACTTTGGCTCTGCAGAGACAGTCAAAAAGTTTGGAGATAATAGGAAGTGTATAACGATTTTTGTCCGTAATATTGTTAATTCCCCTGTAGTCAATACAAGGTGAGAGAGAACCATCCTTCTTCCCCACAAAGAAGAATCCTGCTCCGGCAGGAGAAGAGGACTTATGGATAAAACCCTTTTGGAGGTTCTCTTGGATATACTTTGCCATGGCTTGGGTGTGAGGAACCGATAAGGGGTAGATTCTTCCACGAGGAGATGTGGTACCCAGTAGTAAATCAATGGGGCAATTTTAAGGACAATGTGGAGGTAGAGACTCGTCCTGCTTCTTGCAGAATAAGCCCTAAAAATCTTGGCAAGGTGGAGGTAGACCAGGTAAAGGAAGAGGACGAGCAACAACTTTAGACTGGACTGGCCTGAGACAAAGATTTTGACAGTGCTGTTCCCAGTGAACAATTTCTCCAGTTCTCCAATCAATTTGCGGAGAATGATGTTGAAGCCAAGGTAGACCAAAAAGAAGCTCAGAGGAACAGTGAGGAAGCACATAAAACTCAATCTTTTCTTTATGAAAAACTCCCACTTGCATGATGAGAGAGTCAGTATGGAAAAGCACTTTACATTCCAGATTTTGTCTCTTAACCCTTTCAGGACCAATGACGTACCACTACGTCATGGGAACCTGGGTATTAAGGACCCATGATGTACCAGTACGTCCATGGGAATTCCGGTCCCTGCTGGGCACCGGGCAAGGACTGGATTGGGAAGACTGCTGATATCGATCAGCAGCCACCCCGCGCAAATGCCCAGGGGGGTCATCAGACTTTTTTCGGCGATCGTTGCAAATCGCCGGTGAATTCACACCGGCGATTTGCGGCTATTCCGGGTCATACAGGTCTATGGTGACCCGGTGACCCGGAAAATAAGGGGGATCGGGGTTGTCCAAGACACCCACGATCCCCCTGAAGGGATAGGAGTGAGGCGGCAGGGGTGCCACCCCTCTTATCCCTGCTGTTGGTCGTCTAGAAGCGACTACCAATAGCAGATTGGGGGCGGGGGGTTACATTTCAGTTTCCCCGTTCTGCCCACCCACAATAGGCGGGGCAGAACTGGTAAACCGACAGAAACCGGCGGCGGAGGTCCACTCAACCATCGGCGGAGGCGACGATTGGTGGCGGTGATCGGCAGCGGCAGAGGACGGTAACGCGGCTCCCTGGATCCTACGGAAGCCGGTGAGTTGCCTAGCAACATCTGAAGGGCTACAGTTTGAGACCACTATACAGTGGTCTCTAAACTGTAGCCCTCCAGATGTTGCAAAACTCCAAATCCCAGCATGCCCAAACATCAAACAGCTGTCTCGGCATGCTGGGAGTTGTAGTAGCATACCTTCAGCTGTTGCATAACTACATCTCCCAGAATGCCCGTTGGCGATCAGTACATGCTGGGAGTTGTAGTTTTGCAACAGCTGGAGGCACACTGGTTGGAAAATACTGAATTAGGTAACATAACCTAAATGAAGGTTTTCCAACCAGTGTGCCTCCAGCTGTTGTAAAAGTACAACTCCCAGCATGCACGGTCTGTCAGTACATGCTGGGAGTTGTAGTTTTGCAACAGCTGGAGGTTTGCCCACTCATGTGAATGTTCAGGGTGCATTCACACAGGTGGGTTTACATTGAGTTTCCTGCTTGAAGTTTGAGCTGCGGCAAATTTTTCGCTGCAGCGCAAACTCCTAGCGGGAAACGCACTGTAAACCCGCCAGTGTGAATGTACCCTAAAAACACTACACTGCACTACACTAACATATAATAAAGGGTAAAAAAAACTACATATACACCCCCTTACACTGTCCCCCCCAATAAAAAAATTGGATGGAAAAATGAAAAAAACTAAAATGCTGGTGTTACTCTAAATGTTTTTATTTTCACAAGGGAAAATAGGAAAAAAGCCCCCCAAATTTGTAACCCCATTTCTTCTGAGTAAGAACATACCCCATATGTGGATGTAAAGTGCTCTGCGGGTGAACTACAATGCTCAGGAGAGAAGGAGTGCCATTGGGCTTTTGAAGAGAAAATTTGTTCAGAATTGAAGGCCACGTGTGTTTACAAAGCGCCCATAGTGCCAGAACAATGGACCCCTCCCACATGTGACCCCATTTTGGAAACTACACCCCTCATGTGATGTAATAAGAGGTACAGTGAGCATTTACAGTGCGTAATTTTTCATTTGCACATCCCACTGTTCCAAAGATCTGTCAAACACCAGTGGGGTGTAAATACTCTCTGCACCGCTTATTAAATTATGTGAGGGGTGTAGTTTCCCAAATGGGGTCACATGTGGGGGGTCCAATGTTCTGGCACCAAGGGGGGCTTTGTAAATGCCCATGGCCCCTGACTTCCATTCCAAACTAATTTTCTGTCCAAAAGCTCAAAGGCACTCCTCCTCTTCTGAGCATTGTAGTGTGCCAGCAGAGCACTTGATGTCCACACATGGGGTATTTCCACACTCAGAAGAAATGGGGTTACAAATTTTGGGGGTCATTTTCTCCTATTACCCCTTGTAAAAAATTGTAACATTTGGGGAAAAAACAGCATTTTAGTGAATTTTTTTCATTTACACATCAAAATTTCACAAAAAGTCGTCAAACACCTGTGAGGTATTAAGGCTCACTGTACCCCTTGTTACATTCCTTGAGGGGTGTAGTTTCCAAAATAGTATGCCATGTGTTTTTATTTTTTGCTTTTCTGGCACCATAGAGACTTCCTAAATGCAACATGCCCCCCAAAAACCATTTCAGCTAAATTTGCTTTCCAAAGGCCAAATGTTACTCCTCTTCTTAGCATTGTAGTTCGCCAGCAGAGCACTTGACGTCCACACATGGGGTATTTCCATACTCAAAAGAGATGGGGTTACAAATTTTGGATGGCATTTTCTCCTATTATCCCTTGAAAAATTTAAAATTTGGGGGAAAACTAGCATTTTAGTGAAAAAAAAATATTTCACATCCAACTTTAACGAAAAGTCAGCAAACACCTGTGGGGTGTTAAGGCTCACTGTACCCCTTGTTACGTTCCTTGAGGGGTGTAGTTTCCAAAATAGCATGCCATGCAGGTTTTTTTTTCCGCTGTTCTGGCACCATAGGGGCTTCTTAGATGTGACATGCCCCCCAAAAATAATTTCAGAAAAAGTCACTCTCCAAAATCCCACTGTTGCTCCTTCCCTTCTTAGCCCTCTATTGCACCCGCCGAACACTTGACATACACATATGAGGTATTTCCTTACTCGAGAGAAATTGGGTTATACATTTTAGGAAGATTTCTATCCTTTTACCCCTTGTAAAAATTCAAAAACTGGGTCTTCAAGAATATGCCAATGTAAAAAAATTAAGATTTTGAATTTTCTCCTTCACTTTGCTGCTATTCCTGTGAAACAACTAAAGGGTTAACAAACTTTCTGAATGTCATTTTGAATGCTCTGAGGGGTGCGGTTTCTATAATGGGGTCAATTATGGGGTATTTCTCACAGAAAAGCCCCTCAAATCCACTTCAAACTTAACTGGTCCCTGAAAAATTCAGATTTTGAATTTGAATTTTTTGTGAACATTTTGAAAATTGTTACTATACTTTGACTAATGTCTTCAAAAATTAAAAATATGTCAACTTTATGATGCAAACATAAAGTAGACATATTGCATATGTGAATCAATATACAATTTATTTGGAATATTTATTTTCCTTATAAGCAGAGAGCTTCAAAGTTTCATCAAATTTGGGAAATTTTCACCAAGAAATTATGCATGTATTGAAAAATTTTACCACTAACATAAAGTAGAATATGTCACAACAAAACAATCTCAGAATCAGAATGAAAGGTAAAAGCATCCCAGAGTTATTAATGCTTAAAGTGACAGTGGTCAGATGTGCAAAAAATGGCCGGGTCCTACACTAAAAATTGGCTGGGTCCTTAAGGGGTTAACAAAAGAGATGAACAAAGGCTTGGCAAGCCGAGTAACAGAAAGATGATATTTGTGGACCAAAGAGGCATCAATGAAATCACCTGAAGAACCAAAGTCCAAAAATGCAGTAGCGCTGAAAGAAAACTTGACAGTAGTGTAGACTTGTACAGGGATGGTCAAGCGAGGAGAGGTAGTATTTAAACCTAGAGATGCCTCTCCCACGTGTCCTAGGTGCTAATGTTTCCCGGGTACTGTGGACTAACTGTACAGTCTTTGAGGAAGTGTTCCCGGCTTGCACAATACAAGCAAAAATGCTCACTGTGTCGTCTCCTGTTGCGTAAGACAATAACAATCTACT
The DNA here is from genome assembly GCF_029499605.1 of Hyla sarda. Lineage (NCBI taxonomy): Eukaryota > Metazoa > Chordata > Amphibia > Anura > Hylidae > Hyla > Hyla sarda. The sequence goes on from NC_079194.1 coordinate 191,378,792, forward strand.
TGCATGGCCTCTTCGGCAAGAGGTGCAGGAAACTGTATAGGTGGGTGTAATCACCAACAAAATAATTTTTTCTTGACAGAAGTTCAGCAAAGCTGTCTCAGCTGAAGGGGCATGTGCAGCTTCCTCAAAGACAGTGCAAAATTCTGGCAGAAAAGCTGTCAAGTTGGAAGATACTGGGTCACCATGGTCCCTAAGGGGTGTAGCCAAGGCCAGGGCTTTTCCAGACAGTAGGCTAATGACAAAGGCCACCTTAGCACATTCCGTAGGAAACTGTTCAGACATGAGCTCCAAATGCATAGAGCACAGTGTAACGAAGCATCTGCATCACCATCATACTTAGTTGGTAAAAGTAGACGTAGCTGGGAGCCTGAGGATACTGCAGCTAATGACAAAGGCCACCTTAGCACATTCCGTAGGAAACTATTCAGACATGAGCTCCAAATGCATAGAGCACAGTGTAACGAAGCATCTGCATCACCATCATACTTAGTTGGTAAAAGTAGACGTAGCTGGGAGCCTGAGGATACTGCAGGGACTGGTGGAGAGAGTGGTGGATGTTGCGGGTGCTGCTGCTGTTGTTGCTGCATAGCCAATAGCTGTTGCATCATAGCAGATGGCTGAGTGAGTTGCTGCGCCTGTCAGGCCAACTGCTGCGAATGACGTACCACAACGGAGGGAAGATCCACAACTTCAGGCAGGGGTACCTCAGCGGGATTCATGGCCTGATCTTACTGTGACATTCACGGTTCAGTAGACAGGAACACTCGTAGCAGTAGATCCGCTGGACCTGTGTGGCAGATGACGCGGGCTGAACCAGGGAGCAAAGTCTAAGGTGCTGCTGGTTTTCACCGGAGCCCGCAGCCACAAAGCGGGATGGACTTTTTGCGGGAGATCCAGGTAGCTACCCCTTGCACAACCACACGACCACAGAGGTGGCTGAGGAGATTTGAGGTACAGATGGGAAACAGCAACTCATGGTCTGGATAGAAGAAGGTCAGGATTGGCAGCAGCGATGCACAGTCAAGAACGAAGCAGGAGGTCAGTAAGCAGCCAGCAAAGGAGAACAGACAGGAACATAGCAGGAGGTCAGTAACAAGGTGAGTTTTGCTTTCTCAATGGAACAATGCAATAAAGATACGGCAGGGATGTGGGAGAGGAGCAGGAACTTATAGAGGAGACACAGGTGTTACACATAATTATGGGCATACTGGCCGTTTAAATCTTAAATTCCGGCGAGCACACGCCCTAGGATATGGCGACACGCACGCCAGAGCTGAGAGGCAGCAGGGGACCGAGGTGAGTGATGGGCTGGGATTCGTATGCGGGCGCGTCCCGCGATGCGAACCCCAGCCCCATTGGCAGCAGGGGAGAGCAGTGAAATGCACTCACGGCCAGCACTGGTGGCCATAGCACAAACCGTAACACACTAAATTGCTCTGGGCTGTGTGTAGCAGAGTGAGGGAGGAAGTTCTCCCCTGTATGGCTTCAGATGATGTCATGCCTGCTGGGGAACAGCCCTTCCCAGTCTGTGAATCTAACTGAGACTGAGCAGAAAATACAGAGCAATATCAAGGTAGAAAACTAACAAATAATAAAAATAAAGGCAGGGGTGGTTTATCATGATGAGGGCAGTGAACTGGGAGGAGCATAACATTTATCATGAGAGGTACTTTTTAAGTAATTATTATAGTTTCAAGTGCTGTTTGTGTCAGTACAGGAATATTTGGTAGGTTTATCTCCAAGAGCTTAGCACAGTGTGTCTGCATACATTCCCATTTGGATTAACACCAAGCAACCCCACCAATCTACTGTTTACCAGGACTGCGGCACCCACTTACATTGTGACTGGAATTAAAAACAGATCTATGCATTGTGTAATAGCCATGCCCTGTTACTACTCAGCTCCCATTTACCTCAATGGAAACTGAGTAGCAATAGCCCAGCAAGCTATATTACACAGTGCAATGCTGTCTACTTTCAGCTCTGTTCACTGAGGTCTTACCGCCATTGCGGGAGTGCGCGCTGCCGACTTTACTTCTTAGAAGTCCTCAAACCGGGTGCCAGCTCGAGGATAATAGTGGGATCCTCGCTGGTAAAGAGGCTTCACGTGACCCATACGGTCCTCTTAAGTATAAGAGCATGCATGACAGTATTTGAACTAAATGTATCTGTCTTTTTAAAGTTACTCTTGTGACTCTGTGTTAGCACCCCTGATGACTTCCCTTAATAATAAGTGATAGAAACGCGTCAGGTGAGGGTGACTTGATCAGTAGAAAAAGTGACCAAAGGAGTATTACCCAAAGAGCAATTCCTAACAGGTGCTCTGATGGGGTCTAGGAGTGCTTTTTGCCACTAATATAGCACCCTTGACCTATTTTTCTTAACAGCTCTTCATTATTTTGGAATTGGAATTTAATACATAAAACAAAAGCACATTATACACTTTATTGCTTTAAACCTTTAAATGGATTATTAAAAGTTATATTTTAGGCACCTCTTGCACCCAGTATTTATATTGGTCAGCTGGTTATATATTATTTAGCTCTGTTCACTGTGTTGGCGAGCGCTATAGCTCTGGTAAACAGATTGTTGGGGTGCTGGGTTTCCGGCTCCCACAGACCAGTTATCAATGGATGCTAGATCAACTGAATGTACAATCTACAAATGTCCTCTTATTAAAAAACTAAATTCATAGGAGATATAAATTCTGTGGAAGCTTTGCAACATCAAGCCATCACAGCCCCATAAACATTGCCATTATGTGCGGGAACTGCACAGAGAAATGGCTATGAAAGGTCAACTGGATACACTTTATTTATTAGCATTCCATGTAAGACATACCTTTCCCATGAAATTAGTGGAATAAATCTTAGATCTGTCAACGAAGCATCCTTTTTAGTTTGCAATTTTTTATGTTTAATGTATCGGGTCAGAGTTTTCTAATACAATGAATGTGTCATAATAATTTCTTCGAGAAAATGTAAAATTTGAACACTAAACCAACATTTATTTAGTACTAAGGTCAATGGGTACTACATTATGTCATAAAAGGCATCAAAAGGAATGTCCTGTTGTAGCTGATCCATGTGTTATTAAATAAACTTTCTAGGTTTATATGAATAGATTTTTTTAAACTTACATCCGTGGTTATCCATCATATAAGATAGGGCCAGGGACTAGTAATAGTACAGATGGGCCAAATGATTCTTATCTGCTGACACATTCTATGCAAAAATCTAAAATTTTCAGTACAACACACAAAACAGAATGTGATGGATATTAGGGATGACTCTGTCCTTTAACCCCTTAATGACAAAGCAATTTTTAGTTTTTTGCGTCTTTTCTTCCCCGTCTTTCAACCCCTTAACGACCAAGGACGTAAATATACGTCCTGGTGCAGCGGTACTTCACGCACCAGGACGTACATTTACACCCTGTACATGACCATGAGCTTTGGCACGATGCTCGCGTCATGTGCGGCAGGTCCCGGCTGCTGATAGCAGCCAGGGACCTGCCGGTAATGGCCAACATCTGCGATCACGCAGATGTCTGCCATTAACTCCTCAGATGCCGTGATCAATACAGATCATAGCATCTGCGGCAGCACGGCTACATTTTATGCTCATCTGATCGCCAGTGGCTCGGCCGTGGAGATCAGATCGGCTAACATGGCGGACAAAGGTCCCCTCACCTGCCTCTGTCATCTTCCTGGCTTCTTCTGCTCTGGTCTGAGATCGAGCAGACCAGAGCAGAACATAGCCGATAACCCGGATCAGGGCTATACCCTATGCATGACACTGAACAGTATTAGCAAAAAACAAGTAAAAAAAAATAAAATAAAAGTAAAAAAAAATGTGAAAAATCCCCTTCCCCCAATAAAAATGTAAAATGTCCCTTTTCCCATTTTACCCCCAAAAAGTGTAAACAAAATGATTAGTAAACATATTTGGAATAGCCACATGAATAAATGTCTTAAAAAGTAGAATATAGTGTTAACAATCCCGTACGGTGGACGTAATTTTTTTTTTTTTTAAGTCAAAATTGCTGCTTTTTTGTCCCATTTTGTTCACAAAAAAATTATTTTAAAAATCATAAAAGTTTTATATACACAAATGTGTTATCAATAAATGGTAGAGATCATGGCGCAAAACATGAGCTGTCATATTGCTGCTTATATGGAAAAATTAAAAAGTTATAGGTCGCCAAAATAGAGAAATTTTAAACGTACTAATTTCGTTAAAAAGTTTATGATTTTTTTAAGTGCAATAATAATAGAAAAGCAGATAACATGGGTATCATTTTAATTATATTGACCCACAGAATAAAGAAAACATGTCATTTTTACCATAAGTTGTATGACATGAAAATGAAACCTTCCAAAATTTGCAAAATTGCGGTTTTCTTTTTAATTTCCCCACACAAATAGTATTTTTTTGGTTGTGCCATACATTTTATGGTAAAATGAGGGATGTCATTTCAAAGGACAACTGGGCACACAAAAAACAAGCCCTTGTGGATGAAAATATAAAAGAGTTATGATCTTTAGAAGGCGAGGAAGAAAAAACAAAAATGCAAAAATAAAATTGGCCTGGACCTTAAAGGGGTACTCCAGCCCTAAGACATCTTATCGACTATCCAAAGGATAGAGGATAAGATGTCTGACTGCGGAGGTCCTGCCGCTGGGGACCTCCACAATCCTGCGTTTGGGACCCACCTCTTTGAGCTGCACATCGCGCTGCCAGCTCCCAAACTGCCAGGTCATGCCCCGCCCCCGCTATGCAAGTCTATGGGAGGTGGCGTGACGGCCATCATGCCCCCTTCCATAGACTTGCATAGCGGGTAGTGACGTCACACGGGGGCAGAGTCTTGACGTCACGATATTCCGGCCCCGTGGTCGGCACCCGGCAGTTTATGAGCTTGCAGTGTGGCATGCAGCTCAAAGAGGTGGGTGACAAATGCAAGATTGCGGGGGTCCCCAGCGGCGGGACTCCCGTGGTCAGACATCTTATCATGTCTCAGACATGTCTCAGACACTGAGCACCAAAAAAACTTGGAAAAACCCGACAAAAACTAGTGAGTTTTAGCTTAGTAAATGACGGTCATTATCTTTATTCTGTAGGTCCATATAATTCCAACAATACCCAATTTATATAGGTTTTGTTTTATTTTGCTAGTGAAAAAAAATGTGTAAGACAATTAGTAGGCTTAAAATTGTCCCCTTCTGACCCCTATAAGTTTTTTTTATTTTTCCGCATACAGGGCTATATGAGGGCTGATTTTTTGCGCCGTGATCTGTCATTTTTAACAATACCTTTTTTGTTTTTAATGGACTCTTTTTTTAATCACTTTTTATGGATTTTTTTCTCCTTTATGAAGTGACCAAAAATGCACAATTCTGGACTTTGGTATATATATTTTTTATGTTTACGCCATTTACCGTGCGGTTTAATTAACATTATACTTTAATAATTCAGACGTTAATGCACATGGCAAAACTACACGTTTATTTATTTATTTTTTTTACATTATTTCATTTATAAAATGGGAAAAGAGGGGTGATTCAAACTTTTATTAGGGGGAGGGGTTAAACACAGTTATTCCTTTTTTTCTCTTCAAATTTTTTTTTAGTCCCCATATTGGACTATAACATGAAATCTTGTGATTCCTAACACTGATCAATGCTGTGTTATTACACAGCATTGATCAGTGTTATCTGCAAAGCAGGCTGGATCCACAGACCAAAGATCCGACAGCACGGAGAAAGATAGGGACTCTCCGGTCATCAGTTAAAGTGATCACGACCGAGTGATTGCCCCACGGTGGTCCTGATCACCCTTTGCAACCAGTAGGCAACATTCAGTTGCTGGTTTAGGTCCCATAAACATCTTTGATCACAAGATCTAAAGGGTTAATAGCCTTGCAGCGGCGAACACTGCTGCCGGCTATTAACTGTGGCTCCTGGCTGTGGATTCTAGCCAGAGCCTGCCTGGTTCCATTCCAGAGCGTCATAACACCGCTCTGTAGCTGTTCCCCCTTCCCAGGACGTACCCATTTGCCCTGAGGAGGGGAGGGATTAACACTTCCCATCATCTAAGATTGATAATGTTATTATGTTTCCATATGCAGGGTAAAATAAAGGTTCATTATTTGTACGGCAACTTGATTTTTTTTTTTATTAGCATTAGGGATGAGCGAATAGAATATGACGAATCCAAATTTGTTACAAATTTCAGGAAAAATTTGATTCATAATGAATGCGAATATTGTCGTGATTCAATCATGCAAATTGCTTCATTAAACTCCATTTAGTGTGGTCCAGGCTCCAGGGGCCGGGCATCTAAAATGGCGGATCCACATGTGAGGACATGAGGCAAGGAATACTTGAAATTAGGGAACAAGGGTCGGGGGGCTTACCCTGAATCCGATGCAGCATGCAGCCTATCAGCAGCCAGCCACCCCTGTGATGTCACAGCCCTATATACTCAGCAGCCATCTTGCGGCCAGTCACATCAGCGTTCTATTACAGAGAGAGAGGGACAGACAGCAGTGTGTGTTGCACAGAAAAGCATTTTTACAGCAGTGATTCACCTCCCAATCACATCAGCTTTCTATTGCAGAGAGACAAAGAGCGGAGTGTTGCACAGAAAAGCTTTTTTACAGCAGCAATTCACCTCAAGCCCAAATCCAGCCTAGAAGCACTGGTAGGGAAGGGAGTGAGATTGAAAGAGAAAGCGCAATTTTGGGTGTAGTACACAGCAACTGTGTGCTGCAGCACTGGTGTGTACAACAACTGAAAAGCTAATAGTGGCTAGCCAGTTAGGGTGAGCAGAGAAATAAAAGCATATTGTCCTCTATTAAGTGTAACATGTGCATACATCTAGGTGGTGTACCATTTTGTTCCTGTTAAACTCTTAAGGGCTTATATACTGTGAAAGGCCAGCTAAAAGTACACAACTGCTGCTGTTCTAGACAAATTCTGTTTTAAGTTTACTGGAGCGCATTGTCCTCCCTTCATAAGTGCATACCACATATTAACATCTTAGTGGTGTACCATTTTGTTCCTGTTAAAGTGATTAGGGCTAGAAACTGTGAAAGGCCAGCCAAAAGTACACACCGGCTGGTGTTGTAAATAAATACTGATTTAAGCGAACTGGAGCGCATTGTCCCACATATATACATCTAAGTGTTGTACCCATTGTTCTAGTTAAAGTCTTAAGGGCCAGTGTACTGTGAAAGGCAAGCCAACAATACATACCTGCTAATGTTGTATTAAAATACTGTTGTAAGTGTACTGTAACGCATTGCCCTCTCCTCATAATTGCATACCACATACGTACATCTATGTGGTGTACCATTTTGGTTATGTTAAAGTCTTAAGGGACTAGATACTGTGAAAGGCCAGGCAAAAGTACACACCAGCTGGTGTTGTAGACAAATACTGTTTTAAGCATGGTGGAGCGTATTGTACTCCCCTCATATACGCACTAAGTATGTCAGGCAGAGAAATGTCAGGACTTGCAGAGAGGAGTGGCAGAGGCTTAAATTCATCAGGCAGAGGTTACAGCAGACTAGGGATGAGTGGCATCGTAAGTGACACGTGAGGACATGGGGCAAGGAATCCTGGGAAGTATGGAACAAGGGTCGGCGGGATTACCCTGAATCACATGCAGCATGCAGCCTATCAACAGCCAGCCACCCCTGTGATACCACAGCCCTTTTTAATCAGTATCAATCTTGCGGCCAGTCACATCAATGTTCTATTACAGAGAGAGAGGAAAAGACAGCAGTGTGTTGCACAGAAAATCATTTTTACAGCAGCGATTCACCTCCCAGTCACATCAGCATTCTATTGCAGAGAGACAGAGAGCAGTATGTTGCACAGAAAAGCTTTTTTACAGCAGCAATTCACCGCAAGCCCAAATCCAGTCTAGATGACCTGATAGGGTACGGAGTGAGATTGAGAGAGAAAGTGCAATTTAAGGTGTAGTACACAGCGACTGTGCTGCAACACTGGTGTGTACAACAACTGAAAAGCTAATAGTAGCCAGCCAGTTAGGGTGAGCAGAGCACTAATAGCATATTGTCCTCTATTAAGTGTAACCTGTGCATACATCTAAGTGGTGTACCATTTTGTTCCTGTTAAAGTCTTAACCCCTTAGGGGCTCAGCCCATTTTCACCTTATTTTTTTCAATTCTGACCACTCTCACTTTATGCATTAATAACTCTGGGATGCTTTTACCTTTTATTCTGATTCCAAGATAGTTTTTTTGTGACAACTTCTACTTTAACATACTGGTAAGTTTTTGTCGTTACTTGCATCCTTTCTTGGTGAAAAATCCCAAAATTTGATGAAAATTCAGAAAATTTTGCATTTTTCTAACTTAGAAACTTTCTTCTTGTAAGAATAATAGACATTCCAAATGAATTATGTATTGATTCACAGATACAATATATCTATTTTATGTTGGCATCATAAAGTTGACATGTTTTTAATTTTTGAAGACATTAGTCAAAGTATAGTAACAATTTTCAAAATGTTCACAAAAAATTCAAATTCAAAATCTGAATTTTTCAGGGACCAGTTAAGTTTGAAGTGGATTTGAGGGGCTTTTCTGTGAGAAATACCCCATAATTGACCCCATTATAGAAACCGCACCCCTCAGAGCATTCAAAATGACATTCAGAAAGTTTGTTAACCCTTTAGTTGTTTCACAGGAATAGCAGCAAAGTGAAGGCGAAAATTCAAAATCTAAATTTTTTACACTCACATGTTCTTGTAGAGCCATTTTTTGAATTTTTACAAGGGGTAAAAGGAGAGAAATCCCAACAAAATTTGTAACCCAATTTCTATCGAGTAAGGAAATACCTCATATGTAGATGTAAAGTGTTCTGTGGGTGCCCTAGAGGGCTCAGAAGGGAAGGAGCGACAATGGGATTTTGGAGAGTGAATTTTGCTAAAATGGTTTTTGGGGGGCATGTCGCATTTAGGAAACACCTATGGTGCCATAGCAGCAAATTAAACACCACATGACATACTACTTTGGATACTACACCCCTCAAGGAATGTAACAAGGGGTACAGTGAGCCTTAACACCCCACAGGTTTTTGATGACTTTTCGTTAAATGTGTAAATGAAAAAAATATATATATTTTCCCTAAAATGCAGTTTTTCCCCAAATGTTACATTTTTACAAGGGGTAATAGGAGAAAATGCCACCCAAAATTTGTAACCCCATTTCGTTTGAGTATGGACGTCATGTGCTCTGCTGGTGCACTACAATGCTCAGAAGGGAAGGCGTCACATATGGCTTTTGGAAAGCAAATTTTCACAAAAAAAGCTGAAATGGGGCATGTCACATTTAGGAAGCCCCTATTGTGCCAGAACAGCAAAAAAATAAATGAATAAATAAATAAATAAAAGAACACATGGCATACTATTTTGGAAACTACTACACCCCTCAGGGAACGTAATAAGGGGTACAGTGAGTGTTACACCCCACAGGTCTATGGTGCCAGAACAGCAAAAAAATAAACAAAACATTGCATATTATATTGAAAACTACACCCCTCAAGGAACGTAAAAAGGGGTCCAGTGAGCCTTAACACCCCACAGGTGTTTGGCGACTTTGTAGATGGATGTGTAGATGGAAATTATTTTTTTTCACTAAAATTATGTTTTTTTCCCCAAATTTTACATTTTTACAAGGGGAAAAAGGGAAAAAGCCCCCCCCCCCCCCCCCCCCAAAAAAAAAAAAAATTGTAACTTTATCTCTTCTGAGTTTGGAAATACCCCATGTGTGGAAAAAGTGCTCTGCAGACGAACTACAATGCTCAGAAGAGAAGGAGCATCATTGAGCTTTTGGATAGAGAATTTATTTGGAATGGAAGGTGGGGGCCATGTGCATTTACAAAGCCCTCCGTGGTGCCAGAACTGTGGACCAACCCATGTGACCCCATTTTGGAAACTACACCCCTCCCAGAATTTAATAAGGGGTGCAGTGAGCATTTACACCCCACTGGCATTTGACAGATCTTTGGAACAATAGGCTGTGCAAATGAAAATTAGATTTTTCATTTTCACGGACCACTGTCCCAAAAATCTGTCAGACACCTGTGGGGTTTAAATGCTCACGGCACCCCTTATTACGCTCAGTGAGGGTTGTAGTTTCCAAAATGGGGTCACATGTGGGTGGGGTACATTGTTCTGGCACCATGGGGGCTTTGTAAATACACATGGCCCTCAATTCTGGACAAATTTTCTCTGCAAAAGCCCAATGGCACTCCTTCTCTTCTGAGCATTGTAGTGTGCCAGCAGAGCACTTTACATCCACATATGGGGTATGTTCTTACTCAGAAGAAATAGTGATACACATTTTGGGGGACTTTTTTCCCAATTTTTCCTTGTGAAAATGAAAAATTTAGGGTAACACCAGCATTTTAGTGAAAAATTATTTTTTTTCTTTTCCCATCCAACTTTAACAAAAATTGTCAAACACCTGTGGGGTGTTATGGCTCACTATACCCCTTGTTATGTTCCATGAGGGGTGTCGTTTCCAAAATGGGGTCAAACCTGGGTATTTTGTTTTTGCGTATATGTCAGAACCACTGTAAAATCAACCACCCCTGTGCAAATCACCAATTCAGGCCTCCACTTTACATAGTGCGCTCTCACTTCTGAGCCCTGTTGTGCGCCCGCAGAGCATTTTACGCACACATATGAGGTATTTCCGTACTCAGGAGTAATTGTGTTACAAATTTTGGTGGGCTTTTTTTCCTTTTACCTCTTTTGAGAATGTATAGTATGGGGCAACACCAGCATGTTAGTGTAACATTTTTTTTTTTACAATAACATGCAAGTGTAGACCCCAACTTTACCTTTTCATGAGGGGTAAAAGGAGAAATCCCCCCCCCCCAAAAAAAAATTTGTTAGGCAATTTCTCCTTAGTACGGAAATACCCCATATGTGGCACTAAATTGTTGCTTTGAAACACGACAGGGCTCCGAAGTGAGAAAGTGCCATGCGCATTTGAGGCCTAGATTTGGGATTTGCATGGGGATGGACCCGTATGCAAGAATTACACTTGCACTCCGATGCCAAAATTACCCTACGACAGTGTTTCCCAAACAGGGTGCCTCCAGCTGTTGCAAAACTCCCAGCCTGCCAGTACAGTCAATGGCTGTCTGACAATACTGGGAGTTGTTGTTTTCTAATAGCTGCAATTGCTGCATCTCAAACTTGCCTCTGTTCCCTCCCCCACAAAAGTATCTTATGCTGTGGGTTCAGTTCCACTATTTAGTGAGGATGACCTACTAGAGGACAGTCAGCAGCTACTGCCCAGTGGAGGAGACATCCGCCGCTTCCTCCGCTAAGCGGGCAAGTAGTGATGAGGAGAGTGGCATGGGAAGTGGTGTTGCGAGCGTTCAGGCTCCTGTAGCACACAATGTTGAGGAACCTGAGGAGGACATCAGTGACGTGCAGACACAACTCAATGATGATGAAGCCGATCGCACTTGGGAGCCGGGTGCAGAAGGAGCTTCATCATCAGGAGAAGAGAGTTGCAGGTAGCCCGTGAGGCAGCAGCTGAGCAAGCAAGGTGGTAGTATGGTTGGCAGTCAGCATTGTGGCAGAAGTGAAAAGTCTGGAGCCAAAATTGCCTGGAGTAGGCCACCTGCTTCGAGGCAGCCTACCTTCCCGGGAGGTAGTGGAACAGGGGTTCCTGGAGTCGGCGGCAGTAGCAGTTAATCGTTGTGGACTGTTGGTGGGAAAATCAGCTACTCAGCAGTGTGGCAGTTTTTCAACAAGCATCCGGAGGATGTTAACCTGGCCACATGCAAGATGTGTCTGCAGAAGGTGGAGCGTGGCCAGGGTCCCAATGTTGACACCATGGCCCTGCGTCGACATATGCAGCATCACTATAAAACGGCCTGGGAGAACCGTGGCTCCGATATGGTGGTCCACCCTACTGCATCACCCAGTGGCATGCCGCTCCCTGTTGCAGCCAGCCAAGGCTACACCACCTCAGCAAAAGGGAGCTGTGTATCATACCCATCTTCTGTCGCTCCAGATGCTCCTGCTCCTCCTACTTCGAGTCAGTCCTTCCACCAGCAATCCATTGGCGAAGCCATGTCCAAGAGACAACAGTATGCACCCACTCATCCAATGGCGCAGAAGCTGAATGTGCTTCTTTCCAAGTTGCTTGTACTGCAGTCCTTCCCTTTTCAAATTGTGGACTCTGCACCTTTGAGAGAACTGATGGCTTGTGCAGAGCCGAGGTGAGGAGTCCCAAGCTGTCATTTCTTTGCGAAGAAGGCAGTACAAACCCTGTACAATTTTGTGGAATAGAAGGTGGGCAAGTCCTTGAGCCTGTCGGTGTCTACCAAAGTGCACGGTAGTGTCAATGTGTGGAGCTGTAGCTACGGTCAGGGAAAATACATGTCCTTTACAGCCCACTGGTTAAATGTGGTTCCTGCACAGCCAGCAACTTGGACAGGTCACGTCACTTCCGCCTCAACCCTCTTAGGCCGTTGGTCCTGTGACAGTATGATACTCCACATGCACTTCAGCCGCTCATACACCGCAAAGCACACTCTACTTGAGCTGCAGCATCAGAACGGTATCCCCCAACATAGTCTGATTTGGGACGTTTCCACACATTTGAATTCCACCCTCCATATATTGGACTAACTACACGAACAGAGAAAAGCCATCACCGATTTCTTGATGATCCAAGCAGATAGGGGTACTCAACTGTGTAACTTCAATGTGAACCAGTGGCAGCTCATACGTGACACCTGCCGTTTGCTCAAGCTCTTTGAGGAAGCCACATTATTAGTCAGTCGCCAGGATTACAGGACGAATGATGTCATTCCACTGCTTCATTTACTACAACACGTGATGGAAACTATGGCTGGTCAGGGCACTGGAGATGATGTGCCTACATCTCACAGCCCCATGAGCCCTGTGGGGGCTGAACTGGAGGAGGAAGGGCAGGGGGGGGGGCACAGTGGAGCACAATTTACTTTTCACAAGATGGTTTTTCTAGTCATCTGACAGGAGAGGAGGAGCAGGAGCAGCTAGAGGAGCTAGAGGGTTATGAGGAAGGTGGAACAGAGGACCCAGATGGAGGCAGGGAGCCCCTACGAGTCACTTGCACAAATGGCACGATGCATGCTCACTTGCTTGCAAATTGTCACCAATCGGCAACAGGATGACTTCAGGCTCTCCACCTCTCCACCTTATTGGACCCTCGCTACTGGCACAAAATAGGGGCCTTTTTAACACCCACTGAGAGTGAGGACAAACTGACCTACTACAGAGACATTCTACGTAGTCATTTGGCCAATGTCTATCTTTGCCATTGTCCATCCTTTTGCAGGTCTGACTCAGGGGGCCCTCTGTGCTCACCTTCCACTGCCATGGCTGCTGAGGAGGGGTGAGGAGGCAGGAGCAGTACCAGCTCCATCAGCAGCAGCCTGAGTCTACAGTTGCTGATGAGTAGCTTTCTTCACATGCATAGTGAATCAACTCATCAACAGCAGGTAGACCTGGAGCAGGACTTGAACCAGCAGGTGGTGGCAAACCTTGACATGACCATGCCAACACACATTTGAGATCCACTGGACTTCTGGGCAGCCAAACTTGATTTGTGTCTGCAACTAGCAGAGTTTACTGTGGAAAAGCTGTCCTGCCCGACCAGTAGTGTGCCATCAGAGCAGGTGTTTAGTTTGGCGGGGGCCATAGGAACTCCAAGGAGAACTTGTCTGTCCACGAAAAATGTGGAGATACTGACCTTTGTAAAGATGAATCAGGCATGGATCAGCCAGGATTTCCAAACACCACTGCCTGATGCATAAGAGTTGTAACACCGAGCGCTCCGGGTTCCTGTTCATCCCCGGAGTGCTCGCAGCGTCCCTCTGTGTGCTGCGCCCCGGTCAGACCCGCTGACCGGGAGCGCTGCTCCAGTGTCATCAACAGGGATGCGATCCGCGTGGCGGGACGTGCCCGCCCGCGAGTCGCGTCCCGATCATCTCACCTGTCCCGTCTTCCTTCAGTTCCATCCCGGCGCATGCGGCCCCGCTCTCTAGGGTGCGTGCGCGCCGGCTCTATGAAATTTAAAGGGCCAGTGCATCACTAATTGGTGCCTTGCCCAATCAGTGCATCACTTCCATTTTCCTATGAAAACCCTCTTCCCCTTCCTGTCTTTGCCAGATCTTGTTGCCCTAGTGCCCTGAGAAAGCATTTTGTGTGTATCCCTAGCCTGTGTATCCAGACCTTTTGCTGTTGCCCCTGACTACAAACCTTTGCCGACTGCCTTGACCTTCTGCTACGTCTGACCTTGCCTTGCCTTGTCCTTGTGTACCGCGCCTGTCTCAGCTGTCAGTGAGGTTGAGTCGCTATCGGGTGGAACGACCTGGGGGTTACCTGCTGCAGCAAGTCCATCCCGCTTTGCGGCGGGCTCTGGTGAAAACCAGTAACTTAGATTCCGTTCCCCTGCTACGGCCCACGCCATAACCTCACTGACACAGAGGGTCCATTCCCGTGTCCTCCCCGCATACCAGTCCGGACCCTGACAGTGGATCCGGCCTTGGATCCCACTGAGTTGCCGCTGCCAAGTCTTGCTGACCTCACCACCGTGGTTGCCCAGCAGTCTCAGCTGATCGCACAACAAGGTCAACAGCTGTCGCAGTTGACCGCCATGCTCCAGCAGCTTCTGCCTCCACAGCGTCCACCATCTCCTCCGCCAGGTCCAGTATCTCCTCCACTGTGAGCTGCCGCTTCTACCTTTAGAATCCGCCTGTCTCTTCCTGAGAAATTTGATGGGGACTCTAAGCTGTGCCGTGGGTTCCTGTCACAATGTTCCCTGCACCTCGAGATGATGTCCGACCAATTCCCCACAGAACTGTCTAAGGTGGCTTTCATGGTCAGTTTGTTATCTGGAAAGGCCTTGTCCTGGGCCACACTGCTTTGGGACCGCAACGATCCTGACACTGCTTTCATCCAGTCCTTCTCCTAAGTACGAAGTGTCTTTGAGGAGCCAGCCCGGGCTTCCTCAGCCGAGACGGCTCTTCTGAATCTCGTTCAAGGGAGCTCTTCAGTGGGAAAATATGCCATACAGTTCCGCACCCTCGCCTTTGAGCTCGCCTGGAACAACGAGGCCCTCTTCGCGACCTTCAAGAAAGGTTTATTCAGCCACATGAAAGATGTTCTGGCCGCACGAGAAATTCCTGCTACCTTGTCTGAACTTATCCACTTGGCCATCCGCATTGATATGCGTTTCTCTGAAAGACGCCAGGAGCTCTGTCAAGAAAAGGATCTTGTTTGCACCAGGCAGTTTCATCGCTTGGCACCTCTCTTCCAGAGTCCTCTGCAACCTATTCCTATGCCTCCCGCCTAGGAGGTTATGCAAGTGGATCGGTCTCGCCTGACCCAAGAAGAGAGGATTCGCCGCAGAAATGAAAATTTGTGCCTGTACTGTGCTAGTACCGAACATTTCCTAAAGGACTGCCATATTCGTCCTCTGTGTCAGGGAAACGCACGCACCTAGTTAACGTAGGAGAGGTGTGAATTCATCCTCTCCACGTCTGACTATACCAGTGCGGATTTCTCTATCCGCTAATTCTTCCTTCTCTGCAGTGGCCTTCCTGGACTCTGGTTCAGCAGGAAACTTTATCAAAGCCTCACTCATCAACAGATTCAATATTCCTGTTACCCGTCTCATCAAACCTTTCTTCATTTTGTCTGTTAACGGAGAGAATCTGGCCTGCACTGTGCTCTACCACACTGAAACTATGCTCATGACCGTTGGGGCTCTCCATCAAGAAAAAATTGCTTCTTTGTATTGCCTAACTGTACCTCTGAGATTCTTCTTGGCTTGCCCTGGCTCCAGCGTCACACTCCTACCCTCGACTGGACCACTGGTGACATTAAAAATTGGAGCTCTTCCTGCCACAAACGCTGCCTTAAGTTTGTACCTACCAGCCAAGTCCCCATCGCCACACCAGTGCCTGGCCTTCCTAAGGTCTATCAGGATTATTCTGACGTCTTTTGCAAGAAGCAGGAGGAAATCTTACCACCGCACAGACCCTACGACTGCCCTATTGACTTGCTCCCTGGTACCACACCGCCCCGTGGCAGAATCTATCCTCTCTCCACTCCAGAGACTCAGGCAATGGCCAAATACATTCAGGAGAATCTAAAGAGAGGTTTCATCAGGAAATCTTCTTCTCTAGCCGGAGCTGGATTCTTCTTCGTTGCCAAAAAAGAAGGATCTCTACGCCCTTGCATAGACTATTGTGGCCTTAATAAAATCACAGTAAAAAAATGCTATCCTCTACCTCTCATCTTGGAACTCTTTGACCATCTACGCGGAGCAAACATTTTTACTAAACTTGACCTTAGGGGCACTTATAACCTCATCAGAATTCGTGAAGGTGATGAGTGGAAAACCACTTTTAACACCAGAGATGGCCACTTCGAATATCTTGTCATGCCATTTGGACTTTGCAACGCCCCTGCAGTCTTTCAAGATTTTGTTAATGACATTTTTCGGGACTTACTGTATACCTGCTTTGTTGTCTATTTAGATGATATCCTAATCTTTTCCTCCAACCTAGAGGAACACCGGCTCCATGTCCGTCAAGTGCTCCAGCGCCTTCATGAAAATCATCTATACGCCAAATTTGAAAAATGTCTTTTTGAACGCAGCTGTCTTCCTTTCCTGGGATACCTAGTCTCTGGTCAAGGTCTTTAAATGGATCCTGACAAACTCTCCGCGGTGTTGGATTGGCCTCGCCCCTCTGGACTTCGTGCTATCCAGCGCTTCCTCGGATTCGCCCACTACTATCGTCAGTTCATTCCCCACTTCTCTACCATCGTTGCGCCTATTGTGGCACTGACTAAGAAAAACGCAAATCCGAGGTCCTGGCCTCCCCAAGCGGATGAACCTTTCAATCACCTTAAGGCCGCCTTCGCCTCTGCACCAGTCTTGTGCAGGCCAGATCCTCTGAAGCCTTTCTTCCTTGAGGTTGACGCCTCCTCAGTTGGAGCCGGAGCTGTCCTTCTTCAAAAAAGCGCTAAGAGAAAAAACGTCACTTGCGGATTTTTCTCCAAAACTTTTTCTCCTCCTGAAAAAAACTATTCTATAGGAGACCATTAAGTTGGCACTTGAGGAGTGGAGACATCTTCTGGAAGGATCCCTTCATCCCATCACCATCTACACAGACCATAAAAATGTATCTTATCTTCAATCTGCCCAGCTGTTAAATCCTCGCCAGGCTGGATGGTTGTTGTTTTTTGCCCGTTTCAATTTTCAAATTCATTTTTGGCCTGCGGACAAGAATGTCAGAGCTGATGCTCTATCACATTCCACCGATGTCTCAGAATCCGAAGCTCTTCCTCAGCACATCACACCTCCAGAGTGATTGATCTCCTCTTCTCCTGCTTCTCTGGTGCCAATTCCTCCGGGAAAAACTTATGTTCCTCCACGACTTCGCCTACAGACTCTCAAATGGGGTCATTCCTCCCATCTGGCTGGTCATGCGGGAATCAAAAAGTCCATACAGTTAAATGCCAGACATTATTGGTGGTCTTCCCTAAAGAAAGATGTGACTGATTTCGTACGGGCCTGTACAGTGTGTGCACGTGACAAAACTCCATGCCAGAAGCCTGCCGGTCTTCTCCTTCCTCTGCCTGTGCCTGAACGTCCATGGTCCCATATAGCTATGGACTTCATCACTGACCTACCTTCATCACATGGCTATACTGTCATTTGGGTGGTCGTTGATCGTTTTTCCAAAATGGCTCATTTTGTCCCGCTTCCAGGTCTTCCTTCTGCGCCACAATTGGCTAAACAATTTTTCTGCAAATTTTTCGTCTCCACGGGCTTCCCACGAATAACGTCTCTGATAGACCCGTTCAATTTGTCTAAAAATTTTGGAGAGCACTCTGCAGTCAATTAAAAATCCAATAAAAGTTTTATTCTGCTTATCATCCTCAATCCAATGGACAAGTGGAAAGAGTGAACCAGATTCTTGGTGACTACCTGCGACATTTTGTCTCCTCCCGTCAAGATGATTGGGTCGACCTTCTGCCCTGGGCTGAATTCTTGTACAATTTCAAAATTCGGAGTCTTCCTCCAAATCTCCATTTTTTTGTGGTCTACGGCCGTTATCCACTTCCCCCCTCCCCATTCCCACTTCCTCTGGTGTTCCTGCCGTAGATGAATTGACACAAGACTTTTCTATCTGGAAGGAAACTCAAAATCGCTCTTACTGGCTTCATCTCGCATGAAGAGACATGCTGATAAAAAGAGCTACAAGCTTGGTCCTCAGTACCTCGGGCCATTTAAAATCAAATCAATTCTGTCTCCTACAAGTTCCATCTTACTTCTTCTCTTCGTATTCCCAACTCTTTTCATGTTTCTCTTCTCAAACCTCTCATACTTAACCGCTATTCTCCCAAGGTCACTGTTCCTGCTCCTGTCTCTGGATCCTCTGATGTCTTCTCTGTGAAAGAGATCCTCGCCTCCAAGTTTATCTGAGGTAAAAGATTTTTTCTTATTGATTTGGAGAGTTGTGGCCCCGAAGAGAGGTTTTGGGAACCCGAGGCCAATATCCTTGACAAGGCACTCATTCGTAAATTTCTGGGTTCCAAAAAGAGGGGGAGACCCAAGGGGGGGTTACTGTAACGCCGAGCACTCCGGGTCCATGTTCCTCCCCGGAGCGCTCACAGCATCCCTCTGTGTGCAGTGCCCCGGTCAGACTCGCTGACTGGGAGCGCTGCTCTAGTGTCATCAGCAGGGATGCGATCCGCGTGGCGGGACGTGCCCGCCCGCGGGTCGCGTCCCGATCATCTCACCTGCCCCGTCTTCCTTCAGCTCCATCCCGGCGCGCGTGGCCCTGCTCTCTAGGGCACGCGCGCACCGGCTGTATGAAATTTTAAGGGCCAGTGCACCTCTAATTGGTGCCTGGCCCAATCAGTGCATCACTTCCATTTTCCTATAAAAACCCTCTTCCCTTTCCTGTCCTTGCCGGATCTTGTTGCCCTAGTGCCCTGAGAAAGCGTTTTGTGTGTATCCCTAGCCTGTGTATCCAGACCCTTTGCTGTTGCCCCTGACTACGAAGCTTTGCTGCCTGCCTTGAACTTCTGCTACGTCTGACCTTGCCTTGCCTTGTCCTTGTGTTTGTCCTTGTGTACCGCGCCTGTCTCAGCTGTCAGTGAGGTTGAGTGGAATGACCTGGGGGTTACCTGCCGCAGCAAGTCCATCCCGCTTTGCAGCGGGCTCTGGTGAAAACCAGTAACCCCTTAGATTCCGTTCCCCTGGTACGGCCACGCCATCACCTCACTGACACAGAGGATCCACTCCCGTGTCCTCCTCGCATACCAGTCCGGACCCTGACAAGAGTAGATTGACCATGGTGCCACACCAACACTTCACAAATATGGATAGTGCTAAACATATTTAAGGCACTGCTCCCCAGTTGCAGAAATTCCTTGGCATCCGACCACAAGTAAGTAATGAGGATATGCATTAGCTAAAACTTACACCCCTAAGGAAAGGTGTGCAAAAAACATTGATGTGCCACCTGCATCACCAAGTATTGATGTGTTGCAAAGAGCTCTAAAAGGTGGAAGGAAACAACGTATAGTCCATTGTAACTGGTGGGGATAACAACTTCAACTGTAAGGCCCGACTCTTGCATTATTAATTCCCTTCTTGGCAAATGTTACTTGCCCTAAAAAGGGCTGCCCCACACAGGAACCTCTCCCTATTTTCACCTACAAATACTGCCATTTCACAGGGTTTTAGGTGGTAGTAGTTCACTGTGTGTCTGCTCATAGCGGCGGATTTCTGCTACCAGCAGACCAAAGCAGGACGCACGGGAACGGAAGAAGGCACACTCTTTTGACCCTAACTTAAAGGGGTATTCCAGTATCAGAAAATTAAACTATAACCCCAAGACATACTTTGTGTAGTACTTTCACTTTCAGTGTGGTGTTGTCTTAGCAGAAACCTAGCTCTGATTTATCAGAAGGTTTGGCTGGATCTTGTTTCTGAGTTCAAACCTTGCTCCTTGAGTGATTTCACCAGCTTACCATCTCTTACAGCCTTCACCACCTCTTTTAATACACACAGCCCCACATGTCCAAAGGAAAGCAGCACTCAGATTATATGTATCCGGGTGCAGGCTGCAGAGTCCTGGTCAGAGGCTCCTCAACAGAAAAAAAAAAAAACAGAAGCACTCCGTTTGAGATAAATTAGCATGGCTTTATTCATCAGGATTTGCTACGTTTCGGCTATCTCACACAGAGAACATCAAGCTTGATAATATATATATAATTTGTTTACACTTGTAAGGGGAAAATAAAACTTTATTGGGATATTTAGGGAAGAATTAGGCTTGTTTATACCATGCTGCTTTGTGGTGAACAATGCTATTGGGAGAGAAGGGAAATGAATACAGCAGCTTTGTGACATGTGGAAGATATGTTTCACATTTTCTGCAACTCAAAACAGTTTAATTCATCTGAATGCAAACTTTTTTTCTGATGAAGAGGACAGTTGCAGAATTTTCTGCAAATAATCTGCCATGTGTTAACACGCTTAGGGCTCATTCACACAGGCAGATTTTATTGCGAACTCAAAGCGTGCTTTCCGCTGTAAGCTTGAATGGGGCTGCCTCTATGCTGCAGATTTTCAATGGCAGAATTTCTGCAATAGATAATCCGCTAAAGGCCCCATTGACTTCAATGGGGTCTGCAGCAGATTTTCGACAGCTGGAATTGCCCTGCCGAAAATCTGCCGTGGAGAGCCCACCCCTATTCAAACACACAGTGGGAGGTAGAGATTTCTAATACCAGCTAAAAGGAGGTACAAAATACCAGTATACCATTTCTTTCCTGCCTGCCCTAGTTCTGTGTGGTTTCAGAACTAGGGCAGGCAGGAAATAAATGGCATCTGCAGTTAGTTTGTTTTTAAACCTAATATCGGCATACCCCTTTTAACTATTATAAGTTGCACTTTTTTGTGAGAGAATATTCTTTTTTAAGTTATGCTGTTTCGATTTCTGCCATCTCTCATCTCCATGGGTACTTTTTACTTAATTCTACTTTCCAACAGCATGACAGTCAGATGTTTGTTTGTATGTAGATCTTCTTATTGTGATTTTTTAAAAATCACAATGGGAAAAGAACTAATGCCCTTTTATAGGGGTTTTTAAGTTTCACATGACCCTTTGTGTCAATTCTTTAGTACGCTTGGTAAGGGGATAAATCTCCTATACAAATAGGCTGCAGATTGGACTGCAGAAAATTATAATAGCAATGAAAATTCAGTCCTTTTTGAGTTAACAAAATAGTTAACACACCACGTCCTGCCACCCTGTCAGAAATCTACAAGCAATATTTGTTTATAGCTTAGTGCTTGTTTTATATTTGAGCATCATACATTTTAATTAGGAGATTTTACAGCCATTGTGCTTTCTTGTACTGCCAAGTGAAAATTAATGTTACTGTGCAATATGCAAGAGAGTAAACCTATTTCAGCAAAAGAGGCAATATCCTGAAAAGTTATCAAAAGAAAACAAGATTGGACCAAATATCCTGATTTGCATGATTATTTTATATTCTGTGTTGCTCTATATATATATATGCAGAAAGGCTCTTTCCACATAGGGTACTTGATGCCCTTATTATTCAAGAACACCAAGTTTCCTTCTCCTACCATGATATAAAAGTCACAATGTTACATTAGAGACAACATAACAAAGTAAAATAAAAAAAAGAAGCACCAATCTTACAAAATGCCAAGAGACATAAAAGAATTTCTGAGTGCAGGCTGAGTCACTGAGGTGAAGTTATTATTCTAATTATATTTTATTTGTAAGGTTCCCGTATATTTTACTTGCGGCATAATAAATGTCAACCATTAAACTAGACCAAGGCAAAAGGTAAGCAGGTCCAAGTCTCCTGCCATACAAACATAACGTTATTAGCAAAAAGGTGAGTGAGATCAAGTTTATGAGCTCGTAAAACATAGAAAGTGCAATGGAAGGAAAATGATATCACAAGAAAAGTATGAAACCTATAGAAAGCAAGGGTTTTAACTGCTTGGAGATCTTGAGTAGGAACTATGGAACTGAAGGGTAGCAGATATTATAGAAGGTGATAGTAGATGTTCTGTCCAGTCTGCAGCCATCCAGTGTCACATGGTATCTTATCAAACTGTGATGTCATAGTCGGCATTAAATGGGCACTGTCAGATACAAAAAAAAAACTTTTCATATGTTGTACATCTTTGCAAAACAATATTTTTTTTAATACACTTCTTTAACACATTTTCACATTATATTAAAGAAAACTGCCTTTGAAAATCCCACCACTAGTGGTCCCCATACCTCTTGGGACACTTATGAGTCCCAAAGCAGCATGAGTGTGTCGAAAGGTCATGGACATGAGATGGCTGATTGACAAGGCTGCAGGAGGAACACAGCTTGCAGCAATACTGTTACACAGTTTTACCAATCATGTGCCTCTAGCTGTTGCATAAACTACAACTCCATGCATGCCTGGACAGGGCAACCTAAGGATATCTGGGCATACTGGGAGTTGAAATTTTGCAAAAGCTGTAAACACACAGCTGAAGGCAACACTGCAGCAAAAAAAGAGTTAACCAAACACTGTACCTTCAACGATTCCAAAACTACAAGTCCCAGCATTACAGGACTGGCAAAGGATGATACACATGAATGACATAGGAACAGAAAATGTATGCATAAAAAAATCACTGTATTTTTAGCACTTAATCTTTGCACTAATTTAGGAAGATTTAAGTTATACACTCACCATATTGTCTTTGGTGGTAGAGTACAGGCAATCTCTAATAGTGTGTGTGTGTGTGTGTGTGTGTGTGTGTGTGTGTGTGTATGTATGTACAGCATAAAACCAAAGAAAAAAGGATTACAGAGCAGGGCTGCCAGGCTCGCTCCTGAGAGCAGTGAATCAGCAGAGTGAGGGAGGGGGGAGGAGTCAACACAGTGCAGGTAAGCAAAGGACACACCCTCTCCCCCCTGGGAAGATAGAACAGACAGTGGGCAGCTGTTATACGCAATTTTTTAGTGAAATATTGGTGATAGATACATAAAAATTACATGTGCATGGATTAGGTACTGAGTAACATCTCACAGTTGTTTTTTTTCTGTGGGATATGTCAGGTATGCTTTAATTTTTTAAGCAATTGTTTGTGACAATAGCTCTTTGTGGGATTGGACCAGGCATGCTAGTCTATGCACCCCACAGGCATCAAAGGGCTATGGACACCAATGATACTGTTGCTAGTTGACAAGTCATCCCTCTTTTGAATACTTTTAGTGAGTACAAACAATTACATAACAGAAACAAATTTTTTCTATTCCCTGCAATCTGCTGTCTTCAAGGTAGAATACAGGGAGTGGGGATGGGGCTGTCAGGATCCGGATTGGTATACAGTGAGGATACTGGTGGTGGATCCTCTGTGTCAGTGGGGTGATGACGTGGGCCGTACCAGGGGAACGAAGTCTAAGAGGTTACTGGTTTTCACCAGAGCCCACCGCAAAGCGGGATGGACTTACAGCGGCAGGTAACCCCCAGGTCGTTCCACCCGATAGTGACTTAACCCCAGCTGACGGCTGAGACAGGCACGGTACAAGGGATTAGGTAAGAGCAAGGTCAGACGTAGCAGAAGGTCAGGGCAGGCAGCAAGGATCGTAGTCAGGGGCAACGGCAGAGGGTCTGGAACACTGGCTTGGAACATACACAATAAACACTTTCACTGACACTGAGGCAACAAGATCCGGCGATACTAGGAAGGGGAAGTGGGTTTTTATAGAGAGGACACAGGTGAATGTGCTGATTGGGCCAGGAGCCAATCAGTGGCGCACTGGCCCTTTAAATCGCAGAGAGCCGGCCCGTGCGCGCCCTAGGGAGCGGGGCCGCGCGCGCCGGGACTGAGCCGACAGAGGACAGGACAGGTGATGGGATTTGGATGCGAGCCGCAAGCGGGCGCGTCCCGCTACGCCGGTCGCATCCCCGCCGGTGGTACTAATGCAGCGCTCCCGGTCAGCGGGTCTGACCGGGGCACTGCATGGAGGTAAACGCCGCGAGCGCTCCGGTTAGGAGCAGGGACCCGGAGCGCTCGGCGTAACAGGGGCTTAGCTATTGCTCTGTACAATAGAGAGAGAAGAAACGATACAAAGACTTTTGAAGAGATTTATCAAAACCTGTGCTAAGAAAAGTTGACCAGTTGCCCATAGTAACCACTCATACTAATTATTCCATTTTAAGAGGCATTTTAACCCTTTTTTAAGAACCATTTTGGTCTTAAGGGCACAGGGAATTTTCATTTGTGCATTTTTGCTTTTTTCTCCTTTGTCTATGTGAGAGCTATAACTTTTTTTTTTTCCAACCATAGACCCATATGAGGGCTTGTTTTTTTGGATGACCAATTGTAATTTGTAATGACACCTTTCATTTTACCATAAAATGTACATAGCACAGATCAGTGTTATCTGAGATCCACTGAGATCTACTTCTCTGGCCTGCTTGAAGACAGATAAGAGAACAAGACCCCATGATGATGGCAGGAGGCAGGTAAGAAGACCTACATCCATCATCTTAGCTGATCTGATCCCCGCGGCCGTGCCATGGGTGATCAGATCAGCCACCAGAACCGCTGCTTTGCTGCAGAAGCTGTGATCAATATTGAACGCAGCATCTGAGGGGTTAATAGCAAACAGTGAAATTACTGACAAAGTGCTCATGGGGTTCTCTGTGCATCCTCCTTCACAGACAAAATTATCTCTGACATGGCAAGAACAAAAAATAAAGGCATTAAATATATGACATTACATGAGAATACATTATGACACACAATACACGTGATCTGAACTATGGGCCGGAGCAGACACTGCAAAGTGACATTCACTTGACAGGGCAGATAGACAGGTGTGATCCGCACTGGGAAACCACATACTTAACTACATACCTTCCTATCTGCTTGCACTATGCACCTGCCTACCAGCCTGCACAATGTACCTTTCTACCTGTTTACCTACCTACCAGAATATGAATATAATAACGATGCATAGCATGCATGCATACCCCCAACATAAATCTCTGCTCCAGTACTGTACCTGGGCAGTGCTCTGCTTACCCCTCACACTGTGCACAATGACATCATCACATGTGATATGCATGATAGGCAGGGTAAGAACAGCATTGCAAAGTGTGCCAGAGTCCAGAGGGGGAAGAGGAGGTGAGGGAAGACGAGTGGGATTTTTATTCAAAATCAAGGCCTACCTGTGGTAAGCTGTGGTTAATGGTGTGTGTAAATTGTGGGGTGATTTGACTGTGATAAGAGTTTGTGATGCCAGGAGTGTTAGCCACAACACGACCAAGGTAAAACAGTAGCCTGTGCCAGGCACTGGGCAATAAATAATTCAAATGCTAGGTTAGGGAAACCTCTTTTATCTTAATTCAGGAAATTGCAACATTGTACGGACAGGAGCTGTTTACTTTAGAGCAACATTCGCTGAAGGCTGCAACAAAGAACCTCAATTGCTTCCTGGCACTATGGGACTTGTAGTCCTTCTTAACTTAGATATAGCTGAAACTGGTCTGAACTTGACTTGGACAGACTAACTGACTGGGACTTGACTTACATTGACTTAGTTAGACTTGATTGAAGAAAGAAGAGAAGACATAGACTTAGAGACAGAAGAGATGTCTGCCACTGGCCTAGACTTTCATCACACAGGGTTCCAGGGTTAGGGCTTATTGGCCAGGGTGAATCTATTTGGACCTGAGCTGCCTGAGGCTTTTACTCAAACTATCCATTCAGTACTGTACTTGTCTGAACTTAACGTGGACAGACCTGACTGAAGAAGGACCTTGTTGGCAGTAATCCGTACGCGGATGGTCAGTCACTCAGGAACAGGTAGACAAAGGTAGACATTAGAGGTATGGGGCAGGTATACTGCAGAGATGCCTTCACCTTCCTTTGACTGGACTCAACAACTACTGACTAGCTAGCTCCTCCCTGCCTAGGCAGACCTGGGGGAGCAGGGCAGCAATCCCTGATTGGACAAAGTGCTCATGTGATTCTCTGTGCATCCTCCTGCACAGACAAAATGATCTCTGACATGGCAAGAACAAAATATAAAGGCATTAAATATATGACATTACATGAGAATACATTATGACACACAATACAAGTAATCTGAACTATGGGCCGGAGCAGACACTGCAAAGTGACATCCACTTGACAGGGCAGATAGACAGGTGTGATCTGCACTGGGAAACCACATACTTAACTACATACCTGCCTATCTGCTTGCACTATGCACCTGCCTACCGGCCTGCACAATGTACCTTTCTACCTGTTTACCTACTTGCCTGTACTATATACTTTCCTACCTACATACCTACCTACCTTCCTGCACTTTGCACATTTCAGCCTGCCTAACAGTCTGCACTATGTACCTACCTACTTGCACATCTATTTATCTACCTTCATACCTACCTGCCTAGCTACCTGCCTGCACTATCTACCATTAAGATTCCCTACCTATCTACTGGGGACATCTACCTAATTGGGGAGAATGCAAAATAACCCAAAACAATGATCCAATGAAAAAATGTATTAAAATACTTAGCCTTTATTACAAAATTGTTAAAAGTCCAAAACAGCATAGAAAATGCAAACATACAAACTAATCTGACCTACATGTTTTAAGTGCATCCGTACTCACGGCCACAAAATAACCTCTACCTCCGTACTGAGGGGTACCTAACTACCTATTAGGAGGATACCCTACCCACCTACTGGAGGTATCTACCTAATGGGGCAAATTACCTACCTACCATCACCCAAACCCCCTACTACCCTATTCGTAACATGCTCACCTACTCCTTAAGACAATCCAGGGCACCAAGGGAGGCATTATTTGGGGCACTAAGGGTAGAGAAAAGTTAGCAAATGTGGTGGGACTGAGTAAGACAGAAACAAAAAGGAAAGAGAACAATCAACTCCCCAAAGATGCCCCCTGTGAGCCACTAGATGTACATGCACTGTAATCTGGTATACTTCTACAGAGCCTGTGTAGAGCCAGGGTCACCACTATATGGTTACTGTATATGGAAATATAAGTCTGTGTACAGGTTTTATTCATTATTAGTATGGTAGCATTGTCTAGTCAATATATAGTGGTAATGGTAGTGGTCATGGTGTGACCAAAATTATTTGTCCCTTGTTTAGTAGTGATATTGGTCTCTGCATAGTGCTGTTTATGCAGTAACAGTATGATGATATTAGTCACTACAGTAGTAATATGTCATCCTGGTGTGAAGCATTATTTTATGCTTTAAACTCCCCTAATGAGCAACAATGCATACAATGTATGCATCACCATTCTCTGACATTCACAGGGATGCACAATATTCTGCCTTACCCGGGTACTTCTAAAACATGCTATATCACAACATCTTGTCAGTGGAGGGGTGGGATCACCTGTGTAGCACCGGTCCTGTATCAGAGATAAAATTAATTCTGCTACCCCATAAGTGAACAGCAGTACAGAAGGTAAAATCTGTTGAATTACTGCTACATGTGCACGTGTTCAGCTTAGAAAAGTGCAGGGGATGAATTATTAGCTGTAGCTGTAAACGTGAGCTATCAGGAAAGCATTGCAGCCATTTCCAACAAATGTAGAATAATATAGCGAGAGTTGCACAGTAACACATATAATGTACTCATAGAGTTAAATAGTGTGTGTGCTGCACGCTAGAGGGCGGCTGAGCAAGAAGAAAAGTCATTGTACGTTAGCTTTGTCTGCAGCATCAGAATCACTTGCTTGCACAGGAACAAGTAACAGGCTTTCGACTTGTAAGTAATTACCCAGCTTTAACCTGGGATGATTACCGACAAGAATTGTTCCGTGCTAAACTGTTGTCTTGTAACTAGCTGTACCGAGCATGCATGTGTTGGTTTTACATAGAAATAATTATGCTAGATGTATTATTTCTCTGTAGAAGAGCAGAATGTTTTACAATAGGTCTCCAGCTCTAGAGATTCCATGTCAATGATCACAATAAAGTATGTTTTACTTGGAACCAATTGTCCTTAAAGGGAACATGTTGTCACTTTGTTGCTTCCCAAACTATGAGTCTTCAAGGTTGTCTCCGGCAGCTTCTCCCTATCCCAGGTGGGAAAACTTGTTTCCTGTTTGGCTATAGGGAAAACTCTATCCACCAAGGATGGATGAGTAAGTAGAAGCCACTGGGGACAACCACGATGACTCAGGCAGCATTAAAGCAATGTAGGGTTTTGCTTTAAACTGTTTTATGAAATTAGAAATGCATGGCTCCTATCCAGTCATGTCCATGGATGTGCTGTTCAAATGAATGGGACCAGACACAGCCAATGGTCAGTAGTGGATATTCAAAAATGGAAGTCTAAATTTATGTTACTCCCAGAGCACTTGGGCTCCCTCCTATACATTGCACAATATGGTGGCAGTGAACAGCAGGGCCAGATCAGAGACACAGTTAAGACATGAAAGGTTAGAAGACAAAGAAAATAACACCCTTTCTATAGCATCATGTTAACAATAACCATATTCTGACTGGATTCTGGAATGTTCATTATTAAAAGTAGAAAATATGAGTGTCCAGTGGCATATATACTGTAGAGGCTCGTAAAAAGACTGCAATAAACCCTTGTAAGGAGGACACTTAAGTATGTATTTGTTACCCACTGGAAGAGGGAACACAAGTCTTTTTACCCACTTAAAGGGGTAGTCCAGTGGTGAAAAACGTATCCCCTATCCTAAGGATAGGGGATAAGTTTGAGATCGCGGGGGGTCCGACCGCTGGGGCCCCCTGCGATCTCTCTGTACGGGGCCCCGGCTCTCCGCCGAGATAGCGGGTGTCGACCCCCGCACGAGGCGGCGGCCGACACGCCCCCTCAATACATCTCTATGGCAGAGCCGGAGATTGCCGAAGGCAGCGCTTCGGCTCTGCCATAGCGTTGTATTGAGGGGGCGTGTCGGCCGCCGCCTCGTGCGGAGGTCGACACGCCCCCTTCCAGCGGGCTGTCGGGGCTCCGTACAGGAGATCGCGGGGGGCCCCAGGGGTCGGACCCCCCGCGATCTGCAACTTATCCCCTATCCTTAGGATAGGGGATAAGTTGCTCACCACTGAATCACCACTGGACTACTCCTTTAATATAAATAGCCAAGCAGCTCTCATATCGCACACACAAATATACAGCTTTCCATTAAAGGGGTACTCCACTGGAAAACATTTTTTTTTAAATAAACTAGTGCCAGAAAGTTTAACAGATTTCTAAATTACTTCTATTTAAAAATCTTAATCCTTCCAGTACTTGTCAGCTGCTATATTCTCTAACAGGAAGTTATTTTCTTTTTTTATTTATTTTCTGCCCGACCACAGTGCTCACTGCTGACACCTCTGTCCATTTTATGAATTGTCCAGAGCAGGATAGGTTTGCTATGGGGATTTGCTCCTACTCAGGGCAGTTCCTAAAATTGAGGTGTCAGCAGAGAGCACTGTGGTAAGACAGAAAGTAAATTGAAAAAGAAAATAACTTCCTGTGGAGCATATAGTAGCTGATAAGTACTGGAAGGATTAGGATTTAAAAAAAAAAAAAGTAATTTAC
This sequence comes from Hyla sarda, assembly GCF_029499605.1. Classification (NCBI taxonomy): domain Eukaryota; kingdom Metazoa; phylum Chordata; class Amphibia; order Anura; family Hylidae; genus Hyla; species Hyla sarda. Next base: position 191,408,504 of record NC_079194.1, read on the forward strand.
AAATCTGTTTAACTTTCTGGCACCAGTTGATTAAATTTTTTTTTTTCTAGCAGAGTACCCCTTTACAGTCAGTGTTTCTCTTCAACTAGGAGTCTTGCAAACTGGGAATATATGCCAAACCAGAGATCTCTCCAGAATGAAAAAATGCGCATCTGCAGACAGCTGAGAATAATGGAAATTAAATATGCATTAAAGGTAAAAACAGTATCCCCCCCTATCTATCCAATTATACCGCCATATACTACACTGTATAATATTGTGAGGCTTAGCTTTAACCCGTTAAGGACACAGGGCGTATGCGTACGCCCTGGTCCTGTTACAGAGGTTTGAAGCGTGCTCACAAGCTGGACATCCTTCAAATCTAGTGGGTCCCAATTGCTATCTGCAGCCAGGACCAAGGGTTAATTCCAGACATTGCCAATCGGCCGATTTCCGGCATTAACCCTTCAGACTTTGCAATCAAAGTTGATTGCAGCATCTAAAATGCTGGGTTAACATGCAGGTTAACTTAGTGGAGCTGCTCAGGGCCATCACAGTGAAACCGCAATGTCCCGATCCGATCAGCTGAGAGAACGCTGGGAGGGCCCTTACCTGCTTCCTCACTGTCTGCTTGGTGCTCTGAAGCTCCCAGCCAGCCATGGCAGGCTGGAGAAGCAGAGCACAGATAACACTGATCAATGCTGAGCCAAAGCTCAGCATTGAACAGTGTATGCTACCGAAATATTCTATGGTATAGCCCTCTATTGGAACAACAACAAAAAAAAAAGTGTAAAAAAATTAAATATTGTAAATGTGAATAAGCCCCTCCCCTAATAACAGTTTGAATCACCCCCTAGTTCAATTTTTTAAATAAAATAATGTAATAAAAAATAAACATGAACATATGTGGTATCAACACGGGCGTAAATGTCCAAACTATTAAAATATAAGGTTAACTTAATCGCATGGTCAATAGCATACACGTGAAAAAAAGATGATAAAAGTGGAAAATTTAGCATTTTTGGTCACTTTATATAGCACAAAAAATGACCAAAAAGTCCCATCAAAACAACATTGGTAATGATAACATCTACAGACTATGGCACAAAAAATGAGCCCTCATATAGCCTTGTATGTGGAAAAATTAAAAAGTTATAGGGGTCAGAATATGACAATTTTAAACATACAAATTTTTGTGCATGTAGTAATATATATTTTTTTTAATTAGTAAAATTAAATAAAACCTAAATAAATTGGTATCCTTGTAATCGTACGGACCTACAGAATAAAAATAAGGTGTCATTTTTACTGAAAAGTACACTGCGTAGGAATGGAAGCCCCCAAAAGTTAAATTTTTTTAATTTTATTTCACCCCATAAATATGTTTATTGTTTCACTGCATATTTTATTGTAAAATAAGTTATGTCACTACAAAGTACAATTAGTGATGAAAAAAAAAAAAACAATCTAGGTCTTTAGGTGCTAAAATGAAAGTGTTATGATTTTTTGAAAGGAAGGAGAAAAAGGAAAGTGCAAAAATGAAAATTGTTTTCAAATCAACTGGTGCCAACTGGTGCCAGAAAGTTAAGCAGATTTGTAAATGACTTCTATTACAAAATCTTAACCCTTCCAGTACTTATCAGCTGCTGTATACTCTAGAGGAAGTTGAGTTGTTCTTTTCTGTCTGACCACAGTGCTCTCTGCTGACACTCTGTCCATGTCAGGATCTGTCCAGAGCAGGAGGTTTGCTATGGGGATTTGCTAATACTCTGGACAGTTCCTAACATGGACAGAGGTGTCAGTAGAGAGCACTGTGGTCAGATAGAAAAGAACAATTTAACTTCCTCTCTAGTATACAGCAGCTGATAAGTACTGGAAGGGTTAAGATTTTTAATAGAAGTAATTTACAATTATAATTAGCTTTCTGGAGCCAGTTGGTTTGAATTTTTTTTCCCACTGGAGTACCCCTTTAAGACCAAAATGAGCTGAGTCCTTAAGAGGTTAAGTTACACTTCTGGGCTATAAGATATAGTATACATACATTACTCCATAGACATGTAAATGCCTAATACTATCCTTAGATAATAATTCAGAAATGATTCACTTTAGCACAATAATCACTTCTAAAATCCGAAGGCAAGGAGATGAGTTCACAGAGAAGTGATCATCTGAGTAGAAGCTCAGTGAAGATACAAGCTTATTTCTTTGTACTTTATTTGTAGAACCCCAATTCATTTAAAACTAGAAAGTTTTATAATATACAGTGGTGGAAAAGCTTCTCCGGGCTACATCTGCTAGTTATGCTAAATCTCTAATCTTATTATATTTGAAGATACTATCAGAGATTTACTGAAGTGTCTTATATCTAATCTCTATTCTAAAACTTGTTCTGCTTAATTAAAAACTTATTAAAACTTCTGACGCCTTCTATGATCTGATTAGATTTTGGAAGCCATTTTTTCTACCTTTCGCTCTTTGTTCATACAGCAGAGATCAAGAACTCACTGCAAGGAATCCTATTTAAGTCAACTTCGGAAGACTTTTGTCACTAGGAAACACCTAAAGCAGTGTGAGAAGTGACATGCGGTCAAGTTCCACTTCAAAGAAAGAGGCTGAATGAAGTTGTGCAAAGCATAATACATGAAAATACATGAAATTTATATAATGGCATGGATGTACAGAATGAAATAGACCTGAAATATCTATTATTGATGTAAACATTCTTTCACTTTATGTGTCCGCTGAGGATTATAAAAGTGATTGTGTTTCACAATAGTCATTGATACATTCGTAGCCTTGAATTACCAGACTTTAAAGATTATATATATAATCATCAGGGCAGGGATGTAGCCACCTGAGGTGTTTATTAGTTTCTGAGTTAGGTGGCGGTGCATACAGAAAGCACAGTTGCTTTTAAAAGGTTTGACCAAGCTACTATAGCTCTCTGCCTGCAGCCGCTATAAGGCTATAGGCCGAGATTGTCTCTTCTTTCTTTCTTTCTTTCTTTCTTTCTTTCATATAATGAATATTATCTCCAGGAACCACCTACCTAATGAAGGACAATATCTAGTAGGGATGCCTACATATAGACCTTTTACCTCCTCGATTGACCTACTTTATTTATTTGGGGGAACCTACTGTACTTAAAGGGGTAACCTATTTTCCACTGTGAAATAATACAGTAATAATACTCCCTGCAACCCCCATGTGGACCCTTAAAATAATAAGGCCCCCAGTATTTTCCAAAACTTAACCTTATGTCTTACCTTATGTCTTATGTGTTAAGCTGTTATCTGTCATTGATCACAAAGAAGGGGGGCTTCTTTGTGATCAATGACAGATAACAGCTTAACACAAAAAAAAAAAAAAAAAAAAGACCTGAAGTCCCACAACTCTCATTGATGCACATTCCAATATTCAGCATTGGAGAAAGAAGTGCAACTTCTATTAACTAAAGTATTGGACCTTGAGAACAAATTTTGAATTAACAACATCAAGATCACAGGGTTTCCAGAGTCTGTCACACCTGATCAGCTTTAGCAATACTTAATGGATTTTATGGTATTTGGGCTTTATAGCTTATCTATGTTGAAGTTGACCATTAATAGAATACATAGGATCCTAAAATCTCACCAAGACCTCACCAATTTAAAAAAAAAAAAAAAAAGTATTGCCCTATCAGCTGTAACAATGTTGAGGAGAAAATTTGAAGTCTGCCCAAAGATCCTATATGAGAATGAGGATTTCTAGTGAAGATTATAATTTCCAAAGGGGATGCTCAACAAATCTGCCTCATCCTTGTAGCTGCCTGCTTACCTACCAGACAGTAATGGGCATACTTAGGATGGATCTGTGCTTGTCTTGGAGCTAAATGGCAGTGTTGCAAGTCTTTTTTTGAAATGGCTATTACCTGTTGGAGTTTTTTCCTCCAACTACAAGTCCCAGGATTCCATGTTTGTAAGTGTGAGGTCACTTATCTCCAACCTACATATCAGCCACCCCACCCATTGCAGCACAGCTGAACTAAGTTGCATGTGCTGTGCTGTGTTTGAAACTACAATTTCCAGCAGCCCTGTGGAGAATTATTTCCCTCCCACCTAGCGGTCACTCAACACATTGATAGGCTTCCTTTTAAGACCTGATTAGTGATGTAATATCTTGGGCCGCACTGCAACCTGGCAAAAGCTGAGACAACACTCATTTTGTATGCTGCTAAAAATGAACATTGTGGCAAAGATCACATAAAAATTGTTAAACCTGCCATTAAAAACAGGTACAAACTCTACGTGATAACCCACATTAACTTTACAGTCCCTGTAGCTCAGTAAAAAAATACAATACTTGAATACCCCTTTAAAGTCTAACTGTGATAGTCTATGCTTACAATATACCTATCTCCATGAAGTAGATTTGTTTCATTTGAAGCACCATAACTTCAGAGTTACTCTTTCTGCATCTTTTAAAGAGAAGTAAGCTCGGTTTGCAATTGTAATTAAAGATTCTGTTTTGTGTTAAAATATAGATACAGTAGTTGATCCCAAAGGGAGATATGTTATTCTTATCTGTGATATAATTATCTCATGTTTTGCACTCTCCAACTTTATTATATGTACCTAACAAATCGCTAAGAGGTTTTATAAGGAAAGTTAGAGAGACATTGCAGTCATTCTGACAAGGTAGATTCATAATTCATACTGTATGTTTTTTTTGTTTCTACTAGTTGACAGCCACACCTTACTAAATGTTTTAGAATCTAATATTGGTGTTATATCCTGGTCAGTCCATATGCCAGTTGACATTGTAATCTCTGATGGTCATGCCACAACCCCCAGACCCCACTTGCACCTTAAAGGGGATTCCAGGATTTTTTTCATTTGACTATGCTACAGAGGCTGTACAGTTAGTGTACTTCATAATATAGTGTCTGTCCCTGTGTTTGATGGTGGTCTCGCAATTCTTAAGTGAATTTTGCCACATTGTTTACTTTTAACAGCATACAAAACGACTGCCATCTCAGGTTTGGGTGTGCTGCAGCACTGGTGTGTACAACAACTGAAAAGCTAATTAGGGTGAGCAGAGCACCAAAAGCGTATTGCCCTCTATTAAGTGTAACCTGTGCGTACATCTAAGTGGTATATTATTTTGTTCCCGTTAAAGTCTTAAGGGCCTAAATACTGTGAAAGGCGAACCAAAAGTACACACCTGCTGGTGTTGTAGACAAATACTGTTTTTAAGTGTAGTGGAACGTGTTGTTCTCCCTTCATAAACGCACTAAGTATGTCAGGCAGATCAAGCAGAGGTCGCAGCAGACTAGGGACGAGTGGCAGCAAGAATCACAGCGAGAGGCCTAAGCTTCCAGTATCGGCTAGCAGCCATGTCTCGTCCAGCAACCCATCTGCTATCATCAATTGGTTAACATGGTCATCCACTTCATCACAAGTGACATCTGACACCCCCAGTCAACAGTCGGTGGGTTCCTCAGAAACAACCATCAGTTGGCATGGCCCGGGAGCAGTCCCTGTCCTCCCATTGCCTCTGTCCTGAGCTGTTCCCTTCACCACAGAAGTGTCTTATGCTGTGGGTTCAGCTCCATTATTCAGTGAGGATGACCTACTAGAGGACAGTCAGCAGTTACTGCCCAACAAAGAAGTGGAGAAGACATCCGACACTTCCTCCGCTAGGCGAGCAAGTAGTCATGACGAGAGTGGCATGGGAGGTGGTGTTGTGAGCATTCAGGCTCCTGAAGCAGAGACTGTTGAATAATCTGAGGACATCAGTGACGTGCAGACACAACTCAAGACAACATTATGATGAAGCTGATCACACTTGGGAGCTGGGTGCAGAAGGGGCTTCATCAGGAGAAGAAAAACTATCACCGATTTCTTGATGATTCAAGTGGATAGGGGTACTCTCCTGTGTAACTTCAATGTCAACTAGTGGAAGCTCCTGCCATTTGCTCAGGCCCTTTGAGGAAGCCACATTATAAGTCAGTCGCCAGGATTACTGGATGAACAACGTCATTCCACTGCTTCATCTACTACAAAACGTGTTGGAAACAATGGCTGGTAAGGGCACTGGAGACATGCCTACATCTCATGGCCACATGGGCCCTGTGGGGGCTGAAATGGAGGAGAAGGAAGGGGAGGGGCACAGTGGAGCACAATTTAGTTTTTGCAAAATGGGCAGTTTTCTAGTCATCTGACAGGAGAGGAGGAGCAGGAGCAGCCAGATGAGCTAGAAGGTTATGAGGAAGGCTAGAAAGAGGACCCAGATGCACCTTGGTAGTATGCAGTGGAGATGGAGGCAGGGAGTCCCTCCGAGTCACTTGCATAAATGGCACGATGCATGCTTACTTGCTTGCGTAGTGACTGCTGAATTGTCACCATTTGCAGTGGGATGACTTCTGGCTCTCCACCTCGCTACCGGCACAAAATGGAGGCCGTTTTTACACCCACTGAGAGGGAGGACAAACTGACCTACCACAGAAACATCCTACGTAGTCAGTTGGCTAATGCCTATCTGCGCCATCGTCCATCCTCTCGCAGGTCTGACTTGGGGGGCACTTTCCACTGCCATGGCTGCTGGAGAGGGTGGGGGTGGCAGAAGCAGTACCAGCTCCATCAGCAGCCTAGTCTACAGTCGCTGATGAGTAGTTTTCTTCACCTGCAAAGTGAAGCAACTCATTAGCAGCAGGTACGCAAGAGAGAGACCAGAAACGCATTGCTATTGTGCGAATAAACATGACTTTAGGACAATAATTGTGTGTCCGTACCATTAACTCTGCCGGATCAGCACCTAGAAACTTGAACTTTATCTATTTTTATGAGCATAAGCAGCAGGTAGACCTGGGGCAGGACCTGAACCAGCAGGTGGTGGCATACCTTGACATGTCCATGCCAACACACCTTGAAGATCTGCTGGACATCTGGGCAGTCAAGCTTGATTTGTGGCCGCAACTAGCAGAGTATGCCCTGGAAAAGCTGTCCTGCCTGGCCAGTAGTGTGCCATCAGAGCAGGTGTTTAGTGTGGCGGGGGCCATAGTAACCCCAAGGAGAACTTATCTGTCCACGAAAAATTTTGTGACACTGACTTTGTGAAGATGAATCAGGCATGGATCAGCCAGGATTTCCACCTACCAATGCCTGATGCATCAGAGTAGATTGACCATGTTGCCACACCAACACTCCACAAATATGGATAGTGAAAAACATATTTAAGGTGCTTCTCCCCATTTACAGACATTCCTCGGCATCACACCACAAGTAAGTATTGAGGATATGAATTAGCTAAAACGTAACTTTACTTAGGATAAAATATATGCACCCAATTTTTTTGAAAGGTGTCCAAAAAACACCATGTGCCATCTACACCACCAAGTATTGATGTGATGCAAAGATCTCTAAAAGGTGGTAGGGAACAACGTATGGTCCATTGTAACCGGTGGGGTAAAACTTCCCCTGTAGGGCCCTACTCTTGCATTATTAATTCCCTTCTTGGCAAGTGTTACTCGCCCTAAAAAGGGCAGCCCCACACAGGAACCTCTCCTATTTCCCCCTACAAACACTGCCATTGCCCAGGATTTTTAGGTGGAAATACAGAGAGTTTGCTGTGTGAGGCCGCCCTTTTTAGGGTGAGTAACAATTGCCAAGAAGGGAATTAATAGGGCGAGAGTAGGGCCGTAGGGCAGTTTTTACTCCCACCAGTTACAATTGACCTTTTAGAGGTCTTTGCATCACATCAATACTTGGTGGTGTAGGTGACACATGCTGTTTTTGCACACCTTTCCTTTTGTTTGATTTTAAAAAAAATTGGGTCCTTATATTTTATCCTAAGCCTATTATTATTAAAGGTTAAACTTTACATAACGCATATCCTCAATACTTACTTGTGCACGCTAACACTTTTACAAAAGAGACCATTTTTCTCTGCCTACCTGCCTCAGCTACTATTCTGATCCTGCCACCCGCCTAATGCCACACATCTGATGCCAAGTTTGCTTCTCCCCCCTTCGCTCCGGGTGCTGATATTGCCACCCACTGCACCACTCTGTCACCGGGTCACTTTCAGGACTTTTGATGCTGCTGCTGCCACCTCCAGGTGTCTCATTCTGGCTCCATATGTTCTCCTCAAGCTGATGCCAGCTCCAGGCTGTCTCATTCTGCTGCCAACTCCAGGCTGTGTCATTAAGCCACTATATGGTCTCCTCATAATGCCACCAACTCCAGGCTGTGTCATTCAGCCACTATATGGTCTCCTCATGCTTCTGCCACCTCCAGGCTGTGTCATTCAGACACTATATGTTCTCCTCATGCTGCCAGCAACTCTAGGTTGCGTCATTCAGCCACTGTATGCTGCCGCCAACTCCACGTTGTGTCATTCAGGCACTATATGGTCTTCTCATGCTGCCGCCACCTCCACACTGTGTTATTCAGCCACTATATAGTCTCCTCATGCTGCCACCACCTCCACGCTGTGTCATTCAGGCACTATATGGTCTCCTCATACTGCCGCCACCTCCATGCTGTGCCATTCAGCCACTATATGGTCTCCTCATGCTGCTGCCAACTCCAGGCGGTGTCATTCAGCCACTATATGGTCTCCACATTCTTCCGCCACCTCCAGGCTGTGTCATTCAGGCACTATATGTTCTCCTCATGCTTTCGGAAACTCCAGGTGGTGTCATTCAGCCACTTTATGCTGCTGCCAACTTCAGGCTATGTCATTCATCCACTATGTGGTCTCCTCATGTTGCCACCAATACCAGGCTGTGTCATTCAGCCACTATATGGTCTCCTCTTGCTGCTGCAAACTCCAGGCTGTGTCATTCAGCCACTATATGTTCTCCTCATGCTGCCGCCACCTCCATGCTGTGTCATTCTGCCACTACATGGTCTCCTCATGCTTGTGTCACCTCCAAGCTGTGTCATTCAGCCACTATATGGTCTCCTCATGCGGCCGCCAACTGCAGGCTATGTCATTTAGCCACTATATGGTCTCCTCATGCTGTAACCACCTCCACACTGTGTCATTCAGCCACTATTTGGTCTCCTCATGCTGCCGCCATTTCCAGTCTGTGTCATTCAGCCACTACATTGTCTCCTCATGCTGCCGCCACCTCCACGCCTGGTCATTCAGCCACTATATGGTCTTCTCATGCTGCCGCTACCTCCATGCTGTGTTATTAAGGCACTATAAGGTCTCCTAATGCTGCCGCCACCTCCACGCTGGGTCATTCAGCCACTATAAGGTCTCCTCATGCTGCTGCCACCTCCATGCTGGGTCATTCAGCCACTTATACTGCCGCCAACTCCAGGCTGTGTCATGATTCTACTAGCAACGTCTCTGATTTGCATTACATACTGGACAACAGTATTATTTCACTAACCCAGCACATACTCTTGGCGTGTTACAGCAAGGCAAAGTGTTCTATACCCATATTGAGGCTCTCTGTAGGCCAGAAATAGTCATTTTTAATAGCTAATTCAGACTGAAACAATTTTTTGAGAAAATTCGTCAAATCGACTGAATCAAATTTTTCAAAACATTCTCTCATCTCTGCTCACAACATAGCCATTTACCCCCATGACAAGCACAGATCCTTCCTAAGCATGTCCATTACAGTCTGGCAAGTACATACTAAAATCACTTTATGGTGGATTACCCCTTTAATACTCCTCTGTTAAATTACGATGCTACTAGAACACAAGTTCTCACATCTATTGAATATTTTTTTCTTGTTAATGCCCCTACAGCTTCAACTCCTGACTATGGTGTGTACATAAGGCATTCATTAGAGGTATCTTTATAGAGCGTTCAGCAAGAGTAAGGAAAGCTGGGGCACTGCAAGTCGAGACTCTCTTAGGTCGTATTAAGTTGCTGGATGCAAATTAAGGCTTCACCTTCTGATCCTGCACAAGCACATCCCTGGAAATGTTGAGATAAACTGCATAGTTTATTCCTTCATAAATATGACATGTAGCTTAAATGTTTAAGGTGGAATTTTTATAGGCATAGAGATAAAGTGAGAAAAATCTTCGATAACACACACATAGCTAAAACTAGAATTCCCTACTCATGAAGTCCCTAAGGAGATCCCTCAGAAAATTTCTGATAGTTTTTAAGACTTTCACAGTGTATTATATAATATTAAAAATACAATCTGTAGAGCCGGCAGTGTCAACAGACCTAATACAGCATTTTTATTGAAAATATCACTTCCCACCCATATGACAACTCTCTATAATTCTCCCATTTCTGTATTTGAAATCAGATTTGTAATTAAATCTATTGAATCTAGGAAATCGCCTGGACCTGATAAGGGATCAAATGAGTACTACAAGTAGTACACAGACTAGTTTGTTTGCCACCTGGGGGACTTTTTTCTCATATTGTAGTACCACGTTCTCCCCCAAGAGATGTTTGAAGCCATAATTACTAAAGCCCAGGAAACCCATAGACTCCTTCAGTAATTTCTGTCCTACATCTTTATTAAATTCAGATATTAAAGTAGTCTAAATTGCTAACCTGGCAAATTAATGCAGTCCTCCCATTCCTAATGGCACTAGACCAAGTAGGCTTTGTGCTGGATGTTGAGGTGGTTAATTTAGTTGATTTTGTTCAGGTGGTTAATTTTCCATCTTCTCCAATTGTTGTTCTTTCTTTAGACACCAAATTTTAGTTAACTGGAGTTGGGTGGAAGCTATTTTGGATAAATTTGGATTTGCTTTTTATTTTTATGTATTTTTATTTTTTTATTTTTATAAAATGTGTCTATCCCTTGGCCTATGTGTTTGCATCTGGGTTTCTATTTAGACTTTCATTTCATTAGGGATCTCCACTGTTGCCTGAATACAGAACTGTACTGAGGATTCATATTTTCTATACAGAAGTCAATACCTTTATATTACAGATCTGTCTTTTTCAGGCTTTAATGGGGAACTCCTGTACTAGACATCTTATCCCCTATCCGCAGGATAGGGAATAAAGCATCCGATCATCAGTGGTTTGAGCACTGGGACCCTCGCGATCTCTGGGCCAGCTATGTTTAGAACACCGGCTGTGCTAAGCTTCTGAGCGGACATGGTCGACATGTCCAGTCCATTCACTTCTATGGGAAAGATAGAGATACAGAATTTGTTTATCTCCAGATTTCCTATAGAGATGTATGGAGCGGGTGTGTTAACCCCAGGTTCAGGAATGTGGTCGGTAGTAAACCGACATGGGGCAAAGAACAATCCATGCATGCATTACTGGGGTGACCAGCAGCAGGACCCACCAAAATCAGACACTAATCCCCTTTCCTCTGCATAGGGGATAAGATGTCTAGTACCAGACTGCCCTTTGAGTCTAAGCGGAGCTTCTGGGTCTGTATTAGGTGCTTTACTGGTTGTTCTCTAGTTATTTACTGAATTCAATAGCAATGGTCAAAGGGGTACTCCACTAGAAAACTTTTTTTTTTAATCAACTTGTACCAGAAAGTTAAACAGATTTATAAATGACTTCTATTAAAAAATCTTAATCCTTCCAGTACTTATTAGCTGCTGTATGATCCACAGGAAATTATTTTATTTTTGAATTTCCTTTCTGCCTGACCACAGTGCTCTCTACTGACACCTCTGTTCATTTTAGGAACTGTCCAGAGTAGGAGCAAATCCCCATAGAAAACCTCTCCTGCTCTGGACAGTTCCTAAAAGGACAGAGGTGTCAGCAGAGAGCACTGGGGTCAGGCAGAAAGGAAATTCAAAAAGAAAAGAACTTCTTGTGGATCACACAACAGCTGATAAGTAATGGAAGGATTAAGATTTTTTAATACAAGTAATTTACAAATCTGTTTAACTTTCTGGCACCAGTTGATTTAAAAAAAAAATGTTTTCCAGTTGAGTACTACCCCTTTAAATGAAGCTCGATCCATTTCTCCCATTCATGTACTGAAGACAATTGAACAGTTATGTACAGTTTAGATGTATGTACATAATGTACTAGATACTACATTAGAAGAAAGCCAAATATTATGCATACACCACATTAAAGAATGTTGGAATACAAAATTATAAATAATTGACTAGGTTTTTATTTACATGGTCAAAAAAGATATATATAATTTATGGTTTTTATAATCGCCTTTGGAAAGTCCTTCAACTATCAATGCTGGTTGATGACATTATCAGAGCAGTATGAAGGTTCAATAAAAGAACTCCCAACCTTCAGAAATTAGAATCCAGATGTAAAATAACAGCAATATTTATGTAGATCCACATCATTTTCCCTTTCCTCGCAGATGACATAATTAGGTTCTGTGTATTATTTTGCTTAGGTCAGTTATTTGTGTCATATCAAACATTTGCTTTGCTGGCTGATCAGATTACCAGGAATTCTGGATACATATACATTTATATTCATGCTCAGAGGTAAAAATTATGGCATATAGGAAAAGGTGTGAATGTCAGCCTCGGGTAAGACATGGACTAAATAAAAAAATAAACATTATTTTGTTTTCTATATATTTTGTGTACTTTAGCAATGCATCACTGTGAGAAGGATATGAAGTCAATGATGAAGCTACATTGATCAGTATAAGCAATTAAACAATTGCTTATAATAATCACTTAGAGTGAGTGATGTATTTTGTGGTTACTCTGTTTTGCATCCTAATCTATTAGTCAGATATCTTGGGAAGCAGCTACAAGAGTATTTCTCACTCTGGGGTACATGGACAGACTATACATTTCGATAAGATTCCTTTGTCTTGGGGTGGCACCAGGGATCAAGTCCTGCAGTAATGCATGGGAATGGAGTTCCGCACTTTTTCCACAGTAGGAACATCGTTCACATTAGCAGGCCCAGCCCTTGAATGGAAATCACTTTCTTTCCCAGGACTTGACCCCTGGGTGGCAGGTTCCTCACAAAATAATAGATTATTGTTAGTGGTCTTAATAGCATGGACCCCCTTTCCCCAATTAACTTATCATTGGAAACCTTTTAACAAAAAGGGGTTGGAAACAGCGTTTCTTGCTAAAGGGAAGGCATTTGTTTTGCTATGTGGAAAAGCTTCTTAAAAAGTAAACTGTATGGCCATAATGGGGAAGAGAGGGTTTCTAAAAGTGAGTGCAAAGTGAGTTGGCCATATAAACCAATCAGATTCTAGCTCTAATTTTTTTAGGTCTTTTTAAAAACTTAAAGCAAGTAAGGTAGTAGCCACTCTTTTGGCTAATAGGGGGTCACCCCGATAAATGAATGATCATTTATGAACTCTGAACCTTTTAAGCTATGACATAGATTGTTTAGCTCAGCCAATTAACCTCTTCAGGATGCAGGGTATACTCCCACGCCCTGCATCCTGAGTCCTTAAGGATGCAGGGAGTACAGGTACGCTCATGGGAATTTCGGTCCCCAATGCTAGCCAGTCGGGGACCAGACCGGGATGTGTGAGATGGGAAAACTCTCATTGTCTGAACACTGTTTGTTTAAATTAAGGTAAATGTCTGGACTGACATTCTGCTGTTTGGCCACAAGATGCAGCTGTTTCCTAACACAGCTAACAGACTGCATGTTTTCCATATTCATGAGAGGGGAGAATGACCAGTAAAAAAAGACAGTAAAAGGTGGGGAGTAGCCATCTTAGAAAGAGCCGAGACTGAGAAATTGTGAGAGGATCCTACTGTATTCAGGTGTGGGAGCATACTTCAGTGACCAGAACTAAATTAGCTGCTTGTGTCCGAAACCCTGATCCTGTCCAGAGGAAAGAGGATTGCTTCAAGGAACATAGATGAGAGCTGAGGAGCAAAACAACATAGACTGTGGTACCGCACGTTTGTTGGAGAGGCATTCGTTCTGTTCAGAGCAGACCCGGGTCAGTAAGATTGTGCATGCACCTCATTATTTTGTTGATGCCTAGAGACTAGACCAGGCCTGTAGACAGTTAGTCAGGATCTTTGTTCGTGTCAGGCCACAAGTGTTGCTACTGTTCATTGCAAGGACTCCATAATTTAAAGTTACATTTCCCAATTGGAGAGATTATAAACTCCCCACAAATTCAAGCCAGGCTGGCGTTTTGTTCAGAAAGAATACTCAGGCACATGCTAAGACTCTGGTTAGGGGAAGGGGAATAAGGTAGACCTTTGTAAGATTGTAAGCTGTTGTGCTGCACCGCAGGCTAGAACACTACATATTCATCCCCTTACACTGTCCCCCGCTTCTCCCCAATAAAAATGAAAACAGTATCGTACAGCAGTGTTTACAGCTGTTGCAAAACAACAATTCCCAGCATTTCCGGACAGCCATTGACTGTCCAGGCATGCTGGGAGTTTAGCAACAGCTGGAGGCATCATGTTTGGGAATCACTGGCGTAGAATATTTTTGATAGCGGAGCCAATTGTACACTTGCATCCGAGTCCACCCCTATGCAAATGCCTAATTTAGGCCTCAAATGCACATGGCGCTCTCTCACTTCTGAGCCCTGTCGTATTTCAAGGAAACAGTTTAGGGCCACATATGGTGTATATCCGTACTCAGGAGAAATTGCTTTACAAATTTTGGTGGGCATTTTCTCCTATTACCCCTTGTAAAAATATAACATTTAGGGAAAAAAAAAAGCATTTTAGTGAAAAATATTTTTTTTTCATTTACCCATCCGATTTTAAAGAAAAGTTGTCAAACATCTGTGGGGTGTTAAGGCTCACTGTACCCTTCGTTACGTTCCTTGAGGGGTGTAGTTTCCAAAATCGTATGCCATGTGTTTTTTTTTTTTTTTTTTTTTTTTAGCTATTGTGGCACCATAAGGGCTTCCTAAATGTGACATGCCCCCCCCCCCCCCCCCCCCCCAAAAAAAAAAAAAAAAAAAAACTATTTCTGCAAAATTTGCTTTCCAAAAGCCAAATGTGACTCCTCTTCTGAGCATTGTAGTGCGCCAGCAGAGCACTTGACGTCCACACATGGGGTATTTCCATTCTTAGAAGAAATGGGGTTACAAATTTGGGGGGGGCATTTTCTCCTATGACCCCTTGAAAAAAACAGAGATGCATAGCCGGGCACTGTCATGATTACAATAGCCTAGGATACTCCTATCCAGTATAGGATCCAAGCAATTGGACTGCCCTGTATGTGTCTGACTGCGGTTCTCACAGCGAAGTAATAGCATGAATTCACCATGAAGAGCGAGACCTGGAGCACTCACCTCGGACACCAGTAGATGTGACCAAAAGCTTCTTTATTGGTGATGCAGGTAAAACAACATAGCAGGGAGGTGGATAGATGACACAAGGACGGGTGGGTTCTGCCGGTGGGCGACGGTCCGTATCTCACGCCTTGTGCTTCATCAGGCCCTTCTGGCAGGTGCACACCAGACAGATAAATACAAAAGACAAGGGGAGGGATCACATAGGGCACACCCAGCAAAAGTGTATAAGTTAACTGTATATGCCAAAACCATAGTGATATGTCTAAAAACCAATCTGATGGTGGCGGCAGCAGGTGCAAAATGAAACATCCTATAGACTTGGGAGCATAGCGCACGGGAGAAAGAAACAAATCATAACAATGCATTCATTTCATTATTGTCATTAAGGCCCAGAGGTCCTGTTGCGTTGAGGCGAAGGATCCATCTGGCTTCTTTTGCGAGTAGAATTTGGTGTTTAGTATTTCCCCCGTGCACTTTCTCCACTCGTTCTAATGCGGCAAATTTAACTGTCTCTGAGTTTCCAGCATGTATCATTAACATATGATTTATGAATAAAGTGGACCCTTTGCCTGTCTTCAATGAGTGGAGATGTTCCCTGTCTCTGTGGAATAAAGGACGAATGGTTTTCCCTATATAATAATAATAATAATGAAAAAATTAAATTTACACATCCGACCATAACGAAAAGTCGTCAAACACCTGTGGGGTGTTAAGGCTCACTGCACCCCTTGCTACGTTCCTTAAGGCGTGTAACTTCCAAAATAGTATGCCATATGGGAATTGATTTTTTTTTTTTTTTTTTGCTATTCTGGCCCCATAGGGGCTTCCTAAGTGTGACATGCCCCCTAAAAACCATTTCAGCTAAATTTGCTTTCCAAAAGCAAAATGGGACTCCTTCTCTTCTGAGCATTGTAGTGCACCAGCAGAGCACTTGACGTCCACACATGGGGTATTTCCATACTAAAGAAGAAATGGGGTTACAAATTTTGGGGGACATTTTCTCCTATTACCCCTTGTAAAGATGTAAAATTTGGGGAAAAGCCAGCATTTAGTGAAAAAAAAATCATTTACACATCCAGCTTTAACAAAAAGTCCTTAAGCACCTGTGGGGTGTTATGGCTCACTGTACCTCTTGTTACCTTCCTTGAGAGGTGTAGTTTCCAAAATAGCATGCCATGTGTTGTTTTTTGTGTTGTTTTTTTTTTTTTTTTGCTGTTCTGGCACCATAGGGGCTTCCTAAATGTGACATGCCCCCCAAAAACCAATTCTGCAAAATTCACTCTCCAAAATCCCATTATTACTCTTGGCTTCTGAGCCCTCTAGGGCACCCACAGAGCACTTTACATCCACATATGAGGTATTTCCGTACTCGAGAGAAATGGGGTTACAAAATTTGTGGGGATTTCTCTCCATTTATGCCTTGTAAAAATTCAAAAACTGTCAATACAAGAACATGTGAGTGTAAAAAATAAAGAGTTTGAATTTTCTCCTTCACTTTGCTGCTATTCCTGTGAAACACCTAAAGGGTTAATAAACTTTCTGCATTTTTAATACTTTGAGGGGTGCAGTTGTTATAATGGGGTAATGTATGGGGTATTTCTAACATGAAAGCCCCTCAAATCCACTTCAAACTGAACTGGTCCCTAAAAAATTCTGATTTATACATTTTTGTGAAAAAATTGAAAATTGCTGCTAAACTTTTAAGCCCTCTAATGTCTTCAAAAAGTAAAAACATGTCAACTTTATGATGCAAACATAAAATAGACATATTGTATTTGTGAATCAATGTATAATTTCTTTGGAATGTTTATTTTCCTTGCAAGCAGAGAGTTTCAAAGTCAGAAAAATTCAAAATTTTTAAAATGTTCATGAAATTTGGGGATTTTTCACCAAGAAATGATGCAAGTAACGACGAAAATTTACCACTAAGTTAAAGTAGAATATGTCACGAAAAACAATCTCAGAATCAGAATGAAAGGTAAAAGCATCCCAGAGTTATTAATATATAAACTGGTCAGTGGTCAGATTTGCAAAAAATGGCTGCGTCCTTAAGGTGAAAATGAGCTGCGTCCTTAAGAGGTGAAAGAAGTTTAGCAAAAAGTTATAGATACTTCTGAGATCATATTGGTGAAGTCTTGAACTACTAAAATGAAATAATTATGTGGAACAATTAAACCACTCTGGTGCTGGTCAGGGATCTCTGTTACATAGAATCTGACATGTAATAGTCTAAGCTTTCTTGTACTGGCTATTTGCTTAGAACATTATGTCAGATTTCCAGTACTATAGATCATTTTATCTGGAAATGGTGGCTGAAGATCAAACACTTCACCACTGTGTACTTTTATACATGTTGCTGCACCAAAGGGGTAAAAGTGCGCTATGTATTCCTTATACTAAAAATCAATGATGGTTCAAGATAACAGAAATATAAGAAAATTATGAGTCAGCCCTTATGCAAAATAAAGTATATGTTTCTGTATTTTCTAAAACCTTTTGTATATGTCAATATGATACCAACAACGGCACCTTCCTACAGTACAGGCCCATCAAATCATTGAACTAGTTATGCAGTTATATATGTGTAGATTCTTGTTTTGTAAACAGAACTCAATACAAGATATAATGATAGTTTGATGATGGTAATTAAAATGTGATTATTGTCACTAGTTTCTGGGGACTACTCGGTTATTATTCCTGGTTAAGCATGATTTACACAAGATGAGCACACTGTAATATGTGTATTTGCATTGTGTGTATTAAGTAAATGTAGTGCAACAGGGAGGGGTGCACGGCTACAGAGGGTTCACCCGTGCACCCCTCCCTGTTTCACAGGAGGTTTTTTAAATTGATGGTGGATCCAGCATGTCACCCAATCAGAGGCTATATGCCCAGCAGAGGTGAGTGAAATGAGTGTTAGGGTCCCATCCGAAATTAGGCCACCTCCATATGGTGGATGGGGGACACGTTTTGATCAAAAAGTGCACTAAGAGCCTCCATTTTTTGACCAAGAATTCTACTGCAACCTTCTTTTTTGTATACTACATATTTACAGTGATCTGCATCATGTAACCACTCAACTAGTTTAAAATGAACTAGATTATGAATGCCATTGCATTGCAAGTAATATGTGGAACTACTTTATCAACCTCTATATCTGATTCATAGTATGTGACACTGAAGAAAGAAAAAAAAAATCCACCAAAGAAAACAAGTTATTTTAGCAAGTATGATGTTATATGACATAGTATTTTACGACTGTGATTATTGGTACATTGTAACAGGTGTCTCTACTTGATGCAATACATTTAAGTGCCCAAGAGAACTTTTCAACCATCATTTTACAGATTATTTTCAGGATGTTATTGGCTTATAGTTCTACTGTCATGAAATCATATGTTTGCTTCTTTAATATCGGTTTGAACATCTGCACTAATAAAGTTCAAGTCTGCTATTTCTAAGTGCTTATATGAAGCACTTTCCATGTTAGGTATATCAATACCTGCAAGCATTAGATGCATTACGCATAGATTACTCCCATGCTGCAAAAAGAATGGTCTGGAGGAGTGGTATTGTTCAGGCTTCTGAACCATTCAATACAGAAGCTGCAGTAGAGTGTTAACTCTTAAACTCCGATGTACTTCAGAATATTAGTTAGCAGTAATTTAGTGTCATTTTGAAGGATATTGTATGTTGTGCGTTTTGTTAGGGACAATTTGGTGCCTATTGTTGTCGTAATATGGCAATTCAAGAATAAGCGCTAATTTATGCACAAAAATATTGCCAAAGTTTAAGGCCTGTTATGACCATTGTTAAATGTGGTGGCTAATGGGGTGGTATGTGTAGATGTATTGACAGGGTGCTGTGACTGGAATAGAATTTGTAATGCAAGAGTGGTGCTAACCGCCACACTCCAAGGATAAGCAGCTTTCTGGGTCAAGCACTGGGGCAATAAATACCACAGATGTAGGGTTGCAGAAACTACTTATACTGAAAAGGTCTTGCAGGCAAATGTTGCAGTCCATGCAGTATAACAGAAAATATTACTAGTGCAATAAATGGGGTAAAATTGTTGAAGTTGAGCTGGGAAAACTGTTCAATTGAATGGAAACTTTAGTGCCCTGTTAAGTCCGATACAATTATACAAGATCCTTATGTCATCATGTGGCACTTTTGCCCACAGATGTTGCAACTGGGAGTAAAGATGGTAGGTTGCCAAAGCGGCCTCCCCAGAAATGTTCAATTGGTAATAAATCTGGTGACTAGTGATGAGTGAGCTTTTCAAAAGTTCGGTTCGCTGGGCTCACCAATAGTGTTACACCCCCTGATTTCCTACGGATCAAAACGTGTTGCGCCAGTCTTGGGGTTTTGAGTGACCAAACGAAGGTTGACAGTAGTCGATCCAGGTCTCTAAAAAATGGTCGAGGCAGGTATAGGAGACGGGGTAGAATGTTCATTTTAAGAATGTTAATGCAGCCCAGCCAGGAAAAATCTTTTCTTTCCCATCTGGACATGTCCATTTTGATAGTATGGAGTAAAGGGGGATAATTAAGGGCATAGGTATCAGGCAGGTGGGCAGGAACTTGCACCCCCAGGTTAGGGAGAAGGAAAGATAGAGTAGCAAGTCATCAGCGTATGCAGCTTTTTTGTAATGGTACGGGGGGGACCTCCAGGCCCTTGATGTCTGGGTTGCGATGGATTTCCATAAGGAGATGTTCCATACACAAAACATATAGCAGAGGCGAAAGGGGACATCGCTGTCTCGTACCATTACGAATGTCAAAAGGCTGTGAGAGCTGTCTGTTAACATGAATTTGGGCGTGGGGAGTGGAGTATAGCGACATTATGCAATCCCTCATAGTGGACCCTATGCCAACCTGGGAAAGAGTTGCCTCCAATAAAACCCAGTCCAACCTATCAAAGGCTTTTTTTGCGTCGATAGAGAGGAAGAAGAGCGGGATTTGTCGCTTGCGAGCAGAATGAATCACGGAGAAAGTCCTCAACGTGTTGTCCATCGCCTCCCTCCCGCGTACGAAGCCTACTTGATCAGGGTGGATTAGGTCCTCCATGAAATTGGAGAGTCTCAGTGCAATTAGTTTGGCGAAAAATTTAGTGTCAAGATTGAGGAGCGAGATGGGAAGGTAGCTGGGACATACTGAGGGGTCTTTCCCCTCCTTGGGTATAACCACTATGAAGGCTCGCATAAAGGACGGAGGAGGGGGAGCGGGGGGCGAGATGGAGTTGAAAGCGAATAAAAGAGGGTCAGTAAGATCAGGGCGGAACGTCTTAAAGAATTTGGCCATATATCCATCAGGACCTGGGCTTTTACCCCCATGCAGAGATGAGATCACTGCTTCAAGTTCTGCACTAGTAAAGGGTGCTTCCAATGACTGTGTCGCCTCCGGGGATAATGTAGGAAGAGCCGTGGTGGCCAGATATTGGTGTAGGGATGGGGTGGAGGGAGGTGAAGACGATGGGACGTGGGGGGGCGGGAGGTTGTAGAGAGACGTGTAATAGGATCGGAAGGCCTCCAGAATATCAGGAGTGAGGTGTGTTAAGGAGCCCGACGAGGTTTTAATGGATGGAACGAAGAGGGAAGATCTTTTTTCACGGACCGCCTTAGCTAGTAGTTTACCGGTCTTATTTCCCCACTCATAGAAGACCCTAACCGTGATCTGCTTGAAGTAGCGATGTCTAGTGTTTAGATGTGCCAGGAGCTCATGCCGACCTGGATGAGTTCTCGCAATACCGTTTCCTGCAGGGACTGTTTGTGGAGGGATTCAAGGGAGTGTAAGCGGTTTATCAATGTGGTATACTTCGCGGCAGCTTCCCTCTTCAATCGAGCCCCATGTTTGATCAGGACACCTCTGATAACACATTTGAGAGCCTCCCATTTAATCATGGGAAGGGATGGGTCATTCAGATGTGTGTCCTGAAATACCGAGATCGCAGATTTAACATCCTGGAGGCAGAGCTCATCCAGGAGAAGGGAATCATTTAATTTCCAGGTCGCGTGCGGCTTGACGAAAGAGGGAAGCGTAAAAATAATTTTCACCGAAGCGTGGTCCAAATGAGTAATGGCCCCAATATCTACCTTTCTAATTGAGGGCAGAAGGTGATGAGGGCACAGTATGTAATCTTTCCGCGAATAAGAGTGACGAGTGTGAGAGAAAAATGTGTAGTCTTGATGACCCGATGTCTCGATGTAGGGCCCGCCATGTGTCACTCAATTGAAGCAGGTGCAGCTTCCTCCGAAGTGCCCTCAGTTTGTTATAAGAGATATATGAATTGCTTGAGGATGTGTCCAGCAGGGGATTCAAGGATAGCTTGAAGTCCCCGCACAAAAAAATGGGTCCCGTGGCAAATGAAGCCAGGGCGTCTAGGGTCCTGAGGAGGAAGGGGACCTGGTCGTGATTGGGGGCATAGAGGGACGCAATGGTTAATGCCTGTCCCGCAATTTTGCAATTGGCAAAAAGAAATCAGGCTTGGGGGTCAATCATGGAGGAGAGCACAGTGATGGGGAGGGACTTGTGAAAAGCTAGAGACACCCCTTTCGTCTTGGCACCTGGATTAGTAATGTGTAGCCAGGTGAGGTAATAACGATTATTGATGATAGGGATTGAGTTGTTCTTAAAATGTGTTTCCTGAAGACACAGGATCTGGACCTTTTCTTTATGGAAGGAGTAGAACACTTGAGCCCTCTTCTCAGGGACATTGAATCCCGTAATGTTAAGGGTTGCCATAGGGAATGTGGGAGGATGTATCGTACTCACCACAGTCGTGTCGCAGTAGATGGTCCGTCGGTCCACAAGGCGTGAGGAGGTGTATGTTCCGGAGAGTCCTGCCAGAGAATGAGAAAAGAGGAAGAGGGTTAGAAAAGGAAAGAGGGGAGAGGAGAGACCAGGACAGCATCAACTGTGGGGGAGCAGTCACAGGGGGACTAAAGAATGAGGCCATAAGGGCCACGAAGGACAACGGATCCAGTCCATCATCACACCTAGTGGGGGACACATGGAACACAAGCCAGAAGGCAAGCAGTGAAACTGTCATAAGAAAAGGCATAACTCGTAAGGTACAATGGGACAATTATGCAACAAATGTAATAAACAGTATGGTGGGCATATGAATAGTATGCAGGGGGATGTCCTGCCACTGGCAATCGGGAGGGCAGGCAGATATTACTCCAAGGTAAAATCAGGCAACCAGGGGTATTGACTCAATCTCGGAAGAATCCATGTACATCAGGAACCGGCTTCCGAGAGACAGAGAGTCCGGTGTCAAACAATGTAGAGAAGACTGAATTCCTCAGGGAGATCATCAGGTCTTCCGTTTCTGGCGCTGAGGTAGTGGGGCAACAGGAGTAGCATCAGGACGGGGATGGAACGGTCCGTTTTGGCCAGATGCCATCGGGACAGGCGCATACGGTTCCTTGAATAGTTGTCCCCAGAGCGGGAGGGGCACCTGGGGAAGTTTGAAGGTATGCAAAAAAGCAGGCAAGTCCTTCGGATGATGCAGAGACGCTGAGGTAGTCCCGTGTTTGGCCGTCAGAGAAAAAGGATAGCCCCAGCGGTAGACAATTCTAGCATTTTGTAAAACTTGTAGAAGTGGTTTCAGGGCAGCATGCACTTTTAACATGCGTAGGGAGAGATCTGGGTATAGTTGAATATTTGCAACATTGTAGGAGAGATGGGGTGAACAAGCCCTTTTCATAATGTCCTCCTTGATGAGGTAATGGTGTACTCTGCAGATGTCACAGGGTTTCCTTGGATCTGGGTTTCTGGCTTTCAGAGCTCTATGGGCTCGGTCTAATTCCAGGGGGGTGTCATGAGGTCGCTGTAAAACTTCATTGAAGATTTTTTGCAAAGTTCCTGGAATGTCATTGGGCGATACAGATTCAGGGAGGCCTTTGATACGAATATTATTTATCTTGTTTCTGTTATCAATATCGTCCAAGTGCTCAATAGTGGACAATTGTTGGACTTTGATGTTAGCAGCGGAAATCTAGAGATCTCACATCTGAGTAGTTAAATCGTCACAGAAAAGTTCCAAGTCAGAAACCTTCTTTTGCAACTGCCAAGCTTTCCTCAGATCAGCAGACAGGGCTATCATGTCAGCTTTAGTCGGAAGCAGGGTGAGCAGTGCCTTCAAAGCATAAATGGCCGCTGCAGTGGAGGGCAGCGCTGGAGCTGCCGGCTGAACATGTGGAGGGGGACCCAGATCTCTACGGGCCGCAACTGGAGACTGGCGAGGGTGACGGTCAGAGCGTGAGGTCTGTGATGCGGCGTCATCAGATGAGGAACAACCAGACCCCGCACTCACTCTAGGAGTGCGTTTGAGAGGAGTCTTAAACAGTTTCTTTTTGACGGGGGGGGGGGGGGGGGTTGGTCACTTTCAGGAGACGAGTCATTGGTAGGAGTAGAGGCACCCGAGTCCATATCCGTGCAGTGAGAAGCCCAGTCTACAATAGGTGGGTAAGAGAGGGGTGAGCTTGAGGGGTTGCACATGTCTGACCCACCCATAGGACCCATAGAAGGATGCACTGAGTGCATGTGCGCTTGACCCACTTCCACAGGCAGAGGACTTTGTGGTATTTGTAGTGGCGCTGAGAGTGTGGGGGTAATCAGACATGAATGGGCAGCAGCGGTGGAGTTTTGTACATTCTTCCCCAGGGAGCAGGCGTGTGGAGGAGCTCCGTCCGCCCCGGGAGCCGGGAGAGGGGGAAATCATCAGCAGCAGCATGTAGCTGCGCTGCAGCCCGGTCACATGGCCCTAGTGAGGGAGAGGAGGTCGGAGCCGCTGCTGTCACCGGGCATGCGAGCGCTGCGGGACTCGGTAGTTTACTTAGTTGAGGTTGGTGGTACAGTGTCTCTTCTTCCGGTCCCGGCGCTCCGTTGTGCGGCCCCGCCAGCATCTGGAAAGGTTGCTGGCCGTCTGTGAGAGCATGCGCGGCCATGGCTGTGTTCGCCGCGCACGCAGCAGAAGCAGGAGAGAGACAAGATGGCTGCGGCTGTTCCTGTGGCCGCGGTAGTTGCGAGGCAGAAGACGGGGTAAAGAAGCCCGGTATGGTTTTCTGGGGATCCAGGGTGCCGGCGGGGGGTTTCCCCTGGCCTTTGTTTCTATTTCTGCCGCCCATGTTGCTGTTAGAAGCCCGGAAAGCTGGGTCCCTTGCCGGAGCACTCACAGGTCACGTCCCGACGCCAGTGCGCCAAGCCATGCCCCCCCGCCCCTATACATCTTATCATCCATCCAAAGTATAGAGGATAAGTTGTCTGACTTGCATTGAGGGGACATGGTGGCCATGACGTCACGGCCTTCTCCCCGCATAGCCAGTCATCTGACACATAGCGAAGTTCGCTCTATGCACCGTTCGCTCTATGTTAGATAATGTGCCCTGCCACACTGCAAACATTGGTCAGGACCTGAATTTTTCTGGTGAGTTACATGCAGTGATCATTCATGCAT